>NC_139013.1:44506701-45854870 GCF_964374135.1 Grampus griseus
TTCTTGAATATTTATTGTTTTGCTGATTACACAAGAAACACATGCTCTTGTAAAACACTACAGAAATTTACTTATAAAGTTAAAGAAAATACCTTTTAATTTTACGTCATCTACTCTGTAGAGGACTACTGTTGTTATTGTCTTTCAGATATTTTCCAGCATACTTGTTTCATTAATAGTAAAGATGGGCTCATACTGTAATAGTGTCCTGCCATAATTTAAAAAAATCTCCGTAATACATCTTGGACACTTTTCCATGTCAGTACAAAAGCCCCATCTCAATCCCATTGGTTGCATAATATTCCGCTGTAGAGATTAGCAGGATTTATTTTTCTGTTCCCTAGGGAAGCACATTCTTAAAATTTCAGTATCCCAAAGAACTTGACACTAGGCCCCCTTGTTCACATAACTTTATGTACATGTACAAGTATATCCATGTAGGTTGATTCTTGGAGTGAGTGGGATTCCCTGCATTGTCCTGTGAATGTCTGCTGGCCTCTGGGAGAGGAAATATCCCTACACTTGCAGTTGCTCCCAAAGGGTAGCAAAGGCCAAGGGCAGAACTTGGCTCCCCACGGACCTCGTACTGATCGTCAGCAGAATAGGAGCCTGGTGGCCGTGTGGTCAGAACCACAAAGAGAGGCCAGCGTGAGCTCTGAGCTGGGCATCCCTCTGAAGCCTGGATCTTGCAGAGTGAGAACGTTTCTGACCAAGAAGTGACCAGGAAACAACAGAACGGGGGACTCAGTAATGTAGGGCATGTAAGGGTCACTCAGAGCATGGGGATGTTATGTGGAAGAGCTCCAGCCCCAACCTGGCTCATAGGGTGCACTCGGCTGCCGTCTTCCCTTCCTCTGCTTTTGAGAGATGACACCTGAACGTTTCCAAGGGCATGACCTTGGCTGACCACTGAGGAGGAGTGGGGGGGGGGCTAGGAGAGGATTCCTGGGTCCCCCTACCCTCTCACTTTGCTGTGTGATCTTGTGAAAAGAACGTTGCCTCTTTGAGTCCCAGTTTCCCCCTCTTCAGACACCTGCTCCTTCATTAGAAATGGGCTGAGTTAGGAGGGTCAGATTCCCTGCGTCATCCCCACTGTCCTCGGAATCCAGCTTCTCTGCGGACTCCTAGTCTCTGTTTACTGGAGTCCAGGACGGGTGGGGTGGGTCAGTGCTCCCCCTGCTTGGTGGCTGGGACTAACTGGGCTCCAGAGAGCTCACCCCAGGGACCTGGTGAGCCGTGGAGAGTCCTCCCAGAGCTCTTTAACTCTGTGAGCGGCAGGGGGACACTTAGAGTCGGGGGAAAACCCCCAAGATAAAAACAGAAGCCAGAGTTAGTAAGAGGAGGCCCAGCCAGGGCAGGGAGCGCCTCGGGGGGGAGGGAGAAGCTCCCTGGCAGCCATGGGAGTTCGGAAGGGGACAGGTACGGAAGGTCCAGAGCAAGTGACCCACAGCTTAATTCTGGGTCCTTTAGTCGAATTTCAGTTTGGCTCTAGCCTCATTTTCCTAAATCGCCTTCTGCGCCATCTCTGGTATTCTGATCCTTTTTGCTTTCCTTCTCTGTTAGGTCCATGGTCCCTCCTTGGGACTTCCCTGAAGTGGTGACCAGAGAGGGCGATGGGATGCCGAGGGGGACAAGGAGCCAAGAAGCAGTCTAGCTCCCCTTTCACATGGTACCAGAGGTACGATGGTTCTGGGGGTCTTTAAAGACTCTTTGGCTTCATGCTAGCTTAGCTATGCTCCAGCCATAGGACCCCTTTCTAGTATTAAAGGGACTGCCCATCACCTCCGAGGCTGGATCAGGAGGGAAAGTAGGTGTCCAGAAACCAGAGTTGGGGAATTAAGCGCTGGCCAGGAACCAGTGCCGCCATCACCTCGCTACATGACCTCAGAGAAGTCACACTTTGTGTCTGTTCCCTCATCTGCACAAGGAGAATCATGGTCTGCCCACAGCCTCACTGTGCAGGACTCAAGGTGCGACTGTGTTTTGAAAAGTACAAAGTCTCAGACAAATGTGAGGATTTGCATGGTTATCAAGAGCGCTCGTGGTTGACCCCGTGAGAACTGGGGGAGAACAGAACTGTGGAGTCCTCTGTTTATAGCTGACTCATCTGGCAGGAGGCCTGTGGTATAACCTTGGCCGCTTGATAACTTTCCTTGAATCATGCAAGTCTCTGGTGCAGATAAACTGGCAGGAGAAGCCTTAGGGAGTGCGCGTGTCACCCAGAATACAGAGAGGCTGCAATCTTTTTATAGCCCTTTCCCCCAAGGGAGTTTTATGGTACCAGCCAGGGATTGGAAATACAACCCCTCCTTAGCCCCATTTTACAGATTTAACAATCTACCCACCTCCTTTAGTAATTCATAGGCAGATCACCATCCTAATCCAGGTGTCACATGCCCAGTCCTCTGCACCCCGAGATTCTCAGTTTGCTCCAAGGGAACAAAACTTCATTGGTTATCATACCCATTAACCCCTGCCTCTGCGCAGCACTCTGGGCCGAGGGCCTCTGTTTAGCCACCTTTATGCCCGCCCTGCCGAGGTGAGGAAGGGAAGGGAGAAGCATGGAGGGAGCCTCCACCTGCTCCTCCCTCTGGTTCCCATGCCCCTCGCTCTCAATCCTAGGATGAACACCCTGGGCCACCACCCTGCCAGTGGTCTGAGATGCCAGAACGTTTCGGATGCCCACCCCGGCCAGGACCTCAGAAGGAAATCAGATCACTTAATTTTTTGGAGTGGTGGAGAAAAATTTGTCTCTAATGATATCAGAAGCCTCTAAAACGAGGTGGGGGGGGCTCCCTTTATGCCTGAGTCAGGCCATCATAGACCCTTGTAATACCAGTCCTTAGAGCCAACTTCCAAAGGTTGTTCAGTCCAGCCCTCGATTTTTGGGTGAGTAAATGTCAAGACCACACAGAGCAGAGGGTGGGTCACTGAGGCATTTAAGATTGTGCCTCCCCCGACCCAGAGAAGGAAGGAGTCACCCAAAGCACCCAGGATTATCACCATGAGGGAACATGTCAGGCTGGCACCCCAAGCTTGCCTCCCACCACACCCTGTGAGTGGGACCTGAATGCCCGTGAGGGATGGAACGTGGGCAGAGGAAGCCTAGGGGATGCTCACTGCCTGGATGCCCTCTCCACTCCTGCTCCCACCGGACAGGCTGGGGAGGCCAAGAGTGTCCCTTCAGGACCCCCCAGTTTGCACCAGTCCCCAGGACCCCACGGGGCTAACCTGGTATTCAACAAAAGGGGAACTTGAGGGAAAAAATGAGTGGGTGTCTGAGACCTGTGGCTGCCGCAGCTGAAGGCAGGATGTTACCTTGAAGAGAAAGGCGGGGAAGATAAGACGGCAGGGGGAGTCATGGGGAGCCTTGCCAGCCCAGGCCTCCCCTCTGGGAAAGCCCCAACTTGCCCAGAATGAGGCTGCAAAAGCCGGTGGGCTCTGTCGTCTCTGTCAGGGAAGAAAACTTCCGGGCGGTTGTCACCAGGGCACCCAGGTGTCTCCCAAACTCGAGACCCCTACCTCATTAGGCTCTGCACCCAAAACACCCACTGGGGCAATCTTACCCCTGCCCGCAACTTCCTTGCCCTCTTTTCTCCACCGCAGGTCCCCTGGGGGCGAGCGGGCACACAAGTTAGGAGCTTTACTTACCGTCTGCGTCAAAGTGCTTCCAGATCTCCAGGAACTGGGACGCCGTCAGCTCCGCCAGGTGCAGGTAAGGGGGTTGCTGCTGCTGCGGCCCAGCCATGGCGAGCCGCTCGGAGACCTCAGGCAGCACTGCGCTCTCCCTGCGCGCCGGCTCCTCTACCGCACTCGGCCAGGTCTCGCGCGCCACGCTGCCTTTATATACAATCCGGAGGCTGCGCCCGCGCCCCGCTGCCAGCAGGAGGCGCGCGCGCTCAGAGAATCGGCTTGGGTCTCAGCGGGGCGGCGGCCGACCCGGGGCTCCGCAGGGGTTCGCAGGGTGGGGGCGCCCGTCTGTGCTGAGACCACTCCTCGCCTGGCCAGGGAAACAGAGGCTCTCGGGTGCAAAGGGGAGAGAGGCTGCCCTTGCCTTCCTTCTCCCTCTCTCTGATCATCTTGAGTGCAGCCACCACGTATCATCACTAGCAGCAGCAATAATACTAACAGTAGTAACAGCAACACCACCAGTAGTAATAATAATAAAAGTTTGACAAGTCTTTAGCACCTGGACTTCGGAGTTCTCTAGGACTTTCTCATGCCTCCTCTCGTCTGACCCTTTCACAGCAGGAAGACCAGGGACCACTTTTCCGATGAGGGGACTTGAGACTTCAAAGGACCAAATGACTTGCCCAGCCCGGCTCTGTTTCCTCCTTCTCACAGCTCCTTAATGGGGCCCAGTCTTGTGGAGAAGCCCAGGGTTCTCTAGGCTTTACTGGGGGTGGCTGGAATCAGCGACCCCCAGGAAGGATCCAGATGGGAGGGAGTGGAGGAGGGGCTTCCACTGATTGCCCTTGCCTGGGTACCTCCCTCCACCCTCTGGTGCCTGCCGCACCCTGGACAGGCTCTGGGGGCTTTCAGACACTCGTCGGAGAGCTGCAGAACTATATCCTCCTCTACCAGGTCTTAGCCACGCCCACCCATGGACATCGTGGGAATTTGCTTAGGCTGGTGGGCAGAGAAGGTCTCACGGCTGACCTAGGAATATTCTGCGCTGGTCTCAGAAAAGACAGAAGCAGCTGCTGAGGGTACAACCCGAGAATATAGACAGGACTCCCCAGCTGGGGGCTAGGCTCCCTCCCCATTCTCCCTGGGGGCCTGTCCTGGCCTTGTGGACCATAACCCCCAGAGTGGCAGCTTTGTCCCCACTTTCTCCCCTCTCCTGCTGAGTGACTGAGAAATGAATTGATGCTCATTAGCATGTGCTAATGAGTGTTAGCTGAACTGCCTTCCAAAAGGAGTGCAAAGGCAAGGAGGTGAGAATGAAAAGGAGGTCACCAGGGGAGAGAGGAAAACCAGGAGACAGAGGGGGTAGGTTGTTCCTTAGGGGGAGGGACGAGCCCACAGTGAGCCCAAAAGAGGCAATACAGAGTGAAGGTTCCAAAACCACTTGTTTTTTTCCTGCCCAGAGCAAAAGTGTTTAGAGTTCCTTGCAGGAACAGACTAGGAGAGAGGAGGTGTCATTAAGAAGCTAGCTTTCCAGGCCTGTATGCATCCCCCTCCCCCATGCTGCTGGTGAAGGGTCCAAGGGCTGAGGAATTCACCAAAACCGCTGGGTCTAGGGAGGCAGGATTGCTCAGTGGTTAAGAGCAGGCACTCTAGAATCAGGCTGCTTGGATTTGAATCCCAGAGTAAGCTGTGTGACCTTGGGCAAATTACATAACCTATCTGTGCTTCAATTGTTCTCTTCTACAAAATGCGAATGTGGGTATTTACCTCTTAGTATTGTTCCGAGGATTAAATGAGCTCATGCTCCGGCTGCCCTTTGTGGAGAAAGAGCAGCGGTGGTTGGCAGTTGGCGGTTGGCCGTTGAAGGTTGGCGTGGCAAGAAATTCCTTGGCCAGCATCCCTCCCCTGAGGTAACTAATAGTTTCTAGAGGGGCTAACCCCAGAGTGAGGCCAAGGGGAAAGGCTAAACACAAGCTCTTAACCGGTGTGCTGCCAGCCCCTCAGGGGCCAGGCTCAGCCCCTTCCAGCTCTGACACTGTCATCTGGGCTCTTCTGGCTCACTTCCTGCGCCCTCCCCTGGCCCAGATCTGGGGTGAGGGATCTCATCGCTGGCTCTCTAAAGACCCAAACCAGTACCCCCCTTGCTGCTTTGGTTTTCCTGGCGAGGAAGAGAGAGTGGAGCTCATGCTTCCTACTTTCCTGAGCTGCTGAGATGGGGGAAGATGTTGGCTTGACTAGGAGAGGTCCTGAGTAGGACAGCAGGGTGACCACAGTGGTCTCCAAAGCCTGCACTGGGATAGCCCTGCATCGTTCATTTTAGATGCATGCTTGGAGTCTCTTTGTGGGAGGCACATCCCTGACTCCCAGGTACAGGCCCAGGGAGGGCTGCAGAGCCCAAGCACATCCCTTTGTTCCCAGGCTGAGTCCTGCAGAAGCAGCCATGTTTAGGATTACAAGCCCGTGCTGTGCGGTTGGAGAGATGCGGGTACAAAACCTACTTTGAGACCTTGGCCAAGCTACTTAACCTCTTTGAACCTTAGTAAAAATACAGGTAATAGGGCTTCCCTGGTGGCGCAGTGGTTGAGAGTCCGCCTGCCGATGCAGGGGACACGGGTTCGTGCCCCGGTCCGGGAGGATCCCTCGTGCCACGGAGCGGCTGGGCCGGTGAGCCATGGCCGCTGAGCCTGCGCATCCGGAGCCTGTGCTCCGCAACGGGAGAGGCCACAACAGTGAGAGGCCCGCGTACCACACACGCACACACACAAATACAGGTAATAATAATACTGGTGGCACAAAGTCAGTGTAAGGCAACCCAAAATAATGTAGTCGAGGAGTTAGTTAGCAAGAATCCTGGCAGCTGTAAGTGCTTAATTAAAAGGTGGATATTGTTATTAATATAGAATGTTAGGAATTTTCTTGTTGTTCTGAAAGAGTAGCACAAAAGGGGCTTAGTACCCCACTTGTTAAACTTCTCCGCGGGAGCCGGGTACCTCCTGTCTGCTGGGCTGCCCTGTAGCTCCAGCCAAGGCCATGGGCTATGAAAGGAGAAGCTGCATGGGGGAGAGGAAGGAGCCTTAGTCTTTGGGGAGTGCAGCGTGTGGGGCTCCTCTGAAGCCACACTTTGCTGGGGAGACTCCAGAAGACCTTGCCAGGTCTTGGGGGGTGCCTGCTGTAAGGGACACTGGCAGGCCCGCCTGCTCCCGGAGCAGAATTCTGGAGTCTGGGCCCCTTGTGAAGACAGAACTGGTGCTTGTGTCTGACTCAGAGCTGTCTGAAGGCCCAGGCTGTCCTGTCCTGGGCCTAGAAGGAAGGTGGGGGCGATGGCACCCCGTTCCTGTTCTCTGCAGCCCTTCCTTGGAGGTTGCTGTGGCTTCTGGGAAGGTGCACAGAGTTGAAAGGAGGAGCAAAAGCTAGATACTGCTGGTCGATCCTTGGTGTTGAAGGAGGCCGGGGTAGACCTGAAAATGGCTCCAAGAAAGCCTTCACTCTACCGTGCAAGGTGCCCTCGAACCCCCCAGAGACCAGCTGCAGTTCCCGCACCCCGAGGTGACCAGATGGGTAGGAAGATCTCCTCCCTGCCCCGGCCCCTGCCCACCGAGGGAGGAGATGTCTCAGAGCCAGCCCCCTGCTCGTCTCCACGCTCAGTCCCCAGCCAAGACTCCAGGCTGCAGTGGGGGGAGGAGGAGAGCTTTGAATAGCAGAAGAAACTGGAGTTGTCAGCTGGCCCTGACCAAGTTTAAATACCCGAATGTGAGAAGAAAAACATGGATGCAGACGTCGCTCAGGGATGGGAAAGAGTTTCAGAGATCTGAGGTTCTGCTACTCCTCCAGGATCTCCCTACATGTTTATAACGATGACAACAATGATAATGACCGCAAGGATACCTTTAGTTGACTTTAAAAAGAGGGCTTTTACTGTGTCTTGCTTGGTGAGGTCCTCACAGCTAGCCTATCAGTGCGAGAGTTGGGCCTGTTTTGAAGATAAGGAAACCAAAGCTCGGAGAGATGAACACCCAAGACCTGGCAGTGGTGCGAGATAGGGAACATTTTGGCTCCTCTGGTCTATGGAGTCCTTGTGGACCAGATGCTAAGGCCCTGGACAATATGTACAAAGTTCTTCCCATGTCCTGACCACTGGAACTACAGGGAACCTCCTAGTGGCAAGGGATGACACCACGTCTGCTGTTTCTGAGATGCCTAGGAGTTCGGCTGATGGCTGCTTCCTCCTTCTCCAGAAGGGGCAGACTGGGTGCCATCCTTCCTTTCGCACCTCCAGGCCACCAGCTGCATCATGAGGGCTGCAGTCCAGTACCAAGCATTGGCAAGAAAACTTGCCCTCGGCCTCAGCCCCAGACTTGCTCCCCCCAAGAAGGGAGGGAAGCCTGCTGACTGTCAGGTGGTGAGATGGAGAACAGATGACAACTTGTTAGCCGGTATCCACTGTGTCGAGGTAATTGGCAGAGCTGCTCAGAGCACCTGGTGTTATTTTGGAGAGCATCAAAGAAAAAAACCAGAAACCCTGCTTGGTTCCTCCCTCTGCCTGGAAATATTTCTTTCAGATATTGCCTCTTTGGTCTTTTTTTTTAATATATATAAATCTATTTATGTATTTATTTATTTTGGCTGTGTTGGATCTTCGTTTCTGTGTGAGGGCTTTCTCTAGTTGCAGCGAGCGGGGGCCACTGTTCATCGTGGTGCACGGGCCTCTCACTGTCGCGGCCTCTCCCGTTGCGGAGCACAGGCTCCAGACGCGCAGGCTCAGTAGTTGTGGCTCACGGGCCTAGCCACTCCGCGGCATATGGGATCTCACCAGAACAGGGCTCGAACTCACGTCCCCTGCATTGGCAGGCAGATTCTTAACCACTGCACCACCAGGGAAGCCCCTGCCTCTTTGGTTTTTAAAATGGTTAGGCCTGGCTACTGGGGTGCCGGAGAGCTGGCCTTGCTTCCCAGAAAGAAGGATGAAAAGGATGCAGGAGCCCAGCAGTTTCCATGGAAACGAATCAGGTGGAGGGAGAATAGAGTCCAGAGGAACCCAGAGGTGGGAGCAGGACTATTGAATAAACTCAGTCTGAAGCCTGAGAATCTGTGGACAAAATACTCCTCTCTGAGCAAAGGATTTGGGTCACCAGGATAGCAGTAGGAGGTGGAATGACAGTAACTGGGGGCTGTTGAGTGACACCCTCCCCTAATAGGCAGGGACACAGAAGAGGCTGAGAGCTCAGGCTTCAGGATCCCACAGGCCCCTTTTGGCTCTTGGTTTTGCTGCTAATCAGCAGTTCTGCCGTGTGATGGCTGTGTGACCCTTGGCAAGGCTTCCAACCTCTCTGAGCTTTCCTTTCCTCGTTGGTAAGATCTAGTAACTTCCTCATATGACCTTTGTGAGCATTAAGACTTGGAAAGCATGTAAAGAGTGATGTAGGACCTGGAACATATGAAGCACTCAAATGTTGTTATTATAGGTGAGGAAACTGAAGGCAGATGCTAAGGGGTCTCATTGAGTCAGTGCAGCCCACCCCCCGGCCAAAGTGCAGTCAAGGATAGGAAGTAAGAGATCGCATTCCAGAATGGGAAGGAGCTGCTGGAAGGGAAGCCCTCTCTACGGCAAACAGATTGGTATGCAGCTGTGAGGTCTGGAATCGCTGCAGCCACCTTGACACCATGAGGGAGAGTCTAGAGTGGCCCAAGATGGAGAAGGGCACGGAGTGGAGACTGAGGATGCAGTCCAATCACAAAAGGCAAGACAGAGAGACTGCAAGAAATTGGGTCACGCGTAACATCATTTGAGCTGCTGGATCAAGCTGAGTCTGAAGTACCTTGGACTTTTCAGTTACATGAGTTGATATATAACCATTGGTGTTTAAGCCCATTTATATTAGATTTTCTTTCATTTGTAACCAAAAAGTCCTAACTAATAATCCAAGAAGAGGACAGTTGTTCTCGTGAGACCTGGGCTTGGGAAACCTTCAGGGACCAAGGCTCCTCTCTTTCCTTTTTTCTTAGGGCAGCAAGCCACTCCTGCTCAGATTCTGTCTCCATCTGCACAGTTTGTCCAGTTTCTTCTCTCCCACAGCACCTGTCCTCACGACTTTGCCTTTCCTTGCCTGTCATAGCCACCTCGCCTTGACTTGTCCCCAAGAGTCCCAGCTTCCATTTCCCCTCTGTTTGTTTCCCTTTCCCAAATCCCAAGAGAAGGATCTAGTTCATCTCTTTGTGTCAGGCTATTCAAGTCATAAGTTGCTGCCCAGCTGTGGATGGCACCCGCTCCTGGATCCCATCAGCTGTGGATCCAGTCAGAAGCGGGTGAGGGGAGTGGAGGGGGGGGGCGCAGTGCAGAGAAGCGGCTGTTTCCCTTAGAGGGAGTTGTGGGCACAGTGGCATTAATGAACACCTCTAGTCTTGGGTGCTCAACATGGAAAACTCAAATAGGCGGTGGGACATGTAAACCTGGGTAAAAAAGCACTCTGACCAGTGAGTCCAAATGTAAAGGAACAGGGGGAGGGGGTGTTACCTAGAACAGGGGTTGGCAAACTTGCTTTTTGGAAAGGGCCGTGTAGTAAATTTTTTTAGCTTTTCGGGCCAGAGTGTCAGTCTCAGCTACGCAACTCTGCCATTGTAGCACAAAAGCAGCCAAGGACAATATGTAAAAAAACATGGCTCTGTTTCAATAAAACTTTATTTACAAAAACATGCACTGGGCCAGATTTGGCCTGGGACATAGTTTGCTGATTCCTGATCAAGTAGAGTGAATTTTTAGTCTCTCTCTAACCTCTTAAAGCCTCCGTTTCTTCTCCTATGAAACAGGAACACTAATAGAACCTACGCAGAAGAACTGTAATGATTCAGTAAAATGATGCATGTAAATTACTCTGCACAGTGTCTGGCACAGAGTAGATAGATATTGACTGCTTTTATTCTTTTTATCACTGGGTTGGATCTCAGAATACCTGGATTCTAGGTCCACCAGAATTTATGAATCTACAAGAGTCTCTTCATCTTCTCTGAGCTGAGCTGGGAGCTGATACTTCCTCTCTCCAGAAGGTTAGAGAAGATCACTAAAGGACCGGGGTGAAGGAGGTCCAGTAAGATAAGGCTCAGGCAAGGCCGGCAGAGGGAAATATCACTGCAAACCAATCCAAACCTGCAGGGCCTCTGTGTGAGGCTGGCTTGGCCTCTGCTTGGGGCCTGGCAGGGAGCCCTGGGCTCGATTTGCAAACAAACCTGCTCCATTTCCTGCCAGAATGGGACTTCCTGGTGGCTGAGAATTCAGATCCTTTCACCAAGGATAGGTAAAGTGTCCCTAGAGGAGCAGTGTCCCACTTCCAGGATTTTCCAGGATGTACCAGGGATGTTGGAGTGAGGTGTTCAAAGGTCAGGGTTGCATTCCATTCATTCATAAGCTCGTTTAAAACTGAATTATTCATGCCCTCAAAAAAATATTTAATAACCATCAGCTTTGTGCCAGGCACTGTAGTAGGCCTTAGGGAGTCACTGGTTAGACAAACAGAACTAGTCCCTCCCCTCAGGAGTTTAAAGTCGAGTGGGGAAGACAGATATTGATCAAACCACATAATGGAACATAGAAGGGCAAACAGTTTTTAACAAGAGTGCCGTAAATATCTAGTGTTTAAGGGAGGTCATTCTGAGGGGGAATTAACCAGGAGAAGGGAGGAGGGGAGCATTCCTCCTATTTGAACCCCATGCTCCGTGATGGAGGAACTGTAAGAAGACTAGTGGGATTGGAGCATAGGGCGGGAGGGGTGTGTGGTGGGATGGTGACCCTGGAGAGGTAGGCGTTGGCCAGGGTCCATCTCCAGGGGTGGTGGCCACCTTCCTTCCGTCAAGGGCAATCCCTGGAGAAGGGTGCAGGTGTGACAGGTAGCAGCCAACACCTGCAGCAGCTGTGAGGTGGGAGCCCTGGTTAGGGAAGGGGATGGAGTGGGGCCCCAGGAGCAGCTGCTGTGCCCCAGACGGGACAGGTGCATCGCAGCAGTGCAGCCAGCAAGAGAACAGGCCAGCCACTCTGGAGCAGCGGCCAGCAGGGAGGACCCAGTGTTCCTCCAAGTGACCTCCATCCTCCCACCATTAGTTATCCCGTTGTCACTGCCCTCCCTCACGCTCAGACACCATGCTGGAGAAGGAGGTGAGGAGAGGATGGAAAAGACTGAACATTTCTCCAAAGGAAACCAGATTCTTCAAGAGTGCCCTTCTGAGCAAAACAGCATAGTGGTACCATAAATTGGCAATTCTTTTTTAAAGTCTTTATTGAATTTGGTACCATATTGCTTCTGTTTTCTGTTTTGGTTTTTTGGCCACGAGGCATGTAGGATCTTAGCTCCCTGAGCAGGGATCGAACCCACACCCCCTGCATTGGAAGGCGAAGTCCTAACCACTGGACCGCCAGGGAAGTCCCATAAATTGGCAATTTTCAAGTGTGTTCCCCCATTCCCACCCCCCTACTGCCTGGCAGGGTGGAGGCATTTGAGGAAGACAGGCCCAAGAAACTGTATCTTCGTTGTGCATCTCTCTGAGTGATTTGTGACGCCACCATACTCAGTTCTTCTCTGTCGCCCCCACTAGAATGGAGGTAGGGACCTTGTCTATTTTGTTCATCACTTTTTCCTGGCTCTCAGCACAGTTTGTGGCCCATATGTGCCCAATGAATAATTGCTAAGTGAATGAATGAATGAATAAAGGGCAGCAGAGAGGAAGAGGATGTTTCTACTTAGAGAATTACGACCCTCTGAAAGCTCTAGAAATGAGCCCTTGCATGGACCTCGCCAGCTCAACTCCTGGCAGTCAAGTGCGAGGCAACGGGCCCCCAGGATCACCCTCGGGAGGGCAGCTGCTTGCCCTGCTGGCGGCTGAAGCACCGTCTGGCGAGGAGGAGCTGCCTGGCTCTCGTCCTCTCCCTCATTCATTAATTCCCAGGCCTGGCTCATAGCTGCTTCCCTGCCCTGCTTTCCCCATCACGTCAGTGGGGATCCCCTCACAGGCAGAACACAGGATGGGGCTGGGCAGTGGTGGGCAGGGAGCAGGCCCAGGCCGGAAGGAGCCACACTGGGGCGCTTCCTGGAACCTTCAGCTCTGGCTGTGATTGCTGGTGGTCTGATACAGGAGCCAGAAGCCCGGGCCAAGCCCAGCCCAGCCAGTGCTGGAGGGTGACAAAGGAGGAGGTCCAAAAGCAAGAGAGGAACAGGGGGAGAAAGGGGAGGGGAGGGAAGGGAATGTGGTTTTCCAGGAGTCACAGAGACAGATAGTGAGGTCTGCGCCTACAGGATCACCTGCCCATAGTAGATGCCAATTGCGCCCTGCTGAGGACCCTTCAAACGATGGTACTGTGCCCACCAGCTGCTGTGAGGGTTGACTGCTAGGGCTCAAAGCTGTACCATTCTCTGGAGAGTTGCCGCCTTGCCCAGAGATGCTCCCCTACCCCACCGTGGGACAGCCCACGGCCAATGACTGACAGATACAGCGTATCTCAGCCTGGTTCCTTGCCTCAGGGCGAGAGGACCCTGTGTCCCATTCATGCTCCAGAGCTCCCCAGAGATCAGGCTGAGGCCAGACTCCAGCTGAACCTGTACCTTCTCAGGGTTCCTCCCAGGTGCCCTCACCTCAGTAATTCACCTGTGCAGAATCCCTGTCGTGGGCTCTGCTTTTAGATCAGACCTAAGACACGCTCTCAGGCTAAGGTTCCTCTCTCGCCACTTGTTGGAAAGCCCCACTCTCGGTCTAGGACTCTGGTTTCTGACACTATCTAGAAATGTTGTGTTTTCACAAGAGGGCAGGATATTTCCAGCATGTCAGTGGTTCTAACAAAGGGTTCTAGCACCGCCATTTATTAGCTACGTGAACTTGAACCAAGACGTGAACTTCTCAGGGGTTCTATTTCTACATCTGAGGAATTGGGATACCATGTTGGAGTGTGGCTGTGAGATAGAGAGGGCTGGGGGAGCCGGTGACAGAGAACCTGGCTTTAGAGTCAGATAGATCCGACCGGCTGTGTGTCTTGGGTGTGTCGTTAACCCCTCTCGACTCAGTTTTCTCATCCGTAAGATGAAAATAACGCTGGTACTGAAGCCGTGGGTTCCCGAGAGCCCCAAGTGCATGCAAAGCACCTGCAACAGAGCCTGGCTCATTCTGGGAACATTAGCCACAGAAGGTTCACATGGCACCTGCACAGACCGACTACCCAGTACGAAGTGAGTGTTGTTTTATTAGTGGGAATGGTTCGCCTAAAGTCAGATGTCATAATAATGATAATAATAATAATAAATACCTTTGGTAATTTGGGAGAGGTGCCTAAAGAGTGGCCCAGAAGTGTGACGGATGGAACCCTCAGGGACTGATACATCCCTAGTGGGCTGGGGAGGGGTAGTCAGATGCGAGCCACCCTCAGTCAGCTGGCGTGAACCCGAGGCCACTGCTCCGCAGCAGCTTGCTGGTAGCTAGCCTGCATGCCAGCCCATTTGTCACCCTGTCTCCTCCACATTTGAAAGCAGATCCCCAGGGATCGTGGACAGAGCACACAGAACAAGGAGCCACTTTTTTCTCTTGAGGGCTGGAGAGGCGAGCAGCAAAGAATGACCAAGGGCTTGTCCTTGAGGAGAGGACGGTTTGACAAGATGGGAAAGGTGCAAATTCTGTCTCATGAAGGACGGGGAGCTGCGAGCTGCGGATCTCAGGCAAAATCCAGCCACCTCCTATGTTTGCATAGTCTGCAAACTAAGAATGGCTTTTACGTTGTAAGTGGTTGGGAAAAGATTAGAAGAAGAATATTCTATGAAAATGATAAATTTCAGTGTCCGTAAGTAAGGTTTTAGTGGGACACAGCCACACCTATTCATTTACTTGGTGTCTACGGCTGCCCTCGTGCTACGACGGCAGAGTCCAGGGATTGCAACAGAGACTCTATGGCCAGAAAAGCCAAAAATGTTTACTGTCTGACCCTTTTCAGAAAAAGTTGGCTGACTTCTGACTCAGAGCATCAGGCTGACCAAGACTGGGTAGAAGGAACGTTGCTTCTCCCCGCTTACATTTGCTTTTCCTCCACAATGCCATCTCTTTTTAATAACCCTCCCCTTCAAATGCTTGGTACTTTCTTAACACCTGGGTAAGGCAGAGGGAAGAATCTGATTAATAAATTCACCCTAAGGTGTTGGTGACTTAATGTCTTGTGCCCTCCTTCTCCCAGGAGATTGAACTGAAGGAATAAGTCTTTGAGTGGTGGAATTTTAGGAACTGTGGATCGTGTGTGTGTGTGTGTGTGTGTGTGTGTGTGTGTGTGTGTGTGTGTGTGTGTGTGTGAGAGAGAGAGAGAGAGAGAGAGAGAGAGAGAGAGAGAGAGAGAGAGAGAGAGAGACATAAAGAGAGAAAAATGTTTAATCACAAAGGAAGCTGTAGAGCCCTGGCCCTAAAGATATAATAGATCAGTAGCTTCCTTGGGAAGGACTCACCTGGGAATGAGCAGTGTGGGTCCCCCTTAGTGGCCCCCGGAGCTTCCGAGGGCGGGTTAGAGAAGGTGTGACGCTTCCTGATGTGAACTCTCAGCCTGGATGGTACAAGGCTTCTCTGATGACCAGATAGTGCTGGGAGGACATGGAGTATGTGAACAAGTCAGGACAATGGGGGCACCCCCCCCCAGGTGCTGCCCAGGAGGTCAAGCCCCCATGGCGTGGCCAGGGGACAGGTGACAGCTGGCTTTGTGCCTGTGTTGGCCTTGACACTTGCTCTGCAGGCTCTGGTGCTCTGGGTACCAGCTGCTTGCCTTTATGCAGAAGCATACCTTTGTCCTCCTCTTCTCTCTGCTGCCTGGATCTGAAGGTCAGTCGCAGCCAGAGGGCAGGGAGAGTGCAGCTTGGCCCCCGCTGCTCAGCCGTCCCCCAGACTGCAGACTCAGCCATCCTGACTTCAGGCTCTAAGTGGCTGGAGAGCTACAATGGGTTTCATCCAGCCTGCCGCCTCTGGTTTCTCCAGGCTGCCCTCTCTACCAGAACCAGGGAGAGCTTTCTGAAATGCCTGCTGGTACGGGCTGAACTGTGTCTCCCCCATCTCCACCCCGTCCCCCATCCATATGTTGAAGTCCTAACCTCAGTACCTCAGACTGTGACTGTATTTGGGAATAGGACCTTTAAAGAGGTAATTAAGTTAAAGTGAGGTCCTTAGGGTGAGCTCTAATCCAATCTGACTGGTGTCTTTCTAAGAAGAGACACCAGAAAGACACACACACACACACACACACACACACACACACACACACACACACACACACACACACACACACACACACACACACACACACCAGGGGTGCTCAGAGGAAAGACCACGTGAGGACATAGCAAGAGGGCAGCCACCTACAAGCCACAGAGAGGTCAGAATGAAACCAAGCCTGCCAACACCTGGATCTTGGACTTCTGACTTCCAGAACTATGAGAAAATAAATTTCTCTTGTGTAAGCCATGCAGTCTGTGATGTTTTGTTATGGCAGCCCCAGAAAACTAACACTCCAGCCGAACCACAGAACTCCCGATTTGGAATCTACATGGACTCTCCATCATCCAGGATCTGCTTCCTGCGTGGCCTCCATGCCCCCCAGTCTCATCTCCCACCGCCCCCCACGCAGCCTTCATCCACCCCCACCAAACTCCTTGCAGTTGCCAGAGTGTGTGTTGTTCCCCGGGGCCAAGCCCTTGCATATGTTGTGTTCTGTGTCGGAAAGGTCACTCCCCCACCTGGCAACTGCTATCTCTCCTTCAAGACTCCTTCCCAGCGTCACCTCCTCCGACCTCCCTGATAGGAGCACTAAGTAGGGCTCTGGTGGAAGTTACGTGCTAGATTCCCCATGAGCAGTCATGTTGATCCTAGGCTTGTTTTATTTATCTCTGCGGCCCCAGAATTCAGCACAAGAACAGACCCAGGATACAGTAACACCTCTTCCTCTGTGGTGGGTGATGGGCTGAGCATCCCACACGGATTACCTCCTTTAACTCTCAGCTGTGACGTGGGCATCACGTACTTCCCACCTCCTATCACTGCGGCGAGGAGGCAATGTTATAATGTACCCAAAGTGCTTGACACAGTGCCCTGTGCCTCGGATAGCTTCTGTGGGCTTTGCTTCTAGTACCTCACACCTGTTCTCTTCCTCAGGGACTGCCTGAACCACTTCACCTGCAAGGGAACTGCTCGTGCGGGGTCAAGTCAGACTGAGGCTTTAATAATTTTATTTATTTATTTTAAAATATTTATTTATTTATTTATTTTGGCTGCATCGGGTCTTAGTTGCGGCATGCGGGATCTTCTTTGCGGCATGCGTGGTCTTTCGTTGCAGTGCACAGGCTTCTCTCTAGTTGTGGCGTGTGGGTTTTCTCTCTCTAGTTGTGGCGTGGGCTCCAGAGCACGTGAACTCTGTAGTTGGTGGCACGCGGGCTTTCTCCTTGAGGTGCGCGGGTTCAGTAGTTGTGGCACGTGGGCTTAATTGCCCCGAGGCATGTGGGATCTTAGTTCCCTGACCAGGGATCGAACCTTCACCCCCTGCATTGGAAGGCAGATTCTTTACCGCTGGACCACCAGGGAAGTCCACAGGCTGAGGCTTTACCTGACGTCATGCCCTGGCTTGGCCTCCTCCCTTTCCCCATCCTGCTGCCTTCACCCCCTTACTGGTTCCTCCTGGCAGCCTTTCCTTGATAAATCGCTGCCCCTAAATCCTTGTTCCACTTCTGGGAGACTCTAACCTAAGCTGGGGTCGGCAATAACAGGGCCAGATAATAAATATTTAATACATATTTTAGACTCTGTGGGCCTTATAGTCTGTCATAGCCACTCACCTCTGCCATCCTAGTTCGACAGCACCCATAGGCATTCTGTGAATGATGTGCCTGGCTGTGTTCCAATAAAACTTTATTTAAAGAAGCAGGAGGTGGGCTGTATTTAGCCTGGGGGCCATAGTTTTCTGGCTTTAGACTAAAGACAACAGCCCTGGACGCTTGGTGCTCTGTCATATCCTCAGTTTTATAAACAAAGAACCTGAGGTACAGAGAGGTTGAGTAGCCCGCCCAAGGTAACATGCTGGTGAGTGGCAGGGCCGCAGCCTGGCTCTGAAGCCTCTGTGCTGAACTGTTCACCGAAGCCAGGGCCTAATAAACGAATGGCTCCAGGTGTCTTGCAGGGTGAACGCAAACACAGTGCAGGTGAGAAAGTTCTGGTTGGCTCAACTCCCCTCCATCTCCAGAAAGAAGAGTAGCAAACGAATCCCTGGGGTGGGGCTGGGGTGAGGCATCTCCTCTAAAGTTCTGGGTGATTACTGCTAAATCATTAATAGGTTCATTTGCCTTCCTAAAGCACTGGGTGGACTGAGAAGGACTCCTGGAATCCTTTGTGAAACTATGCGGTGGAATGATTTTAAAAATAGCACCAGATTTTTTGACAAGTGAAGTGTTAATTACCCTGCCGCTCCGGCACCCTGGCCGTGTGCTGCCGCCACTGTCCGCCCTCCGGCTTGGAGCCCTCCCCCAGCTTTGGATCCTGAAGGCTTCCTTGAGGAGTGAGGTGAGGCTGTCAGTACGCCCCCGAATTTTCCAGCTCAGGCCAGGGAGCTGCTTCATGATGAGGGTCTCTAACCTGAACGTGATTCTGATGGGGACCTGGCGGATCCTTGCTTTCTGCACACCTCAGGGAGTGGGGTGGGGCGTAGAGGAGCCCAGGTTGGTGCCACCCCGTGGCCGCCAACCCAGGAAGCTTTCTGGCCAGCTTTCTGTGTGTTTGTGTACGTGTAAACTTTTTCTGAGCAAAAATAATTTATATTCATTGTAGTGAATGCTGCTGAACAAAAAGAAAAACCACCCACAATCCTACCCCCTGGGTTAGTGATTTATCAACATTTTGATTTAATTCCTTCCAGCCTTTTGCCTATGCGTATATTCACACATTATTTATTTGCTACAAAAATGGGATCCTACTGTGCATATGACTTCATTTCAATGACATAGTTTGACCATCTTTCCGTGTCATTGCATAATCTTCCACGTCTTTTAAAATGGCAATGCATGAGACACTCTTTACATGCATGTATCGTAACTTCTTTATTCACCAATTCCTTCTTATTAGGGCAAAGGTATTGTTTCCAGTTATTTTGCCATTATAAAAAAGTAGCTAAATCTTTGTTCAAGTCCTTGATGATCCCCTACAATTTTAGGTGTGGAATCGCTGGGGCTTTGGGTAACTTTGGCGGGTTGGAGTCTTATTGATCTGTTCTAGTTACCTACAGCTTCTTGACAAGATATTCTAAGGGAGCAATAAAGGGCACATGTTCTAAAGATGGAGCGGCTGGGTTTGCTTCCCAGCTCTGTCTAGAAAACGTCTGTGCATATTTCTTACCCTCAGTTTATTTGTCTGTAATGTTGGAACAACAAGAGTGCTTGACTTTTTCATGTTATAGTGATAATAACAATCTGATTCTCTTCCATTGATCTGGCCTGGTCCCCTCCTGCTCCCCCAGCCTCACTGATGGAATGTGTCAGTGACATGTCCACTACAGGACCTTTGCACTTGTTATTCCCTCAGTGTGATACGTTATTCCTCCAGATTTCCATATGATTTACTTCCTCAGTTCCCTCAGGTCTTGGTTCTGATGGTCAGGTCCCTTTCTGACCATCCCCTGTCTGTCACTCTCTGTCACTTTACTGGGTTTTATTTTTCTTAGACCACTGTGTCTTCCTGACGTAAGACATGTCTATTTGCTTTTGTTTCTCTTCCAGCCCCACCCCATCCTGAGAATATAAGTTCCTGGAGGGCTAGGAGTTTATTTTGTTCATGACCATGTCCCCAGTATCTGAATTATATTGTCTGTTGCATAGAAGGAACACAAACATTATTTTTGCAATGAATGAATTTTGCATTTGAAGTACTGAGTACAGTGCCAACCCCAAGTTGATGTGCAATAAATTGTTATTCATCTCCTAGAAGAGCTGAATGGAATGACAGAGAAGTTGAAAAGGGGTGTTCCAGGGGGTCTGAGCAGTGGTGATGCTCTGGGGAACAGCAGTGCTTGATGGAACAGGAGTTGGGGCTGGCTGGGCTCATGGGCATCGGGAAGGTGTGGCCACAGTTCCCCCATCTGTCCTCTTTCAGCACCCTTCACCTCAGGGGCACTGCCCCTCCTTCCCCAGACGCAGAGCCACTTCTCAACTAATCTGTTCCTGTGCTGTTTAATTTTTTTTTTTAATTTTTATTGGGGTATAGTTAATTTGCAATCTTGTGTTAGTTTCAGGTGTACAGATTTTCTACATCTGTAACTCTATTTCTGTTTTGTAGATAAGTTCATCTGTAGGCTTTTTTTAGATTCCACATATAAGTGATGTCATACGATACTTGTCTTTCTCTGTCTGACTTACTTCACTCAGTATGACAATCTCTAAAAAAGAACAAAATAATGCCATTTGCAGCAACATGGATGGACCTGTGCTGTTTGATTTTAAAGGGGAGTTGGGCAGCTGGAAGCCCATGGAAAACCAAGGCACATTCCCTTTCTTGCCCTTGCTTTCTTCTTGAGCTGCATTTCTCCTCTCTTTCAGCCTCATTCTCCACGCTGCAGCTGCATTGAACTGCTTGCTGCACCCTGAATGCTCTCTCCTATCTCTGGGCTTTTGCATATGCTGTTCTCTCTGCCTGGAGCACCTTTCCTTCCTTCTATCCATTTGCTCACCCCATCCTAGCTAACTCTTGCTCAGCCTTCAAGACTCAGCTTAGGTTTTGCCTGGCAAGTACCCACTACCCCCTCCCCAGTCTGCTGCCTCCCCACCCCCATGCTTCTGTTCTCATCATTTTTCTCACGCTGCGTTGTAATTCTCTGTTTTCTTGTTGGCCTCACCGACTACACTGCCTGGGTGAACACAGGGACTCTGCAATGCTCACCATTTATCCTCAGTGCCTTGCCTGACACAGAGAAGGTGTTCAGCACTGTTGAATGAATGGATTAATGATGAAATGGGCACCACTAAGTGTCAGCCGGGGCATCTCTTGGGCGGGGTGCAGCTCACAGTCACGTGGGCAATTTGTGCCAGGCCTGGAGTCTCAGGTTCTGTCTCCCAGGCTCTTACTGAACCTGGATTTGAATCTGTTTGCCTGATGGGCAGCAAAGCCAATCTACTGACACCAGGTTGTGGTGAAGGAAAGTACAGCGTTTATTGCAGGGTACTAAGCTAGGAGAACAAGCAGCTAGTCCTCAAAAGACCTGACCTCCCCAATGGCTTTCAGGGAAGGGTTTTTAAAAGCAACATTAGGGGTGTGGGTTGCAGGGTGCCTGATCAGCTCGTGGATGTTCCTCTGATTGCTTGGTGGTGAGGTAACAGGGTGATATTTCAGAAGTCAACATCATCAACCTTCTGGTCCCAACTGGTCTGGGGTCTATGTGCTTGTGGTCAGCAGTTTTCATTTGGTGGGAGTCTGGTTTCTGTAAAAACAGCTTAGGAATGTGCATCAGACATTGTTATCTATGTTCTTCAGGGAGGAACTAAAGGTCCTGTGACTCTGCTGTATGGCTGATCTATTGTTTAAATTACTACCAGTTTCCTGGCCCAACAGCTATTCTTGTAACAACATGTTCACATTTTCCTAATCATTAATTCTTTTTTTTTTAGTAAATTTATTTATTTTTATCTTTGGCTGCGTTGGGTCTTTGTTACTGCACACAGGCTTTCTCTAGTTGCGCTGAGCGGGGGCTACTCTTCGTTATGGTGCATGGGCTTCTCATAGCAGTGGCTTCTCTTGTTGTGGAGCACGGGCTCTAGGCACATGGGCTTCAGTAGTTGTGGCACGTGGGCTCAGTAGTTGTGGCTCGTGGGCTCTAGAGTGCAGGCTTAGTAGTTGTGGTGCACGGGCTTAGTTGCTCTGCAGCATGTGGGATCCTCCCAGACCAGGGCTCGAACCCGTGTCTCCTGCGTTGGCAGGCGGATTCTTAACCACTGTGCCACCAGGGAAGCCCCTAATCATTAATTCTTGAGCCAGGCTTTTGAGATTCAGGGGAAGCCTGAAGCCTTTTACTTCAAGAGACGGAAGACATGGGGGGCTTGTATACCAGAGAGGGTCTGGAAGGGTCCTGCTCGGTTTCAAGTCCAGTACTTCCATGGTTTCTGGATAAAGCATCCTATGTGTCTGGGGGGGGGGTGACGTTCTCTGCTTGGTGTGCCAGCCCTGTCAGATTCAAATGCTTTAGCCAGTTTCTATAAATGTGAACATTTCAATTGGGCAGCAGCTGCCATGGTAACAGGCTGAATCTTAGAACTTGGGGACTAGGAACAGACCAGAGATCAGACAAATTTTAAGGAGCTCCTTTTGAATTGTGCTAGTGTTTGGAAACTCACCAGTGAGAACTGACTGTCCAAGTGCCCCATTATGCCAGGACTCTGCTTCCCTCTCTATGGGAAGGGATCTTTAAGGACTTTCACTGATTGTATTTGTGGCGTCTTCATCTTATCCTCTTGGAGCCCAGATTGTTTGGGGCTCAGATGCAGCAGGCTGAGATTTTCCTTGGTACACCGAGGTGATAAGACTGGGGAAAGGATTTGGTCAAGCAGGGGGATGAAGGTTTACAGACACCTTTAATATTCTGTTCCAGTCTAACTTCCAAGTAACAATCCAGCCTCATGGGTACCTCCTTCTTCTGGAGCTTTCTTAAGTGGCAGGGCAGTATTTCTGAAACATTAACTAATGTTATTTCCCCATGGCATTTTTTTCCCTCCCCATTCAGACTGTACGACTGTGTGGTCAATATTTTGTAACCCATACAGCTGTGGATATGCATACAGCTGTTCAGGTTGTGCACTGCATAAGTTCCATGATGCTCCCTGAACTGTGCAGTGTGATGGCCCTGAAAAGGGATTTAACAACAAAAGAAAATGGACCTGCCTCAGGTATTTTTGCATTCAAAAGCCTTGGCCTTAGGGGAACAAAATGAACTCCAAGTTCCGATAAAAGGATGAGAGAATGTTGGATAACTAACAACAAGGATTCTTCACCCTCAGTCTAAAGAAAGATTCCTTGGGCTGTCAGAGGAAGAGACAAGTGCATAGAAGTTAGTGGCTCACTGGGAAGAGGACCCTGCACTCTGCTCTCTGGGCCAAGTCCTGGTTAGGGCAGGAGGGTGTGGCAAGAACCTCTAGTCAGTTTGCAGAATCAAAAATCTCAGCGATGTGTGTCCCATTTCCCCGTGGAGCTCCAGAAAAGAAAGGGCTGCATGGTAATTCTAGGCAGACAGGACCTCCAAATGTGAGGGGCAGTGGGATGACTTTGGTGCTGTGGGCGTAGCATCCGAGCTGGCCAAGGAATTGTTGAAACTGACTGATCCTGGGGTCAGGTGAGTTTTCTGGGCCGTCTTCTGTGTGGACCGTTGATGAAGGTGGATGGGGTGATGGCTGAATCCGAGGAGGCCTGAGTGGACGGGGGACAGCCAGAATCGGACCTTCCTCCACCCCCAGCCCTAGACACTCCTGGGAACATAGACGCAAGTATGTGGGGAAGTGGAGCTGGGATCCTCAGTTTGGCCACGATTTGGTATTCTCTGGTGGGGTGAGAGATCAAAGTAGAGGTTAAGTTACATTAAAGAAAAACAAGGTGATGTTCTTGCAGTCAGGCCTGATCTGGGCTACAAGATCTGTTCCTGCCACAAGAAATTGCTTCCAGATTTATAAAAATAAAGCCTGATTGGCTATCACTGGCTTATATTGGTGTTATCCACCAGGGCTGCCTCTTAGAAAAACTTAGGGAGCTTGTAAAAACACATGTGTGCTTTTAGGCTTAGAGAAGCAGACTATCTCAGATGGGTCTGGTTTGTATATTCCGTTGGCTAGATTAGTGCCTAAAAAGTAGCCAGTGAGAATCTTTCTTTGCTGAATTTGCTGTGTGCTTTTGGGAAAATTTCTTATTCTTTTTCCTGTTTCGTTATTTATAAAAGTGAGTCTGTCTTCTTGGGAGTGACTCTGAACACTCAGAAATCCTCAGACGAAAGATCTTAAAAGAAACATACAGCCATGCTGTTCATTAAAAAAGCATTCCGTGGGCTCCCCTGGTGGCGCAGTGGTTGAGAGTCCGCCTGCCGATGCAGGGGACACCGGTTCGTGCCCTGGTCCGGGAAGATCCCACATGCCGCAGAGCGGCTGGGCCCATGAGCCATGGCCGCTGAGCCTGCGTGTGCTCCGCAACGGGAGAGGCCACAGCGGTGAGAGGCCCGCGTACCGCAAAAAAAAAAAAAAAAAAAAAAAAAAAAAGGCATTCCATGATAACTGTTTAAAAAGGAGTCTTTGGCACTTAGAAATTCATTCTTTAATATTAACGGATGAAGTAATAAAATCATGATGATAGTAATAAACTAGTTACCTATGGGGGAGAAGGAATAGGTTGGGGGGGCAGGGTCCAAAGCTGGACTTTTCAGAATGTACCTTTTCTTTAGATTTGACTTTGAAACAGTGTACGTATTTTACATGATTACCAAACAAAATGAACTGAGAAAAAGGAAAAAAGCCCCAAAGTTACTGAAAGATGAAAATAACAATCCCTGAACACTGAACGAAACATGAAACGTTGGAACCTGATTGTATACCAAGTTGGAGGAGCACAAAGAGCAATTATTTCATAGGACTTTTAAAACACAGTATTTAAGTGTACATACCTAGTAGAACATATCCTAAGGACAAAATAACTAAAAAATAGATCTTAAACTTTTTTCAGTAAAAAAATCATTAGAAATAATATTAGTATGATTATTCAAAACTATTTCTCTCTCTCTCTCTCTCTCCCTCTCTCCCTCTCTCCCTCTCTCCCTCTCTCCCTCTCTCCCTCTCTCCCTCCCTCCCTCCCTCTCTCCCTCTCTCTCTCTCTCTCTCTATCACACACACACACACACACACACACACACACACACACACAGTAAAATAAATAAGTAATGATGTTATTAGAAACCAAGATTTTCAGCATGAAAGAAAAGATGCAAATATAAATTTAAGACTTCAAAAAAAATTCTGTAATTTAAAATTTGATTCAGAAATAGTTTAGATTTATGATATATTTTCCCTTTTAAAATACACATACACAAAATACACTGTTTGCATTTCCTACATCTGTAAGCCCCCAAAACCTAGAACAGTGACCAATTCCATAGCAATGAGAAGCTCGGGACTCAGTTTATGGTCTCCGAATACCATTCAACACTGGAAGGGGGACATTTCAACCAAATGCAGCATGTGGAACTTTAGATCCTAATTTGAGCAGAACAACTGTAAAGAAACTTTTCTGAAATGATTGGAAAATTTGAAGACCAGTTTGATATTTGATGAAATTAAGTAATTATGGTATTTGTGTTTTGGCTATGCTTTTAAAAAGAGACCTTATCATTTAAAGGTATTCATGAATGACAGCTCTTGGATTTGCTTCAAAATAATCCAGTAGGAGTGGGAGAAAAATAGGGAGAGGTGTAGAAGAAAAAAGATTGGACATGTGTTCATCATTGATTACATGGGGGTTCATTGTATCAATACTATTCTCTGTACTTTTGCATATGTTTGAAATTTTCCATGAAAAGTTGCTTTAAATGGAAAGGAAAGAAGGAGTAGGAGAAGAAAGAGGAGGGGATTCCATCTCCCAAATCAAAGGAATCTTAGGTTATCCCCAAAGAGAGAAGTCCAGGCGCCTCCACACACGCAGCACAAGCCCTTCCCTCTGTCCCAGAAGTCACAGTGCCTGCCGGGCAGAAGGACACATGACTGGTGACCTAGGCAGTGATTCAGAAATCATGGCAGTGAGTTGGATAATCCATTTAGAGCGGCTGGCTGAGCTGGCCTGGTGGAAGGGCAGCTGGGAGCACAAGCAGAGAGACTGAGGAATGGGACCAGCTATGGGCCTGATCCCTCTTTTCTCTGGCCATGGCTTTTAAAGGGAACAAATCCTATTTTTTAAGGCAATATAATCCTACTTAGAAGGTGTCACTGGGAAGGGATCAACTGAATCTGGCTCTGGAGGCACTTGTGTGATTCCAGCTTTAAAATATTTTGTAATGCAAATGTTTTTTTTTCTTCAGATTATAAAAACAACATATTCTTAATAATGTATGTTATTAAATGACATATTATGAAAAAAACAATGTTTTGTGAAAGGAGCCAGATATAACAGAATACAGAAGATATTCTATTTATATAAAATTCAAAAGGAGTAAAATATGTCGTTTAGAGATACATGATTAAGTGATGATTTTGAGGAAGAACAAGGGCGTCAACAACAAGATGGTGAGAACGGTTATCTTTAGTGAGGTGGGATGGGGCTATGGTCAGAAAGGACACGGTGGGGCTCCTGAGGTACAGATACGGGGAGTGGTTATATGGGTGTTTATTCTGCAAAAGCTGCAAATTTGTCTTTCTAGATGTGTAATATTTCACAATATAAATATAAAAACAATATACTTTGCCAGTAGAAAACTAGGAAAATAGGGAAAAGTACAAAATAGAAAAAGGCCACCTATGATCACTCCATATGACAGTAACCACAGTTGACATTTTGGTGCGAATCATTTTGGAAGGAGTTGAGCTTGGTGGTGAAGAAGTAGATTTTGGAGTTAAACAGATGCAGCAGTGTTCAAATCTTGGCCTTGGCAAGTATTAAAGGTGAGAACTTGGGCAAGTGAGTAAAGTTCTCATCAGCAAAGGGGGGATAATAATAATAATAATAATAATAATAATAATAATAATATCTCTCTTGGCGAGTTGCCATGAGGATCAAATTAAATAATGCATGAAGAATACCCAGAATGTAATAAATGTTCAATATGTTAGCTATTTTTAGCTCATTCCAATCTTTTAAGAACTTATGTATATATGTATTACATATAACCTGTGTATTACATGCATATATGTAGAATAAATATTTTTATGAAATTATGATTGCACTCTTAACAATTCTGACTTGAGACAATTTTTTAAAAAGTAGTGATCTCTCACTGAACTTCTCAGAGGGACAGTTCTATACGATAAAGCCTGAATTATCTGGTATAACTTCCAAAGCTGTCTGTAACCCATGCTACTCCATCATTCTCCAAAGATTATCTGCCTGTACATTTGCTTACCACATTTCCACCAGACAAGGTGCCCCTTCTCCTTTTTTGCTCGTTGAAATTCTACTCATTCTTTGGGACCTAGCCTAACTGCTTGCCCCTACCCAATTGGGGCAGGAGAGAGCAGTCCTCTCCCTGAGGATTTCCTGGGTGATGGAAGCCTCAGTGGAGAAGCCCCCATTTCCTCCTAGCTCCAAGGCACAGGTGGAACCTTAGTCAATAGCTTACCAATACGGGTGATGAACAGGTCCCAAACTTGTTTCCTGCTGATTTGAAAACCATTGGAAATGAGTCTCGGGTCAGGGCTCAAGGTGGGGATAACCTACCCAGATGCTAGGCCCTTGAGCAGAATTTTAAACAATTCAAGGTAGTATGACACCTTCCCATCATCTAAAAGCTGGAAAAAAATTGCAGATTAAAGCATACAAGGGCTCATTCTCTCATGTAGAAAAAGTCCAGCGGTTGTGGTCTGGGCCTGTTAATGAGGGCTTTGCCACCTCCCGGCGCATGGCCATCCTAAGTCACTTCATGCACCATAGCCATTAGCTATCCATGCCAACCTGTAGGGCCAGGTCACAGAGGGAAAAAAAGTGGGGTGGTGGGAATGCCTTCCTTCAAAAGGAGTCTTTCCAAAAGTCCCATACAGCATTTCCATTTACATCTTATGGGCCAGAACTTAGTCACCTGGCTCTATGTAGATCCCAGGGAGTCTGGGAAATATTGCTGCCCCAATACAACTGGCGTCCTTTTATAAAGGAGGAAGGTGAGGAGGTTGTTGGGATAAGCATCAAGCAGCCCCTGCCTCAGCTGGAAGGCGCTGCCAACAGCAGTGTTACCTGCATGGCTACCTATACCTGCTCTTACCTATAACAGGAGCTGGCATAGAACAGGCGCTTCTGGGGGTGTCATTGGGGTGAGGTGGGAGCATCAATGTCACCTAGAAATCATCCTGGAGTCCTGAAAAGTCACTTGTCCTGCACTGCAGCGGTTTCCTCTGGTCTTGCATGTCTTCTTGCTCTGGAGTGCCCTGCCTTGGACCCCTTCTTGAAGGAGATCTTCCCCTCCCAAGTCCCCAACTCCAAAATGTGATTCCCAATAATTGCTCTGTGCTTTTCAAAGTGCTTTTACATTCATGGTTCTGTTTTATTCTTACCAAAGCCCGGTTTCAGGGTAGCATCACAGGTAGTGTTTGTGGATTTTGCGATACGCCGTGGAAAGGCTGAGCGCTTTTAAGGCCTCATCTCACTTCATTCTCAGAGTGACCTAGGAGGCCCCAACTACCGGAAGCCCATTTTTCACATGCAGAAATGGAGGCTCAGAGAGGTGAGCTCACTTGCCTGAGGTCACAAAGGACATAGTTGGGATTTGAACCCAATTCTGATTGATTTTGAAACCCCTGCTCCATCAGGCTAACATGGCTCTTATTCCCCTTTGGGAAAAAGAGACCCTGAGAGAGTTAAAATGACTTGGAAAAGGTTGTAAAACAAGTGGGTGGTAACGCTGTCAGGACCTAGGCTCCCAACACTTGCCACTGAGCTGCGTGGCCTCATGGCCCAGGACCTCAGAGTACCACCCCAGGCACGCTGACTGATGTGGCCCAGATTATCCTCAGATCCCTGCCCCATCCATGCCATTCTAACCTAGAGGCATCCAGGCTAATCAAGGCCGAAGGAGGACTGCTGAGGTTCTGGGAGAGGCTGCAGACTTAGCAGGAGGGAGTGAGAAGCATCTTTTGATTTGTGAGCTAAACCCCTTTGATCTGAAAATCAATAGGAATAAATTGGTTAGAGCCACAGAAGGCTTTTCCTGCCATGCCCTGCATGTAGTAGCTCTTGAACTTGCTGCTGTCCTCCAGCATTGTGACTCCAGGACAGCCCTTGCAGTGTCCCCCAAGGAAAAGCAGGCAGCAGATGGAGTTATCATTCTGCCAGCACCAAACAGGCACAACCCATGGTGTGACTTCAATATCTCTTGCCCACTGTTTGGCAGGGGCAGCTGTCCCAGAGTCTTAGCTGTAGGACGAAGGCCTGGATTTAAGAGATCTTTGTAGAAAATGCCAACTGGACTGTAGCAAAGCTTCCTGGAGACCCCACAGGGAGCACCACGGGGCTATTTCAAGACCCCCCAGCCTCGTTCAAGGACTGAGCCCTATGACTGGCTAGGCATTTGGGATGCATGGGCTGCTGGGCTGAAATGCAGCCCTGGAGCTTATCGGTCCTGTCCATCACTCAGAAGCTTTCACTGGCCACCTGATCTGTTTCCGGAGCACCCCGGATCAGCAGACCCAAAGCTGGAAAAGAATGCTACAGTCATCTTGTCCACTCCTGGATCTCCATGGCAAAGCAGACCTACCGGGAATATTTTCCAGTTATAAATAATTTGGCAGCATATCCTAGGCACTCAATGAATAAAAACTGCATGAACGAGTACATGTACAATACGGTAACAAATGACCCAAGCCAGAGAGTTCTGCAGGAAACTCCGAGGACTCACATTCAATCATCCGCTATACTGGAGTCGAGACAAGTGTGAGCTTGAGAAACCAGCACCTGGATGTTCCCAGCATTCTCCTCACTGAGCACGGACCTGTTACTTGATCCCTTGTCCTGTCACAGGCAGATTTCCTAGACTCTGGTGGCTATAGCATGGTGATTGAGACCGTGAGTTTCAGCATCCAGCACATCTGGGTTCAAATCCAGCCTCTGTCACTTGTTAGCTGTGTGACCTCAGGACAGTCACTTCATCTTTTTGAGACTCAGTTTGCTCATCAGCAGAATGGAGCAATAGTTGTACCTAAGTCTTGGATTTATAGGATTGCCTGAGACAATGCCTGTGAAGGGTGCCTGGCACCTAGTAATAAGAGGGTCAATAAATAGTAATGGTTACTGTGACATCACCACCACAGTAAGTCTCCGGGTCACTCACTCCTGCCCACCTTCACCCCTAATCCATCCAGGTTCTCAGTGTAGACCTATGCTCTCCTGTTTTTCCAAAGCCAGATTTTTTCTAGTGGAACCTCACTAAGAAAAGAAGGGTTGATGAACCCTTCTAATGACCAAAAATAAAAAATTAAGCAAATAAGTGTTTGCCTACCATAAACTCATTTGACTGGCTTAGCTTACCTGATATACCACTCTAGTAGGCTTCTCTTTCATCATATTTGTCTGAGTATCCTTAATAATAATTTATTATTCATGGTTGATGATTTATTTACTGTATGCTACTATCATCCTGGCTTGGGGGATGCAGTGCTGGGTTAGTCAGACAATAAACAAACAATTAAATATTTGGAACATAAGATGGTTTTCAGTGCCCTACAGCCAAAGACCACCAGAGGTACAACTGTAGTTGAGCAAGGTTGGCTTTTTTGGCCCTTGGCAATGAGGGAGAATGTATACTGGAGGACCATGGGGCTTCTCAGTAAGATGTTATAAAGGACTAATTATAGGATTTGGGGTTGTGTTGGGTGATTTGGGGGGGAGTTCAAGGAAGTGGAGCTTTGTTCCAGACTGAATGCTGTAAGGAAGTAGGGATAATTCTGCAAGTGGTATCTGTATTAGTTTCCTACTGCTGTTGTCACAAATCACCATAAACCTAGTGACACAACAAATACTCATTATATTAGGAGGTCAGAAGTCCACAATCAGTCTCACTGGGTTAAAAGTCAAGGCATCTGCAGGGGTTGTTCCTTCTGGAGGCTCCAAGGGAGAATCTGTCTTCTTGCCTTTCCCAACTTCTAGAGGCCACCTGCATTCCCTGGCTTGTGGCCCCTTCCTCCATTTTCAAAGTCTGTAGCATGGTGTCATCACATCTCCTCCACTGACTCTAACCCTACTCCCTCCCTCTTATAAGGACCACTGAAATTATATTGGGCCCACCTAAATAATTCATGATAACCTCCCCAGCTGAAAATCTTCCACTTAATCACATCTGCAGATTCCCTTTTGCCATATGAGGTGACATTTTCACAAGTTCTTGGGATTAGGATATGGACGACTTGGGTGGAACGTATTATTCAGTCTACCCCAGTACCTTAATAATTCTCATCCAGGAGTCAAGAGGAATGGAGCAAAGCCAGAGCTGTAGTTGGTAAAGCAGCAGCAACCACTCAGTGTTAGCCAGAATATGGGGATGGTTGGGCTTTTTTGTGTTTTGGACCATGTTCGTATTTTTGTCTGTGTTTAAACATGATTAGGGAGTGGGCTTGTTTTTTTCTTGACCCATTACTGACACAGAGTGGCCTTGTCTGGTGGTGTTTTTCTGTGAAACTCCTTATGGTCAACAAGAGAATACCATGGCCCGGCTTATGGTGCCAGGTAAATTCTTGGCTGTTAGGGATGCTTTTCTCTTCCTCCCGGTGATGAATTCTATGAAGAAAAGTAAGTCAGTTTGAGGAAGATAAGGCATAGTGGTTGGGTGTGCTTTTATCTTACAGGCCTCTTCAGGGAAGGCCTCACTGATGAATTTGACGTTTGAGCAAAAACTCGAAGGATACGGAGGTGGAGGCTGTGTGGTCAGAGTGAAGTGCATTCCAGGCGGATGGATTATCGAGTGAAAAGGCTCTGAGATGGGGGCGTGCTTTGATGTTGGGTATGGCATGGGAAAAAGGGAATGGGCTCAACGATGGCTCTAAAAGTTGTAGCCCGGGGACCTCTCTGGTGGTGCAGTGGTTAAGTATCTGCCTGCCAACGCAGGGGACACCGGTTCGAGCTCTGGTCTGGGAAGATCCCACGTGTTGCGCAGCAACTAAGCCCATGCACCACAACTACTGAGCCTGTGCTCTAGAGCCCGTGAGCCACAACTATTGAAGCCTGCGCACCTAGAGCCCGTGTTCCCCAACAAGAGAAGCCTGCGCACCACAATGAAGAGTAGCCCCTGTGCACCGCAACAAAGAGTAGCTCCTGCTCGCCGCAACTAGAGAAAGCCTGCATGCAGCAATGAAGACGCAACGCAGCCAAAAGTAAATAAATAAATAAATATTTAAAAAAACAAAAGTTTTGGCCTGAGCAACTGGAAAAATGGAGTTTCCATTTATTGAGATGAGAAACACTCACTTTTATTATGACAGGAATTTAATTTTTAATAAACGTTTAATGTTAGAATAGTTTTCAATACATAGAAAAATTATAAAGGTAACAGAGAGTTTCCATATACCTCACACCCAGTTTCCCCTATTCTTAACGTATATTGGTATACATTTGTCACAATTAATGAACCAATATTGATACATTATTGTTGACAAAAGTCCATCTATTATTCAGGTTTCTTTGGTTTTTACCTAATGTCCTTTTTCTGTTCTGGGGTCCCATCCAGGATATCATACTACATTAACCATAATGTGTCCTTAGGCTTCTCTTGGCTGTGACAGTTTTTCAGCATTTCCTTGTTTTCTTTTTTTACATTTTTTTATGAACTTGTAAGTTTTGAGGAGTTCTGGTCAAGGATTTTGTAGAATATCCCTCAATCAGGATTTGTGTGATTTTTTTTTTTCCCCTCATAATTAGGGCTGTGGTTTTCTTGGAGGAAGACCTCAGAAATAAAGTGCTCCAGAAATCTCTTGCATTCTTATATACTAATCATGAAAAATCTGAAAGGGAAATTAAGGAAACACTCCCATTTACCACTGCAACAAAAAGAATAAAATACCTAGGAATAAACCTACCTAAGGAGACAAAAGACCTGTATACAGAAAACTATAAGACACTGATGAAAGAAATTAAAGACGATACAAACAGATGGAGAGATATACCATGTTCTTGGATTGGAAGCATCAACATTGTAAAAATGATGATACTACCCAAAGCAATCTACAGATTCAACGCAATCCCTATCAAACTACCAATGGCATGTTTCACAGAACTAGAACAAAATTTTCACAATTTGTATGGAAACACAAAAGACCCCAAATAGCCAAAGCAATCTTCAGAAAGAAAAACAGGGCTGGAGGAATCAGGTTCCCTGACTTCAGACTATACTACAAAGCTACAGTAATCAAGACAGTATGGTACTGGCACAAAAACAGAAATATAGATCAATACAACAGGATAGAAAGCCCAGAGATAAACCCATGTGCATATGGTCACCTAATATATGACAAAGGAGGCAAGAATATACAATGGAGAAAAGACAGCCTCTTCAATAAGTGGTGCTGGGAAAACGGGACAGCTACATGTAAAAGAATGAAGTTAGAACACTCCCTAACACCATACACAAAAATAAACTCAAAATGGATTAAAGACCTAAATGTAAGGCCAGACACTATAAAGCTCCATGACATACATCACAGCAAGATTCTTTTTGACTCACCTCCTAGAGAAATGGAAATAAAAACAAAAATAAACAAATGGGACCTAATGAAACTTAAAAGCTTTTGCATAGCAAAGGAAACCATAAACAAGATGAAAAGACAACCCTCAGAATGGGAGAAAATATTTGCAAACGAAGCAACTGACAAAGGATTAATCTCAAAAATATACAAGCAGCTCATGCAGCTCAATATCAAAAAAAAAAAAACAACCCAATCAAAAAATGGACAGAAGACCTAAATAGACATTTCTTCAAAGAAGAAATACAGATTGTCAACAAACACATGAAAGGATGCTCAACATCACTAATCATCAGAGAAATGCAAATCAAAACTACAATGAGGTATCACCTCACACTGGTCAGAATGGCCATCATCAAAAAATCTAGAAACAATAAATGCTGGACAGGGTGTGGAGAAAAGGGAACCCTCTTGCACTGTTGGTGGGAATGTAAATTGATACAGACACTATGGAGAACAGTATGGAGGTTCCTCAAAAAACTAAAAATAGAACTACCATACAACCCAGCAATCCCACTACTGGGCATATACCCTGAGAAAACCATAATTCAAAAAGATTCATGTACCACAATGTTCATTGCAGCTCTATTTACAGTAGCCAGGACATGGAAGCAACCTAAGTGTCCATCAACAGATGAATGGATAAAGAAGATGTGGCACATATATACATAGAATATTACTCAGCCATAAAAAGAAATGAAATTGAGTTATTTGTAGTGAGGTGGATGGACTTAGAGACTGTCATACAGAGTGAAGTAAGTCAGAAAGAGAAAAACAAATACTGTATGCTAACACATATATATGGAATCTAAAGAAAAAAAACGGTTCTGAAGAACCTAGGGGCAGGACAGGAATAAAGACGCAAATGTAGAGAATGGACTTGAGGACATGGGGAGGGGGAAGGGTAAGCTGGGACAAAGTGAGAGAGTGGCATGGACATATATACACTACCAAATGTGAAATAGGTAGCTAGTGGGAAGCAGCCACATAGCACAGGGAGATCAGCTCGGGGCTTTGTGTCCACGTAGAGGGGTGGGATAGGGAGGGTGGGAGGGAGATGCAAGAGGGAGGAGATACGGGGATATATGTATAGCTGATTCACTTTGTTATACAGCAGAAACTAACACACCATTGTAAAGCAATTATACTCCAATAAAAATGTTAAAAAAAAAGTACTCTTATCATATTACATCAAGAGTACTTTCTGTCAACAAGACTTATCATGTTGATGTTCAGCTTGATAATCTGGATAAGATAGTGTTTTCCAGGCTTCTCTACTCTAAAGTCGCTCTTTTACCCCCTTTCCAGGCTGTACTCTCTGAAAGGAAGTCATTCTGCACAGTCTAAACTTAAGAAATGCTATGCTCCACCTCCTTGAGGGCAGAGTATCTTCATAAATTATTTGAAATTCTTCTGCATTTAGCTAGTCTCCTTCATTTACTTACTTATTTACTTATTCATTCGGTCATGTACATTAGTATGGACCCATGGACTTCTACTTTATACTTTGAGTTGTAATCTAGTACTGTTTTATTTTGTTGCTGAAGTTGTTTCAGCTTTGACCGTTGAGAGCTCTTTCATTTGGCTCCTGTGTCTTTTTGACATATCCTCATCACAATTATTTTTTTTTCCTTTGAGCATTTTCTTACCTTATCCTTTTTTTTTAAAAAAAAATAGCTATTACTGAATGTTTTATGCTTATGGGAATAATCCAGTGAAAAGAAGAAACCGATGATTCAGTAGCAAGTGAGGACCAATACCTACAATGTTTATTGAGACTTTACTATTTGCTAACTGCTAACTGCTTTGCATGTACCATCTTATCGGTTACTCACAAACCCCTACAAGGTAAACATGATCCCCATTTAAAATATTAGAAAACTGGGGGCCAGAGAAATCAAGCAACTTAGCCAAGGTCAAACAGCTGGTGAGTGGCGGATCCAAGATTCAAACCCAGGTTCTTTTGATACCAAAGTCCATGTTCTTAGCCAATATACTCTTTTTTAAATCTTTGGGAAATTCCCTCTTCTCTTTCCTTCATTTGCTTCTTTCCTCTTCAGGAGGAAGAGTTTTTAGAACAATGGATATGGTGTGAGCTGATAACCCTTCCTGTGGTTGGGCTGTGGAGCCACCATACTTCTCCTGAGCCACATAAACAAGGCAATGGTTTCTGATGACTTTGAGGTGCTTAATATGTTCCTCTGTTCCAATGAGGGGCCCAAGATCTTTCCTTCTTTCCTTCCTTCCTGCCTTGCATCCATCCATCCCAGAAACATACAGAGTACCTGATATATGTTAGATGCTAGGGATACAATAGAAAATGGACACAGTGAATGCCTGCCCTCATGAAACTTAGTCGCCTTCCTGAGCACCTTTGGACAGAGGAGGCCAATTTTATGGCGAAAAGTGGCAGTGACCTTTCACTGTCCTCTGGTCTCAGGCAGGTAATATAAGGAAGGCAGAGGGGTTGGGTGTAGCACAAAAGGGATAAGCAGGGACTCTGGTTAACTGGAAAGTACATGGCCCACCTAAAGGGGACAGCCGCTCCTGAATTCCACCTGAATGGGGTCCCAAGGCCCAGTGTTGTCAGATATTTGTATTTTGTCAAAAGAAGGTGGAAATTAACATTTTAATGTGAGAACTCCCAATTTAAAGATTTAGGGAATTCATTCTAATAAATCCTCCCCTGCCTGTCCTCCCTCTTTGTGCCCCCAACATTCCCCCCACCCCCATCTATGGGTCTGATCCAGTCTATGCGCTGTTGGTTTGCAATTTTTGCTTTATAGCAACCCTGTGGATTACCTAGAATGACAGTGCCCGTTTAAGAGATACTATTTCATCCTTGCTACTCTTTGATCTTTTTAAAAATTCAAATTGGGACTTTAGCCCTGTAACTATCACTGCTTAAGAATAATTTCTCTGAAATATGCCTTCTGTCTAGTGAAATTACTGAAGTGTACCTAGAGAATGCAGGCATGAACATGCGTTTAGCTATGTGGGTGTTACTTTAATTTTTAAAGCTACCTCGTTTAAGAAAAGAGTCAGAATGAAGTGTATTATAGGAAGCCTCTTTGGGCTTTTGGAGCCCACTTTGATAGGACTAGTAAGAGCAGAGGGACAGGACAACACAACTCAGAAACTTAGAACTGGGGCACAGCCAGTCTTTCATGTCTAGGTCACTGAATTGAATCCAGCCGAAGGCAAACTGTCTAAAACATGTAAACATCAACAGCTGCTCGGTGGACTGTGTGTGAAGGACTTGGGATTTCGATTTGCTGTCATATTTAGATTTTCTGTACCACTTTGTGGCTGAGCTGAGGTGCCGCCGCCCTTTGTACCAAATACGTAAATGCTACCAGCATTGTCATACCCTATTTAGTGGCCGTAGACACCAAAGTGGAGAGAGGATGGGCTGCTATGTTTAGAGAGACCAAGAAGAAGCCAAGATTCAAGTCTTGATCTTGAATTTAGGTTCTTTGCTCACCATGTGTAATACAGTATTTCCTAAACGTCATGTGCTCTTACGTTGCCATAATGATTCTTACCACAGCTTTGTACCACCTGCGCTCTTATCTACACAATTCAAAAAAATTGATCCAGGGACTTCCCTGGTGGAGTAGTGGTTAAGGCGCTGCACTCCCAGTGCAGGGGGCCCGGGTTTGATCCCTGGTCAGGGAACTAAGATCCCACATGCATGCTGCAACTAAGAGTTTACATACCACAACTAAGGAGCCCACCTGCTGTAACTAAGGTCTGGTGCAACTAAATAAATAAATATTAAAAAAATTCTGACCCATATTTTTGCTTAAATAATTTCTTTCATAAGGAAAATTTATCTCACTACCATTATTATTTGCCATAAATAGAAGGTAACAATACGGTATGATAAATTACATAAGCATTACAGTTCTGTAAATGTTTGTCCATGTATTAATTACACTTATTTTGCATGCCATTAGTGGAATGCATTAGGTCTAAACCCTGAGGAAAGAAGAGTATGCCTAGCTCTGCGTTATAGGTAGGCCGTAGGTCAAGTTCACCATTCTCCTGTATCTTTTTCTAGGAAGCTGTTAGTTCATTCATTCATTCATTGACTTGCCAGTCATTAGATTCCGTACTCTGAACCAGGCAGACGTTCCCAACCCTGTGATCCCTCTTAAGTGAGATTGTTTCCTTGGGTCATGAATGCTGGGTTGTTTTGCCCTGATTTTTGTCATGCTTCTTTGACTGCAAACTGGGCCCATCTTCAGCTCTTTTACTGAGTAACTTGTGAGAAGAGATATTTGGCAAGATGTTTTCCAGGAAACTTTTCTGTGGTCTCAGGCCAAGACAAACTCCCCAGTGTCTCTCCTGGGTTGTTCTTACCCAGATTGGTATTCTAAAGCAGATGCCTCTGTAGAGGGCTCCGCAGTTCATGAGCGCTCCTACTGGTGAACCAACTTTTGGGTAGCACTCTTCAACTTATCAGCCTTGCGGGGGAAAAAAGAATTTGCCTGATTATTTAGCATCAGGTAGATCAAACCCCAGATGTCTGACTGATGTTTTGACTCAGGGTTTTTGATATTTGGAGTGCTAACTTAAGTTCCCCAGAGATGTGGCTTGCTGGACCATTGGAGCTGCTTTATTCATTGTGGCTAGACCAGGAGCAATGGCATTTGTGACTTCAACCAAAGGGAGACACCGATAGTCAAGCTAGAAATACTTTGAGAATGGATTTTTCTGAAGAAAAGTGGATCAGTGGTTTTCTAACTTTTGACTTATATGTGTGTATATATATAAATCTCAGTACACACACACACGAGTTCATGAAATAGTACTTACTCTGTGCAAAAACACTGTGCATTTTTATTCCATTCTTTTATTTAAAAAATGCTGGTCACAGCCCTCTAGTATTGATTTTGCTATATCCACAGTTTTAAAAACACCAGTATAGCTGGCCAAGTTCAAAGCCAGCACCTTCTGCCCTATTTGCTGTTGGCAGACCTGTCCACAGTACTGATTTCTGCCCACTATATAGATTTGGTATGTGAAAAAAGGCATCCTAAAACCTCTTGAGCTAGCCACCAGAAGATGCACTTTTATGCTCAGTTTCTCCTCTTTCCGACCCTGAAAAATATTCTGACTCTACAGCTGAATGTATCAATGTGGAAATCTGTGCATCGAAAACAGCCCTTGTTAGCTGTCAGCCACTGTTCAGAGCACTTTGCATGTATTATCTCCCTTAATCCTCGTAATAACGCTGTTTGCAAGAGGTTGACACCATTCTTATCTCCATTTAAAGATAAATAAGTGGATTCCCAAGGAGATTTCATAAATTGCTCAAGGTTACACAGTTACGAGGGGGTGGAGTGGAGATTTAAATCCAGACCTCTCTGACTTCAAAGATTTTTAATAAAATGTTCTCCTTAAGATGTGTAAGTATGGGAGTTGAATAATTTAGTTCAATTCTGCTGTGTAGTATTTACTTTCTCGCAGAAGGTTCAAATAACAGTACTTAGCCCAGTGCCCAGATCTGTGGCAGATTGTCACAGTGCACAGCTGCACGTGATGCTCAGTGCGTGACTGGCCAACAGCGAGGACTAAGCCTTGCTGATGGCCAAGAGCACATCCCTCTGAACCTAAAACACCCTGCCATCTGGAGAAATGCTTCTCTTACGTTTTGAGGGATTGCTAAACGCAGCAGGCTCTCCTGCAGCAAAACCTACCTTCCACATGCCTATATGTTGGCTTAGAGAAAATCCAGCCAAAGAGAACACAGTCAACTCAAGAGAGTAGGAAGAGAGCACACATGTTCAAAGAGCACCTCTGTTTGCAATTGAGGTAAATACACTCTGTAGCTCAAACCAGAGAGTTCAATATAGCTACGTAAATGGCCGGTATAGTACCGGTGCAAGCTTCCCCAAGGTCACCTGGGCATTGCAATATTTTACAGTCCAGACATCTGACATGAACCAGATGGCTCCCTTCTTTTTTCTTAATAACATGTTTACTTCTTCTCATCCTCTGTCTGACATTTATGGAGTACCTGGTCAGATGAGCAAAGAAAAATAAGGCAAGGCTCATCTGCTCTTGAAGCTGATGCAATCTCCTCCCCTCCAGAACTGCCTATTAACGGGGCTTTGTGCATTGCCTGAGACCTCACCTGTCTCTTTCTATTTTCTGTTTCTGCAGACTCCTCCCTACTTTCCCCAGAGATGATCGCAAATTAATGTGTGCAGGGAGACAAGCACATGAGGACATCAGGATGTTAAGGAAGTGGGTTTTCCCCGTGTTGAAATGATAGGCTCGGCCCCCTGTGGTTCCTCAACTCCCAAACAAACATGCTGATTAGATCCGCATAAACAAGCAAAGTCTCAAAAGAGTGGTTTCAAAGAGGTTAAATGTAGAAAGCTATTCAGAACTCTATTTACATTGCCGGTTAATATTTCTTACCCTTTGTTCTTCATCTGTAAGTATTGTTCTGTTTTCAGCCTGCATTCTCTTACCTACTATACAGGATTCCTGAGAATGTTTTGCCATCATCTGTATCAGAGTTGACAGGTGGCACTTACATAGTTTTGGTGGTTGATCAATGGATACTTTATAAGAACAGGTACTGGTATCTCTTTTGATCTCCTTTGACTGCACATGGCAGGTGCTGAATACATGTTTGTTGAACTGATTAATTTAAAAATTGATCTGGAGGACTTCCCTGGTGGCGCAGTGGTTAAGAATCTGCCTGCCAGTGCAGGGGGACACGGGTTCAAGCCCTGGTCCGGGAAGATCCCACATGACGCGGAGCAACTAAGCCCGTGCACCACAACTACTGAAGCCCACGCGCCTAGAGCCCACGCTCTGCAACAAGAGAAGCCACCGCAATGAGAAGCCCGCACACCGCAAGGAAGAATAGCCCCCCCTCCTCGCAACTAGAGAAAGCCTGCGTGCGGCAATGAAGACCCAGCGCAGCCAAAAATAAATTAATAAATTAAAATAAATAAAATAAATTTGATCTAGGTAAGTATCACCGTGGTAGTTTTAGTGCCAAGATGTTGGATACAGCCCAGGTCCGTCTGTAAAGGGTTTTCATTGTTCATGGATGATGTAAAATGGAACATTCTCGAAAGAAAATACTCATAAAATGAGAACTCTGAGAGTCAACAAACGTCTCTGGATTAGAGGCAAAGGTCCTATCAGCCAGTGTCAACCACCATCTTTTCTGATAGTGCCCTTTTGCTTGTCCTAGGTTGTGATTACAGGAATACAGAAGAGATAATAAAGCTAAACCTAAGAGAAGGTTGTGAAATATTACAGTGAGAGAAGTTTTGGGGACATTTGGACAAAATGTGACTGAGTTATATGGAAGATGATTAAAACCTTGTTCCCATCATTGGGCAAACATCAATTATCAGTAACATCTCCTAGAATTGCACAATCCAGACAGATCACTCTCTATTCCCTATGCTTGGCTTAGGGCCCCCAAATGTTCCAAGGTTCTTCAAATTTTAGAGCTAGAAAGAAATTTCATTACCACTGAACCCAAGGGATCTTGTTTCATAAATGGGTCTTGCGCTAATTGAATTCCTTCATTTGTTCATTAATTCAATCTCTATGTCTTAAAGATCTATTAGATGCCAGACGCTGAGCTTCTGTTACTACAGGGCCTCATTAGTAAAAAAAAAAAAAAACAGAAAAAGTTCTAACTACCTTCTTTGCTCTTCGGTGGTTTACATTCTGATGGAGTGACACAGAGCGAAAACCAGTCAAATAAATAAATAAGATAGTTTCCGATGGTGGTGAATACTGGGAAGAAGATAAAACAAGCTAATGAGACAGTGACTGGGAAAGGGGTTGGCCATGGGAATAAGGGAACATGCCTCTAGAATGGATTTTTGAATTGGGATCTGAGTTGACAAGGAGTCAGCCTTGCAAAGGTCAAAGGGAAGAATTTTCTGGCTGCTACTCTGGCAAATACCACAAGGGAATAAGTTGTTATATGCAAGAACAGAAGGAAGGCCAGTGTGACTGGATCGCAGTGAGGGAAGGGGTGGCGCTGCAGTGGTCATATCATGCATGATTTTGCAAGTCACGGCAAGTGTTTTGGATGTCGTTCTTTGTGCACTGTGAAACCACTCGGAAGTGTTAAGCAGGGAAGCAAAGTGATTTGATATTATTTTGAAAGGGCTACTCAAGCTGTCTAAGAAAAATAGGCTATTGGAGGTGGCAACAGAGAAGCATGGAGTAGAGGGAAGAGGCTTCTGCTTTGATCCAAATGAGTGATAACTCCTCAATCATAGAGTGTGTTAATGGTAGAGCCGGGGGTAAAAAAAATTAGGTTTCTTCTAACAGTAAATGGATTCGGTACAGTAGAAAAAATGTAAAAATGAAAGAATAATTATCATTTGTTAAGTACTTAGTGTTGCCAGGCTCTGTGCAATGTGCTTTATATGTATCATTTTATTTAATAGTTGTCATAATATGTAAGGTAGATTCTATTCTTCTTTCTGTTTTACAGATGAGGAAACTGAAACTTCAAGAATTTAAGTATACTGTCCAAGTTCACACAGATGGCCAGTGACAGAAAGGCAGAATGGGGATTAAAATGCAAACTAAGTCCCAGAGCCCGTAAGCCACAAAGATCAGTCTCATTACTTGTAGTGAGGGGCAGTGTATTCTAATGGTTAAGCTTGTGGGGGTTGGAATCAGAAAGCCTTCATTCAAATCCCAGCTCCCTTGCTTACTAACTAACTCTGTGACCTTGGGCAAGTCCCTTCATTTTTTAATAACATGGTTGAATTTTTTGCTGTATTGCATCCCTCTCCACTCCCCCCCACCCCACCTGCCATTTCTCCACGGTGATTAGCAGTAAAACGCTGGAAAGAAATAATGACCCTTGGGCTTTGTCTTTGCAGAGAACAGAAGCTGGGAAGACTGGGTCCCATGTTACAACCAACTTAGAGAGTGGATGGTACCAATGCCTGAGGCAAAGGAACAAATGCCGATTCTCTGGATCCCTGGGGGAAAAGGAGAAGGGAGGGGGGAGATTCTGAACTAGGCCTAATAAGCAGCCTTGAGGCTGAGTAGGCAGAAGGTCCTCATAGGTTCCTTGGTACATGTGTGGTCTGGTGGTCTCTGAAACCCAAGTTCATTGTTTTCACTGGCTGTTCAGTGTTTATGCTCTTACACATGATGGTCAGCAGGGGGCAGAGTAGCCAATGTATTACTTGTGAGTAAGGGGTTGTCTGCTTTTCACATAAGGGTCTGGGTAAGAGTTTCTGTAGCCTAAAACTGAGCCTATGTGGGCAGGTTCTGGGTAGAGGAGTCCACCTTTTCTCTTCTCCTAGATCCTGTTCTACCCTCTTTCCTCTTGTCTCCTGTTCTATTCTGCTTCCTCCCCTCCTTTGCTCTGCGTCACACCCCCAGACCTTTTATCTTCGTAAAGCACACTCACACTCATTGCCTCCTTGGGTCCTCCTAAATATTCTGTGAGAGAGACAGGGTCAGGTTAAATATTTATCATTTGCAGATGAAGAAACAAAGGCCTTCCGAAGTGCCTGGTCCCTAGCCCCTGTTCGTTCCTCCAATGTACTTATAGGACATGAAATCCAATAGCTGAGACTGATCTTGTTTGCCGTTCTAAAGAAGGCTATTATGCCACCAGGCACCACACACACTTAGGAATTAGAGCAAAAGCTCCCAGAGCAGTAAACCGAGAAGGAGCTTTTTCAGAGTTGTGAGCTCTCAGGTCCTATCAATTTCATAGGACCCTCCACTGAAAGGGTGAAAAATCAAAACCCTTGAATACACATTTGGGACCAGGTAGGTACAGATCAATCTTTATGCTTTTTTAAAAAAAATAAATTTATTTATTTTTATCTGTGGCTGCATTGGGTCTTCGTTGCTGCGCGCAGGCTTTCTCTCGTTGCGGAGATTGGGGGCTACTCTTTGTTGCGGTGCACGGGCTTCTCATTGCAGTGGCTTCTCTTGTTGCAGAGCATGGGCTCTAGGCACGCAGGCTTCAGTAGTTGTGGCACACGGATTTAGTAGTTGTGGCTCGTGGGCTCTAGAGTGCAGGCTTAATTGTTGTGATGCACAGGCATGTGGGATCTTCCAGGACCAGGGCTCCAACCTGTGTCCTCTGCATTGGCAGGCGGATTCTTAACCACTGCGCCACCAGGGAAGCCCTTTATGCTTTTCAAGAAAAGAAGCTACCAGAGCCTCTGGCTCAGGGCCCAGTTGGTTGGAGAGCCAGCCAAGCTAAGGCTATGTCCTTTGTGCGGAAGTGTCAGATTGCGAGCAAGTTTCTTCATTTCTTTAAGCCTCAATTTCCTTTCATATGAGGGCAATTGTGATAGAGAAGTTGTGAGAGAGTCCACACATACCCTGCATTCAACCAGTATTGTTACTGGTGTCAAAATAGGCGTTTGACTGTTTCCACAGCTATTCATTGTGGAAGATTGATTGCATCAATGGCCCCAGTTAGTGACTCTCTGTATCCATACCCTTTGCAGTGAGAATTTCTAGTCCCTGCCCACTCTGACTCCAGGCTCGCCTTATGTCTTGCTTTGGGCCATAGCATGTGGCATCTTTCAGTTTCAAGCCAGGGCCTCCAGGTGCCTTGCACTCTTCTGCAATCTCTTGCTTGCTTTTGAAACCCTGCCACTGTCGTATGAAAAAGCCTGGACTAGCCTGCTGGAGGGTTAGGACCACGTGGAGCACAGGCCAGTTGTCCCAGACGAGGCCATCAGGACCAGGCCATCAGTAACCTACAGACCCCAGTGGTGTGAGAGCCCAATTAAGGTCAGCAGGACTGCCTACATGACCCACAGCTGACCTCAGTTACGTGAGTAAGTCTAGCAGAGACCAGAAGAACTGCTCAGCTGACCCATACAGATTCGAGCAATCACAAGTACTTGCTGTTTCACGTTGCTTAGTTTTGGGGAGAGTTTACTCTGCAGCAGTAGCTAACTGATACGGTACTTAAAGTTTTACGTAGGCCAGTTGAAGGAGCGGGGTGATGCTGGGTGAGACTATTTGGAAGGTTACTAACTATATTACTAAATACTTAAGGCAACTTGATATTTTTAGAGTCTCAAGTTTAGGGATCAAAGACAGTGGTTCAGAGTAAACACTGGAATAAAACAGACCTGGTTCCAAATCCCTGCTCTCCCAGTTACTAAACGTGCACCTTTGGTTAAATTTCTGAACCTTTTGATGACTCAATTTCTTCTTCCGTAAAATGGAGATAATAATAGTTATTGGGAGGGTTGCTGTGAGGCTCCAGTGAGCAGATGCATGCCTAGGGTTTAGTGTGGTGCCTGGCACACAGTGAGTGCTCAGAAAATATCATGAACTCTTCCTGATGATGATGAACCTCCAAAGGACATCTCCACATAGAAACATGTGGTTGCTGCACGTCCAATTGGTAATGTAGGACAGGATTTTGCAATTAATTCATCTAAAGCTCTGATAAAAAGATGACGATTACATATATATATATTTTTTCCCTCCTTCCTTTAATTATAAAAGTAACATATACCTTAAGAAAAATCTCTTCTAGGGAAAAATTCCTGATTCAAGGAAAATTTGTATTGTGAGTTATGACTTATAATTATGAATATTGATCTCCACTTCAGTGCATCGAAGTATATACCTTACTTTTTTAAAGAAAGAAACGTGCACACCACGCTCAGTTGTGAGACAGGGGCATAAATCTGTCTTTGTTGCAAATGGTAACAATTTACCCCATATTTCATTGGACAAGGAAGCAGAGCAATCATCCACAATATCTAACGTAGGAAAAAAAATCCTCTGACTGTATAGCTCTCACGCAGAGGTTTAACTCAACAGGATATCTCAAAAGGAAATCAGATTTTGGTTTAATGGGCAGGGCAAAACTTCCTTCAGTGATCAATTCCTTACCGGCTTTCAGATGGCACTCACTGATGTTTATTCCTAATGGAGAAAGAAAATTGTGGGGAGACGAGGAGTCAGGGTGGAAATTCTTCCGAGTCTAGAGAGGAATGCTGTGTTTACTCCTTGTTCCTGAGCAGAATCAGGCTGGGTGAGCATTCACTGACTTTGCTGACTCTCAGTTGATTTAATTTAAAAAATAGTCGTAAGAAACCTAATCCTTTCCCTAAACAGCACCTCTTGGCCTCTTTCATTTTGTCTTGTCTTCGTCATGTCTTTGGAGTACCTGATGTTACCTACATACCTGTGAATACCCACAACTCTCTGTGCATACAGTCTAGGGGTTCCCAGTCCCTGGAGTGTATCAAGGAGCTCCATGTTCCTGTTTCAGACGGAGTGGCAAGTTCCCCAAATCCCACAACCCACTAGTGGATCTAGCCCCTCCTCACACAGATCAGATGGAAGCTTTCCATCCCTGTATAGGCCACTTGTGTGTGTTACTGCAGGGATCACAGTGAACCGCACTTGACATTATCACAGAAACTCATCTGTGAGTTGTCTGAAAGCGATACTGACTCCCCAGTGGGCTACAGAGGAAAGCTGTGATCGCACTACAGTTTGTGTGATCTGCTGCGTGGTCCTGCTCTGGTGATCCTGAGGTTCCTAGGTCACACTTTCCTGCAGCCTCTCAGAGGGCAGCAGTGTGGTCGAGGTGGGAAAGAGGTGAGCTTTGGTGGGGGGGGTGGGCAAGAGCTGATGAGCACCCAGAGTCCAGCAGTGGGCTGCACTAGGTGTTTATGGTGAGTTCCCTCCGGATTGGTTGGCATTTGCGCCTTATCGGTGGTTAAGTATTATGACTATCACCCCTGGTTACACGTGACAGAAACCTAAACTTCTTATTGTACCTCTCAAATCCAGGGGAGGAAGCATTATCTATCTGTCTGTCTCTCTCTGTCTTCCTCCCCTCCCCCCCCACCCCCCTCATACGTGGCGCTCTCTGCTTATTTTGGAGCACAGCGGAAGATGGCTGCTCATAGCTCCTGTTAATTTCAGTCCATTTCAAGCCTCTCCTAGAAACCAACCAGGGTCTCTGGATTGTAATTCTGAATTCCCGTGGGGGGAAGTATCTAACTGGCCAGGTTTGGGTCAGGTGTCGAGCTCTGGACTGTGGCTAGGGGGTCACAGTCACATTATACAATCATACCATTTAGCCTGCCCCTGTGAGTGATGGGAGAGGGGCAGTTACTGGAGAAGGACACGGTGACAGGGGGCTTCTGAAATGGCTCTCAAGGATCACTACTTCCTGGCGTCCACAGCAATTATCCTCTGTGTAACCCCCTCCCCTTAAGTGTGAGCTGGATCTAGCGACTCTTGCTTCTAATGAACAGACTGTGGCAAAATTAGGTTACAAAAGACTGGGACTTCCATCTCGCTCAGACTCTTTCTCTCTGGTTCTTGTTTATTTGCTCTGATACAGCAAGCTGCCACGTTGTGCCCTATGGAGAGGTCCATGGGGCAAGGAACTCGGGGTGGCATCTGGCCAAGGGCCAGCAAGGAGCTAAATCCTGCCAGCAAGCATGGGCGTGAGCTTGGAAGCAGATCCTTTCCTACTCGAGCCTTGAGATACTGCAGTCCCAGCTGATACCTTGATTATAGGCTTGGAAGGGACCCAGAGCCAGAGGCACCCAGCTGTGCTCCGATTCCCTACCCGCAAAAACCATAAGATAACAGATGTTGTTTTAAGCCACTAAGTTTTCCTCCACCATTCCGGAAGTTCCACCCCTAAGCTAGTAAATTTTGGGCTAGTTTGTTACGCAGCAATAGATAACTAGGCAGGCACGCGGTGATTGAAGAGGCTCTGAGGTCAGATGACCTGTGTCTTGTCCTAACTTCACCAGGTGCTAGCTGTGTGGTTTTGTCCAAGCTCTTGAACCTGTTCAAGTCACATTCTCTTCTGTAAAATAGAGATAATAGTAATAATCTGGTTGTTGGGAGGACTAAATGAGTAACCCAGTGCCAGCATTAAGTTTAACTATATTAATATTCATTCGTGCATTAACTAATATTAGCAATATCAATAAAGTGTAGCTACTGTCACTAAGCTTTCACAGCTCTGCTAACTCTATACTCTTGGGTTATTGTTGCTTCAGTTTCTTCAAAGAAGTGGAGAACTCTATGCCCTTTACAGGGATGATACAGAGAGGAACAAAAAACATCCAAAAATCTCTTTAAAGCAAGTGGCTATTTAACTGCTAAATATGGAGGGCTGTTTTCATTTTACTCTTTTTGGTTTTATAGTAAAGAACAATTTCATATCGTGGAGAAGTCAAATAACAGAATTTGTGCTCTCCGATTCAAAATATCAAAAAATATTTGAGTTGATAGAATTTGTTTTTGCAGCTTCCTTCCCACAAAGGCGTCCAACAGCCTTCTGCAGCCAATTATTTTGTGCTTCGAAATGCCAGGGCACTATGCAGGTGGCCATCCATCACCGAGACAGAGCCTAAGATGAAGAGCAGGGCGATGATCATTGGCACTTAAAAGGTTTCTGCCTTCTGAGGCCAAAGCCCATTGTGTCAGAGTTTTCTTGGGATGTGCTCACTAATTCGAAGCTCCAATGCTCAGTTACCATGTTTTCATTGCTCCTTGGGGATGCTGGTTTTCTCCCACTGGCAGCTGTGGACCTTGGGTGATGATGGGAGATGTCAGATTTGCAGATCTCCCACCCATCTCACCTCCGTCTTTTCCCCCACTCCATCCCAAGACCACCGCCCAAGCCCGGATTTCCCACCCGTCTCCTTCTGTCACGCTGTGTCTTTATTACGGTGCCTGGGGCTCAGCCCGCCTGCTCTCATCTCCACTCCTTCACACTGCTGGGCCGCTTCCTTCCTGAGCCTGGTTGCTGAGTGGGGAGCAGCCTCCTGGTTCTCCCACTTGTGCTGTTCTAAAGTCAAGTACAATAGAAGCCCTTTCTGTGTTAAGGGTGACACTACTCCTTGCTGAGAAAACACAGGGCAGCAGAAAGAGTAAATGAGGGTTGTGGTAGCCAGATATCCTTCGACAAAAAAATACCAGGCTCCCTGAGAAGAGCCTGCCGCTGCTACCAGGCTGGGGTCTGTGTAAGTTCACCACATTTCATCTCCTCCCCCACCCAACCCTGTCCCTAAGGATGGTAGAGTGAAATGGCCAGTCTCCAAACAATTAAAAAAAACCACTTTTTTGCTTCCAGAATCACTGTCCGCATCACTCAGTGAAATAAGCCAGTTAAAAATAATTGCCAGCAACAACCAAACAAGGAAAAGACCTTGTCCTCATGCTATAGACTGAAGAGCGCCTGACAAAGAAGAGCAGATTCTGGTGTGACTTACATCCTCCTCTCCCCTTTCCAGAGAGTGACACAGAGAAAGGAAGGAAGGTGCAAAACCTTGAGAATTCCCACCAATGCCCCTCATTTGAATAGAAGCTGACAAAATTGGGAGTAGGGAACTTAGAGGAAAGGCAAGGAAATCTCTTCCAAGGGTAGAGGTTTCCACCTATGATCTCAGGTTTTCCTGAGCCAGGAAAAGTCCCCAGGTGTTATCATCTGCCAGGATTCCATGATGAGTCAGGGAACTGAGATGAAGCCCGGGAACACCCGCTCCTCCCCCCACCCCCATGGAAAGGGGGTACCCCAGCCTGGACGTTGACAAAATCTTAGAAGAGAAGGTAAGCCCAGTCCTATACCAAAGGCTGCAGGAAGTTTGCCAAGCTCGTTCCCAAGTTCCTGCCCTCAGGCTATAGGAAAGTGGACAGAATACAGTTCCCTGGCCTCAGAATGTAGCTGGAAGGGGGGAAAAAAGGTCCTAGATAAGGTTAAGAAGTTGTCATCCTCTTTCTACAAAGCAGAATGAAGAACTGGGTAGCGCTGTACATTTGAAGCATGAGCAACACGAAGCAACGTGGTAACTAAGGAAGCATTCTGCAGGCGAGTGAAATGAAAGGAAGAGTTACTTGAGGACACGGGGAGGGGGAAGGGTAAACTGGGACGAAGTGAGAGAGTAACACTGACATATATACACTACCAAATGTAAGATAGATAGCTAGTGGGAAGCAGCTGCATAGCACAGGGAGATCAGCTCTCTGCTTTGTGACCGCCTAGAGGGGTGGGATAAGGAGTGTGGGAGGGAGTCACAAGAGGGAGGGGATATGGGGATATACGTATGAATATAGCTGATTCACTTTGTTATACAGCAGAAACTAACACAACGTTGTAAAGAAATTATACTCCAATAAAGATGTTAAAAAAAAAAGTTAAATGAGCACAGCAGGCGTAAAATAGATGTCAAAAAACAAACAAACAAGGAAGCTAGTTAAAGTTCCCTGCAATTGCTTTGAGCTACAGAGGAAATTAACATGAATTCAATAAGAAAAGAGTTGGAAAAAACAAAAAAACCCACCTACTTCAGTGATGAAATTCAACAAATCACAAGATGAATGGAGAGGTCAGGAAAGAAGAACTAATGCAACACTCATTACCAGGTGATCATGGAACAAATTCTACAAACTTATGAGGGAAAGAAAGTCTAAATATCCTTTGAGAATAAAGGAGACATTTTTAAGCTTGCTCAAACTTTGTACCTAGGAGCCCTCTTGAAAAAAATTCTTGAAACCATGGTAAAAAGACACAAATGGAGAAAGCATAGTAAAAGGAAATGAGTTAACTTGTATATGATGAGACCAAGGTTTGGGCCTGTACAGCTGGGAGAGTGAGTTCCCATCTATTGACATGTGGAAGGCTGTGGGCAGAAGAGGTGTTTGGGACTGGAATTGGATCTCGGTTTGATCAGAGATGCCTAGGATGCATTTAAGTGGAGAAGTTGAGCAGGCAGTTGTATATAAGAGAATAGAGGTTGGAAGAGAGGTCTGGATTGAAGATATATATATATATGTAGGAATCATGGATCTAGAGATGACATTTATGGCTTGAGATTGGATAAGATCTCTCAGGGGATTAGTGTAGAGAAGAGGGCCAAGAAATGAGCCTTTGTTAACCCCAATGTTAAGAGTCAGGGAGAAAGGAGAAATGAGCAAAGAAGACAGAGAAGGAAAGTCAGTGAGGAAGGCAGTAAACCAGAAGAAGGTGGTGTCTGAAAAGCCAAGTGAAGGATGGATATTAAGGAAAAGTAGGTGACTAACTATGTCAAATGCTGCTGAGAGATCAAAGTAAGATGAGACTTGAAAATTGTCCACTGCCTTTAGCAATGCAGGAGTCATGAGTGATCTTGACAAGAGCTGTTTCAATGGCGTTGTATAGTAGTAAGCTTGATTGAAGAGTTTAAGAGAATTTTTAAGAAACGCTGTTGCATGTGGGTTGAAGAAAAGGGGAGGTAGCTGGCTGGGATGGTGGGGTCAAGACAATGCTTTGTAAAGATGGGACTGGATGTGGTGAATAAAGGAGAAGAGGGATAATTTCTAATTCTGTTAGGCAGTTGGCCAGCTGGCGGTAGCCTCAGCAGTGAGCTCTGGGTTGAACAAGTAACGTTGAGAATCATCAAGTTATTTAAGGATTGCCTGGAAATTTGACGAGACATCCTAGGGAAGCATGTAGACTGAGGAGGGTAGAATAGAAGGCCTAGTGGAGAACTCTGAGGACACCAACATTTAATGCATAGACAGTGGTACTGGAGCCTACAGAGAAGCTTAAGGAAGAATGAGCATAGGAGGAAAACCAGGAGGTTGTTGCCAAAGTCACAGAAAGAGAATGTTTGAAGAAGGAAGACCACAGTGTTGAATAGTGTCAGGAGTTCAGTAAAGATAAGGGCAAAGAATTCCAGGTTGGATGTAACAACAAACAAGGTTATTTCAGGTCTTCAAGGAGAGAGTTTCAGGGATATGATAGAGGAGAAACGTTTTTCATGAGTTGAAGAATTCCTGGGAGATGATGAAGTGAAAACCATGATCACACGGCTCTTTCAAGAAATTTGGCCATGAAGGAAGTAGGGGAGAGATAGGACAATGATTGGAGCAAGTCACGAGTTTGAGAGACTTATTTTCAAGATGGTAGAGACACGCATATGTAAATGTTGATGGAACCAGGAGAGAGGCTCCTCTGTGCCTTTGGGATGAAGTTCAGAGAGAGAGACCGAGAGATACAGGAGAGAGAAATGATTGATGGAATCACATTCCCTGAGAAGGTGGAAAGACCCGGGACACAGAGGAGAGAAGGAGGGATTAGTCTTAGACACCTATTGCATTATGGCAGGAAGAATAGAGAGTGCAGGGGGGAAGGGAGGGAGGAAGGGATAGTTAGGCAGTTTGGGATTGACATGTACACACTGCTATATTTAAAATGGATAACCAACAAGGACCTACTGTATAGCACAGGGAACTCTGCTCAATATTATGTAACAACCTAAATGGGAAAAGAATTTAAAAAAGAAATAAAATGTTAAAAGAAAGAATAGAGAGAGGGGCTTCCCTGGTGGTGCAGTGATTGAGAATCCGCCTGCCAATGCAGGGGACACGGGTTCGAGCCCTGGTCCGGGAAGATCCCACATGCCGCGGAGCAACTAAGCCCGTGTGCCACAACTACCGCCCCTGCGCTCTAGAGCCTGCGAGCCACAACTACTGAGCCCACGTGCCACAACTGCTGAAGCCCGCATGCCCTAGAGCCTGTGCTCCGCAACAAGAGAAGCCACGACAATAAGCCTGCACACCGCAACAAAGAGTGGCGCCCATTCGCCACTAATAGAGAGAGACTGCACGCAGCAACGAAGACCTAATGCAGCCAAAAATAAATAATAAATTAAAAAAAAAAAAGGAGTAGAGAGTGGGTACAGATAAGTTTGGGATGAGTGGCAGAATTCTGAAGGAGTTCTCTTCTGATGGCTTCTATTTCCTTAGTGAAGGAGGAGATGAGGTCATCTCCTGACAGTGAATGAGAGGACGATAGGGTAGGAAATATGAGAAGAGTGGGAGAAGTTTGAGGTAGTCTCTGGAAGAGAAAAAGACTAGTCATTTGGAAACACAGAAAGGGAGTTGGGGGAATAGAAAGGAGTTATTCGTTCCACTTTCTTCTTTGTCCACTGCACGCAAGAAATGGACCTCTTTTCATTTCGAAATGTTAAGGGGATTCAAAAATGAGTGATCATGGATTAAGTGCTCCAACCAAAAGACACAGACTGGCTGAATGGATACAAAAACAAAACAAGTGGGGCTTCCCTGGTGGCACAGTGGTTGAGAGTCCGCCTGCCGATGCAGGGGACGCGGGTTCGTGCCCCGGTCCGGGAAGATCCCACATGCCGCGGAGCGGGTGGGCCCGTGAGCCATGGCCGCTGAGCCTGCGCGTCCGGAGCCTGTGCTCCGCAACAGGAGAGCCGCAACAGTGAGAGGCCTGCGTACCGAAAAACAAACAAACAAACAAAAAAAACCCAAAACAAGTGATCAAGGAGGATGTGGATCAGTTGGGCTTGGATTCCTCTAGGTCTCTTGAGAGCCGTTGTCAACAAGGTCCTCTCCTCCCTTCTGATCCCAGCTTTGCAGCCAGTTTTCTCATAAGCCTTCCTCAACTCCTTGGTTTGGAGGTATGAAGGGGTTGTCGACCTAACTCCAACAGGGACTATGGATACGCTGGAATCAGGATTCTGGGATTTGGGTTGAGGCAGAGAGGATGTTCAGTGAAGGAACCAGAGACATAGGAGTGTCTATTTTACCATCTTCTACAGCAAGGTCCCCAAGCTATGGCCTATGGGCCAAATCTGGCCTACTGCCTGCTTTTGTAACAAAATTGTATTTCAATACAGCCATGTCTATGTTTGCTTTCCAGCTACAACATCAGAGTTAAATGGTTGTGACAGCGGCCTTATGGCCCACAAAGCTGAAAATATTTACTATCTGGCTTTTTTACAGAAAATGTTTGTCAACCTCTGTTCTAGAGGAAAGATGGGGATGTTTTGGAGGAGGGAAAACCTTGAGAAAACCCCAACTTCTGAGTCTGTTTCCTTTTCTGCAAAATAAGGACACCATTCATTAAATCATTCTTTCATTTAACAAACATTTATTGATTGCTCACTGTGTGCCAGAAGCTGGGAGTGCAGAAATCAATAAGACCCAGGCTTGTTCTTTCAAAGCCCAACAGCAGAGATAGATGGGTAAACAAACGGTTGGAATACTGAGAGATAAATGCTCTGTGCATGCCATGGGGATGAAAGTGGGGCGCGGGTGTCTCACCTGGCCCAGATGGATCTGGGAAGGCTTCACAGGTAAACAGAAGAGGAGGAACTCATCAGCATGTAGGGCTGCTGTGGATGAAGATGAAATCAGCCAGGGACTGTTGCAGGCTGAGTGAAGATCAAGGGGAATGAGGGAGGGGAAATTCTTGGAAGCACCAAGACAGAAGGGGTAGGTGAAGGTAGATGGAGAAAAAACAGTGAGAGAGGCAGAAGGAGAATCAGGAAAGTGTCAGGAGTATCAGTGGGACACACAGGGCCCTATTCTACCACTCTGCCCTTGACATACCTCCCTAGCTGATCGTTGCCTGTCCAGTGGAGCCCAGATATTGTTTCACAATTGGCTCAACTCAGCACTCTAGGCAGCCAGCATCAATCAGGGTTTGCCCCTGTGATGAAACCCATTGGTGATCTTAAGGTATACACACTCTTAAGGTATATACAATCTTAAGGTATACACAACCAATCTGTTAATTACAAAGCACCCCCAAATTGTAAGTAATGTGGTCTTACTATCAACTGTTAATTAAATAAAATGAAAGAAAAACTCAATAATATGGTAGTATGTGTAATTCAAACGAGATATCAGAATTTGAAATCTCTTTTGGTAACATAAACATGACACAAAACATAACCTATTTTTAATAGATTCATTATACTCTTTTCAAATTGATTCTGAGAAGCAGACTCATTCCTGAAAATCATTCATACATGCGATTTAGCTGAACAACTCGATTTCTACAGTGTGTGGGAGTTTGAATGGATTTAACAATGAGGCAGATTGTCCTCTTTTTTATGTTTAAAATTTTTAGGGAATATTTCAGACATTCAAAGAAGTAATGAGAATAATATAACACCCATGTATCTACTACCTAGATTTTTAAAGTGCTAATATTTTGCCACTGCTTCAGTGCTTAATAAAAAGAATAAAAACATTACAGATACAGTCGAGGTCCCTTTTGTGCTTCTTTCCCATCCCTTCTGTCTTCCCAGAGCTTACCACTCTCTGGAAGTTATAGTGTGCATCTTCCTCATCTGTGTTTTTATATTTTTACTATGTTTGTATCAGTAAACATTAAACAGAATTGTTACGTGTGTTTTCAAACATTACACCAATGGTAAAGCAATGTAAAACTGCTGCCACTTGCCTTTATCATTCTACACTGTTTTTGAGATGCAGCCATGTTGATTCGTGTGCTCATTCATTTTACAGCTGGCCCTCTTTCTGTTCTTTAAAACCTGCCGAAATTGTTGAAGACAGAAAGCAGATACATCTGGCAACTTCTCAGTGACAGATGTGAAATAATTTGGTCTCAATTGTCTTCTCAGTTTTCCCTTTCTCTTCCTTAGTCTCCCTCCCTCTTTTCCTCTCCTGCTCTATTAAGGATTTTGAATAAAAAAAGAAACAGCAAAAGAAGGAACACTCTGCAATGAGGGCCTGAATTTAGCACCCTATCTTCCAGAAAAGAATAGACGTTTTTCAGGAGCAGCTAACATTTGTCAGATATGGGCTAAGTGCAAAAACCCTGTACTAAGCACTTTACATTTATTTGTTAATCCTCAGTGAGACCCTTGGAGATTTTTCTTGCCCGAGGTCACAGAGCTCTAGATGAAGATTTTAATCTAGGCACTCAGATGCTAGAGCTGATATGCTTAACCGTTCAAAAAGAGAAGCCGTATTGAGCCCTAGGAGGGACAGTGTTAGGTGAGCTGTTAACAGAAAGAATCCCCAGGGCTAGTGCTTTTAACAACTTTTGGTATGGATTTCACTTCTGAATGAAGTATCATAATGGATGTTAATAATAAATAATAACAAAGTACTTAAAAATTCACAGGGTTGAGTGTTACCTCAGTTCAGTTTTCTCACCTGAACTTCAGCCACCCATTGATTTCAAACTCCCTCCAGGATATTTCTGCTTGGCTATTCCTCTACCATCCCTAACTCTCTAAGAACCAAACTTAGTTATTTCTTTTCTTCTTGACCATGTTCTATTGCTGCAGATTCTGGCACCTCAGTCTGGCTTCAATGGTCCTCTATACTCTGGTTCTTCACTACCTGCTGTTTACTGAATTGTGTCCTCACAAAATTCATATGTTGAAGCCCTCCCCCTCAATGTGATGGTATTTGGAGATGGGGGCCTTTGGGAGGTAATTAGGTTTAGATGAGTTCATGAGAGGGGGGTCCCCATGATGGGATTAGTGCCCTTATAAGAAAAGACCAGAGAGCTTGCTCACTCTCTCTCTGCCTTGTGAGGACACAGTGAGAAGGCAGCCTTCTGCAAGCCAGGAAGAGAGCCCTCACCAGGAACCATATCTGCCCACACCTTGATCTTAGACTTCCCAGCCTCCAGAACCGTGAGAAACAAATTTCCATTGGTTAAGATTCCCAGTCAATGGTATTTTGTTATAGCAGCCTGAACTAAGATATATAGCGTTTTAATCTTACTAACTTTCCGTCCCTTTTCTGCAATTATCCTTCCTCTTCCCTGTTTTTTCACTTATGTTATTTTCCCTCTCCCCAAATAATAACATCCTTTTAAGGGAAAAATTAAAGTCTCTTTCCCCTATCTTTTCATTACTAGTTCCCCCTTTCTTTAGACTCCTACAACACTTAACCTGTACTGTACGATACAGTACTTAGTTATATAATGTTATTTATTTTTCAACATCGTGTCTGCAATGAATTGCTTAATGCTTCAAGGGTGGGCCATGTCTTGTATTCTATTCCACATGTCAGTGTTTCCCAACTAATTTTTTTTTTAACCTCCTGAGACCATCTCACGGTAATATACATCCTCTCTTAAACCCTTACATTTAAAAAAAGTCATTTTGGTCATTTCTACAAAAATAAAATGAAGAATTAATTTTAAGTAAAAACATATTTTAGGTCAGCATATTATCAATGACTGTATTATAAATCTTGTTTTAAAGTTCATTTAAATATAATCTTGAATGCTATTCATAACATATAAAAACACATTTTGACTTTTCTTCCTTTAGTAAGTGACTCACTCTGTTAACTTTAAATTAACTATATGAGAAAAAAACCATAAATTGTTAAAAAATAAATTTTATGGAAGACATTGCATATTGAGTTTTAGTCCTGGATATTTTAAAATGCAGAATGAAGTTTAGCTATGTTTACAGCACCAAAGATAGACAAAAACTGCTTTAATGATCAGATATTTAAAATTCTTGCATTTATGCTTAAAAATTAGTTGATTTGCTTTAATAATTTTTGTTTAGTTTCCAAACAGTAAGAAAAAAAATAGACTATAGGCTGCTGTTTTCAAGCACTTTTCCTCAAATACCACCATGTACAAGTTCTAACCAATGGCTGAATAGACAAATTGGTTATAATTTTTACTATATTTTCTCTTTCTAACATTGTATTTTGACAGTTTAAGGTGCTGCATGAGAATTTTGATCAGAATACAATTTAAAGATCTAGTGGAAGATTGTCATGAGGGAAATCGGAAGACTTATTATCAGGTTATAACCTTTATTGACTTCTGAAATTTCAGTGTCAATGTTCCCTTAGTTTGCTGCCTTTGAACAACAAGTCCGTTCCATGTGGAAGGAAGAGAGGAAGCAGAACACTATGTGACAAAGAATAGGAACAGTTTAAGATTGTGTCATGGTCAAAACCAAGCCTGAATGCTGTTCACTAAGTCAGGTAAGTGGGTCAAATGACTGAGCCATAAAGACATTCACCTGGTCTTCACCAGATCGAAGCTGTTCACCTAAAGCTCACTTAGAGGCTCTCTTTACTGCATTAATGGGAAGTACTAGATACTCATTGTATGTATTTATTTGTTTTTTAGTGGAAAGAGATGCCATTTTTTGCCTTTCATGCTGTGAATCTCTGTTTATTTCCCCCAATATTTTATTATGAAAAATTTCAAAAGAGAAAAGCTGAAAGAATTACCTAGTGAACAGCCACATGTCCACCACCTAGATTCTACAGTCGTGAACATTTTGCTATACTCACTTTATCATCGATCCGTCCTTTTCTCCATCCATCAACCCATCTTATGTGTAGCGCATTTCAAAGTAAGGGGCAGATGTAGTATACTTCTCCCCTAAACATTTCAGCATGCAAATGGTTAACCTAGAGCTCAATATTTATTTGTGGCTCTTTTTTTTTTTTAAAGCAGAATTTATATTTAGTGAAATGCTAATCTGAATTGTACCATTTGATGAGTTTTGACAGATACATATACCTCTTAACCTAAATCCCCTATCAAGATATAGAACATTTCCATCACCCCAGAAAACTCCCTCTGGGGTTTTGGAACCACGATTTGTACATTGTCACCTCACAGAATCTGAGGATGTAATTAGAGACTCAGCAAGTTGATTGGTGATAAATGATCACAGAAGCAGTTTAGTTTTTGTTTGCTTTGACAGAATTATAATCGGAGTAGAGGCCAGGGAGCCAGTTGTTTCAATTCTTGGATGCTACTTATGTTGTAGTCATGCCAGTTGAATATAAGGAACACTCAGGAACTGGAAAGAATAACTAATTGTAGCTAGCTTCCACTCAGGTACTGTGTATGATCATCAAAATATATTTTAAAAAGTTGAAACTAAATGCATTCACATAACTGCATTTTAATACAAATTTGCAAATACATTAGTGCAAGGCCTGGTTATTTTCTTTGAACTTTGCAAAGGTTTAAATACTAATTTCATTCATTCATTATATTTCATCTTTTCTAAAAACTTTGCAACAATCTACCTTCTCGCTTTTAGGACAAAATGAATAAAACTCATCTTTTTTTAAAAAAATTAAATTACTGGCCTACTATAAGCATTTCTGGCCATGAATGTGGACTATAAAGTTGTTTTTAAATTACTGGAGGCAATTTCTAGGAATTCTCTGCAGAACAGATTGGCCTTGAAGTCAGGCAGACCTAGGTCCGAACCTTGACTCCACTACTGACTGACTGCATGACCTTCAGCAAATTGCTTAATCACTTTAGTCCTTGATTTCCCTGTTCATAAAATGGGGACAGGTGCTTCCTTGGTGGCGCAGTGTTTCGGGGTCTGCCTGCCGATGCAGGGGGCGCAGGTTCGTGCCCCGGTCCGGGAGGATCCCGCGTGCCACGGAGCTGCTGGGCCCGTGGGCCGTGGCCTCTGGGCCTATGCGTCCGGAGCCTGTGCCCCGCGGCGGGAGGGGCCACGACGGTGAGAGGCCCGCGTACCAAAAAAAAAAAAAAAAAAAAAATGGGGACAATACATATATTGACCAAATAAAGCTGTTGAGACGAGGAAATGAAAAACGGCAGTTTTCAGTGCTTAGCACGTATTATGTACTCAAAAAATGTTAATGTTGTGATTATTTTAGTAAAGACAGGCTCACTATAAGCTTTGTTATTTGGAATATTCCTGATTATATTTATAAACTTTGGGGAACATAGTGATTGTGTTTAAGAGATTACATATCCTTTATCTAGTCTTTGGTCCCATGAAAGAACAATATCCACAGCTTTTAGTTTTTAATTACTATTTATTAAGAATCAGATGTAAAAAGCAACCATTTCCCAGCAATAGCTAAAATAATAACGATTCACAACACCAAAATTTGGTGAGGATGTGAAGCAACCAGAATGCTCACATACTGTGGGTAGAGATGTAAAATGGTGCGAGCACTTGAGAAAACTGTTTGGGGGTTGCTTGGAGAGTTCCACGTACATCTCCCTTGGTGATTCTCAAAATGACAATAATGCTAAGGTTGAGAAACCCTGATCTACTTCATTACACAGCCATATGACGGCTAGGTATTTACCCAAGAGTAAAGAAAACATATGCTCACCAAAATGTCTTGTACTGGAATGCTTACAGCAGGTTTATTCCTAATAGCCGCAAACCGGAAACAGAACTCAGATGTCCATCAGTAGGAGAATAGATAATTAAACTGTGGTCTATCCATATAATGGCATACTACTTATCAATAAAAAGGAACAAACTACAGATACGGAAGACAACATGGATGAATATTGTCAGGGTTCAGAACACACTACCACCAAATATGGTGTCTTGGCATACTGAATATTTTAAGCTAAAGGAATTTAAGAAATGGTAGGTGCAGGAAAGACTCTCTGACTTTGCTCTGAAGCAGGTCATAAGAACCTTGTGTGAGAGATGCCCTCCCTGTGCCTGGAGGAAAGAAACATCCTTATCTCCAAAGATGGGAGGACTCCAACAGGAATTTAAATGAACGTACCTTGCTAAATTTCCCCCAGTTTGCCCCTCTTAGCTCATACTCATTTGTCACATTTTCCCATGACTTTCCACTTCTCATCAAACCTATGTAAAAACACTCAGGTCCTAGTATAAAAACCTAGTATAGGACTTCCCTGGTTGTGCAGTGGTTAAGAATCTGCTTGCCAAGGCAGGGGACATGGGTTTGAGCCCTGGTCCGGGAAGATCCCACATGCCATGGAGCAACAAAGCCCGTGTGTGACAACTACTGAGCCTGTACTCTAGAGCCCACGAAGCACAACTACTGAGCCTGCATGCCACAACTACTGAAGCCTGTACGCCTAGAGCCCGTGCTCTGCAACAAGAGAAGCCACTGCAATGAGAAGCCTGCGCACCGCAACGGAGAGTAGCCGCCGCTCACCGCAACTAGAGAAAGCCCAAGCACAGCAACGAAGACCCAATGCAGCCAAAAAAAAAAAAAAAAAATCCTAGTGTAAAAACAGTTTCTTCAGATCTTCATTTCCTTGTGAAGGCTTCCATGTCACAAAAAGCATTAATAAATTTATATGCCTTTCTTTCGTCAAGTATATCTTTTGTTACAGAGCCCCAGCCAAGAACCTAGAAGGGTAGAAGAGATTCTTTTTCTCCCCTACAATATAAAAAAAAAATTACAGTGAATGGAAAGGGACTGGAAACTAAAAATTATAAACTGTAATGATAGAATTTATATGACATTCTAGAACAGACAAAACTAAACTATAGTGTTAGAAAGCAGATTAATGGTTGCTTCTTGGGGGTGGGAGATTGGGATGGGGCTCGAGGGAAATTTCTGGAATATTTAATAGGCCTTTGGCAAAAATGGTTGAGTAGTACACTTAAGATCTGAACATTTGACTGTATATATTATACCTCGAAAAAATTGAAAAAGGCAAACAACCCGTGAGTTTGGAAGATCTTGGAAGATCTTTTTCTTACAAACAGCTTTCCATTGGTCACCCCTCAAACTCTCCAACAATTATATTTTCAGTGTTTCATTTTAGCTAGTAGATGTGTAATTGTATTTCATTTTGGGTTTTGTTTACATTTGCCCCAAAACATGAGGTCAAGCATCTTTTCATATGTTTATTGGCCTTTTGGATACCATCTTTTTGAAGTTTTTTTCTGGTCTTTGCCCATTTTTCCACTGGGACATCTTTTCTCACTTATTTGTAGGAGTTATATACTCTGGATACAAGTCCTTTGTCACATATTCGTATGGTAAATATCTTCTCTCACTCTATAGGTTGCCTCTTCACTCTCAGTGCTGTCTTATGATGAATAAACATTCTTAATTTTTTTTTTCTTTTGCGGTGCGCGGGCCTCTCACTGTTGCGGCCTCTCACGTCGCGGAGCACAGGCTCCGGACGCGCAGGCTCAGCGGCCATGGCTCACGGGCCCAGCCGCTCCGCGGCACAAGGGATCCTCCCGGACCGGGGCACGAACCCGTGTGTCCCCTATCGGCAGGCGGACTCTCAATCACTGCGCCACCAGGGAAGCCCAACATTCTTAATTTTAATGTAGTTCAATTTATATATATTTTTTCTTTATGATTAGTGCTTTTTCCATCCTGTTATAAACTTTTTGCCTATTTAAAGGTTACGAAGATGTCCTCTTATATTTTCTGCTAAAAGAGTTATTGTTTGATCCTTAAAATGTAGATTGGCAATCCAAGTGAAATCTATTTTTATTATGTGAGGTAAGAGTCCAAATAAAGTTTTTTCCATATAGATATCCAAATGTCCTAGCACCATTTTTTTGAAAAGACTTTCTTCTCCACTGATGCATGTCCTGGAAGACTTGTAAAAAATGTATATATATATATATATACACACACACACACACATATATACATCGACATATATATACACATACATATATGTGTGTATATATACATATATATGTGTGTATATATATATTACATAAATGGATCGAACTCTACACACAGTTCTATATTCTATTTTCACACAATACTGTTGGCATATATGGCCTATTAATGGCTGCATAGTATTTCATTATATGGATGTACCATAAAGAATTTAATTTCCTTATAGCAGACATTTAGAGTAACCAGGTTTTGTTATTGATGTAATTAAGGTGCTGTAATAAACATTTTGTCCAAAGTGAGTGCCAGTTCTTTGTTTTCTAAAGATAAATTGCTGGGAGTGGGAATAGCTGGGCTAAGGTGCAAGGCCATTTTGTAAGGTAGTACCAATTTTTACTCTTCGTCACAGTATGTAAACCTGTTTCTCCACATTCTCACCAAAAGTAGCTATTATCGATCTTTTAAAATCTTTGCTAAGTTGAGTGAAAAGAAAACATTTCTAATTATTTTTTAAAAAGTTAAACAGCTTTGTACTATATCCTTATTGGCTATATTACTGTTTTTGGATGGCCTGTTCAAATCTCCCATTTTTCTTCTGAGGTTATCTTTTCTTATTGGTTTATAAATATATGTGTTATGATAACAGAGTGTTATTTCGTAGTTTCCCTAGCTTGGTTTTTCTCATGTTCTTCTGAGCACCAGTTTGAAGTCAAGCAGTACTAGGAGTTCAATTCTACCCAACGGCAAAAGAAAACCTCCGCCCAGGGCCCAGGTGGGCGGGGCCAGCGTGTCCCGGACAGGTTGGCCCCGCCCCATCCCACGCATCCACTCTCGAGGGGGCAGGGCCAAAGGACGCTCCCTCTGTGCGCGCAGTTGCCATAGCAGCCTTGGGGCGGGAGGCTGGAGTTTCCCAGCTTCTGCACCTGAGGAGAAACGAAACCGAGAGAGCCGAGATCTCGGCGCTGCGAGAGTCGCTGGCGTGCGTAACGTTGACGTGTGACGCCAGCCGGGCCTTGAGGCGCATGCGCGAGCGTGTGTCAGAGTTCTCGGGCCGTCGTCTGCCGACTTTCGGCGGCGGCGCATCCTGGAGGAGTGCTTCTGCTCCGTGTGTCCTGCAGCACTAGAGTAAGGAGGGCAGGTCCCTGCCTCCTTCCCGGCCTCCCGGCGCGCCACCTCCCTTCACTGTGTCGGGGACACAGAAGGCCTGAAGGAGCGACGCTCCCGGAAATCATCCCCACGAGCGGAAGTGGAGAATGCCCTCCTCGAGTGAGGAGAGGGAGTGAAGCGCAGCCTCTGTAGAGTCTGGGGGCTGAGGTGGGCGTGAGCGAAGGTAATCCAGGCCCTGGTTCCGAGCCCGGGTCCTCCTTCGACTTTCCAGTGGGTTAGGCAGGGGCTGGAACTGAAGTTCCTCCGGATCAGGGACCGGGCCGTTCGAATGGAGCTTGGGACTCACTTCCACCAGAGGAAACTAGGTCTTGGGTGCTCCTCGCCCAAAGTAAAGCGCTGGATACACACTAGGCATTATTTTCACCGTTGCTAGGAGGAGGAGGAGTTGGCGGAAACACTTCCAACTCTTTCGTTTAAGTGTTGGTTGGAGGAGTAACAATTGTATATGAGATATTGCGGGTTTTGTGTTAGGCCGGCGAATTTTGCGGGTATTCTCTTCGTGGCTTTGAGCAGGGGGTCTACATGACTCCCTACTCGACTCTGCAAAACAAGAATGGTAATACTGACCCTCGTAGCAGAATTACAGTGCCACAAAGCTCTTTGGAGTGCTTAATGAGAGGGACAGAGGAACACATACTGGAAACTTTTACCTTATATCCTGTAAACCACAAGCATTTTTGTTGTTAAGCATTGCGGTGCTAGAGTGACGTTGAAGTGCGTTGTTAAGACATTCAGAACCTAATCGGAGGAGTGCCTTTTGTGCTAATCTGATATCCCTTCAATTATTCGATAAATACTTATTGAGTGCTTACTGTGTACTGAGTGCTTACTGTTCTAACTAATTGGAATAAGTGAGTAAAGAAAACAAAGATCCCTGCCATGTGGAGCTTAGGTTGTAGTTTTGGGAAGACAGTTAACAGTAAACATAAATAAGTAAATTATGTGTTAGAAGGAAAAGAGTGCCATGGAAAAAAGAAAAAAAAATACAGCAAGGTTCTTACCTTTACTTTACCATTGGTAATGCAAGATGCAATTTTAAATTAGGATGTCAGGGTAGGCTTCACAGAGGAAGTGACACTTGAGTAAATTCTTGAAGGAGGTAGGGGAAGTAACTATGCAGATATCTGAGGGAAGAGCATTCCAGGCGGAGGGACTAACTCGTGCATAGACAGACTTTCCCCTTGCAGTGTGTCTGAGGTCTTACCTGAACAGCAAGAGAGCCTGTGTGGCTGGAACGCAATTAGTAAAAGGGGTAGTATTAGAAAATGAGGTTAGAGATGGAGTGGGGGTGGAGGACAGACATCTTCAAGGGCCTTGTAAGTTACTGTGAAGACTTTGGCCCTTACTTTGAGATGGGGAGCCAGTGCAGCCCAGTTTTGAGCAGAGCAGGGATACAATCTAACTTAGGTCTTACAAAGTTACTGTAGTGGGTATGTTTCAGAATAGAATGTAGGAGGCAAGGGTAGAAGCAAAGAGACCAGTGAGAAGGCTATGGGAGTAATCCAGGAGAGAGTTGACAGTGTCTACAATCAGGAGGCTGATAGCTGGAGGTGGGTGAGAAGCATTTGGATTCTGGGAATTTGATAGTAGGAAACAATGTTTGGATAATTTGTGGATTATTGACCTGAACATTATTCAATATAATATACAATTTATATATAAATATATAATATATAATTTTGGTCTGTGTTCCACAGGTATAGTTGGGAAGAACAATGGAGTGTTTGAATCACTTTAGTTGTTTTCCTGTGAGAATAATTACCTATTAGCTTAAGTAAGATTTCAGAGCTTACCTACAACCATTAATTAATATGTGAAGTTCATGACTAAAATCAGACTTTTTCCAAAATAGAATATAGTTGAAATCTAAAAGTTGTAGTTTCCAGTTAGCAAAGTGTGAATTAGGACAGAATAACTTGTTGTAGTAAACTCTCATTTACTTTTATTTAGGATTTTAGTGAATGCCGCCTTTTTGCCATCTTTCAGAAGTTTGTCTAATATAGCTTCTAACAGTTAAAAAAAAATCTAAGGTAAGAAAAATATATTAATGGGTAACTGTGATTATCCGCAATTTTTGTGCAGTGTGTAAATATATGGTGGCAAACATGGCTAAGAAGATACTTGTTACTTTAAGAAGTTTACAAGCTAGTAGAGTAGACAGACTTATAATTTTTTTAACATCTTTATTGGGGTATAATTGCTTTACAATGGTGTGTTAGTTTCTGCTATACTTATAAATAATTTAAATAAAATGTAGGGCTTCCCTGGTGGCGCAGTGGTTGGGAGTCCGCCTGCCGATGCAGGGGACACGGGTTCGTGCCCCGATCCGGGGAGATCCCACGTGCCGTGGAGCGGCTGGGCCCGTGAGCCATGGCCGCTGGGCCTGCGCGTCTGCAGCCTGTGCTCCGCAACAGGAGAGGCAACAGTGAGAGGCCCACATACAGCTTAAAAAAGAATATATAGAAGGATGAAAAAATGTGTTAAGAGAAGAGTACAAATGCTAATAGAATACAGTCTTCTGGCTGTTATTTTGTTTATTGTATTGCCCGCTCACCTTTATCTCCCATTTTAATCTTCAGACTGGTGTAGAATGTATTGAATATGCTAAGTAAATGCAGTAGTCATGAACTGAAGCACCTATTGATTAACATTGTGCCAGCAAGTACTGTGTAATACTCATTGCTGTATCTGCTGGAATTTAGAACTTTTCCGACACTATGCCATTAAGCTTTGCTTCTTTCTCTTGTACCCCTATCCCTTTCCATTGGACAGATGTTTTTGGTTTCTTAGGCAGTGTTAGAACACAGAATGTAGGGTTACTATTTGTAATTTGTATATTCGTTAAGGATATTTCTTCAGTTTAAAATTATTCTATCAAAGTGTATTAAGTTTTTGTGCAAAAAATTAATATATTGTAATACAAGCATGGAGCTGTCTGATCAACCATATAAAGCAGGAATCTAGTTTAGAGACCTGCCAGGGTGAACTATAGGTCAGTTTCAACATTGATCAGGAGGCTAACCTGTCAGGTACACCACAGTTGACAAGCAATATGGTGATGAGTGTTTGCTGGTAGCCTGTAAAGGCGATTTGGTACCACCAAAGTGTGTGATTTAGCAAGAGAGTGAGATCTGGACAGAGGATATATTTGGCAGTTTTTGTAGGTGAGTAAGTGGGTGGTGTCAGAGAGGTCTGGTAACAGGACCAGTGCTGGGTTCAGGTGCGGGAACCTCTCCTGGAAGGAAGTGAGATTTGGAGGGAGCTAAAAAAAGCTAAAAGTCACTTGTTAGAGTTTGATCAATGGTCACGTTCAGGGATGAATCTTAGTCTAAGTAAGTGTTTGGGGCCCTGTGGGCAGTGTCTCAGTGATGGGTAGAGGAGAACTTTGGAGAGGAGCTCGGTGCGTTACTTTGGTAATAAGAGCTGCCAGTCACTGATGAATATTCTTTGGTATATGCTTTTTATATGCTAGCATGTTTTATCCTCATCTAAAAAAATGATACCTCAATTTTTTAAATAAGAAACTGAGATGTAGAGTTATTTGCCCACAGCCTCTTACTAAGCTGTAAATGGCAGTGCTGGGATTTGAGCCCAGGTCTATCGGATAGCAAAGCCTTTATTCTTTATTCCAGATTGCCTCATCATGTAATGAACTGTGCTGACATTAGTCTTCCCATTTTTTGTGGGTTGTCATGATTGTGATCCAGTTTGCTGTGGATGAGTTTTCACCCACTAATAAATTTGATTCATTTAATTGTGTGTTTTCTTTTTCTAGATTTTAATTTAATTTGAAAATGAGTAAGTGCAGAAAGCTACCACTGGGTTCAAGTCCTGAGACATTCAGCCCAGATGTTCTTGCTGATATTTTTGAACTCTTTGCCAAGAACTTTTCTTATGGCAAGCCACTTAACGATGAGTGGCAGTTACCAGATTCCAGTGAGATTTTCACCTGTGACCACACGGAATTCAATGTGTTTCTTGATTTGAAGAGCTCCCTAAATGAAGTGAAAAACCTACTGAGTGATAAGAAATTGGATGAGTGGCATGAGCACACGGCTTTCACTAATAAAGCTGGGAAAATAATTTCTCATGTGAGAAAATCTGTGAACGCTGAACTTTGTACTCAAGCATGGTGTAAGTTTCATGAAATTTTGTGTAGCTTTCCACTTATTCCACAGGAAGCTTTTCAGAAGGGAAAACTGAATTCTCTACACCTTTGTGAAGCTCCTGGAGCTTTTATAGCTAGTCTCAATCACTACTTAAAATCCCATCGATTCCCCTGTGATTGGAGTTGGGTGGCTAATACTTTGAATCCATACCATGAAGCAAATGACAATCTTATGATGATTATGGATGACCGACTTATTGCAAATACCTTACGTTGCTGGTACTTTGGTCCAGATAACACCGGCGATATCATGACCTTGAAATATCTGACTGGACTTCAGAATTTCATAAGCAGCATGGATACCATTCACTTGATCACTGCAGATGGAAGTTTTGATTGCCAAGGAAACCCAGGTGAACAAGAAGCTTTAGTCTCTTCTTTGCATTACTGTGAAGCTGTCACTGCTCTGATGACTCTTGGAAGTGGTGGCTCTTTTGTTCTGAAGATGTTTACTTTGTTTGAACATTGTTCCATAAACCTGATGTACCTGCTAAACTGTTCTTTTGACAAAGTCCATGTTTTCAAACCTGCTACCAGCAAGGCAGGAAACTCAGAAGTCTATGTGGTATGTCTCTACTATAAGGGAAGAGAGGCAATCTATCCTCTTTTATCTAAGATGGTGCTGAATTTTGGGCCTGAAATGACCAGGAAAGCTCTCTTTCCCCATCACATGATTCCGGAATCTTTTCTTAAAAGACATGAAGAATGTTGTGTGTTCTTTCATAAATACCAGCTAGAGACTATTTCCGAGAACATTCGTCTGTTTGAGTGCATGGCAGAAGGGGAAAAAGCAAAGCTGAATAGTTTAAGGGACTATGCTGTTCAGTATTTCATGCAAAAGTTTCAATTGAAGCCTCTTTCCAGAAATAATTGGCTAGTGAAAAAATCTAATATTGGTTGTAGTACAAATACAAAATGGTTTGGGCAGAGGAACAGATATTTTAAAACCTACAATGAAAGGAAAATGCTGGAAACCCTTTCATGGAAAGATAAGGTGGCCAAAGGGTACTTTAATAGTTGGGCTGAAGAACATGCTGCATATCATCCTGGGCAAAGTGCTCTTTTAGAAGGGACAGCTTCCAATCTTGAGTGTCACTTATGGCAGATTTTACAGGGAAAGAAACTGCCAAGGGTAAACTGTTCTCCTTTCTGTGATGGTGAAATTTTAAAGGCTCTTAATGAAGCAATTGAAAAGTCATTGGGAGGAGCCTTGAATTTGGATTCCAAGTTTAGGCCAAAACAGCAGTATTGTTGTTCTTGTCACATTTTTTCTGAAGAATTGGTATTTTCTGAGGTGTTTAGCCTTACAAAATGCCTTCAGGATGAGCAGGATGTAGAACCCAGCAACCAAGTAAAGTGCCTGCTTGTGGGTTTTCCAGCTCTCCAACATGTCAAAATACATATACCATTGGAAGTTCAGCTCTTGGAATCAGCTGAACTCATGACTTTTAGCTGTTCATTGCTTCATGATGGAGACCCAGCTTACCAGCAGTTATTTTTGGACTGCCTTCTACATTCATTGCAGCAGCTTCATACAGGAGATATTATGATTTTGCCTGTACTTTCTTGTTTTACAAGATTTATGGCTGGTTTGATCTTTGTACTCCACAGCTGTTTTAGATTCATCACGTTTTCTTGTCCTACCTCTTCCGAGCCCCTGAAGACTTGTGCAGTTCTGCTTTGTGTTGGTTATCAAGACCTTCCAAACCCAGTTTTCCAGTATCTACAGAATGTGAATGAATTGTTGAGCGCTTTGGTTAACTCTGATGCACCCCAGCAGGTTTTACAGTTTGTGCCAATGGAGGTGCTCCTTAAGGGCACACTACTTGATTTTTTGTGGGATTTGAATGCTACCATTGCTAAAAGGCATTTGCATTTGATTATTCAAGGAGAGAGAGAAGAAATCATCAGCAGCCTTCAGTTATGAAGTTGAACTTGTCCTTTCTGAGATTTAACTTCATGGCATCTTTCAGTTTCCACTGGTATTGCATCCCTTTGTATTGATTTAAAACCTTTTATTTTGAGGAAAGGACAACTTTTGCATCATTTAAAGTTTCATTTTTTCTGGAAAGCCATCAGCTAGTTCTAACCTCTAGGGTATATACACTCACAGACATAGAGTTTTCTATGTGGTAGAATATATGCAGTGATGATATTCAACCTCAAACATGAGAAGTGTGTATGAGCTTGGGGTGGACACACCCATGCTTGCATATGCAGTTTATGCAGTTGGTCTTATTTATCTGCTTAAGATTTGCACCTGTGTGCCTTCATTCAGATTAGATTTTTTTTTCCAACTAATTTTCTTTCAGTGGCTAATACTGTTACTGAATTGATAGAGGTCTTTGATGAAAGGAGGTGAGCCACTACTCAGCAACAGTAATTTCCTTTAATACTGACCATGTCAGTTATGGATATGTGGAATTCATCATGCCAGACATCTTGATACATGCCATTCATTGCCTTTAGGCCATCGATCCAGTTTACTTCTGTGGTTTAAATGAAGCTACTGTGCTGTTTTATAAATATTTTACTTAACCACAACCATCCAACTAGAAAGGATATCAAGACAGCTTCGAACCAAAGATCATGTTTAAAAAAATGAAAAATTATTGTGTCTAAAACACTCCTATATGAGTAAAAAGTTTCACTTAGCAATGGTATGTAATTTTTAACTTCTGGGAAATAATCTGTGAACAGAAAGATTTTTTTAAATTGCAAAGTAATGTTTATGGTCTCATAATGTGGACATGTGAATGTGATGAATGTAGTGAGTACTGAAGAGAAATTTTAACACTTTCAGAATGATGGTATAACATTAAAATTTTTTTAATTTTCATTAATTCTTTTTTTCAGTATGAAAGTAGCACTTTACCAGAAGATTAACCATGAGATCGTTACTTTATCAATTATGTTTGATTTCTTTTGAATTATATGTATTTGTCAGTATAAATGGGCTATTCTGGCCAACTGAATTAAGCAGATCTTTGTTACTTTGAAATTCTGCACAGTGAAGAATATGTGTATTGTCACATGTGCATTTTAGACATTTTTGTTAGTTATATGAAAAGTAAACATATTCTTTGATGTATTTGGTTGACAAATATTAACCTGAATTTTTTCATGTTCTTTGCTATTTTGAGTTCCATTATAGATTTATGAATAAAGTCATTAGCAGAGAGATTTTGTGTTCAGTTTTTTAAAGAGAATCATGGGGAAGTTAAAAATATAACTTGGAAACACATTTTTTTAAAGGAAGGTTTGAATGGGAGTTAATGTTCCTTCATTTCCTCTGATTTGTATTCATTAAAATTTAGTCCTTAATATTGCAATATTTATGGAAGCTCTGCTTCAGGAAAGAAATTGAATACTTAAGGGAGGGAGGAAGAGGGTAGATGTACTTCTTGTCAGGGAGGGTGTGGAGTACTAGAGGTAGATTTCTGAAAGAAATGTGATTTTCTTCTTGTGACTTTATGGAAGCTTTTATAGTTGTATAATGGTAGAAGTCTGATAGAAAAATTGGTTACCAAGAGAGAATCAAAAACCACTCTGGGGAAACCATTTTGCGCTTAAATAGTCTTTATGCCTTGGTTGATTTGGTCCAGTACAATGACTCAGTTTGTTTTTACTTGTTTTAACTATTTGATTAGAATGAAGTTGAAAGCCTAGGTCCAGGTTCTGGTACTAACACTTTCTTTTAAGCCCCTCAAATAAGTATTGAATGCTTAGTTGTTTTTAACATTAACCTGTGTTGGAATACGTAACATACCTGGTGTATGTTAGAGTGTATTTTGGTTTTTAATCCAGTGTTTGGGATCAGTTGCTGTTCATCTGGTTTATTGGATTCAGATTTGCTCTAGAGGTGAGATACAACTGGAGGAAAGTTCATATTGAACCGGATGTAGCTGACGGGTACCAATGATTTATAAGAATTTCTCTTTAAGAAAAAGGGAAGGAAAAATGCTGTCTGAAAAATGAATAAAAAAATAGAGGAGGACCATAAGATGAGAGATGATTTGTATAGTTTATCAAGTTAGTTACTGTTCTTAAAAAAATTCTTTTTAGTAGATTTTGAGATTTTTAACTTAATTGTGATGCTGTTTATTTATTTATTTATTTATGGCTGCGTTGGGTCTTCGTTCCTTCGTGTGGGCTTTCTCTAGTTGTGGCGGCGGGGGGAGCTACTCTTTGTTGCGTTGTGCGGGCTTCTCATTGCGGTGGCTTCTCTTGTTGCGGAGCACAGGCTCTAGGTGCGTGGGCTTCAGTAGTTATGGCATGCAGGCTCAGTAGTTGAGGCTCACGGGCTCTAGAGCGCCGGCTCAGAAGTTGTGGCATGCGGCCTTAGTTGCTCCGCGGCATGTGTGATCTTCCCAGACCAGGGATCAAACCCGTGTCCCCTGCATTGGCAGGCGGATTCTTAACCACTGCACCACCGGGGAAGTCCCAATTGTGATGCTTTATGAAAGGAATTTTTAACAGCCAGAAAATTTAAACATCACAAATGTGTTTCCTAACAAACTTAGAGAAAGAGGTCTTGCACATTTACTTTCTTCAGTATTGATTTTTGTTCTCCCTAAGAGAAAAGTCAGTTTTGTATTTTAGTGAGGGCTTTTATATATTACCCTAATGTCACATAAATATTTAAATGTGTTAAAAGTATCTTTTCTGAATAAATTTAAAATCCAAATTTGTGGACTTTCTCTATCTTTAATTATTTTGTTTAAAAAGATTTGCATTAAAATTTTTTTTCTACTCCAAAGATCTTGGAGTGTAATGAAAGAAGCAAGATATTAGGATAGTTGGAAAAAGCATGTTTATTATGCTTTTGTTATTTTACTTATCTTTGATGAGAATACTGGGTCTTTTAAATATTTAAACCTTATCTTTTATTTCCAGATGAGATCATTAATTGAATAGTTTTAACGTTAGTTACGGTACTGTTATATGTGGTATGGGTATATGAAATCAGTTAATACCTCACATTTTTAGAAATGAAAATATTGATTATAAACCCAATCAAAATCTTATTTTCCATGTTTAAATATTTAATACTTTTCATTGATTTTTTAAAAAGGGCAACATATTTCGTTTAGTGTATTTTTGCTTTTGAAGGTGAAAGTACGAAAAAGGAGATTTTTAGTTTTGTTTCAGTTTTTAAAATTGTCTCAAGCAGTAAATGATTATTACTTTTTATAAAACCAGTACCTCCTTACAAAGATTTTAACCAAAGCATGAGAGGTTTTCTGTTAATTTTTATGTTCTAAAAAAATAAAAACATTTACTAATTACACTGGTACAATTACGTCTTAAATTTCCTTTGTAATCTGTTTAATACAATTTGAACAAAACTTAGACTTAATATAGATATTATCCTTTATTAAAATGATGAAAAATTATTATACTTAGATGGTACAGATAGCCAAGGCCTGGCTGAAAATTTGTTTACAATATAGTTACTATTGAAAAGAGAGACTCAATTATTTGATAATAGGCCTCCCCACCTTTTTTTTTTTTTTTAAGTTGGATTAAAACTTATTTCTGGATGATCTTAGTAGAACTAACTATAAAACAAAAATTTCAATATTTCCTAATAAATTTCTATTTGGATGGTAAATGTTTTTCCGGTTGGCCTAATGGCCAAGTAGCAAAAAACTAAAAACTTGATACTACATATAGTCACTTATAATATGTTGGTATGTTTTAGGGCATGTAATTAAAACAATAATCCTCAATAAATTTGTAATAAGTTATTTATTATTTTGTGCTTCCAATCAATGCATTCTTTAGTTTATATAAAATAGTTTATATAAAATTTTTGAATAAGAAGGGATTCCCCTGCCCTCCCCCCCCATTCTGTTATTTGTTTTTTCTTAGTTTTGGTCAATACAGAAAATGAAGGTAATTTATCTTTGGATAAGTACAAGTTTATACTGGAATGTTTTGGGAAGAGGTGAAGCTGCTTTATAGCCACAGATATGGAAGATGCCAACTGTTCTTTACTAGTGAAAATATTTAGAAATTATCTGTCACTGAGCATAGGTTTGCATTTAATTTCACTCAATTGAAAATTTTATTTAAAAGTGTAATCTGCTTATGTTCATATATAGGTTGCATACTCATTTACAAATTGTACCCATAATAGTGTTTTTCTAATTTTCTCAAGATCTTGACCGTTGTGTTTTTACAGAGTGTCTTAATAGATTAACTAGGTGTAATCATTCTATATTCATTTATACCAAGTGCAGGAGCATCAGTTTAGCCTGTTACCAGGGATTTAATAATATTTAATATTGCAGCCACATTGTTGATTTGTGGCTTAAATTTGTTATGATATAGTTAAGGAACACATTTGTAGAGATTGTTCTTTTTCTCTATGTACACTATGCTAAAAAGATACTTTTATTTTGAAAAGTCTACATATCTTTGTGGATAAACCTATTTTGTTTACATGTATATCTACATCTTTTTTCTCTTTAAGGGTTTAGGATTTAAGATTGTGTGCATCAACACCAAATTAATTTACTGGGCAAGACAGATGTGCTTTTACTGTCTAGACTTTTGGGAGTTCTATTCTGTTTCCAGTGAACTCCAGGACTGAAAATTTAGTTTTTATACTAGACTAGCTGAGAAAATTCAAAACAAGCACAGATATCCTAATGAATTTCTTTTTTTTTTTTGTTAGCGTAAACATCATTCCTGCAACTATCCTGTAACTCAAGTAATGTTAATCTCGTCCTGGAGCTGTTTTTATTTCACTTACTGCTTGGGTCATTCAATTTGAAAATTTTTGATTGATTTTTCTGCTCTCTGGAACATTTTATTTGCAGTATTATATATATATATATTTTATTGAGGTATAGTTGATGTACAATATTATATAAGTTTCAGGTGTACAACATAGTTGAGAATTTTTAAAGATTATATTCCATTTGAACATTACTTACATTGTTCTTTCTTTTTTTTCTCCATTCTCTCATTTTCTTGCCAGAATTATAAACTCAAGGGCAAGGCACTATGACATATACTTATTTTGTATCTAATATTGTCAATATAGGCGTCTATAGAATACTATTTGATTTTGTGTTTTTATTATAGAAAACTTTCAAACATATACAACATTAAAATTAGATAACAGCCCCCCCCATACCCTCACCCAGTTACCATAACTATCCACATTTTTCTGAACTAATTTTATCCTCCACTTTTTTTTTTGGAGTATTTTGAAGCAAATTCATGAAATATCTCTAACAGATATCACACCTAACAAAATATCATCCAATACTTAGTCTGTGTTTAATTTTTCCAGATTGTCTCAAAAATGGCTTTTTACAGTTGACTCAAATAAGGATCCAAATAAGGCTCACACATTGCATTTACTTAATATGTCTCCAAAGTCTCTCCATCTATTGAGTCCCTCTCCCAACATTTTCTTTTCCATGCTAATTTAACTGGCCTGTAGTTTTCCACATTCTGGGTTTGGCTGATTATTTTATCTTTTAACTTGTATATATGCCACACATTGTCTATAAAATGGTAGTTAGATCTAGAGAATTGATTGCTTTTGGCAAGGATACTTCATAAGTGGTGTTGTGTACTTCCTTTTCTATCATGCCACAAAGCACAAAATGGCTGGTTGCCCCCTCTCAGTGACATTAGGGTTAGTCAGAGATTCAGATATCAATTTTATTTTTACACTACTAAGTTTTCTATCAATCTTTCACTTAATAGCATTAGCTTCTATTGAATATTGATTTTTAGCTCTATTAGGGGTTGCAAATTAGTGGTTTTCTGACCACATTTCTTCTGTACTAATTGGACTTTATAATATGTTCTTGAGGTCATCCAACTATTTGTTTCTTCCTGAAGCAGTTTGTTCAGAAAAAGCTGGAGAAATGCTTAAGTTTTAAAAAATTTAATTTTTTTATTGAGGTATAGTTGATTTGCAATATTGTATTAGTTTCAGGTATACAACATAGTGATTCAAAATTTTTATAGTTTATATACTCCATTTATAGTTATTATAAAATATTGGCTATATTCCCTGTGCTGTACAATATATCCTTGTAGCTTATTTATTTTATACATAGTAGTCTGTATCTCTTAATCCCCTACCCCTATTTCCCCCTCCCCTCTTTCCTTTCCCCACTGGTAACCACTAGTTTATTCTCTATATCTGTCACTCAGTTTCTTTTTTATTATATTCACTAGTTTAATTTTGGAGTCTACATATAAATGATAACATTCGGTATTTGTCTTTCTCTGCCTGACTTATTTCACTAAGCATAATATTCTCTAGGTTCATCCATGTTGCTGCAAATGGCAAAATTTCAGTCTTTTTTATGGCTGAGTAGTATTCCATTGTATATGTATACCACATCTTCTTTACCCACTCATATTGATGGGCACTTAGGTTGCTTCCATATTCTTGGCTATTGTAAATAATGCTGCTATGGACTTTGGGGTGCATGCATATTTTTAAATTAGTGTTTTTGTTTTCTTTAGATAAATACCTAGGAGTGGAATTGATGGATCACATGATAGTTCTATATTTAGTTTTTGAGAACCCTCCATACTGTTTTTCATAGTGGCTACACCAATTTACATTCCTACCAACAACGTACAATGGTTCCCTTTTCTCCACGTCCTTGCCAATATTTGTTACATGTGGTCGTTTTGATGATAGCCATTCTGACAGATGTGAGGTACCTGAGATCTCGTTGTGGTTTTGATTTGCGTTTCTCTGATGATTAGCCATGTTTGGCATCTTTCCATGTGCCTGTTGGCCATCTGTATGTCTTTGGAAAAATGCCTGTTCAGATCTTCTGCCCATTTTAAAATTAGGTTGGTTGGGTTTGTTTTGGTATCGAGTTACATATTTCAGATATTAATCCCTTATTGGTCATATCATTTGCAAATACCTTCTCCCATTCAGTAGGTTGTTTTTTATTTTGTTGATGGTTACCTTTGCTGTGTAAAAGCTTTTAAGTTTAATTAGGTCCCATTTGTTTGCTTCTGTTTCCTTTGCAGTAGGAGACAGATCAAAAAATATATATTGCTACAGTTTATATCAAAGAGTGTTCTGCTTATATTTTCTTCTAGGAGTTTTATGGTTTCTGGTCTTATAAATGCTTAATTTTAAAAAACACTTTGTCAGTTTTCAGATAAGTAAGTTGGTGTCTTAGCAACCTCCAGGGGTGACAAAAATTTTTTTTGCAGTTGTTTTTTTAAACTATCTCTAGGACCTCATGGGTGGTTATATATTTGATGTATCTTTTTTTTTTTTTTTTTTTTTTGCGGTATGCGGGCCTCTCACTGTTGTGGCCCCTCCCGTTGCGGAGCACAGGCTCTGGACGCGCAGGCTCAGTGGCCATGGCTCAGAGGCCCAGCTGCTCCGCGGTATGTAGGATCCTCCCGGACCAGGGCACGAACCCGTGTCTCCTGCATTGGCAGGCGGACTCTCAACCACTGCGCCACCAGGGAAACCCTATTTGATGTATCTTAATCAATTACCATTATTGTTCTCACTTGATGCTTGAATTATCCTATTTGACATGGGTGTGTGGGAGAGAGACTCCTTCAAGTTGATACTATGTCATTTTTTACATAATTCAAACAGTCTTTGATACTTTCTGGCACAGCATGTGCCAGTTTCATCTTTTATATTTTCTGCCTAGACCTGATGTCATCCTGACCTTAGTGGGAATGTCTGCAGTGCTGTGGTTCTCAAGATTTTTGGTGTCAAGACCCCTTTATGCTCTTAAAAATTATTGAGTAATCCAAAGAACTTTAGTTTATGGGAGTTTATCTGTTGATATTTTCCATATCAGAAATTAAAACTGAGAAAAATTTTGTTTGTTAATTCAAAAATAATGATAAAACCATTATATGTCAATATAAATATTTTTATGAAAAATAACTTAAAAAACAAAATTTAGTGAGAAGCATGGCATTGTTTACATTTTTGCAAATCTTTTTTTTTGTCTTTATAATAGAAGATGGCTAGAATCTCATATCTGTTCTTACATTCAGTCTGTTGTGACACAGTTTTGATTGAAGTACTTAAAATCTGGCCTCACATGACTATGTGATTGAGAAATGGAGGAGTATTTAACAACCTCTTTATGTAATTATGGATATTCTTTGATGCTACTCTAGAATGTGACAGGTAATAGTTTCTTAAAAGTTGGTTGCAATGAAGAATCTTAAACTATATTAATAACATTTTATACTCTGTTACACTAACATCCACTGGTCTGTCTTGCACTTTGAGAGGGTCACTTACCCACGTGGTTTTGTAACACCGTGAATTTGTCATTTGGAAAATATCAGTTCATTGAATTTTGTACATCTTGCAAATGTTGACACATTTGATTATATGGTATCAAAAATAAATCACATTTTTAAACATCCCCACTAATCTCATCAGAGAAATCTAAGTACTGAGAAGCTGTCACGCTCACAGTGGTGGACAAAATTTTTCTAAAATTCTGATTTTCACTTGAGTGCTTGAATTTTATCATGGCAGCAAATATTGTCAGTTGTTTTCCTTGAAGTGACAGCTCACTTTATCAATTTTTGAGAAAATATCTGTCAAAAATACTCAAGTCTGAATAACTATAGTTTGTCTGCTGGTGGTTCTTTAAAGTGACAATGGTGTTCCATGAAAAATGCACCACTTCGGTTTACAACTCAGTCCACAAATGCTTCCTGGAGACAGCCATCCTACTTGGATATGCAGCAGAAGTGCTTCATGTGTAGTTCCCATTTCTTCACCTAGAATATTAAAGACATACTCAAGGATTGAGACAATAAAATTCCTCGTGTTTACTACTTCATCAAAGGTATTCATAGGTAAAAATGGCTTCCCCTCCCCCCACTATGATATGTGTGATGAAGAATGACTACTAGTATAGTTTGTTGCCACTACCATGATTTGTGCTAAGACACCAGCAATTTTGCCCACTGCTTTTGCATAACATTCACTAGTAACATAGTGAAAAGGGGAAATAATGTCTTGGTTGGGTCCACATACCACACTTTGAGAGCTGGAGCTCAGGTGTTTCCCCATTATATCAGCTGCTGAGCTTTTAAAAGTTTATTTCATTGTTTTTATTTATATTAATGAGGTGTTCCTATTTTTGAGGCTTTTAAAAACATAAATGAGTGTTCAATTTTCCATTTTTTTAAATCTGTGAAGATAAGCATATTTTTCTCTTTAGCTCTGTTAATATGATTAGTTGTATTAGTGGATTTCCCAATATTGAACTCCTCTTAACATTTCTGAAATAAGCACTGCTTGATCTTGATGGATTATTGGACTCTGTTTGCTAATAGTAGTTACAATATTTGCATTAATATTTATAAGTGAAATTGGTCTGTAGTTTTATTGAGCAGTATTTATCTGGTTTTGGAATCAATTTTATATTTGCTTTATAAAAATAATTTGGATGTTTTCTTTTTTTCCCCTGTGCACTGAAGGAGTGTAAATTGCATTTGCATCATCTGATCTTTAAGCTTTGGTAGACTGCTTTGTGAAACAAGCTGAGCCTGGTGTATTTTTGGCAGGGGAACTCATTTATGATTTCCTTTATTTCTTTTTACAAAATTCATTTGTTTAGAGCTTTTGTTTCTATTCGTGTCAGTTTTGGTATATTTACTTAGAGTGTTACTTACTTCATCTAAATTTTATTAAAAATTTTTTTTCCATAAAATTGTACAGGGTAGTCTCATGATTTAAAAAAATTTCCTGTTTTGGGTTAGTTTCTTTTGTGTGTTTGTACTTTCTTTTCAAAATCAGGTTAACTATTTCTACTTTGTTGATTAATTTTCAAAGAACCAGCTTTTTTGGTTTACTTTTTGTTTTTTCTGTTTCTAACTCATCAATTTCTGCTTTATTTTTTAAAATTGGCATATAACATTGTATTAGTTTCAGGTGTACAACATAATGGTTCAGTATATGTATATATTGCAAAATGATCACCACAATAAGACTGGTTAACATTCATCCACATACGTAAGTTACAAATTTTCTATTTCTTACGATGAGAACTTTGAAGATCTACTCTCCTAGCAACTTTCAAGTATACAGTAGAGTATTTTTAATTACAGACAGTTGACTCTTGACCAACAGGGGTTTGAACTGTGCAGGTTCACTTACATGTGGATTTCTTTCACTAAATGTGTATTATATACATACACTATACTGTCCGTAGTTGGTTGAATCCATGGATGTGGAAGTGTGTATAAGGAAGGCTGAATATAAAGTTATACTTGAATATTTGACTGCATCGAGCATTGGTGCCCCTAATCCCTGACTTGTTCAAGGGTCAACTGTATATGTATTAACCTCCACCTCTGCCAACCACCAACCTATTCTCTGTATCCATGATCTCACTTTTTAAATTTTAATTTTTTATATTCTACATGTAAGTAAGATCATACGGTATCTGTCTTTCTCTGTCTGACTTACTTCAATTAGCACAATGCTCTCAAGGTCCATCCATGTTGTCACAAATGGTAGGATTTCCTTCCTTTTTTATGGGTGAATAATATCGCATAATGCATACTGCATTTTCTTTTTCTTTCTTTTTTTTAAATTGAAATATATTTAATGTATAATATGTTAGTTTCAGTTGTATTACATAATGACTTTACATTTGCATACACTATGAAATGATCACCACAATAAGTCTAGTCTTGTAACTGTCCATATGCAAAGTTCTCACAATATTATTGACCATATTCCTTATGCTGTATATTACATCCTCATGACTTATTTATTATATAACTGGAGGTTTATACTTTTTTTTTTTTGCGGTACGTGGGCCTCTCACTGCTGTGGCCTCTCCCGGCGCGGAGCACAGGCTTCGGACGCGCAGGCTCAGTGGCCATGGCTCACGGGCCCAGCCGCTCCGCGGCACATGGGATCCTCCTGGACTGGGGCACGAACCCGCGTCCCCTGCATTGGCAGGCAGACTCCCAATCACTGCGCCACCAGGGAAGCCCGAGGTTTATACTTTTTAATCCCCTATACCTATTTCACCCTCACTTCTATTTCTGGCAGCCACCTGTTTGTTCTCTTTATCTATGAGTCTGTTTTCATTTTGTTTTGTTTGTTTTGTTATTTTAGATTCCACATAGAACTGAGATCATGAGGTATTTGTTTTTCTCTGACTTACTTACTTTACTTAGCTTATTTAATACCCTCTAGATCCATCCGTGTTGTCTCAAATGGCAAGGTTTTTTTTTTTTTTTTTTTTTACGGTACAGGGGCCTCTCACTGTTGTGGCCTCTCCCGTTGCAGCGCACAGGCTCTGGATGCACAGGCTCAGCGGCCATGGCTCACGGGCCCAGCCGCTCTGCATCATGTGGGATCTTCCCGGACCGGGGCACGAACCCGTGTCCCCTGCCTCGGCAGGCGGACTCTCAACCACTGCGCCACCAGGGAAGCCCCCTGCAAGGTTTTTTTATGGCTTAGTAATATTCCATTGTATATATATACCACATATTCTTTATCCATTCATCTGTTGATGGACACTTAGCTTGCTTCCATATCTTGGCTATTCTAAATAATGCTGCAGTGAACACTGGAGTGAATACATATATCTTTTTGAAATAGTGTTTCTGTTTTCTTCGAGTATATACCCTGAAGGGAAATTGCTGGATCATATGGCAGTTCTATTTTTAATTTTTTGAGGAAACTCCATAGTGTTTTCCATAGTGGCTGCACCAATTTACAATCTCACCAACAGTGCACAAGGGTCCCCTTATCTCCACATCCTTTCCAACACTTGTTTTTTGTTGTCTTTTTGATAACAGCCATTCTGATAGGTGGGAGGTGATATGTCCCTGTGGTTTTGTGATCATCTATTGAGATGATCATATGATTTTTTATCCATTTTGTGAGTGTGGTGTATCACATTGATTGATTTGCAGATGTTGAACCATCTTTGCATCCCTGGAATAAATCCTACTTGATCATGGTGTATGATCACTTTTAATGTATTACTGAATTTGGTTTATTGAGGTTTTTGCATCTATGATTATCAGGGATATTGGCCTATAATTTTCTTTTCTTGTGGCATCCTTGTCTGGTTTGGTATCAGGGTAATGTTGGCCTCATAAAATGAGTTTGGAAGTGTTTCTGTTCTGTTGTTTTGGAAGAGTTTGAGGACTGGTATTATTTCTTCTTTAAATGTTTGGTAAAAATCACTAGTGAAGCCGTTTGCTCCTGGACTTTTGTTTATTAGAATGTTTTTGATTACTCATTCAATCTCCTCACTAGTAATCTGTCTGTTCAGATTTTCTATTTTTGTGATTCGGTCTTGGTAGTGTTTTTAGGAATTTACCTATTTCTTCTACATTGTTAAATTTGTTGGTGTACAATTGTTTATAGTAGTCTCTTATAATCCTTTGTATTTCTGTGATATCAATTATAACGTCTCCTCTTTTATTTCTGATTTTATTTATTTGAGTCCTCTCTTTTTTTATCTTGATGAGTCTAGCTAAAGGTTTATCAATTTTATCTTTTCAAAAACCAGCTCTTGATTTCATTAATCTTTTCTATTGTGTTTTTAGTCTCTATTTCATTTATTTCCACTCTGATCTTTGTTATTCCCTTCCTTCTACTAACTTTGGGCTTCATTTCTTCCTCTTTTTCTAGATGCTTGAGGTATAAAGTTAGATTATTTTTTTGAGATTTTCTTATTTCTTGAGGTAGGCATTTATTACTATGAACTTCCCTCTTAGAACTGCTTTTGTGGCATCCCATGTTTTTGTATGTTGCATTTCCATTTTTATTTGCCTTAAGGTATATTTATTTGCCTTAAGGCATCCCATGTTTTTGTATGTTGCATTTCCATTTTTATTTGCCTTAAGGTATATTTTGATTCCTCGTTTAATTTCTTTTTTAACTCACTGGTTGTTCAGTAGCATGTTGTTTAATCTCTCCATATTTGTGAATTTTCTAGTTTTCTTCTTATAATTGATTTCTAGTTGCATACCATTGTGGTTGGAGAAGTTGCTTAATATGATTTCTGTCTTCTTAAATTTATTAATACTTGTTTTGTGGCTAACATATAATCTATCCTGGAGAATGTTCCATGTGCACTCGAGAAGAATGTGTATTCTGTTGTTTTTGCATGGAATGTTCAGATACATTTGACAAGTCCTTCTAGTATAACGTGTTATTAAAGGTCAGTGTTTCCTTTTGATTTTCTGTCTGAATGATCTATCCATTAATGAAAATGGAGTATTAGAGTCCCCTATTATTCTTGTGTTGCTATCTATTTCTCCCTTTATGTCTGTTAATATTTGCTTTATATATTTAGGTGCTCTTTTGTTGAGCGTGTAAATATCTTTCATTCTTTTCTGAGGGACAGCTTAGTCTGGTAAAGGTTTCTTGGTTGGCAGATTTGTTTTTTTTTTTTCTTTTGGAAGTTTGAATATATAATCACATCACATTCTCTCTTGGACTGCAAGGTTTCTGCTGAGATATTCAGTGATAGTCTTGTGGGAGTTCTCTTGTAAGTGCCAAGCTTCCTTCTCTTGCTACTTACAAGATTTGCTCTTTTTTTATTTTTATTTTTTGCAGTTTTGTTATAATGTGTTTTGGAGAAGATCTCTTTGGGTTGAATTTGTTTGGGGACCTCTGAGCTTCATGATCTTGATGTCTAAATCTCTCCCCAGATATGGGAAATTTTTATTCATTATTTCTTTAAATAAGCTTTTTGCCCCTATCTCCCTCTCTTTTCAATCTGGGACTTCCATAATGCATAGATAATGATGATGATGGTGATTTTGGTGCCCCTTAAGTCCCTTAGGGTTTCTTCATTCCCTTTCATTATTTTTTCTTTCTACCCTTCTGACTGGATCATTTAAAATAATCTGTCTTCAAGCTCACTGATTATTTTTTTCTTCCACTTGATCGAGTCTGCTGTTGAAGTTCTTTATTGAATTCTTCAGTGCAGTTGTTGAATTCTTCACCTCCAAAGTTTCTGTTTGGTTTTTATTTATATTTTCTATCTCTGTGTTGAAATTCTCATCTTGCTCTTATATTATTTTCCCAATTTCATTAAGATGTGTATCCATAGTCTCTTGTAGCAGTCTGACCATCTTTAGAACAATTATTTTGAATTCTTTTTTGGGTAATCTGTGGATCTCTATTTCTTTGGGGTCAATTACTGGAAGTTTACTGTGTTTCTTTGGTGGTGTCATGTTTCCCTGATTCTCCATAATCCCTGTAGCCTTGTGTACGCATTTGCACATTTGAAGGATCAGTCACCTCTTCCAAACTTTATGGACTGACTTTGGTAAGGAAAGACCTTCACCTTTGGGTGGTGGCATGCTGGAGCATTTTGTGATTCTAAGTCTAGTGGTGTGGGGCACCAAGTGTGAGGGTGTGTTGTGGTTCTGGGTCCAGGAGTACATGGTGTCTTGTTAGCTCAGGCGGCTGGGTTCCACGACATTGACAATTGCATGATCCTTGGAAAGAGCTACAGGGGTCTACAGTGGCTGCAAGGGCTCCTGGTCCTCAGTGGTGCCTCTAGGTCTAGTGGCTAGGGACCAGGGCATGTGGTAGTGGTGGTTGGAGTCAGGGTATACACATACTTGGTTGTGGGGGCAGCTGCAGGTGCCTGCATGGTGGCAGGGGCTGGCTGCAGACACCCGTGCAGTGGCAAAGGCCAGAGCCAGCAGCAGGGGCCAGGACCAACTGCTGTGGCTGCACGAACAGCTGTGGAGACCCTGGCTGTTGGTATGTACTCGTTTGACTAAAGGGGCAAGCCTTAGGTGAGTGCAAGGCAGTGGAGGCTAGTGATAGGAGCTGGGGCAGGCAGCTTGCGGGCACACACTTGCAGGGGCTTGCGTCAGGCCCATGTAGCAGTACAGGCCAGTGACAGGAATCAGGGCCATCTCTGGGTCCACAAGCTGCTGAGGGGGCCTTGGCTGTCTCTGTGTACTCTTGTGGCTGCAGTAACTGGCCATGGGTGTATGCACAGCAATGGGTGCATGCACAGCAATGGGGATCCGTTTTGGGGACCTAGGCTGCAGAGACTTACTAGTAGCCAGTGTGGATCCTGGGCTTTGGTGGGAGGGACTTGTGCAGATGGTGTCTTTGAACATGAAAACCTGTGAGGTGAAAATCTCAGCAGCAAAATCTTCAGGGGCCTGCAGTGAGTATGCTTGCTGTTGGTTTCCTCAGCAGCAAAAGCTGTTAGGGTACTCTGCGAGCAGTCTGCTGGGATCTGCAATGAGATCTTCAGTGATAAAAGCTGGAAAGGCGGTCTACAGTGTCCGCAAGGGCCATTGTGGTCCTCAGCAGTGAAGACTTCTGTGGTCCTCTGCAGAGCCGGCTACTGGGAACCACATTTGCTCATGCTTCATTCAGGACTGATACTGGTAGCTCCTGCCCTTCTCTGTTCCTAGCCATCTCTAGGTATCTCAGCCTTGCTGGTCTCTGGGCAGGGTGAAAGTGAATTGGGTTCTTTGTGCAGTGCTCTGAAAGGCTGGGGAAGCTGGTTGCTCACCCCACTTTCCTTTCACTGATGAGGGAAACTTCAGGCTGAGGAGTTTCCTCTTAGCACTGAGCAGTGCCAGCCTGGGGGGTGGGATGATACAGACAAAATGAAACTATTCTTCCTACCTTTTTTTTGTGGTTATTTTCAGTTTTTTGTCTCCATTGTGTTGCTGAAGCTTCTTAAGTGGACTCCTGAGCTCTCCCAGAGCTAATTTCATTCATGGATAGGTGTCTAATTGTTATTCATTGTGTGTGTGTGTGGGTCTCCTACTCCACCATCTTGATGATGTCACCCTTGTCCAGTCCTTTAAAAATGTCACACTATTGTCTTTTAGGTGCATGGTTTCTAACAAGATGGCTGTTACAATTGTTACATTATTTCTCTTTAGTAATGTGTCTTTTTTTCCCCTTTGCCTTCAAGATTTTCTCTTTGTTCTGTGTTTTCAGAGGTTGAATTTGATATGTCTCCATCTTGCTTGGGTATTTATCTTGGTTGGTGGTTTAGATCTGTGGTTTGATATATGCCATTAATTTTGGAAATTCTTAGCCATTATCCCTTCAACTATTTATTTTATCGCAGTCTCTTTTTTTCCTTCTGGAATTCTAATTGAACATCTATTAGATCATTTGTTGTTGTCTTACAGTTCCTGGATGCTGTATTCTGTTTTTATTTTTAAATATTTTTTTCCTTGTTGTTCAGTTTGTATGTTTAGCAAGTTCACTGATTCTTCCCTTAGCTTTGTTAAGTCTACTAATGAGCTTCTCAATAACAGTCTTGATCTCTATTACTGTGTTTTTTTTTTTCTAGCCTCTCTTTTTTTTTCTTATAGTTTCTCTCTCTCTGCTGAAATTCCTCATTTGACAATGAGTGTTGTCTAATTTTTCCACTGGAGCCTTTGACATATTTTTCATAGTTATTTTAAATTCCCTGTCTGATAGCACCAATTTCTGTGTCATGTATGAGTCTGGTTCTGTTGATTGTTTTGTCTCTTGGCATTGTGGGTTCTTTCTCTTGCTTTTTTTGCACACCACATTACTGGTAATTTTTTTTTTTTAATAGGGGAGATAGAGAAGAAGGATCTGGGCAGGGCTCCATGCCTTTCCTGAAGCAGCTGCTCTTCCACTCCCCTAAGCCTGTACCATGAGGAGTGCTTTCTCAGGACTCTTGCCATCATTTTTTGTGAGTATCCATTGGAGTCTGCAGAGAGAGAGGCCGGTGAGTGGTGTGAAGTCCCCTTTATCTGCAGCCTTTAGAGCTCCATACTCTGTCACTAGCCTTCGCCAATTTCTTAACAATTCTAGGTGAATTCTTCTTACCAGTGTTCAAGTGCCCCAAGTAAACAAGTGCTTGCATTTCATGTCTCCCTGTAGGCATTTGTCTCTCATATTTGGGGCTAGTTGGCGTTTCTTCAACTTCAGCTCTGTGATGGATCCAGGAAAAGTCATTAACTAATTAGTTCAACTTTTTTTTTCTATTATAAGGTCTTTTCCAGCTCTCAATAGCCAAGCAGAAACCCAAAACCCAAAACCCAAAACCCGATCCTTCCTTTTACCCCCTAATATCTCTACTGCTAGGATGACTCTTTGTCCTGATTTACACCAGTCTAATTATTAATAGCATCCCCCTTACATTCAAGAGTTTCTTCATTTGGAAGATAAATTGTATGATCAGCCTGTCCTTGAAAATATTACATAATGAGGTTTCACTAGGAACATATGTTAAGTTTGGATGGATTTATTTTGGATAAAAATCAAATATTGAAGGTCATTTTGGTAATATTCAAAAGGACATGAGGAGAAAAGGTGTAAATGAAAGACATCAACCAAATCCAATGTGTAGACTTTGTTTGGATCCTGTTTCAATCCAAAACAATTTTTTTTCAACAATCAGAGTCATTTGAACATGGGCTTAGGTATGAGAAGATATTAAAAAATTTTTGTTATTTGGTTAAGTATTACAATGATATTATAGTTATGTTTTTTAAAAATCTTATTTGTTATAGATAAATTCTGATGTATTTGGAGGTGAAATGGTATGATAGTGGGAATTTATTTTAAAATGCTCAAAAACAAAAATAAAGGTGAAGGGTGAGAGAAATGTGATAGATAAAAACGAGAATGACAAAATATTGATAATTACTGAAGCTAGGTGATAGGTAGTTATTTTATTATCTCATCTTTATTGTATTTTTTGTCAGTTTCCATAATAAAAACTTTTAAAAAGAGAGATAAGAATATAATCAGGAATCTATTTCTTTAAAAAAAAAAGGTAATTATCCTAAAATTTAAAGTGGTAAAGGTGAACTTTTCTTGTGGCAGATCAGAGGTCAGGCAGCCCTGCCTAAAATTTCATTTGAAAACTTCCTGTGCTTCAGTGATTATTTAGCAAACCAGATAATCTGTGATATGACAGGTACAGGGAGAAGAAAAAGAAGTGAAATGCCATGGTTTCAATGTAGTTCAGTCCTGCAGACCCACACTGGACCAGGAGGAGGGAATGAACCTTGCAGATGTCTTACTAATCCTGGTTCAATTCAGTGTCTATTTCGTGCAACCTTACCTTAAGGATACGCTCTGCTATTCTTCCCTTTATCCAGGTTCTCACTGTCCCTCCATTCTCTCCTGTTTTCATAATTTGGAGAGACAAATGCCTTGGGAAGTGGGTAGCAAGGTTATAAACTCTGAGGGACCAAGGACTGTTCACTGTTTTGAACAGTGAATGGTATACCTAGTACCATTACTGGCACATGAAAGACATTAAATAAATATTGGATGAAGAAATGAATGAATAAATTCACATTTGCTGCTTGCCACATGGAAGGGACCTACTAAATATTGTATTTGTTCAATTGACTTGTGAGTGACAGAACTGAAAAGAGAATTTTAGAGTTTTATGTGCATTTAGTGCTGGACCTCTTCAAGTGTTCGAAAGATGTCCAGATGAACAGAATTAGCCAGCGTGATGTCTGTGAATAGGCAGGGGAAATCAAATGAAGTGCAGCTTCGTTGAAAATAAAAAGAACATTATGCAGTTGCATATAGGCCACCTTTCTTTCAAATGTATTTATGGGAATGATTAGGAGAGGACAGTGATTCTCTCCTCCCCTCTAAAAGTCCTTAGCTATAGTTCTGCCAAGAAATCAGGAGATTGTAATATCCTGTCCACAAAAAGTTGGTATGACAGGTACCCTTAAATAAACAGGTGTGATTAATCATGGTGCTGTTTGTTTTGATGAGCATGCAAGAGTGACAAGTTAATAATGAATCTCCAGCTCATACAGGGGAGGTGGCTATAAGGAGATGCTGTGGTTTAATTTACATCTTTGGAAGGCACTGAAGATCTAATAATCTCCCTGTCTCATCTATCAAACTAATACCCCTGATGTAGAAAAGCAAAACATTTTTAATTATTAATCTGAGAAGTAATAAAATCTTGTCTCAGATCACAAATAAATTGAGTTTCTGATGGTCTTAATAGACCCCTAGTATGTGTGATTTATTCAGATTCCAAAGCCACTGAAGACCCCTGGGAACCTTGGCTGCAAAACCATGCAAGCTGGGAACACCATGGGAATTGCCAATCCAATCAGAAGGTCTAGACCGAGGGCAGTGACTGATTTTACCTTAGATCTACCCAATAATTTATTTCACTTTCTATGTCGACTACAAATAGATTATGGAATACAAGTGTATGTGAATTTGAGATCCAGTTCTAAACAATTGCTTTTAGTTTTTGCTTTGGCTTAGTTCTGCTTATGTTAATACTTGTTCTTAAAAGATCAAAAGCTGTTTTGAAGTTTTTACTAAGTGTAGGATTTTAACCTGGCTCGAGAAACTGGGATACAGAAAGGGGAAAAAATCCTTCATGGCACGATGAGCCACTTGTGAAATCTAAACTGTGTTCAGTCTTCCAGCTCTTTGTTTCTTAAGGAGCTAAGCTATGGGGTGTATTGAATTTATTAATTTGAAAAACTGTCTCCTTATTGATACTAATAGAGAAGATATCATCTTCCTTGTTTAAAGAATGGACCATAATGGTCTCAGAGAAAGAGGAAGGTAGAATTATATGCATTTGCTGTATGTACAAGTGTATTCATTGCTCTAATTTGCTATGAAATAATTTTTATAATGAAATTAGATTATAAAGTATGATTTCTGTTCGTCTTTTTACTAATGCTGCTTATAATTTCAGCTGAATCATTGCGATGTTTAATGTACTATTATAGGAAGTAGAACATAAAAATATCCAATTCCCCCTCATCCTTCTACCTTCCTTCAGCCCTGTGGCTCACAGCTGTAAATTAAGGTTGCATTTTGTCATGTCTTCCAAGGGCACACTGACTGGCATAGAATGAGATTCACGCTTCAACTAGCATATCCATTCGACTTAGCAATTAGGAAAACACATAATATCACCCCAGATATACTTTGGCTGCTTCTGCCTGCCTCTCTTTGAGGAAGGCTATATTCTCCTGGTCAGGAGTTCAGGTTGGGCCAGGTGGGAGAAGCCTTAGAGGAAAATCTCTTCCTCCTTCGTATTCGCCTAGCAAACATCCATTGACTCCCTTAGGTCATGGGGATGTAAGGACAAACAAGGACAGAGGCAAAGAGCACTGTATCAGTTGCCTACTGCTACTGTAACAAATTACCACAAACTTAGTGATTTAAACCACACAATTTATTATCTTCCTGCTCTGAAGGTCAGAAATCTAAAATCAAGGTATTGGCAGGTCTGTGTCCTTCTGGAGGCTCTAGGGGGAAGTCTGTTTCCTTGCCTTTTCCAGCTTCTAGAGGCTGCCTGCATTCCTTGGTTCATGGCTCCTACCTCAAATCACTTCAACTCCTGCTTCTGCTGTCGCATCTCCTACTATTCAACATATCTCCTGCTCCCTCTTATAAGGATTCTTGTGATAACATTGAGCCCAGGATAGTCCAGCATAATCTCCTCACCTTAAAACCCTTAATTTAATCACATCTGCAAAGTAGTATTTTCCACATAAGGGGTTCCAGGAATTAGGATGTGAACGTCTTTGGAGGCAGCATTATTCAGCAAGAATTTGGCATTGGACAGCTCTGCTACTCTCTTAGTTTGACTATGAAGTAAGTTTCTTCACCTCTCTGAATCTCAAGCTTCTTATCTGAGAAATGGAGTAAGTAATACCCATCTTATAGGCTTGTGTGAAGATCAAATGCCTGAAAATAATTAGCATTGTGTCTGACACATATTACTAGTTCAAGGAATGGGAAGTTAATGGATTATTGTTTTTACTATTCAGTGACGAAAGGGCACAGTCTCACCTCTTTGAGGACTTGTAAGTCTAGTGGAGAAGATAAACACGTAAACAAATCATTATAAGTCAGTGTGAGGCAGTGTTACATGGGCTATATTCGTCTCAGGCTACAAGGTCCTCCATGCATGATTTCAGTCGTTCGTTTGTAGATGATTACCTAACATGAGTTTTGAGGTGAAGAAAGGCAAAACATAAAAGGTCTGAAGCTATGACTGACGTGGAATGTCAGGTCTTGGAAGGTTGTGTATTTTTATTTTGATGATCTCATGTTTTTTCCTAAGAAAAAACTATTTCCTGCTCTTGAGATATTATGTTAACTTTCTTGGACTTAGGGTATATGCTGTTTAACAAGTTAGGGCCTTGGACGGCTCAGACTACATCATATGGTAAAAGGAGAGACCGTAGTGTAGGTCTGTAAAGGAAAGTTGAAAGTCTTCTTGCTCCTTTCTCCTCCTCTTGCTACTGACTTTCACACCTACTCTCCCCCATGGGGAAAGAGTGCTGATCTGTTGGGAAATGTCCCAGGATTGTAGCTGGGCCATGTTTGCTGGTGACTAGAGTCCCTGTATGTGAAAACGTCTGCATTCTGAGTGGGTACCATTGTTGTGTCTCTCCCATCGTTGTGGCTTGAGTGCTGAGGACCAGGGTTCACTCTTTTCCTTCTGTGTATCAACTGGCCTGAGCACGTGTGCTCTCCCTATTCTGTCTGTCTTGTTTGCTAATTCTGCCCTCATTTTACCTCACCCTTCAGCAGCAGATGATGCAGACTCTTCCTTTGGCTTCTAGAATACCACTTTCTTGTTCTACCTCATGTCCACTCCTTTTCTGTCATCCCGGTTGGGTCTTTCTCATTTCCCTGACTTAATATTCAAATTTACCAAAGCTCAGTCCCAAGACCTCTTATCTTTTCTGTCTCTATTTATCCCATTTGTATGGATTTAAATACCATCTATATATTTATGGTGCTGGCATTAGTTTTCCCTTGCTGCTGTAACAAATTACCACAAACTTAGTGGCTTAAAACAACACTGATTTATTATTTTACAGCTTTTTAGGTTAGAAGTTTGACACAGTCTCACTGGGCTACAATAGCCTGTCAGCAGGGCTGTATTCCTTTCTGGAATCTCTAGGGAGAATTCGTTTCTTCATCTTTTCCAGCTTCTAGAGGCCTCCTACGTTCCTTAGCTTGTCTTATTCCTTAGCAACGTCATATCTCCCTGAACTTTCTTCCTTCATCGTCTCTCTCTCTCACCACAGCTGAGAAGAATTCTCTGATTTTAAGATCCCATCTGATGAGATTGGGCTCACTCATATAATCCAGGATAATCTCCCCACCTCAAGGTCCATACCCTTAATCACATCTACAAAGTTTTTTGCCATGTAAGGTAATATATTCACAGGTTCTGAAGACGGGGTCATGGACATCCTTGGGAGGACATTGTTCTGCCTTCCACAATGCCCAAATATATGTCTCCAGCCTAGACCATTCTCCTTAACTCTAGGACCATATATTCAATCACCTACTTGACATCTCTGTTTGGATGTTTAATAGACATCTCAAACCTAATTTGTCCAAAACTGAGCCCCTGGGCAACATACATAGGCATATACTATATGTACATACATACATACATATACACACATATATGTATATATATAATTTGAGGTTAAACTTGAGATTGGTATGGAATCTCAGCCCTCGACATCCAACGTCTAGAGTTCATGCAATCCAAAAGCTCCCTGCTAGAGTGAACTTGTATTCCAAGCCCCATTTTATAAGACCCAGAAAGGTTTTGACCATGTCTGGAGGAAAAGACTCATCTCTTGACCTTCAGTTTGATGCATGGAATACATCTTATCCCAAAGGTAGAACTGATAATTTGAGACCTCATAATGTATTCTTGTCTGTGGCTCAGCTTTTTGTGACATTAAAAGATTATTTAGGACCAAGTGCAAAACCTATCCTTTGTAATCCTGTCTGTGAAGCGTCACTGGTATGACAGGAGGGGTCAATACAGACATAAGGTCTTCCTTCCCTCACTGTTAGGGGAGCTGGCCTCTGGCCCCCACAGCTGTTCCCTGCTGGAACGGTCATAGTTCCTAGGTGCTCTTTGACATTCTGAGCAGCTGCAATAGCAAGCAATTTAGTGCAAAATAATTCATCAATTAATCTCTTTGTTATTGGACATTTCAGATGCTTGTGCCTTAGTTCATACTATAAATGAGGTGGGATGTGGCATGACTCTTGATTGTCACAAATCTCCCAACGTATGGTTGTCCTGCCTGTCCCACCAGTGACCCGTGGGGACTTCCAGAGCCCAGAGAAGAATAGGGACAGTGTTAGGAGATGGTGAGACAGGTAGCCTGTGGGTTATACACAACTCCCTCAACATTAGCAGTGACTCCACCCTTTGTCTCCCACCCCAGGAAGCATATTAGGATGCCACTGAGTGAGAGGGCTAACTTTGGGGCCTCTTTAACTGTGACTAAAAGTACGTTATTTGAAAATTTTAATACTTGAAACATTGGTGACAAACTAGTTTCAGGATATCATGGTTCAGAGCTACTGCTCTCTTGGAATACTTTTAATAAATAAAAGAAATGTAAAGCAATGTCTACACACTTCAGCAGAATTGTCCAGAGGCCTGACTTTTGCCAAAGCTGAAAACTCCCTTGGAAATCTTCAGCTTCACACTTAATTACCACCTCCTTTGGCTGTTTCTCTTTTACTGCTTTTCTCTCCTCCCCCTGTGATTTTCCCTTCTTGTTGCCAAACACACGTTCTCTTCCAGACACCATCTGTTTTCAGAATATATTTGTATTTTCTTTTTCCTTCCCAAAGTAGCCCTACTTTGGGGCCTATGTTTTCCCCTCAATGGACTGCTTCCACTATGTTACCCCATGCCTTGGTGGGAAGGAAAGCTGTGGCTTGCCGAGTTGAAATATAACCAGGAACCCAACAGAGACATTCTTCTGGACTTGGAAATATGCACCCACCCTCTTAAGGACCTCAGAGTACAGGGATTGGTTTGTGGTATGTCCTTTTTTTTTGTTTGTTTTTTTTGCGGTATGCGGGCCTCTCATTGTTGTGGCCTCTCCCGCTGCGGAGCACAGGCTCCGGACGCGCAGGCTCAGCGGCCATGGCTCACGGGCCCAGCTGCTCTGCGGCATGTGGGATCTTCCCCGACCGGGGCACGAACCCGCGTCCCCTGCATCGGCAGGTGGACTCTCAACCACTGCGCCACCAGGGAAGCCCTGTGGTATGTCTTTAAGATAGCTTTCCTTTGTTATAAAACTTCAAAGAATTCCAAAGTATCAAAAGGAGAAAGTGAAAGTAATTCTTTCCAATGTCTGCCATTCACATTCCTCAGAGGGCCATGAACTCCTCAGCCACACTCAGTGACCCTGTGACTGCTCTCAACAGTGCGGCCCATGTCCTTCTAGTCTCTTTTGCTATGTGTGTATCAAAATGTGTAATATGAATACATAGACATGTAAAACAAGTTGGATTATGCTGTACATATTGTCTGCAACTTGCTTGCTGTTATTTTACATAAATAGCATGGGCATCTTCTCATGTCAGTACACATACATTTTCTCATTACATTTAACAACTAGTATTCCACTGTATGAATGTACCATGATTTATTTACCCAACCCATTACTGATATAATTTCTAATATCTTATTATTATTACTAGTGCCTAACACATTTATCTTTACGCTTGTGCAGCTATATTCTCTAGGATAGTTGGAATTGCTGCATCAAAGGGTATGTGCATTTTGAATGTTGATAAGGATAAAAGATATCTTTAAAAGGGTTATGTGGGGCTTCCCTGGTGGTGCAGTGGTTGAGAGTCCGCCTGCCGATGCAGGGGACACGGGTTCGTGCCCCGGTCCGGGAAGATCCCACATGCTGCGGAACGGCTGGGCCCGTGAGCCATGGCCGCTGAGCCTGCGCGTCCTGAGCCTGTGCTCCGCAGCAGGAGAGGCCACAACAGTGAGAGGCCCGCGTACCAAAACAAAAGCAAAAACAAAAACAAAAGGGTTATGCATTTTAAACATGGGTAGATACCATCCTAAACTTTATATGTAATCACTAACAGAAGCACAGCATTTTCTTCCTTCAGTTATCAGAGGTTATGAGATAAATGATATTAATTTGTAGCGTGTAAAGCATCTTATGAAGTATTTTTATTCAACTTATTTAACACTCACAGATATTCTATAGGGAGATAATGTTATCTCCAATTTACAGGTGAAGAAACAGAGGCTCATCAAAATTAAGTGATTTGCCTAAGACAGTACACTTGGGTGGCAGATCCGAGCCCGAGTCCATCTTTTATCTCCAAGCCTGAAATTCTTTGTCCTACAGCACTGCTGGCTTCTCATGGAGGAGCGCCAAACCTTCTGCTGTGGTGGATTGACTGAGCATAGGTGCAGGGGAGAGGGAGCGTGGAGGGAATATTGGTCAGCTAACCCCTGAGGCGTACCCGTGGACATAACAGACTTTTCTCTCTCTGCCATCACTTCCTTGGTGATGTTATTTGGTCACAGCTTTTAAATACCTCACTGTATGTCAGCGAGTCCTAAACTTTATATTTCCAATCTAGAACTCTCTCCTTAACATATCCTATATGGAACTCTTGATCTTTCCTCCTAAACTTGCTCTACCTATAGCCATCTCAATTGGCTACTACCTCATCCTTTTAGTTCTTCAGGCCCAAATTCTTTTTTTTTTTAATTGAAGTATAGTTAATTTACAATGTTGTGTTAGTTTCTGGAACACAGCAAAGTGATTCAATTATATATATTCTATTTCATATTCTTTTCCATTATAGTTTATTACAAGATACTGAATATAGTTCCCTATGCTATACAGTAGGACCTTGTTACTTATCTGTTTAATATATAGTAGTTTGTATCCTTTAATCCTAAACTCCTAATTTATCTCTCCCCCCGCTTTCCCCTTTGGCAACCATAAATTTGTTTTTTATGTCTGTGAGTTTGTTTCTGTTTTGTAAATAAGTTCATTTATATCATATTTTAGATCCCACATATAAGTGATATCATATGATATTTGTCTTTCTCTGTCTGACCTAACTTCATTTAATATGGTAACCTCTGGGTTCATCCGGTTTGCTACAAACGTTCAGGCCCAAATTCTTGATTCCTTTCATTCTCTCATACCCCTCATTCTCAGAGAATAGAACCAAGGCCAGACTGCCAGTTCCTACCAGGTTTGTAATTAAAATCCAGGCATGCCTTGCTTTAAAACACACCTAGATTATACTGCTTTATTCTAATCCCATTAGCCTGAAGTGTAGTTCTGATTTGACTCTTGGGATTTGTACTCTAGTTTAGGAGTCCATGGACTGAGTGAATGTTTAGACATGAGATCATGTTCTTAATAAATTATTTCTCCTGGTTTCTAAGACTAAAATAGTTGAAAATCTGCGTTAAACTTATTGAAAACATAATTAATCTTAGCTCAGGAGATCACTGGGCCCAGATTTTTAAAAACAAACAAGTCCTTCCTAGGTTAGTTCTTCCACATTTCATGCATACATGTTGGGGGAAGAAAAATGGGGATGAGAGGAGTCCCAGAAAGGAACCTCTTGCTCTGCTGCTTATTCTCTCCCTCGCAAAAGTACAGGATCAGAATGAAGGTCTTCCAGTGGAAAGGCAGCTGATTTGGGGGGTTTAAGCAGGAGCTGAGGCAAAGCTGTGGATCTTTCTCCACGCACAAAGGAATGCAAACTCTTAAGTAAACCATGGTGAAAAACTTAAATTACTGATCAGAAGGGGGATTTAGCTTGTCAGGAGATTTGATTTTAATTTTAGTGTACACTTTCGGTATTTGTGTTTCTGTGTATACGTTTTTGTATAAGAAGAAGTCATACTTAGAAAACAAAAGCTGAGCAGTATATGTGCTATTTTAGTTAGAATTTAGTTGTCAACTGGGACCTCCCTGACCTTAGGAAATTTTGGTAAACTTAATTCAAATCCTCAATTTTCCAGCCTGATTAGAGTTTGCTTGGGACAGAGGGGGTTCCTGGAATGCGAGCTTTCCAATGCTAACGTTGGAAAAATCCTACACAAATCACAACAGGTTGGTTACTCTGAGCTTGACTGAGTCCAGAGCCCTTGCTTAATTTTTTCTGCCTCCTTGTTGTGACTCCTCTATTCAGACTTTCTCAATTCTACCCCGGGAGGACCTGCATCCAAATCTCAGTTCCTTCGTGGATTTCCACAAAAGATGCACTTGGCACTATGCATTTAAAGAAGTAAGCACCTTTCCTGAAGACTTAAAGGGTCAAATATTACACGGAGTGGCCTTTAACCATGTCTTTGGCATTTTAGCATCCGTCTCTTTCTTTCTGTTGCCTTCAACAAAGCAGCAAATTTGTTCTCTTGTCTTATCCAGAGTATTTCTGCCTCTCAAGGTCCTTGGTGGCAGGGGTCCCACATTTTATTGCATAGGGTACACCAAGAAATTTTTTCAAGAAATGTGGGTCTCATCTAAGAGGAAGTCTTTACCCAACTACTTAGAGAATAAAATCGTGTCCATTACATTACATAATGAAGAATATTTTATACAAACATGGGCAAAAAGTTTTGACCTGATTTGGGATTATAAAGCTGCCTTCCTTTTTTCCTCTTTGCTAAGATCTTGTAAGATGCAACTCTACCCCCAATTATACAATGCCATTTTTTTCTTCTCTCCTGGAGCTTACCAGTAAGGACTAAACTGAGGATAGAGCTTAACTGTCTTCTTGTTTTAGGGACATCATGGAATTTTCCTCAGAGGTATGTGGCTTTATGCATTAACAAATGCGTAAAGGATACTGGCTATGCGAGGGGGAATTGAGTGTGCATCTTAAAAATCAAGTGATGCATCGTTCCTAATGGAAGGCATTAAAGATTCAATTCTGTTCTCCATAGTGGCTGTACCAATTCACATTCCCACCAGCAGTGCAAGAGTGTTCCCTTTTCTCCACACCGGAAGCAGCCGCATAGCACAGGGAGATCAGCTCGGTGCTTTGTGACCGCCTGGAGGGGTGGGATAGGGAGGGTGGGAGGGAGGGAGACGCAAGAGGGAAGAGATATGGGAACATATGTATATGTATAACTGATTCACTTTGTTATAAAGCAGAAACTAACACCCCAACGTAAAGCAATTATACTCCAATAAAGATGTAAAAAAAAAAAAAAAAAGATTCAATTCTGGCTTGGACCAGAGGCAGTAATAATGAGGAAGTTGTCAAAACCATTCATCAGGAAGGGTCTAGAGGGAAGTGAGGTCAGATGGATGAGATTCTGGGTGGTCTAGAGCCTCTGAGTGAGGACTGTTTTGCTCTTCTTGGAAATGACACACCTGAGCAGGGATGGGAACCTGTTTGGGGTGGAGGTCAGAAGTCTCGCCTGGTTTCTAGTTCCTCTTATTCATTATGTCTGGACTGTGGGAAAGTCACGGAGTGTTATTAATAGGGAAATTAACCAAGAGAAGTGGGAGACATGGGGAAGGGCACACATGGGAGATATAAAAGGTGGGTCAAGAGAGTATAAAATGTCTAGAAACTTCTAGAAGTCTCTGTCCATGTCCCTATTTGAAAAGTTGTGCTTTGGTGACCAGAGAATAATAATAATAATAATAATAATAATAGTAGTAGTAGTAGTAGTTGCATACTTACTATATGCTAGACATGGTGTTTAATGCACACACAGAAAGGTGTTCAACCAGGGAAATGCAAATTGACACTGCAGTGTGATAGTGCTACAAATCCACTAGAATATGTAAAATGAAAATGTCAGAAAATACCAAATGTCGTTGAGGATGTGGAGCGACTGAACTCTCATACGCTGCGAGCAGGGATTTAAATTGGAACAACCACTTTGGAAAACTGATTGGCACATCTGCTAAAACTGATACCCTCTGACCCAGAAATTCCACTTGACCCACAATTGTATACATAGTTGCACCAAAAGACGTACAAGAATTTTTATAGCGGCACTACTTACAATAGCCCCCAAATGGAAACAACTGAAATCTCCATCAAGAGTAGAATGGATAAATGAATCAGAATATTTGCAAAATGGGCTAGTATACAGCAGTGGGAATGAATGAACTCTAACTATGTGTAGCACTATGTATGAATCTCATTTGCGCCTCACAGTAACTCTGTGAGGTAGTTATTATTATTACTTCCATTTTACAGGTAAGAAAACTGAAGCACAGGGAGGGTAAGTTATTGCCTAAGACCACACAACTAGGAAGAGGAGTAGCTGGGATTCAAACCCTGGCAGTTGAATTCCAACCCTTAACTACATGTACCACTACCCCTAACCTCTGGCTGTACAAGCGGCAGGTACTTTGTGTGTGTGCTGCTTTAGTGTAACACACCCAGAGGCACAGGAGCTGGTACAGGTGGGCCCTGCAAAAGGCATCTACCAGCTAACTGTAATTACCATGTGCCAGGCCGTGTACAAGTGCTTCACCTAGAGTATAATGTTTAATCCTCACAGCAGCCTTCATAGTGGGTACTCTTATTGTGCCCATTTTTACAAATGGGGAAACAGATATGGAGAGGTAAACCAGTTGACTAAGGTCATATCACTGGTATGTGATGGAGCCAGGATCCCAAGCCAAGTCTGTGTGCTACAGAGTCTGTGCCCTTCACTATCCCACCACGTGCCTTTCTTCAGCAACAACCAGGAAAGCAAAGCTGCAGGGCCTACATCCTAACAGGAACCGCTGCTCCTGGTTACAGAGCTTGAGCTCTTTGAGCTATATCAACTGACAACAACAATGAGAATTTGAGACCAAACCCTGAAGTTTCATGAGGCCATTTGACTTTGTTAAGCAAAGTATCTGCCATAGGTTATTTTCACCCACCTTCAAGGGAAAAAGAAGCCTGCATTTCCATGGCTTTGACCACATCTTCCTGGAAACAAAAAACATAGATAGAAATCTCTGCAGCTTTTGAAGTTATGCCAAAGTGCTCCCAGGCAGGCACTGAGCATGGCCCCCTTTTAACATCCAGAGCTGAGAGGACTTGTACTGGGGAGAAAGGAAGGGTTACTTAGCAGATGGGTGCGTGTGGAATTCCTTGGTGAATTCTGAAACAGGCATGGGCCTGCACCCCAGGGTTCTCTAATGAGAGGAGGCCTGAACATTGGCAACCTCTAGCCAAGAAACAGATGCCAGGCCTTCCTGCATTGCCAAGAGCAGAAGACATCGGGGACTCAGGTTCTTTTGCTTGAATGTGTTGATGGAAGAGTGAGAGGGTAGGAGACTTGGGGTATTTTTTATATTTCTTCCTGAGTGTAGAGTTTCATCATCACCAGCTGGAATCATTACAGTAGCTTCTTACCTGGTCTCCCTAACTCTAGCCTTTCTCCTCCCTGATTGACCTTTCTCACAGCCCGCAGGTAGTAAGTCCATACCTGAAACTCTGGCTGCCACTTCCCCAAGTACACCGTGCAGTTGAATGTTGCCATGTCTTTGCAAATGCTGAATCCTCCCACTTAACATGGCATGAGCCTACTTAACTTTTTTTTTTTTTGGCCGTGCTGCGCGCCATGTGGGATCTTAGTTCTCCAGCCAGGGATCAAACCCACATCCCCTGCATGGGAAGTGCTGCGTCTTAACCACTGGACCACCAGGGAAGTCCGAGCCTACTTATCTCTGAAGCACCAGTTCAAAGCTCAGTCTTTGATGTGGCCCTCCGTGACCACCTTCCTAGATAAAAGGAAGTCACTGTTAACTCCTTAGCCACTCCCAAAATGATTTTTTTTTTTGCATTTTAATACATAACATCCCTGCTCTAACCATGTACTGTAATCATTTGCCATCCTGTCTCTAGTGTAGACTGTGGGCGTCTTATGGGCAGGAGCTGTGGTGTATTCCTCCCCGTATCGCTAGCACCTCACAGTACACAGCTTGTCTAAGTGCTGAGTAAACGTTTGTTGGATGAAATCCGAAAGCACAGAGCTTTGAGGTATATGATCATAGTGTTTACAGCCCTGACACAGTCACTGGAAAAAAAAATGCTCTTCTCAGGTCAGCTTTCCCCTCTGCTGTCACATTGCTATCTCGCCCATATGTGCCCCTTCTTAATTTCAACATTAGTGCCAGAAACTCTAGCTTTTAAGGGTAGGCAATGAGTTGCTTTCCTTCATGTCAATTTTCTCATTCAGGTGGGTGGTGGGGAGGTGACAGAGTTAGCAGGGATGAGGTCTAATATAATGGAGTATTTGTGAGTGGGGAACAAGAACTTAGTTCCCTGTGCCCCCAGCTCCCATGATGGGTTAGCATACATCAAAAGCTTTAATAAGGAACTTCCCTGGTGGTGCAGTGGTTGGGAATCTGTCTGCCAATGCAGGGGACATGGGTTCGAGCCCTGGGCCGGGAGGATCCCACATGCCGTGTTGCAGCTAAGCCCGTGAGCCACAACTACCGAGCCTGCGCTCTAGAGCCCATGAGCCACAACTACTGAGCCCATGTGCCACAACTACTGAGACCTGTGCACTTAGAGCCCCTGCTCCATAAGAGAAGCCACTGCGATGAGAAGCCCGCACAACACAAAGAAGAGTAGCCCCTGCTCGCCACAACTAGAGAAAGCCTGTGTGCAGCAAGGAAGACCCAATGCAGCCATAAATAAATTAATTAATTAATTCGAAAAGAAAAGCTTTAATAAGTAAACTTTTAAAAAAACAGATTGTATTTTTTAGAACAGTTAACTAAAGTGTATCACTTACTCAGATTTTCTTAGTTTTTATGTAATGTCACTTTCTGTTCCAGCATGCTACCCAGGATAGCACATTACTTTTAGTAATCCTGTTTATGTGGGCTTCTCTCTGTTGTGACAGTTTCTCAGACTTTGTTTTGGATGACCTTGACAATTTTGAGAAGCACTGGTCATGTGTATCGTAGTGTGTCCCTCTATTGGAATTTGAGGTTTTTTCTCATGTTAGACTGGGGTTATGGGTTTTGGGGAGGAAGATCACAGAGGTAAAGTGTCATTTTCATCATGTCATATCAATAGTATAAGCAAACTTTAAAAAATGTGAGCATATAATTACCCTTCCCTGTCCCCAAACTTGTATTCCCTTCTGTATTTCCTATCTCGATTAATGGCATCATCACACACACAGTCATGAAGACTAGAAACTGCATCTACTCTTTCTTCTCCATCCTCCATCCGACTAGCCATCAGTTACTAAGGTGCTTCTGCCCCAGTAGCTCTGTGCTTTCCCCCTTCTCTCATTCACACTGTCTCTGGTTTATTCTGCGCTGTTTTTTCCACAAACTATAACCGTTGTTCTCTAACTAGTCTCCCTGATTCCATTTCCTTTCCTCTCCACTTCATTATTCCTATTACTGTCAGTTAACTGTTGGTTTACGTCAGCTCCATCTTCAGAAATCTCAGAATGATTCCTCACACACAGTAATTTTAAATTTCTAGATGTGGAATTCAAGGCTATTCTGGTGCTAGCACCAAATGACCTTGTTTGCCATAGTAAATATTAGTTCCCTTACTCTATATTTATTGGTTTGGGGGAATTAATTTATCTCAAAAATAAATGGGTGTTTTCTTAAAGTAATTTTTCTCCCAGAAGAGTAAATGAAATGATGTGTGCATGTGTGTGTGTGTGGGTGTGTATGTGTGCTCACGTGCACATGAGTGATGTGTACACCTCACTGGGGATGTGTACCTCTCCTGGTCATGGTTTATCTGGGAAAAAGAGCTACCCATGGCTTAAAGTCTGGTATGAATAGGACCAGTCCACTTGCTGCATAGTTTCTATCAAGTTAGAAAAGATGAGAGGGGAAAAGAAGGTGAGGCGAAAATAAAATACACTTTCCCAGAAGTGTGTGTAGGTGTTTAACAAAGCATGCACTCATTTTCCTTTTTTTAGTGGCTTAAAACAGCAGCATCTCTTCCCTCACAGTTTCTGTGGGGCAGGAATCCCAGCTCCCCTGGCTCAGGGTTTCTCACAGGCTGCAATCAAGGTATTAGCTTCTTCACTCATTTTTTTGCACTTCAATCACAAACACTTTCTAAAATGCACTGGCTAAAACCTCAAGTACTTCAAACTTTAATGCAGAGAGCTTTTGTCATACTCCGGGAATAGCATTTAAATGTAAATTGAATTCCTTCTTGCCTAGGAGAGCCAGTTGTCCATGTCACAAGATGTGAAATGAGTCTGTTGTGCTTGATTGTATAATATGGCTGTCCTAAATTTTAATGAGCAAAAGAAATTGGCTTTCAAATTCCATCTGCGTATTATTCATATAAGTCCACAGTCTTCATTATTAAAGTTTAAAGTGCACGAGCAATTTGTGAAAAGTCTCTTGGGCAGCCTGGTGAGGAATGCATAAGGCATTCTAGACCAGGGACCATTTTCGTGCCCAACACTAGACAAAGAGAAGGGCTAACAGAGGTGCGGAAACAAGAGTGGGGAGAGCAGGAACCACGGGTCCGAGAGTGCTCACGAGCAAGACTTTGGATAAGTCATTGGCTTAATAAATCAGGAAGACCAATGCTCTCTTTGCATAGTTATGCATATTGAACTGTTAACAGCTCATTGAAGCTGTGTTATGGGGAAAAGGCAGAGACTGTGCAGATATCGTCACCACTGATTTGGAAATTTTTTATTTCCTGAGCTCCTAAATAATGAAATTGTTTTACTGAGAGTGGAACAAGAACTGTTATTTTGGGATGGGAAACATCCACAGCTCATCTGATAAGAGCCGCAACTGGTGTTTTTGCACTCTTTGGGAATCCCATTTATCCATGGTATAGAGTGCTTCAATCTCACGTTACTTTGATAACTCTGTTGCCAGCTGCAGAGGTAAAGCCTGTTTATTAAGGGTTTAGGTGGTAAAGTGCAGACACTGGCAGACCAAGACAGTTGGTGAGGAACAGGAAGAACACATGGACAGAACACATCATATAATTCCACTCTATCCATGTGGACTTCGACTTTATGTCCTCATCTTCATTTTGGCTCTCAAGAAATACACACACACACACACACACACACACACACACACACACACACACACACACACACACACACACAGCACTATCCACCCATGTATATATCAGCCATGTTCCTCTGCTAGGTTCCCAATTTTGCCCTCATTAGTAGAATAGCTAAGAATATTTTGAAGTATTCCTTTTTGGTGTATTATCCATGCCACGACTACCTTTATTAGTGCAAGTGGGCAATATTTGATTGTATAAATAGCCATGTTGCTACTACTCTATTTTAATTTTTATTTCTCCTTTTTTTTTTCTGTTTCTGTCGGGAGGATTATTTTCTTAAATTCTAGCATAATTTTAGATTTTACCTTGTTGTTCATTCCCCACCAAAAGTTGTTGCCCTCAGTTTTCAAAGTCGTAACCATCTCTAGAGGGTCAGAAGCTAGGACCAAATCATATTGGGGTCATCCTTGGCTGCCATTAACCCCTCTGATATGTCCATCTGCTTTTCTAATGAGGCCTGGGGCTGAGGACTCTCTGAAGCCTCAGAGTTGGTCTAATGAGACGACAAGGACAATGGGGTACTTTCAAATTGGACTTGCTTGTTTCCTCCTAACATTCAGGCTGGACAGCTAATGAAAGACCACTGGCTCAGTGTCTGCTTCCTACTGGCCCCCTTCCCATGTCATTGTCATGGAGGTTGTACCCTTTTATGTTTAGTCTAGCTGGAAAATGAACAACTGAGAATTTTCCTCTCTTATCCCTAGTATCTGACACAGTTGATACAGTCTTGAATATATAGGTGTTTGAGAAATTTGTGCTTAAATGAATGAATGGATGAGTTCTTATATATTCCTCTCCATTTCTATAACAGGATATAATTATCAGAGCAAAATTATTATATGGACTCAAATCAGACCTTCCTTTCTTCTCTTCTAGGTCATCTGGGCATTTTGCAGAACCTTCCTCATTTTGCCAGAAAAGAGAGTATGAGATTTTTTGCAACCCTTTCCCTTTAAAATCAAAGTTATAGCCCATCTCCATTTTCTCCTCTATGTAGTTCTGGCTCTGTTGCTTTCAGTTCTTTTGTTCCAAGTATCTAAGACTAAGTTTTATCTCAGAATTTGTCATCTTCACTGTGGTGAAGCCCTGATGAGCTGTTTATGGGGATGTTGTGGCCCCCATGTGGAAGCCTCACCCCTCCTTTTCCTCTGCTCTCTAGGGCTCTTGCTCGTTCACAGCAGCATCACCAGTGCCTGGCATGGAGTACATACTCATGAATAGCTGTGAATATGTTAAATGAATAGATGATGGGGTTGTGAGCTTTCAGTGGCCCCCCAGTGACTGGCATGATCTGTTCTAGAGTGAAGATTCGATACAATATTTGATGAATCCATCAGAGGCATATTAGTAAGTGAATCAGAATTTTACTGGTCCTTCAATGGCCACTTTAAGTTCAACCTCTCCTGAAGCTTTCCTCACAACTGCAGCCAACGACGGTCTTGCCCTTCTTAACCACCCTTGTATTTGTTGAATGTAATAATGTAGGTTATTACAGTGCTATTTTGTGATGTCTTACACATTAATATTTGCATGTCTATGTGCCTTCTCTCCCAGTGCTTTTATAGTATCATTTTCTAGAGAGAATAGATAGTTCAGGGTTTTTTTGCTCTAGCATGGTTGATGTAAATTGGTGTATTTATTATTGATAGTTGCATATATATCTTCGTCTGCTACCTCACAAACAGACATATTCCCTCTTTGTGGTACTGCTACACCTTTGGGCCCTACAAACACAGGGATTCTATTTTGTGAGATTTTCATCAAAAAAAAGGAGAACAAACATAGTGCCTCTGTAATTGTATACTGCATTATCAAGTATTTTCCTAATAGGAGATGATTTTTACTTTGCCGGGATATTGACAAGAACCAAGTCCTCTGCCGACAATTAATTGTGCAGGCCTGATGACTGGAAGAATTTTTCACGCACTAGCTCTGGCTCCACCTCTTTTAAACTGTAGGTCTTCTCTACTACATACTTTCGGTTCCAGAGCCGCATGACACTTTTGTATCATGAATCAATCCCAGATCCTGGGTGTTCACATCTACTATTCTTTAAATTGTGTCTCAAGGCCAACAGACACAGCAAGTGTCTGGTGTCACCTCTTGACAAGTGTTTCTCTCTGGGGCTCCTCTTGACTGTGAATCACTGGCAGTATATTCCCATTGGCCGTTCTTGGATTTGCATTTTTAGGAAGTCCAAGACAGAACAAAATCTGATTTTAAACTCTCTTCCAACCCAGACATTGACTCTGTTGACTAAGGACATGAGGTCATCCTTAGGGCCTGAGATAAGATATATTTTCCCCCTACAAGCAAAACAGTGGGTAATTAAACATGGTGTGGACAGTTTTTGTTCCTAGGCCCTGTAATAGCATTGTAATTAGTCTTTAATTGTTGAGCTGAGTTTGGTGTCCTAGCAGGAGAAGTTCAGTTCTACAAATTGAATAAATATAAATCACTGATATCAGAGGGGCAGGCATGGAAGATGGAGTGCCACAAAGAACCAGGTGGGGAAACTGGGAGTTGTGTCATCTTGGTTAAGACCTTAGACTCAAGTCAGACAGACCTAAGTCCTGCCACTTACTGCCTGTGTGATTTGGGGCAAGTCACTTATGCTTTGTGAGCTTCTGTTCCTCACTTGTGAAACGAAGAGAATAACCCCATGGAGTCGTGAGGATTCATGTGTAAAGCACTCTGCGCAGAAGCACACAGTAAGCACTTCAGAAATGTTGGGTACCATTTATTTACTTCTAATGTTTCTCTCTCTTCTAGTTCTATCTATCTAGATAGATAGATATCTCATATATTCGGTTGTTTAAACCTTTTCCCAGAATCCAGCTTCTTTAGCCATTTTTCAGAAACAACTCTTTTGACAGCAGGGGCCAGGGCTTAGTCATTTTCTGCCCATCGTGCCTAAAAGTGCTGTATCACTCAGTCTTGAAAACCATGCTCCGATGGCTGTGGCGGTGTCAGCTGAGCTCACCGTGCTCAGCCCTTCTGCTGCCTCTCATCCAGCTGGTGCCCAGCAGAGGGCCACCACACTAGAGGCTCCTCCTTTGAAGATGCCTGGCTGCCCTTGTTGTCATTCAGATCTTACCACGGAGGTCACCTCTTCAGAGAGGCCTCTGGCTCATCACCTCAGTCATTCTCCATCAGCACATCCTATTTTACTATTTCAAGCACTTTTCCCATCTGATACTTGTTTGTTTATTTTTAATCCAACTTCTCATGCTAGAATATAGGTTTTGTGAGAGCAGAAATATCCTCTCTCTCCTTACAGTGTGCATTTTCAACAGGGGCGATAATATCCCTAGGGGGCAAAAAGTAGTTCTTGAGGGGGCAAAAAATCTTACTCTTTTTATACAGATTTATATATGATACACCAACAGATATACAGTATATACATGGTATTAAAATTTGGGAGGCAGAATTAGGACCAAAAATGTCTAAGAAGTCTCCTTAGAGGAGCAATACTGAAATAAAAGGTTGAGAACGTTGCTTCACAGTATAGAACAATGCTGAGCACAGAGTAGGCTCATAAATAACATTTTTTTGAGTGACTGCATTACGCCCTTAAATAGCTGCAGAAACAGGTTCAGAGAGGTGAAGTAGCTAGCCTCAGGACATGAAGGTGATAGATGGTAGAATTGAGTCTCCAACCTAGGTTTCCTGGGTCTCGTGCTTTTTATTCTAAATGCTCAATATATGCTTTTTTGAGTTAACTTGAACATACTAGACATTCCCACAAGAGGAAGCAAAGCAAACATATTTCCTAAGTGACCCAACAGGTGATCTCAGAAAGTCATTCTGTGCAGAAAGGTCCCAATAACCTTCTTCTCTGGGGGCATTAATGATGCTTGGCTAATCTTTGAAGTGGGAGTTGGTTCCATCTCCGACTCTTGGTAAAATAAGAATGCAAAGGTGAGCAATATTTTTAGTGTCTTAGTAATTGTTTCAGTGCATCCCTGGGCAGAAAGAAATAACAAACAACTCCGTTTACTAAGTAAGCAGGTCCAAATACCTTAATAAGCACTTCTGTTCTAACAATTTAGTGCCTGTTGAACAGTGCACACCTTTTCAAGCCTTGGAATCTTATCAGATACCATGAGTCTCATTTCCTGTTCCACACTGACTTTCACGTGGTGCTTGACTTCATCACAGCAATTACTAAAAGGCCAACTCTGAAAAGATTTGGTCATTGGAAGCAGTATAATAATCTAATATTAAAACTGAACCACCTCAAGCTAGTAGTTTCTGACAGACATTGCTGTGATTCCCATGACAATATAAAATAACCTGAGACGCCCCTCTGAGTTCACTGTGGCACCCTGAAGTGCCTCAGCATATAGTTTGGGAACTGTGGCAGTAGACCAAGGCAAGATATGATGCTGGCTTGAGATGGAGTGGTGGCAGGGCAGTTGGGAAGAAGTGGGAAGATTTGCAGAGACGAAGAAGTGAAAAATTAGAGGCAAAGAGAGCTGATCCAAAAATGGTAAACGAACAGGATGTGGAGGAAAGGTCTGAAAAATGAAGTCTGGCGCCTGGATACTTGAAGAACTCCCATGTAGTAGATGGCTTCTGGGGACTCTGCCCAGCCCACCTTCACTTTCTTGAGAACTGACAACCACCCTCCATACCGGAGTGGCCCTAGCAGCCATGTTCATCCACTGTGACTCATCTCTCTGGCAGAAGTGAATGGGCGCAGGGGATATGTTTTTGTCCATGAGTCAGCCTAAACCAATCAGATTTTCTCTCCCAAGAATTTGAAATGAAAACCTAGTGTTCTTGTTTCTTATGGCTGCTGCAACAAATCACCACCAACTGTGTGGCTTCCAATGATAGAAATTTATTCTCTCACAGTCTGGAGGCCAGACGTCTGAAATCAAGGCATAGGCAGGGCCGCACTTGCTTTGGAGGCTCTGGGGGAGAATCCTTCCTTGCCTCTTCCAGTTTCTGGTGGTTGTTGGCAGTCCTTGGCTTCCTTGGCCATATCTCTTCAAGCATTGCCTTTGTGGTCTCATTGCTGTTTGCCCTTTATGTGTCTGTGTCTTCTCCTGTTCTGTCTCTTACAAGGTCAGTGGATTTAGGGTCCACCTGGGTAATTCATGATATCTTAAGACTCTTAATTACAGCTGCAAACACCCTTTTTCTAAATAAGGTAATATTTACAGGATCTGGGTTTTGGGATACAGACACATCGTTTTTGGAGCCACCATTTAACCCACCACACTTAGAGACTTAGAGATGCATGTGAACTGAGAGGATGGATACGTGGGGCACTGGGATGACTATTTTGTAAGATTTGGGTGGAAAAGTAGAGAAAGATAGGTCTACGGTAAAGGAGAAAAATGACATAGATGTAGAGAGAGAAGCAGAAACAAAGGGATGTTTGGGCCCAGAGAGAGATATGTAGACAGAGGAACCAGCCCTGCTTTGGCTTAACTTTCCACTCCTTGGTTCCTGTTGCCCAGGAAGTCCAGCCGCCCTCAGGTTCTATGACTTAGTTGAATTCTTCAACAGATTCTCCTATTTGCTTACGCTAGTCAGAGTAGATTTCTCTAATTTGCAGCCAGGAGCCTTGACAAAGGCCAAACAGCAGAAGGGAGGGGAAGTGAGTCTCAATTTTGGCAGACCTTCGGTCTTCTTAAGGCAGTGATTTATGCCACCCCACCCAACGTCAACAGGAAATTCTGATGGTGGCTACTCACAAGATGAGGCTGATTAGATTTTTTTAAATGTAAATCAGGAGAAGGTTTATTTACCTCACTGTCTCAGAGTGTGAAGAAGTAAAATTTTTTTCTTACAATAATTCCACTCTACACACTACTCACAGCACTTGAAAGAACCGTGTGTTCCTTTTTTTTTTTTTTTAACATCTTTATTGGGATATAATTGCTTTACAATGGTGTGTTAGTTTCTGCTTTACAACAAAGTGAATCAGTCATACATAAACATATGCTCCCATATGTCTTCCCTCTTGTGTCTCCCTCCCTCCCACCCTCCCCATCCCACCCCGTGTGTTCCATTTTGAGCAATGATGAAGGAGGACATTGGCCCAATGGCATTTGTCCTATGAAGCATGACTAGGATGTAAAGGGACTAGAAATCATACCACATGAGAAACTGCTTATGGGACTTAGGCAGGTTAGTCTGAAAAATGGAGAATTTAGAAGGCCATGGTGGGTGGTTTTTAAACTGGAAGGATTGTCATGTAAAAGAGAAACTATTATTGGGAGTCACATTCTGGGTTAATTCAGGAAGAGATTTCCAAAAAATTTTAACTCTTCAAAAATGGATTGGCATGATGCTTGATCTTAGGTTTGAGAAGGTGTGAGAAGTAAGCATCCTAAAAAAGACTCTGAGCCCGTTGAGAGTAGGGACTGCATTTTATTTTCTGGGTGTACTCAGTACCTAACATAATGTTTAGTGCTTAGTGAGTTCTCAGTCAAAGCTTGATAAATGGGAGAATGAAGAGCAGGAGTTTCAACAGAGACTGAGTGTCTTAGTTCATTTGAGCCGCTATAACAAAAACACCAGAGACTGGTGGCTTAAACAACAGACATTCATTTTTCACAGTTCTGGAGGCTGGGAAGTCCAAGATCAAGGTGCTGGCAGGTTCAGTGTCTGGTGAGAGCCCACTTCCTTTTTCATAAGGAAAGACACTTCACTGTGTGAAGACACTGGAGGAAGGGGTGAGGGAACTTGCTGAGGTCTCTTTTTACAAAGGCATTAATCCCATTCATGAAGGCTTCACCTTCATGACCTAATCACCTCTCAAAGGCCCACCTCCTAATACCATCACACTGGGGATTAGTGTATTTTGAATTTTGAGTAATGACACAAACATTCTGTCTCTAGTACTGGATGACTATTGAGAGGTGATGTCAAAAAGAAGACAGACTGAAGGATGGTGACAATATTAGCAAGAATGATAACTTTCATTTGTTAGGCCCTTGGTTTATGTTATTATCTTATCTAATCTTCAGCAATTCTGTGGGGTGGTTGCCCCTATTTTATAGATGTGGGAGCTGCATGAAACACAGAGAGGTTAAGTAGCAATCTCCACACAAGGAATAAGTTCAGAACTGGAGTCATCTCATACTAGTAAGAAAAATTACTGCTCATGTATTGAGCAACTACTATGTTCTAAGAGTTTTATACACATTGAGCTCTAAGGCTTTTTACAATGGTGAGTCGATGATTTCTGGGTATCTGCCTCTCAGCTTCTTTCCCAGGGCCCTCCTCTGCATGGGTCCCATGGACCAGGATTGCTGAGGTGGGCTTGGTGTCTTGGGGCCTTCAGGGTTACTGGCATACTTCATTCTGAAGTCTGAAGAAGTCTCTGTCTTCACAGTCTTATCTGCTCATTGACCCAATTATCTGCTCACACCTTGGAAAGGACAAGGCCCTGACCTCACCTCTCATACCCGATCCAAATGTGAGTTTCCTTGGGGGTCAGGTAGCTTAGGAATGGAGAAGTCTTCATGCTTCCTGTTAGCCTTTTTGGTTGAAGGGACATGTAAGTTAACAAAAATGATTCCTAAATTTGATCTACTTTTTAATATTATAATTAGCGTTTAGTTGGATATCCATTTCTGGATAGTTTTTGTTTGTTTGTTTTTCCCTGTGTTTGCCTGCATGCCCGTCTCTCTGGCACTGAGAACAAAGTAGGCTTCCATCATTGTGCACCAGCTGCAAATGGGCCCTGAGGGAGTAGCGGCCATGGTCACTGGCTTCAGGTCTCAGCAGCCCTGGCAAGGCCTCTGGGGACGGGGGCTTAGATGCTAGTCTTAGGTCTGAGGCTGAGATGCTGTGTGACTAGATAATCTATTTTCCTATGATAGTGTGCACTTTAATCCTTAACTTTATACATCTTCTGCTGTTCTGTACTCTTCAAGTGTAACACATGTCGCTGCCTATATTTATAGCCTGTCTCATATTTGTATGTAACTGTGGGCCGCAGTCATAAAGCAGCTTAATTTGTTTCTTCTAGTCTCTTTAAAATGTCTCTGTGGGGCAAATAGCTTTCCAGCCTCTGGGTTAACTCAGTCAGGTGCCAAGACTTTTGTGGACGCTCTTGGGTGTCAAAACACAGTCTCAATATGTTCTGTTCAAGGTGATAATCAAAACTTTTACCTTAAAATTATGGCTCCCTCCTTTTTTAGTTTGGGCCCTGCTGCAAGCAGGAAACCTGCAGTTGGGAAATGAAAGCATCATCGCTTTCTGCTTTCTTTCCTATTGTCTGCTAATTGGGTTTATTGCCAGCTGCTATACCTGTGCCCCCAGTTGGGTAACTAACTGTTTTCTGGCTCCTCTGGGATTAGATTAGGAGGAGGGAAGAGAGGAAAAGGCATTAAGGAAGTTGTTACTTGTCTGATACTGCTGTGATTAGAATACTTCCTCTTGTGGGGCACTTTCAAGAGTCAGAAAACTTACCCTCATCGCTGGGCATCTGTACCCTGCAGTTCTCTTAGTGGGGGTCAAATGCATCTCTGTTTTAGCTGGATCTTTGCTTTTCCTTGGCCCCTAGGAACCTGACAGTACCATTAGCTTCCCTGCGCTGAGGTGTCTTTGTCTCTCTTAGAAAGGATGCAGAATAACCCTACACATTTCTCAAGAGAGATCTGTAGCACCATAGAAAGCACTCATGCATTTTTTACCCTTGATAAACCCTGAGGTAAGGTGATGGGTTGTTCCCAACCAAGCAATTCTTCCTTTGCTCTGCTGTCTGCCTGCTAGTCCGCTCATGTCTTGCTCTTTAGAACAATTAGGTGGGATTCAGACACAAGCCCACTGTGCGCCCTAGTATCTTAAACTTACTGAGTGGTGCCCTCAAACTCCTATTTTTTTGGACTAGAGTTTAGGAAGTGGGGCTCACAGCTCAGGTCTCTTTGAAGAAATCCTCCTTAATCACCTACTCTTGCCTCTTTTATACACTCCATGTGTGAAAGGCTTAAGAGTTGTCTATCCTGTTTTCTTTGTAAGTTCTTGTTCTAGTTCCTCTATTTGAAATTTGCTACTTACCATGCCTCCACTGAAAAGTCTATTTTAACATCTGTAATAAGATAGCACTTGTTTAGTCAACTAGCATTAAGCTCTCACTAGACCAGTGCTGTCCAATAGAAAAATAATGCAAGCCACATACGTAATTTATGTTTTAGAAAACATATGTTTTCTAGCAGATTAAAAAAAGGAACAGTGAGATTAATTTTAATAATAATCTTATTTAATCCAATATATCCAAAATGTTGTCATTTCAACATGAAATCAGTGTTGAAAATTATTGAGATATTTTACATTCTCTTTTTGCGCAGTCTTTGAAATCCAGAGTTTATGCTTGCCCCACATTCCGATTCAGGCCAACCACATATCAAGTGGTCAGTGGTCACAGGTGTCTAGTGGCTACTGTAATAGACAGCATGGCAGTAGACTGTAAGCTCCACAGGCAAGACTGGTGTTGTCCTTGCCTTGTCATTGCTACTGTATACACCTACTACATACACCACAGTGCTTGGTATATAGTAGGTGTTCAAATCTGTGAAATTGAACTAAAATATATTAAATGAAGAAATTGTCAAGGAAATTGTTCAGCAGCTTCCCACAGCACTTAAAGTCTAAATCATTCAAGTCTGCACACATTTAGTTTGCCCACGTAGTTTGTAAGTCATTTATCCCGCAAGCATTTAAGCTCTATGAAGGCAGAGGTGTCTTTGTCTTGTCTTCACCATCTATCCCAGTTCCTAGTATTGTAAAATGAAGATTCATGTAGTCAACAGATACTTATTTAGTGTCCATGCTGGGCTAGTTATTTTAGGTGCTGGGATACCTTCTTGAACAACGTAGACACAGTCTTTGCCTTCATGGAGCTCACAGACAATAAAATGTAACAAGGACTGAGAAGGAAATAACTCGGGTTATGTGATAGGGTGTAACTAAGGGGCAGAAGAGCAAGGGAGTAGGGAGAAGTAGCCAGTCCTTCAAAGAGCTAGGGGAAGGGCCATCTGACTGTGTCTTACCACAGTCCTACAGGCTCTCTCCTTTTCAGCCATATTGGCCATTCATTTTCTCTAACACCCCATATTCATTTATTTTAACTTTCTGTTTCCTTTGCCTGTGTTGCTGTCTTCCTTGCTCTTGTATAGGTGTTGTCTTCTCATGTCTCAGCTCAAATACCATCTCCTCAGTGTGAACTTCCCTGACCATCCTTTCTAAAGGGCTCATCACCTTAGACACTCTCCATGTCCCAAATTTTGTTTATTGCCATATTCTGAAATGATCTTGTCTGTTCATCTGCTGTCTCCCACGCCATAAGGAGAGCTCTAAGAAATTAGCGACTCTGTCTTGACAATTTCTATCTTCCAGTGGCTAGAAAAGTGTCTCTGTGGTAAATGTACGACCCATAATTAGTGATCAATAGATAATTTATTGAATGAATGAATAAAGGTCAAGAGTTAAAGTCTTTGGGAGCTGTCTCAAGGCATTTGAATGAGGCCACAGTCTCAATGGAATCTGGGAAGAACGGCACTATTTTTTATCTTAAGTCTCTGAGAAGGAAGATGGGGGTAAATGCATACAGCAGTTATTCTTTTGGACTTTCTTGGGCATCCGGTAACCTGGTTTCTGGTTCTGGCTCCTTTAAGACTCTACAGTTATGGAGCATCCTGGGTAAATGGACATAAATTTTTGCGTGTAACTTAATGGTTCACAGACCTCCTGAAGAGGTAAAAGGACCCTTAAGTTAAAAATTCCTGTAGAAATGAGGACCCTCACAGCAACACCGGCAGAAAAATGTTAAATAAGATAATGCATGATGTATTTAAAGAACTAGGACAGGTGCCTGGTGAAGGGTGCCTTTGGGGAGAGAGGGTGTCCGAAGAATTTCTAGAAACCAAATGCTTTCCAAGTATCGCTGCCTGGCGGTTGCTATGGACGCTTGCCTTCTCCAATCATCGAGCGGCTTGCTAAGCTGTGCGGCGCTCCGTGGTTGCTGTGGCAACGGATGGCAACAGCTGTGCGACCAGGCTGCACCCGAGGAGAGCCCGCTGCTTGGAGCCGGTTGGGGAAGCCCTTGCTGCTGCGTCTGTGAGTTGGACGCGGGGTCTTGGTGGGGAACGGGGCGCGGAATGGACAGGGGCTGGGGGTTGAACGGGGTCGGGGGGTCCTCGCAGTGATTGTGGGGGTCACAATATGAGGGGCCTGGGGCCTGGCTGGGGCGTCCCCTCGTGTTCCAGCCGTTTGTCCCAGGGGTTCACCAAGTTTTCCAGATCCCATCCCTCCCCAGCCTCCTCTGGCCCTTTCTCCTCACCCCCATTAAAATAGCGGAACCTCAAATTTCTGTTCTTGGGATTCCCCAGCCAGACTACCTGTTTGGGTAGGGGCAGGCATCACCCTGGACAGAGACTTAGGAGTTCACCTTCCTTCTAACTTCTAATTAGCCGTGAGGCCTTGGGCAAGTCATTTTCTGTATTTCCTTACCAGAAAAATGGGGTGCCATGCTCCCCTCCTCTGCCTCCTCCCCTTTTCTCAGGATGACTGAGGATCAAATGCATGGCTAGTATACCCTCAGATGTGCTTTACCTGTGTGGTCTTGTTTCATAGCCACACCTGTGAAGTGACTGTGATGATTAACTGCCCTTTAGAGTTCAGCAGTCTAGGTTCAGAAAGTGTTCCATGATCAGGGCTGTTGATATGACTCTTAACCACCACCTATGCTGACCACCTGGTGTCCTGTCCTCTACGTGTGCTCACCTGTTTAGCTTAGGTTTCTTGCTCCCTGCCTGTATTGGGTCTTGGCCTTTTCACTTCAGAATACTTCAACCAGTATGTATTTTATCAAGATGATTCTTTCCCCCTCTCCTTTTCTTTACTCCTTAAAGTAATTGAGATCCTACTTCATGTTTAGTAGTAACCTAGGTGTTTACAGGAAAAAAATGTTAAGACAGGATCTGTGCCCTTGATGAACTTATATAGTGGAGTCATGTTTTACTGTATTAGGTTTGGAGTCAGTCCTAACGTCAAAGTTGAACGCAGTCAAAAACATCCCTGGAAGATTCTTTAAATCAACTCTGAGCAACCTAATTCAGAAATTGAATCATTGAAAAGCTTTAATTCTGGGAACATTTAAACACATTTCACACAGTTCTAATTTATAGACCTTTCCTTTTTGTCACCATAAATTAGTGGAAGGATAAATTAATCTCTTCCATTGTGTCATTGTCATCTAAATTTTGCTGTGGCCCTCATTTCATTCTTGAGTTTCTTCCTTGAGAATGTTGACGAGGCTATCACCATTTACGTGGCTACCTGGACATCACTCTTTGCTTGGGGGGCTGTTAAAGCCTTGGAATTACTCATGCATCCTTCTCAGTCTCCCCAGTCTGCACTGGACTGACTTTTAAGCATTCTTGAAATTGACACACTAGCATTATCAGGACTACCATCTCACCTCATTCTACAGCCCACTGACTGGAACAGCAAAGACAATCACCCAACTATTTTAAAGGTTATATTTTTGTTTTTTTGATTTAGCTAAATATGAATAAACTGAAGTTCCATCATCCACATTGATGTAACTCTCTTGAGGTCTTATTGTAGAGATTGTACTTGTCCTGCATAGGCATCAACACTTGATATTATCAGCCTTTTAAAACTTTGTCTTTCTTACGGGAAAATAATGTTTACCACTTTGTTGTAATTTACATTTGCCAGCTTAGTAGTGAGATCAAGCAATTTATGATTATTGACTGTTGATAATTGATCTTCTGTGGGTTGCCTCTCTTTGCCCAGTTTAAATTTGGCTGTCCTTTTTATATTGATTTGTAGGGGTATTGTACATACTGTGGGTATTGATACTTTGAGATGCTGATAATATATTGAGGTATAATTTAAATTAATATTTTCTCCCAGTATGTTCTTAGCTATTTTTAAAAAGTCAGGTTTATGAGGTGTAACTTACATACTGTAAAATTCACCTCTTTTATTTTTTTCTTCCAGTTTTATTGAGAGATAATGGACATACAGCACTATATAAGTTTAAGGTGTACAGCATAATGATTTGACTTATATACATAATTAAATGATTATCACAGTAAGTTTAGTCATCATCCATCATCTCATGTAGATACAAAATTGAAGAAATATAAAAATTTGTTTTACTTGGGATGAGAACTCAGGGTTTATTTTCTTAACAACTTTTTTTTATTAGTTATCTATTTTATACATAGTAGTGTATATATGTCAATCCCAATCTCCCAATTCAACCGCTCCACTCCAGCTTTCCCCCCTTGGTGTCCATATGTTTGAACAACTTTCATATATAACATACAGCAGTGTTAATTATATTTGTCATGTTGTACATTACATCCCTGGAACTTACTTATCTTACAACTGGAAGTTTGTACCTTTTGACTACCTTCATCCAGTTCCCCCTCCCCCCACTCCTCACCTCTGGTAACCACAAATCTGATCTCTTTTTCTATGAGTTTGTTTGTTTGTTTGTTTTTGAAGTATAATTGACCTACAAACTAAACAAAGCTAGTTTAAACTAAAAAGCTTTCGCACAGTGAAGGAAACTATCAACAAAACAAAAAGGCCGCCTACAGAATGGGAGAAGATATTTGCAAATGATATGTCTGATATGGAATTAATATCAAAATATACAAAGAACTCATACAACTCAACATCAAACAAACAACCCAATTAAAAATGGGCAGAGGACCTTTTTTTTTAAATTTTTATTAGATATAGTTGATTTACAGTGTTGTGCTAGCTTCAGGTGTACAGCAAAATGTATCTGCCATATATATACATATATCCACTCTTTTCTAGACTCTCCTCCCATATAGGCCACCACAGAGCACTGAGTAGAGTTCCATGTACTACACAGCAGGTCCCCATTAGCCATCTCTTTTATATATTGTAGTATGTACATGTCAGTCCCAATCTTTCAGTTTATCCCTTACCACCCAGTAACCATAAGTTTATTTTCTACATCTGTAACTCTATTTCTGTTTTGTAGATACATTCCTTTGTAGCCTTTTTTTAGATTCCACATATAAGTGATACCAAAAAATGGGCAGAGGATCTGAATAGATACTTTTCCAAAATTCATCCCTTTTAGATGTACAGTTCCATGAGTTTTGAAAAATATATAGTCATGTATCCATATAAATGTATGGAATGATTCCATTAGCTGAAAAAGTTTTCTTGTTGCTGGTTGTAGTCAATCAATCCCTTTCCCCACCTCCAGCCCCTGGCAACCAATGATCTAACTCGTTTTGTGTGTTTTCCAGAATATCATATACATGGAATCATAAAATACACAGCACTTTTGTCTGGCTTGTTTTATTTAACATATTGCTTTTGAGATTTATCCATGTTGTTACATGTAACAGTAGTTCATTCCTTATTATTGCTGAGTACTCTTCAACTGAATGGATGTATCACCAGCTGATGGGCATTTGGATTGCTTCCAGTACTTGGTGATTATAAATAAATAAAGCTTCAATAAACATTCACAGACAGGTCTTTGTATCAACATATGTTATTATAATTTTTGGATAAATACCTGGGAGTGGGATTGCTAGGTTCTATGGTATGTTTACTTTTATAAGAAACTGCCACACTGTTTTCTACAGTAACTGTAGCCTTTTGCATTTCCACCAGCCTAGTATGAGAGTTTAATCTGCTCCACATCCTTGCCAGCAGGTGAGAGTTTTGTTAATTTTAGTTATTTTTGTAGATGTGTAATGGTTTCTCATTCTGTTTCAAATTTGCATTTCCCTGATGACTAATGATGTTGAACAACATGAGCTTATGGATTATTCTATCTCTTTGGTGGTGAAGTTTCTGTTCATATCTTTTGCCCATGTCTTATTCAGTTGTCTTCTTATTGAGTTGCCTTTTGGAGTCAAAAGTTTTAAATTTTGATGAAGTCCAGTTTATTATTTTTTTCTCTTATGGATTATGCTATCTAGAATTCTTTGCCTAACCCAAGGTAAAGAATTTACCGCAGATTTTCTTCTATGTTTTCTTCTTGGAATTTTATAGATTTAGTTTTACATTTTATTTCACATTTTGTGTATGAGCAAACTTAGAATTATTCGGGGGAAGGCATATCAATACCTCTGGCTTGTGTGTGAGAATGATTCATGTAATCACAAAGTAGAGGGGAAGTTATTATTTCTTATTAATTAGTGGTATAGTTTCACAAGCTTCAAAATAGCTTTGAGAATGTTTTTCCACGTTAACATCAAAAATTTTTAGAAGATGAAAACTCATCAGAAGCCCACATAGCCTGTGAGTATTGAAACCATGTTTTAACTGGTACACTTAGGGATCCGTGTAGAGTAGAGATGCTTGACCCTGGGTTTATATTTATGTTTAGATTTTAGATTTTATGCTTATGTTCATCTTTTGAGGGACAGTGTTCATAGCTTTTAACTGATTCCCAATGGGACTTGGACCTCAAAGGTTAAAGATCACTGGTTTAGGACAGCACATTTCAGAATGCAGGGCACTGTGATACGCTCCATCACAGTTGCTGTTGTTAAAAGTGAAGAAACAGCCGTTTCCTGAGGGCAGTTTCTTTCTCTCACATAATTTCTCACAAGATCTATTTCCTCATTAACACTGCAGAGGCACTTAGCATTTGGCTGTTCTTCATATAAAACACCTTGCAAGGGGGAACTAGGCTTGCAATAAGGCAAAAATCATGGATTTGTGTTGGGCAGAGCATAAGTGAGGAATTGGCATATCACAAAATGCCTCTACTGCAATTTAATTTTAAAAGCTGTGCAGTCAGGCTTTTTACATCTTTGAGGATTTAAATTGCTTTAGTAACATTATGATCTCACTGCATCTGTCTTGTTTTATTTCTTTAAACTACTATTGTAAGTCCAAGTTAAAAAACTTTGCCTAATTCTGTGTTCTGTACTATGTTGTTGATGCTTGTTTTTATTTTAAACAATCCACCCATGTTTGCGGCAATGGCTTTGAAAAATCCTTAATTAGAATAAATTTCAAGGTTAAGCTATTTTTATTCATGCCTCAGAACAATTACCAATACTTGTGGCTTTTAAAATAATAACAGTGTGGTAAGCATATTTCAAAACCAAGAAGGCAGAAATTTGTGTTTATGAAAGCCAAAAAATTAGTCTTGCAATACTTTGGAATGTCCCTGGTAATTAATTATAGGTGATGTCTATTATATGAAACCTCAAAGATTTTAGCAGGAGGTAGAAAACAGGAGCCTTAGGTATTTCATTTCTGATATACCCTGTCACTCTCAGAGGGAATTAAAGTTTAATAAAAAAGGAATAACAGAGAAATGTAATCTAAGAATACTAATTAATAACTTTAGCTCCACCAGAATGAGATTCTGTAATAAATGGTAGGCTGTCAGTTGCTAAATCATGAAATATTGCAGACAGGAAAAAGGCGACATACCCTTTCACAACATGGCTTGTTATGTTAAAACTGTTAGTGGTAGGGAAGTTTTGTACTTGTTAATCTTTTTTTTTTGCATCGCTGTTTGTAATTACAATTACACAGATGGTTCCTAAAAAGATAGTGTGTTCTTAGCAATTAAAATCATGGCAAGCAGCTTTTCCTCTTCCCCAACATACAATTAAACTGAATAGAATCACACACTCTGTGGGTTCCTCAGAGAAAAGGTTCTGTGCAGATTCAAGTAGATTAGCATTCTCTTCCCCAGCCCTGACAGCTTGACCCCTGCAAACTGAGAACATTAAAGCTGGCAGAGAACTTCCAAACTTGGGTTTTAGGAAGTAGTTACCCCTCTCTGCCTTCTTCCCAAGTCCTGTTCTTGCCATATGGGGATTAATAGAACACGTTTTTAAATGGGATCTTTGGAACAACCTCTAACAACCATTGGATGTGTTGTTTCCAATATGGTTTTCTAAATTCTGGGAGCTCAGCTAGCCCATGAAATTCCTCAAGGGCACAGGATAATTTGTCCTTTTTTTCTTTGCCAGACAACTAATGTTGACGTTTGCTTGTGGAAAAAAAAATTCTCTCATTTCAGAGTTTTTAATCTAAAGAATGTAGAATTTACTTTGGGTTCTAGGGAAACCAAATTCTACCTTATTTAAGATCCCTTTTACAACAAATTAACTTGAGAAGATTTTTCAGCAAGGAGTCAGCACCCCATGATATATTTCACTAGTTGATATATGGCTTGGTGGCCAGTGTCCCTTCCTTGACCCAGACCTCAGCAGTGTTAATGGGTCTCCTCTAGAGCAGTGGGGTTGGAGCCCGTGGTGGTCTGCTCACAGATGAAACCTTGGAAATACGTGTTTTGTTTGCAAGAGCATAAATACACCCAAGTATACTTTGAATGATTTTTAGGTACAGGCTTTTGTGCCCACAAGTAAGCAGTTATTTGCTGGTATAATTAACCATCTGCACCTTATTATGAGGGTGCAGCTGGCTAATTATGCCCAGCGCCTGTAGGGCAGGTTAAACTTCTCATCTGCATAAGAAGTGGATTTGCAGTAAAGGACACTGACCTTTATAAATGAGTCCCTAAATTTAACCAGTTCAGTTTGAGGTCACCACTCATGGATTTTTGTTTTGTTTTGTTTCGCTTAGTAGAGAAACTTATGTATGGGTAATGATGTTTCTATTTGTAAAGTAATGAATACAGAGCCATAGGACAGACATATTATTATGAGTCAGGGACAAATGATATCCCTGCTGAGTTCAAATTATTTTGGTTTCTCATTTTGGAAAAGTCGTACATCAGTGTGGATTTAGTATTCATGAACTTGTATGAATGACAACTTGGACCATCATTGAGACTTCAAATGGGGTAATTTGTGTATGAACCATTTCAAAATCATTTTCAGCAATAGTTCATTATTCTTGTGACTTATTGGATGGATTGTTTGAGACAATAGCAGAATACTGGAGAGCACAATCTAACATATCAGTGTTGGTTAAATTCACAGTCAATGCCAATTAACCATGTGTGAAGTAGGTCTGCTCTGGTGAATCTTCCCACATGTGTTTGTCCCAAATTGTCTTTAATCTACTCTTACTCTTGAAAGATACTTTTGCTGGTTATAGAATTAAAAGATGGCGTTTTTTTCTTTCAGAATTAATAGATGGCAGTTTTTTCTTCCAACACATTTGAATGCATCATTCTACCATTTTCTGTCTTCCATTATATTGAGAAATTAGCTCTCAATCGAACCATGGCTCCTTTGAAGATAATGTCTTTTTTATTGGCCTTTTTAATGATTTATCTGTTTATTTTTGGTTTTCTTTACCATCTCTAAGGTGAGTCTAGGTATGGATTTTTCCCCCATCTGTCAAGCTTGGGATTTGTTGGACTTCTTGAATCTATATATTGTTCTTTTTCAACATTTCAGTAAAATTCTCAGCTGTCGTTTTTTAGATATTGCCTCTGGCTCACCTCTTTTCTCTCAGGGCTCCAGTGACATCAGATCTCTCTCCTCTCTCTCTTAAGTCACTTGTATACCCAAGAAATTTCTAAATTTTGTTACTCTATCTTTCATTGCTAGATGTTCTATTTGGATCTTTCGAAATCTTCTATACAACTTCCCCCTTACAACATTCTGTTCTTAAAAATTTCCGGGGGAGGAGCTTCAAGATGGTGGAAGAGTAAGACGTGTAGGTCACCTTCCTCCCCACAAATACATCAGAAATACATCTACATGTGGAACAACTCCTACAGAACACCTACTGAACGCTGGCAGAAGACCTCAGACCTCCCTAAAGGCAAGAAACTCCCCCACGTACCTGGGTAGGGCAAAAGAAAAAAGAAAAATCAGAGACAAAAGAATAGGGACGGGACCTGCACCAGTGGGAGGGAGCTGTGAAGGAGGAAAGGTTTCCACACACTAGGAAGCCCCTACGTGGGCGGAGACTGCCGGTGGCGGAGGGGGGAAGCTTCAGAGCCACGGAGGAGAGCGCATCCACAGGGGTGCGGAATGCAAATCGGAGAGATTCCTGCACAGAGGATCCGTGCCAACCAGCACTTACCAGTCCAAGAGGCTTGTCTGCTCACCCGCCGGGGCGGGTGGGGGCTGGGAGCTGAGGCTCCGGCTTCTTCACAGGTCAGACCCCAGGGAGAGGACTGGGGTTGGCTGCGTGAACACAGCCTGAAGGGGACCAGTGTGCCACAGCTAGCGGGGAGGGAGTCCGGGAAAGGGTCTGGAACTGCCGAAGAGGCAAGAGACCGTTTCTTCCCTCTTTGTTTCCTGGTACGCAAGGAGAGGGGATTAAGAGCGCCACTTAAAGGAGCTCCAGAGATGGGCGCGAGCTGCGGCTATCAGCGCGGACCCCAGAGACGGGCATGAGACGCTACGGCTGCTGCTGCAACCACCAAGAAGCCTGTGTGCAAGCACACATCACTGTCCACACCTCCCCTCCTGGGAGCCTGTGCAGCCCGCCACTGCCAGGGTCCTGTGATCCAGGGACAACTTCCCCGGCAGAACGCACGGCGCGCCTCAGGCTGGTGCAATGTCATTCTGGGCTCTGCTGCCGCAGGCTCGCCCCACACTCCGTACCCCTCCCTCCCCCCAGCCTGAGTGAGCCAGAGCCCCCGAATCAGCAGCTTCTTTAACCCCGTCCTGTCTGAGCGAAAAACAGACGCCCTCCAGCGACCTACACGCAGAGGCGGGGCCAAATCCAAAGCTGAGCCCCTGGGAGCTGTGAGAACAAAGAAGAGAAAGAGAAATCTCTCCCAGCAGCCTCAGAAGCAGCAGATTAAAGCTACACAATCAACTTGATGTACCCTGCATCTGTGGAATACATGAATAGACAAAGAATCATCCCAAATTGAGGAGGTGGACTTTGAGAGCAAGATTTATGATTTTTTCCCCTTTTTCTCTTTTTGTGAGCGTGTATGCGTATGCTTCTGGGTGTGATTTTGTCTGTATAGGTTTGCTTTTACCATTTGTCCTAGGGTTCTGTCCGTTTTTTTTTGTTTTGTTTTTCTTTTTTAGTATAGTTTTCAGTGCTTGTTATCATTGGTGAATTTGTTTTTTGGTTTGGTTGTTCTTTCTTTTTTTTAATTACTTAAAAAAATTTTTAATAATTATTTTTTGTTTTTTATTTTAATAACTTTTTATTTTATTTTATCTTTTTCTTTCTTTCTTTCTTTACTCCCTTTTATTTTGAGCTGTGTGGATGACAGGCTCTTGGTGCTCCAGCCAGGCATCAGGGCTGTGCCTCTGAGATAGGAGAGCCAAGTTCAGGACATTGGTCCACCAGAGACCTCCCAGCTCCATGTAATATCAAATGGCAAAAATCTCCCAGAGATCTCCATCTCAAAGCCAAGACCCAGCTCCACTCAACGACTAGCAAGCTACAGTGCTGGACACCCTATGCCAAACAACTGGCAAGACAGGAACACAGCCCCATCCATTAGCAGAGAGGCTGCCTAAAATCATAATAAGGCCACAGACACCCCAAAACACACCACCAGACGCCGTCCTGCCCACCAGAAAGACAAGATCCAGCCTTATCGACCAGAACACAGGCACTAGTTCCCTCCACCAGGAAGCCTACACAACCCATTGAACTAACCTTAGCCACTGGGGGCAGAAACCAAAAACAACGGGAACCACACACCTGCAGCCTGCAAAAAGGAGACCCCAAAAACAGTAAGTTAAGCAAAATGAGAAGACAGAGAAACACACTGCAGATGAAGGAGCAAGGTAAAAACCCACCAGACCGAACAAATGAAGAGGAAATAGGCAGTCTACCTGAAAAAGAATTCAGAGTAATGATAGTAAAGATGATCCAAAATCTTGGAAATAGAATGGAGAAAATACAAGGAACGTTTAAAAAGGACCTAGAAGAACTAAAGAGCAAACAAACAATGACGAACAACACAATAAATGAAATTAAAAATTCTCTAGAAGGAATCAATAGCAGAATAACTGAGACAGAAGAACGGATAAGTGACCTGGAAGATAAAATAGTGGAAATAACTACCACAGAGAAGAATAAAGAACAAAGAATGAAAAGACTTGAGGACAGTCTCACAGACCTCTGGGACGATATTAAATGCACCAACATTCGAATTATAGGGGTCCCAGAAGAAGAAGAGAAAAAGAAAGGGACTGAGAAAATATTTGTAGAGATTATAGTTGAAAGCTTCCCTAATATGGGAAAGGAAATAGTTAATCAAGTCCAGGAAGCACAGAGAGTTCCATACAGGATAAATCCAAGGAGAAACACACCGAGACACATGTTAATCAAACTATCAAAAATTAAATACAATGAAAAAATATTAAAAGCAGCAAGGGAAAAACAACAAATAACATACAAGGAATCCCCATGAAGTTAACAGCTGATCTTTCAGCAGAAACTCTGCAAGCCAGAAGGGAGTGGCAGGATATATTTAAAGTGATGAAAGGGAAAAACCTACAACCAAGATAACTATCCAGCAAGGATCTCATTCAAATTTGATGGAGAAATTAAAAGCTTTACAGGCAAGCAAAAGCTAAGAGAATTCACAACCGAACCAGCTTTACAACAAATGCTAAAGAACTTCTCTAGGCATGCAACACAAGAGAAGGAAAAGACCTACAGTGACAAACTCAAAACAATTAAGAAAATGGTATTAGGAACATACATATCGATAATTACCTTAAATGTAAATGGATTAAATGCTCCAACCAAAAGACATAGACTTGCTTGAATGGATACATAAACAAGAGCCGTATATATGCTGCCTACAAAACACCAACTTCAGACCTAGGGACACATAGAGACTGAAAGTGAGGGTATGGGAAAAGATATTCCATGCAAATGGAAATCAAAAGAAAGCTGGAGTAGCAATTCTCCTATCAGACAAAATAGACTTTAAAACAAAGACTATTACAAGAGACAAAGATACTACATAATGATCAACGGATCAATCCAAGAAGAAGATATAACAATTGTACATATTTATGCACCCAACATAGGAGCACCTCAATACATAAGGCAAATACTAACAGCCATAAAACGGGAAATCGACAGTAACACAATCATAGTAGGGGACTTTAACACCCCACTTTCACCAATGGACAGATCATCCAAAATGAAAATAAATAAGGAAACACAAGCTTTAAATGATACATTAAACAAGATGGGCTTAATTGATATTTATAGGACATTCCATCCCAAAACAACAGAATACACTTTCTTCTCAAGTGCTCATGGAACATTCTCCAGGATAGATCATATCTTGGGTCACAAATCAAGCCTTGGTAAATTTAAGAAAATTAAAATCATATCAAATATCTTTTCTGACCACAACACCATGAGACTAGATATCAATTACAGGAGAAAATCTGTAGAAAATACAAACACATGGGGGCTAAACAATACACTACTTAATACCCAAGAGATCACTGAAGAAATCAAAGAGGAAATCAAAAAATACCTGGAAAGAAATAACAGTGAAAACATGACAACCCAAAACTTATGGGCTGGAGCAAAAGCTGTTCTAAGAGAGCAGTTTATAGCAATACAATCGTACCTTAAGAAACAAGAAACATCTCAAATAAACAACCTAACCTTATACCTAAAGCAATTAGAGAGAGAAGAAAAAAATAACCCCAAAGTTAGAAGAAGGAAAGAAATCATAAAAATCAGATCAGAAATAACTGAAAAAGAAACGAAGGAAACAATAGCAAAATTCAATAAAACTAAAAGCTGGTTCTTTGAGAAGATAAGCAAAATTAATAAACCATTAGCTGGACTCATCAGGAAAAAAAGGGAGAATACTCAAATCAATAGAATTAGAAACGAAAAAGGGGAGGTAGCAACTGACACTGCAGAAATTCAAAGGATCATGAGAGATTACTACAAGCAGCTCTATGCCAATAAAATGGACAACATGGAAGAAATGGACAAATTCTTAGAAATACAGAGACTTCCAAGACCGAACCAGGAAGAAACAGACAATATGAACAGACCAATCAGAAGCACTGAAATTGACACTGTGATTAAAAATCTTCCAGCAAACAAAAGCCCAGGACCAGATGGCTTCATAGGCGAATTCTATTAGACATTTAGAGAAGAGCTAACACCTATCCTTCTAAAACTCTTCCAAAATATAGCAGAGTGAGGAACACTCCCAAACTCATTGTACGAGGCCACCATCACCCTGATACCAAAACCAGACAAGGATGTCACAAAAAAAGAAAACTATAGGCCAATATCACTGATGAACATAGATGCAAAAATCCTCAACAGAATATTAGCAAACAGAATCCAACAGCACATGAAAAGGATCATACACCATGATCAAGGGGGGTTTATCTCAGGAATGCAAGGATTCTTCAGTATACGCAAATCAATCAATGTGACACACCGTATTAACAAGTTGAAGTAGAAAAACCGTATGATCATCTCAATAGATGCAGAGAAAGCTTTCGACAAAATTCAACACCCATTTATGATAAAAACCCTGCAAAAAGTAGGCATAGAGGGAACTATCCTCAACCTAATAAAGACCATATATGACAAACCCACAGCCAACATCGTCTTCAATGGTGAAAAACTGAAACCATTTCCACTAAGATCAGGAACAAGACAAGGTTGCCCACTCTCACCACTATTATTCAACATAGTTTTGGAAGTTTTAGCCACAGCAATCAGAGAAGAACAAGAAATAAAAGGAATCCAAATCAGAAAAGAAGAAGTAAAGCTGTCACTGTTTGCAGATGACATGATACTATACATAGAGAATCCTAAAGATGCTACCAGAAAACTACTAGAGCTAATCAATGAATTTGGTAAAGAAGCAGGGTACAAAATTAATGCACAGAAATGTCTTGCATTCCTATACAGTAATGATGAAAAATCTGAAAGTGAAATTAAGAAAACACTCCCATTTACCATTACAACAAAAAGAATAAAATATCTAGGAAGAAACCTACCTAAGGAGACAAAAGACCTGTATGCAGAAAACTATAAGACACTGATGAAAGAAAGATGATACAAATAGATGGAGAGAGATACCATGTTCTTGGATTGGAAGAATCCAAGAATCCAATCACAACATTGTGAAAATGACTCTACTACCCAAAGCAATCTACAGATTCAATGCAATCCCTATCAAACTACCACTGGCATTTTTCACAGAACTACAACAAAAAGTTTCACAATTTGTATGGAAACACAAAAGACCCCAAATAGCCAAAGCAATCTTGAGAAAGAAAAATGGAGCTGGGGGATTCAGGCTTCTGGACTTCAGACTATACTACAATGCTACAGTAATCAAGACAGTATGGTACTGGCACAAAAACAGAAATATAGATCAATGGAACAGGATAGAGAGCCCAGAGATAAACCCACTCACATATGGTCACCTTATCTTTGATAAAGGAGACAAGAATATACAATGTAGAAAAGACAGTCTCTTCAATAAGTGGTGCTGGGAAAACTGGACAGCTACATGTAAAGGAATGAAATTAGAACACTCCCTAAAACCATACACAAAAATAAATGCAAAATGGATTAAAGACCTAAATGTAAGGCCAGACACTATAAAACTCTTAGAGGAAAACATAGGAAGAACACTCTATGATATAAATCACAGCAAGATCCTTTTTGACCCACCTCCTAGAGAAATGGAAATAAAAACAAAAATAAACAAATGGGACCTAATGAAACTTAAAAGCTTTTGCACAGCAAAGGAAACCATAAACAAAATGAAAAGACAACCCTCAGAATGGGAGAAAGTATTTGCAAATGAAGCAACTGACAAAGGATTAATCTCCAGAATTTACAAGCAGCTCATGCAGCTCAATATGAAAAAAACAACCCAATCCAAAAATGGGCAGAAGACCTAAATAGACATTTCTCCAAAGAAGATATACAGATTGCCAACAAACACGTGAAAGGATGCGCAACATCATTAATCATTAGAGAAATGCAAATCAAAACTACAATGTGATATCATCTCACACCGGTCAGAATGGCCATCATCAAAAAATCTATAAACAATAAATTCTGGAGAGGGTGTGGAGAAAAGGAAACCCTCATACACTGTTGGTGGAAATGTAAATTGATACAGCCTCTATGGAGAACAGTACGGAGGCTCCTTGAAAAGCTAAAAACAGAACTACCATACGACCCAGCAATCCCACTACTGAGCATATACCCTGAGAAAACCATAATTCAAAAAGAGACATGTACCACAATATTCATTGCAGCTCTGTTTACAATAGCCAGGAGTTGGAAGTAACCAATGTGTCCATTGACAGATGAATAGATAAAAAAGATGTGGCACATATATAGAATGGAATATTACTCAGCCATAAAAAGAAACGAAATTGAGTTATTTGTAGTGAGGTGGATGGACCTAGAGTCTGTCATACAGAGTGAAGTTGGATCTAGAGTCTGTATACAGAGTGAAGTAAGTCAGAAAGAGAAAAACAAATGCCATATGCTAGCACATGTATATGGAATCTAAAAGAAAAAAAAATGGTCATGAAGAACCTAGGGGCAAGACAGGAATAAAGACGCAGACCTCCTAGAGAATGGACTTGAGGATACGGGGAGAGGGAAGAGTAAGCTGGGACAAAGTGAGAGAGTGGCACAGACATATATACACTACCAAATGTAAAATAGCTAGCTAGTGGGAAGCAGTCGCATAGCACAGGGAGATCAGCTCGGTGCTTTGTGACCAGCTAGAAGGATGGGATAGGGAGGATGGGAGGGAGGGAGACACAAGAGGGAAGATATATGGGGATATATGTATATGTGTAACTGATTCACTTTGTTATAAAGCAGAAACTAACACACCATTCTAAAGCAGTTATACTCCAATAAAAATGTAAAAAAAATATTTCTGAATCCAAAGAAAACTCGAAATAATAGTACCTAAATATCCTTTACTTAGAGTCATCAGTTGTTAACATTCTGCCACATTTGCTTTTGATTCATTTTTTTTCTCCTCTGTCTCTTTTTTTAAAACTACTTGGGAGCAAGTTTATAACTTCCGGAAGAGAGAGATCATGACACTGCTCCTTTAAATACATTAGCAGGTATTTCCTAAGAAGAAGAACATTCTTTCACATAATCACAGTATTGTTTTCACAGTCCATAAACATAAAATTGTTACAGTATTATCTAATATATTCCATATTCATATTTCCCCCAGTTTTCAATAATGCACCTTGTTGTTTTTTTTTTTTTTTAAGTTAAATTCAGGATCCAGTCAAGGATCATATGCTTCATTGAATTTTTAAGCTTTGTAGTCTCCTTTAGTGTAGAACACTTCCCTTGACATTTTGCGGGGGTTTTGTTGATTTTTGCTTTTCAGGACATTAACATTTTTGAAGTGTCTGTTTTTACAGAATTGCTGTATCATTTTTTTAAAATTTATTTTTATTTATTTATTTTTGGCTGTGTTGGGCCTTTGTTGCTGCGTGCGGGCTTTTCTCTAGTTGTGGCGGGCGGGGGCTGCTCTTCGTTGTGGTGCGTGGGCGTCTCATTGCAGTGGCTTCTCTTGTTGCAGAGCATGGGCTCTAGGCACGCGGGCTTCAATAGTTGTGGCACATGGGCTCAGTAGTTGTGGCTCGCAGGCTCTAGAGCGCAGGCTCAGTAGTTGTGGCGCACGGGCTTAGTTGCTTCGCAGCATGTGGGATCTTCCTGGACCAGAACTTGAACCCGTGTCCCCTGCATTGGCAGGCAGATTCTTAACCACTGCACCACCTGGGAAAGCCGCTGTATCATTTTTCGTTATAGATTCCTGTGTCCTGAAGAGATCTTCAAGCTTATCTGTTAGTACTTCAAACCCAGTAAGCATAGTTGTTTTATAGTCTGTATCCATTAAGTCCCCTCTATGAAATCTTTGATGATCTTTCTCCCGTCTGTAGTTTCTGTTAATTTTGCTCATGGTGTCTTGTTTTCTTGTGTGTTTGCTTGTTTTTGTTCCTCATTATCTTTGAAATATTATTTGTAGGGATTTTTATTTTTTGAGGTCTGGTGGGGTGGTGCCTTACTCCATAGTAGATTTATATTTGCTTCTGCCAGACACCTCAGGATTTGTTAGTCTGGGACTAAAGTACGTAGCTCATGGCTTGAAGTTCTGTAGATGGTTTAAGTGGTAGGGAACTGGGCTGCAAATCTGAGTCAGAAATGACCCCACCTTTTGGGGTATTTTTCCCCCTTCTTTTTCTTTTTATTCTCTTTCTCTGATTAGCACCATGACAAATTTTACTTTGGCTTTCTGGGGATGGTGATGGAGTGGCCAGTTTTAACTGTGGGCCCCAGCCTAAAGTGAAAAAGATCTCTCATTATACTTCCCATCTTGAGTGGACTCTAATCATTAACTTCTCTCTCTTTGCCCAGCAAGGCCAGCTAAACCAAAGCCCAGATTTTTCTGTACTAGCAAATGCTGTAGGGCAAAAGTGGCTATGGGTTCTAATGCTTTGCTGACTTCTCTGGTGTTTGATTTCCTTTAGATTTTGGTCTGGTAATTCTGACTATCTTGAAAGCTCTTTAATACTTTTAAGGAGATAAAAAAATTTTTTTTTCACCTGGAATTTTTAGTTGTATTCACATGACTTGTTGGTTAATGTAACTGTTACCTGCTGTTAGTGGAAATGGAGGTCCTCTTTAATTTTAGGAGAAAAGTTTTTGTTGTCCTTATTAGAGATATGGGCTGGATACAGATGTTTTTCATACTTTTAATGGGAATTGATCTGGCCAAGCCCTGTGAAAGCACCACAGTCAGAATTTCCTAGTCAACCTTTAGCAGTGTGATAACTGAAAGAAGAAAAATGGCCCTGTTACATGCTAGACAGCTCAAGTACAGTGTTTTAGTTTGTAATCAATCTCTGTCATTGGTTTTTCGTTACTGAATTCTGTTATGACAGCCATCCAGTATGAATTAAAAGAATTCCATTTGACATTTGACATTTTAATAAAAGGTAGACATGCAGCATTTAACAAAAGCTGCCAGTGAGGGTGTATGAGACAGTGATCAGTGTTGAAAGCACTCACTTGAGCAGGGTCAGGCAGGGTTGGTGTTCACTTTCTTCTGGGGTTTGCCACATGCCTAATGGCTGGTGGAGATTGATGAAAGCAGGTCCCTTTCTTCACTCATGTCAGTTGGAACTATGCAAGGGTCACTGCGTGAATCCATATTTGATCTTATGTGAATGGCTGGCTTTATTAAAGAGATTCTGTGAAAGGAACTCTGATTCCCAGTCATTATTTTTGTCAGAAGGATTTGGTTAACAAATAAGATCACTTTTAAATAATGTTTGCTAATAACTCTAAGTTGGTAGTAGTTGGAAAAAAATGATGCAAAATGTGTCAGTTTTCTGTAAAGGATTTTCTCTGTAACCCTCTATAGACTTTCATCTTTAAAGTCTGAAAATGAAGTATTTTCAGTCTTCTCTTCTGGACTCATACTTTCTGGATGACTGGAATATTTGTATCCATGTGAGCTTCTGCAGAGACCTTGCTATGTGCTGATCATATTCAAATGTGGGCTTGGTAAGAGCAGAATAATTTGTATATGGAATTACCTGTCCTGGGTTACCTAATCCAAACATGCAGTGATTTTTCATGATTTCCAGGTTTATAGTACATCTGATGGTGCAAATGAATTAGTCTTTACATTATATGTAAATACAAAATGTATAAACTTATTCTCTCCTAATAGAAATGAGGCATTTTTAACTTGCTTTGGAAATAATAACTTATGCCTTTGCATAGTAGTTGTTTGCAAATCTTCCTCCTAAACGCTAGGAATAATTTTCAGGTAAATGTATGGTTCCTAAAAATATAGCAGTTATCATTAGAGAGTGTTAGATTTCAAGTGACAGAATCTTACTTCCAACTTCAGTACTGCTTAAACAAAATAAGAAATTTATTAGATCATGTAGTTGGGACACTAAGACACTAGAATGGCTCATAGGGTCAAAAGATGAGCTGCAGATACCAGGAACTCAAGGTTTAGAACTGCTGTCAGTATGATTATGATTCACTTATATTCATCTTTCTTGCCTCCTGTCATCCATCCATCCTGCTCACATTTCTGCTTTTACCTCCATGGCTTTGTTCTTCAGAAAGCCTTCTCCATGTGGTGGGAAAGATGCCTGCTAATATCTTTAAATTCATTTTCAACCTAGAAGGTCCAAAGAAAGAACTTCTCTTTCCCAGTGTTCAGCTATCATTCAAGGGAAGAATTCCAATTGGCATTATCAGGGTCACATGTTCATACCCAAGAACAGTCAGAGTATAGGAGAACAGGATACTATGATTGGCCAGGTCTGCTTACCCCTTCTGGACAGGACAGTGGGTTCTTATAGGAAGACAGAGAATGGGATGGGGGGAATTATACTGGAGATCCCAAAGAAATCCTTTACAAAAATAGATTGTTAAAAAGCGTTAAATACTGTTAAAGAGTATTCCTTATTGAGTACGCATTCTTGAATACAAGTAAGATAAACAGATTTGAGAAAATAATCCACTATAAGGGGATCCACAAACCCTTTATACTCATATGAGAAGATATTTTCTCATGTTAGAAAATTCCATAGAAATGTTGACTATTATGTGAACTATATTTGGCCAGTGGAAATGAAAATTGAAAAAGACTGTAAATAGTTAAATCCAAATAATTCCTTTGTATAAATGAATTATATAATTTAAAAAAAAGTCGCACACACACGCACACAAAAGGAAAATTCCATAGATTAGAGGAACTGATACAGCACACTAGAGGAGAGGACACTTGAATTAGGGATTGTTGTGTTAGAAAAGAAATTAATACACCCAAGATTTTCCTTTGCTTACATTTCTTCCACAAAGAAGTCACTAAGAAATGATAGACTGTAGCTTTTTTAAAAATTATTTTTTAGTTTTGCTAAGCCAGCAAGAGTGAGCCATTTCATCTGTTGTTATTAAAATAAGCCCTCATTGATTTAATGGTTAGATCCAAAATAAGGAATTTTAGTTATCAATAAGTGGTAATTTCAGTATCAGTTCTTCATTGCAGCAAATTCATAAATATGCATTTGTTTATGAATATTCTGCAATGAAAATAATATGAATTGACTAGCATTAATACGGATATAAAAATAGATTACCTTGAGTGATGTATGTGCGTGTGAGTTGAAGCAAATTCTCCAAATGAACATTCATCATGTGTAATATCTGTAGAAACCAAAAACATTCTCACTGTGCTTTTGCAAGCCTACTGGTTTTTAGACTCTGGTGGTAACAGAATCAATGGCATATAAATTAGAAGTTATTATATTTTAGTAAGGCAAACATGGATTTAAAATAGCTCATCTGCTATATTTAAATTAGTATATCTGACAAAATGAACAAAACAAAACTGCTTTTACAAGTTATGGTCTGGAAACGTAACTCTCAAGTTGTTTATGCTATAGTAATACATTACAAATAATAGGTGGACTGCAATTATTTATAAGGAATTCACTTTGTCAGGAGACTGTGGCCACAGCATACAACTCAGATGACACTTGTGTCAAAGAACATTAATTGGCTCAGATAACTCAAAAGTTCCTGGCTGGATCTGAGGATTCAAGTGATGTCATCAGAACTCAGTCTCTCGGCACTGCTTTTATTTGTGTGGCTTCGTTCTCAGCTTCCCCCCTCATTGGGTGCTAGAGGGCTGCCAGCAGGATTAAGCTCATATCTCACTTCTCAGCAACCTCAGTGGAAAGAAAGCATGCCTCTTTTTCAGCAGTTGCAGTAAAGTCAGAATTAAGCCTCATTGACTGATTGGTTTGACTGGGGTCATTTGCCCTGTCCTGAACCAGTCACTACGGCCAGGGAGGTATGATATTGGGGTAGGCCACTCCCGGATTGGAGTAAGGAGTGGGGTGTTTTCGTAAGCAAAAATGATATTGATCCTAGAAGAAGGGTGAATGGATGCAGGGTATTAAAAATCAATAAATATTTGCCAAATGATTCTTTTTTAAAATGAAGATATCCTTGAGAAAGAAAACAGAATAAATGATTCAGTGATTCAGATGCCCATTAATCATTCAACAAGTATTTATTGTCTCCATGCCTGTCACTATATTAGGCATATATGCTAGTGGTGAGCACAATGGTCGAGGTCTCAGAACACATGGAAGTTGCTCTCTGGTGGAGAAGGCAGACGTAAAAATCTAGTTACACAAACAATTTACTTATTATGTGAAAAGTGCAATTGCTATGGGAACATATAACAAGGAGCCTTCAGGGAGGTCAGGAAAGGCTTTCTAGAGGCAGTGTTGTTTCAACTGAGACCTGTAGGATGAGTCTAAGCAAGGGAAAGGGGGTAGGATGGAAGGAGAGAGTTTCAGAGATTTTTACCTCTAAGTAACCCTGTAGTTTGATCAGAGGAACTGGGGAAACCTGAGAACCTAGACAAAATGGGGACAGAGTGTACCAGTAGGGCTAACGGACTTGGAAGGAGAGGCTGAGTGTTCCAGAGACAAGAGCTACGCATTTCACTATGTCATCTGCGGGTGTCTGTGATAAGTGAGTCTCATAATCCAGATCCATACATGGGTCAAGACTTCCTGAAAGAAGATCTGGCTAAAGCTCAGAGAGTCTCAATTTTAATACACCTTTTCAAAAAGTTTTGCTTTTCTGGGTTCTTCAAGTGAGAAGAGGCTGGAAAATATGCCCTTGGCTGCTTGACAGACAAAAATGTTTACTTTTGACCATTAAAGTTCTGCAAGTAGCTATTCAGTGTTAATACACTAAGTGTCCATCTAAGCTAACAGTGATTGTATCTCAACCTTTTACCTGAAATGAAATGATATTGAGACATCAGCTCTGTATATCTTAGATTAGTGGCATGAATGGGTTATCCAGGTAATTACAGACATCTGAGCATCTAAGTAGACTTCTACCAGTCCTGGACACTCTTTGTATTTTGCTTAATTCTTGCATTTTATCTTCAAAGTTTCAAAAAAGTTGGACTTTTGGAAAATTCTTTCGGCCTGGGTTAGGATTTCTCCCCTTATACCGTCTACACTCAGTAAATGAGGATATCTGCTCCTAAGAATGGTAGACTAGGTAATACAGGTCTACCCTCTTGCTGAGGGCAAGTAGAAAAACTGGACAGATTATAAACAAAGGCCTGCTTCAAGGCACTAGAAGGCTAACAAATAGTGAAGAGGTATCATCCAATAAAGATGTTAAAAAAAAAAAAAAAGCTATCAGACCAGATCCTGGGGGAACAGCAACCCAGGGAAGTGAGCCCCAAACTTGGCGCCCCTGAGAGCACATGCAAATTCCAAGGAAGAAGCTGAGAGACTAAGAGGCTGGGCAATCTTTGTGGGCTAATGCAATGAGGATTGGTGCCCAGGGTCTGCAAGGATACAGGGAGCCTGGTGAATCCTTTCCCTTTGGGTTTGGACCTTAAAGGGCTGCCTCAAAGGAGTAGGGATGAACTAGAAGTCAGCCCATGAAGCCAGATGAAATGAAAAAATAAGCCTGGGCCAAGACATTTGTAAAAGCCTGTAACTGAACAAAGGGCTTGCATCTAGAAGGACTTTCATCAATCAATAAGAAGAAGACCACCCAATAGAAAAAAGTCAAGAGAACTGAACAGTTCACAAGTATGAACTGTTACAAAAGGGACATCCAAATGGCCAGTAAACATGTGAAAAGGTACTTAATCTCATTAGTAATCAAGGAAATGCAAATTAATACCACAGTGAGCTATCATGACACACCCACCAGATAGCTGAAATTTAGGTTGCCAATAGCAAGTGGTAGCAAGGTCAGGGGGCAACCAGATCTCTCATACACTGCTGGTGGGAGTATAAATAGGCACAACAACTTTGGAAAACTGTTTAGCATTATCTACCATAGTTTAAGATATGCATACCCTATGATCCAGCAATTCCAATCCTAGATATATATGCTGCTGGTCCTTGTGCACAGACGTATACAAGGGTGTTCATAGCTGCATTATTCATGATAGCCTTGTGAACCCATTATTCATTTGGGCTGGGAACAACCCAAATGTTAACCAGTAGTAGAATGGATTAATAAATAATAGCATATTCAAACAGTGAACTATTATACTTAAATGAAAATGAACAGCCTATAGCTAAACGCGACAAAACAGATACATAAATAGAGCAAAAGAATCCAGACACAAAATATTACATGCTGTGTGATTCCATTGTTCTAAATGTTAAAAGCCAGGCAAAACTATAGTGTTTAGGGGTACATGCTTAGGTTATAAATGAAAATCAAGGGAGTGATTTCTACAAAAGTGAGGACAGTGCTTACCTTTAGTGGGGAGGGAGGGCTTAGTGATTAAGAGGGGGTTTGAGGGGGTGCTGGCAGTGTTCTGTTTCTTTAGTTGGATGATCATTACACAAATGTTCACTTTGTAATAATTAATTCAGCTGTACATTTTGGAGACATTTTTCTACATGCATATAATATTTCACAATAAAATCTTTTAAAAGACCATATCACTTTATCTTTTATCCATCTCAGTGAAACTAAAAGCAGAATTTATGACGTACTCAATCAGATTGCAGCAGTGCTTTTCACTTAGAGATGTGACAAAGCCTGAATGTGGGCAGACAGGCAAAGTCAAAGTCAAAATCGAGTTTGATTTCTGGGTGTTTATTACTAACTTTCATTTTCTTTCCTTACGATTTTACTTATAATTAACTAATAATACAGTGGCTTAGCGTATAGTAGACACTCTATTATTTAAGTATTTTTAAAATTTTATTTTTGGCTGCATTGGGTGTTTGTTGCTGCACACAGACTTTCTCTAGTTACAGCGAGTGGGTGCTACTCTTTGTTGCAGTGCGCGGGCTTCTCATTGCGGTGGCTTCTCTTGTTGCGGAGCAGGGGCTGTAGATGTGAGGGCTTCGGTAGTTGCAGCACACAGTCTCAGTAGTTGCGGTGCATGGGCTCAGTAGTTGTGGTGCGTGGGCTCAGTAGTTGTGATGCGTGGGCTCTAGAGATTTGGGGAGAGTGTTGCCTTTGGAGAGGGCACGGAAGCTCTGTTCCTCTTCCCCATACCTTACCCTATGCATCTCTTCCATTTGGTTGTTGCTGAGTTATATCCTTTTATAGTAAACTGGTGACCTAGTGAGTAAAATGTTTCTCTGAGTTCTAGGAGCCGCTGTAGCAAATTAATTGAAACTGAGGCCGGGGTCTTGGGATACTCTGATTTATAGCCAGTGGGTCAGAGCACAGGTAACAAGCTGGGCTTGTGACTGGTGTTTGAAGTTTGGGGGCAGTCTTAACCAGTGGAACACTTAGCCTGTGGAATTTGATGCCATCTCCGTGTAGATAAATTACTTGCTGTTTTGGGGAACACCCCTCCTGCCCCTGCCACAAACATGCACACAGAAACACGCATGCATGTTGGAATTGGTGACCAGAACAAAATACAAAATACATATTTATTTTTCTTTTCTTCAACCTGGGTCAAATAAGAGGATTCTTTCTGAAATTTCTCTCTTTTATCTACCTCAGATATATGTCACACATTCTGCAGACAGATGTTTTCAGGAAGTAGTTCAGGGAGAAAAGAGCAGAGGCCAATGTGAAACCTATGAAATCTGAAGTCATCCAATTTAAAAGAGATCAAACAAATAGAAAACCAAGGAGCATAACAGCTTTAGAAACAGTAGAAAACCAGAAGAAGCGCAAGATTAAAATATGAAAATTAATCCTTTTACTCCAAGTGCCTAGAGAACCTGTCACTGACAACAAAAGTCATGTTGCATTTACTTGAGCATTTTCTGTAATTTTTTTTCTTTGATATTTTCCTGCTAAAATGGTTCTTTGGGATAAAGAAATATTTATCAACATCCCAGAGTATAATTGCCCTTGCCCTCACTTTAGCAGTAGCAGAACTTGAAGACATGTGAACAGTTTCATATGCTCTTATTTATTTCCAGCAAGCAAGATTTAATTGAATGGAATTTCCATCTTTTCAGTTTTTTTAAACCAAACTTTTTGCTAATAACACTAAGAACAATTATATGCCAGGTACTGTGCAAAGTGAAGTACTTTACAAATATTATCTCATTTAATCCTCATAATAAACATATGAGGTGGATGTGATAGATAGCTTCCAATGATCCTCACTTCCTGGTATTTACGTCCCTGTGTGGCCTCTCCCACACTGAATAGGGCTGATCTGTGTGACTAATAGATCTTGCATAAATGATGGTGTGTGACTTCTGGGGCACAAACTACATTGCAGCTTCTCCCATGGTCTCTCAGACTGCTTGCTCTGAAAGTAGCCAGTCATCACGCCATGAGGACACTCAAGCATCCCTGTTGAGAGGCCCATGAGGGGAGGAACTGAAGCCTCCCACCAACAACCAGGAACAGCTTGCTAGCTGTGTGAGTGAGCTATCTTGGAAGTGGATTTTCTAGCCCTAGTCAAGCCTTCAGATGACTGTAGCCTTTGCTACCATCTCTGACTGCAACCTCATCAGAGACCCCAAGCAAGGTTCTCTTTCCTGAGTTATGTGGGAATACATTTTCCTCTGAAAGAAGGTACTCTGTCATACATACTGAACACTTATTTAACTAGATTCTTAGGTAGAAACACTAGAAGGAGCTGGAGGTTGACATTTAAATGAAGGAAAAAGAGGAAAATAGTTCCTCTGTGAAATGTTTTAGCCTAGTGAAAATTCTCTTTTATTGAGTGCAATTTAATATTAAATTCAATTCAACGAATGTTAACTGAGCCCCTTCTATGTGCCAATCACGCGTGGTCTGTACAGCAAAGAAGCTTACATTCTGGAGGTAGATGCAGGCTGGTAAGCAAATAATTACTGTACAGTGTATTGCATTCAATAATAGAGGCATGTGCAAAGGACAAAGTGATTGTCACTCTTTGAATGCATTAGGGAAAGCCTTACTTCTGGGGACCCTTGAGATGAGTTTTGTAGGATGAATAGAAGTTTGCAAGGCAGACAAGGATAGGGATGTGAGAAGAAAGTATGAGTCTATAAAGGTATAGAGGTGTGAAATAGCCTGGCACATTTGGGGATTGTGAAAGTCATTTAATTAATTACAAACATTTATTAAATATGCATATATATGAGGCCCTGTGCCGGATATGGGAAATACAGTGATAAGAAACACAAAATTCCTGTGCTCAAGGAACTTACAGTCTCAAGGCAGAAGGAGATGAATAAATAACCATGATGGGGTGAGCGTGAGGACCTGTGAGTTCATAAAGAAGGGGCAGCCTTGGGTAGTCAGGGAAGCCTTTCTGAAAGAGGTCACATCTGAGTCTGGAAAGACAAATGGGAGTTAGTTGGGGAGAGAAGGGGAGGAGGGGAGAAGAAAGGCATTCCAGGTGTTATGTACAAGTCTGGAGGTGTGTGAGCCCCTGAGACTTTGTGAATTGCGAGTTGAGCATAAAGTGCAAGAAGGGCAGGTTCCTGAGATGGATGTCGTGCTGAGAAGCTTACAGAGTATTCTGGACTAAAGGATTTTAGGTAGGGAAATGACATGACCAGATTTTCCCTTTATAATAGTCACTGTGGCTGCTGGGTAGAGAATGGCCAGGCTATGGGGGTGGGGTGGGAGTGGGGACACAATTCTGGAGTCAGGGAGGTCAGTTAAGAAGCTGTTGCAGGGCTTCCCTGGTGGCGCAGTGGTTGAGAGTCCGCCTGCCAATGCAGGGCACATGGGTTCGTGCCCCGGTCCGGGAAGAGCCCACATGCCGCGGAGCGGCTAGGCCCGTGAGCCATAGCCGCTGAGCCTGCGCGTCCGGAGCCTGTGCTCCGCAATGGAAGAGGCCACAACAGTGAGAGGCCCACGTACCGCAAAAAAAAAAAAAAAAAAAAAAGCTGTTGCAGTCACCCAGGCAAGACATGAGAGTGACATTAACAAAGGAAGGCAGCAGGGATGAAAAGGAGTAGATGCATTTGTGAGATGTCAGGAGGTTGATCCTCAAGGTGGAGGCAGAATAATGTCACCATCAAGAGTGTGGACTCTGGAACCAGAGTGACTGGTTCTCCTCCCACTTCTACCCTTTACTAGTGTGGAAACTGGAGCAGGTTACTTACCCTCTCTGTGCCTCTGTTTCCTTATCCGTGATATGGGGAGAATAATACTACCCACATCTAGGGTTGTTGTGGCGACTAAATGAATACTTATAATGTATAAGTACGGCACATAGTAAGTGTTCCATAAACATTTAGTTATTATATGATTGATAGGAGGAGAGAGAAGTCATAGGTGACTCTGGGCATGGGCAATTGTGTGAATCATGATTCCATTCACAGAGGGATACAGAAGAGAGCAGGCCTGGGGGGCATGCTGGGCTTGAGGTGCTTGTGGACACCCAAATGGAGACATCTTGTAGGCGTTGGAGTCTATGGAGTGGAGCTCAGAAGGGATCTGGGTGGGATAAATCCTCTAGAACTGCAGGGAGGGCATGAGCAGGGGCGTGAGAAATAGAGAGAAGGACTGAAATAGTTGTTGAGATGACAGCTGACAAGGGAAAGAGATCGGGAGGTAGAGGCCCCAGTGGAGGCTGGAGACCCCGAATTTGCAGTCACATGATCTGGACCATTGTGTGGTTTTCTCCAGCAATCCTAACAGCCTGTTAGTATGAGAGAAGAGTTGAACAGCTAGACTGACCCAGTGTTGGGCTTTTACTGGCTGTGATGGCAAAACTTGGAATCAGGACATTGACGATATTACTAAGAAACTGGAGGATAGGATCAACTGTGAGGTCTAGGCTGGAGGGGGAAGAGTGAAGATGACATGAGAGGGTAGAGAGAGCCATAGAGAGGCTAGGAGATGAAAGAGCATAGGATGCTGGAACCAGGTATATTGGGAGTATCAGAATGAGAGAGAGTGATCCTATGGAGAGAGGGTGCCCTCTCCACCCCCCACCATGGTGTTTGTTATTATTTTTAGATTTAAAAAGTAGTACATGTTTTTTGTAAAAAGTTCGAACACTTTAGACAAATCCATTTAGGAAGTGGAAGTCCCTTATTCTAATAGTTTCTTATAATTTTTGGTGTTCATTATTTTAAATGTATTGTTAACAGTTTAGTATATACTCTTCCGTATTTTTCTGTGCATTATTTCTTAGTATTGTTTCAGAAATGGAATCATATTATACGTATTGTTCTGAAACTTGCTTTTCTTCTAATATACCTTGGCTATAATAATTTCTTGTACATTTAATCTTTGAGAATGGGTTATTTATTTATTCATTGTCCACAGTGATTTTAATTACTGTTCAAAAATTTTCCCTGTTATGACTTTTGGGTAGATTGAGAGGCTTTTCTTTCTTCTTTTTTCCTAAGAATTTTTTTTTAACATACAGAAATCTGTACATAATTAGTGTATACTACTTGATACATATGTAGATAAGTATACACCCATGAAACCATTACCACAATCTATGCCATAGACCTATCCATCACCTCCAAAAGTTTCCTCTGGCCCTCTTGTTCTTTATTATTATTATTATGTGTGTGTGTGTGTGTGTGTGTGTGTGTGTGTGTGTGTGAGAGAGAGAGAGAGAGAGAGAGAGAGAGAGAGAGAGAGAGAGAGAGAGAGAGAGAGAGACAAGAACACTTAACTCTTGCCCTCTTAGTACTTGAAACTTTGTACCCATTGACTAATATTTCCCCCTAGCCCCTGACAACCACCATTCCAGAGAGTGGGATATTTAAACTCAAGATTTTATTCGGATATAGAGCAGTATCTGGTGATGATAAGGTCTGGAAGGGCATTCATGGAAATGCAGATTGAAGTATAACGGAGGTGAGTGTTTTGAATGGGTTTCCAGCTCTATGGATGTTGCAGTCATCCAGAATGATGGCAGGAGTTGGGAAGAAAGGGAGGACAGTGACCCGGTTGGCAGAATCCTCAGTGTGTGAGTATGAGAATGTGAGTAGACAGAAGAGATGAAGGCAGGGAAGTGAGTATAGTGGGGCATGATTTGAGCCACAGTGGAGCAGCATGGGTCAGTCTGCAAAGCAGATGGGAACCAGGCAGGGAAAGTGTGAACTTACAAGGAGTGGGAATCAGGGAGAATAAAAGATGCAATTTATATATTTTAAAGATTTTATTTGGTAAGAATTGAAAGACTGAAGGCAGGTAGCCCTGCTGGGAGACTATTGTGGTCCTGGAAAAAATAGCAGAGCTTGGGGATGTGGATAAGAGAGATGTTTGCAGGGCCGACAGGACCTAGTGACTGATAGCACTGGCGTGAGGGGGCAGGAGAGTTGAGGGTGATTCTCCAACTACTGGTTTGAGAAAATGACAGTGAAAACTAAGATGATAAGAAACAGAGGATGAGGAAAAACAAGGACTTATGTGTACGTGTATGTGTGCAGGGTGGAAAGAAATATAATGACTATTTAATTAAAACATAATTCCATGAGTTTGTGAAGTTAATTTTAAAAAATAAAAATTTATTCTAGATTGAAACTGAAGATTTGAAGATATGCCTAGATGAGATAGTAAATGCCCTAGTAAAAGTATTGTTGTCCAGACCTTTTTAGTTAAAAAGTTCTTTGGTTCATGGGTTCTTTTACCGTACTTTGACTGGAGGGAGGTCTTTAAAAGCAGGATGTTAAGTTAACCCATGAATTACATGACTCAAGGCATTCCAGGGACATTAATGCATGGATTTAGTCCTGTGTTAGATATTGGAGCAGTGGGCTAGGTGATTATCATTTTTCATGACACTCCTGAATATTGACTCTGTCTAATTTACTAGACGATGGTTCATTAGAAATTCACAAGCATCCATTATACACAAGGCACTATACATTACAGTCTCTACCTCAAGGAGCTTGTATTAATATTGGAATAAGCACGTACATAATTGCAAAGTAGAATGTTTTAGATGTTACAAGAGAGGGAAGAAGTAAGGTACTGGAAGGTCAAAGAGGCTGAACAATCACTACTGCTGGTAGGATTAGAAATTGCTTCGATAAGGAAATGACATTTGAATCAGGAAGTAATCTGTGCAGAGGTAAAGAGAGGACATTGCAGACAGAAGGTGCAGTGTGAACAGAGTTTTAGGGAAACATACCTTAACCATTGTAGATACAGAGCTGTAAAAGCATGATCCAAGTATACTATAGGCTGGAGTTGTAATATAGTGCTATTTATCAGGAACAAAAAAGGAAAGTGGTCAAGATTTTTAAAGTAATTACATCAGTTACAGAAATAAATGAGTTTTAATAAAAAATACCTGGGTAATCAGATTTTAATGCAATAACTACTCTGTATTCTGGTATGATAAAAGGACATGCTATTTCTATTTTGTTGAGATAGAGTGGCCAATTTAAGTTACAGCATAGCTTATGAATACATCTTTTCATACTTGGGGTAAATTCTCCAGCATCAAAGGATATGTACAGTTTAAAAAAATTGCCTAATGAAGTTACTGATTTACATTCTACCTGTAGTGTATGAGAGTGCCCATCTTCACAACATCTTCATAAATAATGAGGTTTTTTTTAACATCTTTATTGGAGTATAATTACATTACAATGTTGTGTTAGTTTCTGCTGTATAATGAAGTGAATCTGCTATATGTATACATATATCCCTATATCCCCTCCCTCTTGCGCCTCCCTCCCACCCTCCCTATTCCACACCTCTGGGTGGTCACAAAGCACCGAGCTGATCTCCCTGTGCTATGCAGCTGCTTCCCACTAGCTATCTATTTTACATTTGGTAGTGTATATATGTCAGTGCTACTCTCTTACTTCGTCCCAGCTTACCCTTCCCCCTCCCCGGGTCCTCAATCCATTCTTTATGTCTGCGTCTTTATTCTTGTCCTGCCCCTAGGTTCATCAGGACCATTTTTTTTTTTTTTTAGATTCCATATATATGTGTTAGCATATGGTATTTGTTTTTCTCTTTCTGACTTACTTCACTCTGTATAACAGACTCTAGATCCAACTTCACTCTGTATGACAGACTCTAGGTCCATCCACCTCACTACAAATAACTCAATTTTGTTTCTTTTTATGGCTGAGTAATATTCCATTGTATATATGTGCCACATCTTCTTTATTCATTCATCTGTCGATGGACACTTAGGTTGCTTCCATGTCCTGGCTGTTGTAAATAGTGCTGCAGTGAACATTGTGGTACATGTCTCTTTTTGAATTATGGTTTTCTCAGGGTACATGCCCAGTAGTGGGATAGCTGGATCATATGCTAGTTCTATTTTTAGTTTTTTAAGGAACCTCCATACTGTTCTCCATAGTCGCTCTATCAGTTTACATACCCACCAACAGTGCAGGAGGGTTCCCTTTTCTCCACACCCTCTCCAGCATTTATTGTTTGTAGATTTTCTGATGATGGCCATTCTGACTGGTGTGAGGTGATACCTCGTTGTGGTTTTGATTTGAATTTCTCTAATGATTAGTGATGTTGAGCATCCTTTCATTTGTTTGTTGGCAATCTGTATATCTTCTTTGGAGAAATGTCTGTTTAGGTCTTCTGCCCATTTTTGGATTGGATTGTTTGTTTTTTTGATATTGAGCTGCATGAGCATAAATAATGAGTTTTGTCAGTCTTTTTCTTGCAAAACTAAACAAAATATAATTATAATTATACATTCACAGGAAGTTGCAAAGAAAGTACAGAGAGGTTTCATATACCTTTGACCTCCTGTTTCCCTCAGTGGTTACACCTTATATAACCATAGTATAATATCAAAACCAGAAAATCATCATTGGTACAATGTATGTGTATAGTTATATGTCAACCTATTGCATATGTAAATTTGTGTAACTTCCACCACGATCAAGATACAGAAAATTCATTTATTAGCTTCAGTGATAGCACTAGAAATTGAACTCATAGCTTATAAGAAGTGAAAAACTTGCTGTTAGCAGGTTACCTCTTATTTATCCCAACTTTGTAAACCTCAAGATTTTACCCATTTTATTTCTTCTTTATGTGTATTCTATCACCTCAAACATCTCCTTTATAGTCATTTTTCCCCACCCCCTGCCAACCACTGGCAACCCCTGATTCGTTATCTCTGTAATTTTGCCATTTGAGAATATTATATAAATGGAATCACACAGTATGTGAGCTGTTAAGAATGTCTTTTATCACTTCTTTTTTTCCCTGAGATCCGTACAATTTGTTGTATATATTGATAGTTTGTTTCTTTTTATTGCTGGTAATATTCCATGGTATGGATGTACCACAGTTAGTTTCACCATTCACCTACCGAGGGACACTTTGGTTTTTTAAGTTGCTAAGAATAATCATGCACAGGTTTTTGTATGGCCATACGTGTTCTCTGGGATAAGTGCCCCAGAATATGATTGTTGGGTTTACTCATAGGTTTACTTTTCCAAGAAACTGTCAAACTATTTTCCAGCAATAAGAGAACCAGTTTCTCTGCATCCTTACCAGCATTTGATATTTTCACTATTTTTTAAAAAAATTCCTGGAACATTATATTATATATCCATATAATGCTCATTAAAAATATCTCAATGTAAACCTTATCTTTAAATAAACAGCAAAGTTTTACAAAATTATTATAACAACTCATTATCATTAGTTTCAAGAACTGCTTGCTGGACTTTTTTGTTAAGTTAGAGGTCTGATTATACTACCAGAAAAATTTGAAGTTACTAATACTATTTTGATCCATATGCTTAAGAGAATAGGAATTCTATCATTCTATGATGAACCTTTTGTAGCTTTACTAAGGTATAATTGGTAAAAAAAAAAAAACCAAAAACAACCCACCAAAAAAACCCCTGCACGTATTTTATGTATATAATTTGATGAGTTTGGATATATGCATAGACCTGTGATACCATAACAGTCAAGGCAATAAGCATATCCAACACTTCCAAAAGTTTCCTTGTGTCCCACACTTAACATGAGATCTACCCTCTTAACACATTTTTAAGGGCACAATATCATATTGTTACCTATAGGTTGTTACCTATAGGCACTATGTTGTACAGCAGATCACTAGAATTTATTCATCTTACATATCTGTTTACTTTAGCTGTTTTGATAAGTAAGTGGTATTATTTACATGGTATTAATTTGCAGTCCCCTGGTGGCTAGAGATGTTGAACATCTTTTCATATACTTTTTTTTTTTTTTTTTTTTTTTTGCGGTACGCTGGCCTCTCACTGCTGTGGCCGCTCCCGCTGCGGAGCACAGGCTCTGGACGTGCAGGCTCAGCGGCCATGGCTCACGGGCCCAGCCGCTCTGTGGCATGCGGGATCCTCCCGGACCGGGGCACAAACCCGTGTCCCCTGCATTGGCAGGCGGACTCTTAACCACTGCACCACCAGGGAAGCCCTCATATGCTTTTTAAAAAAAATTTATTTTATTTATTTATTTTTGGCTGCGTTGGGTCTTTGTTGCTGCATGTGGGCTTTCTCTAGCTGCGGCGAGTGGAGGCTACTCTTTGTTGTGGTGTGCGAGCCTCTCCCTGTGGTGGCTTCTCTTGTTGCGGAGCATGGGCTCTAGGCGTGTGGGCTTCAGTAATTGTGGTGCTTGGGTTCAGCAGTTGTGGCTCGCGGGCTTAGTTGCTCCATGGCAAGTGGGGTCTTCCTGGACCAGGGCTCAAACCTGTGTCCCCTGCATTGTCAGGTGGATTCCCAACCACTGGGCCACCAGGGAAGCCCCTCATATGCTTTTTGCTATTGATATATCGTTAGTGAAATGTCTCCATGTCCTTTACCCATTTTCTAATTGGATTGTGTGTTAGGCAGAATAATGTCACTTTTCTGCCGAATATGTCCATGTCCCAATCCCCCAACCCTGTGAATATGTTAATTACATGGGAGAGGAGAGTTAAGGTTGCAGATGGAATTAACATTGCTAGGCAGGTGACTGTGAGAAAGGGAGATTATCCTGGATTATCCAGCTGGCTCTAATGTAATAACAAGGTTCCTTAAAGGTGTAAGTGGGAGGCAGGAGAGGAGGTCAGAGTGATGTTGTGTGAGAAAGATTCAACCTGCCATAATTGGCTTTGAAGATGGAGGAAGGAGCCCATACGACAAGGAAATGGATTCTCCTAGAGCTTCAGAAAGGAACACGGCCCTGCAGAACCTTGATTTTAGGCCAATGAGACCTCTGTTACACTTCTAACTTTCAGAATTTTAAGATAATAAATTTGTGTTGTTTCAAGCCACAAATTTGTGGTAATTTGTTGTAGCAGCAAGAAGAAACTAATACAGGTTTGTTTTTTTTTTCACTGTTTGGTTTTGAGCGGTTTTTTAAAAAAAATGTACTCTAGATATGAGTCCTTTGTCAGACATGAAGTTTACAAATATTTTCTTCCAGTTGGTTTCTTTCATCCACTTAGAAGATTCTTTCCAAGTACAAAAGTTTTTTTATTTTGATGAAGTCCTCTTTATTGACTTTTTCTTTTCTGCATTATGATTTTGGTGTCATGTCTAAGAACCCTTCACCGAACCCTAGTCTAGAAAATTTTCTTCCTTTTTTTCCTAAAAACTCTGTAGTTTTATATTTTACATTTAAATATATGCCCCACTTTGAATTAACTTTTGTGTAAGATGTGAGATTTGGATTGAGGCTTACTTTTTGCCTATTGAGCTCCAATGGCCCCAGCACCATTTGTTTAAAGGCTCTTGCTCTTACATTGAATTGCTTTTGCACCTTTGTCAAAAATCAATTTGGAATATTTGTGTAGGTCTATTTCTGAGTTCTCTGTTCTCTTCTATTGATCTATATCTATCCCTCTGCCAATACAACATAGTCTTGATTACTATAGCTTATGTAATAAGCCTTGAAATCAGTTAGAATAATTCTTCTCATTTTCTTCTTCTTTGTAAGTTTGTTTTAGTTGTTCTAGGGCCTGTAACCTTCCATATAAATTTTTAAATAAATTTATCTTTGTTTAAATAAAAACTTTGCTGGTATTTGATAGGAATTAGTTTAAACTTGTGTATTAATTTGAGGAGAATTGACATCTTTGCTATGTTGAGTCTTCCAATCCGTGAACATAGATCTCCTTTTAATTAGATATTCTTTGATTTTTTTAATCAGTACTTTGTCGTTTTTAGCATATAAGTCCTGTATATGTTTTGATCAATTTACACCTACTTCTTTTTTGAAGGAGTGGCAGTTATAAATGGTATCGTATCTTAAATTTTGGTTTCCACATCTTCATTGTTAGTATATAGAAATATGAATGATATTTGTATGTTTATCTTATATCCTGTGACCTTGCTGTACTCACTTGTTAGTTCTAGGAGGTTTGTTGTAGATTCTTAGGGAATATCTGTGTAGACACTTATCCCATCTGCGTATAAGGACAATTTTATTTCTTGTTTTCTGCTCTGTATGCTTTTTCTTTCTTTTTTTCTTCTTATAACACTGACTAGAACTTGCAGTACTGTGTCTGATAGCCATGTTGAGAATGGACCTTCTTGCCTTGTTCCCAGTCTTTAGGGGGAAAGCATTCAGTCTTTTACCATTTAGTATGATGTCACCTGTAAGTTTTTTGTATACTTTCTTTATTGTGTTCCTCTATATTCCTTAGTTTTCTGGGAATTTTTATCATGAATGATATTGAATTTTGTCAGATGCTTTTTCTGCATAAATTGACATGATCATATGATGTTTCTTCTTTAGCCTGCTAATATTATGGATTACATTGATTGATATTTGAGTATTGAACTTGCCTTACATTCCTGGACTTAACCTATTTGGTCATGGTATATAATTTTTTTTACATATTGCTAAATAACTTGTTAAGATTCTGATAAAATTTCGTTAAAATTTTTAAATTTATATTCATGAAGGATATTGGTTTTTAGGGTTTTGGGGTTTTTTTTTGTACTTTCTTCATCTGGGTTTGTCTTAGGCTTCATAAAACGAATTGTCAAGTGTTCCCCTCTTTTCCATTTTCTGGAAAAGATTGGTAGTATTGGTGTTAATTCTTCTTTGCATGTTTGCTGTCATTCTCCAGTGAAACCATCTAGACCTAGGTATTTCTTTTTTTTGTGTGTGGTATGCGGGCCTCTCACTGCTGTGGCCTCTCCCGTTGCAGAGCACAGGCTCTGGACGCGCATGCTCAGCGGCCATGGCTCATGGGCCCAGCCGCTCCGCGGCATGTGGGATCTTCCCAGACCGGGGCACGAACCCGTGTCCCCTGCATCGACAGGCGGACTCTCAACCACTGCGCCACCAGGGAAGCCCGATATTTCTTTTTTTGAGTTATAAAATTATGAATTCAATTTCTTTAATAGTTAGAGTTATTCAAATTATCTATTCATATTAAATTGTTGTAGTATGTGTTCTTTGAGGAATTGAAGCAGTACATCTAAGTTGTCAAATTTATGAATGTGGAGTTGTTTATAGTGTTCCCTTATTATCCTTTTGATATCTGTATGGTTTGTCCTCTCCTGTTAAATTCCTAGTATTGGTGATTTGTGTCTTCTTTCTTTGCTAGAGGTTTGTCAATATTATTGATTTCTCCAGAGAATCAGATCTTTGTTGAATTAATTTTCTCTATTGCTTTTCTGTTTTTAATTTTATTGATTTCTGCTCCTATCTTTATTATTTCCTTCTGTTTGCTTTCATTTTATTTGGTGTTCTTTTTTCTGAACTTAGGAGCTTAGATGACACATTTGACTTTTACTGCTTTCTAATCTAAATATTTAGTGTTATAAATTTCAACACTGTTTTAGCTACCTTTTCAATATTTTGAAATGCTGTGTTTTCATTTTCATTCAATTCAGTGTGCTTGTGGATTTCCCTCTTTGACTTATGTATTTATTTACAAGTGTGTTGTTTAGTTTCCAAGTGTTTGGAGAATTTTGTGTTATCTTTCTGTTGTGTGTTTCTGATTTCACAGTGGTCAACCAGCGCCCTCTGTATGATTCCAATTCTTTTAACTTTGTTGAATTTTATTTCTTGGCCTAGGAAATGGTCTATCTTAGTATATGTTCCTTGGACACATGAAAAGCGCATGCATTCTGCTGTTGGGTGGACTGTTCCATAAATATTGATTAAATCATGTTGGTTGTGTTAAGTTCGTCTATATCTTGTTAATTTTCTGTTTAGTGCTTATATCAATTGTTGAGAAAGAGATGTTGAAGTCTCCAGCTACAGTTGTGGATTTGTATAGTTCTTTTCATTTTTTGCATTATATAGTTTGAAGCTTGGTTCAAATCACATATTTTAAAAGTTGTTTGGTGCACTTATAATTATGATTGCTATGTCCTTTTGGTAGATTCAGCCTTTTACATTATATAGTGTCCCTCTTTGTTCCTGATCTTTTTTTTTTTTTTTTTTGAAGTCAACTTTATCTAATATTACTGTAGCCCTTCTGGCTTTCTTTTGACCAACTTTTGCATGGTATACCTCTTCCATCCTTTTGCTTATAATCTACCTATATCATTATCATTGAAGTGATTCTCTTAATTCATAACTGTCCTTCCTCTCTCTCTCTCTCGCTTGTGTGTTCATGTTTGCACACACACGCTCTTTATTACTTGAGTGAAGTAGGTCATTTTCCTATAACATTTTCCACATTCTAGATTTGGCTTAATTTTATTCTTACAGAATACACATGTTCCTGCATTTCTTGATCTCCTGCAACCTAGCTGGTAGGTCTAGAGACTTAATTAGATTTAGGTTTAGATTGTTGTTCATAGTTCTGCACAGGTGGTGCTGTGTACTGCATCACGTCAGGAGGCACATAATATGTCTGGTTTTCACTCTTTTAGTGTTAAGACTGATTTAGAGGGCTCTGGTGTTGTTAGCCTGATTGAGCCATTGTAAAGTTCTTCAGCAACATCCTTTCTAATGGTTTTAACATTGATGAACCTTCGTTTCATTAGGGGCTGCAAATGGTGATTATTTTTCAGTCATTTCTTCTGCATTTATTAGCTGGAGTTCTTCTATGAAGAATGATTTTCCATCATCAACTATTTGGTTAACTTGCAATGCAATTTGTACAAAAATGGTACAGAATAAATGGTTGATTCTTCCCAGTTATTATTTCCAAAATAATTAGTCTGGTGCCTTAGCAACTTCCAAAGGTGACCAACGATTTTTTTTTTAGTATCTTTTGAACTCCGAGTTTTAAAGACTAATCCATTGCAGACTTTTGTTTTTGTTTTTGTTTTCCCCAAATTGTCCTGTCTTTGGTGAATGGAAAGTCCTTCAAGTGGCTCTGGGCTCCTTAGATACAACCCTAGTAGCCTTTGATAATGTACTTATTTTACAGTATAATAGAATGTTCCAAGTTCATCTTATACATTTCATGCCCCAGACCTTGAATTACCCATTTCTCTAAGGAGTTATGGTTTCTTTTAGTGGGAAATGGTGTTTAAAGACCACATTATGTCCCTGGACTGTCATTGCTTACTTAGCTTTCTTTGCTTCTGGGGTCTTTCAGTAGGGAGGTTATTTAAAAGGAGAGAATAATCAAGAGCTAAAACTCAGATTTTCTATTTAAATTTAAGATTATAGGGTTTCTTAATATAAGAACTTTTTTTGTTTTATATTTTTAAAATGCTGAAATGCTTGGTTCCTAGCAATATTGATGTAGCTGCGTGTTTTTAAAATATTATTATTGATATTATGACCAACAATAAGACTACTATACAATGAAGATATATAGTCAAAAACCATGTTTTAAAGTTGGTTGGAATAATTATTTGGTGTTACAACACCAATTTGATATACAGCAAGGTTTATTTGTTTCACTTTTCAACTTTTAATAATTGATTTTTCAAAATGTTTAAAAATATATATTTTAACAACTTTATTGAGATATAATTCACATTCAGTTCAGGATACAATTCACCCATTTAAAGTGTACATACAATCCACAGTTTTTAGTATATTCACGAACACGTGCAATCGTCACCACAGGCAACTTTAAACATTTTCATCATCTCAGAAAGCAATCCCATACCTTTTAGTTAACACCCTTCTATTCCTTCATTTCTCCCAGCCCTTTGCAACGACTAATCTATTACTTTCTCTCTAGAGATTTTCCTGTTCTGGTCACTTCATGTGAACAGACTCATACAATATGTAGTTTTTTGTGACTGGCTTATGTTACTTAACAAAATGTTTTTGAGGTTTTTCCCTGTTTCTGTGATCCAAGAGGATGCTTCAGTCTCATCCTGGGTTCTGGGATTTTCACAAAGGTGTCTTGTCTATGGAGGATTGCTAGCTGGTCTTTTTGTGAGGGGGATTGAAGTTGGCAACCACCTATTCCATGATGGTGACATCACGCTGCCTATATTATTTTACACTGTAATACTTATGTGTATTGAATATTGTATACTGTGATTGTATATGATTTATTGTTTTTCTTTATTTAGTATGTCTTCTTTGCTTTTTCTAAAATTACTTTTAGTATTTAGGAAGGTTTATCTTTATATTCAGTAGTTTCTTTGTATATAAACCGTTTATAGTGGCCTGTATTGTTATCTATTACTGTATAACAAATTACCCCCAGATTAATAGCTTAAAACACTGAATATTTGTTTTCTCAGTTTCTGTAGGTCAGGCTTAGCTGGGTGCTTCCTACTCAGGGTCTCTCATGCATCTCCCGTCAAGCTGTTGTCCAGACTGCAGTCATCTTAAGGCTCAACTGGGTCTGGCAACTCTGCTTTCATTCACATGGTTGTTGGCAGGCTTCAGAAGATCCACTGCCAAGCTCACTCATGTCATTGCTGTCAAGGCTTGGTTCCTCACCACATGGGCCTCTCTATAGGTTTCCTGAGTGTCCTTACAAGGTGGTAACTGGTGATTCGAGAGAGCCAGGCAGTGCCCAAGATGGAACTAATTTTCTTTATAACTGATCTCAGATGTGACATCCATCACTTGTGCTGTATTATATTTGTTAGAATACCTAAGCACAGCCCACACTCAAGGGGAGAGGATCATATAAATATATGAATGCTTGGAAACAGGTATCATTGACTGCCATCATAGGGGCTTTCTACCATAATTCCCTTAATTCTCCTTTATTCTATCTCGTTAAATGGTTTGATTCCTACCTAGTACTTACACAGTTGTTAATCTTTTCTACTTTTCGGCTGTCTTTCTTTTTTCTTTTCATTTAAAATTGCATCCTTTCTACTTTGTCAGAAAATATAACGTTTAAATTCTATTCTTCTCCTTATGTCTTCAACATTATTTTAATACCTGTACAACTAAATATATGAAATGCTCATCATCAGTCCTTTTGCTGAAATTCCCCAGTCAGCTTTTGGTTGGATGAAGCCCATCCTCTAGTATATTCTTCAGGAAGGGAACATGTTTATAATATTCCCTGGGCTTTTGCATGTTCAGAACTCCTTTTCTGTAGCCTCAGTGACTGAAGGAGAGCTTGGTTCCTTGTAAAATCCTTGGCTCCTGCTTTGTAAAGTCTTTGAAAAATGCTGCTCCTCTGTTTTCCCACTGCATGGCTTGCTTTTACAAAGTCCAATGACATCTAATTCTCTTGCCCTTGTACGTTATTTTGACTTTTTGCCTGGATGCTAATTTTTAAAATTCTTTAAAGCCTAGTAGTTCTTCTAAGATATGACTCATAGTTGATCATTTTGGGTCAGTTTTCCTGGGTACCTACTAGTCCCTTTTCATTGGTTTTTTTTCTGGAATTTTTCTTGGATTATGGCTTTAAATATTAATTTCCCTCCAGTACTTTTTCTTCTTCATGGGCTCCAATTATAGCATGTTAGAACTTCTTTCACTGTCTTCTATTTCAATCATTTCTTTCTCTGATCTTTTCTCTTATTTTAAGATTTCATATTCATTTCTTTGGGTGTTTTACTGTTTTATTTCAGTGTACCTTATTACATATTCATCGTATCTATTTTCCTTTATGCACTGCTTTCCCCTCCATTTTGGTCTGGTAGTGCCTTATTGTCTTTTGAGCTTTTAACAATTTTAAGGTTTTTTATTTGACATTGAATCAAGCTTTTTTTTTTTTTTTTTTCCCTGCACAGGGTTGAACAACCTAGCCTGCTATTATTAAAAGTAGAAATCCCTACTTAGTCATAAATGGACTTCCAAAGTTGCAAGTGTCCTCCTAGAAGTATAAGGAAATATATGCAAAGGGGAGATGTCCTATTTCTTTGCTTTGGAGGTATTGGGTGGCTGTTGAATGCCTTGTTTATTACTATAAACTTCAAAAAATTTTCACAAACTTCTTTTTCCACGTATCATCTCATACTGCCTTTTTCAATTCTCTGCCTAGGTGTGAAGGTTTTTGAAGCCTTATATTTATTGTGTTTGAAGGGTGCCATGAGAGAGAATTGTCAGATAAGCAGATAAAGTAGCAAACTATGAAGTATAGTTATTGAGCAGTTTTTGTTTATTTATCTGGAGAAGATAAAAGTACCAAAATATAGTAACTGCTTATGTTTTCATGTCTTCCCTGAGCTTAGTCCAGAATCACTTGCTTTTTCTAAAAGTGATCCTAGACTTCGGGATAAGGCTAAATCTAGACAGATTCATGGAATAGGCTCCTACAGTTAAGGCATTTGTTCCAAGCATTGGATGTATTTTTGAAAATCGGTATTTTCTAAACCTTCGTATATTGGAAAAAGCTTCAAAAAATGTGACCTCTATTCAGGAGTTAACTGTATTTGTTCTAAAACTATTTCTTTTTCACTCTTAGGTATACAAAGGAAATAACTAAAAATGACAAGTAGAAGTCTTGAGGAGTCCATGGGGGCTGTTCATATGGGGTTAGTCAGAACGCTTAAAGGATTCCAAAGCAAGATTTTGCCACCCCTGAGTTCGAAGGTGGTTACAGAAGAAGAAGTAAATCGAATGGTAATGTATAAGAGAATTTCAGAGTAAAATACTTAATGCAGTCTTTCTCCTCAGGAGAATGACAGTTGCTACTTGACATTCTCAGAATATCAAACAGAATTACTGGCTGATAATATCAGTTTAGTTAACACGGGTAGATTGCTGCAGAGCATAGTTACCTTTTAAAGCTTGGGAAATTTTTGAAATTATATACATCAAAGTAGAGGCTTAAATTAAATTGCTTAAGTTAATCAGTTGAACTAAGACTATGCAAGCAAATTATTAAGATTTTCTAAATATTAGCTAGAACCTTAAGAAACTGTCATTTATGTAGTTCAAAAACAGTCAAATATCAGAATTTCATAGGTTTAACATATATAATCAATTACCTGTTGATTGGCAAGAGTTATTTTTGTTTGTGTATTTGTAGAACATAATGCATTAAAATGATGACTGTATAATATCTAGGAAAAATGCATAACTTTTTCTGTCCTTTATGATAGAAAACAATTACATTTTTAATGAATTATAATGATTTGGTGAGAATTGAATTATAAACTACATGCTATGGAAATATCAGTAACAATTTAAAGTGTTAAACATTGTGTTCACTGCATTTTAAAAACTAGTCTCAGGTTATGTTCCAATTAGAAAAATAAAATCTATCATCATTTTCTTTTGTGATTGTTCTTGTTTCAGCTTTAAAGTAACTCCTTACTTTTTGCTTGTAAGAGTTTATTTTTATTTAAATTACAACACAGCTGATACCTCATAACATTTTAACATTCTAATCTGTGTTCCAATCAAAAGGAATCTTAAAAGCTATATTAGAAATATGCCTTCATTTAAATGGATTCAATCACAAAAATTAAATGTGTAGGGAATTTGAAGAGCATTGATTTTAACCCAAGGCGAAATGAATCAGCTAAATTATATGCCCCGAATGTTTTAAGAAGTCTTGGCACATACTTAAGCATTATGTTGCTGCCAGTGATCATAATCTCTTTGCATATAAAGTAGCCCTAGAACAAAGTGAACATTCCAGAACAACGATTAATAGTGATTGGTCTTGGGTAAGCCCTTGCTGGTTTATTTAAATGATTTTATTTAAATGATAGGTTACATTTTTTTCTCAAAACAGTAGAAAGTGTTAAAGAATTTTGTGTTCTTGTTTGGGTATGTGGATGTGACTGGCTGCTGGATCTGATGATTGACTTAGAGCTCTTTTAAAACAAGGTCTAAATGTGCTCTTACGATTTCTAAAAAGTTCAAACTCGTTCCTAAGCAGCACAGTCATACTTCCCAGATCCTTTACTTTATAAGATTTCTCTTTAACCTGATATAACATGATAAACACCCAAAAGCTTTACTTGCATGTTGTAACTTCATTTGAGAAATAGAAATATTTCAAGGAGGATTAGCCTCCTTAGCTCTGAAGCCCTTAAGTGATTTTAGAAACCTAGAGTTTTATGCTCTTCTGAGCATATATAAGCTCTTTGGTCATGTTCCCGTGCAATTTCTTGACCTTCCTCTCCCCTACCCCAGGTTCTTTTGTGTGATTCCTTCAAAATCATAAGGAAACAGCAACCACATATCCTTTCAAATTATTGTGCAAAGAGCTCAGAAGTGCACGGGTACTTCGCTTGTATTATTCAGTTATTTTAAACGTTTTATAGGGGAACTTAGTGGCATTCCAGAATTATTCTGAAAGCTGCAAACACAAATTATTCATTACTGGCACTTATGAAAGCACTTTTTCAGTATTACCATTTATGAATCTTTGGCTCCTGTTGCTTTAAATTCTAGCTGACTCCCTCAGAGTTCCTGAAGGAAATGTCCCTCACCACAGAGCAGAGACTTGCCAATACACGTGTGACGTGCCGACCACAGATCACTGAACTTTTAGATATGAGGGAAACAACATATCAAAAGGTAGCTGCTTTCTGTCATACTTGCATATAAAGTAGGTCCTGGAATAATGTGAATATTCTAGAACAATAAGAACTAAGCAGTACTTATTGTTCCTGGGCTAACTAATCCCTTATTAGATTTGTTTTATGTGTTCTTTTTCTACCTCTGTTGATCTTGATATCTATAATTTGATACAAAAAGAATTACACAATACAATAACTTAAAAAATATTTATTTATTATTTTTATTTATTTATTTTTGGCTGTGCTGGGTCTTAGTTGTGGCATGCGGACTCTTAGTTGTGGCATGCATGTGGGATCTAGTTCCCCAACCAGGGATCGAACCTGGGCCCCCTGCATAGGGAGCATGGAGTCTTACCCACTGGACCACCAGGGAAGTCCTCAACTAACTTTTGACTAGTCACATTTCTTCCTTAGCTACTTCTGGACACCATTGTTTACAGATTAGGAGTAATCCCAAGAATTATATTAACCAAGCCAAATTAGGTTATCCTCCTAGTGTAAGAAATCCCTCCTTACCTGAGCTGTCATAACTAGAAAGGAAGAAGGAGGAACTGTTTATTAAAATAGGCATTTTTGTCTATTCTGGCTGATTTCCAATAACAAATGTATCCTTTTAGTCTCTAAAGAATAGCTATTTTAACATGTTTCTGTATTCTCATGTAAACCATACATTCCAGGCTTTAGGAGTATATGTTTATAAAGTAGTTCTTATTTCCTACATTTTAATTAATTTCTTGAATTATATGCTTCACTTTTTGCACAAATTATGGTATGAGCCTCCATCAGTTAAACTGCTGGAGATTAGCCTCCTCTCAAAGGGTTCCCAGCTATTCCTGAGGGTTTTTCAGAGTGATTTCCCACAAGACAAGTGAGTCCCTCAGGCTTTTTTGCTCTCCTTGGCATGCCATTGCCATCCCATAAAATTTGCTCTTCTTCTGAGCACTTCTAGCTTTAGCTATTCATTGTTTCCTCTCTTTCCCATAACACCCTCTAACTTTGAGAGCAGGGAACACAGCTTTCTCCAAAGCTAATTCATCCTAATTAAGGGCTAAATGCTCCTTTCCCAGAGCATAACTAAGACCAGACTATGTGTATTGTTCTGTGTGTACTGCTTGTGTGTGTGTTTTAATGTATTTTGATTCCTGCTATGAAGGATGAAGAAATTAGTGTACCACATCTCATCTTCTTGCCTCTGTCCTCTGTCAACTCAGTCGGTTATTTTTTCCTTTGTTTTCCGGAGTTTCATTTGTTTTTTGGTAGATAGTCGTACTCTTCTCATTTCCTCAAGAAGAGATTATGGAAACTATATTTCCTTGATTTTATAAATTTGATAATATTTGCCTATTGCCTTTATAGGTGAACTGCAGATTTGTTAGATGTAAAATTCTTGGGTCACACATTATCCCCATAAGAGATTTGCAGGCATTTTCTTCACTACCTTCTGGCTTTAAATGACGATATGCGGAAGTATGCAGCCTAATATTTTAGCTTGTTTGCCCAAAGATTGTTTATTCTTATTTGATGTCCAGTGATTTTATTAGGATGTGACTAAATTTTTCCTAAGACACTACATACCATTATTTTATTTTTAGAAAGTTTTTCTTGAATTATCAAGTATTTGTCCAGGCCATTTTTGTTTTTATGTTTTTTAGAAATATCAATTGTGAACATGCTGGATCTTCTTTGTCTGCCCTTCTACACCTTGCATTTCCTCCCTAATCCATCTTAAACTTTCTGTTCATTCCCATTTCATTGTAATTACATTCATCAACTTAACCTCTGTATCCCTTACTTTGAGTTGTGTGTGTGTGTGTGTGTTTCTCTAAAAATTCATTCTTAAGCTTGACCAGTTCAACACACCTGGGTTGTCTCACAGCATTTTACAGTTAGTTTCTTTTTTTGTACTTTTTAATTCACTTGTGTCTCAGATATCACTCTTCTTTGGCTTTCTTCCTACTTCACTGGTTGCTTTTTTCTTATTTGTTGGATCTTTCTCCTCTTCCTGTTGGCTAAATATTGGAGTTCCCCAGTACTTGGTCCTTAAACTTCTTTCTCTTCTGAACTCATTCCTTAGGTGACTCCTTCCAGGAACAAGGCTTTAAATTTCACCTTTTAAGTGATTGCTTTCATAATTATATCTCCTGCTATGGCCTAGCCCCTGAACTCTGGATCATATATTCAGCTCAATGTGTGATTGGCAGCTCAAACTTAAAATCCTTAAGAGCTAATTTTTGCATTACATTCTTTCCCTAAAGGCATGATCTTTCCTCTTTTGTCTTTCCTCCCTCCACCGTGTAATACCCCCATTTATCTATTTTCTCAGGCCAAAAACCTTGGTGTTATCTCTGATGCCTCTGTTTTTCTCATGTCTTATATGAAATCCAAAACAAGGGCTAATAATCACAAATATGTCTTTAATCCAACCACTTCTCACCACCTCCACCACTGCCATCCCAGTTCAACCCACCATCATCTAGACTCCTGAAATAGCCTCCCTGTTTCCAACTCATCGCCCCGTTATCAATTCTCCACAAAGAAGTAAGAGTGATTTTTATTTTATTATTTATTTATTTATTTAAAATATTTATTTATTTATGGCTGTGTTGAGTCTCCGTTGCACGTGGGCTTTCTCTAGTTGCAGTGAGCGGGGGCTACTCTTCATTGTGTTGCACAGGCTCCTCACTGTGGTGGCTTCTCTTGTTGCAGAGCATGGGCTCTAGGTGCGTGGGCTTCAGTAGTTGTGGCTCGCGGGGTCAGTAGTTGTGGCACACGGGCTTAGTTGCTCCGTGGCATGTAGGATCTTCCCGGACCAGGGCTTGAACCCATGTCCCCTGCATTGGCAGGCAGATTCTTAACCACTGCGCCACCAGGGAAGTCCCAAGAGTGGTTTTTACAAATGTGAATCAGAACATGTTACTTCCGTGTTGAAAACCACCTAGTAGCTTCCTGTTACCCTCATAGTTATAAGGTCCTGCATTATCTGATCCTGAGCCCTTAATAGTCTTTTCCTTCCTCTCTCCCCCAGCTCATTCTCCTCTAGCTGCTCTCCCCTCTTGCTGCTCTCCAAACACTCAAGGATAATTCTCACCCTAGGGCCTTTGCATTTGTTATTCCTTCTAACTGGAATGCTGTTCTCTCAGATCTTTGCGTGACTTGCTTCAGATCATTTCCTCAGAGAGGCCATCCCCCATTCACTCTGTCTCCTTGTCCTACTTTGGTTTTCTTCATAGCCTTATCACTGCCTGACCTCATATTATGTATTTCTTTTTTTAAAAAAATATTTATTTATTTATGTGGCTGTGCTGAGTCTTAGTTGAGGCCCGTGGGATTTTCGTTGCCGTGTGTGGGATCTTTAGTTACGGCATACGGGATCTAGTTCCCTGACTAGCAATTGAACCTGGACCTCCTGCATTGGGATTGTGGAGTCTTAGCCCCTGGACCACCAGGGAAGTCCCTATTTCTTTATTTTTTATCCATTTCCTTAAGCATTTCAACTTCATGAGGCAGGGGCTTTATTGGCTTTGTTCACTACTCTATGCTCAACATATGGAAAATATTAGAAACTCAATTAGCATTTATTGAATGAACACATGAATTTTTCATCTCTTTGTCATTGTGATTATTATTATCACTCATCTTTGAAATAAAGAAGGGAATTCTTCCTGGACTTGCTGTTTGCAGGTAGTTAATGTTGAGGCGGAGCTCGGTAGGGTTACAGACCAGCAGGAATTCTCCATGAGTCTAAGGGCAGCTCTTTATGAAAGCAGATCATATGTATGTGTTTATTTGGAAGGGAAATGAGAGGAAGGGAGGAGGAGTAACTGAGTTATGTTAGCCTTTTCTTCTCCCCAGAGTTCTAACTTAGGGATTCTTATGATTCTTTTACCCTGTCTAAATGATGGACTCTTCCTATAAATATGCATTTTGTGTATTTTCCACGCAATTGTCAGTAGTTCAGTGTAGATCTTCTTTAATTTCTGTCGATAATGGTTTGTAGTTTTTCCAGGTAAAGTTCTTGCACATCTTTCATTGGATTTATTCCTATGTATTTTATGTTTTAGGATGTGATTTTAAATGATATTGTTTATAAATTTCATTTCCTAAATGTTCATTGCTAGTACAAAGAAATATAATTGATTTTTTATGTTGACCTTGTACTCAGTGACCTTGATAAATCACTTGTTAATTCTAATTTATCTATAGGTTATTTTGAACTTTCTAAATAAACAAGTTTTTGTTCTGGGGAAAATGTCAGTTTTGTTTCTTCTTGATCAAAACTTCTAGTGTTAAAATAGCCTTGTATTTCTGAGATAGACTCAACTTGGTCATGTATTATCTTTTTTATATATTGTAGGTTTCAGTTTGCTAATGATTTGCTTTTTTTGTTTTGATCTATGGTTCATGACCTATAATTTTCCTGTCTCCTACTGTCTTTCTGAAATATATGAAAGTTATGCTAACAACATCATCATTAAATGGAAGACATTTAATTTTTTGTTTTTCTTTTTCATTGTAGTTTACTATAGGACATTATAGTTCCCTGTGCTATACAGTAGGACCTTGTTGTTTATCTATTTCATATATAGTAGTTTGTATCTGCTAATCCCAAACTCCTAATTTCTCCCTTTCCCACCCTCTTTCCCCTTTGGTAACCATAAGTTTGTTTTCTATGTCTGTGAGTCTGTTTCTGTTTCATAAATAAGTTCATTTCTGTCATATTTTAGATTCCACATGTAAGTGATATCATATGGTATTTGTCCTTCTCACTTACTTTACTTAGTATGATAACCTTTAGGTCCATTCATGTTGCTACAAATGGCATTATTTCATTCTTTTTTATGGCTGAGTAGTATTACATTGTGTATATATACCATGTCTCCTTTAGCCATTCATCTGTCAATGGACATTTAGGTTGTTTCCATGTCTTGGCTATTGTAAATAGAGCTGCTATGAATATTGGGTTGCATGTATCTTTTTGAATTAAAGTTTTATCCAGATATATGCCTAGGAGTGGGATTGCAGGATCATATGGTAACTCTGTTTTTAGTTTTTTTTAAAGAACCTCCATACTGTTCTCCACAGTGGCTGCACCAATTTACATTACCACCAACAGTGTAGAAGATTCCTTTTTCTCCACACCGTCTCCACCATTTGTTATTTATAGACTTTTAATGATGGCCATTCTGACCACTGTGAGGTGGTAACTCATTGTGGTTTTGGTTTGCATAATTAGTGGTGTTGAGCACTTTTTCATGTGCCTATTGGTTATCTGTATTTCTTCTTTGGAGAAATGTCTATTTAGATCTTCTGCCCATTCTTTGATTGTTTCTTTTCTTGTTATTGAGTTGTATGAGCTATTTGTATATTTTGGAAATTAAGCCCTTGTCTGTTGCATCATTTGCAGATAATTTCTCCCAGTCTGTAGGTCGTCTTTTCATTTTGTTTATTGTTTCCTTTACTGTGCAAAAGCTTATAAGTTTGATTAGCTCCTATTTGTTTATTTTTGCTTTTATTTCTGTTGCCTTGGGAGACTGACCTATGAAAATATTGGTACAATTTATGTCAGAGAATGTTTTTCCTATGGTCTCTTCTAGGAGTTTTATGGTGTCATATCTTATGCTTAAGTCTTTAAACCATTTTGAGTTTATTTTTGTGTATGGTGTAAGGGTGTGTTCTAATTTCATTGATTTACATGTGGCTGTCCAGCTTTCCCAGCACTGCTTGCTGAAGAGACTGTCTTTTCTCCATTGTGTATTCTTACCTCCTTTGTCAAAGATGAATTGACCATAAGTGTGTGGGTTTATTTCTGAGCTCTGTTCTGTTCCATTGATCCATATGTCTGTCTTTGTACCAAAACCTTGCTGTTTTGATTACTGTAGCTTTGTAGTATTGTCTGAAGTCTGGTAGGGTTATGCCTCTAGCTTTGTTCTTTTTCCTCAGGATGGCTTTGGCAATTCTGAGTCTTTTATGGTTCCATATAAATTTTAGGATTAATTGATCTAGTTCTGTGAAAAATGTCATAGGTAATTTGATAGGGATCACATTAAATCTGTAGATTGCTTTGGGTAGTGTGGGCATTTTAACAGTTTAATTCTTCCAATCCAAGAGCATAAGCTATCTTTCCATTTCTTTGAATCATCTTCAGTTTCTTTTATAAATGTTTTATAGTTCTCAGCATATGCCTTTCATCTGCTTCATCAGGTTTATTTGTATTTTGTATGTGATTTAAAAAACATTATTTATTTATTTATTTTTGGCTGCATTGAGTCTTCATTGCTGCATGTGGGCTCTCTCTAGTTGCGGCGAGCGGGGGCTACTCTTCGTTGTGGTGCACTGGCTTTTCATTGTGGTGGCTTCTCTTGTTATGGAGCATGGGCTCTAGGCACGTGGGCTTCAGTAGTTGTGGCTCGTGGGCTCTAGAGCGCAGGCTCAGTAGTTGTGGTGCACGGGCTTAGTTGCTCCATGGCATGTGGAATCTTCCTGGACCAGGGATCGAACCTGTGTCCCCTGCATTGGCAGGCAGTTTCTTATCTACTGCGCCACCAGGGAAGCCCATATGTGATTTTAAAGTGAATTGTTTTTTACTTTCCCTTTCCAGTATTTCATTGTTAGTGTAAAGAAATGCAGCAGATTTCTGTATGTTAATCTTGTATCCTGCTACCTTGCTGAATTTACCTATCAGTTCTCGTAGTTTTTGTGTGGAGTCTTTAGAGTTTTCTATATATAGTATCATGTCATCTGCATATAATGACAGTTTTACCTCTTCCAATGTGGACAAATTTTATTTCTTTTTCTTATCTGATTGCTATGGCTAGGCCTTCCAATATTATGTTGAATAGAATTGGTGACAGTGAGCATCCTTGTCTTGTTCCAGATTTTAGTGGGAAGGCTTTCGGCTTTTCACTGTTGAGTATTATGTTGGCTGTGGGTTTATCATAAATAGCTTTTATTATGTTGAGATATGTTCCCTCTATATCCACTTTGATAAGAATTTTTTTTTATCATGAATGGATGTTGAATTTTATCAAATGTTTTTTCTGCATCTATTGAGATGATCATGTGGTTTTTGTCTTTTCTTTTGTTGATGTGGTATATCACATTGATTGATTTGCTTATCCTTGTGACCCTGGGATGAATCCAACTTGATCGTGGTGTGTGATCTTTTTTTATGTGTTGTTAGATTTGGCTTGTAATTGACTTGTAATTTTCTTTTTTGGTATTGTCTTTGTCTGGTTTTGGTATCAGGGCAATGGTGGCTTCATGGGATGACTTTGGGAGTGTTCTTTCCTCTTCAGTCTTTTGGAAGAGTTTGATATAAGAGTTTTGGTGTAAGTTCTTTGTATGTTTGGTAGAATTCCCTAGTGAAGCCATCTGGTCCTGGACTTTTGTTTGCAGGGAGTTTTTAAATTACAGGTTCTATTTCATCTCTAGTGATCGATCTGTTCAAATTACCTATTCCTTCTTGATTCAGTTTTGGTGGGCTGTATGTTTCTAGAAACTTATCCATTTATTCTAGGTTGTCCAATTTGTTGGCATATAATTGTTCATAGTATTCTCTTATGGTTTTTTGTGTTTCTGTGGTATTGGTTGTTATTTCTCCTCTTTCATTTCTTATTTTGTTTATGTGAGTCTTCTCTTCTTGGTGAACCTGAACAGAGGTTTGTTGATTTTGTTTATCCTTTAAATAAAACAGCTGTTGGTTTTATTGGTTTTTTTCTACTTTCTAAAAATCTCTATTTTATTTATTTCCTTTCTGATCTTTATTATTCCCTTCTTTCTGCTAACTTTAGGTTTTGTTTGTTCTTTTTCTGATTCTTTTAGGTGGTAGGTTAGGTTGTTTATTTGAGATTTTTCTTGTTTTTTACAGGAAGGCCTGTATTGCTATGAACTTCCCTCTTAGGACTGCTTTTGCTGTGTGCTCTCTGTTCTGCCTGTTGCAAACTGACTGCTGCACTCTCCTCCGAGCCTCTGAAGCTTCCTTTCTGTCCCAGCTGATCACCACGCCAGTGAAGGGGCTTCCCAGGATGAGGGAACCTTTCCTCTTTCACAGCTCCCTCCCAGGGGCGCAGGTCCTGTCCTGATTCATTTATTTTTTTTCTTTCATCCTACCTGGTTATGTGGTAATCTTTCTTGCTATTTTGGTTTAATGAGATCTTCTGCCAGCACTGAGCAGGTATTCTGTGAGAATTATTCCACATGTAGATGTACTTTTGTTGTATTTGTGAGAGGAGGTAAGCTCCTCATCCTTCTATTCTGTCATCTTGATTTGGCAACCCCTAATTTTTTGTTTTTCTTTCCTTTGGGAGAGTTCCTATAATGTTTGAGTTGTATTTTCTTTAAATGGCAGTGCCACACTTTTTAAAAAATTAATTAATTAATTAATTTTTGGCTGTGTTGGGTCTTCGTTGCTGCGCGTGGGCTTTCTCTAGTTGTGGCGAGTGGGGGCTACTCTTCATTGTGGTGCATGGGCTCCTCACTGTGGTGGCTTCTCCTTTTGCAGAGCATGGGCTCTAGGGCACATGGGCTTCAGTAGTTGTGGCACACGGGCTTCAGTAGTTGTGGCTCATGGGCTCTAGAGTGCAGGCTCAGTAGTTGTGGCGCACGGGCTTAGTTGCTCCGCGGCATGTGGGATCTTCCTGGACCAGGGCTCGAACCCGTGTCCTCTGCACTGGCAGGTGGATTCTTAACCACTGTGCCACCAGGGAAGCCCCAAGTTGTATTTTCTTTAAATGTTTGCCAGAATTTGCTTGTAGAGCTATTTGGGCCAGAGTTTTATCCATGAAAAGTTTTTACTTTACAGATTCAATTTCTCTAATAGTTAGGGAACACTTCATATTTTCGATTTCTTTTTGTGCTAGTTTTTACAAATTGTATCTTTTAGGAATTTATAATTTTAATCTAAATTTTCGCATTTGTTATCGTTTTACTTAGTTTGGGTTCTGTAGTAATGTTCCTATTTTTTATAATTGGCTCTTTTATAATTGGCTGTGTCTTCTTTTCTTGATCAGACTCAGGTATTTTATTATTTTTATTAGTCTTTAAAGACTCAACTTTTGGCTTTGTTGATTCTGTGGGACAGTTACTTTGTATTTCATTAATTTCTGCTGTTTTTGTTGTGTCGTTTTTGGTTTTTTGTTTGGGTTTTAATGTGTTTTTTATGTTTGCTATTGTTGTTCTAAATTATTGAGGTGGATACTTACATCTTCAATTTCCAAACTCTCTGCTGGGGTGCTCCCAGGATACAACCGTGAACTCAACACAGCATCGTGGGGTATTCTGAATTTTTAAGGGAAACATGGCAGTACTCAAAACCTGTTGGATACTACATAAGCTATTAGCTTGAGATAATTCAGTTTTAACATTAGATAATACTGTTTTTTTAATCCCTCAGTGCCTCCAAACAGGTTTTTGTTGTTACAGCTTTTCTTCTTATTCTCATAGGGGAGTTGGTTCAAATTACCTTATTCACCATTACTGGAAATGGAAGTTTTGAGTTGTTGTTCTAACTAGCCTATTTTTTAAATTGAGGACCAAAACCTACTTTCTTTTGTATTAAAGAAGTTGATGACAATAACCTTACTGATTATAATAGTGTTTATAGTACTTTCCCCTCTTTGAATGTTTCCTTTGTTCTTGGTGTTAATATTCATAGGTATATGTAGTAATTTCTTATCTTCCCCAGTTGTTTCTGCCATTGTGTGACTATATGATTTTATTCTTTCAACTGCAGTTTCCAGGAATTGACCTGGATCAGGCCTTATTCCAGCCCTTTCCATCAGAAATTGTATTTCAGAACTACACTCCCTGTGAAGTCTATGAAGTTCCACTGGTTTTGAGGAACAATGACATAGTGAGTATGTTTGCTGGGATGACTGTACCTTTCATGGATCTATAAGAAGGGATTAGATAAAATGGGATCCTGTAGGGTCTTAGATAAGCTCTTGAACTTGATAGGCCTAGGAAGGCAGATAAAAACATGCCCTTTGACTATAAGCTTAATGAAGACAAGACTGTGTTGGCTGGTTTGTTGCTAAATGCTCAGTCCCAGGGCAGTACCCAACAACTGGTAAACTCCCAGTGTGTGCACTGACATTTTGTTGAATAAGAGATTGGCTAGATCAGTGTCATGAAGTTCTCATGAGTGACCATTTGGGCTAGATTTTCATTTAATACAAGATGATTACTGTTCATGTTTACATACTCCACGTTAGAGCCACTGTTTCCCCAATTGAAGGTATCAACTCTACTCATGAATTGCAGTTGTTGAGCCAATGCATTTAGATTCTGCAAATTGTATTAAAAAAAACAAAACAAAAAAGAAGATCCCCTTTTCTCTCTTCCATCTCCTCCCTTCTACCTCAGATAGCCTTCAGATTTTGTTTACAGATAGTTTTGGATGGCTTCTCCCACTGTCTGTACCTTGTTTCTTTGTGCTTGCAACTGAGGATTTCTTCTCCATCCTTATGCCTTTTCTTTCAGAGATATATTAGGGTATATTTCAAGAAAGAGTATTAAATGACTGAAGAGTTCCTTGACACGTAACAATAATGAAAGGAAGAATAATGCAGAAGGTCAGTATGAAGCACAGTTAAGTGTGAAAAGTAATCAGGTAGGAAGGAAGGCATTAGAGAGATGCTAAGCATCAGGTGTTAAGGACAAGTAGAAATACTTATGGGAGTCTTAGAATGTTGAGACAAAAATTCTAGCTATAATAAAGTAGGGAAAATAAGTGAAGACTATGCAAGAATTCAAGGCAAATGGGAAGACTTGCAGTTATATTCAGTACAGTAGCTCATTAAAGGAATCAGTGATGCCTTTCAGAGATCAATGGGGTGATTTAGTGACAGCAAAGTCAGACTTTGGAGAAAATGGAACATTTAGTTCTTCGCTGAAGGCGTGTTAGCAAGAGAAGCTCATGGGTTGGAAGCTAAAAGGTAGGCAGAGAGCAGAAAAACCCCGAGGTGTTCAGGGTTATGTTCCTAGACCTCAGGAAGAGGTGAGTTACATAGACATTAGAACTCTCTCTTTTCATGCAGGGCTGCCAACCAATTTAGTTTCTCACTTCGAGTTCTTGTTTTCCCTTTCTCCATTACTTTTTGACTCTTGTTCAAGTTCTTTTAGGCTATTAAAGGCAGAGAGGAGCTAGTCCAAAGGGTACTTTGGGTACTCCTCCCCAGCCATAAGCAAGAAATGCTTGTCACTGAGTGTATATGTGCACGTCAAGGATAAGAGGCATGTGTGAGTCTTGTCTGCCAAAGGGCATTCAGTTCTCATGTATAAAACCCACACTTCTTGGTAAGATGCTGCTAGAGTATTGGATCCCATGAAAGGATGGTCCTCATCTAAGGAAAGTTCAGCTATCAGCAAGCAGACAGATTCTGTAGGCTAGGCGGGCTTGTTCTTGGTGAGTTACTCCCAGGACCTTCATACGAGGTGGCTGATGTAAGCCTGCTTCTCTACTTCTTGGTTCATGGATATGCAAGGAACCACTGAGATGCATTTGGGGCACTGAGAAATGCTTTCTGTGTCATTTACCTTTTATTTGCTTCCTGACTGCCATGGAGTGCAAAAGACAGAGCCTGTTTGGTCTTTGTTTCTCTACCTCTCTCAAACACACAAGTTGAAAGTAAGCCATGAACACTCGACAAGCCACAACACAATTCACTTGGGGTATAATTATAAACACCCAGACTCCAGAGTCAGACTAATCTGGGTTCAGATTCTAGGTGAACTGTCTCCCAGCTGTAGACTTTGGGCAAGTCGCTTCACTTCTCCAAGCTATGGGGATAAGAATAGCACCCATTTCAATAGGTTGTTTGGAATATTAAATGAGATAATGGATGTAAAGTACTCAGCTCAGTGTCTGTCCTATAATAAGCACTAAAGCAATGTTACTATTCTTCTTCTTATTAGTGTTGCTGTTGTTTTCCTTTCTAGTTTTTAATCCACAGTTAGGCTCTTACTAAAGTATTCCCAGCAAGCTTATATGGCATCATTCATGAACACCACTGCACATTTCTCTTACCAGCAAAGCCAATTCTATTCCTACCAGATTTGTACACATCTCTTTCTTACCTCCCCACTCTCTAGTCTTGAGATCTGTCTGAATTCTCTCTGCATTTCTTCTTCCCTTCTGCATCTGGGTTTCAGCTTTGAGAGGTTGTGGGAGTTCCTGTTTCCTCATATTTCACCTGAGACTCCTAGGACATACTTAACTATAGTTAACTTTCTTCTGCCCCCTTTGAGTTTTTAAAAAAACAGTCCTCTCCCATTCCTGTGTCTCTAGAACCTCCACTCCTGACCAACCCCCTTCTCACATTTACATTTCTTTTACTGCTTGGGGCTATCTGAGATAGAAATATGTACTCTGGATGAGGCAAGCAGAGCAGAGGAATAAGACTGTAAAAGGATGGGACTGTTTGAAGCTGCTCTGAGACTGGCCTTGGGGATTGTACTGCCCTCTGTTTTCTTGCTTCACAGTGGTGTTTAGGTAGGACAGTCCTATAGGGAGGGAAGGTGGAGTTAGGCCGGGACTTGATCCGGAACACCATTGCTTGGTAAAGCTGTAGCACTTATGGCAAGTGTCTGTTTCCTCATCTGTAGAATGAATTGTAATGAAGCTCAAAGGTTATTGTGAGGATCAAGTGGCATCTCGTGTACAGTGGATGATCCATAGCGGGAGTGCAGTAAGTGTGATTTCTTCTCCCAGAGCAGTTCTCAAATGTTGGGAAGTCCAGTGCAGCTCCACCGTGTGGGTGGGGTTTTAGATGATTAAGCAGTTAGTCTTCGAAAATAGTCACATTTAAATAATAAAATAAAGATTTGCAATAACAAATTGAGTAATAATAATAATGTTAATAAAAATTAAAGCTAAAGTACATTGAGTGCTTACTTTGTGTGAGGTCCTGGGGTAAAGGTAAGTACTGTCATCTCCTTTTACACTCGAGGAAACGGAAGTTCAGACCTAACCAAAGTCACATGGCTAGTAAGTAGTAGATGGAGATTTCACATTTAACTGCAAGGCCTGTCCTTTTTCTTCTGCTTTCACATGTACAGTGCCCATTATTGTGTTTTTCTTGCAGGTTCCAAGGATGGTGAAAGTTGTTGAGGAAAGTTCACCTTACTTTAAAGTAATCAGCCCCAAAGATATTGGCCACAAAGTAGCACCAGGAGTGCCGTCCGTTTTCCGAATCCTCTTTAGTCCAGAGGAGAACAAGGTAACAGCAGCGCTGGCAACAAACTGGTTGAATGCGCGTCACTAGCAGTTTGCAATTCTGAGCATTCGAGGAGGTGGTGTTGGTGGTGGTATTGTTGGTGGTGGTTTTAGTGGTATTGGTTGTGGTGGTGGTGTGGTGGTGGTGGTAGCTGTGTCGTCGACAGTGTTGTTGGTGTCGTTGATGGTATCGGTGGTGGTGGTGTTGATGGTGGTGTTGCTGGTGGTGGTGGTGAGGAGAGGAATGGTGAGGGTGGATGAGAGGAGGGGATGGTGCACCACTGGGAATACGGAGAGAATTGTCAAACAGTGATGAGGGCTTATATGAGCTGCAAGTAGCCAGAGTGTAAAGAAGGGTAATCCTGGATGCTCCCATGGGACCTACTTCAGCATATTTATGTTGGATTGTACACCAAAAAGGAAAAGATGTGGCCCGGGTGCAATGAGCTGAGACAAAGGGTAGAGATTATGCCTTCTTGGAAGTTTGGGATTCTTGTTAGTTGCATCCCTCCTCCCCACACTCTAACTAGTTTAGGAAAGAGTCCTAAGATCCAATATTGATCACAGTATCAGCCTCACTAATGGCAAAGAATATGGCCAGGACCTGAGGCCATATTCTGCTCCTCAATGACCGGTAGATAACCAGTCCTCCGTGAAGGGGTGACCTCACCAGTAGCTCTTCCTGAGCACGAGTGGAGAGGCTAGAGCCAAAAGCAGAGACCTGCCCTGTCTGCTTATCCTTGTCCGCACACAGACCGGCTAGAAAGAGCCTGAGTTCAAAAAGAGGCCGTTTCCCTCCAGCATCACCACAGCTGTCAGGAATCTAGCCTATTCTCAGGCTCTCCTCAGTTGTATAAATTCCAGTTACTTCTGGAAGGAAAATCTAGCTTGGGCGACTGAGGGAGGAGGCTTCTCCCCAGCCCTTCTCCAAGACTGCAGAATTGTGGGTTGAGTTTTCCTCTGTAAGGGCCAAAGTGGGGACTTGTGTGGAGGAGGAAAGGGCTTTTACCAGCATGACTGAAAGAGCGAGGACAAAAAACAAGGCTAAAATAGGCATAACAAAATGTCAGGTTATATATAATGTTAAATAGTGTGTTTGCTTATCTGTATTGTGCCGTTATGGTTGGAATCAAAAGAGCATAATGGAGACACAGAGAACTAGCTTTGAATCCCTGCTTCTCCATCACTAATACTTATTAGCTGTTGTAAATGTCATTACCAGTATTCCTGGTGCTGGTGCTACTGTTTCTGCTTTTCTGGAGAGCAGGGATAGAGAATTTAATGTGGTCTGCCAAGCATACATCACTGGAGCAAGTGGTTAGAAATTTCATTACTATTATACTGCTGTTATTTTTCCACTCTGTAGTATTACTGTTTGTTTCTTGGGCTGTGTTTATGAACTTATCATTTTGTTTGGGGTATTATTGAAATAAACAGAAAGATAAATAGTTCCAGAAGTAGTGCTTTTTGTTATACGTTATTGAAGTCCTTATTTTTTTCTCCAGGCTCTATATCTGAATGCTCTCTGTGAAGAGAACAGTACTTGGATTTAGTTTGGGTGTCAAATTTTCCTACACTGTCAATTAATTATAAAAGCTGAATATAATAAGCTTTTGTGCAGCCTGAAATACTAAGCTTGCTGGATTTGAGGAGTTGGCTTTCCTTAATTTTTTTCTGTGCTGGAGAAAAAAATGTCTTCTGTTGAATAAGTATTATTCTACCTGTAGGTAGTCTGGCTGAGAAAGGGATACACAGAAGTTTCTGAAGAGGTGGAATGTTCTATGTCATGATAGATGTGTGGGTTACATGGATGAATTCATTCATCAAAATTGTATATTTAATATTTGTGCACTCCAAAATATCTAAACTTTACCTTAAAAACTTTTAAAGTATAAAAGCAATAGAAAGGTGAATGGATGGAGGTACAGATGAAACCAGAATGACAGAATGTTAATAACTGTTGAATCTGGGTGATGGATACATGGGATTTGTTATACTATTCTGTTTTATTTGTGTATATTTAAAATTTTACCTCATCAAATGTTAAAAGCAAAGGGGGAGAGATTTTATTACTGCTTATCTATACAGCAAATAAATAACTGAAATATATTTTAGGTGAGTTTGTATTTACTTTAAGTATGAAATGCCAGCATTCCCATTGAGGCTTATTACTTGGCTATATTTCGTGGAAGCTTGTCTTACTCCTAGTTTTTTTTTTTTAATAAATTCATTTTATGAATTTGTTTTTGGCTGTGTTGGGTCTTCGGCTTTCTCTAGTTGCGGTGAGCGGGGGCTACTCTTCGTTGCTTATCATTGCGGTAGCTTCTCTTGTTGCAGAGCACGGGTTCTAGGCACACGGGCTTCAGTAGCTGTGGCACGCGGACTCAGTAGTTGTGGCTTGCGGGCTCTAGAGCGCAGGCTCAGTAGTTGTGGCGCACGGGCTTAGTTGCTCCGCGGCATGTGGGATCTTCCTGGACCAGGGCTCGAACCTGTGTCCCCTGCACTGGCAGGCAGATTCTTAACCACTGCGCCACCAGGAAAGCCCACTCCTAGTTTTTTTATTCCCTCTTAGCATTCCATTTCACGAACATTGCCTATGCCCTATGGGGAAAGCCTTAATTAAAAAAAATAAGTTAAATGTTGTTTTACTGTTTCTTCTTCTAAGTATTTGAAAGTTATCAATGGTTACATGCATGTATGAGGAGAGAGAGAGTGAGTATAATGGCTACCTATGAGAAACTTATCTAATTTTGGACACATTAGGATTTTATGTTGGATTGGGCTCTAAGCTATGAAATAATTGACATAATACGTTTTTCTAAGGACGTAGTGATTTCTCCTTCTGCTGACTGTCTAAGACTGATGGTGGGTTTTTGGGGAAGCTCCTGCTGCTAGTTTTGGTTCCCTTTATCTGCAAAGATCCTGCCACCCTTGCACCATCAGCAGGGCTCCATTCCAGTAGTTTTTCCAGTCGTCTGGGCATCTACATTCACTCTTACTGTTGGAAAACCAACAGGGCCATGCACAGAATGACCAGCTAGGGTTAGTTGTGCTGTTGTGCTGTTAGTTGTGCTGCTCCAGAATGTAGCAGAGGAGTACTAGAGCCAGATTTATTTCAGGAAGAATAAAAGTCAGTCTTTTCACTGTGTCACTTTTTCTCCAGTTGGCCAAATTGATAGCCAATGTGCATATGTATTTTTCCTCCTTATCCCCTGCTGATCTGAACACACTCCATTCTCATTTACCCTCCTCACACCTGGAGGGTGAGATATGTAAATTGCAGCATGCCACAGTTTAATAAGCCAGTCCCCTTTCAATTGGATTTTCAGCACCCATGTATATTAGCATGTCGAAGATGATAATGCAATTTATATTTTTTCCTGTCATCTATTAATCTAGCTTCCTGGAGATTTAACTTGTTTAGAATGCCAAATACCCAGATAACAGGTGCAGGAAATTCACTTTGGCTTTCCTTATCTCTTCTTTTCACATGGACTTGGAAAAAAAAAAAAGATTGGATATGTTATTTATCTAATAATCCTAGTGTACATGTCATGGATGGTAGAAATATAGTAATCAATGTTATCATAACACTATAAAATTCTGGAGACAGGCATTTTTCTTGACCTCTTAAATCTGTATCTTTACTATTAAAAGGAGTATAAAAATATTAGGCTTATGTAGGAAAGCAAAACTGGGTACTTTCTTGGACTTAAGAAAGCATCTCTTTGTAATAGTGTTGGCATATGGAAATGGCAGCAGTGGTCTGAAGAAAATATGAAGTGATGTAATCTTATTGCTCAGTTATGTGTTGAGAAAATATCTAGTTTGTTGTCAAAATAGTTTTCGTGATTTGTTACTATGAAATTTAAAGAACATGGCCCAAGAAAAGTAGAAAAACGTTGACATAATTTGTTACCCAGGTGTGTAACATTAATGAACTATAGTGCCAGCACTTTGAATTAAAGTATAGATGTCATAAGATTTTCTACAATCAGTGATTCTTGTTGACAGAAATAATGATAGAGATTTAGTTTTCTTCCTGCCTAGCATTCACCCTCCCTAGTTCTGTCTGGGTTTCCCCTGTAATCCAGGTGCCTAGTACGGGGCCTAACATATAGGAAGTGTGCAATAAATATTTGCCAAGTAAGATAAGGAAGTTAATCTCAAGAAAATATAAGGTAGTTTCTTCAACTTGAGGATGGCCTGAAGATGATAAAAGCAAAGGCATATAAAAAAGGGGCTCAAATATCTTTTTGTGCCATGAATGTATTAGATGTTAACTTTTTTTCCCATCATTTCAACCAGGAGAAAGATATCTAAGAAGGCTTATTTAAAGGTGTTTCTTCCCATTTTGTTTCATATCTTCAGTGAGCCACATCACTACTTTCTAGCTTTCTGGATTTGACAAATATCATTTTATAATACGGCTAATGAGGATCTCAGGCATTCTCTTTATGAAGAACTCTTGATAATGTAGTATCCAAATAAAGATATTAAGATGAATATTATTTCACTCACTCTGCACCAGGCCCAGTTCTGTCAGCCAGGATCCAGTGGAGAATAGAAGAAGCTTGGCCTTCATGGAGCTTATGTTCCACAATGAATAAGCAAACAGGTCATTTAATGTCAGATATTGACATGATAGAGAACAGAGAGTGATAGAGAATGGGGACTGTTTCCTTTCAGTAGGAAGATCAGGGGAGACTTCTCTGATGAGGTAGCATTTGGGCAGAGAGCTAAACGGGGAGGATATTTGTGTGGGAGCAGGAACAGCACTTACAAAGGCCCTGTGACAGAAATATGTCTGGCAACAGGTCAGGGAAGTGCAAGGCCAGTGTGGCTGGAGCAGAGGAAGCTGCTGGGAAAATGGTAGGAGACAAGGTTTGTAGAGGGTAAGACCATGAAGCGTCTTAGAAATCATGCAAAGTAGAATAGGAAGCCACCATAAGTTATTTAAAATATTTCTATTATGGAAGCTTTCACTCATATGTAAAAATATAGAGAATGATATAGTGAACTGTCATCCCCCAGATTTTCAAGCTATCAGTGCATGACCAATCTTGCTTCATCATCCTGTCGCCTGCCTCAGAGGATTTTGCAGCAAGTCCCATACATCATTTCATTGTAAATACTTCATTGTTTGTCTCTAAATGATAAGGTCCTTTCTAAAAGTTAACGTAACCACAGTACCATTACCACACCTAAAAAATGACAGGAACTCCTTAATATCATCAGATATCTGTTAGTACTCACATCTCCCCAGTTGAGTAATATGAAAACATATATGTATATGTAGAGGTGTGTGTATATATGTATATAAATATCACATAAATCAATGATATATGTGCATTTTAAGTTGCTTAAATCAATCATATGTATATGTGTAAGTTGGTTTGCTTAAACTGGGATCCATACAAGGTACTGAGTGCAACTCCACCAGATTCCATAGAATGATCCTCCATCCCCTCTGTTTCCTATAGACTGGTAATTAGGTCTAGAGCCTTGTTTAGATTCATGTTTGATTTGGAGGGGCCAGAATTCTTAGGTAACATGGTATTTCCTATTACATCACATCGAGAGGCACAAAATGTGTGTTGTTACACTTTATTTTTGTAATGAGTTAATAAGGATCCTGAGGTACAGTTCATACAGGAAAGATAGGAAAAATGCTTGTTTCTTTCCCTTTATCTGCCCTGGTGAGTTTTGATTAGGAATGACGTATCTGGCTTACATTTTTAAGATCACTCTGGTTGCTGTGTGGAGAATAGACTGAAGAGGGTGTGAGGCATAATGGCTAGTTGTCTACTCTTAACATCCATTTTCTCTTTCCTCATTGGTAAGAGAATCACATGTTTTGATTGGATTCGTTGCTGCCAGAAACAAAATGTTGCATTTCCCCAGCCTCCTTTGCAGCTGCATGTTGTCTAAATGTTGGCCTGTGAGATGTGAGCAGGACTTCCAAACGCATGTACTTGACGGAAGCTGACACAGTGGAAAGTGCTCTATTCTGCCTTCTCCTGCCTGCAGCTTGGCTGTGAGAATAGCTGGCATCCCAGGAATCACTCTGCCCCATCCGGCGACATTGAGGATGGACCCTGTGCTAGACTGGTAGAGCAGGAATTTAGGAATTTGTGTCTCTCATGACACTGTGGAGTCACCATACCAACCTGGCCCAACTACCTCTGGACTTTCTAGGAGAGAAATAAACTTCTAGCTGCCTAGTTTAAGTTGCTCTTATTTTCTTCTGTTCCCTGTTATATGTAGCAGAACTGAACCCTGATGAATATAGAGACAAGAGCCTATTGTAATAGTTTGCGAGAAAAAGATGAGGATGATTTGGATGAGGGTGGTAACAGTGAGGTGATGAGAAGTAGGTGGACAAAGGATATATATTTTTATGGTAGAGCTGTCAGGGTTTGCTGATGAATTAGATAAAGGGTGTGAAGAAACAGGAGTCTAGTTTCTCATAGTATTTTGGCCAGCAGCTGACCGAATGGTGCCACCATTTGCTGAGATATGGAAAGTGGAAGAAAAACAGGTTAACGAGTCTGGGTAGGAGTGAGGTAGGGACTCAGGAGCTCTGTTTTTTTATATGTTAAGTTTGAACTTCCCTTTAGACATCCAAGTGGAAATATCAAGGAAGCAGTTGGACACAGTTGTCTGCAATAAAGGGGAAATGTTGGGTCTACAGACAAATATTTAAAAGTCATAGTGTAATGATGCTACTTACCACCAAGGGTGGAGGAGATGATGCTGGGAGTGAGTGGAGATAAAGAAGAGGGTGGAAAGAGGAGGAGATGCCAACAGAGGATGACACTAAGAAGGGGTAGTCGTGAAGTAGGAGGAAGGCCAGGAGACTGCAGTGCTCTGGAGTCCAGGTGGATAAAGTATTTTTAAAAAAGAAGGAGAGATCAACTGTGTCCAAAGCTATAGGATAAAACAAGGATGTGGACTTAGCCATTAGATTTGGCAAAGTCATTAGTGACCTTGGTGAGAACAGTTTCTGTGGAATGTTGGGTAGAGAAGTCTGATGGGGTGGGTAGAAGAGAAAAGAGAAAGTGAGGAGGTGGTAATATTGAGTATAAATAACACCTTTGAGGAGTTTTGCTGTAAAGGGTAATTGGAAAAATGGGGCAGTAGCTGGAGGTGGATGTTGAGATTGAGGGTAGTTTATTTAATATTTAAGTTGAGGCTATTTAAGCATTGTTGTAAGCTGATGTTTAAGTTACTTAAGCATTGTTATAAGCTGTGAATGTTCAGTAAAGAGGGAAATTGATGCTTCAGGAAAATCCTAAGGTAAGTGAGAAGGATTGAAATCTAGTACGCAAGGAAAGGGTTTGGTCTTAGATAAGAACAGGAATGAAGGCAGAGTATATGGGTATAGATACAGGTAGATTGGTAGATTTAAGGTAACTTAGAAAGCAAAAAAGCTAAATAGGAAATTAATTACCTTAAGTGGATGATTTGTACATGAATCATGAAGTAACCACATTATCGTTGTATACTAATGATAAAAATGCTCAAAGTAAATTTGGAAGTCCTCGGGTCACTTTACAAGCCAAAGATCAGAGGTCATTCCTTTTTAATAGGTGGAGAAGTATAGATGCCCCTAGGAAGCTGAGACCCCAGGTAAATCATATGAAGAGTCAGAGTGGTAGAGGATAAGGCCCGAGAGACCTGATCAGTCTTGTTTTTAAACTGATGAGGACTTGAGAACTAATTCTTCCCTTTAGAGAGGTGAATTTCAGATTGAGTACTTTTAACTGGTTAGGGAATTTATAACGTTTTTCAGGGACAGTGAGTATTAAATGTGCTGAGTCCTAATCAAATCTGGTTTTACTCTGTGTTAGCCATTCCACCATCAAGTTTAGGAGTGGAGAAAAGGGAGAAAGAGGATTGTGACGGCTTAACCGCACTGGCTGTGCTTGCACTTGAATGCCTGGGGAGTCGTTTGCTGCAGTAGAAGACATCATTTTCCTTTGCCTGAGTTGTTAAAGGACAGAATTATTGCCACGTTTGCTTTCTATCATGGAGCTAATATAAAATCAAGATTCATTCTTTTCACTTCTCAGAGTCAAATCTGCCACTTGCATCTTCCACTGCCTTTTTTTTTTTTTTTTTTTTTTTTAAGTTTGGAGGATAGGCAGGTTGGAAGGAAGGCTAATGCACAGAAAAAAGAATGGATAGGCAGTTTCATCTGGAGGCCATTGTTATATAGAATAACATTTTGGGATATGAAGTAATTCATTGCTAAGTCTCATAGTAGATGGGAGAGAGTTTGGAATAAATATTTTGGCTCTGAATGGTGACCTGATTGCTCTGAATTTAAGTACAGAGGAAGGAAGTACATCAACTGAAGTAATTGCTTAGCTTGCAGACTGACAAAGCCCCCCAAGTCATAACATCTGAATTAATTTTAAGCCAGTAGAGCAATATATAATTGTATATTATATAGTCTAATATAGTCATATTAAATACAGAGCTTAAGAGATTGGAATACATTTTTAAGGAGTTTAAAGAATTTCTTCGTATTCTTTTATATGACTTGATTATGAAAAAATATATAATTCTGATCAAACTTCAAATCTTCCTCATTTGGAAATTTGAATATTTCAGTTAGCCTCCTAAAGTATTTTCAGCTGTCTTCAATTCCTTATAGAACAAGGCAGAGAATATGTAAACATAGAATAGATTACTTGGAGATCCCCTCTCACCGTGGATTCAGCAGCATCTTTTGTTCTTTCTCTCAAAGCCTCAGTTAATTAAGTTTCCACATGTGCCAGCAGCTTTCCAGTTTCTAATTCCCAACAAAACCTTTGCTTGCTGGGTTTGATCTCCTAAGAAAAAATGAAAACAGTACTTATCTCTTTAGGATTCTGATGTAATCAGACTAGACTGTTTTGTTGTTGAATGCTGTGGAGTTTTCTAGGATCAAGTATGCTTCGTGTAATTTGTACTTTCTTATACCTGAATGGCATAATTTTTGAGCCTGGCATTACCATGCAGAAACCAGAATCACTTCAAGAGCTAAGAGTCCAACAACTCAATTTAAATAAATTTCATGAATACTGTCCATTAATTGTTATTACTTGCTCCTACCTTAGGACTTTCATGTTTGCACCTCTCCTTGCCAGGAACGCTCCATTCCTATATCTTGCCTGACTGGATGCTTTGGCTATTCAGGTCTCTATTCGAAGGCCACCTCCTCAGGGAGGCCTCCTTGGTTGTTCTAACCTAAAGCAGCCGCTTCCCATATTATCACTTTACCATGTTTTATTTTCTTCAAAGTCCTTGTTGTTTTTTGAAATTATCTTGTTCCATTATTATCATCATTACCAGGATTATCATTATTATCCTAACAACAAGTACACAAATTGAGTTTTCCTACGTGCCTTACACAAAACATTGTATTTTATGCAACACTTTAGTAATGACAGCTAACATTTATTGAGTACTTAACTACTCGCCAAGCTCTAGGCTAAGCATTTATTGCACTAGGCCAGGTCAGTTTCATCTCTTGCCTGGACTACTGCAGTGGCTGCCTAACTGGCCACCCTTTTTTCATCTTAGCCTCCTTACAGTTCGTTGCCTACATAGCAGCTAGTAATTCTTCTAAAACATAAATCAGGTACATCATGATCCACTTTCAGCATCATTAATGTTTTTGGCCATCCTCAGGTCCTAACAATGGCTTACAAGCTCCTGTGTGATCTGGCTTCCCACAACCTCTTTGCTGCATCTCTAACGTCTCCTTACCTTATTCCCCTATGACCACAGTCTCTGAATCATGCTTCGCCCAGATTACCACCCACCCCCATGACGTCATTTCTCCTTTCACTTAGATTTCTGCTGGAATGTCACCTCCTCATAGAGGCCTTTTCCCACTCATTCTTTTTTTTTTTTCTTGCGGTACGCGGGCCTCTCACTGCTGTGGCCTCTCCCGTTGCGGAGCACAGGCTCCGGACGCACAGGCTCAGCGGCCATGGCTCACGGGCCCAGCCGCTCCGCGGCATGTGGGATCTTCCCGGACTGGGGAATGAACCCGTGTCCCCTGCATTGGCAGGCGGACTCTCAACCACTGCCCCACCAGGGAAGCCCCCCCACTCACTCTTTATTCCCTTATGCTTTATTTCTCTTCACTCAGCATTATAGTACTCATTTGCCTGTCTTCAGCAAATATTTGTTGAATGTTTACTAAGTACCACGCCCTGTTCTAGGAGCTGGATATGTGAAGTCAGTACGATGGGCAGAATCCCTGTTGACATGGAGATATGGGGGGAGGCATACAATAGACTCAATAAATAGGTAACATATATAATATATTAGATGGCTTTGGGAAAACTAAAGCAAACGAAAGGCTAGGGAGTGATGGGACAGGAGAGGGAGAGTTAAGTTTACAATAGGGCAATCAGGGGAGGCCTCAGGGAGAAAATGGACATTGTGCAAAGTCCTGAAGGAAGTGAGGGAGTAAGCAATGTGAATAATTACAGGAAAGCATGTTCTGGATGGAACGAACATCGAGTTTGAAGGCTCTGAAGGGAGAGCATCTCTAGAATACTCAAGAGACAGCAAGGAAACCTGTAGCTGGAGCACAGACGCAAGTGGGGGAGGGGGTGTGTGGCCAGAGAAATGACAGGGGTGCCAGACCCTAGCACTCAGAGCCCCCCAGCTCTCTGCTTGGGAGATTTTGAATGGAGGAGCCTCCTGAGCTGACTTATATTTTAACTGGATCCCTCTGGCCCTTGTGTGGAAATAGACTTTAGGGAGCAAGGGTTGAAATAGAGTCCAGTTAGCCCAGGAAAGATTGGAGTGGCTAGGGTCAGGGTGGCAGGGTGGAAGTAGTGAGACATATTTGTGGTCTGGATATATTTTGGAGGTCAGTCCTACGAGATTTACTAAGAAATTGAGAAACAGAGTGATCAAGGATGCCTCATGCCAGGATATTAAATCCAGGCCAGTGGAAGGATGGAGATTCATGTACCAAGATGGAGAGGCAGTGAGGGGACAGATTTAGGGTGGAAGGAAGGTCATGAGCAGGACCTCAGTTGGCATTGTGGAGCTTTTGTGGGCATGAGAAAAAGGCTGCCCCTCTAGGCCGTTTCAGTTGGAGCCAGCAGAGTGGACTGGATTTCAGGCCCCGTTCCTTCCCTGGGTAGGGTATCTTTATGCACAGTTGCAGGCAGTGGCGTTAGTCAGCAGCTTCGCTTTGGGCCATGGTAAGTTTGTATCCAGTGAGATGTTGATCTGGCTGCTGGGTATGAGTTTGGAGTTCAGGGAGGCAGAGAGACTGCAGGTGTAAAGCTCTGTCGTGGGAACATTCCTGGCTATTTTCTCTTTATATTTATTTAATATATTTGTGTATGTATTACATTGTACATTAGATATGCTTTATTTACCTGCTCACTGTCTCTTCCGTCACTATGTAAGCTTGAAGTGATCCACGTCTGCGTTTACTACTCAGTTGCATACCCAGACCCAGCTCGGTGCCTGGCACCTGGACACTTAATAAACATGGTTGTATGAATAAACGAATTGGGGATACCACTGGTTTCTACTTGTCCTGTGGGTTTCGTGAAATTGAGTGCATGGCCAGGTCTAAATGTCAGTCAGTATGTCAGACACTCCCATTCCTGCTCTGTGCCTAAAGTCCAAAGAGAGGTTTTAAACCTCCACCACTGAAAACCATTTACTGCATGATTACCAAAAGGAAACTTAAGTTCCAAGAGGCCTTTATACTTATAAAGATTGCCTTGCAGCCAAAACACACACTAAAATGATGGGGAAACTTAAAATGAAGGAAAATGAACCTGGTTTAGATAGCAAATTCCTTTCACAGTGACTTCTGAGCCTGTTCTTTTTTATTTTATTTTATTTTATTTATTTTTGGCTGCATTGGGTCTTCGTTGCTGCATGCAGGCTTTCCCTACTTGTGGGGAGCGGGGGCTACTCTTTGTGGCGGTGCGCGGGCTTCTCATTGTCGTGGCTTCTCTTGTTGCGGAGCATGGGCTTTAGGCGCGTGGGCTTCAGTAGTTGTGGCATGTGGGCTCAGTAGTTGTGGCTCACGGGCTCAGTAGTTGTGGCGCACGGGCTTAGTTGCTCCGTGGCATGTGGGATCTTCCTGGGCCAGGGCTTGAACCTGTGTCCCCTGCATTGGCAGGCGGATTCTTAACCACTGAGCCACAGGGAAGCCCCCTGAGCCTATTCTTGAGGAGACTGTTAATGCTTTCCTTTCACATTTAGGTTTGCTTGTTGGTGATGGTTTACTTTTAACTTTTTCTTCGTTGCATTGAGGATGAGATTTCCATTTTCCTATCTTATGAGAGGAGATAAAGGGTGACTTAATTCAGCATTTCTGTTGCATTTAGACTCAAGATTGGGGACGATGGATGCCTAGGGCCTCAGCATTTTTATTTGGAATGGTCAGTAATGGCTTTGCCCGAGAGGTGAGGTTTACAATGGGCTTTGAATAGGTTAGCGATTGTTGTATAACGACAGACCACTCCCAAATTCAGTTATGGATATTATGGCTCACCAGACTGTGGTTTAGCTAATCTTGGCTGGGCCCACCCATGAGTTGGGTAGGCAACTCTGCTTAACTTGGCTGGGCTCTCTCACATATCTGGGGCAGTAGGCTGGTCTAGCATGGGACATCTGGGCTCCCATCCTGCCGTAGGCTAGACCAGGCTTGTTTACATGGCAGAGTTTCAAGAGCAAGAATGGAAATGCCCAAAGCTTCTTGAGGCCTTAGCTTGGAACTGGCATAGCATAACGTCTGCCACATTCCAGTGGTCAAAGCACAGGGTAAAGAAATAGACTCCACTCATGATGGAGAAGCTGGACAGTCATATTTCAAAGAGTGTGGTCATAGAGAGACCATTATTCGGAGCTATCAGTCTAACACATGGCATGAAGGATAAGTAGGTAGGGTTTAGAAGGAGGACGTGAAGTTACTGGTGTGAACCTCCTCTGATCTAAAGAAGAATGAGCCTCAACTGTCCCACATCCCACCTCCCTAATATCCAGGAAACACAAGAAGCATAAGCTTCTCTATTGGCTTGTAGGTTTTAATACTTGAACTGTTCTTTTTCTTAGAAAAGAGTATCTCATTGAAGGTGCATCCATAATTGTCTTGAGAAGGTTTCATAGAATATATATATATATTAAGTTGTTTTGCAAGATGCTTGGCATACAGCCATATTTCTTGCAGTTATCTTGGTCATGTTGGTGTTTCCACAAGTAATGATTGTACCCTTCTCTTGTAGGACTATGCCCATATGTTGACCTGTGTCACTGAAAGAGAAAAGTTTATTGTGCCCATCAAAGCTAGAGGTGCACGAGCCATCCTAGATTTTCCTGACAAGCTGAATTTTTCTGCTTGCCCTGTTAAATACAGCACTCAGAAGATTCTGCTGGTGCGAAACATTGGCAACAAAGATGCTGTGTTTCACCTCAAAACTCATAGGTACGCATTCCTTCAGCTTTTGTTTTTGATTGATTATAACTAAATCTAGTCAGCACATGTAGTCTCCTAGAATAGCAGTCAAGATGCAACTGCTTATTACAGTCTTCACTTGCAAGGATGGGAGACCTCAATGATGTGGGGCAGACTACTTCTTCATCCCACGAGGAACCCAAAATTCAAGGTTACCTGTTTGGGTACGGGTGGTTTTCTGAAATGCTGGATAAGAGCCTTTCTATTTAGCATAGCGAATGGCTCATGGGAATATATTAATAAACATATTTGTTGTGACTGAGACTTTTATAACTGGCTGTATTAGTTTTCTACTCCTATTGTAATAAATTACCGCAAACTTCATGGCTTGAAACAACACGAATCTATTACCTGACCTTTCAGTAGATCAGAATCGTCACTGGGCTAAACTCCCAGTGTGGGCAGGGCTGTGTTCTTTTCTGGAGGCTTGATGGGAGGATCCATTTCTTTGCCTTGTCCAGCTTTACAGGCCACCCACAATTTTCTTATCTGAAAAACGGGGGAAAGTAGCCACCTTATGGGGTTGTTGTGAGGAATAGATGAATTAATAAACATAAACTGCTGGTATATAGCAAGTACTGTATAGTGAGTGTTTCTTCTTTTATTGTTTCTTTAAATGACCTACTGCCAGTGTGGTGGGCAGAATAACGGCTCCTCAAATATGTGCATGTCCTAATCCCCAGAACCTGGAAATGTGTAGTGTCACGTGACAGAGGGGACTAGGGCTGTAGATGTAATTAAGGTTGCTAATCAGCTGACCTTAAAAATGGGCAGATTATCCTGGATGATCTGGGTGGGCCAGGTGTAATCACAAACATCTTTAAAAATAGAAGGAGGCAGAAGAAGAGTTTGAAGTGATGAGATATGAGAAGAACTCAGCCTGCTTTGAAGATGAGAAAGCTGAGCAATAGAGAGGTTGTATAACTTGCTCAAGAGCACATAGCTAGTAAGTGAAGCTGTTTGATTTTAATCTGATAATTTATGGTGTAGCTATAGTGCAGTAGACATTATGGGACAATATAAATATTATGGGACAATCCTTGCCCTCAATGATCTCTCTTATAAGATGGGGAAGAATGGTTGTTATGGTTGTTACGTGAAGATGCTGGCTGATTAGCAGGGCCATAACAAGAATGGCCAGGTTGGGAACACGGGAGACAGAAGGTCAAGTTCTTTTTCTATGACTTTTTAAAAATAAGGCAGGTATTGAGCTGGGTCATTTTCATAAGGGCTTTACCTGTGGAATCCTTCGCTAGTTTAAGGACAATCTCTAGTTTAAGGACACATCTCTCCAGTAAGGATTAGCATTTACTTCTGCCTGGTTCCCAAAGATTAGACTACATGGACTCTACTACATAGATTAGACTACATGCCTCTCTGGTAATTTCTCGGCTTACGGGTTCCTGGACTGATCATGCATATCTAAACCCTAAACTGGTAGAATACACATGTCCAAAGTATGAATTCCCTAGAGAATCCTTGTTTCCCTCATTCAAGACCACGATAGACATCTTTCCTTGTGCTAATGGGAGAATGTTTTGGTAACCTTTGAAGTTTCCCAGGTTTATATGGGGATTTTGTTACCATTCCCCTGACTTAACCATCCCAAGACCTTGTATCCTGCTGCTATTAGCAGGGCTGTTAAAACCCAGGCTTCAAGGGCTCAGTGGCTTACTGCTCTGGTTCTTATTTCCTCTTGTTTTTGAATCCTGTGGATTTGCCTCTTTTTTTTTGCATGCTCAGCTACACATTTATGTAAGTTATATTTTATCCAGACTTTCTAGGTATTTTCTGGTGGAAGAGTTTTCGGGTTACTTGGTCTGCCATATTGTAGGTAGCAGGGATGCCATAATGTGGGTTGAGGCACATCCCTCAGGAGGGAAAATGTGTTTATTCTTACATGTGTCCCAGGAGCATCACTAGCTCTAAACCATTTCATGTAGATTCAAGTTTCTGTTTGGTATCATTTTTTCCTGGCTGAAAAACTACTTTAATATTTCCTGTAGCACAGATCTAGTGGATATTATCTCAGTTTTTGTCTACTTGAAAAAAAGTATTTTGCCTTCATTTTTTGAAAGATTTTTTCTCTACAGTATAGAATTGTGAAATGGCAGTTTTATATACATTTTTTTTTAGTACTTTAAAGATGTCACTTCATTGTCTTTTGGCTTACATTTTTCTAATGAGAATTCTGCTGTAATTCCTAGCTTTGTTCTTCTGTAGGTAATTATGTCTTTTTCTTGGGCTGCCTCAAGATTTTGTCTTTATATTTGGTTTTTAGCAGTTTGAATGTGATGTGTCTAGATGTGGATTTTGTTTTTGGTTGTTTTTTTGTTTAAGGATCTTATTTTGCTTTTATTTGGTTTTCGTTTCAATTCTGCATGAAGTTCTCTGAGCTTCTTGGATCTGTCATTATTTTTGGAAAACATCAGCCATTATTTCTTCAAATATTTCTTTTCTCCATCCTCTCTCACCATTTCTTCTGCTTGTAGGAATGTTCTATCTGCCACAGGTGAAATACTCTGCACATGTCTTGTCTTCTTTAGGGGCAGGGGATTGTCCATTTTTGTTTGCCCTGCAATCTCAGCTCTCTAATGGGTTTGAGAAAAATTGTGATTTTGTTGTTTATCTGTTTTTTTTGGTTGTTGTTGTTGTTGTTAGGGTAAAAGAAACACTCTTTTCAGCTCTCTACATCCTGGGTGGAAGCAGGACTCTGACCCACTTTAGATAAATCAACCGTCAGAGGCAAAGGAAAAATTCTTTTGAAAATCAGTGTCTCCTGACATTGTCAAAGTGCTTATAAAGGCTTCTTTTGTCATTTCGTGGTGAGACTCATATTTTGATTGAAGGGAAGAAAGCAAGTTGTTCAACTGGCTCACCATGACTTAGAAAGAACCAATCTCTTTTGGTTAAAAAAAAAAAAGAACTTTCATAACCACCATCCATAATACACATTAAAAACTTCCTGTGACATTGGTATTGTTCCAATGAAAAAGAGAGTCCACCTAAGGTGGAAAAACAAGCACAGGCAGCACATCTTCCTGAACTGTTTGGCTGAATCTTAAAGACTACACATAATTGGCAATACATTCATGTAAAGTGAAACAAAATCACAGATTTAATAGTGTGAAGTTGCGGGAAAAGATCTAAAACTTTTATATCCATGTAACTGTGAATGTGAATCATCTTTTCCTAATGTAGAAACACTTCTAAGGTAAAATGGTGAGCTAACTCAAGGACTAGCCAGCAATCATAATGACATTAGAAACTCTAGTCCAACATTCCCATTTTACAGATGAAAGAAGTAAGGTCTGAGAAGGTAAATGACTTAGCCAAGTTCCCCCAGTAAGTTAGGAGCAAAACTTGGATTAAAACAAACATGGGCCAGTTCTGGCCTTGTTTACCTCAAGATCCATTCCTTGCCCTTCCCAGGCTTTGCTCAGTATCTATGTTGGGCTGTGTTAGCCCCTCTAGCCTCCACGACCTGCTGGATTCCACCTGGGTTTGACCAGTGGGGGGCACTAGAAGGAGGTTGGAGAGTAGGAAGAAGTCAGAGTATTTCTCTTCCTCCCTGTCTAACTTCAGTAGAGTCCCCAGCAAGCAGCTGTATCTCCTCTGTGGTTCTAGCTCCTGTCAGACAGACCTGCTATGGTTCCAACTTCTGCCAGGTCCCCAGGATCTGCTAATACTTCCTCCTCTCCTTTGGTTTCCAGCCCAGTGGTGGAAATGGCTTACTGCTATTACCAATCCCTGAGCTATCTCACCATCTTAAGTTGGGCTTTTCATAGCTTTCATCTTCTGTGTAACCAAGTCTTTCAATTAAATTTCCTGTTTATTTTTGTTTTCCTGTTTAGACTCTGCACAAAATGGTACTTTTATGCACAAAATGGTTCTTTCCACAAAATGCATGTATTCCAACCATGATGTCAATTCTGTGAGCTACCTCAAATCCTTCCAATAAATCCCTTTTCTGTCTAAGTTGGCCAGAATTGGTTTCTATTGTTTGCAACTGAAAACCCTAACGACTACAATGAGAAAGAATGCAGTTGAATTTGCGGTCACATTTTATTGAATCAGAATGTCTGGGGGGATTCCCTGATGACTATCCATTCTGAAAAGTGCACAGGTGATTGTGTTGCCCAGACAGGGCTGAGGACCACTCTTTCATTGACAACATGATTGTCAATAGACAGAGTGGAGCAGTATATGTAGTTTGAGAATTTGGAGTCAAAAACATAGGGTCTATACTCTTGGTCTTGCTGCTTTTATAGGCATTATACAGTTAGAAATAATATCTCACAGGAAATTGTTTAAAAAACAAATCATATTCTTTTCATTGAAATAATGATTTAATTAATGGTGAAGTTTATAAGTGGTCAGGTTCATATAAATTATAAAAAATAAAACTTTATGTGTCTGTTGCTCCCATCAGAATATGATCTCAAATGCAAGGATTGTATCTCTTTTCATTTGTATGTCCCCAGCATCTAGCAAAGTGTCTAGAATAAATAAGTGCTTAATAAATGTTTATAGGATGCCTAACCAACAATATATCACAACAGCAGAGCTACAACTATAAACCTCTACAATAATTTAAAATAAAAAATCATGCTCCAAGTACTATAAAAGAGGCATAGTGTTTTTTTACACTAATAAAAGGAGCCTCAATGTGCTATAAAGTATACAGAGAACATAAACAATTACTCTTCACCTTTATTACAGATTTGACCTAAAACTCGAGTAGGTACCAGAATAACTTTGACTATTAAAGTAGGATTAATCTTGGAAGGTGAAATAGAAAGAATTAAGGAGCACTTTCAAAATCTAAAATCTCAGTTTAGGAATCAGTTAATAAGAAAGATTATCTGAAGGAAAAATACTAATTTTATATTCAATGTTTAATATAATAGAACCAGTATTTAGTCTTCTGCTAAAATATTGAATCATTTGAATGGAATAGTTTTAGTTCTTAAGAGCAGTTCATAGTGGATTGAACAAAAACTCAAAATCTTTCTTGTGGCTCATGATTTTACACAAACCCGAGTTCCCTCCCTAATCAAGTATTCGGTATTAATGAGGATGTGATATCGAAACCAGACATTCTGGTAGACAGAGGCAGCTTTATACCCTGGAGGAACAGCACCTTTTACCTCTCTGTAAGATCATTTTCTGGTACTTGGTATTCTCTAGCCTTTTCAGCCTGTCTGCCTCTAGTAAAATGAATACAAAATCAAATTATAGACAATGTTTAAGCACCAGAACTTAACACACTCTATCCAATTAATGTCTGACTTATAGAGAAAGCTTAGGCGGCTCTAAGTAGCATATGGCTATCCCAGGTGATTTTCTAACCACTGAAGAAGTTTAGTGTAATATAAACCCAACAATTAGCACGAAAGGGAAGAATCTGTTACCACTGTATGGAATTAGGATTTCTGGAGGTCCTAAGAAGAGTCCCTTTGTCCATAGAAAATCAGCTTACGTTCTGTAATGTAATACTATCCAATTCATTTCAAAACTGTTATTTTGCTACTAAGAAATGTTTGGGGAAAAAAATGAAAGCACAGTGTAGGGAGAAAAATATTAGAAACTGGGGAAGCGGAGGTAGAAGAGAATGTTACGATGTTGTTCCCAAAGCCAGGAAACTGAGGCCAGTTCTCAATTCTTCAGATTCTTCCTGAGGCCATAAGGAAGGAAAGAACTTTAAAGACGCTGAGACTCACCTTCATCTCCCATCAAGCAGAGATTCTTGTGATACCAAAAGTCTGCTCCTTTTCTGTTCCGCCACGTTGTTATAAAGATTAAATAAAGATTAGAGATATTTTTAATTTCCCTTTAAAAGTTGATTATAATTCAATTTAACAACCTCTTTTGAGAGGCTCCTATGAGTAAAGAGCTATGCATGGGGTAGTGAGAGACACAAAGATGAATCTAACCAGGTGGCTTCCACATTTAGGGATGGTTTGGGGAGAGAGAAAAAAACTTGAAGGCAGGCTTCCATCCCTGCTCTACCACTACCTAGTTGGGTAGCTTTGGGCCAGTTGCCTGCCCTTTTAGAGCATCTGCTTTCTCGTATCTAAAATGCAAATAACAAGACCTACTTTCTCAAGATTTTGTGAGGATTAAAAGAATTGACATATGTAAAATGCCTACTGTAGTACCCAGCATAGAGTATGTGCTAATGAAATTTTGTTTGCTTTCTCTTTCCTTTCATCTCAAGAGTCTCTAGCTATTGGGAGAGACAGGCATGAAAACTTATTATTGTACAAGGTGAGCTAATGTAAGAAGTAAAAATAAAGTTATGGCCTCTGAGAGGAAGGAGACATTATTAATAAGAGAGAGAATCAGGAAAGATTCTATTTAAAAGGTAACTTTGAGTCTAGGCTATGATGGGTGACTTTGGAAGGAGTATGACATGGAAACGGTGAATGTTCCTATCTGACCCAAGCAGTTCTGGAACTATGTAGGGGGCACTGTCTGGTTGGAAGGAAGAGTAGGTGCAGTGCTGGGGAAGGTTATGGGTGTAGAGACTAAAGCCCTCCCATTCCGTCCCACCCCAGTCTGACATAGAATGTGACAGGTGTATAATGTATTTGGACAGATGTATCTGTTTAATGAGAAGGCCAAAACTAGTTGGGAGTAGATTGTGTGGGACCTCAAATGTCGAGGACTTTGAACTTTATTACATAAGTTATGGGGGCCACTGAAGGTGTTTGAACAAGAGATTGATGTGTTATATCCTGTGTGTGATTTTTTACAATGTCTCTAGAGCAGTGTGAAGGATTGAGAGGAGGATGATAAAAACCTGAATACCCAAGATCATCCTCCGGCTGCCAACGAGGGAGATAACAACAGCAATAACAAAAATAATAATAAACATTTGTTTAGCATTTCCTACATGCCAGACATTATTCTATGCTTTTACCTGTATCAACTCCTTTAATTCTCACTACAACCCTGTGAAATGGGTGCTGTGTTTATCCTCATTTTACAGTTGAGGAAACTGAATGTTCAGTGACTTACCCAAGCTCATGGCTGATCTGGGTTTTGAACTTATTCAGTTGGCTCCAGGCTAGTAACTACTACCTCTTGGTGCCCCTACAACAGTGCCTGGAGTTCATTGGAGGTTCGGTGCTGAAGGTATGGGAAAAGGACAGACAAAGAAATGGGAAAGTAGTGAAAGGAGAGGGCAATCCAAATAGAGGGCACCAGAGAAAATAAACAAGTGCCCGTGGTAGGAAGCACTCGAGGTCCTGCAGTGATAATCTCAGGTACCACCAAGTGCTACCCATGCTGTAAGCTCCGTACCCTCATAGAAGAAAGGTTAGGTTTTCTGAAATTAAGTTCATTATCTAAGGGAAGGTTTAAGGACTGAAAACTAAAAACAGTTGCGATAGAAGTAAATAATCAGAAACAGCTTAGCCTGCCAGATACATTGTCCAACACATTATTTTGAAAAACTGGCAATTTAAAGAAGTGAAATGGACCATGAAAATAATTAAAAGGGCTGGGTTTCCTGTTTAGAAGGAAGAGCTCTGTAAGTTATTTAAGGTACTTCATGATCAGATCCAGCTTCTCTCTTACTCTTCCTTTCCAGGACAATTAAAGTCAACTGTTTCCTGTTCGCAGATCCACCCTACCTCCCCATAAGTTCTGCATGCCCAAATTCTATTTTCAAGACACAGATGTCCCCAGTTTGCCTTTCCAAATGCTCTCCACCCTTCTCCAGCTTACTCTCACCCAGGAGGCTAACCTATATGGCAGAGGTCGTTAGGCTCCCCATGCCGTTGGCTTCTGGTTGGGTTCAGCCAGTGGGAGTCCCAGCAGGCAATCAGGCAAAGGATGTGAGGTCAAGGCACTTTTCCCCCTAGTGTCCTATGTGTGAGGTCTCCTGGGCTGACTGTCTCTCTTAACTAAAGCCCTTTGAGCCTCATAAGGCAGCCTTCTCTTAGGACTCTGGTGGGTTTCAAAACCACTCCTTCTCCTTGGCTCTTTGGGCCTAGAGGTGGTAACAGTTCTACTGTTAACAACCCTGGGCAATTGCATCATCTCTTGTAGTTTCCCTACACCCCTTCCCCCCTTTTAAAAAGACCCCTTGTTAGACTGCCCTCACCTTATCCTTGTGTGATTGTGTGATCACTTTACTTTTGAGACTCTGGTATGTTTTTCCGTCATAAAACCCTCTCTTCGCTGAACTCTCGCAAAACTTGATTTTTATCCCTTTGAAGGTACTGTTCTTTTGCAAATTACACTATTTACGTACATGTTATAAGTCTGTCCTTTACCGGAATCACTCAGTGAATGTTAAAAGAAAGGCTAAATGGCAAGGATACAAACAAGAATATTATGCATCATTTAAGTTTTTCTTACATTTGTTGTTCTATTACTGTTATTTTAACATTAATACTAAAGTTCTTTCACATTAACGGGAAGGTATCCTTATGAATCACTGAATTGTGGTGTCGGGTCTGTGTTGTCTGCAGAACTGGAACTCATGTCTCCTCTCCCCTTTCCCCTCACACTAGTCGGGAATGTGTTCTTTTTTTTTTTTTATTGGAGTATAATTGCTTTACAGTGTTGCATTAGTTTCTGCTGTACAAGGAAGTGAATCAGCTATATGTGTACATATAGGAATGTGTTCTGATGATGTGTCTCCACGTGTGTTGCAGGCCCTTCTCTGTAGAGCCATCTATTGGAACCCTTAATGTAGGAGAGTCCATGCAACTGGAAGTGGATTTTGAGCCACAAACCGTGGGCAATCACAGCGAAAAACTTATTGTGTGTTACGACACAGGTATGTGTTATTCTTTGTTAAAAGTTCTACATTTTAAGAAAGGTCAGGTGGAAAACATGATGAGGCAAAACAGGAAATGGTTATTTTGGCTGCGTTAGAGTAAGCTAAGACCCACAAGGTAAAGAACTAAAGACTGAACGCCTCCAGCAGAAATGATGCTGAGCCACGTATAAATCCCACCTACCAGTTTCTCCTGTGCTTGAAAGCCTGAGAAATATAGGGCTCAGAAGGAACGGAAGAAACCCATACCCAGAAGTTACACTGGTAGGTTGAGGTTATTTATATGTAGATGGAAACTTGAAGGTAACGTAATAACACATGGGTTTTCCAGTTACTGCTGCATTAGTCTAACATTTAAAAAATACAGACCCGAGTTCAGAATGTTCTCGTGTGTGTCCTCTAACTGGATGTAAGATCCGGTTACTTTAATCCTTAGAATATACAAATGTCTTACTTAAATCTAGGACTTTGTCTATTGCTGCTAGCATTTTCTTGAAGGCCCCACCCAGGATAGTAATGAAAATTCACTTATTGTTTTTGCAAATATTTAATCTATGGTCATGTAGACTGCATGTACATTACGCGAGTCTCTGAAGTTGGTTTTCAAATTAATATTTATTACTACTATTTATTATTTCATGATTTTTCTCATTTCCTTCTCACTTCTTTTTTACCCATTTGTGTTGATTGATCCAGATTGTCTGCATCAGAAGGTCACTGTAGGGAGAAAACAGAAGTGCACAGTCAGGGAAAAAGCAACAAATGATACCTAGGTCATAGTTCAGAGTTGCTGACTTTGTGGATGCTTATCTGAGCAGGATCAATCAAGCCCTTGAATAAGGACGTGTGGTTAAGTGGTCCTGGCTCCACACTGCCCAGCATAACAACAATTCATAATCAGTGGCACAATCTATATTTATCTTTTAGTGTTGTCCACAATTCACTGGCTGCTAGTAAGAAAAACCTAACCTGGACTAGCTTAAGCAAAAGGGGGAAGTTTTGGCCCATGTAACCCAACAGTGGAAGATTAAAAGCACAGTACATAACCCACCAGGGATGTCAGTTTTTCAAAGTAGTGCCATTTTACACTCCCACCAGCCAAGCTTGGGAGTTCCAGTTGCTTCACACCCTCGCCTACCCATAGTGTTGTATTGTTCATTTTAGGTATACTGGATGTATAAAGTGATGTCTTCTGGTGGTTTTAATTTTTATTTCTCTAATGATTAATGATGTTCAACACCTTTTCATGTGCTTGCTGGCTTTTCATGTATCTTTGAAATTTAAGTGTTGAAGTCTTTTGCTCATTTTTGAGTTGTTTTTCCTTTTATCATTAATTTGTAAGAGTACTTTACAACTTGTTATTCTGAATACTAGTCATTTGTCAAGTATATGTGTTGTTAATTTTCTCTATCAGTCTGTAGATTGCCTTTTCATTTCCTTAATGGTATTTCTTGATGAGCTGACATTTTAAATTTTTATGAAATCTGTATTATCATTTTTTTAAATGTAATAACTTTTAAAAATTTATTTATTTTCGGCTGTGTTGGGTCTTCGTTGCTGCATGTGGGCTTTCTCTAGTTGCGGCGAGCGGGGGCAGGCTTCTCATTGCAGTGGCTTCTCTTGTTGTGGAGCACGGGCTCTAGGCACGTGAACTTCAGTAGTTGTGGCGTGCGGGCTCAGTAGTTGTGGCGCACAGGCTTAGTTGCCCCACGGCACGTGGGATCTTCCCGGACCAGGGCTCAAACCCGTGTCCACTGCATTGGCAGGTGGATTCTTAACCACTGCGTCACCAGGGAAGCCCTTTTTCCTTTCAAGATTAATGCTTTTGCCTTCTTGCTAAGAAATCTTTGCCTTTTCCAAGATCATGAATATGTTCTCCTGTGTTTACTTTTAGAAGGGCAGTAGTTTTAGCTGCTAGTTTAAGTTAATGATTTGTCTTTGATTTCAGTTTTGCATATGTGTCAGGTGCGGACCATGTTTCTTTTTTTTTTCTCCATGTGGGTTACTGGCTCGTCTCCATTCTATTATCTTATTCTGGTATTCCAACTACTTTATTATTCTATTACTTACTCTACTATTAGTCTGTTATTTATTACTTTTAACCTCTATTTTATGTTTTCCATTTTTTTTGTAGACTTCTCTGGATACTTTCTTCCTATCTACTGTCCCATTCAATAACTCCCTCTTCAGTGAAGACCCACCTGCTGAGTTTTAATTTTTCAATTATTATAATTATTTTAATTTCTGAAAGTTTTATTTGGTTCTTGTCAAATCTGATTGCTGTCTACTCTTTTATTTTTCATGTTTCCCTTTTATTTCTTAAATATATTAAACATATTTATATTGTGTATGTGGTAATTCAAACATATTAAGTCTGCTCATCTATTTATTTATTTTGCTGTTTGTTGTTTCTTATGGTTTTTCAATCATGGTATCTGTAGAGGAGGAAAAATGTCTTTTTCCTCTACCCATTTAGGTTTTTAAGATGGGGCCCCTGTAACAAAAGACAGATTAACAACAGAAGAACATAAAAATTTATTTAATGTAAGTTTTACATGATATGGGAGGCTTCATAAGGAAATGAAGATCTGAAGAAGTAGTAAAATCTGAATTCCTTTATGCTGGTTTGATGAAGGATGGAGAGTTGTGGGAAAACGTGACAGGACAATAAAATGACATGAGCTAAGAGTAGCAAACTGGGGGACACAGTAAGGCCTGTTTATTCAGGCTCCTCTTGATGTCCCTTTATATTTGAAGATATGCATGCTTCTTTCTACCTGGTCTTGGAGGGCACCTCTCACATGGGGGATCTGTGACCTGCTTCAGGAGAAGTTAAGAAAATCCCTCTTGCACCTGCCATTTCTTATGTTCCTTCAGCTTGAAATATTTAATATGCCAAGGTGCCATATTTTGTGGTAGTGTGTTCTGAACCCCATCATTATCTTATGCCTCTTTGCGTTTTGTAGTTTCTGGATTTAGCATCGTTACTTTGGGCAGGCCCTGGACTTTATGTCCTGTCCTAGGCACCCAATGCAATAGTTAAAACAGAAGTTCAAGGGTTAACAAAGTCCACTAGGGCAAAAGACAACCTTGGCACTAGATTATTTCCTGGTATTCTTCATTTTGCTTTAATGTCCTTATTTTCCTATCAGGTTAGTGATCAGTTTTAAAGTAGTTTGAAAAATGTTTTATTGAGTATTTTAGTTATTTCAATCTCCAGTTTAATGTGCTACTTAAAGCTGCTTTTAATGTATGTCTTTTTTCACATTATTCAGCAATACTTATGCAGTAGTTCATCCTTTCCCACTAGTTTTCAATCCTTTGTGTATATCATAAACACAGTTTATCCCTGCATGTAGTTAGGTTTCATTTAATTTCTCTCAGCAGCAGTTTTCTGGGTATAAGTCTTGAACATTTTGATTAGATTTATTCCTATATATTCATTCATGTTTGAGGATCCTGTAAGTGATTCTTCTATGACTTTTTAAATTGAGGTATGATTTAGATATAAGATGCACAGATCTTAAATGTACAGTTTGATTCATTTTGACAAATGTAAATGCCTGTGTAACACATTCAAGATATAAAACATCTATCACCTCACAAAGTTCCCTCATGCCCCTTTCCAGTCAATCCCTCCATCTGCCATCCCAGAGATTCTGATTCCTATCATCTTATATTAGTTTTGCTTGTTCTTGGACTTCAGATAAATGTACTCATACAGTATATACGCTTTTGAGTCTGGTTTCTTTCATTCAACATAATGTTTTTGAAATTTATTCATATTGTTGTGTGTATTGGCAATTCCCTTTTTACTCCTGAGCAGTATTCCACTGTTTGGTTATACATAGTTTATCCATTCTTCTGATAATGTAACTGAATTGTTTGAAGTTTGGGGCTATTATGAATAAAGCTTTAATAACCATTATTGTACAAGTCGTGTGTGTGTGTGTACATATGCGCTTATTTCTCTTGGGTAAATATTTGGGAGTAGAATTGCGGGATCATAGAGTAGTTATATGCTTAACTTTATAAGAAACTTCCAAAAAGTTTTCTAAAGTGGTTGAAGCATTTTACATTCCCGCCAGCAATGTTTAAGGGTTCCATTTACTCCACATCCTCACCAGCTCTTGGTCATGTGTTTTTTTAAAAATTGAATTGACTTACAATATTAATATTAGTTTCGGGTGTACAACATAGTGATTTGATATTTTTATGTATTGCAAAATGATCACCACGGTAAGTCAGGTGACCATCTGTCACCATACAAAGTTATTACAATATTATTGACTATATTCACTATGTTGTACATTAATCCCTGTGACATTGGCTTTTTTATTTTTATTTTTTAAAATAATTTTTATTGGAATATAGTTGTTTTACAATGTTGTGTTAGTTCCTGATATGTATAGTGAATCAGCTATACGTATACATATGGTATATGTATACATATGCTCTATGTATACATATATCCCCTCTTTTTTGGATTTCCTTCCCATTTAGGTCACCACAGAGCACTGAGTAGAGTTCCCTGTGCTATACAGTAGGTTCTCATTAGTTATCTATTTTATACATAGTAGTGTGTATATGTCAATCCCATTCTCCCAATTCATTCCCCCCCCACATATCCATACGTCCGTTCTCACGTCTGTGTCTCTATTTCTGTTTTGCAAATAAGTTCATCCGTATCGTTTTTCTGGATTCCATATATAAGCGATATTATACGATATTTGTTTTTCTCTTTCTGACTTACTTCACTCTGTATGACAGACTTTAGGTCCATCCATATCTCTACAAATGACCCAGTTTCGTTCCTTTTTATGGCTGAGTAATAGTCCATTGTATATATATACCACATCTTTATCCATTCATCTGTCGATGGACATTTAGTTTGCTTCCATGTCCTGGCTATTATAAATAGTGCCGCAATGAACATAGGGTGCATGTGTCTTTTTGAATTACGTTTTTTTCGGGGTATACGCCCAGTAGTGGGATTGCTGGGTCATATGGTAGTTTTATTTTTATTTTTTTAAGGAACCTCCATACTGTTCTCCATAGTGGCTGTATCAATTTGCATTCCCACCAGCTGTGCAGGAGGGTTCCCTTTTCTCCACACCCTCTCCAGCATTTATTGTTTGTAGATATTTTGCTGATGGCCATTCTGACCAGTGTGAGGTGATACCTTATCGTAGTTTTGATTTGCATTTCTCTAATAATTAGTGATGTCGAGCATCTTTTCATGTGTTTGTTGGCCATCTGTATATCTTCTTTGGAGAAATGTCTAGTTCTTCCACCCATTTTTTGATTGGGTTGTTTGTTTTTTTGATACTGAGCTGCATGAGCTGTGACATTGACTTTATAGCTGGAGGTTTGTACCTTTTAATCCTCTGTCCCTATTTTGCCCATCTGTCCCCTCCCCTCTGGCAACCACCAGTTTGTTCTCTGTATCTTTGAGTCTATTTCTGTTTTGTTGTGTTTGTTCATTTGTTTTGTTTTAATTTGAGTCATTCTAGTGGAAGTGAAGTGGTATCTCTTCTGGTTTAAATTTGCATTTCCCTAATGACTTGTAATGTTGAATAACTTTTCATGTGCTTCTATTTTTATCTTCTACTCTCAGGTGTGTATTCAAGGTTTTTGCCCAATCTTTATTGGGTTATTTATCATTTTGTTATTGGCCTGTAGTTTTTGTATATTCTCCATACAAGTCTTTCAGAAATTATTATTGTTAATATTTTCTCACAATCAGTGAATTATCTTTCTAATTTCTTAACAGGGTCTTTTCATTAGCAAAGTAATTTAATTTTGATGAAATACAGTTTATCATTTTTTTCTTTTATAACTAGTGTGTTTTTTTCTAATTTCATTTTTTAAGTTTTTGTGAATGTATCAAAATATTGAATTTTGTATGTTGATCATTTATCTACAGAGCTTGATAAATTTACTTATTAGCTCATGATTTATCTGTAGATGATATTAGATTTTGTTTATATACAATCAGTCATCTGCAAATAATCATAGTTTTCTTCTTTTTAAATTTTTAGCCTTTTGTTTCCTATTATTTCTTGCATAGGCTAGGCCTTCAGTACAGTGATCAATGGAAATGATGATAGTGAATGAACATCCTTTTCTTTTTTCTTTTTTTTTTTTTTTTGCGGTATGCCGGCCTCTCACCGCTGCGGCCTCTCCTGCCGCGGAGCACAGGCCCCGGACACGCAGGCCCAGCGGGCACGGCCCACGGGCCCAGCCGCTCCGCAGCACGCGGGATCCCCCCCAGACCGGGGCATGAACCTGCGTCCCCCACATCGGCAGGCAGACCCTCAACCACTGCACCACCAGGGGAGCCCCAAACATCCTTTTCTTGTTCTCAGTCTCAGAGGGGAAGTGCTCAGTGTTTCATGAATTAGTATGATGACTTTAGTGGATACTCTTTATCAGATTAAGTGAATTCCCTTCTATCTCTAGGTTTCTAAGACTTTCAATCTTGAATGTGTTTTGAATTTTATCAATTACTTCTGCTTTTGTTGAGATGATTATGTATTATTTCACTTTTATTCTTCTAATGCACAGATTGAATTTCAAATACTAAATCCCTGCTATATTCTGGGGTAAATGTAAGTTTTAACCATTATCATTTAAATAAATCCCTGGATTAGATTTGCTAATATTTTCTTTGAAAGTTTGGCATCCAAATTCATGAGAAAGATTGGCCTGCCTGTAATTTTGTTTTCATGAAATGCCTTTGTCTTTGGTCTGAAAAAACAAATTGGTCTCATAAAACAAGTTGAGAATTATTCTCTTTTAAAACTCTCTCTGGAAAAATTTTTTTAAGATTCGTGTTATTTCTTCCTTAAATGATTGAAAAATTCATTGTTCAAGCCATTCGGGTCTAGAGCCTTTTAAAAATGGATTCAGTTTCTTTAGTAGATATAGATCTACTGAGATGTTTCTATTTTTTCTTATGTAATTTTTGGTAAACTTTTTCAAAGAATTTTCCCATTTAATCTAAAATTTTAAATTTGCTGGCATAAAATTGTTTATAATAACTATAATCTGTATAATGTCTTTAGGACCTATAGTGATATCTCCTCTTTCATTATTGATATTGGTAATTTGTATCTTTTTATTTCTTGATCTGTATTGTTAGGGCTTTATTCAGAGAACCAACTTTTGATGATTTTCTCTATTGTTCATTTCTTTTCAATATCATTGATTTCTACTCTTTATTATTTCATTCTTTCTACTTTCTGTAGGTTTAATTTGTTGTACTTTTTCTAAACCTTAGGAGAGATGCTTAGAGCACTGATTTTTAACCTTTCATCTTATCTAATATATGCATTTAAGTCAATAAATTTTCCTCCAAACCTGACTATATCTTCAGCCCATATGTTTTTATATGTTTCATTTACATTAACACATAATTGACAGTATTTTAGAATTTCCATTTTTACTTCTTCTTTGATCCATGGGCTACTTAGCAGTGTGTTGCTTAGTATTTAAACATTTGGGAATTTTTCTAGTTTTCTTTTTGTTATTGATTTCCAGCTGAGTTCCACTAGTGACAGAAAACAAATTCTGTATGATTTCTATCTTTGAAAATAGTTGAGACTTAACATTATAGCCCAGAATGTGTTCCATTTTGGTAAATGAGCCCTGTGTACTTGAAAAGAGTACAAGTTCCTCAGATATCAATTAGGTCAAGTTTGTTAATAATCATATTGTTCAGTCTGTATCTCTACTAATGTTTTTCTTCTTATTTTATTAGTTATTGGAAGATGTCATTAAAATCCACAACTATGATTGAGAATTTTCTATTTCTCTTTTTTTGGTGATATCAGTTTTCATTTTGTATGTTTTGAGGCTATGATGCTTGGTGTATATACATTTAGGTTTGTTATAACTTACTGCTGAATTAACTATTTTATCATTATGAAATGTTTCTCAATCATTTATAAGATTTCTGACATCAAAGACTGCTTGATCTGATATTTGTTTAGTACAGCAGCTTTCTTTTGATTAGTGTGTACGTAGTATATTCTATTCATCCTCTTTATTTCAACTTTTCGGTGTCCTCATATTTAAAGTGTGACACTTGGGAGTATCACCAGGTTGTTTTTTAATCCAGTCTGAGAATCTTTGTCTTTTAATAGTACTCTTCAGTCCTTTTATGTTGAATGCAATTTCTGATATATTTGAGTTTGAATCTTCTGTTTGACTGTGAAGTAACTGTTACCTTTATGGAAAAATTATTAGCTGAATTTCAACAAAGACCTTTGTGTTATTAGTGTTACTAGTGGATGAAAGTGAAAAAAATATGACTGTTAATAAACTCAGTCAGTGATATATTTCTTCCATCTGGATCTCCATGTCTTTGTGAGGTATCATTTTTTGTTTATGTCAGCCCCTAAAATGAAGTATTGGAAAAATTTGTGGCCTTAGAATTACCTTTTTCGGATGACTGTCTCACAACATTTTAAACCGGGAGTTTAAAAAAGTTTAAAAAAGAATTACCTTTTTCAGATGACTGTATCACAACATTTTAGACCGGGAGTTTAAAAAAGTTTTTAAACTTTTTTAAAAAGTTTAAAAAAGTTAGTCAATGTTTTAGCTCTCACTAAAATAATTAATTGTTGGTAAATTGGTAAATATATCAAATAAATTATCTTTAAAATATTATCATCATCCTTTTTTAATATTTTTGGTTGTATTTTTAATACAATTGACATGTGACTATTCTAGTATATGGGTATAATTTATAAACAAACAAGTTTATATATGTTGGGGGTATAATGTCAAAATATTTTACTTGGTTGAGTTTTGAGACCAACAGGCTTAGATTGCCCATGGATCAATAGAATCAAAACTTGAAAGGAGACTTCAATGATAATCTAGTCCTTAGATTTGTTTGCATGTGTAAAACTGAAGCCCTAAGAAATTAAGTGGTTTGCCCATGACTCATATAACTAGTCAGAAGCACAGTTAGAACCCACGCTCAGGGACTTCCCTGGTGGCGCAGTAGTTAAGAATCCGCCTGCCAATGCAGGGGATACGGGTTTGATCCCTGGTCCTGGAAGATCCCACATGCCGTGGAGCAGCTAAGCCCATGCGCCACAACTACTGAGCCTGCGCACCTAGAGCCCGTGCTGTGCAACAAGAGAAGCCACTGCAATGAGAAGCCCCCACACCACAACGAAGAGTAGCCCCTGCTTGCCACAACTAGAGAAAGCCCATGTACAGCAACAAAGACCCAACGTAGCCAAAAAAGTAAATTAAAAGAAAAAAAAAAAGAACCCACACTCAGACTCTCAACTCACGTGTAGTGCTTTTTCCTCTATAGTGGATCATCTCCCTAATCTCTTGTATTACTACATGTGCATTTTTACTCCCTTAATCTGTTGACTTTGAAATGCAGCCACGTTCTCCCAGTGGCCCTCAATCTGGATTTTACTTTTATGGAAATATTTGGATTGACATCCATACTTACATTTATAGTCCTGTGCTAAAGGAAATGAGTATTTGTGTATTAAAATTTAATCATGCATGGAAAAGTTGATTTCCATACCCTGAGGTGCTGGTGTCAAATTTGATTTATGAATAAAGTCATTTTCTAAAGATTGCAGATAGAGGTAAACTGTCTTGTAGCATTTTTCCTTACATGAAATAAACTACTGATAAGGATATGCTTTCATCTTTATTGTGCCTTATCAATGACCAGGACCTATAACCTTTTATTAGTGAAAAACATTAATGACTACCTAAACCCAGTTAATCACAGAGCTTTTCCAAGCAGCCTTGACCATTGGCTTCTCATTTCACTAAATAAGCATCTTACTGAAATTTCTGCAGCTGTTTGAAGTATGAATTGATTTGAGGAGGGAAATTTAGCATCGGTTTTTCTTCATACTTCTTCAATGTTCCAGAAGGAGGAACATTGATACTCCTCAACAGGAAGTACTCAATCACATTTCTAACAATTGTGTTTATGCCCTTCCATTGCTGGTCCTCCACTGGATATATTCTTGATTAAATGCAGCTGGGAGATTTTGCTTTCTTGACAACCAGAGTTTGAACCAGTGCTCTAGTAATTAAGGAGGTCAAGTGTAAATTTCACCAATATCTAATACTTTACTCATTAGCATTTTCCTAAACCAGAACTCTCCCCTCCTTTCCTCCTGTGTATGCCCTTCTGTAGTAAAATCAAGCTTATTCAAGCAATCGATTTTACCCCAGGAATGATTTAGTTACCTTTTTATTATAGTCTAAAACTTCCAGAGAAAAAGCTGAAGTAACTTGGTACCTTTTACAAACTAATCTGTCCAGAAGAGATTAAGGATACAATTTCTCAAGGCTACGTTGATTAACAGTGAAACAAAACGAAAACCAAACTAAAACAAAATCAGAACGAGTAAATTAGTTCTATCATTTCATTAAAACTGAGAGGTGAAAATATTGACTATTAGGAGACAAATAAATGGTTAGTTGCTTAAGTTTTACACTTTTTAACCGGGTATTGAGAAACTTTATATAATCTAAGAATTCAAGCAAATATTAATATTTAGAATAGGCTTTAAAAAAAGACATTCTTACTGAAATTTCGGTTACTTGAATGAGCACTAGAAGTAGGAGCATAGCAATGTTTTTTCTTTAATACCAGGTGAAGTTGCTGTCACTTAGAGGTGACATTAACTACTGGTATAATTAGGAAATAGAGCTAATGTACTTATTCAGTATTTTTTTTAAAGTATTAGGTCTCTTACTGAAGGGGAGATATTTCAATTCATGGATCAGAAGTTGGCAAATAGGCTCTTTTCCCCAAAGGTGTGATGATGTATTGTTATTAAATATACAAGCAATCATAATATTAGTACTTCACAGAGCAGCTTTATGGTAATTATATATTTTACTCTAATAAACCGTGAAGAAATTCTTTTTTTCCTCCTAAAGGCTGATAAACAAGTACCAAAATATAATATAGTAATTGAGCATGATATGATATCTTGCAGTTGAAACTGTTAAATAATATGTATCTGAATATACCCATGCAAATTTACCTGTATGAGCTTTTTGTCAATTGTGCGATTATTATAATGAATTACAAACATGTGCCATTATAATTACAAAATCTAGCAAAACATAGTTGTCGTAAAAGACCCAAATGTTTTTAAAATGGCTTTAGAGCCAATGCAAATATTCCTTGACCTAGTTTTCTTTTCTTTGTCTCTTATTCAACAGTTTAGGTTAGGGAATGGCAGAAGATATACTGATGGTCAGAGATTGTTTAGGGAAGTGGAATGTTTTCGAAAATTACATAACAAGGGAAGACTCTCAAGTTATTAGGTGTTAGTACTTAAAGGGACATTAGAGCCCATCTCTGTAACTCCCTTCATTTTAGAGATGAGTAAACTGAGGCCCAGAGGCTTAAATGACTATACACCGAAGTACAGGTCTTTGGCCCCCTCTGAGGCCAGCATGCTTTCTATAATCCTAAACTCCTTTCTGTGCAGATTAAGAATACCGATTTTGGCATTGCCACTGGTGTGCTGGCTAAGCCCAGTCAAGTTGCTTAATTTCTTTCCTGAACCCTTTAGAGAAGGAGCACTTCCAAAGAAGTTTGATTCAGCAATTCACTTGAGTGGTGAGTTTGACCCTGCTGTGACCAGGAGAGGAGAAACACTCTTTCCATCAACTTGCCAGTTCCCTAGAGAATCTATGGCTCTACTCATATATTTTATTTACTGTGTCCTCTGTTGTCTGAAAATAACTGAAACCACAGTATGAAATGTATTGTGTATATAGCTAGCTTCACATTTTCTGGGTAAAATTAGTTTTGTTCATATTGGTTTTTGCTTGACTGATAGTAGCAAAACTTGCAAGAAGTAATGAGACCTTCCACAAAATGTGTCTTTATTAAAACATAATAAATGACTGTGGCTAACCTCATCTACAGGGACTGCAGAATTCAACCTCAGAAACTGAAAAGGAACTATAGTGGTAACTGGCACTTCAAGGGCACAGAAAATACTAATGATGAGGCACAGCAAATTCATCCATTCTCGCAGGCATAATACCCTTTCCATCCTATCAGTCGTCTAAGTAGCGGCGGAGAGGGACCCTATTTAAGATTGTCTTCATGACAGTGGGTGAGAAAAGCAAGTTCTTCAACAGCTATGGGGGAAGACAAGAGTTATTGCTTCCTTCACTTTGTGACCTGATGACTTTTGGAAGATAGTAGTGAAAAAATCAATATTAAATGGTTCTTGAAAAGAAGACAGTGGCTCTTGTTATATTTCTGGGAAGGAACGTTTTGCAGTGTGCAACTCAAATTGATGACATTAGTCTCTCTGACCCCTAGATTTTTATGAAATAAGTTAAGCCCTTGAATCCTTTTCCTTGATTAGTTTTTTTTTTTTTTTTTTTTTTTTTTTTTTTTTGCGGTATGCGGGCCTCACTGTCGCGGCCTCTCCCGCTGCGGAGCACAAGCTCCGGATGCGCAGGCTCAGCGGCCATGGCTCACGGGCCCAGCTGCTCCGCGGCACGTAGGATCCTCCCGGAACGGGGCACGAACCCACGTCCCCTGCATCGGCAGGCGGACTCTCAACCACTGCGCCACCAGGGAAGCCCCTTGATTAGTTTTTTAAACAATGAAATATTTCAAATATGTGCAAAAGCACAGAAATAAGGTAATCAACAACCATTGTTTTTTTTTTTTTTTCCGGTACGCGGGCCTCTCACTGTTGTGGCCTCTCTCGTTGCGGAGCACAGGCTCCAGACGCGCAGGCTCAACGGCCATGGCTCACGGGCCCAGCCGCTCCGCGGCATGTGGGATCCTCCCAGACCGGCACGAACCCGCGTCCCCTGCATCAGCAGGCGGACTCTCAACCACTGCGCCACCAGGGAAGCCCAACCATTGTATTTTAACACATCTCAACATTTTGCTATATATGTTTCTTTCAGATGTTTTATTTTATGGATAACTAAATTGATTATAGATTTGGAGTCGCTTTGTTATTCTTTCCTGATTTAACTCCCATGTATTAATCCTCAGGGGAGCTGTATTGGGTGCATTTTAATGCCATTCCTACATATTTACTTATCCGTAAACAATACATACCATTGTCTTGAATAGTTTTAAACTTCACATAAATGGTATTATACTGTATATACCATTTCCCATCTTGACTTTTTCATTCAACATTATGTTTTAAGGATTTTAACATGTGGATATATAGCTGTGATTCATTTTAACTAATGCGACACGCTCCAGCATGTGAAAATACTGTAATTTATCTATTCTCCTATTAAATATTAGGATGTTCCTAGTTTTTTGCAATTACACACCATGCTGCAGTGAGTGTCTTTGTGTATGTCCTGTGTAGCTGTGTGAGATTGTTCTTAGGGATAAATAGCTAGAAGTGAAATTGCTGAGTTATAAGGCAAATGTATCTTGAGCTTTACTGGATACTAAATTGATTGGTCAAGTGGTTGTACCAATCTGTATTTCCATCAGTAGTATATGAAAATTCTTGTTTTTCTATGTGCTTGCCAATATACTGCCAAAACAGCATTGTCAAACGCTTTGATATTGGTTAATCTGATGGTTATGAAATGGTATTTTATTCTATTTTTATTTATTTCATTTCTCTCATTACTAGTACTATCTAGCACCTTTACATGTTTTCTGGATGCCCTATAGTCCTTTTAACATTAAAGTTTTGGATGAGTAATGTAATCATGTGGTCAAAAATTAAAGCAGTATTTTAAAGGTATATATGGAAAGGTGCTATTTCCATCCTACCTCATTCACCTGACCCTTCTTTCATTTTATTGCTTTCTTGTATACTTTTCCAGTGCTTTTATACAAATAAATGCAAACGTAAATGTATATTCTTACTTTCCCACCTTACACAAAAATAAAATACTATGTAAATTGTTCTAAACCTTGCTTTTTACACTTAATCATATATATTGGGGATCTTTCCATATTACTGGGTACTTTTTTATACCTGCACAGTATTCTGCTTCTAGGTGTAGCACAGATTATGTAACCAGCCTTCTCTTGATGAGTGCTCTGGCCTTTTCCACTCTCTTGTTATTAAGAACAATGCTGTAATGAATACCCTTCATCTTGTTCTGACTTATCTATAGGATAAATTCCTAGAAGTGGGCCATAGGATAGTTTTATAATTTTGATAGATATTTTGATCCGTGCCACCAAATTCACTCCATGGACTGGGGAGTCCATGGAGTGAATTGCATTCCCACAGGGTGTATAAGAATGCCTTCTCCCCACAGTCTTGACTATAAATTATGATCTAAAACTTTTGTTTTACAGTCTGATGGGGAGAAATGGTATGTAAATACATCTTTAGTTGTATTTCTTTTATTATGAGTTGATGCTCAAATTGAGCATCTTTTAGTACATATAGGGGGCCTTTATGTTTCTTTTTTTGCAACTCTATCCCATTCTTCTATTGGATTGTCTTACTGATTTCTAAGAGCTATTTATGTAATGGGTGATTTAGTCTCCATGTCTAAGATATGAATTAAGTATTTTACCTAGTTTTCTTTTGTTTTTGCTTATGACTTTTTGTGCCATGCAGAATTTCTGTTTTCATTTTTATGTAATCAAATTTCTTAATTTTTTAGGAGGGATCTGGATTTTGAGCCACAGTTAGAAAACTTTCCCCCTGAAAGCAATGAAGAAGTTTTTCTGTGTACTCTTCTACTTTTGCAGTTTCATATTGAACATTTAAATATTTTATTCACTTGGCTTTATCTGATGTTAGATGTGAGGTATGTTTTTCCGTATGGTTACCAAGTTGTTCCAATAGCACTTTTTTAAAAAACAAAGTTTGTCAATACACCAGTGATTCAAGATGCTGCCTTTATAATATAATGAATTCCAATGTGTATTTGGGTCTTTTTTGACTTTATTCTATTCCATTGATCTGTCTCTTTATGCTGTCTTAATTACTTATACTATGTCTTATTACTTATACTACTTTTAATTCTATCAGTTCCTATTTTATTGAGTTTTTAAATAAAAAAATATATTTTGAATTTTGTCAAATTCCTTTTCAGCATCAGTGGAGAAGAGCATATATTTTTTCTTCTTAGATATATTCTATATCAGTAGGGTTTCTAATAGTGAGCCATCTTCACATTCCTGAAATAATGTCCACTTGATTGTGAAGTCTCATTCTTTTAATGTGCTCATGGATTATGATTGCTAATTTTTTATTTAGGATTTTACATTAATATCTGTAAGTGTAATCGGCCTGTATCTTGGCCTATTTATTTTATCTTTGTCAGGTTTTGATAACAATGTTATACTGAAAATACAATATTGGAAATTAAAAAATAATCATGTTAGTTTACCAGTAGAGTAGACAGAGCAGAAGACAGGATTAGTGAACCTGAAGACAGGTCAACAGGAAATACCCAAACTGAAGTACAGAGAAAAACAAAGAAGAATGGGGATGAGATGCGGTAGGGAGAAACAAAACAGAAAAAGCCATGTGGGACACAGTCAAAAGGTCAGCATACATGTAATACGAGTCCTAGAAATAGGGTAAAGAATGGGGTACAAAGATATTTAAGAGATAATGGCTGAGAGTTTTCCAGAAATGATGAATGACATTAATCCATGGTTTAATGGATTAACAAATCCATTAATTAACAAATCCATTTAATTAAACAAAGCTCAGCAAACCCTTAGTGATACAAATCCTGCTGAAAACCAAAGCAAAGGGAATATCATAAAAGTAGCTAGAGAAAGAAAAACACATTACCTTAAAAGGAACACTAATAATACTGATGGCAAACTTTTCAGCTGAAATTATGGAAGCCAGATTATAGTAAAATGGCATTATGCAAGTGCTGAAAAGAAAAAAAGCTAATTAAGAATCCTTTACCCCGTTGAAAATATCCTTTAAAAGTGAAGACAAAACAAAGACATTTGTAGACCAAAAAATGCTGAAGAACTATAGAATTCTTCGTTGGCATTGATTTCCCCTTCATCATTTTGAAGAAGCCATCCTGTTGTTTTTTTAGTTTCCATTATTTCAGTTGAAAAATTGGCTGTAATCCTAACCATGGGTCCTCTGAGATAATCTTTTTCCCTCTCGCTGCTTTTAGTATTTTCTCTTTGTCTTTGATTTTCTTTAGTTTCATTGCAATATGTTTATGTATGAATTTCTTTTCATTTATTCCAGTTGATGTTCATTGCACTTTTTGAATTGTAAACTGATGTCATTAATCAATCCTAGAAAACTCTTAACCATCATCTCTTGAAATATTGTCTTTGCTTCATTATCTCTTTCCTTTTCTTCTGAGCTTTCAGTTAAACACTTCTACACCTTCTCACTTAATCTGCCTCATCTTTTACCCATTCATTTTGCATTTCCATTTATTTTTAATTCTTCATATTGACTTTTGTATTTTCTGAACCGTTTCACTATTTTTTCAGAAAATTGATAACATTATCTTATTGAGTATATTCTTAGAGTTTTTAAAAATTTAAGTTGTTTTATTTCTATTAGAGCCTAGAGTGTAGCTCTTTTTCAGATTTTCTAGATCTTTTTAAAATTTCCTATTCCTTGGATAGAGCTTCAAGTGCATCCTTTGTTTCTTTCGACTACTAAGCATAGTTGGTTCTAGTATCTGATTCTTTGTGGGTCTGCTTCTATTTTTCTTGTATATGCAGGTTCTAGCATATGGAGTTTTGTTTCTTTGCATGCCTGGTTATGTTTGGCTTTTTTAAAAAAATGTTGAACAATTTGAAACTTTGGATGGAGGTACCTTACTCCAAAGAGAAGTGGGTTCCTTCTTCCAGGTTTCTGAAGGCAAAACTAGTCCATGACCACCAAATTCAAGGCGCAAAGTTCTCTGAAAGACTTAGGTAATGCCAGCATAATATTTAACTCTGAACTAGGGCTAGTCTACTTCCCATTTACCCTCATTTTGAGGGCACAGTCCTTTGAGGATCAACTTGTTGTGGGGACATCCCTTTTTTTGCCTTAACCTCCCCCTTTGGTTGGTAGGCTTAGGGCTTTGATTTCTATCTCTCTTGACCCCACACGAATGATAGCTTCTTTGATGAATGATCAAAGAACGATATAACACACACACATGTGTGTGTGTATAAAATCAATTAATACATGAAAAAATGTTTAACATCATCTATAATTAAGAGTATGCAAATTAAAGCAGCAAGTTTTCACTCATCAGACTGTTAAATTTAACTCATCAGAAAGCTTAAAAGTTGACAAGAGTGCATACCTTTATTTGGGAAGGAAGTACATGAAAATATTAACAATTCTTAACTCTAAAAAGCAGGCCTGGGATTGAGTGAAGGAGAGGAAGATGTTTTCTTTTCATGGTATATGCTCTTATAGTACTTAAAGTTTTTACTTCATGTACATATTTTTTAATAAAAATTTAAAATGCCTAGATACTTACTTTTTAAAAAAATATATTTATTTATTTATTGGCTGCATTGGGTTTTCATTGCTGGGCACGGGCTTTCTCTAGTTGCGGAAAGCGGGGCTTATTCTTCATTGCTGCGCGCAGGCTTCTCATTGCGGTGGCTTCTCTTGTTGCGGAGCACAGGCTCTAGGCATGCGGGCTTCAGTAGTTGTGGCACGTGGGCTCAGTAGTTGTGGCTCGCAGGCTCTAGAGCTCAGGCTCAGTAGTTGTGGTGTACAGGCTTAGTTGCTCCGTGGCATGAGGGATCTTCCCAGACCAGGGCTTGAACCCGTGTCCTCTGCATTGGCAGGTGGATTCTTAACCACTGCACCACCAGGAAGTCCCCTAGATACTTACTTTTTATTTAAACTTTGGGGAAGATGTTGCTGTGTTCAAAGTGACTGGGCCTAGAAAACATTTGTACTGTATAAAGGATTATCAATTTACTAAGTGGTGCTCAGTTCATATAGTCATGAATATAGCAGAAATATTTGCTAAAAAATAAAGTCCAAGTGATTAGGCTTTCTGGTTCTGATTAAAATGGTAACAGCACAGATCAACAGAACATTGATGATATTTAAGTATTTCCTTTTTCTACTTTGACGTCAGACTGAGGCACCTGCTGTGACATTGCAGAGATCAGATAGAATATAGTTTGTAGCTTTGTGTCTTCTTGGAAGTCCCAGGGGCCTCATTTATATACCTAGAATCAAGGCAATTGGTGCATCCTGAATGAAGTCAAGGCCTTAAATTACTATGCTGAACAAAGGTGTTCTTAACATTTAAAAATTTAAACATAACTTTTGTCTTTCTGTGTTTTTCTTTCTTTGTAACCACTATCCAGAGATAGCGTTGTTTTGTTTTAATTGCTGTTGTTTAGGAATGTGGGTTCCCTTTTTTTTTCCTTTGAGTTTAAACTGTCATTTATTATTATTATTTTTAACATCTTTTTTGGAGTATAATTGCTTTACAATGTTGTGTTAGTTTCTGCTGTATAACAAAGTGAATCAGCTATATCTATGCATATATCCCTATATCCCCTCCCTTTAGCATCTCCCATCCGCCCTCCCTAGGGATGTGGTTCATTTTAAATATTTGATTTTCTATTAATGAAGTTATTAATGCTTCCTTCCTGATCCCCTTTGTTTGGACTTAGATCCTCTCATGCTGAGCAGCTCTTCCCAGATGTACTGGGTGCAGTTAATTTAAGAAATCCAGCTCATGCTTGCAATAAAGATGAGGCTAATGGTTATAATTCTGCAACTCAGGTGCCCCCATGGTCAGGTTGTCGGATTTTAAACTACTACAAAGAAGAAAAAGACTGGTAGCACTCACCACAACAATTCATATTTTATGTATTTTTTACAATAACCAAGCAAGATAGTTTTTCTCTATAACTGTACCAAACATAACATTTCAGGTTTCTGATCATGTCTGATCTCTGACTGATGTTGGGGGTGGTGGGGGTAGTATGAAATGTCTAATGCTTGTGCTATATTCCCTAATGTCACCTTGGGGGAAAAATAGCCTAGTAGCATAGTTCTAGAATAAATCTCAAAGTGTATTTATACTTTGTTAATTTCTAGGTGAAAAAGTGTTTATATCTCTGTATGGAGCTGCTATAGACATGAACATAAGGCTGGACAAGAATTCCTTGATCCTTGAGAAAACTTACCTATCTCTGGCCAATCAGCGAACTCTAACTATTCACAACCGCAGTAACATCATTGCCCATTTCCAGTGGAAGATATTTGCTACACAGGAAGAGGAAGACCGAGAAAAGTATAGGTTTGTAAGAAAAATCACTATCTATACGCTATCTGTATAATTTGGGGGAACATGAAACTTAGTTATGAAAATTCTGTGACCTTTGTGGTTTCTAACTCACTCAGTGTCAAATTTATTATAACTTGGGTCCAGTGTACAATGCTCCCTTTTTCATTTAAAGAACTGGAGCTGAGCTATGTGGAACACAACATCGTCCATCCTCAGTTAATCTTATCCCAGTTTTAATTTATCAGTAGCTAAACTCCTGGATTTTAAAGACCAAATACATCATTCTTCACTATTCTCTCAAAACTAATCTATATGTCTTTATTTCTTTCCATAACCCTAACTAGATCGATCAGTTTTCATAGGGATTCTAAAAATAATCTCTTTTGGATTGGGATCAATGTGGCCTTTTTATTTTTTTTCTTCAGTGAAAAGGTACTTTCAGAAAATATGAAGAATGGGGAAAACGAGGGCTTAGATATAATGGCTTTTATATTTTCAGTTTTAGTAGCATTCTCAATCCCTGCTAACCATATAATTTAATAGTGATTTCTTGTTGCTATCTTTAATCTACTGCTTTTTCAAATGATACTTCAGGCAGTGGAGAAAATTAATAAAATGGAAAACCAAACTGTTTTAATTAATCTCATCACTGTTAAATTTTGAATATTTCTTTTTACTGAATCTGTCCTTGATTACTGTAATTCCATTTGCAATTTTATCTTCTTCCATCCTCCCTGAATTAGCTCTTTTGCTGCTTTCATTGGAATTTATTTCAGCCTTTTTAATTTGCCTCTCCATTTTCATTAAAGATTAGCCCTGGGAAGCTTCAAAGCTTTGTTTAAAACCAAGTTAGTATGTGATAAAAATAAAAGTCTTAGGTCTAGGGAAACCAGGCAGAAATCCCCCAGTGTGCTGTCCGTAATTGAATCAGAAGGAGCTGTGACAGTGATAGGACACAGTGGACCAGAAGCTTTATCATTCAGACAATGAGCTTTAATCACCAGATTGCCCCTGTGCCATCTTTAAAAAGTGAGAAAAGAAAAGCCTTTCCTGCCTAAAAACTTCATTTTGCCTCATGGTATAGATACCAGTAGTTTAAAAAGGTAAGAGGAGACTACTTATCCACGGTTTCATCTGTCCTGATTCTTCAGCTGACACGTATGTACCAACAATCAGAATGGTCCAGGCGTGTTTAAAGATAAGATAGGAGAGCAGGTACAAATAAAGAAACAGCAATAAAAGTAGTGTTTCAACATCCTACTTGTGCTGTGGGCATAATCTTTTGGGGAGAATGAGTATATACTATCAGAGGGAAAGCCAGCTTTAATTTCAAGTATGTCTTTGTGTTTGACCAAATGCATAGCACGTGATTGATGCCACGCCTATGTCCAAAAAATATTTACAGAAGTTAATTTCAACAGTGAAACTCAGGAAAAATTCAAACCAGTTGCTATCAGAAATGCTTAAGGTATAGAGAATATAATTTCAAACACACGTGGATGGACTTTCGCCCCCTCCCCACTTCACCTCCTCCAACACTCATGGCTCTATCTCTAATATTATCCTTGAGTCTTATTCTTCCTTTTCTCTTGCATTGTCTTTCTTTCACTGTCTCTTTTGCTCTTTCTATTAGTTCCCCTAGCAGTTTTTTTGTAGCAAGGGAACAATATTGAAGAGCACTTTCATAACCATAATTGGAAGCCCAATTTTATCATTTTGGATCATGCCCCTCCCTTAAACAATGAAGTTGAAGAGTGACTTCAGATGGCTAAATAAGAATACCTTGCTGTGTGTGGGTGACACACGGCGACATAACTCATGTTCCTGCAAACTGGATTGGTTGATCTAAGTGAAGAGTCTATTGAATATTCTGTTCCATGCCCTCTCCCTACCCCTCTCTTAGGGCCAGATGCCTAATCTCTTATTTGACCAGGTGTGTCTTCTCTCCCATGCCTCTCTTGTTTCTTGATACATTCCCAAGCATGCCACAAGTTTCATATTATTAGCCATGGATTCTTGTCCTGGATGCAACTAGCCATGAAACGCCCATCCTCTCAGAAAGCAAAGCAAAGAAAGAGGTTTGCTCTTTACTGAACATTTGGTTCCTGTCTTTGGATAGCTGCCCCTTTGGTGGGTGGCTGTGCTCTTGCTGTGGGTGTAGGCCCTCTCCTCCTCCCTCTCACAAACCCTTAGGTTGTCTCTTAGGCTCACATCAGTGGCAGATAAAGCAGAATGTTCTTGGATAGCTTTCTTGTGGGCAGAGGTTTGCTCATCCCTGGGAAGCAGCAGTGAGCTCTTTAGCTAATGGTATAAACTCTCTCTTGAGCTCCCCAGCAAGGCCAGTGCAGGAATCCCTGGAATAATCTTTTTAATGTTTGACTCTCCTGCTCCTAATGGTGAGCAACCTCTTCCTTTTCTCCTCTTCCCTCAGCAGCCTCTGTAGTTAATGTGCAGAGCGAAAGGTCCACATTTGTCCTGAACTTGGAACAGAGATGATCTAAATGGGCTCATGTATACTTTGATAGATTAAAGTTTCCCTTTGCAGCACCCAAATGACCTAAGATTTTAAAACGTCAGTGTATATTTTTAAGTGAGACTCAAGAGCCTGCCCACTGCTTTCCAGTTATAACATGGCTTAAAACTCGTCCCAAGGCATTCAGCTACAGGGGCTGAAAGTTGCTCCATAGTGGTTTCAAGAATTCTAATTGCTTTAGTATTATGGATGTCCTCAAGACCCTATTCCAGCCATCATGGTTTCTTTTTTTTTTTTTCCTTTTCTTTTCTTTTTATTTTTTTTCCCTTCACTTTTTTTTTAACATCTTTATTGGAGTATAATTGCTTTACAATGGTATGTTAGTTTCAGCTTCACAACAAAATGAATCAGTTATATATATACATATATTCCCATATCTCTTGCCGCTTGTGTCTCCCTCCCTCCCACCCTCCCTATCCCACCCCTCCAGGCGGTCACAAAGCACCGAGCTGATCTCCCTGTGCTATGCGGCTGCTTCCCACTAGCTATCTACCTTACGTTTGGTAGTGTATATATGTCCATGCCTCTTCATGGTTTCTTGTTCTCCAGCATCTTGATGATGTTCCTGAGCAAAGACTTGGACGTCTCTTCTCCCAGTGGGGGAATTTCAGCCCTACTGAGTCCTATTCCTTTCTGGCAGTTTATACTTTCCATTCTAGGAAGGATGACTTCCTCTCTGCCTACCAAAACACGTTGGTACAAACTTTAGGGCACATGTCCAGATTTGGGGGCCTCGGGCTAATCTCAGGCTCCAGACTCTGACAATGAAGATGTTATTTCCCCTAGGAAGAAGTTCTGGGCTTAAAATTTTTTTCCATTTTTTTTAAACCTTAGGAATCAGATATAAGAACCTTTAAAAATCATCTTTTAGGTCTCTCCTGATACTTTTCTGAGAGTTGCAGAAATTAATCTCTTCAAAAACTGGTGCTGAATTCTTTCCTCCTTACTTCTTCTGTCTTGGCCTGAGGGATTATAAAACATCCTACAAGATTCTTTCATCCTCATTTTCATCACAGTTTATTATATTCAGAGACTTGGCATGGGCGTTTGAGGATTTCTGCTCCCTATTTCTCCATCAAGGTTATGACCATTGTCTCAATAGCAACTGCTCTAATTCTAGATCTGCTCTGTGGAAGAACTGTAGAATCCTCAGTGGAGCCCCCCCACAAAGTGATCAGCATAGATGTGTTCCAAAACATTCCAGTGTTGGAAATGACATGTTTCTCTAAATAAATCAGTTTTATTTGAGCTTTGAGCCTGCCACCCAGGCTCCAACTTAATCTCAGTTGTGGTTGGGGAGCCCTTCCCTTTCCTAATCATAAAAGAATCTGAAGACTTGAGTGGTACCTGATAAACAGGAAGAGGACCTCTAGTCCTCATTTTATAACAGGCATCAGAGTTGTTGTGTGTCCAGGGTCACACAGTCCATCTGAAGGTGGATGGCTCCATCCTTTCCTTGCCAGGTGTGGACATGGGAGTATTTCTGCCAACCATGATGGCCAAGGTTCTTAGTTTTTAATCTCAGCATCCAGTTACCACCTCTTAGGGGTGTTGTAAAGGAGCAGGGTGCAGGTCTCTAGGAACTCAAGATAAGGGGCAATACTAGTTCAATGCTACTGTACTTGAGACACAAGGGTTCCCCATTGAGTATAGTCCATTAGCTGGAATGTAGCTGCTGCCTGAAGGTGATGGGTATTCGGGCTAGCAGACGATTTGCAAAATGGGTTAAATCCATGGTTTTACTGAAAGAGAAGGTTGTGTGATATTACACTCTCTGATGAGAGGTCTCTTCGTCTGTAAAACAGAACCACCTCTGAATTCAAGAGACCATGAGTATCAGCACAACAAGATGGCAAAACAATAGACTGAGGTATATAGAAGTCCTTGTTGGAGTCAGCCCAGCTTAAGGTGGTATTGCACGTTCCCTTCTTAGACTCTCAGCCTTGGCTCTAATTCTGCATAGAGGGCAAAGATGATGACATCTGGTGTCCACCCCCCATGCATTATACAGCTGTCACTGATACAGGAGTCCCAACAGCGTGGGAGAAGAGCATCATTTGGGAATTTTTGTTTTGTCCTCTTTTGTTTTCTGGTGTAAGGGCTGAGTTAATCATACTCCTCAATTCATAGAGCATTATCATCCTTGGTCCACATAAAGCATTTTATCCCCACACCCCATTTCCATTAACCCCCCTAAGTAAATGTAATGTATATGACTCCCATTATTTATTTAACCAATACTTCAATCCGTTACATCGAATTTACCCACTTTTTTTAGTATTATTGCTAGAACTTTGATGAACCTCTTTGTTGCTCTTTATTTACATCCATGATTGTTTTTTTTGAGAACTTATTCCTAAGGAATAGATATCAATAAATTCCACTTGCAGGAATACATGGTTTCCTTTCTTTCTGTGGACTGAGCTGTCTTTAATTTGCCCTGCCCTGCCCAGCAATATAAAAGGACAGCTGCTCTGGCTACCTTGTACACTGCTTCCCATCTAGCAATAAAAAGGGAGCACAGAATGCTTTCTTCCTTGGGACCAGAACATACTGAACCTATTTCTTTGACTTCTTTATGCTATGTGACCAAAGGATCCTGAACACAAAAGTTATTTAAAAAAGAGTTATTTGACATTGCTGAGCATGTGGTTTGTGTGAAGTCATTTAGAAAATAGGGCTGGGACTGGAATTCAGTGACCCTAGCCTCTCAGTCAGTACTCACATTACTAAATAATTTATCTCTCACCACTGGTAATACCAGTAAAATGCTGGGAAAATAGTCATGTATCCTGGGAGGAGATGAAATTCAGTCTTCAAAGTTCAGGTGAAGTAACAGACACCAGGAGTAAAGTGAGCATAGCCTGAGTAACGAGTAGAATGTCGGGAAGGCTGCTTTTCTGACTTATCACAAGGGATATGAAGATCTAGAAAGAGAGAGAAAAAAAGGACGTGTCTCCAGGTGTAGTCTGAGCATTTTATAAGCTTGACAACTTGGTAATTGCCTGCGGTTGATACAAGGAGAAAACTGGCATTTATTGAGCAACTGTTTTGTCCCAGGAACTATACCAGGTCCTTGATCACATTTAATTCTCAACATATCTTTATGATGGAGGAGCTCCTGTTCTTTCCATTTTATTGATGAAGGCACTGAGGCTTAGAGGATTTAAGTAACTCCTGAAGTCACAGAGTGAGTAAATAGATAGTAGAGTCAGTAACAAAACCTAGGCGTTGGGACTTCCCTGGTGGCGCAGTGGTTGAGAATCCACCTGCCAATGCAGCCCTGGTCCAGGAAGATCCCACATGCCGCGGAGCAGCTAAGCCCGTGTGCCACAACTACTGAGCCTGCGCTCTAGAGCCCACGAGCCACAACTCCTGAGCCCGCATGCCACAACTACTGAAGCCCGTGCGCCTAGAACCCGTGCTCCAGAACAAGAGATGCCACCACAATGAGAAACCCATGCACTGCTACAAAGAGTAGCCCCCACTCGCTGCAACTAGAGAAAGCCTGTGCCCAGCAACGAAGACCCAATACAGCCAAAAATTAATTAATTAATTAAAAAAACAAAAACAAAAAAAGCTCTAGGCCTTGCTGGCTCCAGCTTCTGTTCTCTAGGTAATAACAGCTAGGAAGGAATTCAAGCTAAGCAAGTGTAGAAGAAATGAAATTGCACTTAAAGTGTGAGAGGCAGGGTATATGTTAAATATTGAAAAAGCAGCCTGGAAAACACAATTACCTAAAAGAAAATATTTGTCCAAATATACTAAGGGCTCAGGAGTAAGCAAATGGGCATTGAGTAGGACAGGAAGCCTGGGAGCGCTTCTTGAAGGAAGCAAGCTGAGGTTCTTGAGAGGTTAAAATACAAGGTCACTCAGCTGGTATATTATAGATTCAGGGCAAGGAAGGACCACCCCAAGGTCATGGGTGAGACTATTCCCAAGAGGATGGGCTGGTGGGGAACCCTTTACAATGTTCTTCATGGGAGTATCAAAATGAATCTCACGTTTCTTGCTTTTTTTTAGGGTCTGTGATGATCTTACCAAAGAGGAAAAGAATGAGATCGACGGGTTTCTTGAGGAGTGCATTACTGATCCTTCACTACAACAGTGTCTTTCCTTTCTGTCCCACACCTTTGAGAATCAGAGAAAGCTGGTTCAGGCAGATAGCATGCTCTTCTCGAATAACATTTTCAGTGTTGAGCCTCTGGTAAGCACATAAATACAGTCTGACCTTACAGTAAATGTAGTGGGGATGCAGGGCTTAATTTGATGGGATTACTCTCTCTGAGATTGATAGGGTGAGTTCCAAGAGCATAAAGAGTCCATCTGAGGAGCCTCATTGTCATTATGAGACAGTGAATGAAGATTAATAGTAAGAACACTCAGAGGTTACATTTATAGGTCACACTTTATATGTACCAGTCACTGTTAAACACTTCATATATATTACATACTTTATCTTGTTTGTATATATATTATCAGTTTTAATCAGTCCCCCATTCTACAGATGAGGAAATTAAGACTTAGAGAAATTTGATGACTTACTCGAGCCCAAACGATTAGTGTCAGTAGTTAGAAATTTATCCCTGATTAGCCTCACTGTAGAGCAGGGTTTCTCAACCTCTGCACTATTGACATTTGGGGCTGGATAATTCTTTGTCCTGTACATTGTAGCATATTTAATAGCAGCCCTGACTTTTACCCATCGGATGCTAGTTGTGACAACCCAAACTCTGTCCAGATGTCAGATGTCCTCTGGTGGGCAAAATCACTCGGGTTGAAAACTGCTTTGTCCTTAATTCGCTCAATAAATAGTTATTGAGTGCATGTTCTGTACCAGGCACTGCGTATGTACCAGGCATCAATGAACAAAACAGACATAGTCCTTGACCTCAATGTCTATCTAGTGAGACCTGAGCCAGAGTTAGAACAGGATCTGTCAGAGATGAAACTTTTTTTTTTAGGTGTACAACATAGTGATTTGATATTTTTATAGATTATACTCCATTTAAAGTTATTACAAAATAATGACTATTATCCCCTGTGCTATACAATATATCCTTGTTGCTTATCTTTTTTATACATAGTAGTTTGTATCTCTTAATTTCATAACCCTATCTTGCCCCTCCCCCTTCTCTCTTCCCATTGGTATACACTAGTTTGTTTTCTATATCTATGGGTCTGTTTCTGTTTTGCTGTATACATTTGTTTCTTTTGTCTTTTAGATAATAACATATAGTATTTGTCTTTCTCCATCTGACCTATTTCACTAAGCATAATGCTCTCTAGGTCCATACACTTGTTGCACATGGCAGAATTTCATTCTTTTTTATGGCAAAGTAATATTTCATTTTGTGTGTGTGTGTGTGTGTGTGTGTGTGTATCACATCTTCTTTATCTGTTCATCTATTCATGGACATTTGGGTTGCTTCCATATCTTGGCTATTGTAAATAATGCTGCTATGAACATTGAGGTGCAAGTATCTTTTCGAATTAGTGTTTTCCTTTTTTTCGGATTATGTACCCAGGAGTGGAATTGCTGGATCATACAGTAGTTCTATTTTTAGGGTTCTGAGGAACCTCCATACTGTTTTCCATAGTGGCAGCTTCAATTTATATTTCCACCAACAATGTACAAGGGTTTCCTTTTCTCCACATCCTCTCTAACATTTGTAATATGTAGGCTTTGTGATGATAGCCATTCTGACAGGTGTGAGGTGATATCTCATTGTTTTTTTATTTTTTGCTTTGCATTTCTCTAATAATTAGTGATGATGAGCATCTTTTCATGTGCCTGTTAGCCATCTGTATGTGTTCTTTGGAAAAATGTCTGTTCAGATCTTCTGCCCATTTTTTTTTTTTTGCAATACGTGGGCCTCTCACTGTTGTGGCCTCTTCCATTGCAGAGCACAGTCTCCGGGCACGCAGGCCCAGCCGCCACGGCTCACGGGCCTAGCCACTCCACGGCATGTGGGATCTTCCCAGACTGGGGCACAAACCTGTGTCCGCTGCCTCAGCAGGCGGACTCTCAACCACTGCACCACCAGGGAAGCCCCTTCTGCCCATTTTTAATCAGATTGTTTTTTTTGATATTGAGTTCTATGAGTTGTTTTTGTATTTTGGATATTAACTCCTTATCTGTCATGCCATTTGCAAATGTTTTCTTCATTCAGTAGGTTGTCTTTTCATTTTGTTAATGGTTTCCTTTGCTATGCAAAAGCTTTTAAGTTTCATTAGGTCCCATTTGTTTATTTTTTGCTTTTATTTCTTTTGCCTTAGGAGACAGATTAAAAAAAAATATTGCTATGATTTATGTCAAAGAGTGTTCTCCCTATGTTCTCTTCTAGGAGTTTTTTGGTTTCCGGTCTTACCTTTAGGTCTCTAATTCATTTTGAGTTTACATGGTGTAAGGAAGTCTTTTAGTTTCACTCTTTTACGTGTAGCTGTCCAGTTTTCCCAGCACCACTTATTGAAGAGACTGTCTTTCCCCCATTGTATATTTTTGCCTCCTTTGTCATAGATTAATTGACCGTATGTGTGTGGGTTTATTTCTGGGCTGTGTATTCTGTTCAATTGATCTATGTGTCTGCTTTTGTACCAGTACCACACTCTTTTGATTACTGTAGCTTTGTAGTATAGTCTGAGGTCAGGGAGCCTGATACCTCCAGCTTTGTTCTTTTTTCTCAAGATTGCTTTGGCTTTTAGGGGGTCTTTTGTGGTCCCATACAAATTTTAGGTTTACTCGTTCTAGTTCTTTGAAAAATGTCATGGGTATTTCGATAGGGATTATATTAAATCTGTAGATTGTTTTGGGTAGTATGGACATTTTAACAGTATTAATTCTTCCAATCCATGAATGCGGGATATCTTTCCAGTTATTTGTTTCATCTTCTATTTCATTCATCAGTGTCTTATAGTTTTCAGAGCACAGGTCTTTCAACTCATTGGTTAAGTTTTCCTAGGTATTTTATTCTTTTTAATGCAATTGTAAATGGGATTGTTTTCTTGCTTTCTCTTTCTAATAGTTCATTATTAGTGTATAGAAAATCTACAGGTTTCTGCATATTAGTCTTATATTCTGCAACATTACTGAGTTCATTTATTAGCTCTAGTAGTTTTTTGTTGGAGACTTTATGGTTCTCTCTATATAGTATCATGTCATCTGCAAATACTGACAGTTTCAATTTTCCCTTCCAATTTAGATGCTTTTGTTTCCTCTTCTTGTATGATTGCTGTGGCTAGGACTTCCAATAGTATGTTAAATAGAATTGTCAAGAGTCTTGTCTTGTTCCTGATTTTAGAGAAATAGCTTTTAGCTTTTCACCACTGAGTATTATATTAGCTGTATATTTATTGTAAATGGCCTTTATTATGTTGGCGTATGTTCCCTTTATACCAACTTGGTTGAGAATTTTATCATGAATGGGTATTGAATTTTGTTGAATGCTTTTTCTGCATCTATTGAGAGATGATCATATGATTTTTACCATTTGTTTTGTTAATGTGGCATATCACAGCAATTGATTTGTGTATATTGAACCATCCCTGCATCCCTGGAATAAATCCCACTTGATCATTATGTATGATCCTTTTTATATATTGTTGAATTTGGCTTGCTAATATTTTGTTGAGGATTTTTGCATCTGTATCCATCAGAGATACTGGCCTGTAATCTTCTCTTTTTTTGGTAGTACCTTTGTTTGGTTTTGGTATCAGGGAAATGGACTCATAGAATGAGTTTGAGAGTGTTCCCTCCTGTTCAGTTTTTTGCAATAGTTTGAGAAGGATAAGTATTAACTCTTCTTTATATGTTTGGTAGAATTCCCCTGTGAAGCTGGGCAGTCCGGGACTTTTTTCTCTTAGACGTTTTTTGATTACTGATTCAATTTCAATACTAGTAATTGGTACATTCAGATTATCTATTTTTTCCTGATTCAGTCTTGGAAGATTGTGTGTTTCTGGGAATTTATCCATTTCTTCTAGGTTGTCCAATTTGTTGGCATATGACCATTCATAATATTCTCTTATAATTGTTTGTATTTCTGCGATATCAGTTGTAATTTCTCCTCTTTCATTTCTTATTTTGTTTATTTGGGTTCTGTCTCTTTTTCTCTTAGTGAGCCTGGCTAAAGGCTTATCAGTTTTATTTATCTTGGTTTCACTGATCTTTTCTATTGGGTTTTTTTCTTTTTTTGGTCTCTATTTTATTTACTTCCTCTCTTATATTTATTATTTCCTTCCTTCTGCTGATTTTGGGCTTCGTTGTTTTTCTAATTCCTTTAGATAGCAGGTTATGTTGTTTACTTGAAATTTTTCTTGTTTCTTGAGGTAGGACTGTATCGCTGTAAATGTCCCTTTTAGAACTGCTTTTGCTGTGTCCCATAGATTTTGGAAAGTTGTGCTTTTATTGTCATTCATTTTGGTGTATTTTTGCTTTCCTTTTTGATTTCTTCTTTGATCCATTGATTTTTAATAGCATTTTGTTTAGTCTCCATGTGTTTGTGTTTTACCCGTTTTTCTTCCTGTGATTGATTTCTAATTTCATACTGTTGCAGTTGGACAGGATGCTTGATATAATTTCTATCTCTTAAATTTGTTGAGACTTGTTTTGTGGCCTAGCATGTGATTTATTCTGGACAATGTTCCATGTGCACTTGAAAAGAATGTGTATTCTGCTGTTTTTGAGTGGAATGTCCTGTAGGTATCTATTAAGTCCAGCTGGTCTGATGTGTCAGTTAAGGTCACAGTTCCTTTATTGATTTTCTGTCTGGATGATTTGTTCATTGATATAAGTGAGGTGTTAAAGTCCCCTACTATTATCATATTATTGTAAATTCTTCCCTTTATGTCTGTTAATATTTGCTTTATATATTTATGTGCTTCTTTCACAGACCAAACTCCTGACCCCTCTGCCCCACTGCCTCAAAATGAAAGAAACCAGCATCTTCTGTGTTTACTATCTGCTAGGCACTGTACATTACCTTAAACTTAGCAAGCATAGAGTGCTGTGAGGGTAAAGACAGCAATAGGAGTTGAGAAAACCCACAGCTAGTTAGAGCTGCCATTCAAACCTGTTGGAGAGAAGACATGGGCAGAAGGACACATTAGAATAAAAACTCACTTGTGAGACGTGCCATTGACCTGTACGTACCAGTTTTCCTTATGTCTGTACTTCCAAATTATTACAGTATATAACATAGAAAAGGGAGTCCATGGCTAAATAAGTTTGAGAAACACTGGGTTCAATATTGCTTGACAGGTTTATTTGCTGTTAGACTTATAAAAGTCTTTCATATGATAATGAGCATTATAAATCTCTTAAGAGGGAGCCTTCCCCTTGGAGATATCCTTTGGAACTAATATTTAGTGGGACTTGCTGTGTGAATCACAGGTAAAGACAGACAATCAGGACACTAGTTCAGAGGCTGAGGTGATTATCATAGGCTAAGAAGTTAGAGTAGGCTTTTTGAGAGCAGAGCCTTGAACTGGGTCTTGCAGGATGGAACTTTTGGCAAACAAAATTGGGGGTGTGCATGGCATGGTTCATTCAAGGTTCCATTAGTGGATCAGTTTGCTTGAAGTAAAGGGTTCATGTAGGGAAACAAGGTTGGAGATGTGGGTTGAGGCTGAATCTTCTCTCCTGTCAGAAGACTATCCAGGGCTCAATTGATCAAAGGGATCTTCATATATAATGAGTTAGCCCAGAAAGAGGTTAAATCAAGGTGAGCATATAGTCTTGGAAGGACAGGACATGCACCGATAAAAGTAGGTCATGCCCAAAGATGCTGAAAAGATCAGGAAGGCATGACAAGTCCAAGCAAGTAAGTTGCTGAGTGAGGCAGAGGCAGGGAGGAGCAGTCAGTCATGGCAATCTTAGACATGGCTGGTAAGGTCCAGAGTGTAGGCAGTCCGAGATTCTTCCTAGCTGGTACGGAGAATCCAGACTGATGACTGCTGTCCTTTTCTCATAGCCTTCTGGGAGTGGGTGACTCTGGGATGGCAAACATTGGTGGTGAGAAGGAGGTGGGAGGCCTGCAGGTAAGGCTTGTATATTTCAAATTCAGAAGTAGGAAGACTGGGCTTACCTCAGATTTTCTTCTCCTCATGCACGAAACCCAGAGCTTCTTGCTGCAGATATATGTGTTAAAATGTGGCACTTAATATGATTCCTTTTGAATTCTAGATAGGAACTGAATTGGGCATTCTTATCACAGGCATTTTTTCACTATTAGGAAGAAAAACATTCTGTAGAATAATGATACACAGAAATGATACCTTTTTAAATAAATGAGACTAATTTCATTTATATTATGTGAAAAAAATACCCAGGAAGGGGATAATATTTGCTTAGTACCTAAGTGATGTTTATGGCATCTGTAATAATTTTGTCTTTTCTGTACAGTATTCAGGTTTTCTTCTCATGATAGTATTCATTAGCTGATTCTTGATCATTTTTGCAAAATGAAAAATGAAGGCATGAATTTTTCCTAGTGTTATCCGTAGTGTTTTTCTGGTCAGAATAACAGAACTCAGTGTCAGTTATACTGATATATTTATTGATCTTTAATTTCCTTTTTTCCTACTTAAAGATCCTGATAGTTTTATAGAAATATAGTTCTTGTGAGTGTAACATAATCTTACCTTGTAAATTAGTTTTGAAGGTATTTGATGGGAAAATTCTGTAATTTCATTAGCTTCTTGACTCTAATGTGAACTATGGGTATTTTCCACTATTGAGATTTTGGTTTTCTGATACAGGTAAATAAATTCTGTAGTATTTTTGGATGATAGAGTTGGGAAAGGGTTTATAGAAGAGATGAGATCTGAACTGAATGTTGGAGGAAGGGTAAGACTTAATTAAATAGAAAAGAAGAAGAAGGATGTTTCCAACTGGAGAAATTTTGAAAACAAAGAAAAGGGAAACTTTTAATAATAGGTTCATAGCATATTAAACAACAATGAAATGATGGATTTTTCTGGAGCAGGTGGTCATGGAGAATATAAGAAGTGAGATTGAGAAGGAGAGTTGGCATATCTGGGCTGCCCTGGCAACCCGTTACACTATAGCCGACTGTCTCCCACATTATGTTTTCTGTAAATACTGGATCTGAGGGGTGGTAGTGTGTGTTCCTTGCCAAGGGGAATTTTGTGCTCAAATAAGTTTGGGAAATACTGGTTCAAGAGAAGGTGACTCTCAAAGGGAAAAGTGCAAACAGTATTTCCCCAGGATGAGAGACCCCTTTTCCCACACAGTATCCACCGGAGTCAGTGTTGTGTGGATCTTAGTTTGGTCACTGGTGCTGAGGGTATCTGAGACTCACTGTAAGGTTTGGATCAGGAACAGGATGTGTTCGGGGTGTCTTAGAAAGATTATCATAGCATCAGCTTGTGGATCAAATTGGAAGAGGATGGTTAGAGGGTGGGATGGGTAGTGCAGGTCAGGCAGGGGAAATTCACTAGTGCAGCGAGGGTCAGGGAAACTGAACATCTCTGCAGGCAAGTGGAGGGTAACGTGTGAGGGTGACACTGACCTGGAACAGCCTGGTGATGGTCGGAAAGCAAAGGAAATGGCAGATGTGAGAGACGCTCAAAGGAAAGACACTAGAGTGCTTTTTGACTGACTGGCCGTTGATGGTGAGACATGGTGAGGAATCATATGTCTTCTCAGATCTGAACTAGCATGACTGGGAGAATTATGATGTCTTTGATAGGAACTAGCAAGTCAGGAGTCCTGGGTTTAACTCCTAGCTTTGCCAATGGCGAGTGTGACCTTAAACAAGCAGTTTGGTCTCCTTTGGCATCAGTTGCCTTTTACACAAAATAAGGATATTCGGGCATGTTGATCCTTTTTAGCTGGTAGGTTATGATTCTCCAGTTTGAGAACAGACTCCGAGATTGTCAACATCAAGGAGTGCCTTATCTTTATCTGTATCCCAGGCCTAGCACAGTACCAATTAATGGGTGGCTGAAGGAAGGAAGGAACGAACGAACAAATGGAAATCAATTAATGATGATGATTTTGTTTCTGAACATGTTGAATTTGAGATGACACTAGATGTCCAAATAATTTTGGGATTGCAGTACTTGTGGGATGGGAATCAGGACTGGAGGTGAGTATCCTTTAGAGGTCTTCATGGAAGGCGTGAAAAGCGGATGGAAATTTTAAGAGCAGAGCAAAGAAGGAAACTTGCCGTGGGCCCAGGACAGCCCCCAGGTGCTCATTTTTAGAGGCCCTGCAAAGAGAGGAGAGGCTGTGAATTCACAGAGAAGGATGGCCAAGAGGAGAACCAGACAGCTGAGAACTCGCCAGCCTATCCTACATGTCTTTCTACCCTATTAGACCTTGTTCATCACCATTTTCTACTGAAGGATCTTCTGAATCTTGCTCACATAGAAGATCAGTTACACCAAATAGCCACTATTTAATTTCTGACAGTTGAGCTATGCATCATCGATTAGTTTTTTTATTAGGATGTGATTCCTTTTGATTAGCTTCTTGATATGAGCTGAGTTCATAGTAGAAGCAGAGATGATTAAAACCTAGCAGTGCCACCTACTGATCTAACAGTCAATCTCTAATTGACGTCCTGTTCAAACAATAAAAATAAAATTGAAGGTTGATGCAGGGGTTTAGAGACTACCTTGCTTTCTGATGGGCCCTTCAGCCTCTGTGTCCACCAGGAAGGGTATTGTCTTCAACTGAGGTAAACTTAAAAAGTAAACAAAAACAAAAAAAACCCATGTTACCTTAGGGTCTGAAAGGAAGTAAGAAATGATATGCTTATATTCTCAGACCTATGTCTATATATCTGGTTCTTTAAATGCGTCAGCCAAAACAAAGTTTAGTTTAGCCCTTATTGTGTTCTCTGTGTATTGAGTGTTTTATGGGAACGCTGTTCCTATTTTAGAGGCTCTTTCAATTTAAAGCAAGTAGATTCAAGATTAAGAGATCACTGTCCTTAAATTGTCAAAAAGTGGTGATGGGTTTGAATTTAAATCACATTTTATTTATGTGATCATGTGAGAAGTAGTTTGACTCAATGCTGTAGGAATGTCTGATCCAAAACTCTAGAACTTCAAGTTCTTACTCTGTTCTACCACCACTTGGCCACTGGTTAATTCCACTGTCTTCTCATCATGCTCATTGCCTACCATTGCCATGGAGTCTGTTGGAAGAACCTTGAGGAGTTATGCTGGGGCATCTTTGGTACTGATGTGGTCACAGAGTGCAGAAGTGGGAGTTTGTCTTTTGAGAGACCCCAGACATGTTCATTGAAGATGAAGTGGGTGGGCAAAGACCCAGCGAGAAGGCATTCCTGGGCAGATACAAGAAAATGGGCTGGAAGGAATTTTTTTTACTTGGTAGTTTATTGATATTTTAATAGTAACCATAATTGTTGTTCTAGTCATTAAAGCATGTGCTGTATTACTACCATTTTTATCAAGTTCCTCATGTCCATTCTTTTGATAATGTCTTGAAATATTAATGTAATTAACCTAAAATTTCCCATTTATTCCTGACCTAGGGAAGGTAGTACGTTCTACAGAATACTGATCATTTCTCAAGCCACTTGCATCCATATAGTTTTCTTCCCCCTTTGGAAAAGAATTGTGAAATTTAGTCTATTAGGCATGTTTTGTGCCTTCCAGAAAAACAAGTGGAATTGACTACCTTCAGAAATACAATATTCTATTTTACTAGATGGACTTTGGCTGTACAGAATTTTGACAGTCTCATTCTGTTATTTCCTCTGCTTAGGTCTCTTGGGTGCCCTGAGTGAGAGAGAGTCAGAGATAAAAAACACAATCGCGAGAATTGAGAGGCAGAAGAATATTACAGGGCAAAAAGAGAGAATTAAGCTTTCGGTTTCCATGGGCATCTAGGAGTCCTCTGAGAAATCACAGCACAGTTGTGCTAGCCTTGTTTCTGAACTCTGGTACTGCTGGCTCAGGTCACACTTTTAAGATGCAGCAATTTTCTGAATGTTGAACACTTGATATTTTCTCAGAAATAAGGGTCTGAGAATTTAAAGATCTTTGGCCAAACTGGCCCTAAATGATTGGCTGACTGACATCAGTGAGCAGGGAAGACATTTCTGCTCCTTTATCCAGAATCCCTAGGGAAGCTTCAGCTTAATGTAACTAAGGCTTAAAAAGGGAGAGAAACTTGATAATTTCTTTATTACCATGTAAGTAACAGTAAACTATGCTTTGTCATCACCTAAGCCTGCGGAAAACATGTGGTTCAGCAATTCAGACTTTGAAAGCACAGCTCAAATTAATTTATTTTTCCCAAATCGGCATAGCATGTGAGCTCAGCAGAACCAGGTTGGGTGGGAGCCCAGATGGCTACCAAAGAGGAAAGATCTAGCTTTTTACTGCAACCCCCTTCCACTTCTTGTACCATTAGTCGTGAGTCACATTGCAAACATGTGGGCGCTGACTCCTTGGAAAAGGACACTGGAAAGGAGAAAGGAGGACAGGGATCTGCTGAGAGCAGACTGTCCTTGACAAGTCACGGCTCTTCTGTCTGTGTGGTTTTCCCATTCTTCACCCTCTCTTTATTATTGTTTGTCCTCTCAGATCTTTGTGCTCAGATTAGAGAACCATTGGAGGTGGAGGGAGGCCTAGGGAAGTCTTAGAAACAGCAAGGTTCCTTATGGCTTATTAAATAAATTAAGACCCTTCGTTGTTGGAAGAAACGCATGTCTGCTGTCTTCCAGAGAAAGGCATGAGCATCATTCATGCACAACTACCTCAGCTCTGCAAAACTCCACTGGAATTTTCACCATACATGGGTTGGAGTATCTCACCCCAGATAGAACACACCTTTTGTGAAACTTTCTCTGACAAATGGCCAAATCTTAAACCCCTCTCTTAGAAACTTTTCTGGTCATTATGTTAAGAATCAAAACTTTACTAAATTCACAGTTTCTAGTCCTAGGAGATATACTGGACGAGAAAAATCTCCTTGCATGTCATGTGCCAATTCAATCTTTTCTCTCCATGATAATTAGGATAGTTTACCTTCAGTTTTTTAGCTTCTGTTTTTTCCCTGTGTCTCTTTGAGACACTTCTCTTTGCCCCAAGTGACAATAGAGAGCCTCCCATTGATCGGAAAGGTGCTACAAGAGAATTGTGGGTAGTGACACAGATTATAGCTTCTAATCAGTGCTTTTATTTTTTTCTCTTATTGATTGATAGAAATTTGACTTTAAGAGGATGTTTTTATTTCCCAAGAGAAATTCTTTAAATTTTTCTTAAATATGATAAGATAGCTGAAGATATTTGATTATATAGTCAAGAATGTTTCCATTTTGGTGGAACATGATGGAACTCATTACACATTATAGCTGCTCTTGAAGTCATTATTCACTGAGCTTGTTCTGAGCTGGCTGTACCCTACCCCACCAGGATAGCTTGATAAAGATCCTCCAGTGTTGACTGTATCATCCACAAGAACTTCCTGTGAGTCACCTTCCAAGTTACCTGAATGTTTGAGTATGAAGAGTGTCCTACTATGTTCACTAGACAGGAACACCAGGTCATGCTGGCTTCAATGAAGCCTGATTGTCGGTTATAGGGTTTTTAAATTTCTCCTGGCATTTTTTAAAAACAATATGAGAAAGGTGAGACCTGACATTTTGTTATAATTGCAGTAGGGTTCAGGAAGTTAAAGAAAAAAGTATTATAGAATCCCAGCTCTGCCACTTACTATTGATGTGGCCTTGGGTGAGATACTTAACTTCCCCTTGCCTTGGTTTTCTCATCTTTAAAATGGGGATAGTACTACTTCACAAGGTTGTAAAGATTGAACTAGATAATGTATATCAGCATTTTAACACAGTGCTGGGAACATGAGCTCTCAGTTAATGGCTGCAAATATTATAGTTTGGAGTTATATACAGTTCAGTCTTGTATTGTGTCTAATCTCTTGTCAGATTAGAAAGTATGATCGGAAAGTATAACATTTGAGTGGGCAGACGTTTAGATTACTCTTCTAAGTGTAAGTTGGGAATTAAAATGCAGCTATTTTATATGATAAATTTAGGCCTTGAGTCATGTTGTAAACTACTTTCCAGATAAACCAAGTAAATTAAATGTGTACATAACCCTCTGTTCTTGCACTTTGGGTTTTGATTTTGCAAAATTTTCAGAAATAATTCTTCATTGGAAGGAAGGAAGGAGATGGGTAATAGGTTGGGGGGGGGGAAGAAAGGTGATTTTTAAAATATTTTATTTTTATTTAAAGATTTTCAATAGAGAATTTTTAAAGAGCCTCTTTAATCATTGCCCATATAATTTTAAAGGAGATCATTTTAATAGACACCTTTCTCATGATAGTATTAATGACCTGTCATGAACTAGTGGTGACATGTTCATAGACAGCTTTCAGAAAGTCTCAGAACTGTACCTGTCGAGTCACTTGGTTATTCGTGTTCCAGAAATTCCATTTCCAGAAATATTTAATATTGGGGCAAAAACTGCAAACATGGGAATTAACTTTAGACCTGAAAATTTAAAGTTGATTCCTTCTAGCAGGTCACTTGATTAATAAGTGAAAGGCAGTCATGGGTCTGAGGGAAAAACGAAACATTAAGACCAAGAAGGAAGATAATTACAGTAAAAGTGAAGGCCATTTGGACAATTATTTTCAACAAACAAGATAATGGTCATTTACAGATTATATTCTCCAGACTCATCTCTCATCTGGAGCAGGAAAATGGACAGTGATGGGAAAGGAGTCATATATGGAAGGAAAGCAGAACAGCAGGGGGTTCTGTACGATGAGGCTGGTTTCACAGGACCGGGAGGAAAGGATATTGATGTCAGAGCCAGTAGGGAACATTCTGAATGTTTTGGCTTTCAGAAAGAAACTTTAGAACTGAGCAATAAAGAAAGAAAAATTATTTTCAGAGACATAGATGACATGGAAGTTAACTTCAGAAGTGTGGGAAAAGTAATATGAAATGTATCAAAGATATATAAGTAGCAGTGGGGTCATGTTAGGCTGGTTGCCTGTTACTGGAGTTTGCTCTCTCTGATTTGGTAGCAAATGCTATAGTGCGTTTTTGCTGTAAAGAAATTGAAGTTCTTTAACTTTTATTTTAATCCCAACTGAAAAATAAAAGTGTCCTTCTGCATGTTCCTAGCTCACTTCAAATGACCTAATATTGAAAACATCCCTCTGTGGGAGGAAACTGAATGACCACACTTCTGTTTTTGTAGATACACTCAGCCCTCTTAATGCACATTACCTGATACAAGCCCAGGAGAGGTTTTAGCATAGGATTTGTCCTTGAATTGTCTCCAGGGGCTCAGTAAAAGCCGTAAATTACTACGTCGTAAGCACAACAAAACAGCTGCAGCCCAGGATAAGAAAGCACGGCACCCACGGTCCCATTCTCCCAGTCTGAAGAACCCCGTGGAGGAAGGGCTTCTCAGCCTCCAGGGGGCTCCGTATCAGACAGTCCGCTCCTGGATCCACTGCTCCCTCCTCTTGGAGGTTCTGGTTGCTTCTCTGTAGCATGTCTGTCCCACCATTTTCCAACCCACCAGTCTGATAATCAGACTTCTTTGATGATGGGATGTGCAAGAGTGCTTCTGGGATAGAACTTAAGTTTGTGGCCTTCTTGTATGCACATGGACCCTGAATTTTCTTGTGTTTGAAAGTGGTCTGGCCCAGCTCAAACCGTAAGGCCCTTGAATTTTCACACATGTACCGAGCTTATCTGATTCCCAGCATATCCTTTTTGGGGCATTTCTTACCACTCTGGTGAGACTTTTCTAGCAGAGGATTTGTAGGGATCCAAGATGGCCCCAGTGGTCAGTTTGGATAGGAACAGGTTAGCTGTGTCCATTCTACACTTCTAAACAAAGCAGAGCCTAAACCCAGCAGGGGAATACATTTGTCTCATGGGTTAGGAGTAAGGCCAGGTCTTTAGACATTCTGAGATGGAGTACCCACTGATACACCAGTGAATGGATGAGCCACTTTTTCTGCCTGGCCTCTCTGCTCATTCTGGCCACGAGTGTTCATAGCACTTCATATCACTAAAAACCCCCACAAATCAAAATGGGCCAGGTAGCCGCTGTTTATCAGAATAAAACAGATACCCATTTCAAGGTTTGGAAAAGCGCCACGGTGAAATGTGCAGATAAGCAAAAGTGCTTAGGACTTCCCTATGCCCTGAATGATCTCAGAAGTCCATGTCAGCTCTAAAATTGTATGACTTTTGTGGTTCCAGTTGAGGAGAAAATGGCAGAAGTAGACTGCAAAGATGAATAGGCATTTACCAATAACTACACAGTGTGCAAACTGAGTGATACGAATGATTCAATAAATACGTTGAACACTTACTATGAGCCACTTCTGGTTTAGGTGCTGGAGATAGAGCAGCACCCACCCTCATGGAGCCTTCATGCTAGTGGGCTGATGTGGAAGTGAGAGCTCCTGGGACCCACATGACACCCACAGCCCTCACTGCTACTTCTTTTTTTTTTTTTTTTTTTTTTTTATTTATTTATTTGGCCATGCCAGGTCTTAGCTGCGGCACACAGGATCTTTGTTGCCACGTGCGGGATCTTCATTGCAGCATGTGGGATCTAGTGTCCTGACCAGGGATCGAACCCAGGCCCCCTGCATTGGGAGTGCAGAGTCTTAACCACTGGGCCACCAGGGAAGTCCCCCTCACTGCTGCTTCTTGGAGACTCTGTGCCCTTCATGCTTCTGAAGCAGGGCGACGTTGCCTGAGAAGCACACTCACCAGGCTGTTACCTTCGTGAGCAAACCCAAATTGGCTCTAGTTTTCTGTTTTCCCCATCTTGTTTGACGTCTGCATTTTAAACCACTTTGCTCTCTGCTTGATTCTTTACTCCAGCACTATGTTCAGTTCCAGCCAAACTGGAAATAGAACATGCATGTGGGACTGTCTGAAACTGGATCCTAATTGTTTATCAAGTTGCCTTTCCTTAGTTTTCTATTCAGTTGGTAGGACCATTTATACATTTTTAGATGTGCTTATCACTGATGTTCTTGGCCTTATTTACAGAAACCATAGGAAAAAACCACATTTTCCCCCTAATTTTTCTGATACTTTCATCTTAGTCTTTCCAAGTGGCATAAGAATGACATCAGTCATAGCAAACAGTTATTTGCTGAGCTCTTACTGTGTACTGAATGTGGGTCAGAAAGCATTTGACCTGCATGATCCCTCGTCAGACCGTAGGAAACTCTTTGGGGCAGGTGCTATAGCATCTCCTTTTACAGCCCTGAAAAGTTACATGGTTAGTACAAAAATATTTTTCAAAAGATATCTCAAGGGGATTCTGATATGTGGTATGTTGCATTACAATTTCAAAACTTGGTTTTCTTATTGTGACTTTTGAGTAGTTTGAGTTAAAACGAGAAATAATATCACACTGGATCAGAACCAGAGTTTGATTTGGCCGTTGTTCTGCCTCGGGCCATTGCTGTTTTCACAGAATAAGAGTATTTCCTTATGCTGTCACTCAAAAGTTAGGAATGGTTTTTCCATCAGGTGAGTTAGATACTTCTTTCCCTGTGGCCTTTCTGGACCTTATATAGATAAGGCGCAGCACTTATCACGTATATTTCAAGATATTTGTGTACATTTTTATCATCTCTCTGAGGTGTGAGCTCCATGCAATCTTAGACCATACCTTTCTTCTTCTCTGAAGCCCAATGCTGGACACACAGTGGCATAAAATGAATGTTAATTGAATCCACAAATTTTAAAAATGCCCTAAACACCCTAGTTTCCTTTAGTAACTAATTATATATTCATAAACTCACTGAAATGATCTTTGAAGCTTGTTTCCAGCTTGTACCACCTTTTAACAAATAGTAGAAATTTCCTATCTGTTGGGTAAAATTGTGCTTTCTTTTATTTGTTGTCAAAATATTTCCTTCAAATTTCCTGGAGTTACAACAACAGCATTTAAAAGCAGTGCATTCCCTCCATCATATTGTTTTTTAATGATTCTTTCACGTTTTTAGGAAGGTGATGTCTGGCCCAATTCATCAGCTGAAATCACTGTGTACTTTAACCCTCGGGAAGCCAAACTCTACCAGCAGACTGTTTACTGTGACATTTCAGGTAAAGACTTCTTCCGTGTGGTAAACTCAGGTTACCAAGTACCTAGAGCATGAAGTGATAAAGTGTGTGTGTGTGTGTGTGTGTGTGTGTGTGTGTGTGAGAGAGAGAGAGAGAGAGAGAGAGAGAGAGAGAGAGAGAATGTTCGGGCTATGTGCAGTGTATGATATCAATAGGGGAATGATGGAGTCAAGCTAGGCATGTCACACTTCTTTCTAGTACAGATCAAACTTTGAAGTACATTACAATTGTGGTGTGGTGGGTGGGGATGGGAAACCATGGGTCTGGGTTACCCTTTGATTTTTAGAGCAGTAAGAATATTACTTGACACCAATTCTCACAGTGTTATATCACAATGTTATATTTTGTTCTTTTTATAGTATTTGGCTACTTAATATTTTCCTTTTTAAGTTTTTATCATAATAATGCATGCCAAGTGAGATGGGAAGGCAGCCTGGCAGTGGCCAGAGCCACAAGGAGGGTGTACTAGTAGGGTGACAACCTGATGGCTTCAGGAGGTTGGATACATATAGAGGAGTTAAGCAAAAAAGTAAATATATTGAGGATAACAAGAGCCAGTATTTTTCACTCTCGAAGGGAGGAGATACAAATATGGGAAGGAGGAAGCCTAAGATGAGCCCTTTGGTATTGGAATGGAATTGGAGTTATCACTGTGAACTCAGGGTTGCTGATATGCATGGATATAGAAATAAATATAAATATATGTATATGTGTATGTACATACATATGCTTAATTCCTAGCTATGTTCATTGAGATGTCATGGAAGCTTTGAGACCCTAATAGCAATGAGCACAGCTAGCACCCGAAGGCTGGTTTCTAAATCCCACCCTCCACTCAGAAGGAACCTTGAAGAATTGATTGATTCTAGAACTGAGGCAGAGAAAGAGCAAGATGAGCCTGGAACATCCTTTTGTGCTGGAAAATAAGGAAATGTGTAAAGAAAGACAGATATGTCAAAATGACACAGAAGCCGGCAAAGAGACTCTCCCTGACCAAATTTGGAACAAGTCGAGAATCAAAATAAATAATGACACTAATAGATTATAATCAATTGAATAAACAGGAATCTATGAATCTACTCAATAAAATTTGCCATTTGGCAATCATAGTAATAACCAATTCTGGTGAAAATCACCAATGGCTTAAAAACTAATAGGTGAAAGGGAGGTGTGGAACAGGCTTTAACATAGTCTCAAAATATTCTCCCTCAAAATACTTACTAATCATAAAGAGGAGAAAATTAACTTTACACTAAACAGACCTGGTAGATGTCATTTTAGTTACTACCAGCAAATAGAGCAAATCAATATTGTGTATCACCCGCTAGAATGCAAAGAAAACACAGCATGTCTTCAATGATATTAGGACCAAAATACCTAACTTGAGTCTAATAACAAGGAAGCATCAGACTAACCCAAATTGAAGGACAAAACGAGATGACCGGCTTGTAATCTTCAAAAAATATCAAAAAATTTAAGAAGAAAAGACTGAACAACTGCTCCAGATTGAAGGAGACCTGGGAGACATGATATCTGGATGCAACATGTGAGCATGGATTGGATCCTTTGCTACAAAGGGGATTATTGGGCAAAGGATGTATAGAAGTTCTTTGCACTACTCTGGAGGCTTTTCTGTATTTTAAAAATGTTTCAGAATTTTTAGAAAAGCTGATGCCAGTAAATAAGTAAAACATGCATATAGTAATATGAAGCTAAATAACAGTCTGTTTCTCCAGTACTGCTTCCAAGAAGTGCCTTTACGTGTTTCTTGTGGTGGTAATGTCCCTTGCTGATTCTATGCTTGTATGGCTATTTGTTGATTTATCCATTTTATATACTACTTTTGAGTCCTCATTATGAAAGATGAAGATTTAGTTCACCTCTGTCTCCTCTACCGCTTCCTGGGCTTATTGGTTTATAATTTACATGCAATGAAATTCACCCTTTTTTGGTGTACAGTTCTGTGAACTTTGGCAAACCTAAACAGGGATGTAACCACCACCAAAAGCAAGTGTAGAATATCTCCATCACCCCATAACATTTCCTCATGCCCCTTTACAGGCAATTCTATCCCCCACCTTAGCCCCTGGCAACCCAATTATTTTTATTATATTTATTTTATTTTATGAGTTTTATTTATAGCCTTAAATAACTTTTATTGATATACTTAAAACTATATTTTTGGATCCATCAGCTCTACAGCATCTCTGGATGTATAAAGATATTGGAACCCCTAACCTGCCCACTGCAGTTAACCCTATTTCTCCCTCTTCTGTGAGTTATTCTGCTTTTGTTGTCATGGTTGATAACCACATTCAAGTCTTCTATTTTGTCTACATAAATTTTATACACTGAAGGGTCAAATTGTATTCTGAGATTACATTTTATATTCTGTTGGTTGACTGTTCTGACCCTTAGACACTCAAAGAATGTCCTTAAGGTCTGTATCTTGTAGATTCTCTTTCTTTACTGTCCACCACTTAACTATACCTTGTTTTAGCTTACTTCATAATTGACTTGACTCTTTTGTACAGCTTTTGGTATTTTTCCCCCCTGTGGTTTCTAATTCCTCATTTCTTTATTCCTATCTAATTTCAGAATTCATGTTCTTCTTCTCCTTGAAGACATTTCCTCAGAGCCCACCAGCTTTTTATTCTAATTTAGATCAGTTACCTCCTGCACAGTTTTTATCCAGGAATTTTTCTTTGATTTCCATGTGTGTTCCATTATATCTTTTGACTCTCACTTTGCTCAAGTAACTTCCTCAGAAAAAGTGTATCTAGGTGGGAAACTTTGACCCTTGCCTGCAGGAAAATGTCTTATTCTGCCTCCATACCAACTTGAGAGTTTAGCTGACTGTAGAATTCTAGGTTCAAAATAATTTCTCCTCAGAACTTCGAAGCCATAGTGCCAACTTTATTGTAAAAATCCAGAAGTTTGAAGGCCACCCAATTCTCCTTGCTTTATAGGTGGCCTTGTATTTCTTTCTCATCTTTTCTAGGGTTTTTGTTTTCGTTTTTTTCCTTTTTTTGTACTTGGGGTCTGAAATGTCATGAAGCTGTGTCCAAGAGTGAGTTTTCCTAGTTCGTTTTCTTCAGCTTTCTATGGGCCATTTGAGTCTGGTTACTCATGTGTCCCTTCCAGCTCTGGGAAATTTTTTTTTTACATACTTCCCTCCTTTTTCTTTCTTTTTTTTTCTTTTCATTTTATTCTTCTGGAAATCTTAACATTCCAAAGTTAGACCTACAGGATTGATTGTCTGTTGTCAAACAACAAGATTTTAATCCTCAAACATGAATAATAAATAATATTAAATGCCATTTAAAGCAATTAAATAAGGATGCCCAGAGAATTACTGACATTTATTAGTCAGAAAAATCCAGGGTAGCAGGTGTGCATTCATAGGGTTACTTCCAATGTCTTCTGGTCTGTGGTTATCTGTTTGTATATAAGAATAAGAAAATGAGTTTAATTTTTAGGGTAGCTAGTGCTACTTACTTCTGCTGTTTAATGTGTAGGTCTCCCAGGAATATAACTGTGGTGATTTTAAACTTGGGGGGAGAGTAATAAGAGTACACAATCATTAGTATCCCCAAGTGCAAAAATTCCACTATTCTGCAATATCTTGTTTTCAGTCCATATCTATGGACTGTTTTCAGTCCATATCTGTGCAGTTACTTTTCTCTTTGTGTAAAGGAGTCAGGCAGTCTACAGGGGGCTGCTTAACCCAAGACTCTGCCACCCTCCACCCACCCCAGGTATGTATCCCTTCCTGATGATATTTCCTGCACCTTCCCTGGATGTAACCATCACCTTGACTTTTATGATAGTCATTTTCTTGTTTTCATATATAATTTTACCACCTATGTATTCATCCCTAAGCAAAATAGTGTAGTTTTACCTATTTTAAAAATTTATATGTTGAAATCATACTCTATGTCTTAAGCTGTTAGCACTAGGAAGATAAAGCCATTCAATAAATACTCATTAAATGAATGAGCAAATAAATGAAAAAAATTAAGGAATGAGTGAATGAATCCTAGTTTGGTCTGCTCTCTCCCTTGCCCATGGATGCTAGATTCTCAAGATGGCCCTAGAATGAATGAAGAATGGACTAGGAGTTTCTGGATTGACAGGTCTGTTTTCACACTTCAGACCAGCATCATCTAGCCCGGACTTCTTTTTTTTTTTTTTTTAAATAAATTTATTTATTTTATTTATATTTATTTTTGGCTATGTTGGGTCTTCGTTGCTGTGTGTGGGCTTTCTGTAGTTGAGGTGAGCGGGGGCTACTCTTCGTTGCTGTGCGCAGGCTTCTCATTGTGGTGGCTTCTCTTGTTGCAGAGCACGGGCTCTAGGTGCACGGGCTTCAGTAGTTGTGGTACATGGGCTCAGTAGTTGTGGCTCGCAGGCTCTAGAGCGCAGGCTCAGTAGTTGTGGTGCATGGGCTTAGTTGCTCCATGGCATGTGGGATTTTCCTGGACCAGGGCTCAAACCTGTGTCCCCTGCACTGGCAGGCAGATTCTTAACCACTGCCCCACCAGGGAAGCCCCTTCCCTGGACTTCTTAATGGATCTGGAGGAAATGTTGGTATATCAGTGTTCAGACATAGGCTGGAAATGGTCCAGTGGCCCCCACATCACAGGTGCTGGGACCTCCCTCCCAACAATGGCTTCCCTGGGATGTTGTGCTTGGCCATATTCCAGGGGGCTGGCTGCTCTCCAGGAGGTTCCCAAACATTACATAACTAATTGCATTTATCTATTGTTTCCTTTGCAATTCTGAATTCTGCCACAGAATTCACATCCTGGGTAAACTGAACGGTGTAATTTTCCATCTCCATGACATTCTTCTTTATTTTGTTAGTGGTTTATTAAAAGATAGGATTGCCAGGGAAGGGTTTTGTTTACATAGTAATTCCATATTGTCTTCCCTGTAAATTCTGTGCAATTCTGTGTCTTTTCAAGGGCTGGTGCTGATTCCTTACTATTATCTTCAAAGGTTGGTAAAACCTCCTGGTTTTAGGCCACTAAGAAATACTTCGTAGGCAAATAGAAAAGCTCCTTCCCTCGTTTTGTTTTGCTTTGCTTTTGTTTTCCTATATGCTTTGAGCATATAAAAGCAAATACATATAGATATGCTTTTCCTCATACCATTTTACATAAATGACAGCATACTTTACACAGTAGTTCTAACACTGCTTTTTAAATATTTCTTAGAGATTATTCCATAACGCTAAATAAAAAGGGGCCATTCTTTTTCATGGTTGTATAGGAATTCTTTGTATTTACATACCACAGTTTGACTTCTCACCTTTTGTCACTGAGAAATAGAACACAGATTCAGAAATGTACATAACGTGTGCTGTGGTAGGCAGAGTAATGGCCTCCCCAAGATGTCCATGTCCCCAGCATCTGTGGATATGTTACTGTGTATATGTTACATTGCATGGCAAAGGGGAATTAGGGCAGAAAATGGAATTTAGGTTACTAATGAGCTTACCTTAAGATAAGGACAATGTCCTGGGTGGCTCAATAATAATCACAAGGGTCCTTAAATGTTCAAGAGGGAGGCAGAAGGATCAGTCTCAGTGTCGGAATGATGCCCTATGAGAAAGACTCCACCAGCCATTTCTGGCTTTGAAGCTAGAGGGCCAAAGAATTCAAGCAGCCTCTAGGAAAGGAAAAGGCAAGAAAATGGATTTTCTCCTAGACCATCCAGAAAGGAACGCAGCCCTGCCAACACCTTGATTTTAGCCCAGTGAGACCCATTTTGGATTTGGACCTCTAGAACTTTTAAGATAGTAAGTTTGTATGTTAAGCCACTACGTTTGTGGTAATTTGTTCTAGCAGCAATGGGGAACTAATACACACACATGTACAGTATAACAAATAATTATAGGCAGGCATTATGTAATTGCCACCAAGATCAATAATAGAATAATTCCAGCCTCAATAAGCCCCCCTGTGTATTCCTTCCCAATCACACTCCCTTCACCCCAACCTCTCCCTGAGATAATCACCATTCTATCCTTCATGATCATTATTTCCTTGCTTTCATTTATAGCTTATACTCCCATGTGTGTATAACTAAACATTACAATTTAGTACTGCCTGCCTTTGGAATGTACATAATTGGAATCAATCTGCGTGTCTCATCCACGTTGTTGCTTGTAGCTCTAGTTGCATTTCATTTTCATTGTTGTATAGTGTTCCATTGTGTGAATGTATGTTCAGAGACAGGAAGTAGCAGGGAAGGCCAGTGTCATTGGTTTTGGGGAGGCCGCTCGGGATGCATGAAATTTAACCCACATCTCCAACTACAACCTTTTCTTCTTTTGAAAGCTTTTATATCTAGGCACCATGAGTACAGAGATGCACAGAAAGGCATAGAATTGCCCTCAGAAAGGCATAGAATTGAGTGGGGAGAAACTGACACATAAATCAACAGTTACGTAATGCCATACAGTGAATGAATGATAATAGTTGAAAAGAATACAGGACACACAGCTTAGTCTTGAAATATATGTTAGTCAAGTGAAAAAAAGGAGGGGCTGGGCACAAGAAGCAGGGAAACACTTGTGAAAACACATAGAGAAATACTATGTAAAAATATACCATGAGCATGAAATGACAAGTAACTGCAAGTTCCTGGGGTGTGAAACAGAGAGAGACAGAGAAACTTGGGAGGGGACAGGCGGGGGCAGGAAATGAAGCTGGAGGCTGGTGTAGTAGGTGGGAACCAGTTCTTGGAGGGCTGCCCTTGTCTGCCCGACTAAGAACCTCAGCCTTCACCCAGAGTGAGTAAGGAATCACTGAAGGGCTCTAAGCAGGGGAGTGATCTGCTCAGACATTGAATATGGCAAATACAACATCATTAAAATCTTTTCAGTTAATCTGAAACTGAATTTGTTTCTTCATTTAAAATTTTCATATTTCCTTAGAAGTAGTTAAACCTGTTTGTTAGATATTTATAAAGACTTGCTGATAGTTTGATCTAGGTCTCAAAACTGATCTTTCATGTATCTTGACTTAACAATGGAATGTGTAAACACCTGATTTAATCATGAAGATTGCCTTTAAAAAAAATGAAACTCAAAGGGAAACTACACATATTTGGTTTGGATCACCATATGGGAACTTCAAAGGAAGTAACACTTTCTGATTTCAATTGTGAAATATATTGCTAGATAACCTCGTTAATGGGTGCTTCAGAGTCAAATGCAGAAAAGCAGCATGTTGGAAATGACTCCAGACATACCCGCTTCCTTTAAAGACCCAATTAATATGAACCTTATTGTCCATTTTCATTCTGTGCATCATAAGAGAAACATCTGAGTTTTTAGCACAATTTGAGGCTTTTGAGTTTAATCCTAATTAAACTAAAGAATGGAGATTTAGGAAAGGAAAAGCTAAATCACCCCAATCATTAAAAACATTTTTGGATTTTCAGAGTAATAAGTGAGTAATACTCTACATATTTATAAGCTGTCTTTCTCAAAACTCATCAGATTGCAACCTGATAATAATATAAAGTATCTTAGTCCTATGAATGAGAAATTATTTTCTGGATCAACTACTTTAGATTATATTTACTTTAAATTGCATTTTCAGTTATCAAATATTTCAAACATAAAGAAAAATACAGGGAATAATATACCAGTGTCTTTTATACATACCCAAATTTAGGAAAACTTGAACAAATAGAAACACCCATGTTTTTGGTCAGGAAAATCAATATTATAAATAGGTCAATTCTCCCTGTAAATGCAATGTGATCCCAATGGTAATATCAGTAAGGTTGTTTTTTTTAATTGGGTGGATTCTAAAATTCTTATGGAAGAAATAAATGAAAGTAGGGTTGCCTAGAAAATTCAACAAGAATACTGTGGGAGGACTAGCTCCACCATATATTAAAACATTAAAACCTATAGTAAATACAGTTGTATGTATGGTTTATGAACATGAAGAGAAAGTAGCCATCAAATCAATATTTATTTTTCTTTTCAACCATCATCAGCAGCAGCAGCAGCAGCATGTCCTAATCCCCTAAATCCTACCCTCCCCCAAATCCTTATTTCCCATAATATATATTATTTCCCATTTCCTATAATATAATATAAATTTTGATCCCATACCTATACATGGGACTTGGATTTCTCATAGGGGCCTTTTCCCCCTATTCAGATTGCAAGGTAGAGGACAAGCTTCTTCACTGCTCCCTTAGACCAATAGGTAGAATTTTTCTAGTTTCCTTTTTAGAAAGAGGCATCCTTTCCAAGGTCCTAATATATCCTATGTGAGCAAAATAAAAACCCTAATTTGCTTAAGTCACTTTGTTCTGTTTATCTTTTGATGCATAACAAACCATCCTAAATTTAGTGGCTTCAAACAACGAGCAATCACTTATTTTGCACAGATCTGTGATTCAGGATTCAGCAAGGACAGCTCTCTTTGCTCCACATGAAGACAGCTGGACACGCTTGAAGGTAGAAGCTGATTTCATTTTTTAGCTCATCCATCTATATATCTGGCATTTGATCCTGGCTGTTGGCAGGGACCTCAGCAGGTTCTGTTTGCTGGAACCTATCAGTGGCCTCTCCATGTGGCTGCTTGCTTCCTCATAGCGTGAACAATGGACTGAATTGTTGAGATGAGAAATCTACTGCAGTCTAATTTTAATTTCTTTAGGTTATCTGTCTTTCTGTCAGATTGATATTAAGAATTACTTTATGCTTTGATGTTCTACAGTTTCACTGAGATGGATTTGCCTTTATCCTACTTGATATGCTTTTTTAATTTAAGAACCTTTAATCGATTCTGGAAAATTCTCAGCAATTATCTCTTCAGTGTTATTTTCATCTCATTATCTCAATTTTTTCCTTCTGTAAATTCTTTTAGATATATGTCTTTCCCATGGAATTGCAGAGTCTTTTAACTTCTCCTAATATATTTTTGATTTCTTCATCTCTGTATGATACATTCTGGTTTTTTTTTTTCCCAAGATCTTTCTTCTAGTTGACTAATTCTTCAGCTATTTCTACTCTGGTATATTTATCTATTCAGTTTTTATTTCATCAACTTGATTTTTCAGTTTTAGAAATTCTGTTTGGTTTTAATACTTTCATTTTTGTCTCCTTCAAATGGTTTCTCTTTCTTCATTTACCTCTTTAAAGATTTTGAGAATGCTATGTTAGAGTTTATTTAAGACTATTCTATTATCTCAAGCTCTTGGGGTACTAATTTGCATGTTTTCGGTAACCACTGATTTTCCTCATGTTGATTCTTCAGATGGCTTGAAATGTTTGTGTTGTTAGCTCATCTTTAGCATGTGCTATGGAATGAATGTTTGTGGCCCTGCCCCCTTGCCCCAAAATTCCTATTTTGAAACATAATACTCAATGTGATGGTATTTGGAGGTGGGAACTTTGGAGGTGATTAGGTAGAGGGCAGAGCGTTCATGAATGTGGTTAGTGCCCTTTATAAAAGAGACCCCGGAAAGCTCCATTGCCCATTCTTCCATGTGAGTGAGAAGACAGCATCTGTGAAGCAGGAAGAGGGCTCTCACCAGACATTGGATCTGCCAGCACCTTGATCTTGGACTTCCCGGCCTCCAGAACTGTGAGAAATAAATGTTTGTTGTTTAAGCCACCCAGTCTGTGGTATTTTATTACAGCAACCCAAACAGACTAAGACAGTATGGGTACTGGATTCATGGAGGTGTTCCTTCAGAACAATTTTTTATTTCTTCAAGACTTTACAACTTTTATTTTCACAGCTTCTGATTCTTTCACCTATAATATAATATAAATTTGGATCCCATACCTATACATGGGACTTGGATTTCTCATAGGGGCCTTTTCCCCCTATTCAGATTGCAAGGTAGAGGACAAGCTTCATCACTGCTCCCTTAGACCATAGGTAGAATTTTTCTAGTTTCCTTTTTGGAAAGAGGCATCCTTTCCAAGGTCCTAAATTTATGCAGGGATCGAAGTTCAGTTCCTCATTCCCAGATAGGAACAAAGCCATATGCCCTATTTCTATGAGGGTGTTTAAACTGAAGCCATTAGACCATAAGGCTGTATGTACTTTAAAAATCTCTGAGTTCCCTTTTTATTTCTAGCACCTGGTGTTTTCCTTTCTTTCTTTTGGGCTTGGATAAGTATTAAAACTATATGTTTGTCATACTTTTAATAATTTTTTTGTATTTGAAGTGGAAGGATGTGTTGAGTCAGCTTACCCTGCCCTGTTGTCAGAAGTTAATATAGTTAACAATGTTCATATCTTTCTTGAGGTAATATCCTTAGAGAATCTGCATAGAGTCACTCTGGCTGCTCATTAAAAATGTAGGTTCTTGGGTTTCACCTATGTTTTTTGAATTAAAATCTGTGGAGATAGTGCTAAAGAATATTTTGACAAGGACTGAAAATTAAGTGTGTAACAAGGTTGCAGGATACAAGATTTATATAGAGAGAAATCAGTTATGTTTCTAGACAATGAACAATGGAAATTGAATTTTTAAAAAGCAATATTACTTATAATACAATAGCATTAAGAAATGTGAACTACTTAAAGATAAATTTGACAAAAGTTGTGGAAGACCTGTACACTGAAAACTATAAAACATTGCTGAGAGGGCTTCCCTGGTGGCACAGTGGTTGAGAGTCTGCCTGCCGATGCAGGGGACACGGGTTCGTGCCCCAGTCCGGGAAGATCCCATGTGCCGCGGAGCGGCTGGGCCCGTGAGCCATGGCCGCTGGGCCTGCGCGTCCGGAGCCTGTGCTCCGCAACGGGAGAGGCCACAACAGTGAGAGGCCCGTGTACTGAAAAAAAAAAGAAAAAAAAAACCACATTGCTGAGAGAAATTAAAAACCTAAATAAATGGAGAACTGTACCTTGTTAATAGGTGGGTAAATTAAATATTAAGATGTTATTTCCCCCCAAAATTCATCTTTAGATTCAATGCAATTCCAATAAAAATCCAAACAGCTTTTTCTTGGTAGAAATTGACAAGCTCATTCTAAAATTCATATGGAAATGCAAAGAGTTTAGAATAATCCAAACAACTTTGGAATAGAAGAACAAAATTGGAAGACTACTGTGACCTGATTTCAAGACAACTTCTAAGCTACGGTAGTCAAGATAATCCAGCATAATATCCCCAACTAAAAATTCTTAACTTAATCACGTCTTTTGTCATATAATATTCACCTTTTTTGCCATATGAAATAATACTTATAGGTTACAGGAATTAGGACGTGGATATCTTTGGGGGCCATTATTCAGCCTACCACAGATCCTATGTGGGCGCCCAGTTGTTTTAGCTCTTTATACTGTGTGGTCCACCTTTCTGTACTGATTTTCAACACCTGCTCTGTCATAAGTCAAATCTGCATATGTGTGCATTTATTCTGAGTTCTGTATTCTGTTTCCTTAGTCATTTTGCACTTTCTGCCCCAAGACCACACTATCATAATTACAATAGATTTACAACAGACTTTAATATATGAAAGGGCAAGTCCCCTCAGTTTATTTTTCTTTAGTAACGTCTTGGTTGTTACTGGCCCTTTGATTTTACACTTAAATTTTATAATGAACCATCAAATTCCTCCAAATTTTACCTGCTGGCATTTTGTTTAGTAGAGCATTAAAATTATATAGATCAGTTTGAGGAAAATTGACAATTTTATAATATTGAGTCTCCCATTTCAAGAACATAACCTAGTTCTCCATTTATTTAGATCTTTCCTAATATCTTTCAGTAAAGTTTTACAGTTTGTTCCTTGAAAGTCTTAAGTATATTTTGTTAGATTTACTTATAGGTACTTTATATTTTTGTTGCTATTGTAAAATTAATATCTTGAAAATTAATTTTTTGACTTGCTGTGTATAGAAATGCAGTTGACTTTTGTATTTGATTTGGTAACCATCATTCTTTATCTTATTAATTTTAAAAAGTATTTATAGGTTCTTTAGGATTTTTCAGGTAGGTAGTCATAAAATCTGTGAATTATGACCATTTGTTCTTCCTATTTATACATCCTCCCCCCCCTTTTTCTTGTCTTACTGCACAGGAATGGAGCTCAAGTATCATATTGAACATCTAATATATATATCTTAGATGGCAAGTTTTTGAAAGCCCATGGTTACATTTTCTGGTATTTAATGCAATATGATCTATTGCATTCACAGATTTTAGGGCTGTGAAAGGGGTTCTATAGTACATCTCCCTGCTTCTCATGTGTGAAACCAGGACACTGTAATCATAGATGAGAAGCTTCCCTATTTTAAAAACATTTTAATATTTTGCTTTTCTAATAAGGAATCTGACCTTAGAGCTTACTAGTTCTTTCAAGCTTGTCCATCTTGCTGCCTTTTGCCAAAATCCCTGCTTCAAAAATTTTGTGGAAACATAGCATTTGTAATGTAACACTAAAATTTAGACTAACTCTTACAAACACAAGCCTGGGTATTACTTTACTCCTATTCTGTCCTGGGTTAGGGAAATGGCTAGCTACAAATAAGAAAGTCTCCTTTGAAGTAATTAATAATTCCCAAAGAAACATTGGCTCACTGCTTTTGTACAACACATCTCCTTTTCTCTCTTTTTTTTTTTTTTTATTAAGGAAGGCAGTCAAGATAACAGATTGGGAAAGCTTTAAGCCTGACAGTTATAAATAGTCTTGCAGTTTATTCCACAATGTATTTGCAGTTCTCTTCCTTTGCCGTTCTGAAAGTTGGATCTCTGTCAGAATACTTTTCTCTTGACCAAGGAGTACAAATCATTGCCTTCAAAACAGGTTTGAAGATTAAAACTCTAAAATAATGGAGTAGGTTGATAAGGTTTGGGCTCTCTGAGAATTTTACTGATGCTCTAGAGTGTTGTCAAACCAACACTGATCTTTAGAGGAACTTCTTTCCCAGGGATCACATGGATTGGGAGAACCCTTTGAATAAATGAGCTGTTTCCAGATATTGCTAAGATTGCTCTTGTTTCTTGTAATCAAAGCAATACTTGCCTAATGACCACTGTGTTGCCAAGCACTAGAAGGGACCCAGAGACAAGTATTCTTGTCTTTAAAAGGACAGTCATGGAGAGGAAGCATTAAAGATACAGACGCTGAATAGCAATAGAAGACAGTGGAACATAAAATGTCACAAGGCATTATTATGATGATAATAAATTAATATTATTAATAACAACCAATAATATCACTTGGTTGTTCAAAATGTATTTGCTCTAATACTGAAAATTACATCTAACAGAGCATCAAAATAATTTTGAATGTTCAAAATGTTACACACAGAGCAAATACACAATTTTTCCCTAAATAACTTGAAATTTTAGTGGTGCAAATTTAAGGAAAACCTATTAAATTATCAAATATTTTCGAGTATTGATTTTTGAAGGAGAACATGGAAAGACAGAAACCATTAAAACTGTTGATGTTTTTGTGTAAATTAGTACAACCATTCTAGAAGACAATATGGCCATAGCTGTCAAACTGTCAAATGTATATCCTTTTGTTCTGGCATTCTACTTCCTATAGTGGTGGGCTGGGTAATTTAACTCCCTTTCTCTCTCTCTCTCTCTCTCTCTCTCATACACACACACACACACACACACACACACACACACAGAGCAACTAAAAGAATAAAAGAACGAGACAAAATATATTTTTTAAACTCGTTAGAAAGCAAAAGAGAGCTTCCAGGACAGTGAAGGATTTGGGGGCCAAGATCCAGGAGAAGAAAGAAACCAAAACAATCAGATTTGGGGGGCTTCTTTATCCTTAGTGACACTGACTTTTTGGGAGATACTGCAGAGACTGAAAAATTAAGCAGAGTTAAGGAAGAAAACATAGAAGTTCATGGGATGCCCAAGGAGAAAGGGCCCTAGAAATCCCCCATGCTTGAGGGTGGGACCCAGTAAAGTGGGGACTAGAAATAAGACTAGAAGTAAGTCCTTATAAGAACTAGAGCTCAGCTTTGGATCATTTTTCAAGCATAGATTTGATTAAGACTGTTCTCCACTGGGGTTCCAAGAGTATTTAATCCCTAATGTTCTAAGGTATCTCTTATATATGAGGAATTAACTTCTCTTCTATATGTAGGATAGTACTAGCTACACACCCTTCTTGGGAGAATTGAGAAAATAGTCACTCCAGTGATTTGCTGCAGGGCTTAATTCCGTCACAGAATCTTCAATGGTTAGATTAGCTTATCTGGGATCACTAATATCCCCTAGTCACCAGCCAGAACCTGGAAGAAGATAACATCTTAGTGTTTCAAATTAAATCTACAGTTTTTTATATACACTGATCAGCACTCAATCAGAAATAACCAAGTATATGAGGAGGTAGCACAGTCTGATAGAACACCAAGATAAACAATAGGAGCAAACCCATAGAGAGCCAGGTGATAGAATTTCCAGACACAGATTTTTTAAAATGTTCTTACTAAAGATAATATTGAGCAGAGACCTGGAAACTACAAAAAAATCCAATAGGAAGTCTAGCATGGAAAAGTTATGATGACAAATTAAGAACTCAGTAGATGAATTTAATAGCCTGTTAGGTATGCCTAGAGGTAGAATTGTAAACTGGAAATAAGATAAATCAAAGAAAATAGCTACACTAAAGCATATAGGGACAAAATGCAGGAAAGAACATAAGAACTGAGTGGAATGTGGTAAAAAGCTCATATACATGTGTGTGTGTGTATATATATACACTATATATATATATATATATATAAAGAAATGGGAAAATTGAGCATAAGCAATATTTGAAGAGATAATGACTAAAAAAATTTCCAAATTTGATGAAATACATTCATCCACAGATTCAAAAAGTTCAATAAACCCTAAGAAGGATAAATGCAAACCACACTTGGGAACATTATAGTAAAACTGCTGAAAAACAAAGACAAAAGGAAAATCTTCATGCAGTCAGAGGAAAAGATGTATTATCTCAAATGAGCAATAAGACTATAAACTAAGCTCTCAACAGAAATGGTGGAAGACAAGAAACAATAGAATGGTATCTTCAAAGTGCTTAAAGAAAACATAGGAAAATTGATCATAAATGTACTAAAGGATATTAATTACATTGTAATTTGTTGTAATGAAAATTTGGAAGCCACTTAAATATCCAATAAGAAGGACTGGTTAAAAATATTTACTACATCTTTAGGTGATGATACGTACAAATGTTCCAGATGTATTGTTAAGTGAAAAAAAGCAGGCTAAATATAATTTATAGCAGATGCTCTCATTTACATTAACAATTCTTAAATATGATTAAATGTGGAAGGATTGGCACCAAAATGCTAACAGTAGTTATCTTTGGGTGGTGGAATTATGATAAAATTTCTACTTTCCTTTTAATATTTTTATAATGATCACATATTATCAGATGCAGATACATACCCCATTTTAAAAGGGAGACAAAAGCAGTCAGTACTTTAAAGGCTTGTGCTCTGTATTGACCCTGGGTGCGTTGTGGCTGTGTAGTAAAGGATACTGTTTAGTGGATTCCATTTCCTCTGTATGAAAGAAGCTGCAAAGTGAGGGTCAGGTAAGACTCCTAGACTCAGATCCCTTAATGCCCTGGCTTTTCCTAAATCTAGGGAAGATCAGTGTGAACAAGGTCTCTTGGAGCCCCGTGGCAGCGCTCATCTTATGTCATTCTTCTCTGATTTAGAGAAATTATTTTCCTTTATAAAAAACTTAAGGATACAGTTAAGATTGGGTTAAATTTTTTTAATTGTTTTTTTTCTGCTAAAATGTCAGCCTAGATTGCAATATAAGCTTTTCCCTAAAGTTAAGAAACTAACCAGTATTCTTGTTTCTTAAAGATAAGCTAAATCTTCAGCATTGGTTAAATTACACTCCCTCAGTCCATTGTAGGGAGTTGTTGCAATAATCTTGACTGCTTACATTAATAAGAGGTTGTGGGTAATCTGGGGTAATAAAGCATCACTGAGGGTAATAAAGTCTGAATTGTTTTTACAGGCCGAGAGATCCGTCTGCCCCTGCGAATCAAAGGGGAAGGAATGGGACCAAAGATCCACTTCAACTTTGAGTTGCTGGATATTGGAAAAGTTTTTGTTGGATCTGTACATTGTTATGAGGTAAGCACTAGAATTGTGCATTGAGACGCAAAAGTACTTGGCTTTTTTTGTTTTATGTGTGTGTTTTTATTGATAGAAAATTTGTGACATCACGTTTTTTTCCATTACTCATACCTATTCAGACCCCAAACAATCGAACTCCTCCTCCTCCCTCCCAGCCTTGTTGAGGGAAGCGACTTTTTCCATCCTTTTCAGCCTCTCTAGCTTTATAAAAAGCATCAAAGTCATAAGTTAATTGGTTTTATCATCATCATTTTGTAAATTGCAAAGGGGGACACTATAAATACGTCTCCCCATCTATTTAATGCTTGATCTCTGACAACATAAATCCTACAGATCAGAGGATAGAGAACCTTTTACATTTTCCAGAATGTCCTAATGAGGGTAGCTGTTTTCACACTTCAGAAGTTTCTCTAATTTAAAATTTTAATTAATTTTCTCTGATTTAAAAACCAATCGTCCTGATTTCTGGAAGAGATCTCCCTGCTTTGTCTTTCCAGTTAAATAGAAAATGATTTTTTACATGATGTACCCATGGGTTCGTGAGGATCAAAGTTACTTCAGTGTCACTTCATCACTAAATTCATATCCAGGACACTTGTTTACACTATATCAAACTATAACCATTGAAAGTTTATTGTAGAAAGATTCCTAAATTGTAAGTGTTTATATTTCTATAGAGGTAACAATAAAAGCATTTATTTAATGAGTGACAAATAGGTGTCAGGTTCCATGCCTTATTATGTGTGCATGCCTACGTATGTGTGTGTGATTTCTAACTCTTACAGAACTATGAGTGGTGGGTTTTACTGTACCTGTTTCTACACATGAGAAGTATGAGGCACATAGTGGTTAATTCAGTCAACATCCTCACCCTTCATGTATGTTGAGCACATATGCATTAGTTCACTTGGTCCTCACAAAAACCCTATGAAGAAGGCACAACGACTATCCCCATTTTATAGCTGAGGAAGCTGGGGCTAGAGGAGTTTTACTAGTTAAGGTAACCCTACATACTGTAACAAATAAATACAATAGTATTTTGTTCCTAACATAAAGTCTCAGACAAGCTTGGTCATCAGCAGATGGCTCTCCTACCGCAGAGGATCAAGAACTCAGCCTCATTCTATCTCATGGCGCTCCAACCCCTAACATCTGAGTTGCAAGATTGTAGTCTCACATGTATCACACTGGCAGTAGGAGAAAGGCATGGAGGGATGCACATGAGAGGTTTTGTTTTGTTTTTTTTTGCGGTACACGGGCCTCTCACTGCTGCGGCCTCTCCCGCTGTGGAGCACAGGCTCCGGACGCGCAGGCCCAGCGGCCATAGCCCACAGGCCCAGCCGCCCCGCGGCATGCGGGATCCCCCCAGACTGGGGCAGGAACCTGCATCCCCCGCATTGGCAGGTGGACTCCCAACCACTGTGCCACCAGGGAAGCCCCACATGAGAGGTTTTTATAGGAGGTAGTAATGGAGGTGGCATGTATCACTTTTGTTCATATCCTGTTAGGGTCTGTAACTGCAAGGCTGGCTGGGAAATGTAGTCTAGCTATAGGCACAGGAAGAAGAGGATATGGGTTCAGTGAATGGCCAACCTGACTCTGCCACATTTGTTAAGTAACTTGGCAAGGTCACACAGCCTGTAAATGTTAGTGAGCCCCAGGGTAGTAGGGCCCTACATTGTGTGGGAAGAGAAAGCCCTTTGCTGGCTTTTCAATCCCTTGGGCTCTCATTATGGGCAAATCTGGTCTACAACCAATTCAGCTCAGCCTAAGCATGGGAGGTAAGTGCCCAATTGATGTTGAGAGCTTCCTGGAGTGTCATTTGTCCTCACATTCATTAGACTTAACTATGGGCCAAATGGGATGATTTGAAAGGTAAATAGAGATGTTAATGTCATGGAATATACATAAGATGAGATGGAATATACGGAAGAGCATAACTTAAATGAAGTAATCACTCACATGACTAACATAAAGTGAAAAGTGGCACAGCTACTATGTTGCATTGTCCTGTATTGCATTCTGAAAAAAATGGTCACTTAGAGAGGGAAAAAAAGGTATAAGAGTTCTTATTAAACTAAATTGTTCTTATTAAGTTGATGCTCTGCCTGTACTTTATCCAGTGCAAATTTCCCTCACACCTTATAGACTGTGTCTTATGGATGCCACATTGGAAAAGAACCTTTAGTTCTGGTGCAGAATTGTTATCGAGCCCAAGCTCGCTCTGCTGGCTATGCAACAAGGCAATAAATTGGGAGACAAGGTGTTGAGGCAAGGAATAGTGACTTTATTCAGAAAGCCGATAGACTGAGAAGAAGGCAGACTAGTGTCTGCAAAAAACATCTTATTGGGGTCTGGATGCCAGTTTCTTTTATAGGGCAGAAAAGGGGAGGAGGTGAGGAAGTAAAGTAAAAAGGCCATTAGTTTTGCAAAATATCTCTGGTTGGGCTTGGCCAGCATCAGGGAGGGGATCTGTTAATTTCCTCTTTTCGGCAGCCATTCACAGGTGGGAAGGGTCAGATTGTCTCCCTGTGAGCTGAACAAAGGCACTTTAGTTTAACATTCAGGCAGAAGGGCAGGGTGCCCTGAGGCAAGCCATTATGTATGATTATAATAACAAAAGCAATGAAAAGCAAAGGTTAAATAAAAGAAACAGATCCAACATGGAGTCAGATTTTGCTCTTCCCTGTTACAAAATGGATAGGGTTTCTCTGAATGTAATAATAATTTCTTACAAATTTTAACAGAAGTGTCCTTGAGACCATCACTTCCCACCCTCCCATAATTGAACAGTAAAGCAAACCACAGCCAGTTAAGTAAGTGTTAAATGAGGTGCTGCATCAGACTGGACAGTTTTGAGAGCTGTGCAGTGGCAGAGAAGGACATAGTAAGGTGCTTCTTAGGGGAATATTTTGCACTCTCTGCGTATTTAATGCTGATGCCTCATTGCATCTCTCTTTCAATTTATTACATTACCTACTTGAAACAAATTTGAGTAACTAGCTATTGCTGTTAGTCATTGCTGAGCTTAGCAGATACATGAAGACTAACCCCCAAGAGTATGCTATTCCCCAGTGTAATTTGAAGGAAAACAAATGAGAGATGAAGTTCTACTATAAATTTTCCCCACTCCAAGGAGTTGAACTGCAAGGGTAAGGGCATTACTAGTAATCACAAGGTGTCAGAACTGTATTGTCAAACAATTTGCTGGATTCCGTATACATAAGTAGTTGCTGGTTTGTCGGGAGAAGAATGAAATGCATATTCTCGAAAATAGAGGAACTGGCAACTTATAGAAGATCTGGGTAAAACAAGAAAAAAGGCAATCCATGCACCAGCTCAGAGAGAAGTACATCTGTCCTTCAGTTACCATTAACACCTTTGAGTTGCCTTCAAGTTATCACTAGTGCATATCAGTTGCTTCTTAAGCACAGGTAAATCTTAAACCCATTCTGCTTAGCACTGGGGACATAAATAGCAATCACTGTCTTTTATGAGCACTCTTTGTCATGCACTATTCTAAAAGCTATGCAATTTAATAAATGTCATTTTCACAGCATCTGAGAAGTTAGTAATACTTACATTTTTTTAAACATCTTTATTGCAGTATAATTGCTTTACAATGGTGTGTCATAACAAAGTGAATCAGCTGTACATATATCCCCATATCTCCTTCCTCTTGTGTCTCCCTCCCACTCTCCCTATCCCACCCCTCTAGATGGTCACAAAGCACCGAGCTGATCTCCTTGTGCTATGCGGCTGTTACCACTAGCTATCTGTTTTACATTTGGTAGTGTATATATGTCCATGCCACTCTCTCACTTCGTCCCAGCTTACGCTTCCCCCTCCCCATGTCCTCAAGTCCATTCTCTACAGCTGTGTCTTTATTCCTGTCCTGCCCCTAGGTTCTTCAGAACATTTTTTTTTTGATTCCATATATATGTGTTAGCATACAGTATTTGTTTTTCTCTTTCTGTCTTACTTCTGAACATTCTATTTTTAGTTTTTTAAAGAACCTCCATACTGTTCTCCGTAGTGGCCGTATCAATTTACATTCTCACCAACAGTGCAAGAGGGTTCCCTTACTCCACACCCTCTCCAGCCTTTATTGTTTGTAGGTTTCTTGATGATGGCCTTTCTGACTGGTGTGAGGTGATACCTTATTGTAGTTTTGATTTGCATTTCTCTGATGATTAGTTATGTTGAGCGTCCTTTCATGTGTTTGTTGACAATCTGTATATCTTCTTTGGAGAAATGTCTGTTTAGGTCTTCTGCCCATCTTTGGATTGGGTTGTTTGTTTTTTCGATATTGAGCTTCATGAGCTGCTTGTAAATTTTGGAGATTAATACTTTGTCAGTTGCAAATATTATCTCCCATTCTGAGGGTTGTCTTTTCGTCTTGTTTATGGTTTCCTTTGCTGTGCAAAAGCTTTTAACTTTCATTAGGTCCCATTTGTTTATTTTTATTTCCATTTCTCTAAGAGGTGGGTCAAAAAGGATCTTCCTGTGATTTATGTCATAGAGTGTTCTGCTGATGTTTTCCTCTAAGAGTTTTATAGTATCTTGCCTTACATTTAGGTCTTTCATCCATTTTGAGCTTATTTTTGTGTATGGTGTTAGGGAGTGTTCTAATTTCATTCTTTTACATGTAGCTGTCCAGTTTTCCAGCACCACTTATTAAAGAGGATGTCTTTTCTCCATCGTATATTCTTGCCTCCTTTATCAAAGATAAGGTGACCATATGTGTGTGGGTTTATCTCTGGGCTATATATCCTGTTCCATTGATCTATATTTCTGTTTTTGTGCCTGTACCATACTGTCTTGATTACTGTAGCTTTGTAGTATAGTCTGAAGTCAGGGAACCTGATTCCTCCAGCTGCATTTTTCTTTCTAAAGATTGCTTTGGCTATTCGGGGTCTTTTGTGTTTCCATACAAATTGTGAAATTTTTTGTTCTAGTTCTGTGAAAAATGCCAGTGGTAGTTTGATAGGGATTGCACTGAATCTGTAGATGGCTTTGGGTAGTAGAGTCATTTTCACAATGTTGATTCTTCCAATCCAAGAACATGGTGTATCTCTCCATCTGTTTGTATCATCTTTAATTTCTTTCATCAGTGTCTTATAGTTTTCTGCATACAGGTGTTTTGTCTCCTTAGGTAGGTTTATTCCTAGGTATTTTATTCTTTTTGTTGCAGTGGTAAATGGGAGTGTTTCCATAGTTTCTCTTTCAGATTTTTCATCATTGGTGTATAGGAATGCAAGAGATTTCTGTGCATTAGTTTTGTATCCTGCTACTTTACCAATTTCATTGATTAGCTCTAGTAGTTTTCTAGTAGTGTCTTTAGGAATCTCTATGTATAGTATCATGTCATCTGCAAACAGTAACAGCTTTACTTCTTCTTTTCCGATTTGGATTGCTTTTATTTCTTTTTCTTCCATGATTGCTGTGGCTAAAACTTCCAAAACTATGTTGAATAATAGTGGTGAGAGTGGGCAACCTTGTCTTATTCCTGATCTTAGTGGAAATGGTTTCAGTTTTTCACCATTGAGAACAGTGTTGCCTGTGGGTTTGTCATATATGGCCTTTATTATGTTGAGGTAAGTTCCCTCTATGCCTACTTTGTGGAGGGTTTTTATCATAAATCGGTGTTGAATTTTGTCAAAACCTTTCTCAGCATCTATTAAGATTATCGATCATACGGTTTTTATCCTTCAGTTTGTTAATATGGTGTATCACATTGATTGATTTGCATATACTGAAGAATCCTTGCATGCTGGGATAAACCTCACTAGATCATGGTGTATGATCCTTTTAATGTGCTGCTTGATTCCGTTTGCTAGTATTTTGTTGAGGATTCTTGCATCTGTGTTCATCAGTGATACTGGCCTGTAGTTTTCTTTCTTTGTGACATCTTTATCTGGTTTTGTTATCAGGGTGATGGTGGCCTCGTAGAAGGAGTTTGGGGTGTTCTTCCCCCTGCTGTATTTTGGAAGAAGTTGAGATGGATAGGTGTTAACTCTTCTATAAATGTTTGCTAGAATTCGCCTGTGAAGCCATCTGGTCCTGGGCTTTTGTTTGTTGGAAGATTTTTAATCACAGTCTCAATTTCAGTGCTTGTGATTGGTCTGTTCATATTTTCTATATCTTCCTGGTTCCGTCTCAGAAGTTTGTGCTTATCTAAGAATTTGTCCATTTCTTCCAGGTGGTCCATTTTATTGGCATATAGTTGCTTGTAGTAATCTCTCATGATCCTTTGTATTTATGCAGTGTCAGTTGTTGCTTCTCCTTTTTCATTTCTAATTCTGATGATCTGAGTCTTCTCCCTTTTTTTCTTGATGAGTCTGGCTAATGGTTTATCAATTTTGTTTATCTTCTCAAAGAACCAGCTTTTTGTTTTATTGATCTTAGCTATTGTTTCCTTCATTTCTTTTTCATTTATTTCTGATCTGATCTTTATGATTTCTTTCCTTCTGCTAACTTTGGAGTTTTTTGTTCTTCTTTCTCTAATTGCTTTAGGTGTAAGGTTAGGTTGTTTATTTGAGATGTTGCTTGTTTCTTGAGGTAGGATTGTAATGCTATAAACTTCCCTCTTAGAACTCCTTTTGCTGCATCCCATAGGTCTTGGGTCGTCGTGTTTTCATGGTCATTTCTACCTAGGTATTTTTTGATTTCCTCTTTGATTTCTTCAGTGGTCTCTTGGTTATTTAGCAGTGTATTTTTTAGCCTCCATGTGTTTGTATTTTTTTACAGATTTTTTCCTGTAATTGGTATCTAGTCTCATAGCATTGTGGTCGGAAATAATACTTGGTATGATTTCAATTTTCTTAGATTTACCAAGGCTTGATTTGTGACCCAAGATATAATCTATCCTGGAGAATGTTTCATGAGCATTTGAGAAGAAAGTGTATTCTGTTGTTTTGGGATGGAATGTCCTATAAATATCAATTAAGTCCGTCTTGTTTAATGTATCATTTAAAGCTTGTGTTTCCTTATTTATTTTCAATTTGGATGATCTGTCCATTGGTGAAAGTGGGGTGTTAAAGTCCCCTACTATGATTGTGTTACTGTTGATTTCCCCTTTTATGGTTGTTAGCATTTGCCTTATGTATTGAGGTGCTCCTATGTTGGGTGCATAAATACTTACAATTGTTATATCTTCTTGGATTGATCCCTTGAACATTCTGTAATGTCCTTCTTTGTCTCTTGTAATAGCCTTTATTTTAAAGTCTATTTTGTCTGATATGAGAATTGCTACTCCAGCTTTCTTTTGATTTCCATTTGCGTGGAATATCTTTTTCCATCCCCTCACTTTCAGTCTGTATGTGTCCCTAGATCTGAAGTGGGTCTCTTGTAGACAGCATATATATGGGTCTTGTTTTTGTATCCATTCACAGTCTATGTCTTTTGGTTGGAGCATTTAATCCTTTTACATTTAAGGTAGTTATCAATATGTATGTTCCTAATACCATTTTCTTAATTGTTTTGGGTTTGTTATTGTAGGTGTTTTCCTTCTCTTGTGTTTCCTGCCTAGAGAAGTTCCTTTAGCATTTGTTGTAGAGCTGTTTTGGTGGTGCTGAATTCTCTTAGCTTTTGCTTGTCTGTAAAGGTTTTAATTTCTCCGTCAAATCTGCATGAGATCCTTGCTGGGTAGAGTGATCTTGGTTGTAGGTTTTTCCCTTTCATCACTTTAAATATGTCCTGCCACTCTCTTCTGGCTTGCAGAGTTTCTGCTGACAAATCACCTGTTAACCTTATGGGGATTCCCTTCTGTGTTATTTGTTGTTTTTCCCTTGCTGCTTTTAATATTTTTTCTTTGTATTTAATTTTTGATAGTTCAATTAATGTGTTTTGGTGTGTGTCTCCTTGGATTTATCCTGTATGGGACTCTCTGTGCTTCCTGTTCTTGATTGACTAGTTCCTTTCCCATATTAAGGAGGTTTTTAATTATAATCTCTTCAAATGTTTTCTCAGTCCCTTTCTTTTTCTCTTCCTCTTCTGGAACCCCTATAATTTGAATGTTGGTGCATTTAATATTGTCCCAGAGGTCTCTGAGACTGTCCTAAATTCTTTTCATTCTTTGTGCTTTATTCTGCTCTGTGGTAGTTATTTCAACTATTTTATCTTCCAGGTCACTTATCCGTTCTTCTGCTTCAGTTATTCTGCTATTGATTCCTTCTAGAGAATTTTTAATTTCATTTATTGTGTAGTTCATCATTGTTTGTTTGCTCTTTAGTTCTTCTAAGTCCTTGTTAAACATTTCTTGTATTTCCTACATTCTATTTCCAAGATTTTGGATCATCTTTACTATCATTACTCTGAATTCTTTTTCAGGTAGACTGCCTATTTCCTCTTCATTTGTTTGGTCTGGTGGGTTTTTACCTTGCTCCTTCATCTGCAGTGTGTTTCTCTGTCTTCTCATTTTGCTTAACTTACTGCGTTTGGGGTGTCCTTTTTGAGGCTGCAGGTTTGTAGTTTCCATTGTTTTTGGTGTCTGCCCCCAGTGGCTAAGGTTGGTTCAGTGGGTTGTGTAGGCTTCCTGGCGCAGGGGACTGGTGCCTGCATTCTGGTGGATGAGGCTGGATCTTGTCTTTCTGGTGGGCAGGACGGCGTCTGGTGGTGTGTTTTTGGGTGTCTGTGACCTTATTATGATTTTAGGCAGCCTCTCTGCTAATGGGTGGGGTTGTGTTCCTGCCTTGCTAGTTGTTTGACATAGGTTGTCGAGCACTGTAGCTTGCTGGTCGTTGAGTGGAGCTGGGTCTTAGCATTGAGATGGAGATCTCTGTAAAAGCTTTTGCTGTTTGATATTATGTGGAGCCAGGAGGTCTCTGGTAGACCAGTGTCCTGAACTCGGCTCTCTCATCTTAGAGGCACAGGCCTGACACCCAGCCGGAGCACCAAGACCCTGTCAGCTACACGGCGAACAAGATGCACTGTGGTGCTTGGCCCCAGGCGGCAACTACGACTGCTGCCCGGGTTCCCTGGTTTCTCAGTAGTACTTACATTTTACAGATGGGAAAATGGGCACAGAGAAGCCAAGCAGGTTCTGCAAGGTCACACAGCTAGTCAAGTCAGTGGAATAGCTGGGACTTGAACCCAGGCATTTGGCTTCTGAGATCCTGGTCATAATCACTTTTCTACGTGGTCTTTTTAAGAGGAATAAAGGATGAAGCATAACTCCTATGACCAGGGAACATAGGATGAGGGAGATGGGAAATAAATGTAAAAAGATGAACAACATATCAAGTAACACTTAGTTATGTACCTCTTTTGGTACATCATCCATCTTCTCTTGGCAGGAGTGGTTGTCTTCCTTTGCAAGAGCCCCTGACTGTATCCTGCTTATGCTCTTGATTCCTTCTTCTCTGCTCCTGAGGAGGCACCCTGATCTAGTGGACCCCCTACATCCACCCAGACCCTATTACCTTGGTTACCCAGTCCCCTTTTCTTATTACAAAAACAAACATGTAGGCTGGGCCTTAAGTGTGCATTATCTCATTTAATAGTATAAATAGACTAGGTCTCACCTACCATACCTTCCTGCAGCTTTGCCACCCTCATTTTCTCTTTTTTACTACTAATCTTCTCAAAACAGGAATCTAGAATAGTCAGCCACTATTTCCTCTGCACCTACTCACTCCCTAAACATTTGTACTCCGGATTCTACAGTCACACTCTATTGAAATTACTTTCTTCTTCAAGGGCAGGGATGGCCTCTAATTAAAAATTTAAAATCTATAGAATTTTCTCAAAGCTTATTCTCCTTAACCTCTATCCCCATTCAACCCCTTTTGAAAGTTCTCTCTTGGATTTCTCGGTTCCTGCCATGCCCCCCATACTTTTCTGAATCTTTCTTCATCATCTCCTCTTTTTTTCCTCCAGTGCCTTGATGTAGGTTGAAGGTACTTTCTAAGTAGAGAGAATGACTGTTCACCCATTCAGGTATAAGCATTGGCAAGGAATAGAGATTGTATTTTAGAAGCCGAGGAATAGGACTGTGTGGCTCTAGTACAAGTTCATGGACAGACTTGTGGAAAGTGACAGTGGGAGTGGTAGACGGAGCCAGCTGTGGAGGCCTCTGAATGCCAGGCATGAGCTTTGTACACACACCTCGTGTGCAATCAAATATGGGCAATGACTTGGTTCCAGAACATTAGTATATAGGAATAAAACTTTTCTGTATGGGACTTCCCTGGCAGTCCAGTGGTTAAGACTCCATGCTTCCACTGTCGAGGGGACACGGGTTCCATCCCTGGTCGGGGAATTAAGATGCCTCACACAGCACTGCGCAGCCAAAAAATAAAAACAAAAACCCGAAACCAGACAAATGAACAAAAAACTTTTCTGTAGTAAATCAGTGGCTTACATAAGCATCCCAAAACAGTTATCCATCCATTACAGTTTGAGATGAAAATATCACAATAGGATGAAATCTGATGGTACAACAAAGAGAATCCTTGCAATCCGGAATCCACAATAATAGCTTATTCTACATTCTTCAAGCTATGTTATAAACATAGGCTTAGATATTTCTTGATCCTCTATTGTAGCTTGCTTTTTATTTTTCAGCATGTCACTTAATCCCAGCCTTCTCATGTGTATAAGAGAAAGACCTACCTTCCCTTGGTTACTTCAGAGATAGAATCAAAAACAAAGGTCTTTTAAGGGTCTTCTTCAATAGATGTGATTATGATCAATCTTTATAGCATGAATATAATGCATATGACTAACTCTATTTTAAAGAGGAGATTAAAAAACACAAAATTACTTTCTGGCTTGGGATTCCTGTCTTCAAACATTCAAGACAGAAGACTGATTATTTTTCCCCTGGAGTTTTTCTGTGGTTCTACTTCCTGCAGCTGTTTCTGTGTTGGTGCTTATATGAAAATAAATCAGAGGCCCATTGCCTACCTTTTCATTCTTGTCTTTTTGATATAGGCAGTACTATCCAACAAAGGCAGCATTGATGCCCTCTTCAACATGATCCCTCCAACTTCGGCTGTGGGGACCTGCTTTGTTTTCAGTCCCAAGGAAGGCATCATCGAACCAAGTGGAGTCCAGGCTGTCCAGATATCCTTCAGTTCTCCTATCCTGGGACACTTTGAAGAAGAGTTCCTGGTCAATGTCAATGGATCACCAGAGCCTGTGAAATTGACCATTATGTAAGTTACTTCTACAGGTAATGTGGAAACTGAAGTTTTTACCTAATGCTTTCTTAAACTTCAAAACTAGAGCACTTTACACATTAATGGAGAATTACTAGGTTGCCAAAATATTTATTCTTTTGTTAACAATATTGATACCTGCCTGAAAGTAGCAACAATTTGATTCCCTACTGTTTACTTTTTAAAATCCAGGCACAGAAGTAAAATGTAAAAATAAAATCCTTTCATAAACTTACTTTAAAAAACCAAAACTAGATCATGTCTTGAATGTCCATAACTGTCTTTGTTGATATGACCACATCAACATACTGGGGTGTTTTAAATTTCCACCAGTGTTTCTCTAGTGAACATGTTTAACTTATTACTGTAGTATGGATGCAGATGGTATTTTGGAATCTAGTTTTTCTGTAAGCTCTAACCTTATAAAATAAGAACTTAAACACTATATTAGTTTCTACTTACTCTCTGTTTTAGTGTGTTTAGGGAAAGTAGGTTGTTAACACCTGGATAAAATTGAAAAGTTTTTTCAACCGATGTTGCTGGAACAACTGGATATCCACATGCAAAAGGATAAAAGTTGGACCCCCCCCAAACCTCAGACCATATACAAAATTAACATAATATGGGCCAAAGACCCAAATGTAACAACTAAAACTGTACAACTGTTTAAATAAAACATAAGTGCAAATATGCATGACCTTGGATTAGGCAAAGGTTTTTTAAAGATGACACCTAAGTATAAGCAATCAAAGAAAAAATAAATAAATTAGACTTCATCAAAATTTAAAAATTTTGTGCCTTAAGGGATACTATTAAGAAAGTGAAAAAACAAACCACAATATGGGAGAAAGTATTTGTAAATCATATATCTGAAAAGGGACTTATATCTAAGACATATAGAGAACATTTACACTCAGTAATAAAAAGGCAACCAATCAAAAATTGAACAAACCATCTGAGCAGACATTTCTCTAAAGAAGATATACAAATGATTAATAACATGAAAAGACTCTCAACATCATTAATCATCAGGGAGGTGCAAATCAAAACCATAATGAGATACAACTTCCACTTCACACCCACGTGGGTGGCTATAATTTAAAAAATGGAAAATAAGTGATGGGGAGAACGTAGAGAAATCAGAACCTTCATACACTGATGATGGGAATGTAAAATGTACAGCCACTTTGGAAAACAGTCTGACAGGTTTTCTCAAGTAAACGTTGAGTTACCATATGACCCAGCAATTCCACTCCCAGATACATACCCAAGAAAAGTGAAAATATAAATCCATACAAAAACTTGTACACGAATGTTTATTACAGCATTATTCATAGTAGCCAAAAAATCCAAGTGTCTACCAACTGATGAATGGATAAACAAAATGTGGTCTTTCCACACAATGGAATGTTATTAAGACCATAAAAAGGAATGAAAAAAGAAAGAAAGGATGTACATGCTACAACATGGTACAATGAATGAACCTTGAAAATGCAATGACAAGTGAAAGAAGCCAGTCACAAAAGACCATATATTGTATGATTCCATTTATGTGAAACGTCCAGAGAGAGTAAATCTGTATATGGATAGGAAGTAGATTAGTGGTTGCTTAGGGCCAGGGGTGGAGGTGGGAGATAGAGAGTGATAGTTAAAGGGTATGGGGTTTCTTTTTGAGGTGACGGGAATGTTCTAAAGTTAACCCAGGTGGTGGTTGCATATATATGTGAATACTATACAAAAACCATTGACTTATACACTTTAAATGGGTGAATTGTATAGCATGTGAATTACATTTCAATGAGGCTGTTATTTTTTTTAATTTCCAGGAGCCTGTAATTCATTCATTTCATGGGTGAATTTTTTAAACCTCTGATCTCTTCTCCTGAAGATCCCAAACTAGTAATGCATGTCACTAGCAATGTCTGAATAGGTTAGGGTCTACTTGGTTTTTCCACTGTGAATAATAGGAATTAGGAATCTCCTAGGAACTTACAAGTAAACTTGGACTAGTTAATACTCCAGGTGCTCTGTGGAGGTTAAGTCTCTTGTTTTATCCTCTGCACCTTACCATTCACACCACTCCCATGCCACTTTCTTATTTTGGATGTTCATTCCTTGTTTCTTTCAAAGGAAAGGAAAGTCTGACTGTGGAGAGAATGCTTATGTTCATCCTAAAACTAATCACAAATTGCTAAGAGAAATATTCTTGTCTAAATTGCATTTGTCCAAAGTGTTCTAGCGCTTCAAACCACAAACAGCAATTTTGGAAACTTGGCAAATATCTAGTGTCACAAATAAATGTCTAATGATAAAGGGTGAAATACATGTATAATTTATTATTTATTTCCAGCTCCACACAGTAATACTGATTTTACTTACGACTTTGCCAGGAACTCTTTCTTGAGCCTTATGGTCCAAGAAGTCTCTATAAAGTTAATATTGTGGATTCTGTAATTATGTTTCTTATTCTTTTATTGTTGGGTAATCTTCTTTCCTTAGTACCACATAATTTTGGCCAGTATGCCTTGAAAGATCAGAACAGTTGCTGTTTCTATTGATTTCTCCAGCTGCATGACACCGTATTTTAAGTGGTTGGATAAACAGCACTGTAAAGTTAATGTGATTTTTAAAATTACCCATGAACAGTTTTGTTCCCTCCTATTTTTACATATGTGACTTTATACAGTTTAACTGTAGTATATTTCGCATTCAACCCGTTTCACATAACATCATAATTCAGTCACTCTCTTAGTCTTTAAAATTCTAATTTTAACAGACCATTGCTTTGATGGAGGGCACCCACCGTCTTGGCAGAGACTATCCTAATGTTCAGGATCCCTGTTTGAATGAATGTGACAGTATCTAAGCCCGGTTGGTATTCAGCTGCAGTTCCCCTAGTTACATGTGCCTTTGAACAAATGTGATTTAACTCTAGTTTTTTTTCTACTTCTACACTGATTAAATGACTGCTTTGTGCATTGTTGTGATCTTTCTTATTTCTGTAGGCTTTTGTGCATATCAGACACTTTTGATCTATTTGTTACTTTGGCCCGGCCCAAACTTCTTTTACAAGCCAAGTATCTAATCTGTAGGCTCCTTTGACTTATCTCAGCTGGATCCTAATTCCTTGCTAGGTACCAGCTGCTCCTTTTGAAACCACTTTGGATCATTAGCATGAAATAGAATAGATGGTCCTGGGAAAAGCTTTTAGAATTGAAACTTGCTGCATTGATTCTTTGTTGTCATCTCTCCTCCCAGGCTTTCAACAGCCTCTCACCACATTATCATCAGATCTCTAGCAGCCCGAAGTATCACTAGGGCACCAAGTGCGTTCAGCATGGTGTGACACACCTACATCACCAACATCAGGGTCTGGGTGAATTAGGAGACTCATGCTTAGTGAGGTTTCTGGTATTTGTGTGTCTATAACTTTTAAAAGCTTGGCACATAGATGGGGAATTATTTCAGTTCTTACCTTTGGTCTAGAGATTTTAGGGACATGGACCACGGAGAAAGACAAGAATAAACTAATATCTGATATATTGGTTTTCTATTGCTGCTTAATAAATTACCACAAACATAGTAGCTTAAAACAATACAGATTTATTATTTTACAGTTCTATAGATCTAAAGTCCAACACAGGTCTTACTGCGCTAAAATCAAGGTGTTGGCCAGGGCTGTCTTTCTTTCTGGAAGCTCTAGGGGAGAATTCATCTCCTAACCTTGTTCAGCTTCTTGAAGCTGCCCACGGTCTTTGGCTCATGGTCTGCCTCCTCTATGTTCAAAGCCAGCAAAGGCTGGTTGAGTCCTTCTCACATTGCCTCACTCCTACCTCCTCTTCTGTCCCTGTGTTCTAATTTTAAAGACCTTTGTGATTACATTGAGCCCACCTGGATAATTCAGGCTAATCCCCTTATCTTAAGATCAGTTAATTAGCAAACTTAATTCCTTCTGCCACCTTAATTACCCTTTGCCATGTAACCTAATATATTCACAGATTGCGGGGATTAGCACATAGACATCTTTGGGGACCATTATGCTATCTACCACAACTGAAGTCAGTTAGAAGCTGTAGAATCTCCCCATTGTTTATTTTAAGCTAGAGTGTCACTCCAAGATCATGAGCCTTGTATGAGAGGGAAACAAAACAACAACAGTGAAAGAGTCTTTAAAGGCCACCTGTTCCAGTCTTCTCTTTTGTACGTTAGGAAAAGAAACTGAGGCCTACAGAGGTAAAGTGATTGGCCAAGATCACAGCTAGTTGGTGGTAGGAACTGGATTAAAACAGTTTTATAAAAGTGTGGGCCAAGGAATACTGGTATCATTGATAGTCTTTGATGTCTATCATATGATTAGACCTATAATTTTTTCTTGCCTGAGTTAATAAATTTTCATGATATGTGTCTCATCCACATTAACATTTTGTGCCATTAGTTCAGTGATGTGTCTGCTCTGCCTCATCATTGATAGCAGTATGGTGGTAAGTTAACCGTAGCGTCGTTTGCTAAAACCCAAAGGTTTGAGAGTGGAAAAGGAATTTTCAGAACCATTGGGATAGACCATTATCTCACAGTTTCCTTAAGTCCTAGATGATGCTGTAATTGAGTTAATGCTAAATTATGGTTTTCAGTACTTACCTCTACCCACTTCGTGATTGTTACCTTGAATTCACTGGCTTCTCTTTCCACTCCCTTAACTTGTATTCCTACTTTCAGAGGCTGTGTCATTGGACCTACCTTCCATTTTAATGTTCCTGCTCTGCATTTTGGTGATGTTTCCTTTGGTGAGTACTTTTCCATTTTAAATTAGAAATTGAGAAGAATTACTTTTCCCTCCACATGGAAGGAGGAAAGTTTACAAAGAACGTCTCTTACCATTTTGTGTGGGTAATAGCTAAGAGGGTCTAGAATTGTTCTTCCTCTGCAGAATTTTGGTGCTGTTTCCTAGTTTATAGGTGAATGTTATAGCCGTGTCTCCTGGATACTAGTAGTTGTCAGGCCATGGCTGTCCCCCCTCTTCCTGCAGTGGAACAACAGAAAGCTTTATGCTTTATTCCACTGTCTTAACATTCTGAACATTCTATTTATATGCAGATTCTGGTTTGCCACTTTGGCTACACAGCAACCTTTCCACAGAGATGCTCTCAGTATACCTGTGAGCTCGGTGGTGGTTTAATTCAGGTGTTTTATCACTGCAAATTGATGACTCTTCTATATGTTTGTATAGTCTTTTTACTCAGTTGCTTCCCTGAGTCATTTTCTCCCATCTAAACTTCCCCAATAATAAAAATGATAATAACAACAGTGGCAGCAAAATTACCCATTAAATGATTCTTTCTTGTAGTCCAATTACTGCTAAGTAATTACATGCGGTACTACATTTAAACATTTTAGCAATCCTAGGAGAAGGCACTCTTTAAGGTCCCCATTTTAGAGCTGGACGAACTGAGCATTGGAACAGTTAAATAACTCCCAAAGGTCACACAGCAGTGGCAGAATTAGTATTTCAATTGAGATCTGTCTAAATCATATACTGGCAACTTGGGTGTTGAGAGTTGCCCCCAGAGAGGCAAAAATTGGCTCTTGGGTGTTGAAAAAACTTAGATATAACAATGGTTTGTGTTCCTTCAAAGTTCCACCCTGCCCAACAGAATCTTATTCCTCAGTATTTAATTTCTCTTGTTAGGTAGAAATTGTCTAATTTAAATCATATTTAATTAACTGATTTGACTTGATATAAAATTCATTTATCACAGCGGTTCTTTTTAGGAGGTGATGACTTTAAAAAATTGAGAAACCCTAGTCTAAATCTTTATTCCATAATTCTTTCCATTTTGTTCTATTGTTTCCCATTTTAACTTTCAGTTTTCTTGCTTCATTTCAAGTAGGCCTGTCTAACTTGGGGAAAAATAGTTCTTTAGAAAAAGCTGATTCATAATGCCTTTATCAGTTGCTTTAACATTTGGGTGTTATGAAAGTTTCTAAAACTCAGAATATATTTATTTATACAATGCTCCCACCCTGATCTACATTATATTGGGTAAGGCACATACCATAGGAAAATCTATATAAATGAAGTTGAATGTCTGTTCATATAGAATGTGAAAATGGCTGGAGAGATGTTACAGATTTGTAGGGCATATTTGAATGATAGACTCTTTTGAAGGAAAATGAAAGTGACCTACAACTTAAGGGTAACTGTGACTGATGCACAATAAGAGGGGAGTTTGTGTACCCAAAGACCTATGCAGTGTACTCCAAACACTTCAAACTGAGTCCATGGAGAGCTCTGAGCAACTGGTGCCCACAGCAGCATACCCTTCCACAGGCATTTAAACACAAAGTCCAGTCCAAGTACATTTGGAAGATGTGCCCTATGTCGTATGCCCTGGAGGGAAAAAACAAGTCAAAGTAAGCACCTCAAATCAGTTACTCCAAGAAATCTCCACTGACTTATTGTCTAGAATGTGCCCTATTGCTGAGCTCTGACATGTTAATGTAAATACTGTGCCAATGATAAGCCAATTATCGAACCCCGTGAATATCTGAAATGCTTTTATCTAAAATCCAAACATTTTAAAACATCAAAGCCCCTAATAGTACATTTCCATGGAATATGGCAAATGTATATCCCCAAGATGCCACTGATTTACTCAAAATGCTGTATTTGATATTGGCAAGCTCTTGGTCACACAATGGGTAAAACCATGTATGCATGCTCCAAGGCTAGTTAGGTTTTTCCAGTAACAGTCTTCCATTTGGTCCTCTCTTATCCCTAAGGATACAGGAAGGGCCATCACTGGGTAATTTATTCATAGTTTTCTTTCGCTATAGAGATAATAATCAACAGCTGTTCCTCATAGTTGGTAAAACTAGAAGTTTTGGTAACTAGCTTAGGTGAAAATTAGAAATAGTTTATTTTCCTTTTGTATAATATCTTACTGAACTATTTGATGATACAGCAGCTAGACTCTTATGACATAAGAGGCTAGAAGACACTACAGAGCCATGACCCAAGATTTCCCAAGTCTGAGATATGAGAACTTACCCTCCTGAGTCCACCTTCAAAACCCAAGTTGCCTTTTCTTTTAGTTTGGATGTGGATTCCTTAATCTTCTCTGCATTATGACAGGAAATGTTAATAAAAACATACCCTTTTTCTTGCCAATAGGAAATCTAAGGTTTTCAAAACACCTCGTTCAGTAAATTCAAGCTACTTTGCTGCGCTTCTGGATTCTTCACTATAATGGCCAAAGTTAGGGGCAGTTTTGTAATAATCTTTCAAAATTGTCTTATGGTATATTTTCAAATTCCAGAGTTGGAACTAAAGTCCTCATGACTCCAACACAAAGTATCACTTATTTCTCCAGGTAGATTGGCCTCCTATCACAAAGAAACATGGTTCTTAGGAGAGTTATTTATTTGAAACTATACTCTAAGAAGTGTATATAGTTAGTTCCAGATTCAAAAGAGAAATCAACTGTTACAGGAGTCAGCCAGAAACTGGAGGACTTTTTTAGTTATTTCAGGATGATAGATATATTGTGTGGAGTTAAACGAGGTCTTCAGAGACTGTTGTAGAGCTGGGGAGTAGGTTAAGCTAACTAAAGTTGGTAGTATTGTCCCCATATTGGCAAGAAGGCCCATTCCTGGAGAGGCATCTGTTACAGGCTAGTGTTGGAGACATGGCATTTACTTGCTTAGAGATGAAGATCTAGATCTGGCATCAGGGTCTGTGGGGATCAATGATGTTAGGATATTATAAATACCATAAAGTAGGTGAGAGGTAATAGTACTGTTGGTTGGCATCTAAAATATTTAAAGTATGGCTGTGAATGGCTGTTGGATGACCTGTCTAATAATTAATTAGTTTGACTGAAGCTACAGTATCATGAGAGAGTTAAATTACAGAATTTGGGTGGTGATTGTCCCTGAAGGAACACTGAGGCTTTGATAACTCCTCAGATTGGTCAAAGAATAAAACGGACCAAGTCATAACTGGTATTATGCCAGGTGATAGACCAAAATGGGCCGGATAAGTATCTGCAAAGTCACTGTTTTTCAGGAGGCACAAGAATTTGCTGAATGAGAATAAGGAATTTGGAAGGCTCCAGGCTTTCAGTGAACTTGACCATTGGATAATTTGGACAGAGAAGTTAGAGTTTGAGGTTAGAGTTGTTGGGATAAATAAATATAAGCATCAAAAAATATACATGATAGTTGTCTCTTCCATGGCCAGGTATGAACTAGCAGTATTTTACTCAAGGGGAAGTATTTAAATTGACTTTAGGAGAGTGTAAAGTGGAGAGTCAGGGCCAAAGCTTAATTGTCATGATCATAGAAAGTTCATAGAAGGGTTGGCAGAAGATATTATAGTAGGCATGGGCAAAGCCTAGACCCGAATAAGTTATCATTAACAGTAAGGGAGACACAATAGGGGATATCAGAGTTGTTATGACTTTATGAAAGTAAATAGAGAATAATATGGCAGAATGATAAAGAAGGAAAGTATACAAGGAAAAGTATGAGAATCAGTAATGCCCGGTATGTAGCAAAATCTTGTACCATCACACTTGAGCAGAGTCTTTCTATTTCATGTAGAGTCTGCTTGTTCTGAGGAGCTTGGAATAGCAATCTGTTGCTGAAGGTCATCAATTTCTGGCAGTTTTTTTTTTTTTTAGCAAACTTCCATTTAAGATCTCCAGTAAGAGTCATTTTCTACGTCTTCAGCAAGTAATTCAGTTTCTTTGGGTGTCTTTTTACCCAAAAGCTCACCTCTTTTTTTTTTTTTTTTTTTGCCATACGTGGGCCTCTTACTGTTGTGGCCTCTCCCATTGCGGAGCACAGGCTCCGGACGCGCAGGCTTAGCGGCTGTGGCTCACGGGCCCAGCCGCTCCGCGGCATGTGGGATCCTCCCAGACCGGGGCACGAACCCATGTCCCCTGCATTGGCAGGTGGACTCTCAACCACTGTGCCACCAGGGAAGCCCAGGCTCACCTCTTAATTAACTGCAGGGTCAGTTGTTAGAAGGCTCTAAAGAAGACTATTGATATATATTTTTTGATTTTTGAGGTTGAAAGAGGGAGAGTTTCTGAGGGTGAGTTTTTGGGGAAGATTTCTTGAACTTATAGATGAGCTGGTTCTTGACAATGTTTAGTTATGTCTGTATTAAGCAAGCTTGATTCAGATTGATAAAAGACTTGTAATCCCTAATTATTATTTCCTAGGGTGAATAGTCTGAGTTGTAGAGGGAGCTAACCTGGTCTGATAAGACATTAGAACCAAAGGTAAAACTCTTCACCAAAGAACTCCAAGAGCCTCAGAGAACTTGGCCAGTTTAAGATCAAAAATACTATTTTTGTGTTCTACATTTCCCAAGGATTGTAATTGTGAATTTTTTTATCACATGGTTGATGCACTGTAAGATTCTTTATAACTCTTCTATGTAAGGCTGGTATTCCCTAGGTGGGAAAGTTATAGAGTACAATGTCTTAGTCACATTTATGGCAGCGGCCTTTCTGTATAGGAAGGCTCAAATCCGTATCAAGAATTTACAATTACAACAACATATTTTAACTGTATAATTTCGGCACAGCCCATCTGTATTTGAAAGGTTCTTTGGAGTATGATTTAGACCCACAACTCACTGCACAGTTTTCCTGGAATATGATAGCAGAATGTAAGGTGGAAGCCAGCCACATCCCCAGTTACAGAGGAGAAATTTTGCTATCAACTCTTATTCAGAAACTATCTCATCTCTTTTATGATGGGACCTGTGGTATAAGATTTTTGTCAAAGACCAGCTCATTCTTTGGGGCACGTCATAAGTTGGTGTGCCAGAGACCATTGACACGAACAGAGGATCCCAATTTTAGGTAATGTTTGTTTTCTAAGTCTGAATTTTTTATGTTCAGAATAGATTGTGAAAATTGTGCTTATTGATCTCCCATATTGTGAATTATTTCTGTAGACAGCTACAAAAGTACCATCTGTTTTGCACAATGCTCTGCTAACACATTTCCCTTTGCTTTGTGGAGATTTTTATTTTACTAGAAAAATTAGGAATCCATTGTCTAAAAGAGCCTGTGAATCCCCAAAAGTCTTATCAATTGTAATTTAATTTTTGGTCTTGAGTGTTGCTGTATCAGTTTAACACTCATCTTAGCTGGGGTCCATTCTTCGTAGAGAGATAATGTTCCAAATAATGTACCACCTTTTGTCAGAAATGGAATTTTTCCTTTGCAGCCTTGTGATCTTTTGCCCCTAGTTTCCTTAAGTTTACTTTCTTTTTAGGGGCTTTCCAGGTCAGGTGACAATACACATATTGAATGAGAATCAATGAGACTATCATCTTTTAAATCATTATTTAAGTACCAGGAGAGGTAGGAAGGCGTCTCTTTGTATCTTTGAGGCATTCTGGCCAAGCATGTTGTTAATTATTCCAAGAAAAGGCACATACGTGTTTTTTTTTTTTTTTTTTTTTTTATGTACTAGGTGCTAAAGAAGGGAGTATAGAGGTCTACGCTGTAAATTACTTGCATTCAGTTGGACTACAGATAGGGTAGTAATTCAGATTTGGTGCAACCAGAAACCTAGGAATAACATTTGGGTTAATGAGCCTTCAGGCTTTAATAAAATAATATCCCTTTTCTTCAGGCTCCTGGATAAGCAATATGGGATATTACAAGTAGTTGTACAAGGAACTATTCTAGTTAGGAGGTTGTAGTTGGCTTTATTCTCAGAAAAACTTCTAGCTTCAGGGAAGTAGTCTGGGCAATGGTTTGGAAAGACCTGTCTGAATCTTTATAGGATCCACTTCCATAATACACTCTATGTTTGAACAATATTTATCCCATAAATGGTCAGGTAAAACAAGAGTCATTGTTGGGAAAGTTCAGAAAAGTCAAATGTAGCGATCACGTGATTGTGAAACTGACTTTCTAGAAATACCTCTGGAATTTCCAAGAATAATCTTTCAAGTGCCCTTAATCAGACAGTTCTTTTTCCATAAAAGATCTCTTCCAAGTAGATTGGCAGGTGCAGAATCACAAAGGAGACATGAATGTGTTTCTTCCAACAGTCCTAATGTGTAGACAAAAGCTCAGACATGGGGTGAAGTAGATCAGTTCAAAATATCCCCAGCAGTACTGCAATAATTACTCCAGGAGACCAATTGTGTTTTATCACAGTAGTGTTCAACATAGAAAGAGAAGTGTTTACATCCAGTAGAAATACGCGTATTTATTCTCTTATGGGTGTAGATCATTCTTGTTCTGAAAATGGTAGCAGATACATTGGCCACCTAGGGAATCCAAAATCAGAGTTCAGTTTATTGTTTACCAGGCAAGTAGGATCCACATCTCTAGGAAAGGAACATGAGTCTCCCTGAACTGAATGTAGGAGGGCTAGAAATAACATTAAAAAGCAGCTTTGTCTAAGGGAGGCAAAAGCCGATGTATTAGTCTCTGGCTGGCTCAAAAGTAGATCGTAAAGTCTCTCTCAGGAGAGGCTATTATTCTATTTTGTGTCATCGACTCTGAGAACATGAGCCTCAGACAAGTCTAGGATGAATTATATAATGTCTTGGCAGGCTCTGGGTCACACGCGGGCAAAACTACAGAGGCTTCTCCTTTCACACACTGGCAAATAAAAAGAGCAAATATAACTCTGTTCTTTGGGAAAAAATCTGTATTTCTATATGAAAATTAATTGTACAATGTGCTTCTAGAATATTACTTAGCAAACTGATTATAGAGACTGCCTCTAGAGAGGGGTCTGGATGTTGATGGAGGGGTTTGTTTCATGTCTATTGTTGTTACATAGTAAATGCATAGTAAGTATTCACTGAGTGAATGAATGAGTGAAATACATTTATTGATTGTGCAACTGAAAACAATACTGGGGAGAGTTGGAATTAAGCAAGTAGTGTTGAAGTGCATAGACAATTCATTTAAGAGGTTTGGCAGTGCAAGGGGAGGTTGAAGTTAAAGGGAAGGTCTTGTGGGGCTTTTATTTCTCACCTTACATTTTGTTTTCCAGGGTTTCCTCATACCTTGATATGTTCCCTCAATAATACCTCCTTGGTCCCCATGACCTTCAAACTGCGTGTGCCTGGGGATGGTGTTGGCCATAAAAGCATTTCAATTTGTGAGCAGTATTCAGACAACAAAAAATCATGTTGGAACAAGGATGAAGTACCTGTAATGAGACCAAAGGAATTCACTGTCACCCCCAACTGTGGCACCATTCGCTCCCAAGGATTTGCTGCTATCAGGGTAAAGTGCACAGCCTTCCAGCACATGTGGCCAAGCAGCTGAACTGTCAAATAGTTATTGGGACCACATCTAGAGTTTGCTTTATATGCCCGGTGTCAATGGGAGGGAGTGCCTCTAATTCACATAGAAAAGTGAGTCTATTTCTATAAGGAAATAAAACTACTGTAGCAAAAGAAACCAGACCAAATATATTGGGCAAAAGCGCTGACACTGCTCCAGTGGGTTTCCATCGATCTAAATGCATTGCCTTTACCAAAACAGTGGATTCTAGCAATTTCTGCTGAAACCACTGCTCTAAACAGATAGTATGCCTATCAGTACTAACATAAAAATATTTAATAACTCGTTGATAATTAGGTCCTGCGTTAGACTCACATCATTTATACCACTAAGTATCCAGATTTATGCCACAGATGATATCCAGTTTATTCATATTTTTAATCTGAATCTGAGCTTCATGGCGAATGTGGATGTGATATTCCTAACAGTGCTTTATATTAAGGTCCACAGTGTGATGCTTTGCTTATGGCCTCACAGTGCCACCAGCAGAATTATTTCACAGCTAACTGAGAAAGATTTTAGCTGTCTTCCCTCACTTACTTTTGCTTCTCCAAACAGTTAGGTCTAGCAATACTGAAGGCTGCTAAATTTAAATGATTTGATCTTTTCTGGAAAAGGAAAAAAATAAGACTTCATAGCTAAGGTTATAGTTTTCTCTTTAGTCATTACCTTTGAATATTTAATTCAGCTATGGTTTTATCCCCCAGATTTGCTTTTAATGCTTCATAATATCTCACCATGAATCTACTCATCCTAAATCTATTCTGGGAGTTTTCAGCTCTTCTAAGGGCTTCTCCACGGATCCAGTGAGGTTTGATCTCACACATCGTTGTAATTTCCCAGTGTTGCTCTCTCAGTCTGTTTGGGCTGCTACTACAAAATACCAGAGACTGGGTAGCTTGTAAACATCAGAAATTTATTCTTTACAATCTGGAAGCTGGAAGTCCAAGGTCAGGGTGCCAGCATGGTAGGGTTCTGGTGAAGGCCCTTTTTCAGGTGGCAGACTGCCGACATCTCCTTGTATCCTCACATGATGAAGGGACAAGGGAGCTCTCCGGGGCCTATTTTATAAAGGCGCTCATCCTGCTCACGAGGGCCCCACCCTCATGACCTCATCACCTCCCAAGGGCCTCACCTCCTAATACCATCACATTGTGAGTTAAGATTTCAGCATGTGAATTTGGGGCCAGAGGTGGGGACGCAATCATTCAGATCAGAGCAGTTGCTAACTGTGACTTGCCCAGGAAGAAGTGCAGCTGCAATGAGTTAATTTATTTTTTACTTAGTAATGCTTAGCTTACGTATTACCTACCATTCCCCCCCTTTTTGGGGGCTTCTCCCAGATTAGTACAGGAAGATTTTAGAAGACAGAGCATCTATCTAGGAGCCTTCTGCCAGAACCACTTGTTCTAACCATAGCTCAGAGACATAAACAAGGGTTAGAGTCACTCCAGGAATCTGTGCACTGGGGCAGCTGCTTGTCTCCAAATCTGACAAGTTTTCCTTCCAAATCAATGACCCCCCTCTTTACTTTATTTTTCCTTTGTATTTTGAAAAGCTTTCTCCAAGCCTCAGTTTTCCCTCCTGATCTGCACTTTAACCACGTCTGTGTGGACTTAAAAATTTGCATCCAACAATTCCCTTTCCAACCAAAACAATTTTAATTAGTACCTGATGCATAATTTATAGATAGAAAAGCTGTAACCTACGCCAGAAGCTGTTTTCTACACTTACAAGTATCTCTTCCAGTACAAATCATTTTAAGACAATTAAAAATTGCAACAATGCTTCAAAAGCCTAAATGTCAAGTGTCACAACAGTAAATAAAAACATAGGGTAAAATATACTGGCCAGATACTGTCCTTGGATTAACCTTTCTTTGGAGCTTCTTATTTTCTTCTCTAATAATGAATATGGGAGGTGGGGAGGAACAACAAGATTTTGGTTAAAAAAAAAAAAAAAGGCTATCTAGTTGATTTCTTATGCCATTTCTATAACTGACATTTATTTTGCCATAAGAGAAATCTAGCTGTAGTGTTTTATTGGTGTGTTGAATTTTCATAATTTATATAGCCCAGAGTTGTAGAGATCAATTTAAATTGCAGTAATTAAAGTTTGTTTGATGTTGCATATCCTTCAGGGCCCTGTTTCCCCTCGTGCAGGTGTACGACTCCTTTGATACAACCCCCTTGGAAATCAGCAAACCTATTGTACCAAAAGCCATTCGGTGGTTTCTAACCTGGCCTTTGAAAAAAACTCAGCATGCAGTAACCCCAAAACATAGCTTGTTTAACTAAAAATGTAAAATGCCACACATCCCCTAATAAAGTAGTTAGAAACTACATTCATCAATGTGATCCTCCCTTGGCCCCTTTTTCCCCTGTGCGGAGGGAGAGCTGGCCTTTGAGAAGAGCAGTTTTTCACCTTGTTCTTTCCAGGTGACCTTATGCTCCAACACTCTGCAGAAATATGAGCTGGCCCTGGTGGTGGACGTGGAGGGCATCGGGGAAGAAGTGCTGGCGCTCTTAATTACAGCGAGGTATTGCACTCACCTGCTTTCTCTTCCCCAGTCTTCCCTGAGCCGCCAGTAATGGGCTCTTTCTCTAGAAGGCAGCACGCCTACAAGCAGTTCACACTGCGTTTGTTCTGCTTTCCTGGGAGAGGAAGCTAAATCTGATATTTGAGTGACAAAGCTTTAGAACAGCAAATGCACCTTTGGTGGAAATAAGAGGAGGGATGCGTGTGTTTTGCAGTGTTAAGAATAATAGTGCTCTTTAATGGGTCTGACTTGCTGTGTGTATAACTGACAAGGTTTTAGCAGGAAGAGGTGAACAGTTGCTGTTTCTTATTGTTATCTTTAAAGATAGTACCCCAGAGTTCTGCAGCTGAAAGGGTGAGGCTCGCAGCCCTGCAGTGGAAGATCCTGCTCCTGGACTCTGTCATTATGACTTTAAGGGAGGCTGCAGGCGGCCCCCAAAATGAGGCCCCCGCTAACATCATAAACTCCTCAGAACCATCACCAACTTGTCTCTCCGTTTTAGTAGAGGCAGCAGTGGGCTCTGGAGTCAGGTTAAGATCCTGGCTCTGCCATTTGTGGACTGGGTCTCCTCAACTAAGTTACAGCCTTTCCGAGGGTGGTATGTCACTTACTGATGATGACAGTGATCCTAAATAAAATCATTGGCCACACTCTTGCCAAAGCAAACAAATACCCAGATCTGGAACTTGAGAATGTGTATGAAAATACCATCTGAAGGAAATAGAGAAAGGTACTTACTAAAACTCTGACAGTATTCCAATCCCTAGAATTTAGCACTTCCATGAATCTTAGGAAGATGCGCCTTAAAGAGTGTGCAGCCGAGCTGGTTGGTGGGGCCATCATAACCGGCACCATTTCCTGTGTCTTGGGTTTGAGTGAAGTCACAGGGCAGCCCTAAAATAAGGTCAAATTCTTCTTAGTATTCCCTCCAGAGACCTAATTGTTTGTTTAAAAACAGTGAAAACTCTTTCATCTGGTCCTCTCTATCCCGAAGTTTTACTTTTTGTCTAGTCTTGTGTGTATTTTCTATGTGGGTTTATTCTGATACTTTCCAGCCCCTCTTCCCTGCAGCTCTCAGTAGAAAATCCTGAATTTTTAAGAAAAAGGGGAGGGGTGGTTCTAGGAGGCTACGGGTTTCCTACCATGTATTCTCTGTGACCCAGTCAAATACTATCAGTCCTCTCAGCCACAGTGTTTCAAGTAGTAAAGGATAAGCTTTACCAAAATCATTGGGTCAACTGACAACTTCCACTCTAGCTAAAAATGAACACTCATCTTGTGCTAAACCCAAACTTTGAGGTCAACAAGACTCTCTTTCATGTCACTGCTTTTGGTGCAGTCTGTAAGAACTGCTCAGAGACTCTCAACAGAAGAGCTGCTTTTAGAATGTGCTCCCTAAGGTAATTCTCCCAGAGAGCCAGCAGTATGGCTGGCGACACCCACTACCACAGGCTCATCATCTCTTCCCGAGCCATCATGCGGCTCCGTGCCATACCCTTCATTCACACCGTCTTCTGTGTTTCCCTAAGAAGAGTTAATGATGCTAACATCAATCTCTAAAATTACCTTCATTTTACCTATGAGCAGAATAGGACTCTGGGAGGGAGAGCAGCTTGCTCAAGGCTGTACTTGGTAAGGTCAGTACTTGAACCTGGCTCTGACAGATTCAAACGCTAGCACCCCTCAGCATTGCACTATATTGTGATAGTGCAGTAGGGCAGGGCAGACTTCAAGACTTAACAGACACAACATAAAACCCAAGTCACCTAGTAATAGGCGAGCTGCACACACAGGCCTTCCACTCCTCCCTCCCTCTCCCCCATCACACCCCCTCCACACTGAGCACCACTGTCACAGTGCCAGTTTTGGGTCGAGCAGCTGCCTGAGCCTACTGATCCAAGGCAGCTGTTCTGCGTAGGAATTAGAATTATTACCATTAGTTAGATGGTGTGAGCTGTTGCTAGTCTTCAGGGGACTCTGACTGGTCCAAAGTGTCACAGCTAGTCAGGACCTCATGCTGGTGGCATTGGCCCTGTTTGTCATGGAAACAGATCCACAGCCCTAAGGAATTTGCGCTGTGGGGTCTCTTTGCCAAAGGAAGGCCAAATATGAAAAACAATGGAAACGTTAGTCATTACCCACAGAAGACAGTGTTTAAGGAGTCCTCCTTCTAGCCCTTTTTTGATTAAAAAGTGGTGATTGGGGGCTTAGGGAGAGGGATGACAGGAGAGAAGATTTGAAAATGATTAATGTAGTTATTAGAGGAAAACTACTGTGTGACAGTGACAAATGTGTTTAACTTGGGACTCTGTGTCCTCCATATGTAAACAAGCTCTCCCTCCATCCTTTTGAATTCTTTAATGGACTCCTTCCTTCGAGCAGGTGTATTGTACCTCCTCTCCACGTGGTTAATACGGAGGTGAACTTTGGGCGCTGCTTCCTGAAGTATCCATATGAGAAAACGATCCAGCTTGTCAATCATAACGACCTCCCAGCGTGCTATCAGGTCCTGCCTCAGGTGAGTTACTCTACCCATTTTTTTTTTTTTTTTTTTTGGGCCGTACGCGGGCCTCTCACTGTTGGTGGCTTCTCCCTTTGCGGAGCCCAGGCTCAGCGGCCATGGCTCACGGGCCCAGCCGCTCCGCGGCATGTGGGATCTTCCCGGACCAGGGCACGAACCCGTGTCCCCTGTATCAGTAGGCGGACTCTCAACCACTGCGCCACCAGGGAAGCCCCTCTATCCTTTTTCAGTGTTGATTTTTCTTCAGTTGGATTCCTTCAGTGAGAAAGAGAAGACCTTTGAAAGAGCCATATTCCTGAGCACATGACTGTGTGTAATTCTAATTTTTAACTGTGGGATAACCTGGAGATGGGGTTATAAAGCTATAGCTGGATTGCCACCTGTATGAGTGAGCAGCTGCAGGTGGAAACAGTTGTTAATTTCCCAGGGAAATTGCCTTCTATAAAGAGGAGAAAGGGTCAATTAGGGCAACATGCAGAAGTTGCACCTGCAAATTATTGCCTGTGCATTAACCATGCATGGGAAATGAGGCAGAGCTAGAAGTTTTCATTTATGTCTACGGCTGTGACTTGAACAGAATCACTAAGATATGGTAATGCAATATTTATAAATGAACTTGTTTGACTGGAAGGCTAGAGATAATATAGGAAGGAGAAAGGAGGAACTGTTTCTTAATGTTTTATGAAATGGATCTGCCCACGTGCCATTACATCTAGCTAGGTGGGAGACTAAGCCATTAAACACAGATGGAAAAAAGATTCAAAAAGATCTGTATAGACTAGCGTAATGAAAGGTGACTAATGAGGGGCACTTTACCAAGGATGAATTTGGGTTTAAAATTCATTTCTGTAAGTAGTACTCTAATAAAAATACATGCAAAAAATCAAATGGGGGTTTCATTTGGCTGTAAGTTCAAAATAAGTTAAAAGACCAGTGAGGTGACTCCGCGGAGCAATGGATAGTGCCATTGGCCTTCCAAAAGACCGGTGTTGAGGCCACAGAACCAAGGCAGGTTTGGGCTGCATCGGAGAAACACAGTGTTCCACAGCTAAAGGAAGGAGAGAGCCACACATCAAAGCAGGGCTGGAATGTTGTCTTCAGATCTTGACAGGGTATTTTTTAATGGCAACTTAAAAAAAAAAAAGAATTCTGTTTGGAGTAACGAGAATGTCAGTCTCTGTCATCTGGAAATCCAAGTCATATGAGGAGCAAGCACGAAGTCTAATCTGGAACAGAGAAGTAGCTGGGATGAAATAGTTCCCACTAGTCAAAGGTCTAAGTCAAAGGTCTACTGTGTAAAAAAGGGAATTCGAGTCATTCTGTGGATGTCTCTCAGACAAAACCAGAAGCCAAGAATGGGGGTGACAGGAGACAACTTTTCTAACTTTCAAGTGTTCAGCAGCCGAACAGGCTCGCCCTGCAGAATGCACGGTCACCTCAAGAGCTCAGAGCAGAGCCTGAGTCACCCAGGGTGATAGGGAAGCTGTTTGTGCACAGCTGGGCTGGGAAAAGGGTGAGGCACTTGCCTCAAGCACAAAATTTAGGGGAGAGCCAAAACACTCAGTAATCAAGATAATCTATGATAATGTTTTCATGCTACACTTGAAGAAATCAAAACTAATACAAAAAATCCATGATAAGTAAGATATCAAAATATTAGATAAAGGTGGAATCAGTATTACTGGTTTTCCTTTGGCCTCGGGGTCCAGGAAGGCCGGGCGGAGCACTGCTGCTGAGGGAGGCTGAGTTAGATTAGGCGAAGCTGGACCAGACCAGGTGCGGAAAGACCATGGGGTGTCCCGGACTAGTGAAACCGGCACGCTCTGTCCTTCCCTCCAGGAGCCGACGCTCTGAGAAGTGTTTCCCAGTTACTCTAACTTATTTGACCGTGGGAGTTTTAAAGTTTTATTTGTTGTTGTTGTTGCATAAATGCTTAGTAATATGCTGCAGAACAGAGTTCTTAGGAACGTATGTTCGTAAACAGTGGACGACATTCCTTCATTCATTCACCTAACTGTTTCCCCATTTAAAAAACATGTACTGGGGCTTCCCTGGTGGTCCAGTGGTTAAGACTCTGTGCTCCCAATGCAGGGGGCCTGGGTTAGATCCCTGGTCAGGAACTAGATCCTGCATGCCACAACTAAAAAGATCCTGCATGCCACAACTAAGACCCGGCACAGCCAAATAAATAAATATTAAAAAACAAACCAAAAACAAACGTGTATTGAGCATGTATTTTGGGCCAGAAAGTGGGCACATAATGAGGAGAGACCCAGGTCGTGCCCTAAGAAGTTTACAGTCCTTGGAGAAGATGGACGCGTTGATAGTGCGTGGTGAGGGAAGGGACTGCAGGATGCTCCCTGAGGACAGAGCAAGCGCCCAGACTCTGGGGCACTGGGCATCCCTGGGGGTATAAGGATGAGTGTGCAGGCAGGTCAGAGGGTGTGGGCACTCCAGGAAGAGCAACCACAAGTGCAAAGGGTTGGAGGTGGAAACAGTGTCATGTGTTCAGGAAATGCCAGTGGCCTCTACCAATGAAGCGCAAAGGGGTGAAGTGGATGGGGAATAAAGCATGAAGGTGCGGAAGGCCAGTTTAAGAAATTTGGCCATGGGAAGCTGTTGCCCTGAACTAACTCACATTGTGGATGATTTCTGCACTTTGCTGGGTTGCACACTTTGCATTTGGGGCCTTGCACACCTCACTTAGCCAAAGTTCCTTCTGGCTGAATTGGGGTGCTCATCTCCATTCACCTGCTTTAATGATGATTCAATTCTAAAAGCCCTCCACAGACTCAGGACAACGCTTGTTTGAAAATGATCTAACGTGCTGTTGATTTCATACTGAGCCTGGGGCTTGCTTTTCCTTCTGGCTTCTCTGTCCCACCAGGTATATCAGGATGCACCAGCTGTGTTGCTGTCTAGTCCCACCCCCTGCGGGATCATCTCCCCCAACAGCACCGTTCACATACCTCTGGCCCTGGAGACCCAAGTCCTTGGGGAGTACAGGTCCACAGTGTACATCTCGACCGTCGGGAGCCAGGACCCCCCTCTGGTGAGAGCCAATTTTCAGAATTGTAGTTATAATTGCCATACTTCTTGCCGGACATTCCAGCCTTCGTATGTAAGGCACTCAACATATTTGCATATCCTCTAGTTGTTGGTAGTTCTAGAGTTTTTCATTTTCACTCTGCAGTGGTAAAATACCAGGGCTGTTACTTCGGGAATCTGTTTGTGGTTACATCTAAAAGTGGTGCTTTATAGCAATTGATTTTTCTCACACACAGAGACACACTTGACCCCTCTCCAGACCTATTAAATCAGAATCTCTGAGGGAAGAGGACAAGCACATCTGTATGTTTAACACGCTCCTGAGTTGTTCCTAGTACAAAGCTGGGTATCCCTAGCTTGCTACATGTGGACTCTGAGATTGGTTTTACTCACTGCTCACCAGATCTTTTCCTGTAGGTTATTGGATATATATACAACTATATGCTATAACGTATTCTATAATTGGACTTATATCCCAAATTAGCCTACTGAAAGTCTTAGTCTTTCTCCAAGCCTGGGAAGAGAGAGACATGGAAATCTCTCTGCTGCTTGAGCTGAATCGATGGATGAATCTTGAATCTTGAAGGAAGTTGCCCAACAGACTGTGAATTCCTAGACATCGGGTTTACTTGGAAGCTGGGTGATGTCAACATACATTTGTTTGAAGTGATTCTGATTGCTCAGAGAGTATAATAAACCTAGATTTTGCTTTTATGTCTTCCATATAAGATGCCATAGGTAAGCCACCTGACTTATAAAGCAACATCACTAAGGCAGGCCAACTGAAATGTGCCACCTTCCAGGTACCCTTCTAGCCTACAGTGTGCCTGCATTGCACAGATGCAGCACATGAGACGGTAGCTTGCTGAGCAGGAAGCACTTTATGAAAGAGAAAGACCCCCTTCCTTGGGCAGACACAGTGCCTGGCCAAGGGCACAGGGCAAGGGGAGGAGAGCAAGGTGGGTTTCAGTCCCCAGCCTGCACAACTTTGCTCAGTGGATGGCCCTATTGTGTTGCTAATACAACAGCAGAACTGAGACTCAGTCCAGCCACATCCAACTCTGAAGTGCTGGTCCTTAACCTCTAAGTGTTCTTGAGGCTGTAGTGCTGGGTGGCATATCAAGGACCATTATTCTGGTTTCCCCTCGGGTGCACGGCTCTGGACTGACCCAGGGAAGTGGATCATTCTTTTAAGGGAGGAATTCCAGGTCTGATCAGCATGGCCATCCCTGTGACCTTTGACTGCAGAGTACCAGGGAGAAGGGATGTCAGTTCTAATAAGCACCCTTTTATGTCCCTGCTTTTTATAAAGGGATGCTTAAAAGCTTCTGTTTTAATTTGATTTTAAAGGCCAGCCATTTTCAGCCATTCCTGTGTTCTTTCTCTTACATGGAACGCAGGTATGTCACTTAAGGAGCATTGGAGAAGGCCCAGTTATCTACGTACATCCCACTCAGGTTGATTTTGGCAATATCTACGTCCTGAAGGATTCCCTCAGGATTCTCAACCTGTCTAACCAGTCCTTAATCCCCGCATTATTCAAGGCATGCATGGTGAGTAGATTGTGGAACTGTCACTGAAAACACAGCTCTGCCTATATGTTAATAGGCAGTGGCCTTATTTTGGCAACATGCCTTTGAAAACGATCACCAGAAGCAGAGATTTAAATGGTTCAACTGCATTAAACTATGTTATTCTCATCCCCACTTCCTCTTTATTATAATCTTTTTGTTGATTTAGAAACACAATATACAGGTAGTTTGGTAAACAAGCCAATGTATTGACTATAATCCCAGTTCAGGGAGATGCTTCAGACACCTCCTTACTGAACTGTTCCTGAGCTCAGCCCCGCACTTCCAGAAAACGCTTTTTAAATGTCTCTATAACTGGAAATGCTTCCTTGTATTTAATTTGAAGCCATTTGGCTACAGACTTGTTAGTATGCTTATTCTATTTTTATTCTCTCTTCCTTCTGGCAATATTTTAATGTAGTTTTTAAGGATGTAGGAAATACAACAAGATGGTAGTTTCCAAAAGTAGAAATTAAAGAACACAGCAAAACAAAGATAGATAGAAAAATAGATATAAATTGGTTCTAGAAATGAGTCTGTCTTATTTCTGTGTATTTTATAATGACATTTAGATCCACTAGTCTTCTATAAGCTAATTTTTTAAACAGAGATACCAATTTTTTGCAGAATTTAGGAATTTCTAATTCAGTAATTGAAACTATTCTTGATTTTAAAAGAAGTTTTCTAAATTTAAATATAAAATTTAAAATAGTTTAGCCTTTCTCCTATTTCCAAATTAATTGACACTTGAATGAGTGCTGACATTTGGTTTCAGCATTTGTCAGATATTTCTTTTTTTTAATTTTATTTATTTATTTATTCGTTTGTTTTTGGCTGTGTTGGGTCTTCGTTTCTGTGCGAGGGCTTTCTCTAGTTGTGGCGAGCGGGGGCCACTCTTCATCATGGTGCGCGGGCCTCTCACTGTCACGGCCTCTCTTGTTGCGGAGCACAAGCTCCAGACACGCAGGCTCAGTAGTTGTGGCTCACGGGCCTAGTTGCTCCGCGGCACGTGGGATCCTCCCAGACCAGGGCTCGAACCCGTGTCCCCTGCATTGGCAGGCAGATTCTCAACCACTGTGCCACTGTGTCAGATATTTCGGAAAAATCAATTATTGTTAATTTTATAAAATATCAGAGGGAATAGGATCATAGTTTTCTATCGACTTGTAATGGCTCCTCAGAGTCATTGGTCCCAACTAGGAGCCATTTATCATTATCATTATTATTATATTATCATTTGTCATTACTCCTTGTAAAGATAGTGATTTCCGGTACAGTCACTGCTCTTTTGAACATGCGATTCAGACACAAGCCCACTCTTGATCTAGTGCCTTGTTGATCTTGTATAATGAATAATGTTGAAAGAAAAATCCTACAGAAAAGGACACCTTCTCTAGTCTTTATCCAGTGAGTCGCCGTTGGTGTGTTTGGTGGAAGCATGGGGTATTGCCTAGGAAATGTGGCTTCCGGTCCAGTTTTGTATGTGCGGAGTTCACAGTGGATAGGAGGAGTCATCCAACCTGTCTGAGATGATGAGAGGGGGAATGAGAGGGTCCCAGTGGATTACAGAGGAAGGAGATGGGCAGAAACCACAAGAATGCTTACATACAAATACAGCAAGGATTCCCTTCCTCACTGCCTCCCCTTTCATTTTCAGATATCTCCAGATTTCACAATTTGTGGTAACTTTTGGTACATTTTAAGAAACAAAAGCACATCAAGGATCTGTTGTGTTTTACTAATATAGTATATATGTTGAATGACCCATATGGTTGTTAAAATGGGACTTTTTCTTTTCCATAAAGGTTTTCATGATTCCATCTTTTGATTGTTTAGTATCATCTTAAAACAGCAAGCTCCATTTCCAAGGCGACAAAAGTGTGATGTTCTTCCCTCAGGCTCTTCGTGGAAAACTGGCGTTTATTGAGTTGATTACCTTTATAGCATAAAAGTAGTTTCAACTGTATTTCTCATAGGTGAAAATTAAACTCCTTTCATATTTCGGCTGGGATTTTTGATGGATTTCCTAGTAAATACTATGTGTGTTAATATAGAAATTGAATTACACTAACTTAGAAATTAACTACAGTGGAGAAAGAAATTGAAATACCGTTTATTAAATTTCAACTTGATATACCATACTGAATCTACAAATTCATCCTTACAGGAATCACTAAACATTAGGAGAGTTTCAGTTAATAGTTGTTTGTTCCCTAACCCCAGCGCTCAGTGCCCCTGTAAGTCGTGGTCAGATAATTATTGCATTTAATTTCTTGCTCACTCAGAAATAAGTAGGGCCAAGGGCACAGTCTTCATTTCTTATGTTATCACTACAAATCCATGTCTGGAAGTTCTTCTCTTTTCTGCTGGGTGCCCTAAAAGGAGGGGTCATTCTCTCCCCTCTTTTGACTGCCAGTCAAAAAGTCCACCCTCCCCAGATGCGGCACCCACTGCCAGCCGTCTGTCATGCTTTGCTTTGGAATGTTTGAAATATCAGCCTCCCCTTGAGGTTTTGAATGGGCCAACTTACTTGGATTAAGGTGAAGGACTCCAAACAATAGAGTAAGTCACCTCTGGTTTGCGTGGGGTAAAAAATATCAGAATGTGAGAGCAGACCATAGAAAGACCCTTTTGGCAAGAGTGTGTGGGCTCTGCTTGTGCACACGGTGCTCCTGTCGGGATGACAGCAGAAATGAGGGCGAGGATGTGGTCCCTGGCCACTGGGACCTCAGCTCTCGGCTGGAAGATAGATGCCTTCTTTGCATGGGTGCCCCTTGCTAGGTGGAGCAAGTGCATTGCTCAGCACTTGTTTGGAAGCATTTGGAATTCTTTTTCATTTACTCTTGGCTCTAATTCAACCTCAGGTGTACCGTTAACTCGAGAACTTGTGTACAGGTGTCAGTGACACCTTGGGATTCAGCTGGCACTAAAACATTTTCACAGCGTCCTTTGCCTCTGTGATCTGCAAGAGAGCCCCTTGCAGTTAGGTCTTTATAGAGTTTCCAGGATCCAGGAAGCAGTAATTCTGATGTCTCATTCAAGCAGTTCTTTTTAAACATTTTTTTGGTCATTTGCCATAGAAATACACAGTGATGTGGCATCAAGGGAACCATCAGGCTTTCACATCTCCTTCTGATCCTAAGCCATCGGGTTATTTTCTTGTGTAAGTAGGGATCCCCCTTTTTATATTTACTTATTTATATGCCTGTCTCCTTCAAGTGACAAGGGTCTCTGCTTTGAATTTCTGGCACATGTTTGTGTTAAATCAAGCTTATGTACTGTATTGTTCAAATATTTTACTGCCTTAATTATTTGTATGATATAATAGTTTCTGATATAATTTTATCAAAATCTCCCACTTTTCCATTTCTCCTTGTAATTATGTCAACTTTCACTCCATATATTTAAAAGCTATGTTGGTAGGTGCATATAAATTCATGACTTATATATCACAATATATTATTCCTTTTTTCATAGTAAGTTGTCCATTTTAGCCCCTATTTATGCTTTTTGACTTAAATTCTATTTTGCCTGATAGAGATAATGCTACATCAGCTTTCTTTTAGCTAGCATTTGCATGATATATCTTTTTCATTCCCTAATTTTCAGGATTTTTTGGTATGTATTGGTTTGTTTTGTGTGCTGATTTGTTTAGACTCTCTTAAAACACCACATGACTGAATTTTTTAAACGCTAATGATAGACTCTGTCTTTTAATTGGTGAGTACATTAGTTTTCTATTGCTGCTGTAACAAATTTGTTATCTTACAGTTCTGAAGGTAGTCTAAAATGTGTCTATAAGGCTGTGTGCCTTTTTGAGACTCTGGAGGAGAAACTACTTCCTTGCCTTTGCCATCTTTGGAGGCCACCTGCATACCTTGGCTCATGGCTCCTTCCTGCACCTTCAAAGCCAGCAGCAGCATAACATCTTTGCTCTCTGACCTCTGTTTGCATTCTTACTTCTTCTCTGACTGTGACCCTCTTGCCTCCTTCTTATAAGGAACTTTGTGGTTACATTGGGACCACACCAATAATCCAAGATGATCCCTTCATCTCAAGATCCTCAATCATATCTGAAAGTCCCTTTTGACATGTAAAACAACATATTCACAGATATCAGGGATTAGGATATGGACATCCTTGGAGGGCTATTATTCAATCAACCATACCAAGACTAACCTTTTAAAATTTATTGTGATTATTGAAATATATGGACTTACTTCTACCATGTCTTTCCTATATACTATACTGTTTTCTACTTTAGTTTTCTCCTTTTCTGCTTTGTACTGGATTGATAAATTTTCTCCAAGCCCCCCTCCAACCACTGCTATCTTATGTACATTTTTCCCATACTCGTTTGGAGGCTATAGATTTTATTTATTTATTTTATTTGTTATTAACCCTAACAAATAAATGTTATCTTTTTCTAACAATAATGAAAGAAATCAGTATCTTGGTCCTCCTCAAGATAAGACAAGGACCCTATCACACATTTATTATCTCTTAACCTTTCTTCACACCTGTCATTTGTAATTATTGTGTAGAATTTTGGATCTTCTCTTCTTTCCACAAAGTTGCTGAATTTTGTCATTCAGTAACTACTCACTAGTTATCAAAATATTTCGTGAATTTCTCTTTATTCTTCTTTTATTTCTTGTATCTCTCTGCTTCCTTCTTGGTTTGTATTTCTTCTTGGTGAATTATATCCCTTTAAGTTCTATGCTAGAGGTTTCATAGTTTATGTATATTTGACTATATCTTGATTTCACCTTCAGTCTTGCATGCTAGTTTAGCTGAGTATAAGAATCTATTTGACAAGATTTTTTTTCCTTTGTACATTGATCTCTGGCATCAATTGTTGCTGATAAAATTTTGCTGTTAGCCTGATTATTATTCCTTTATTGGTAATTTGTCTTTCTCACTAGTTGCTTTTAAGACTGTGTTTTCATTTTTTATTTTCTTAAATTTCTCTTTACTGTATCTGAAGATTTGACCCTTAAATACTGGAAAGTTTTTTGCCATCATCTCTTCAAATGTTTCTTCTCTACCGGTCCTTCTATTTTCTACTCTGAGGAAAACAATACACATATATGCACATGCACACACACACACACACACACACACACGCAAATGTTTCTGTGCAATTCTACAAGCTTAATTTTATTTCCATCCATATCTTTCATCTCTTCATCCATCTCTTCATCTCTCTGTGGTGCCTCCTCAGTGGTATGTTCCAGTTTCCAAATTCTCTTTTTGCTTTTGGCAAATCAAGTTTATCTTATCTACTTACTTTTTTAAATACATTTATTTATTTATTTATTTATTTATGCTGCGTTGAGTCTTCGTTGCTGCACGCGGGCTTTCTCTAGTTGTGGCGAGCAGGGGCTACTCTTCATTGCGGTGTGCGGGCTTCTCATTGTGGTGGCTTCTCTTGTTGCAGAGCACGGACTCTAGGATGTGCGGGCTTCAGTAGCTGCAGCACGTGGGCTCAGTAGTTGTGGTTCGCGGGCTCTAGAGCGCAGTCTCAGTAGTTGTGGTGCATGGACTTAGTTGCGCTGCGGCATGTGGGATCTTCCCAGACCAGGTCTTGAACCCATGTCCCCTGCATTGGCAGCTGGATTCTTAACCACTGCACCACCTGGGAATCCTTACTTTTTAAATTTAATTTCGGTGACTGTACTTTTCAATTCCAAGATTTATAATTGGTTATTCATATCTACAATTCTCATTTCATATCTTCATGTTTTTGTTTCATAATCCTTGTTTTATATATATTATCGTATCCTGAACCTCTACAAGGGTCTCGGCACATTTTCTAATCAATTTCATTTAGCTCTATTGATGCTCAAGAATGAATTCATTAACCTGTTGTTTGAGGTTGCATTTGGAATTTTAAATGATAAATTAATCAGGTGTGGGGTATTTTTTCTCTCATTCTCAGTGCCTCTTATCTCCCTGTCTAGCATTTTTTCCATTTGTCTTCACCCTGAGCAAATCACTAGTCCAGAATCAAGTGTTGAGCCTTTTTTCCATGGGGATGTAGATTCAGTCATCACACTGGGCAGTGGCTTGGCCTGGAGCCTATCTACATGACAGTCTCTATTTCACCACCATAATGTCCACCACCACTGGCACAAGCCTGTGTGTAGACTGTAGCCTCAGGAACATCACAGCTTTGTTTAGCCTTCTTTCAAATACAAGGAATCTCTCTTAGCTTGGGACCTTGACCCTTATCCTTTACTTCCTGGAAGCTCTTTTTGGTTTCCGTTTTTCTCCCTTGAGCTTCCTTTACTAGAAGGTTATTGTTTCTCTTCCACTTCTGGCCCATATGATGTTTACCTTGTTTTTGAGTACAACTTTGCCTGGAAACCAGCATCAAATCAAAAAGACAACCTACTGAATGGGAGAAAATATTTGCAAATGGTAGGATTGATAAGAGATTAATATCCAACATATATAAACAGCTCATACAACTCAACATCAAAAAAAAGCACAATTAAAAAATGGGCAGAAGAACTGAATAGACGTTTTTCCAAAGAGGAAATGCAGATGGCCAACAGGCACATGAAAAGATGCTCAACATCGCTAATCATCAGGAAAATGCAAATCAAAACCACAATGAGTTACCACCTCACACCTGTCAGAATTGCTATCATCAAAAAGTCCCAAATAACAAATGCTGGCAAGGATGTGGAGAAAAGGAGACCCTTGTACACTGTTGGTGAGACTGTAAACTGGTGCAGCCACTGTGGAAAACAATATGGAAGTTTTTTTAAAAAACTAAAAATAGAACTACCATGTGACCCAGCAATTCCACTCCTGGGTATATCTCTGAAAAAAACATAAACACTAATTCAAAAAAATACACACACCCTGGTGTTCACAGCAGCATTATTTCCAGTTGCCAAGATATGGAAACAACTATGCCTGGCTTTTCATTTTTCAAAACATTATCTCTTTTTTCTGTGTGTTAGAGTAAAAGACATGTTTTAAAGCTTAAGCTCATTGATCTATTGTCAGTCCTCTTAACTGCTTTTTATAGTGCTTTATATATTATCAGTGAGCACTGACAAAAGGATGATGAAATGTATCTTCAGCTGGCATGAGAGAGCAGAGTTCTTATGTCTTAGCCTTAATTGTGAAAAATCTATAAAATAAATTCACAGTAATAAGGAGATAAGAAGAGAATAACATTCTAGTTTATCATGGTGGGCATCTTTTCTTTCACCACATAAAAGTCATAGCCATTCCAGAATGGACTGTGCTTTTCCTAAGCCATACCAAGTGACTCATTCAGTGACAAGAGGATACCAGTGGCAGTGATATCAAGAGACTTCCAGAAGCAAAGGTTTGTACTTGACAGAGAGCTGTAAGCCTCTCACCCCCACCCTCACTTGAGACCTCTTTTACTTTGGCATAGCTAAATGTGAAACTCAAAAGACAGATTCCAATAGGTCATATTGATTATAAACCACCCTGAGAGAAGGAAAGCTACTGATTGAATGTTAGGTAACATGATGGGTCAGCACCTTCCCTGAATTTAGAGCGACAGCTCTACTGATTGAATATGATTAGTTCCAGTATAAGCTAGAGCCAAAATGAAAGGAGATTTGATTTCCTAGTCACTAAAGAGCTAGCCAGAAAATAAAAGAAAAATGTCTTGGTTTCCTGCATGCTTTGTAAACCTTTCCATCTTCATTCTGCCTATTCCAGCTCTTACTTAGCTTTAGCAAATTGTTTATGTTAATTAATTATTATTCAGGCATACAGTTAATACTTGTCACCACAGAGGGAGATTAAGGCAAAACTTCCTTCATATGGATCAAATGTGCTTTTTTTTTCAAGTTCTAATTTCCCTCCTCCATAAAAATCTATAACTTCTTCCCTATTACCATCATCATCATCAACCCAACTGCAATGGGCTAAATGTTTGTGCCCTGCCCTCCAAATTCATATATTGAAATCCTAACCCCCCAAGTGATGGTATTAGGAGATGAGACCTTTGGGAGGTAATTAAGTCATGAAGGTAGAGTCCTCATGAATGAGATTAGTGCCCTCATAAAAGAGACCCCAGAGAGCTTTCTCACCCTCTCCATCACGTGAGGATACAATGAGAAAAATGGTTGTCTGCAACCCAGAAGCGAGCTCGCTCATGCCAGAACCTGATCATGTTGGCACTCTGATCTCAGACTGCCATCCACCAGAACTGCGAGAAATGAATTTCTGTTGTTAATAAACCACCCAGTATAGTATTCTGTTATAGCAACCCACATTGACTAAGACACCAACTCATGTCACTTTTAAGGGATGCCTATTATTGTCATTATCAACTAAAGAATTTATTCTGCCTGTTTGTGCACTGACAGTAGACAGTCATCTTCAATAATAAGCTAGTACAAAATGAAATAAACACTTTTATATAATGAGAAAAGACAAGAAGAGATGCATGGTGTAAAAGTTTATTAATGGTATGAAATCCCCAACACACATACGTCAATATTATATGATGTTGATCAGGGAGCAGATCATATTCTTCCGTAGTCACATTTCATCTTCCCTGTCTCAAGTAAAAGGAAAGAGACTGGACAGGCATATATAACATAGTAGAGCTCTCCATAGGGTGACACTTGGGGTATTTTTTTAAATGTCAGTTGCGATGAAGTTGTATGCAGCATTGTTTCATGCTTTGGAAGAAAAAAAATCCTCCTCTGAGATGTTAGGACATTAAACTGGGGTGTGTCTGGGAGGGGAGGACAACATTATCTGAGGGTGGGCATGGTCATGTGTCATGCACAGTTATCTTACATATGGTAGTCACTCAACAAAGAGTGGTTAAGTGTGTCAGTGCTGAAGTAGTATTCTGTACTATCGGCAGTGTAGGTACTGTATTCAAACAGATCCGGAATCAAGCCTTAACTGTGCGTGCACTGATTCTGGGCACGTTATTTAATCTTTCAGAGCCTTTGGTTCCTTCTCTTTAAATGGAACTAGTAATGGCATCTAGAAGATTAAACATGATAATCTATGTAGAAAGTGCCTGGTAAAAAATTAGCACTCAGCATTCAATAGATGGTAGCTTTGATTATTAGTGTTGACAGACAAGAAGATCTAGGTGAAATGGCTTATGGAAAGACTTAAATTTTTATGACACTGTATCTTAAGATCTTTTATATTTTTCTTAGGTAAGAAAGAAAAAGAAATAAGGCACACTCAGAGAGGCCCCAAGGTTTCAAATTTAACTGATCCACGTAGTACAGTGCTCTGTCAAATGGGAACTCTAATGCTGCCTTTTTCCTTACTCTTCACTTGTTTCTATAATTTTTGACAGTGAAGCCATCTTATAAAATATAAAACATTTTTATTGATGAATCCATATGTGTTCTTCCACATCAAAGAAAAAAAGGTTTATTAGCAAATAACTTACTTTAGAAATTTCAGGTTCATTAGCTTTCTAATTCTTTAGCTCCTTGGGGCTTATTTATTCATGTATTTGTACAGATGCTTCCTGGCACTGTGAAAATCATGCCTATGTGCTCAGAGCAGTCCTATTTCCTTTTATTTAACTATCATCATGACTTGTGTTTGATATGACACTTTTCACTGTCTCTTTAAAAATTTTTTTATCTTAAAAATTTTTTTTAATTTTGTAAATTTTTTAATTAAAATTTTTAATCTGTCTTGAGAAGGCAGTGACTTTCAGAAAGAACATTATTGTCCTTGTTCAAAGATACCTCCTTGTAGCCTTAAAAGATTGTTGAAAAAGAATAGATACATGTATGTGTATAACTGAATCACTTTGCTGTACACCTGAAACTAACCCAACATTGTTAATCAACTATGCTCCAATATAAAATAAAAATTAAAAAAAAATTTTTGGTACATATTACTTAAGAGCTGTGTAAATTACAGATACCTGCCTCCCTCATACAATCAAAGTCTGCTGGCCTTAAAATTCTCAGACTTAATGGGGAAATTAAGAGGTAGGGCAATTGCTTGACCAACCGGAACTCTCAGCATACCAAGCTCAGACCAAGCCCTTTCAATTCAATATATCATTCTGAACTACTTCCCTCTAAGAACAGAGAGAAAAGCTGGGCAAGATACGAAAAATCATGAGTTTCAGGGAATGATGGAGCAAACAAAGCCAATGACAACCCAAAAGAAAAAGGAAATTGAGAAATATATGTCCAGCGTTTGTGACTGCTTTTCCCATATAGTACCAGAAGAGGCTGAAAAACTGAAAGGAGCTTTCAGAAAACTCACTGGTCTAAGAAGGTAAACATTGGAATCAGGACAGGCTAGAGAGAGAAAAATTGGAGAAGAATGGACTTGGTAAGACTCCCAAACTTTTGGTTAGTACTAGGAAAAGCTACATTCTGGGAACAAAAGTAAGCTAGTACGGACCATCATTTTAATCTCTGCCTATATAAAGGAGTTCCAGGATTGCTAGTTTTCCCCAACATCTTTCCTAGAAGCAAATATATAGTCTCACCAGAGGAAGACAACATTGTTCTAAGCCTCAAAGTATCTCTACAGTTTTCATACACAACGTCAAACAGTTAATTTAAAAATTACCAGGCATACGGGAGACAAATTAATATAAAACTACAATATGCTTAATATACTGAAGGAAATAAAAGGCAAGATTTAAAATTTTGGTAGAGATCTAGAAAGTATAAAAGAGAAAAAATGGGAATTGAAGACCTAAAAAATACAATTGAAATTAGGAACTCAATAGATGGGTTTAACTGCGTATTACATACAGATGAAAACTGTGGAAGTGAACCATCAGATGAAACTACCCAAAATGCAAATGTAGAAGAGTTGGTAAAACAAATGCACAGAGAGAGGGAGAGGAAGAAAGCTTTCATTATCTTCCATAGAAGCAAATGGATAAGGCTCAAACTGAAAAATTAAGAAGTAGCAGTAGATTACTTACAGATGTGAAGGTAAACACCAAAAGAAAATGCTAAAAATTAAAGGGGTTGCCCTCATTAATGTGCAACAATGAGAATGAGAATGAGAAGGGTGGGAGAGTGGGTTCAAGAGACAAGTGTTTTTCACAGTATACCTTCTTAAAAATATTTTTAAATTAATTTCTATTGGAGCATAGTTGCTTTATGATGTTGTGTTAGTTTCTGCTGTACAGCAAAGTGAATCAGTTATACATATGCATATATCCACTCTTTCTGAGATTCCCTTCCCGTTTAGGTCACCACAGATCATGGAGTAGAGTTCCCTGTGCTACACAGTAGGTTCTCATTAGTTATCTGTTTTTAACGTGGTAGTGTATATATGTCAATCCCGATCTCCCAATTCATCCCACCCCCTCTTATCCCCCTTGGTAACCATAAGTTTATTCTCTACATCTGTGACTCTATTTCTGTTTTGCCAATAAGTTCCTCTGTATCATTTTTCTAGATTCCATATATAAGCAATATTATATGATATTTGTTTTTCTCTCTCTGACTTACTTCACTGTGTATGACAATCTCTATCCATCCATGTCTCTGCAAATGGCACTATTTTGTTCCTTTTTATGACTGAGTAATATTCCATTGTATATATGTATCACATCTTCTTTATCCATTCCTCTGTTGATGGACATTTATGTTGCTTCCATGTCCTGGCTATTGTAAAGAGTGCTGCAATGAACATCAGGGTGCATGCATCCTTTCGAATTATGGTTCCCTCTGGATATATGCCTAAGAGTGGGATTGTTGGGTCATATGGTAGCTCTGTGTTAGTTTTTAAAAGAACCTCCATACCGTTCTGCATAGTGACTGTACCAATTTACATTCCCATCAACAGTGTAGGAGGGTTCCCTTTTCTCCACACCCTCTCCAGCATTTACTGTTTGTAGATTTTTTGATGATGGCCATTCTGACCAGTGTGAGGTGATACCTCATTGTAGTTTTGATTTGCATTTCTCTAATGATTAGTGATGTTGAGCATTCTTTTGTGTGTTTGTTGGCAACCAGTATATTTTCTTTGGAGAAATGTCTTTGTTTTGTTTTGTTTTGTTTTGTTTATGGCTTCCTTTGCTGCACAAAACTTTGAAGTTTCATAAGATCCCATTTGTTTATTTTTGTTTTTATTTTCATTACTCTAGGAAGTGAGTCAAAAAAGATCTTGCTGTGATTTATGTCAAAGGGTGTTCTGCCTATGTTCTCCTCTAATGGTTTTATAGTGTCTGGCCTTACATTTAGGTCTTTGATCTGTTTTGAGTTTATTTTTGTGTATGGTGTTAGGGAGTGTTCTAATTTCATTCTTTTACATGTAGCTATCCAGTTTTCCCAGCACCACTTATAGAAGAGGCTGTCTTTTCTCCATTGTATATTCTTGCCTCCTTTGTCATAGATTAGGTAACTATAGGTGTGTGGGTTTATCTCTGGGCTTTCTATCCTTTTCCATTGATCTATATTTCTGTTTTTGTGCCAGTACCATACTGTCTTGATTACTGTAGCTTTGTAGTATAGTCTGAAGTCTGGTAGCCTGATTCCTCCAGCTCAGTTTTTCTTTCTCAAGATTGATTTGGCTATTCAGGGTCTTTTGTGTTTCCATACAAACTGTAAAATTTTTTGTTCTAATTCTGTGGAAAATGCCATTGCATTGAGTCTGTAGATTGCTTTCGGTAGTATAGTTATTTTCACAATATTGATTCTTCTGATCCAAGAACATGGTATATCTCTCCCTCTGTTTGTGTTGTCTTTGACTTCTTTCATCAGTATCTTATAGTTTTCTGAGTACAGGTCTTTTCCCTCCTTAGGTAGGTTTATTCCTAGGTATTTTATTCTTTTTGTTGCAATGGTAAATGGGATTGTTTCCTTAATTTCTCTTTCTGATCTTTCGTTGTTAGTGTATAGGAATGCAAGAGATTTCTGTGTATTAATTTTGTATCCTGCAACTTTACCAAATTCTCACAATATAACTTTTCTAGAACCATTTAACTTTGGAAATTGTGTATGTGTATACATTTAATACAAATAAAATTTAAAAATTTACGTCATGCTTCAGGACAGAGTGTGTAAGTATGCTACCATTTATGCAAGAAAAGTATATATGTAATAATATAAATACATATATGTCTAATTTTACTTATAAAGTTTCTCTGAAAAGCCAGGCAGAAAACAGCAAACAGTGGCTGCCTCGGGGGATGGTAACTAGTGATCATGCACAGGCATGAGAGAGAGAGAGAGAGACACTCATCCTTGAATCCATTTGAATTTAACACTGTGACGTGTATTATTTATTTTTAAAGAAAGAGCTTCTAAGAAAGAAAGAAACTGGGAATGAATCTGAAGCAAGAGAGCAGAGTTAAAATTAAATGCTCTCTAAAGAGAAGAGTGATCGTATCCTTTTAGAATGAGTTATTTATTCAAGAAGTATACGTGTGTCTTCTTGTTACACAAATAACGTTTCCTTAACTTCTGTTTATTCTATAAGGATAGAGAAAAAAATCACTGTATGCCACCCTGAAGATAACCATTATAAAATCTTTGGTGTACATCTTCCAAAACTTTACTGTGTTTGTGTGTCTGACTGTGTATTCCTACCCCCCACCGTCAAATAATACTATTTCATTACCAGCTATTTTCATTCAGCAATGTAGTATAGTCAATTTTGATATGAATTATTAAGGAGTATTCCTGTTCAGATCATGTTCAGTGACTGACTTTATTGCATCATTTGGCTCCACGACAGTTGTTTAACTAACTAATCCCCTGCTGATAGGTGGTTTCCAGGTTTTCACCACTGTAAACAATGCTCACATCTTAATTGCTGCTCCCATCTTTAACTGTTTCCTTAGACTAAATACCTAGAAATGCAATTGCTGGGTCAAATGGCATGAACATAACTAAGAGTATTGATACATCTTTTGATATGGTGTCTCAGAAAGTTTGTACCAGTTTGTATCCTACCCACCCTACCCCCGTCAGTGTTAAAGAATGTCACCCTCTCCGAGACCCTTGCTAACATTTTGTTTGTTTTACTGAACTGGCAGATGAAAAAAAGTGTTGTGTCATTAGTTAAGTCTGTGTTTCTTTGGCTTACTGGTGATGCTGAACATTTTTCATATATTTATTGACCAATAAATAAGTATTTTTAAGCATCTTCCTCATGCCTGGGATGAACTCTGCTAGCTGAAGGGAGAGACATAAAAATGATCTTTCTTCATAAAATCATAAGAATGATCTCTTTCTTCAAAGAGTTTACAGTGTCAAAAAAAAGAAATGGATACAAAAATAACACAGTATTACAGTGTGCTGCTATGTTATATATAAGCACAGAGGAGGAAGTGGCTAATTCTTCCATAAAATTAAAAATGTTCAGAGGTAGGCACATTTGAGTGGAGACTTGAGGCATAAGGAGGAGAAGGACAGGGAAATGGGGTGTACATTTCCAGAGAACAGCATAGTCAAATGCAGTGATGATGTACAGCACACTCGGGAAGATCTGGTGTGGCTGAAACTGAGGGTGTGTGTTGGAAATTGACAGCGCCTGGGAAGTAAGCCTGGAAAAGTGCATTGGGGCTAACAAAGGATTTGGAACAAATCCTCCAGGCCATAGGTTCTTATCTGGTGCACCAGTCTTGATTGCAGGCTGCCTCTGTTTCAAACAGAAAAGATGAGAAACACCCACCATGTTTGGGGGTCCATGAACCCTGGAAATTATATGTAAAGTTTGGGATATGTGGGGTGTGTGTGTGTGTACTTTTTCTGTGGAGGGGTTCCATAGCTTTCTCAAAGGGGAAAAAAATTCAGCACCACTGGTCCAGACACTGGAGAGCCATCCAGAATTTCCAGCAAGAGAGGCATAGGATCAGGCCTGTGAAAGAGATTCCTGTCAACTAGATTGGGGAGGGTGCAAGCAGGAAGGAGAACAGGACGTGAGGTTTTGAATGATAACGTTAATAATAACCACCAATTATTGAGTATTTATTTTGTGGTAGACAAAGTACTAGGTGCTTGGCACCCATTTTATTTCATCTTCAAGTAATACATTTAACAGATGAGAAAACTGAAACCTAGATTTTAAAAATTAATACAGAGCCACCTGGCTACAAATGGGCAGAGTCCACAGTTGACCGACAGGTCTCCATGTGACTTTAAAGCCCCCTCTTTTAATGATGACCCTCTCTGCTTCTCTTATAAAGCTCCGGCATCATTTCTTTTGTACTTCATCTCCTAACGTTCAGTTAATTATTTTAAGCAGCAAAGTGACTCACTTCAGGGCAGAGAACCATATGACTACAGATATCATTTAGAGGACAAAAAAGAGAAAGGCCTCAGTGACTGTTCATTGTTCTTGTTCCACAAAGAATTGGTCATCTGCTGAGATAATAGTATAAATCCAGAGAAATCCCTGACTCTGCACCTTGGTTCCTGTTGTCATTTGTGTCCTCTCATTCCATGGAAGGAAATTCCTGCAGATTTCAACTGGCAAGGGAGTCATTTTAGAGAAAAGGGCACAGTGCTGTTTTCTTCAAGCTTCATAGTCATTAGCACTGCAGGATAGGAGGTCTGCCTGACATGTGCAAACACTTTTGTCTTTTATGGCAAATATTAAGTACATGATAGGGTAATTTATAAAAGCTCTGACTGTTTTACCTTGGGACCTGATCACTGCCTAAGTGTGCTAATGCCCTATTGTCAAATAAAAAGCAAATGTTAGCCTTAGATATGTGTACCCTCATATCTAAGGAGGAGGGTTTAACACTTATCACCAGCGGGCATGGAATTCTGAATTGCAAAAGATCACAATTTTTCCATCCTTTGCACAGTCATATGCACATACACATACCAACCTCCTGTATGTGTTGTTCATGGGCTACTGGAATGACTCAGGCATTCTAGCCCCAATTCATAGAAGAAACAGAGGCAGCTGTTGCTGAGATTTTGGTAGAAGGCTTAGGAAAGCTAATTTTTTTCATCTTTGGAACCCTGTATTAGTTTTCTATTGCTACATAAACAATTACTCCAAACTTAGTGGCTTAATACACTACAAATGTATTACCTCAGTTTCCATGGGTCAGAAGTCCAGAAATGACTTGGCTGGATCCTGCCTTTAGGATCTCAGAAGGCTGAGATCGAGATGCTGACTGAGCTGCATTCCCTTCTGGAGGCTTGACTAGGGAAAGATCCACTTCTAGGCCCCCTCAGGTTTGGCAAAGTTTGTTTTCTCTCAGTTGAATAACTGAGGCCCCATTTTCTTGCTAGCTGTCAGCCAGGGACTGCTGTCAGCCGTCAAGCCCCCCACAGTTCCCCACCATGTACCCCTTCCATAGACCCTCACATGCTTAGAATCTCCTCATTAGGAAGAGCCCGATCCTTTCTAAGGGCTCTGTGTTCCGGCGTAAGTCAGGAGCACTGGGGTAATCTCTCCGTCTGCAAAATCCCCTCACAGCAGTGCCTAGACTAGTGTTTGATTTAATAACTAGGAGAAGATAACCGGACACCAGGAGATGGAGTAGGAGTAGCCATCTTAGACTTCTGCGTACTGTAAACCCTTATGAGATGCTTCTCTTCTGGCAAGAGTATTGTATGTTAATGCTTTCTTAGCATCCATCCTTACTGTCTCAGTTTTGTAATATATTTCAGGGACAAATACTATTGAGCCCATAATTGTGTCATGTGGGACATTTCAGCTCTTGGTAAAATGATGACAATAGCTGTCATTTATGGAGACTTAACTGTGTGCCAGACACTATTCTGAGTTTTATATGCATCACCTCATTTAACCATCAACTCTATGCAGAAGGTGCAGTCAGTCTCATGAGCTGCAGGTGGGAAAGCTGAGGCTGGACACGGTTAAGTGACATGCCCAATGTCCAACAGCTGCAATGTGGCAGATCTGGGACTCAAACCACAATGTCTCTTTTCCTTTAGAGCCTTCCTTCCTAACCTATCAGTCGTTGTCTTCCTGTATTGTTATTTTGAAAGGGTTACTAAATGTTCTCCATAGCTATGATTATCATTCATCCATCCCTCCTTTAGTCAAATTTGCCATCTAATAACATAAAATGTCACATAGGCCAAGTCCTCCCTAAAAACAAAGGATACCCCTAAAAGCCAAATACCAAAGAGACATAAGGTGAGAGTGGTTTAGAGCCTAACTTTTGGTAAGGATAGTCCAGTACCTTAGCAGCTGGCATTTTATTTTATTTTTTTATTATTATTTTTTAATATATATATTTATTTGGCTTCACCGGGTCTTAGTTGCAGCACATGGGATCTTCGTTGCCACGTGTGGGATCTTTTTTTTTTTTTTTTTTAGTTGCAGCATGCGAGATCTTTAGTTGCCGCATGTGGGATCTTGTAGTTGTGGCATGTGGGATCTTTAGTTGCAGCATATGAACTCTTAGTTGCGGCATGTGGGATCTAGTTCCATGACCAGGGATCGAACCCAGGCCCCCTGCATTGGGAGTGCAGAGTCTTAGCCACTGGACCACCAGGGAAGTCCCAGCAGCTGGCATTTTAATGTGCCTTGTTCTTGGATTCTAGGATGTACTTTGCTGCCTGGTTTTATGCCAAACATTGATTAATAAGCTTCATCAAAAAGAAAACTGACCACTTCAGCCCTGGAGAGCAACTTCAGGTCTTCTTTCCGGAACAGCCAACCCGTGTCAGCAGGAATCAGAATAGAAATGGTACCCATCCGTTGAAAACTAATGTCCCCAGACTTGAAATAGCACTTAGGCTGGTGACACCCTCTCTTTATTGTAGACAGAGGGTTGACCTGTGCTACTGGCTAGACGAGGAAAATAAATGGTTAGAACAGGAAAGCTGACATTGCCAATACCCTCTTTTGAAAGGCATTTGTTTTTTTGATAAAAGAAGGACAAAAATGGCATTGACTTATGTTTTGATTGTAAGCTGAACCTCATAAATGAGTAAAACTGTGTAGAGTGTTCAAAGGCCATATATTTGGGAAGAAGGGCCAACAGAATGAGATGATCCTGCCTAGAACGTTTTTATTATATCTTCTAGCTGCCCCTCCATTTGTCCTAACAGCAGATAGATATGAACTCCAGGCCTGCAATTCCCATAGAAGTTGAAATACCAAATTATACTCCTACTTCTGTGTTCTGATAGAGTGAACTCTTCACCTTCCAAAAGCTGAGTTGGGGGAAGACTTAAGGATGTGACAGTATATGGAACCAACAAGGTAGCTAGAGCAGAGAGTAGCTAGCAGTTCACCACGCCTGTCCTCCTTTACTCTTGGGCCAGAGCAGATGACATTTCCCAGCCTCCTTTGGAGTTAGGTGTGGCTGCGTGACTGAGCTCTGGCCAGTGGAAGTGAGCGGAAGTGATGTGTGCCACTTCCAGGCTTGTGCATAAAACCTTGGCATATGACCCTCCATTCTCTTATTGGCCAGGCAGATGTCAATGTCCACACTGGCTTAGAAGCCATGAATTAATAAACATGTCAGTATCTGTTTAGCTGGGGCCCTTGAATGCCTGAATGGAACAGAAGCCCGTCCTCACTCCTGCCACCAACTGGAATGCATGTGAGCCAGAAATAAGCTTCTGTATTATTAAGCCATTGAGTATCAGGAATCTTTCCATTATAGCAGCTGGCATTACTTTATCTAAAATAATAGCCTAAAATGATTACTGTATGTCTTTCAAAGTCAATCAGGACATTAAAATTTAAATTCTAAAAGACTTCTAGAAATGCAAAAGATTACATCAAATGTTGTGATTTTATTGTTCTATAGGAAATGAAACAAATATCTAACATAGCAATTATATTTCAGCATTTTTTTTTCTTTCACTGGCTATATAAACCAGTCTCTGTATTCTCCTTGGAACCAGCTTTATTATCTACTGATTTTTTTCATTAAAGAGAGAAATCTGACAAAATAAAATAAAAGCCTAGAATAAAAACAACTGAAAGTAAGACAGATAGTTCTAAGTAAAGAGAGGGGCTAGTTACTCAAGCATGGGAAATCTATTTCCATGTGTTACTTTGATTATGTAGGTCAGACTGAAAATGATATGTCAGAGATTCCTGTTTACTGTAATAAAAACTCCAATGAAATGATGCTATAATGACTCACTTAAAAATATCTATAGGAAGTTGCATTTGCATTTATAGCTCTTTAGAACTCACTTTTGTGTTATTTTCTGTGGTTAATATGTTAGAGGATATTAGTATTTTCACTTTGGGACTGTGTCTTAGTTCAGGCTGCTATAACAAAGTACCACTAGGCTGGATCAGACTGAAGACTGATAACTTCTCACTGTATCCTCACATGACAGAGAGCAGAGCAGAGGAAGTGAGTCTTTCATGACTCTTAACAAGGATACTAATCCTGGTCATGAGGGCTCCACCTCAAGACCTCATCTAACTCTCATTACCTCCCAAAGGCCTCACCTCCTGGTACCATCACATTGAGGATAGGGTTTCAACATTAATTCGGGAGGAACACAAACATTCAGTTCATAACATTCCATCCTGGCCCCTCCACATTGATGTCCTTCTCACATGCAAAATACATGCATTCCATCCCAACAGTCCCAGCAGTCTTAACTTATTCCAGTATCAACTCTAGAGTCTCATCTAAATATCAATTAGATCAGGTATGAGTGAGACTCAAGGTACGTTTATCCTGAGGTAAAATTCCTCTCTAGCTGTGAACCTGTGAAACCAAACAAGTTATGTGCTTTGGGAGCTGTTTAGATGAAATGGATATATTTTACATATGCGAAGGGCATGAATTTGGGGGGCCTGGGGCAGAATGTCAGGAACTGAATGTTTGTATTCCTCCAAAATTCATATGCTGAAACCCTACCCTCCAATGTGATAGTGTTAGGAGGTGGGGCCTTTGGGAGGTAATTAGGATTAGATGAGGTCACAAGGGTAGAGTCCTCATGATGGGGTTAGTGCCCTACTAAGGGTCAGAAGATAGCTTGCTTCCTCTGCTCTGCTCTCTTCCATGTGAGGATACAAGGAAAAGGCAACAGTCTTCAGTCTGAAAGAGGGCTCTCAGCAGAACTCAACCATGCTGGCACTCTGATCTCAGACTTAGAGCCTCTGGAATTGTGAGAAACAAATTTCTGTAGTTTATAAGCCACCCAGTCAGTCTACGGTACTTTGTTGTAGCAGTCCCAGCTGACTAAGACAGATATTGGTGCTGAGAGTGGGTACTGCTGTAACAGCTGCCTACAAATGTGACAGTGGCTTTGGAACTGGGAAATGGGTCGAGGCTATGAGTTTTGTTTTTTGTTTCTAATTTTTTTTATTAAAGTATAGTTGATTACAGTATCATGTAAGTTTCAGGTATACAGCACAGCGATTCAGTTATATATATATATATATATAAAAATATTTATTCTTTGTCAGGTTCTTTTCCCTTGTACATTATTACATAATGTTGAGTATAGTTCCCTGTGCTATACAGTAGGTCCTTGTTAGTTATTTTTTAAAAATTTTTATTGGAATATGGTTGATTTACAATGTTGTGTTAGTTTCTGCTATACAGCAAAGTGAATCAGTTACACACATAAGAGTTTTGAAGTGCATGCCAGAGAACCCTACATTGCTGTGACTGGGCTATCACAGACTGTTTTTGAAAAGTGGATAAATTAAGATGCAAAGAAGTTATTTCTTTGACCCTCAACATGAGCAAAATACAGTGACATTCAATCTTGTAGTTTCTCTTGCCAGTAATAATTGATCTATAGTCCCCAAAATTGAATTTATGGGGATTATTATCTTTTTGTTACTAATATTTTAAGATAAAACTACATACAAATACAGGTTAATGTTCTGGAAAGACAGACTTTGCTTACTGTCTTCTTAATATTTTCGTACTCCACTAGGGCTAATTTACTGTGAGTAGAAAAGTTAGAGAGAAATTTTGGAAAAACAATTTGAGTCATACAAGCATCAACATTTCTTTTGGCAAGTGTCCTCTGAATAGAGAAAATTCTCATACAAATATCTTATCTCAGCCCTAGTTTAACTAGTGTGGTATTTAATGTTTGTTTTCTTTTATATCTGTGTCTCTAGAGATGGCCCATATTAAAAGGTTATGAATAATAACAGGCATCTGGACTTAAGAGTTAAACCTATAATTTCCATTAATACCAAAATTAAAATAAAATTTCCACATCATCATTCATCTACATCCTCTTTATAAACAACTTATAATCTTGAGAACTGTTCTGTGCTTTGCTTAATTTATTTGAATTTTAACATGCAATGTATTTATTAGTTCCCATTCAGACTTTCAAACCAGGAGGAAATATAATTAGCACTGTGGTCTGTGGAACAGAATTTTCCTCAGTTGTTAATTGGGAAATTGGCATTTGAGTTTAAATCTTAGATTCTCCTTATTTAAGTGCCTGTGAGCCTGTCCCCAAGAGAGTGTCCGTGCAGGGCCCACTGAACAAATCCAGTCTCTGAATCTGCTTTGGGGCCAGACCTGGATTTTGGTGACATTCCAAAGCACTGCCATCCTGTGAGATACTGCCTGGCTGAAATTTCTAACTCTTGCCTGCAAATTGCAACATACATTCTTCTTATTTACAACCATCATCAAGCAGAGCAACTCTATTCCAAACCCAATCTGTGCTTGTCAGGAAGTTTCTGATCCGCAGCTTTACATTGTACCTGAGCCCTCATAGACCTACATGTGTTTGTACATTTGCTAGGAGAAATACACCATAGGAACTAAATAGAGGCCGGATAATTCCGGACTGGAGTGCCCTCTCAAATCCAGCCCATAGAGTATATTTTACATTTGTTTTTAAGTCGTTGTTTTCTTCTCTGTGCTTTTCTTCAGAGGGCTTATTCTGAGCTTCCCTGCTCAGAAGAGTACGGGGAGCCAAGAAAGATTCACAAGGGAGTGATGAGACTCCTCCTCAGTGAAGTGGAGAGTTTGGCTTTGCCTCTCCATTATTATCCTGGAAGTTTCGAAATGATCTCTATACCAGTTCTTTTTTCAGCCTTTTCCCAGTGCATTGTTAGTCATCACTAAATATTTTCTATGAATATCTATCCATATAAATATTTCTGAGTAATTTCTTCCTCAAAACAGGACTGTTAGAAATGATTTAAATGATACAGCAATCAAAATAGGGATATGGTGCTTTGTGTTCATTTTGAGATAATTGTTTATATATAAAATTAGAGTAGAATAAATTTGAATTTTATCAAGCAATAGTATAATACAGTTAGGGGGACTTCCCTGGTGGCGCAGTGGTTAAGAATCCGTCTGCCAATGCAGGGGACACAGGTTTAAGCCCTGGTCCGGGAAGATCCCACATGCTGTGGAGCAACTAAGCCCGTGCGCCACAGCTACTGAGCCTGTGCTCTGGAGCCCGTGAGCCACAACTAGTGAGCCCACATGCTGCAACTACTGAAGCCTGGGCTCCTACAGCCCACGCTCTGCAACAAGAGAAGCCACTGCAATGAGAAGCCCGCATACCGCAACAAAGAGTAGCCCCCGCTCACCGCCAACTAGAGAAAGCCCGCACGCTGCAACGAAGACCCAATGCAGCCAATTAATTAACTAACTAACTAATATATATATATATATATATATATATGTAGTTAGGGATCACACTACCTGAAAATTATGCTCAATTTCACATTTAGACAGAAAAGAAATGTGTCTGGAAATTTGTCGTACAGTCAAAGAATTTCAATATCTTCTGCTCTGGAAATGCACCTTGTTCTTTAGATTTCCCTGAGGCACTTTCACCCCAACCTCCTTCTGACTTGCATTTTTGTTGTTTACACGGTGGTCTCTCTGAATGTCATTACTATCAGCTTCTTGGGGGCAGGAATGGTGCTTTGGACATTTTTGTGTCTCCCACAACACCTGGACCTTAGAACCACTGAATGTATATTTGCTATATGTATTGAAAAATCCTAAGAACAATTTGCTTATAAAATTTACAGTTGACTAGGAAGGATAGGAAAAGTAGCTAATAAGTCGAATGTCATAATCAGAATTTTTAAAAATCTCAAAAGGCTGAAAAATGTATAAAAAGAAAAGTAAATAATAAAACCTGAATTCAAAAACACACAAAAAACACTGAAATTAATAACATAATAAATGTGTTTAACAGTGAATTACACACAGCTGAAGAAAGAATAATGAACTGGAAGATAGCTCAGAGGAAGTCATCCAAAATGAAGCACAGGCAGAGAAAGAATGGAAAATGCAGATGAAGGCTGAGACAGAGAGGACACACTAGGAAAGTCATACCCATGTGTAATGGAGTAATACAAGGAAAGGAGAAGGAATGAGGCAGAAACAATATCTAAAAACATAATGGCTGAGAATTTTTCAGAAATAAACATATCAAACCACAGATTCTGGAAGTGTAGCAAATTCCAAGCAGGATATACAAATAAACCCATAACTAGAGACATTGTAGTGAACCTGAACTATAATCAATCAAATACAAGGATAAAAATCTTAGAAGCAGCCTGGGAAAGTAGATTACCACCAAAGAAACAGAATTATATTTTTAAATTAAATAAGATGCTTATAGCATGAGTCATTTTTTATTATTTGACACTTTAACCAAATTTTCAACTTACTTTGGAGCCATATGGGGTTTTCTTCTAAAGCTGGATGTAGAATTTGAAGGGCTGTTGAACAAAAGAGGGAGATTTGATTTATTCTATTTAGCTCCAAGGGAGTGGACCAAATGCCAGTGTTTGGAAGGTCAAAAACAAACAAACATATCTCTAATATAAGGAAGACATATCAAATAGTTTGAGTTATTAAAACCAGGGATAAGTTACCTTAGATGATAAGTAAGATCTCTAACATCAAAGGATTTGATTAAAAGGCAGATATATGAATTCATTTAACAAATATTTATTAAGCATCTCCTATGTACCAGGCATAGTTATAGATCCTAGGGATGTATCAGTGAACAACAATAACAAAAAAGACAAAAATCCCTTCTTTGGAGAGCTTATATGGTAGTGCAAAGAGACAGAAGCATGATAAATCAATCATGCACAATGTTAGAAGATGGTGAATGCTCAGGGGAAAACATAGAGCAGGGTAAAGGGGATCAGGAATACTGGGGGGAAGGCTTGCAACTTAAAATGTGATGGTCAGAGTAGGCTTCATTGAGAGGTATTGTTTGGTCAAAGACCTTAGGGAGGAAAGAGAGTGAGCTATGAGGATCTAAGCAGTTAAAGGGAACAGGTTGGTGGGAGTCACTTCCAACTCTATAATTTAGTCCTATCACACATTTCAAAATAAGTTTGGAATTTTAGCAAATGAAATTCTATTGATTATGATGAAATAATAGGAACGAAGATGACTTCCTATATTGTGTTTATTAATGAAAGCTGTTCATCCCTACTATAACATCATGGAAACTCTGCATTGGAAAAACATTTCTTTTAAAACTTCCAAATTCCAGGAAGGATGTTGTACCTTCTGTTGGTATCTCAGAATTTGGAGATTAGAGCAGATAATTAGTATAAGCTTGTTAGAGAACTGGGCTGTCGTCTTAAGAAAGAGATGTAAAGAATCTTCACAGCGCATTCAAAAGTAGAATTGTAGGTTTGCTCTTCAGAATCATATTGCTTTTTGAAGAAAAAAAAAGAAAAGCCAACAAACACCCAGCTGCTTTGATTCAAAAAAATAATGTTTGTCTCTGATGTTGAGTTCTGCAGTGCCAGGCATTTGAAATACAGAGGGCTTTGACATGTGCAGAATGAAAAGCCAAGAATATCTTCACTGTTAACTTGCAGTCTTGTGTTACAGGCACACAAAAAGTCCCTCTGGACGGTTGAACCCAAGGAAGGCACAGTTCCCCCAGAAAGTGATGTTGAACTGACACTGACTGCCAACCTGAACGACATACTGACATTCAAAGACACAGTCATTTTGGACTTTGAAAATAGCAACACATACCGGATACCTGTCCAGGCTTCAGGAATTGGCTCCACCATTGTTTCAGATAAGCCCTTTGCACCAGAACTCAATTTGGGAGCACATTTTAGGTAAGGAAATATCATGGACCAAGTTTTATGCATATCACTTATATTCTATAAGCTGAGCATCACTCCTACTTTGGAAAATTATTTTTAAGTAAACAGAGCTAGCCTCGTCAGCCCCCTCCCTTCCCTATCTTCACTTTTCCCCCTCCAGATGGGTTCATCAGCCACAAGAAGACATTTCCTAGTCATAGTTTGGTTACATTCTCCAAGCTGTGTCCCTCTACACTAGAGAAGAGATGGTTCACAGGAAGTATATTCTTCTCTGAAACTTACAGTGGCTTCTCTGTGACAAATTCAGAATCTTGAACATGATTTCTCTTCTTTGATTCCAATATATTGTTAATTCCTCTCCATGAATGTAGAAAATACAAATGGACCTTAGTGATAACCTAAGTAGAGTATAACTAGGAAGGTAAAAATATATTGCAGGGACTTCCCTGCTGGTTCAGCGGTTAAGATTCCATGCTCCCAATGCAGGGGGCCGCGGTTCGATCCCTGGTCAGGAAACTAGATCCCGCATGCATGCCGCAACTAAGAGCCCATGTGCCACAACTAAAGATCCCATATGTGGCAATGAAGATCCCACGTGCTGCAACTAAAGACCCGGCGCAGCCAAATAAATAAATATTTTTTAAAAATTTTATATATATATATATATATATATATATATATATATATATATATATATATATATCTCAAATGTATCTTACCAGGTATTGCAAAGCCAGTAATTTTTTTTTTTCGTATATGTTCTCTGCTTGCCTCCCCACCGTAGCACCAGCAACTGAGGTGGTTGTAGTTGGCTCCACCTGATCACTCAGGAAAAGCTAGAGAGTCTAAATATTTAAATAACAGGTGGTACAGTGTAGACATCTCTGAGCAGAACGATCTAAATGTGACTCTAAAAATGTATGGGGTTAGAATACTAACCATGGAGGACATGTGTGAGGGTTTGTTTATGGTTCCTCAGAAGAGTCATGCATTGTCACTAGTTGACGCTCAGGAGCCAGCTGAATTGGTGCCTGTTTGTTTCAGTGCTGTGAACAGATCTCAAGGGGATGCTCCTGCCTTTTGGCCTAAGGCCCTGAAACCAAGATGGACACAGTGTGTTTAGAGATGTACCTGACAAAATACTGTTAGGAACCCTCCCCCCAAACCCATCCATACCTCCTTTCCTCTGCTTCATCTACAAAATATGGCACTTAATTGAAAATACCATAAACCAATAGGAGTTAAGTAATAGGCAAGTGAGATCGTTAATTGCATATGTTTTCAGAGAGGCATCCAATTACAGTTTTTGTGTCAACTAGATACGAAAAATGCTCCTCTCCTCCTATCCATTGACCATATGATAGGGCATTTTGTCATTGCATACTATTCCTGTTTCCAAATTTATTTGTTAAGTGCATTCAAATATAATTATAAAAAACAATATACTGCAAACCAGACTTAATTACATGTTCTCCTTAATCTACAAATAGTGTCAAATGGCCCCAAAGGATATTCTGACACTTGCCTAGAATTGGAGGGATAGCTGATAGTTTTCAACAAATATAGAAGAAACCTGTATCTTTTAGCTGCCAATTTCTGCTCTGCCTAAACGCTGTTGTTCTTCTTTTTGACATAAAATCTTGATGCCAGCAATCTCCAGAAGAATCATCAAAAGCAGGGGTGGGAAAACTGCAGCCCATTGCCTGTTTCTATAAACAAACTGTTATTGGAAGACAGCCACGCCCATTCATGTACATATATTGTCTACAGCTTCTTTCACACTACAGTGGAGAGTTGAGTAGTTGTGATGGACCACGTGTCCCAAAAGGTCTAAAATATTTATTATTCAGTCCTTTACAGGAAAAGTTTGCCAATTTTGGGGGCACAGGGATCTAAAGAAATACCCGTATGCCACCTCTTCTGATGGCATATTTTTGGACAACTCCTTTAAATTTTCAGAGCTTCTGTTTCTTCATCAATAAAATTAATCAATATGCTTAGTATTACTGGGATGCTATGATGACTGAAGGATACACTGTGAATAAGTGACAGAGACCCTGCCTAGTTTATAAAATAGTATATGTTATTTATTATTTTCCCCAAAACCTACATTTAGCCCTGAAGTCAAACTACAAAGTGAAGACTCCAATGAGCATGCCCCATTGGACATATATTTAGCTAATAATGGTTATACCTGACAACTGGCAAACACTCCTTATTATTTAGCAAGCTTCAACTTGCTTATTAGACATGGTGTCTTTCCAAAGGAGGGACAGATGGGATGAAAACTCAAAGCCCCCCAAAATAAAAAATAAATCTTAAAAGTCCTGAGATGAGTTTTTTCCCTGAAGAGAATATTTTAAAGTAAGCTTATAAATCAGTTTAAAAAAAAAAAAACTCAAACAAAAACACATTTGAACCACCTCCAAGATCTTAGAAATTTCAGTGTCTAGCAAAGAGACAGACAATAAAGAGGTCTTTAGTAAATATTTGCAGAATAGATGAATGAATGCATGCATGCATGCATGCGTAGTAGCATCTTTAAAGCACATTAGTCTGAGATAAATGACCGATCCAGGTGGTGTTCTGATGCATTATAGTCCCCTTGACCTTTGGTAAGGTTTAGAGGGTATGTGTTGTTTCTCTTTAAAGTTCCCTTCAAATGGAGTCCATCACAAGACATTTAACTAGTTACTAGAAATTTACTCAACACAATTTGAAATATACTTCTCCTTCAGTAGCTGTTTTGCTTTCACTTCTCAGTACCATTTCTCGTAAATTGAAGTGATTTTCACATGAACTGTATCTGTGTGTTATGTGGCAGCTTAACCTGCTGAGAAAGACTGGGGATGGGTGGGCCACTTCCCCACGGCCCCTTTCCTGGTGATGACAACTCAGGGACCAAACTCAAGTCACTGACTCAAGTCTAATGACCCAACGAATAGATGTTACCTTGTCCTAGTAGTTCCTAGCAGTATCACCATTTAGCCTTCCTACATTAAAAAAAAAAAAAAAAAATGTCTATTTTGTTGCTCACTTTTTAAATACTTCCGGAGGAGTAAATCCCAAGGCTGTAGAGCTGAACGGAACAACTCAAAGCTGAATCCTCTCAATCCTTGCCTCCTCTTTTCCAGCCTGGACACCTGTTATTACCGCTTCAAGTTGACCAACAAGGGACGTCGGGTCCAACAGTTGTTTTGGATGAATGAAGATTTCTGTCCCCAAGAAAAGCTGGGTAAGAAGAGACTGGCTAAGAAGAGGAGTGCTAAGAGCCACTGCCAATCCCAGTGCTCCCGGGCACCCAGGGATCCTCAAAGCCCCGTGTTTCAACTCCACCCCATCAGGATGGAGCTGTACCCAGGCCAGACGATTGACGTGATACTTGAAGGCTATTCTGCCACTCCCAGGGTAAGAGGACACACATTTAGGAGCTATTATTCTCCTAAATAAATCTTTGCTCTATTTCTTAGGAGAGTCCCTTGACATTTATCTGAAGAAAGGCTGTGGTTTCTCAAGGATTGCATACAGCACTGAGTTACCATGGCAGCACCCATTGCATTCAAGGTTCAGCTCTGCTGAGTTTTCTGTTTGTTTCTACAGCTACCATGAACCCAGTCTTAAAATACTGTTTAAAGCAGGTTCTCATCCCCAGAGTCAACAGAGCCAGTAAGTCTCTGGTAGAGGGACATCCACTGTCCAGCCAAAGCTAAGCCTCTGATTAATACTTAGCAGTATTCACTTAATATTTATTTTTAAGAAAATGTTTTTCTTAAAATTTCTCGGCTGCCTCTCCTATCCAGGTATTGGGATATCCTTAGTTCCTTCCCTCTCAGCTTGACTCAACAGCATCACATTTATAATCATCATCTTTTTATGTAACAATGAAAGAGCTGCATTTATCTTCAGCAACTCTGATGTTCTGCTCTTATTCACATTATCACCATTCTGCTTAAGACATTTAGTCAGATCCAACCATGTGTCTGTTTATTCCTATTTCCTCATGGAGGCTGGAAACCATTAACAACCTAAAAGAAAGACTTCTGAAATCACTTACAAGCCTCTTCACAAAGGCAGACTTTGTGAATGAGGAATGATGGTTACGTGAGCTCCTGCTGGTGTCACCAAATTAGGATGTGATGCTGAACTTTCTCCTCATAAAAATAGGAAACAGCAAGAAATTGCGTCCCAGCAGACTGAGACGGGAAAGCTGGTTCTCTGCTTAGTTCCTCGAGGGTCATGGATGGCACTTTGCTTCACTTACGTTGTTTCTTCACAGAACATTTTCAGGAAAAACACATCCTTAGTTTAAAAAAGAAGGTTATTTCCCATTATGGAGTGTATAATATGTTTTTTCTCTCTGTTACTGAGGGGTTCAGCCAACTTTCACTGAGTATGTACCACATGACACACACCGTGCTAGGCACCAAGGATGCAAAGATGAATAGAATGCAGACCCTCATCTCAAGACACTGACAGTCTGTTGCAGGCATGTTTACAGTGTTGTTCTCAACAGTTGACTGTATTTTAAAGGCATTAAATCTGAGCTGCTGGGGTTCTAAATTCAGTTGCAGCTTTACTAAAATCTCCCCTGTATTCCAAGTTCTGCTACATAATTGAGAAGACTTGAATTCATTAACATCTGACACCTGAGCAATCTTCAATAAAGGCTATTCATGTTATAAATTCACTTTGAGTCCTTTCTACTCTATAAAAATCTAAGGCTCTTAGGTCCAAAGAAGTGTTAATTACCGTACACGATTTTTAAATATTCAAATGTGAAAGGCGAAATTTTTCCAGCCAGCTTCCAACTACCTTGATAAGAAATTGTGTGTAACTACCATTGAATATTTTTGTTCAACTGTAGTTGAGTTACAATGTCGTGTTAGTTTCAGGTGTACAGCACAGTGATAGACCATGAAGGATTTTTATCTGCATCTTCCATCACTGTCTTGTGTATCCAGTCCCTAACAGCCCTGATAAATCTTCCATAAGTACACTGGATGAGCTGAATGTAAATTGATTGTGTCCTCAGGGACAGTCAGCAGTAGACACAGGACCCATCCTGGACACATCTAACCAATCAGACTTTGTGTGACAGAGACCCATCCCTGACATGCACTGCTCAGAAAAATGTGTTCCTCCCTGGTGTCCCCAGGCAGATAGTTGAGAATCATTTTGCTGATTGTTGAGAATTAGGTCTTCCAAGCTATAGAGGTTCCACAAACGCTGGTATATCTTGTCTGCAGATAGTCAAAGAAAAGCTGGTGTGCCACACCATCATCGGGACACAAAAGGGGAAGAGCCTGCTGATGACGGTGAACATCATCTGTGAGTTCGTGGCACCGTTCATCCAGCTCTCCACCAAGCAGCTCGTATACCGACTGGAGAAGGTCAGTGGGGCTGTGCTGGGGAGGGCCGGGTGCTCCAGCTAGGGGTGCGCATGTTCACGCTTTCATTTCGGAAGCTAAATTAATGGGAATCCTGTTACACCCACACCCAGCCAATGTTTTTTAAGCTTCAGAGGCCAATACACATTCAACTAAAAATTCTGAATCTAAACCTACATTCTTTTGAAAAGTGAATTGCCATAGAAATTCTACTTCCATCATCCCTGATGTATAAGACCAAAGTGAAGGGGTATTCCAGTGCACTGAAAATGCATTTCAGTCCATCATTTTACTCTAACTAGGTAAAATAAACATCACAGTATAGAAATGGTTGGAGAAGAATTATTGATAATTACAGTAACCAGTAAGAATAGCTACCACCATTGATTGGTACGTGCTGGGCATTGAGCCATGTTCATTACATACATTTTCCCATTTGTCCCTCATAGCAATCTCTGCAGGAGCTTCTCTTTCCCATGATACACAGGAGGAAACTGAGACACAAGTTAAGCTATTTTGTAGATCACCTAACACTGCTTGGGAATAAACAACTTAAACTATTTGATTCACATTCTTTGATGTATATGCCCATAACTGTCTATAACTTTATGTGCCGTTAAGGGTGAGTGGTAAGTGGGGGAGGCCCAGAACAGGGGAGAGATGGGGATGACTGCTGCTCAGGGCAGTGGGCTGGGTGGTGAAGAGGAGGGGAAATATCACAGCAGGACTTGACCTAGTCCTAGGCAGGTTTCCAGCAGAGAATTATTTACTGTTCAGGACAGGTATGTGTGGAACATTTCCTCTAGGTCAAGGGCTGTGTGGGTGCTAAAAATCTGACATAGTCACAACTAAGAGACTGGTTGAGATTACAAACTGTCAACAAACTATTAAAATTTAATTGTTTAAATTATAATTCTAAACAGCGCTATGAAGAAGAGGTATAAGTTGCAGTGAGAGTATGTATCAGGAGACGTGACCTTATTTGTACATGAGGTCATAGATGGCTTCCTTGAGCAAATGCCTCAAGTTGGGACTGGGAGGACAAATAGAAGTCGATCTGGTGACAAGTGGGGGAGAGAGAGGTAGGGAACAGCATATGCCAAGGGCCTGAGTCACGAGAGAGCTTGGTCAGCATAAAACCTGAAGGGCCACCTCAGACAGAGATTATGCCAAGAATGACAATGAAGTCCATCTAGAGAAGTGGGCAGGGGCCAGGTGTGTGTGGCATGACTGGGACACATGTTGTGAACTTCGGGTTTTGTTTTGGGTGACCATTGGAGGGCTTCAGGGAAGGGAGTGACGTGGTCAGATGTATTCATTGAAACAGTCACGCTGGCTGCGGAGTGGAGTATTTATCAACACCTACCATGTGCCAGGCACTGTGTCGGGTCGTAGAGATACAACAGTGAGAATATTCCCTCCATGATGAACTTCACAACCAACTGGGAAGACCAAGCATTAAGGAAGATCCCGTGGTGTGATCTGTGCTGTCACACGAAAGGACTGGGTGTGGCAGTGCCTAACCGGTCATGGGAGAACAAACCAGGGTTCCTTCTGTTAACGGAGGCTAGCAAGAGAATGTTCAAGACCATTTGTTCTGGTGCATTCTATATATATTGTTCATATTAAATAAATATCTGTCGAACACCCACCATGGATAAGGTGCTCTGCCAGAAGATGAATAAGGGAACTTATAGGCTAGTACAGGAGGTGAGATGTACAAGTTCAATTCAATCAACAAATAATTTTTGAGCACCTGCAGTGTATTAGGCAGTAAAGACACAGCAAAAACCCTAACCTAACAAACTGGTGGGGAATGTAGACACTGAAGAAGTAGGATAAAGGTTTCAGTTACAGGATGCTAAACTAACTGTGACAATCTCCATGAGACATATAAAAAGAAAATACTACCAGAATTCCTTCTACAGTTGTTAAGCTTTCATTGCTGTTTTAAATTCTTCCTTTTTCAAGTAATCAGGAAAGATATTTACTGACAACAGCTGTGCCAAAGTTGGTTGCATCATATTCTCTCTAAATGTAGCCATTCAGAGAACATTCAGTGAAGATTTATTGAATAGCTATTCTGTGCAAGACATTACAGTATATGATAAATATGCAGCTTAGTTTCCTATTAGATTTTTTTCCCAAAGTACATAAACACTCATAAAAATGTGTGGGTAGTGTTCCTTTTCCTCTGTTTATATCCTTTTTTTTAAAAAAAAAAAGCATATTCTTGTTTAAATGTCTACTTTTTGAATTTATCACTAGAATAAAATAGCAAATATTTTGAATATGACAGTGACTTGTTGAATTTAAAAAATGAATTCAGTCATTACGCCCTATTTGTTTTTGTCCTTCTCTCCTTCCTCCCAAATATCGCAGGTTTGAAATCTGTCCTACTACTGTATTCTTCATTGTTCATTTCCTGCTCACATTTCACTCCATATCAGGGACAATGAAGAAATGCGACTTCATTACCCAGGGTGTGCAGGAGACCTGTCTTGGTACACCCAATTATCCATTCTGTCTCCTTGTTTTTGGCTCAGGGCAGTGTATCTGATTTAGTACCTTAGACTTTAATGATACCAAGCCTGCCTATGGGAAGAATTTTTCTATAACCATTTCCTCAGATTTGATCTGCTCTATAACTATTGTACCGTTCAGAAGCCACGGTACTATTGTACCGTTCAGAAGAGATAAAACCACATCTCTGTGGAATTGAAAAGGTCAATTGAAACTAGCAGTCAGTTTGCTTCATGAAGTCCAGAAGCAAATCCTGTCTCCTGATATTTGGCGAGACAAGCCAGAGAGAAAGGGTCATTTTAAAATAGAACGGGTTCTCTGTCCATCGGCTCTTTCTCATCACTAACCTCTAAATGGCCTCTTGCCAAAACCAACCGAGTGTGGCTTCTTCACTTCAAAGCTACCTGCAGTGACACAGCAGCCTGGGGGGAAGGTCGAAAGTGCTGCTTCATCCCTCTCCAAACGGTAGTATGAAATCTGCAAGTGCAAGGTGAACCCAGTACCTATATTACCATGTTAGAGGGAAGGGAACAGTGGCAGCTTCTCGTGTTAAGTGCCAGACCGAACCTCCGAAAGAACTTTGGGAGTGCACAAGGGGCTAATGAGGTACAACCGAGGCAGGTGGCTCAAGCCAACTTTATGGACTGAATGTCTGTGTCCCCCCAAAATTCATACACCAAAGCCCTAATTCCGTATATGATCATGTTGTAAGTGGGGGCTTTGGGAAGGGATAGGGTCGTGGAGGTGGAGCCCTCATGAATGGGATTAGTGCCCTTATAAGAAAAGACAAGAGAGGTGATCTTTCTCTCAGGCATGTGAGGACACAGTGAGAAGACAGCTATCTACAAACCAAGAAGTGGGCTCTCACCAGACACTGGATGTGCTGGCACCTTGATCTTGGACTCCCCAGCCTCCAGAACTATGAGACGTCAATGGCTGTTGTTTAAACCACTCAGTCTGTGATATTTGTTATAGCAGCCTGAACTGACTAAGACACCATGGACACTGGTCACCCAAGCTCGCTCAGAGCCAGTGGCTCCAGGAACCACAGTGGAAGAAAGACTATGCTGGACAAAGAAGCAGAGGCAGAGCAAAGCATGGAATCAGGAGGACTTAACTGAAATTGGAACAGGGAGAAAAGCAAATCAAAACAAATAGGTCTGGGAAAAATAGGCTAGAGTTGTTGGAAGGGCCAGGGAATGGGAGGGAGATTCTTTTTGGAGGCCAGAGACTGAGGTTTCCAGTCACTTCCTAGTGATATTAAAGGACCCCCTTTCCAAGGCACACAATGAACAATGTGGATCCCAATGTCAGAGTGAGAAAAATCCAGTCTGACCGGAAACTTCCAGCTTAAGATCCATTTATGATGTTTTCTACAGCTGAAAAATGAAATTTGATCTAACAGAGTGAACCATGCTTCTAAATCAACTCTCCCAGTGTTATCAAGAAAATTTTCAGGAAATAGTTATGAGCGTTTGTCAATATAGCAAGATAAATATATTTGCAAATTGGGTATTTTAAGCATGAAAAGAATATTGTGTAAGGAAAAAATGTTTTATTCACTGTAATGATACATGGGTTCTTCCATAACATATCATTCATTTATTAAACTTTGTTTTATGATGCTGTGGAAACTTCTGTAGTAACAGTTCTACCCAGAGGCATGGCTTATATAGGTTTTTTTAAACCAGGCAACAAGAAAGTAAGAAAATCTAATCTGTTTTCTGGCTTAAGTAGGATCTCTTCTAGTGAAATGGATACATAGATACATAGAAAATATCTATACATATATCTACATCTATATTAATCCCTCGTAGAGATTTAGATAAATCATTTGGAATGTATGGTAGACTACTGAGAAGTGAACCTATATAATATATAGATATAAATTATCTATATCTTGATAGATAGATGACAGATATAATATAAATCCATACATCTATAGATATAAATAGAGAGAATGCTAATTCTGCTGTTAACAATGAATATCAGACATTTGTTGCTAAAGGCTTACTGTGTTTACCATAAGCTGGTTTGTTTCCTCTTTTCTCTTTTTTGCAGAAACCTAACACTATCCTGGAACCTGATTACCAGCCCTTGGTCATGAAGAACATTTCCAACCTGCCTGTGAACGTGTTGCTCTCAACAAGTGGACCCTTCTTTATCTGCAAGGCTGATAAATCCCCACTGCCCTCAATTCCTGAGGTAACTGGACAGAGGGTGTCCTAACTCCTAGGGGGGGTGCTGTGTGTGTGATAAAAGAAGAGAATAGTACTGGTACACTGCCTAATTTCAGTCGAGAAAAATATAAAGAATCCAGGAAACAGAGAGGAAAAATCTAAAATGAGTCATAATATCAATAAATTCTGATATCAATTGGTAGGAAAACCATTATTTACAATGTGAGAGCTTCTTGCTCATTATTATGACCCTTTCCTTCCTGCCCATTATAACGAAGCCCAACTTTAGAAAACAGTGACTTCCCACTAATGAGAGGAAAGATCTTTTAATCCCCCTCAAGTCTGACTAGAACTCAAATTTGACCAAAACTCAAAGCCCCAACCCTAAACCAGCCAGCCCATCTCCAGATAGTGAGAAATGTGAACCAGGCTGAAGCAGGAGGCGGTGAGCTCCCCTGGCCACCAGTCTGGGGCAGGATACAGTGTTCTCTGAAGATTCCCACAAGATCATCCCTGTGATCCTTGGCTGGGCATGAGCACACCAGTGGGAATGGCTGGGCCCTGGGGCAGGTGGCACTGCAGAGCGGTAGGGAAGGAGGATTGAAGGAGAGACCAGCCCCACACCCCATGGTGTTCGGCCTCCCGGTCCAGGGAGATAGCTAATGGAGAAGTGATATAGAGGAGGAAGTGAGGGCAGGCAGCAATCGCAGGATCTCAGAAGAGGGAGCCTGGGACTTAAGGACATCTGCTATGAGCCACACTTGGGGAGACGGATCTTTGTGGAAGATGGGGGATAGAGCCACTGGGTGAGAGCGTGTTGCAGACAGTACTGCACTGCCACCCTCCCCTGCCCTTCCTTCCTCACTGATTCTTTAGTGGGTCTCATTCAAACATGATTTGGGGGAAAAAAATAGCTAAGATCTTTGAACAGAGAAATAAAAGGAGGAGATGATCATAAGCAAGAGGCAGCTGAAAACCTCCTGCAAGGGAACCTATGCCAGGAAGAAAACCCACAGTACAAACAGGGAGTTCTCTACAGTCTCACAGAAATTACAGATGATACAACCTGTCTTTAAAAAGAGCTCAGGGACAAGATACAAGTGTTCAAAGAGGAGATGAAGAGTGAACTCAAGAGCAGAGGAAAACAAATGGATGAGAAAATGAAAATTCAGATATGAGCAGCTTTCTCTGTCTGGGTGGGAGGTTAGACCCACTCTTGTCCCTCCTGAAATCTTAATAAAAGTAGAAATGTTCAACAGGAAAGACACCCAGAGCAATAAAATAAAAGGGGAAGAGGAGGGTATAACCAAATAATGAGAGATTTAAACAAATTCTAGAAGATAGAATGAGGAAGGGAGTGGGTGGACAAAAAGGCATAAAGACCTGAAGCATAGAAAATTCACCAGTGAGGCTGCAAAGAAGTGGGAGTCATTCAGCCCAAGTAGCCTGGGCTTAGAGGCAACGAGTGGAGCAGAGGGCTGAAAACAGAGGGATTCTGTCTGTGCACCAGCCTGCTGTCCCTGCTGACCCCACTTAAAAGACTTGGGCAGCTGACTCTTATCCCAAGACATAAAGATAAATGCTCTTCCCCAGAGAAACTCATCAAGACGTTCGGGGAAATTTAATGTTTCCTGTGTCAGTGTCGATACCCCAGAATAATCCCTGGTGTCTGAGTTGTGTGCGTCACCTGATTTTCCCCTCTCTGCCCAAAAAAACTGTTCCATAGACCTGCTGTGCTACAGGAATTGAGAAACTGTGGCCTCAGGATTGTCGGGATGCCACGGTGGGTCAGGAACTGCTGTTTCTTGTAATAACTCTTGTAGTACATTTTGACCTTTTATATTACTTGCACATATAACTTTAATAAAAAGCATACATATAATTTTAAAAATAAAGAACTTCTACAAATCAACAGGAAAAATACCAACAACCCAATAGAAAAATAGGCAAAGGAAATGAACAGAGAGTTCACAAAAAGAAAAAGAAAATAGCTTTTAAATATATGAGAATATGCCCAACTTTACTCATGTTGGAAGAAATGCAAATTAAAATTACTATGAAACACATTATTTTTCCTATAAGATTGGCAAAGAGCAAAAATTGGATAATGCTTTGTGTTAGGGAGGGCATGTGGAAACAGGCATCCCCTAAGGTATTGAGGAAGTGTACATTGGAAGATAGTATGGCAGTAGCCGTCAACATTTTTTTTTTTTTAGTCATCAGTTTTATACACATCAGTGTATACATGTCAATCCCAATCGCCCAGTTCATCATACCACCAACCCCAGCCCCCCACAGCTTTCCCCCCTTGGTGTCTATACGTTTGTTCTCTACATCTTTGTCTCAACTTCTGCCCTGCAAACTGGATCATCTGTACCATTTTTCTAGGTTCCACATATGCGTTAATATACGATATTTGTTCTTCTCTCTCTGACTTACTTCACTCTGTATGACAGTCTCTAGATCCATCCACATCTCAACAAATGACCCAATTTCATTCCTTTTTATGGCTGAGTAATATTCCATTATATATATGTACCACATCTTCTTTATCCATTCATCTGTCAGTAGACATTTAGGTTGCTTCCATGACCTGGCTCTTGTAAATACTGCTGCAGTGAACATTGGGGTGCATGTGTCTTTTTGAATTATGGTTTTCTCTGGGTATATGCCTAGTAATGGGATTGCTGGATCATATGGTAATTCTATTTTTAGTTTTTTAAGGAACCTCCGTACTGTTCTCCATAGTGGCTGTATCAATTTACATTCCCACCAACAGTGCAGGAGGGTTCCCTTTTCTCCATACCCTCTCCAGCATTTGTTGTTTGTAGATTTTCTGATGATGCCCATTCTAACTGGTGTGAGGTGACAATGTAGTTTTGATTTGCGTTTCTCTAATAATTAGTGATGCTGAGCAGCTTTTCATGTGCCTCTTGACCATCTGTATGTCTTCTTTGGAGAAATGTCTATTTAGGTTTTCAGCCCATTTTTGGATTGGGTTGTTTGTTTTTTTAATATTGAGCTGCATAACCTGTTTATACATTATGGAGATTAATCCTTTGTCCGTTGATTCATTTCCAAATATTTTCTCCCATCCTGAGGGTTGTCTTTTCGTCTTGTTTATGGTTTCCTTTGCTGTGCAAAAGCATTTAAGTTTCATGAAGTCCCATTTTTTAATTTTTGTTTTTATTTCCATTACTCTACGAGGTGGATCAAAGAAGATCTTGCTATGATTAATGTCAAAGAGTGTTCTTCCTGTGTTTTTCTCTAAGAGTTTGATAGTGTCCGATCTTACATTTAGGGCTCTAACCCATTTTGAGTTTATTTTTGTGTATGGTGTTAGGGAGTGTTCTAATTTCATTCTTTTACCTGTAGCTGTCCAGTTTTCCCAGCACCACTTACTGAAGAGACTGTCTTTTTTCCATTGTATATTCTTGCCTCCTTTGTCATAGATTAGTTAACCATAGGTTCGTGGGTTTATCTCTGGGCTTTCTATCTTGTTCCATTGATCTATATTCCTGTTTTTGTGTCAGTACCATATTGTCCTGATTACTGTAGCTTTGTAGTATAGTCTGAAGTCAGGGAGTCTGATTCCTCTTGAGTTTTTATCCCTCAAGACCACTTTGGCTATTTGGGGTCTTTTGTGTCTCCATACAAATTTTAAGATTTTTTGTTCTAGTTCTGTAAAAAATGCCATTTTTAATTTCTTAGGGATTGCATTGAATCTGTAGATTGCTTTGGGTAATAGAGTCATTTTCACAATATTGATTCTTCCAATCCAAGAACATGGTATATCTCTCCATCTGTAGGTATCATCTTTAATTTCTTTCATCAGTGTCTTATAGTTTTCTGCATACAGGTCTTTTGTCTCCCTAGGTAGGTTTATTCCTAGGTATTTTACTCTTTTTGTTGCAGTGGTAAATGGGAGTGTTTCCTTAATTGCTCTTTCAGATTTTTCATCATTAGTGTATAGGAATGCAAGAGATTTCTGTGCTTTAATTTTGTATCCTGCAACTTTACCAAATTCATTGATTGCTCTGGTGGTTTTCTGGTGGCATCTTTAGGATTCTCTATGTATAGTATCATGTCATCTGCAGACAGTGACAGTTTTACTTCTTCTTTTACAATTTGTATTCCTTTTATTTCTTTTTCTCCTCTGATTGCCGTGGCTTGGACTTCCAAAACTATGTTGAATAATAGTGGTGAGAGTGGACAACCTTGTCTTTTTCCTCATCTTAGAGGAAATGCTCTCAGTTTTTCACGTTTGAGAATGATGTTTGCTGTGGGTTGCTCGGATTTGGCCTTTATTATGTTGAGGTAGGTTCCCTCTATGCGCACTTTCTGGAGAGTTTTTATCATAAATGGGGGTTGAATTTTGTCAAAAGCTTTTTCTGCATCTATTGAGATGATCATATGGTTTTTATTCTTCAATTTGTTAATATGGTGTATCACGTTGATTGATTTGCGTATATTGAAGAATCCTCGCATCCCTGGGATAAATCCCACTTGATCATGGTGTATGATCCTTTTAATGTGTTGTTGAATTCTGTTTGCTAGTATTTTGCTGAGGATTTTTGCATCTATATTCATCAGTGATATTGGTCTGTAATTTTCTTTTTTTGTAGTATCTTTGTGTGGTTTTGGTATCAGGGTGATGGTGGCCTCATAGAATGAGTTTGGGAGTGTTCCTTCCTCTCCAATTTTTTGGAAGAGTTTGAGAAGGATGGGTGTTAGCTCTTGTGTAAATGTTTGATAGAATTCACCTGTGAAGCCATCTGGTCCTGGACTTTTGTTTGTTGGAAGATTTTAAATCGCAGTTTCAATTTCATTACTTGTGATTGGTCTGTTCATATTTTCTATTTCTTCCTGGTTCAGTCTTAGAAGGTTATACCTTTCTAAGAATTTGTCCATTTCTTCCAGATCGTTCATTTTATTGGCATAGAGTTGTTTGTAGTAGTCTCCGAGGATGCTTTGTATTTCTGCAGTGTCTGTTGTAACTTCTTTTTCATTTCTAATTTTATTGATTTGAGTCCTCTCCCTCTTTTTCTTGTTGAGTCTGGCCAATGGTTTATCAATTTTGTTTATCTTCTCAAAGAACCAGCTTTTAGTTTTATTGATCTTTGCTATTGTTTTCTTCATTTTTATTTCATTTACTTCTGCTCTGATTTTTATGATTTCTTTCCTTCTGCTAACTTTGGGTTTTGTTTCTTCTTCTTGCTCTAGTTCCTTTAGGTGTAAGGTTAGATTGTTTATTTGAGATTTTTCTTGTTTCTTGAGGTAAGCTTGTATAGCTGTAAACTTCCCTCTTAGAACTGCTTTTGCTGCATCCCATAGGTTTTGGATTGTCGTGTTTTCATTGTCATTTGTCTCTCTATATTTTTTAATTTCCTCTTTGATTTCTTCAGGGATCTCTTGGTTATTTAGTAGCGTATTGTTTAGCTTCCATGTGTTTGTGTTTTTTATGGTTTTTTTCCCTGTAATTGATTTCTAATCTCATACCATTGTTGTCAGAAAAGATGCTTGATATGATTTCAATTTTCTTAAATTTACTGAGGCTTGATTTGTGACCCAAGATGTGATCTATCCTGGAGAATGTTCCATGCACACTTGAGAAGAAAGTGTAATCTGCTGTTTTTGGATTGAATGTCCTATAAATATCAATTAAATCTATCTGGTCTATTATGTCATTTAAAGCTTCTGTTTCCTTATTTATTTTCATTTTGGATGATCTGTCCATTGGTGTAAGTGAGGTGTTAAAGTCCCCCACTATTATTGTGTTACCGTCAGTTTCCTCTTTTATAGCTGTTAGCAGTTGCCTTATGTATTGAGGTGCTCCTATGTTGGGTGCATATATATTTATAATTGTTATATCTTCTTCTTGGATCGATCCCTTGATCATTATGTAGTGTCCTTCCTTGTGTCTTGTAACATTCTTTATTTTAAAGTCTATTTTATCTGATATGAGTATTGCTACTCCAGTTTTCTTTTGATTTCCATTTGCATGCAATATCCTTTTCCATCGCCTCACTTTCAGTCTGTATGTGTCCCTAGGTCTGAAGTTGGTCTCTTGTAGACAGCACGTATATGGGTCTTGTTTTTGTATCCATTCAGGGAGCCTATGTCTTTTTGTTGGAGCATTTAATCCATTCACGTTTAAGGTAATTATCGATATGTATGTTCCTGTGACCATTTTCTCAATTGTTTTGGGTTTGTTTTTGTAGGTCCTTTTTTCTCTTGTGTTTCCCACTTAGAGAAGTTCCTTTAGCATTTGTTGTAGAGCTGTTTTGGTGGTGCTGAATTCTCTTAACTTTTGCTTGTCTGTAAAGCTTTTCATTTCTCCATTGATTCTGAATGAGATCCTTACCAGGAAGAGTAATCTTGGTTGTAGGTTCTTCCCTTTCATCACTTTAAGTATATCATGCCACTCTCTTCTGGTTTGTAGAGTTTCTGCTGAGAAATCAGCTGTTAACCTTACGGGAGTTCCCTTGTATGTTATTTGTCATTTTCCCTTGCTGCTTTCAATAATTTTTCTTTGTCTTTAATTTTTGCCAGTTTGATTACTATGTGTCTCAGCGTGTTTCTCCTTGGGTTTATCCTGTATGGGACTCGCTGCGATTCCTGGACTTAGGTGGCTATTTCCTTTCCCATGTTAGGGAAGTTTTCGACTATAATCTCTTCACATATTTTCTCTGGTCCTTTCTCTCTCTCTTGTCCTTCTGGGACCCCTATAATGTGAATGTTGTTGCGTTTAATGTTGTCCCAGAGGTCTCTTAGGCTGTCTTCATTTCTTTTCATTCTTTTTTCTTTATTCTGTTCTGCAGCAGTGAATTCCACCATTGTGTCTTCCAGGTCACTTATCCGTTCTTCTGCCTCAGTTATTCTGCTATTGATTCCTTCTAGTGTATTTTTCATTTCAGTTATTGTATTGTTCATCTCTCTTTTTTGTTCTTTAATTCTTCTAGGTCTTTGTTAAACATTTCTTACATCTTCTCGATCTTTGCCTCCATTCTCTTTCCGAGGTCCTGAATCATCTTCACTGTCGTTATTCTGAATTCTTTTTCTGGAAGGTTACCCATCTCCACTTCATTTAGTTGTTTTTCTGGGGTTTTATCTTGTTCCTTCATCTGGTACATAGCCCTCTGCCTTTTCATCTTGTCTGTCTTTTTGTGAATGTGGTTTTCCTTCCACAGGCTGCAGGATTGTAGTTCTTCTTGCTTCTGCTGTCTGCCCTCTGGTGGATAAGGGTATCTAAGAGGGTTTTGCAAGTTTCCTGATGCCATCAACATTTTAAATGCCCCTACCCTTTGACCTAGTCATTCGACTCCTAGGAATTTATCCTATAGACATAGACACAATATACAAGGATATTCATTGCAACATTGATTATAAGAACAAAAGACTGGGAGCTAATATCTATCAATAGGAGATTGGTTAAATAAATGATGGCAGAATTCAATGATGGAGTAAAATGCAGTTGTTAAAAAGAATGAGGCAACTCCATATGCACTGATTAATTATCCTCCAGTGGAAAAAGTACAGAACAGGAGTGCCTGTGTGTAAACAATAACACATATATGAACGTGGGTTTAGATTCATGCATTATCTTTATATTCATACAAGGACAGGTAAGATACTTGTGTAACCTTGGTTACCTCAGGGGAGGGGAACAGTTGGCTTGAGGGGAGGGGAGATGGGCACAAGGGTAACATGCTTTTCATTGTCCTATCTATTCAAAAATAAAAATGAAATATTTTTTTAAAAATTAAGGCCACACCTTGTCCTGGGACAAAATGATATAGAATATTCAACGGGGAGACATACCTTAGTGAAGTTACCAGCCTTATTGATGTCCAAAGAATTCTATGGCTTCTAAGCAGTAAAGAAGAGACCCACCAAAGGAGGATTTTAGACTAACCTTGGACTTCTCCACACTTTTTGATCAATTCTCTTGATCATAAAGGGATTGTAGTAATAATTGGCATTTATATACCATACACTATGTGCTAGGCACTGCTCTGAACGCATCACAAATATATTAACTCATTTCATCCTCTTAAAAAAAGTTAGGTACTATTATTGCCCCTGTTTTACAGATGGAGAAACTGGGGGCTAGGAAGGCCAAGCAAGTTTGCCCAAGTTCACAGAGCTAGAAACTGGCAGAGTGAGGATTTGAACCCAAGCAGTCTGGCTTCAGAGTCCACGATCTTACAATTAATATCTCTTGTATAAGAAATTTTCTTCAGTTTTTTTTTTATTTCAAACATGATTTTTTAAAATAAATTAGTCTAATTCCATTTTTGTAAAATTTTATTTATCTATCTGTCATGCTTGGACTAATGTTTTACCAAATGTGAACTCTGAGAAATAATATCTTGTGAAGTTTTGAATGAATTTCTAACTTCTTCTTTGTGCTTTTGTATATAATATAAAATGTTGTGGACATGTATCATTTCCACAAAACAGCAAAGTCATTCCTCTGGGGGAAGAAGTGTTTAAGTCAATCTCCAAGATATTTAAACACCAAGCATTGCGATGCCTAGTGCTGCTGCAGATACCATGGTCTACAAGAATGACTTCTAAATTGTGGCAAGCTACCTGGGCCAAGTGGCCAGCGAGCCTTTCAGAGGGGATTAGCCAACCGAGGAGTCATTACCCTCTGACTCTTGAATCCGGTGATTCGCTTTATCAGCTGAAACCATCTGATCGTGTCACTGAAGTGCACAGTTAAATACCTGAACCTTCAAACTCAGTGGAGAGGAAAGTGCTCTGTAAACAGATTTGTTACTGTGCGCATTCTTCCTTACTGCCTCAGGGCACTTTCTGCAAAACCAGGAGGTGGCTTTCATGCCTATTAAATGTGGGGATTAAGCGATTCCTAAAAAAGCCAACTCAGAGCCAGGCTTTCTATGGGAAGGCCACTTTCTGTGGCCTTGGCATCAAGGAACACATGGGGATTTGAATCAAAGAGAGAAAAGAACAAACACAATCTACCGAACAAACTCTGTACGGCTCTGGAGTGTCATTTTAAGTTGAATAGAAAGCAGTGGAAAGTGGATACCACTATGCTGAAGAGTTAGAATTGGAGACGTTAGAAAAGAAATTAAATTACCTAATCCATCCCTTTCTGGGTCACCCTCTACAGAGCCCCTCCACCATGGGGTCCTTTAGAAAGTCTTTTTAAAATTTTCTTAAGCAAAGAACTTTTCCCACTTATCTAGGAAGAACGTTTTACAATCTAATTTATTTTCAGTTAAGAATATTTCATAATAATTATTCATTGCAGATTTTCCTTTTACAACTCCTCAATCCTTACAACCTCACAACGCTTATCAACATCTCTTTTTTCAAATCATTTTTCTTCAAATTTTTCTTGCTTTCATTTTCAACTATTAAAAAATATATGTGTGTGTAAGTGCATAGAGATAGATAGATATGGGTAGATATAGATATCGATAGCGATATACTAGCTGTTTAACTATGTAAAGTGTGGTTACATAGTTATGGATAAAGTGTATATATACGTATTTCCTACTAATCTGTGTGTCTGTATGTATATGTGTGTGCATATATATATATATATATATATATGTATATAACTTTGGTTGTCCTATTTCATGTATCAGGTTGGAAATGCACAGTATGGAGGTTGGTAATTCCCCATTATCTTGTTTGTAGCCTATTAAACTGGAGATGGGTGAAGAAAAAGACCTGCTAGTCAAATTCAACCCTTTCTATAAAAACGATTTGAATACCTGGGTGGCAGAAGAAGTTCTAGAAATCAAGTATGTGGAGCATCCCCAAGTGGACAGCCTGCACCTGCGTGGAGAAGTGAATTACCCCAACCTCACCTTTGAGACCATGGAGCTGGATTTTGGCTGTATCCTGAACGATACTGAGGTGATCCGCTACATCACAGTCACCAACTGCAGCCCCCTGGTTGTGAAGTTTCGCTGGTTCTTCCTGGTGGATGATGAGGAAAATCAGATAAGGTACCAACTTGCGTGGCAATCCTGCAGAGCTCTCCCCTGCTCTTCATTTTTTTCTCCTTCGGGCTTTGCACTTTGTTTCCTGTATTCTGAGTACTGGTCTCTCATGAATACTTTCACTTCCAACAACTAATCATTGACAGAAGGAACAAAGAGCCATGGTCCATCCTAGGTTTCCAAACAGGAAAAGCAGATAAAACATCTTTGAAAGCCCCAATTGCCACCAAATTAACAAAGTGATATCCCTAAGCCTGCTCTAATTTTGAATCTAGTGGTTGGATCATTAGAAATTTATCACTAAAAATAGTCTTCATAGAGTTTCCTTAATAAGCATTTGAAACCCAAAGTACGAATTGAGCAGGGTGATACATGAGATGTGTGCTGCCCTGAGCTCTACCTTCTGCATATTTCAGTGGGTTCCATTATGGCCCATATATGTACGTATGTATATAGATATATACTTATGTACAAAATAGTGGGAGGTGGTGAGCGCCGGAAGGGAAAAGCTGTCTTTACAATATTTGGGTTTAGAAGAGTCTTTCCTGTTCAATTAGAAGCTAAAGCCAACTTAATTTGGAAAACACTCCCTTAAAGAACTAGGAACAGCCTATTTCAGTCAAGCCTCAATAAGTTTCATGTGGGTCAAAAGCCATGTTGTTGGCCAGGGTGGACGGGCTTGTGCATATTTCCTTATTGGATGTTTGGACAGCTCGGTTTTCAACACCTGAATTTTGAATGGCCATTCTTAACTAGGAGAGTCTCATGTTATTTCTAGGCTGGTCGATGCTTCCTGTACACTATCCTCATCTTGTGTATGATAGCCATCCTTTCTTTCCTGTGCCTGTTTCCATGGTAACTATGGCTTGCTCTGGATGTCTTCCATAAACATCTGATGATGACCCGGTGTAGCACCGAAGCCAGTTCTGGGCCTGAGTGATGGAGCCTGCTCATTAGGTGCCAATGACTGTTGAGGTGTGGGATGAAATTCTGTAGATGGTGAACATTTAAAATAATTATGGAAAAATCAGCCAACCTGACCTAATGAGTTTCGAACACCAGATTGTGTGAAGTTATTCTGATGGAACACAGCTAAATGAGATTTTTCTATCTGGGAGCAAGGGACATGCTTTATTTATTTTTTTTTTTATTTTCGAGAGGCCATTTCCATAATTAAAATGATGACATTTTGAAAATGTTCTTGGCCAGTACTGGAGATGATACACTTAATTTTTCATTGGCTTAAGCACTCATTTAACCATATGTTTCCTTTCTTCTTTATCTTCTAATATCTTGATACTGAGCCTCTGCTTATATTTCATTTGTTCATTCATTCATTCATTCAGAGAGTCACTCAGAAACCATTTGATAAGTGGCTCTTATGCACCAGATAATGGGTGAGGTATCAGGGATACAGAAGTGAGTAAGACATGATCACTGGACTGAGGCTATTGGGGAAACGGATGTGTAAACCATGACACATGATAGTGCCAGCCTCTGAGGGATGCCGGGGGAATGAATGCTTGCAGGAGTCAGAGAAGGCTGCACTGAGAGGCACGGTTAAATGCTCCAGATGGAGAAGCAGGGAAACATTCTCAGTAACAGGAATAGCATGTATATAAGTTCGGATTCATGGATTCTGTTGCAAGTGACAAGAAACCTGACCCTAAGTAAAAATGAAAAGCAGGGACTTCCCTGGTGGTGCAGTGGTTAAGAATCTGCCTGCCAATGCAGGGGACACAGGTTTGAGCCCTGGTCCGGGAAGATCCCACAGGCCGCAGAGCAACTAAGACCGTGAGCCACAACTACTGAGCCTGCACTCTAGGGCCCACGACCAACAACTACTGAGCCCGCGTGCCTAGAACCCGTGCTCCACAACAAGAGAAGCCACCGCAATGAGAAGCCCACACACCGTAACAAAGAGTAGCCCCCGCTCACCACAACTAGAGAAAGCCTGCACACAGCAATGACGACCCAATGCAGCCAAAAAACAAATAAATAAAATTTTTTAAAAATTGTTTTCTAAAAAAAAAAAAATGAAAAGCAAAGTTCATTCACTGGTTCCCACAACTCAAAAGTTCAAGTTCATTCTGGCTTCTGGCCTGGCTTAAAGCAAGGACTCAAACAGTGTTGCTGGAGCCAGGGTCCCTGTCTCAGCTCTGCTCTCCGTCATGAGTTAGCCGCGTTCTCAGATCAGCTTTTCTCCCATGGTCACCAAGTGCTGCCAGCACTCCTGGGGCCATGTCTGTGCAGATTCTGAGCCACTGAAAAGGAACATGAGCCTTGGTCCCAGAACTTCCAGGAGATGCACTCTGATGGGACCATCTTAATCACCTTTCCTGTCCCCTCCCCTCACCGGTCACCATCAGGGGAGGGCGAAGCTCTTGATTAGCATTGGCCTGGCCGTGTGCCCCACGCCAAGCGCTGCAGTGATGATCTCAGAACCACATGGACTGAAGGGGTGGGAGTGGGGCAGATCTCCAGGCAAAAAACTGCAATATAGGAGAAGGAATGCGGGAGAGGCAGGTGGCACGCCCCTATCAGTGTCCACAGGGGACCCGTCAGTGCAGCCACAGTGCAGACTTCATCAGTGGGGGGCAGTCTGGGGAGGCGAGTCTGGGCAGGTAGGTTGGCAGCAGTGTGTGAGAGGCCTGGTATTCCATGATAAGGCACTTAGACTCTTTCTTGGAGGCAGTGGTGAGATTTGTAATCAGGAGAGTGACAGAGTCAGGTTTTTTCAGAAAGATAACCCTTAGCAGCATTCAGCACAGTTGTCCAACCTCTCCTTCCTGAAACACATTCCTTTCATGGCTTGAATAGCACCATACTCTCCTGCTTTTCCTCTTGTCCCCTCGACTGACTACTTCTCAGCACTCGGCCAGCAGCAACTCTGCTGCAGTTGTAGGACGCAGGGCTCCCTTCTAGGCCGTCTGCTCTTCCTGGAGTTGCATTTACCGACAGCTTCACTTAGCCCTGGTTGCAGAGGCTTCTGAATGCGTTTCTCCACCGTGACCCCTCGGAGTTCCAAGTGCATCACCCTCTTGACATCTCCTCCTGGATGTCTCGCAGGTGGCTCGTGTCCAGCGTACCCCACTCCAGTCTCAGGCTCTCCCCTGCCCCCTCCCTGCCTCTCCTACAGGGCCCTTGTCCCAGTAAATGACATCACTGTCCTGGGAGGCATCCAGATTCCCTCCTCTCCCTTACCCCACGCATCAAATCCATCACCAAGTTCTACCTATTACACCTTCTAAAAACCTTTCATTCCCATCTCCATGGTGGTTACCCTAGTTGAAGCCCCGATTGCTCCTGCCTGGACAGTTGTGACAGCCCCTGACTGGGCTCTCTGCCTCCACTCCTGTGCCACAGTCCATCACCCCCTCAGCAGACAAGCGATGAGCATGTCACTGCCCTGCTTTTCAGCTTTGAAGGACGCCCATGCTTCTTGGGATAAAGTACAAAATATTCACTGTGTTCTTCAAGGCTCAGCTGCCCCTATGCTGCCCCTGAATTCCTCTCCAACTTCTTCTCACTTTGCTCTCCCCTTACCACACTGACTTCTTTCTGTTTACCCACCATGCCGGCCTCTTTCCCTGCCCAGTGGTGGTTTGCTGTCTAACTGCCCTCTCTCTACTGGACGCTCTCGCCTCTCCTCACCTAGTTAGCCCTGCTGCCTCACTAAGTCTTCAGCTTAAACCTCCTTCCCCAGGAAGCCTTCTCCGAGACCCTGCCCTACCCAAGGTCCCCTGTTACAGGCACCAGTAGCCTATCTCCTTGGTGACTCATCACATTTGCAGCTATGGCTAATGGTCAACTTCCTAGCTGGTGCTTAATCCCCATGAGACTAGGGAGCACATCTGTTCTGTTGCCTCTGGATCCCAGAGCCCAGCACAGTCCATAGCACAGTCCTCAAAAGGTATTTTCTAGTTAATCAACTGCTCTCCCTGCCCCTGGTGTTTGTAGTGAGAGGAGAGTCATTTCATAACTGGTTTAACATTCTTTTCTGTTGGCTTCCTGGCACCTGCCAAATGGAAAGGTTCAAGGCATAAATATCACCTTGAAGAGAAAAAACAATGCCACTTGCTGTCTAGACATGCTCTGTCTGTGCAGCCCGTCAGAAAAACATGAACCACTCATTGGCTAAAGGTCACTTTTATCAGATATACCAACACAAACCTTTCTTTTCCAATCAGAATTCTTCTAAGCCTCACAACCAGTAAAAGAAACAAAAGCATAAAAGAAGTTTTCTTCTTCTTTTATTAGGCAGGATATGAGGAGGCCTAGACTCTCAACATTCCTGCCTGTCACAACACATACATCACACGTGTGTGTGTGCGTGCACATGTGGGAGCGTGTGTGTGCACGTGCATGTGTACATGCATGTCTGTGCATTTGGGAATGAGTGTGCGTGTTTGTGTGTGTGTGTGTGTGATTTTGTAGGGAATTCTGACTCAGACATTCAAAGCATCTCTCTTGTTTGAGCATATTTTTGGTTCCAAGTTGGCCCTCATGTCACACATAAGAACAAAGAGAGAAGTAAAGTGGGCAAGGGTGTTAGGTAAGCACTCCCTAAGCCAGTCATTGCCTTAGAAACCCACTCATCCATGTGAGTCCACGTGCATGACAGAGTTCTAGACTGAGTTTGATAGATAACAGTCCACGCGCTCACAGTACGCAAGTAATGAGGAAGCTGGGAGGACATATCAGGCCTGGGCATGGCTGCCGGCACAACAGCACTGCAGAAACATGCCCTTTCTTCGGCCTAACTGCTTAGCCGGATAAGAGCACGATGCTTTGTGGCATCTCTGTGAAAGGGGAGCACAGGGAAGCCAACACTGAAACCAGGCTTTGCTTTTAAGAGACCAGAGAGAGAACCAAGCAGATGCTGGCTCAGCTGGCGTCTATGCCCAGACTCAGAGCTGCAAGCTGAGGCAGTGTTAGAACTTGGAGCATGTGGGCCGCATGATCCCCAAGGACAGCTTTGCCTTTTTGCTTCCGAATCAGATTATAAATAAACCAAATTCAAGAGCCTAAGGGAGCCCAGCCTGACAGCAAAGGAACGTGTGTTGTTCTCACACTGATTTTTTTGTGATGAGCATCAGTTGTCCAATATTGTGATTGGAAGAGGAGGGTGGAAGGGCTGGAAGTGGGGTGGAGGGTCCTTATCGCCTGGATGCTTCTGTCTGTCTCTTCATCACCCCTCAACTTCTCTTGCTTTGAAAGTGGAACTTCTTAAAGACATGGTATCAGTGGTAGTTGAGGTCCTGGGCTGTGGAATCAGACATGGCTGGTTAGAATCCCAGCTCTGTCCTAAACACATGACCCCGTGCCCTGGCTTACTTACCTGTAAAATGGGGATAATGCAGAAACCGAAAAGACTTGCTGTGAGCACTAAATATTTATAAAGTGCATGTGTCTTTGAGATAACACATGAAAGAAAAATCTGAACTTGGTGGCTGTTTTCAGGTCTCAAAGGGTCCCTTCTTCTCCATTCCTTCCCACCAAGTGCTGCTAAGTGAAGCACTCCCCAGGATCCTAAAGTGTTGGAACCATAGGGTCCTTAGACACCAACATGATGGACTCAGCCCCTTTTCCTTCTGAAGGTTAGAAAATTCCTTTCCTGTACCAGGCCACATTCATCAAGGCTGAAGCCAGGCCCTCAAAGGCCACACTCCATGTGTGGTCAGGAGGGCCAGGCCCAGAGTGCCCTCTGCCTTCCCCACCACTCCTCCCTGCAGCCAGGTAAGCCCAGACCCATGATCAAGGACCTGCCCCTGCTTTGCCCAAGGGCCCAATCAAGGAAACAAAAATGTTTAGGGGGAAAATAAAACATGGTTCTTTATTTTTCTTTCAAAAAAAATAATAATTTTATCAAATCCCATGGGTCAGGCACTGGGCATCCTTGCACCCCAGCCTTCCAGGGCTGCTCAGTGTGCTAAGAGCCTGGCCTCTAAGGCAGCCTTCTACTCAGCCACCTGCCCCATGTGACCTTGATGGATGCCTGAGGGTCCCTGAGCCTCGGCTTCCTTGTCTGAAATGAGGGTGATTATAACAGCATCTCCCACATAATGGTTGTGGTGAGGATTGTCTCAGCCCCTACTGCAGAGCTCTTGGATCTGTGTGTCACATAATAAGTGCTCAGTAAGTGTCAGGTGTTACGGCCATTCCTTTATTGAGGAAATTGAGTGGATTGGCACCCCTGTAATGCTAATACAGGACCTATTTGAGAAGCAGAATCCTGGAGGTGGCTTGGAAACATCTCCTGGAATCAGTCAGAAGCCATTTCAGGACACAGAGAGGCCTCACGGGGTCTGAGGGCCACAGGTGTCTCTTGCTAGCTTGAGCTTCTGTTCCTTCAATAAATATCCCTCTGTCTTCCCCACAGGCCCTGCACCTCTCAGAATCCTTCAAGCTTCTGCAGTTGTATTTTTTTTTTTCCACCTCCCAGAGAAGTTTGGATAAGAGACAAAAGTGAGCGTGGAGCCTGGGGTCTAGAGGGAAAGCAGTTCTGATGAGGGAGCAAAAAGGGTCAAAAGAGGGAACAGAAGTGGCCACAGCTGTCCTCAGGCAAAGTGCCAAGTCAAGTTCTTATGCCCCTCCCATCCCCTTTCTTCCCTAACTCTCCCCCTGCTTGTACTTGAGCCAGAATGACAGTTTAACAGCCCAAAGAATGAACCCAGTGCAAACAGGAGCTAGCCCCCTCGCCTGTATTGGTTTCCTATTGCTGCTGTAACAAATCACCATAAGCTGATGCTGGCAGGAAGTAGACAGCACGCCTAAAGGATTAGTCTAGATGAGATGAAGAAAGGTAGCAGAGGCCTGAAGGGACAAGGGATGAGAGTCTTAACCAGAACCTCTGTGGCCTCCCTTACCAACTCAAGGTGTTATGTGACCTGCTTTTCTGAGTCATGTATGGCTGAGGGTTGAGGGGAAGTAGACCTTAAGAATATTCACTGAGCAGTAGTGCAGAAGTACTGGGGGTTAGAACTTCAACATAGTATTTCAAAGGGGACCGATTCAGCGCATAACAGTCTTTAATTTAAAAAAATTAAATCAGTAAATATGTGAATAAACATTTTAAGAGTAAAAAGGTCATGGTATCAGAAGCCCATGAGTCAGGGAAATGGTAGCAATATGACTGGAAAATTCTGCAGGGCCAGGTCAGGTCCAGTGCTGTAGGCCATGCTGAGGAGTTTGATTTTTTTCAAAATGTAGTGAAAAGCCATGGAAGGGTTTAAAGTAAGTGATTAAGAGAGAGTGACATGGGCTACCATGGACCAGAGTCAACAGAAACGGTAGTCCTTAGACTAACAGAACTGCGAGAGGTCATTATCAACAGAAGAGCAGGTCATTATCAAAGGGGGAGCAGGCTCATTAAAGGCACTTCTACTGGGTATACTTAAGGAAGAAGGAAAATTATCTCAGACATATATCTGAGATGCAAGAAGGATTTCTGAACTAAGAAAATGGTATTATTATGGGTAAAATTAAAATACCATTAACTACATAAAATAATAATGTAAAATATTAATATAGGACTGAAATACTATATAGTATGGAAGGGGAGAAATGAAAGATTTTAGGTCTTTGAGTTGTTCCAGAAGAGGGAAAAGGTAAGCTTTAAACATAAATTTAAGTAAAGAAAAGAAGTAGAAGTACTTTATTACTAGAAGAAGAAAAAAAGTGAAAGGGAAAAATATAGTCAATCCAAAATAAATAAAAAATTAGGGGAAGGAGTGACATGGAAAATAAACACAAAAATAAATAAACAAAAATTACAAAATAAAATGATAAAATAAATCCGAATGTATCGGTAATTGAAATCACTATAAATAAAACTAAGAAAATGATTGTGCTTCTGGATTTTACTCACAATTATTTTAAAAAGAGATACCTGAAAAATAAGGATACAGTAATATAAAAGGATGGGGAAAGATAGAACAGGCATATAATGGAGGAAGTTCTGAGGAAACTATGAAACATCAGTTAAAATAGACTTCATTTTAAAAAATTTTTTATCGGAGTATAGTTGATTTACAATGTTGTGTTATTTTCTGCTGTACAGCAAAGTGAATCAGTTATACATATACATACATATATATATATATTTATTTATACACTTTTTTTAGATTCTTTTCCCATATAGGTTATTACAGAGTACTGAGTAGAGATCCCTGTGCTATACAGTAGGTCCTTATTAGTTATCTGTTTTCTATATAGTAGTGCGTGTATGTCAATCCCAGTCTCCCAGCTTATCCCTCTCCCACCTTTCCCCCCCAGTAACCAAAAATGGACTTTAAAACAAAAAAGCATTACCAGAGGTCAAGAAGGTTACTAGGTCAGTTCACCAGAAAGATATAATAATCCTAAACTTCATACATCTCAAAACATAACTTCAAAATACATAAAGCAAATCAAATCCCCTATCTTTAATAACACTCTCTCGAGCAGACAGAAAATCAGCAAGACTATATAGCTTACATTGCTGCATGTAGTAGCCACCAAACCTCATGTAGCTATTTAATTTTTTTTTTAACTTTTTAAATTAAAAATGTAGCTCCTTAGGCACACTAGCCATATTTTAAGTGCCCAGTAACCCCGTGTGGCTTGTGGCTGTTGTATTGAACAGCACAGATATAGGCCATGTCAGTCACTGTAGAAAGTTCTGTTGGACAGCTCTCCTACAGACAATTCGAACACAATTAACAGGCTCCATATAATATATGTAGAACACCCCATTAAGAAAATACTCTTCCAGCCCTATGGAACACTTATGAAAAATTACCATATACTAGGGCTTAAAGCAAATCTGTTATGTTAGAAATCAATAACAAATATATATTTAAAAACAAACAAGAAGAACATAGACATTTTAAAACACACTTCTGAATAACCTATGGGTGAAAAAAATCACAATGAAAATTAGGAAATACTTAAGATTGAATGAAAAAAATCAGTGGTAGTGAAGCTGAAGTGGACTTCTAAAAATTTTTATTGGATTATAGTTGATTTACAATGTTGTGTTAATTTCAGGTATACAGCAAAGTGATTCCGTTATACATATACATATTTTCATTCTTTTTCAGATTCTTTTCTCATATAGGCTATCACAAAATATTGAGTAGAGTTTCCTGTGCTATACAGCAGGTCCTCGTTGGTTATCTATCTTATGTATACTAGTTTCTGTATGTTAATCCCAAGCTCCTGGTTTATCCCTCCCCCCCACCACCCCATGCTTCCCCTTTGGTAGCCGTAAGTTTGGTTTCAATATCTGTAAGTCTATTTCTGTTTTGTAAATGAGTTCATTTGTATCATTTTTTAAAATTAGATTCCACATATGAGTGATATCATATGATATGTCTTTCTCTGTCTGACTTCACTTAGTATGATAATCTCTGGGTCCATCCATGTTGTTGCAAATGGCATTATTTTGTTCTTTTTTATGGCTGAGTAGTATTCCATTGTATATATGTACCACATCTTCTTTATCCATTCCTCTGTTGATGGATATTTAGGTTGCTTCCATGTCTTGGCTGTTGTAAGTAGTGCTGCAATGAACATTGAGGTGCATGTATCTTTTCGAAATATGGTTTTCTCCAGATATATGCCTAGGAGTGGGACTGCTGTATCATATAGTAGTTCTATTTTTATTTATTTATTTTTAGTTATGAATTTATTTGGTAATTTTATAATCGTCTATTGGCATATACTTTTTTTTTTAAATAAATTTATTTATTTTTGGCTGTGCTGGGTCTTCGTTGCTACACACAGGCTTTCTCTAGTTGCGGCGAGCGTCGGCTACTCTTTGTTGCGGTGTGCGGGCTTCTCATTGCGGTGGCTTCTCTTGTTGTGGAGCGCAGGCTTTAGGTGTGCAGGCTTCAGTAGTTGTGGCATGTGGGCTCAGCATTTGTGGCTCACGGGCTCTAGAGCACAGGCTCAGTAGTTGTGGTGCACGGGGCTTAGTTGCTCCGTGGCATGTGGAATCTTCCTGGACCAGGGGTTGAACCCGTGCCCCCTGCATTGGCAGGCGGATTCTTAACCACTGTACACCAGGGAAGTTCAGTAGTTCTATTTTTAGTTTTTTAAGGAACCTCCATACTGTTCTCCATAGTGGTTGTACCAATTTACATTCCCACCAACAGTGTAGGAGGGTTCCCTTTCCTCCACACCGTCTCCAGCATTTATTGTTTGTAGACTTTTTGATAATGACCATTCTGACTGGTGTGAGATGATACCTCACTGTAGTTTTGATTTGCGTTTCTCTACTAGTTAGTGATGTTGAGCACCTTTTCATGTGCTTTTTTTGGCCATCTGTATGTCTTCTTTGGAGAAATGTCTATTTAGATCTCCTGCCCATGTTTTGGTTGGATTGTTTGTTTTTTTGACATACAAACAGCATGAGCTGTTTGTATATTTTGGAGATTAATCCCTTGTTGGTCACTTTGTTGTCAAATATTTTCTCCCATTCTGTGGGTTGTCTTTTCGTTTTGTTTATGGTTTCCTTTGTTGTGCAGAAGCTTTTAAGTTTAACAAGCTCCCATTTGTTTACTTTTGTTTTTATTTTCATTACTCTAGGAGGTGTGTGCAAAAAGATATTGCTGTGATTTATGTCAGAGAGTGTGTCCTGCCTACGTTTTCTTCTAAGAGTTTTATAGTGTCTGGCCTTACATTTAGGTCTTTGATCCATTTTGAGTTTATTTTTGAGTATGGTGTTAGAGAATGTTCTAATTTCAGTCTTTTACATGTAGCTGTCCAGTTTTCTCAGCAGAAGCTAAAGTGGACTTAAATGAAAATCTGTAGTCTTAAGTCAGTGGTTCCCAACTGAAGGCAATTTTGCCCCCCAGGGGACATTTGGCAATGTCTGGAGACATTATTATTATTATTATTATTATTATTATCAGCATCAGCATCATCATAACCAGGGGGAGCTACTGGCTTCTAGTGCGTAGAGGCCAGGGATGCTACTAAGTATTTTTCAATACACAGGACAGCCCCCAACAACAAAGAATTATCCATTCGAAATATTGATAGCGCTATCATTGACAAGCCCTACTTTAGATGCTTATGTTACAGAAGAAAGGAGGCTGAAAATTGAGTTGAACCTTCACAGCTATAAAAGTTGGGTAAGTAAATAAACAAATATAGCCAAAGAAAATAGACAGAAGGAAATATTGAATGTATGACCAGAAATTAATGAAAGAGAAAATTAAATAAAATACAAAGAATCAACAAAGCCAGGAGTTGACTATTTGAAGAGACTATTAATAAAATCAACAAATTCAGGCAAGACTGATAAAGAAAAAAAAAAAAGACACAACCATTACTAGGAATACAGTTATATAACTACAGTTGCAGCAGATATTAAAAAGATGAAATTTTCATGAGTAACTTTATGGCAAAAATTTGAAAAATTGGATAAAACGAATAAAATCTTAGAAAAATACAACTTACCAAAACTAACTTAAAAAAAAAAAAGAAATCCCAGCTTACCCTTCCCCCTCCCCGTGTCCTCAAGTCCATTCTCTAGTAGGTCTGCATCTTTATCCCAAGTGGCATGGACATATATACACTACCAAATGTAAAACCGATAGCTAGTGGGAAGCGACTGCATAGCACAGGGAGATCAGCTTGGTGCTTTGTGACCACCTAGAGGGGTGGGATAGGGAGGGTGGGAGGGAGGGAGATGTAAGAGGGAAGAGATATGGGGATATATGTATATGTATAGCTGATTCACTTTGTTATAAAGCAGAAAGTAACACACCATTGTAAAGCAATTATACTCCAATAAAGATGTTTAAAAAAAATCCAAATGGTCTTTTAATCACTGAAGAAATTGAATAAATAGCTTCAAGTCCTTCTATAATAAAACACTAGTTCTGATAGACAAAGGCAAGTTTTTCCAAGTATTCAAGGAACAAATAATTATTCCAAACTTACACAAATTCTTTTTTTTATATTACTTATTTTTTATTGGAGTATAGTTGATGTACATTATTGTGTAAGTTACAGGTGTATAATATAGTGATTCACAATTTTAAAGGTTATACTCCATTTATAGTTATTATAAAATATTAGCTATATTTTCCATGTTGTACAATATATCCTTTTAGCTTATTTTGTAACAGTTTCTTATTTTTGTTATTTTTTATTCTTATTTTATAGCATAATAGTTTCTACCTCTTAATCCCCTACCCCAATATTGCCCCTCCCCTCTCCCCTCTCCCCACTGGTAACCACTAATTTGTTCTGTACATCTGTGAGTCTGTTTCTTTTTTGTTATATTCACTAGTTTGTTGTATTCTTTACATTCCACATATGTGATGTCATACAGCATTTGTCTTTCTCTGTGTGACTTATTTCATGTAGCATAATGTTCTCCAAGTCCATCCATGTTGTTGAAAATAGCAAAATTTCCTTCTTTTTCTATTGCTGAGTAATATTCCATTGTACACATATACCACATCTTCTTTATCCAATAATCTGTTGATGGATACTTAGGTTGCTTCCATATCTTGGCAGTTATAAATAATGCTGCTATGAACATTGGGGTGCATGTATCTTTTCAAGTTAATGGGGTTTTTTTCTATATATACCCAAGAATGGAATTGCTGGGTCATATGATAGTTCTATTTTTAATTTCTTGAGAAACCTCCATACTGTTTTTTGCAGTGGCTGCACCAATTTATGTTCCCACCAACAGTATTTGAAGGTTCCCTTTTCTTCACATCCTTTGCAACATTTGTTATTTGTGTTCTTTTTTAATGATAACCATTCTGACAGGTGTGAGGTGATATCTCATTGTGGTTTTGATTTGAATTTCCCTAATGATTAGTGATGTTGAGCATCTTCTCATCTGCCTGTTGGCCATCTGCATGTCTTCGTTGGAAAAACGTCTATTCAGGTATTCTGCCCATTTCTTTTTTAATAGCTTTATTGGAGTATAATTGCTTTACAATGGTCTGTTAGTTTCTGCTTTATAACAAAGTGAATCAATTATACATATACATATATCCCCATATCTCCTCGCTCCTGCCTCTCGCTCCCACCCTCCCTATCCCACCCTTTTAGGTGCTCACAAAGCATTGAACTGATATCCCTGTGCTATGTGGCTGCTTCCCACTAGCTATCTGTTTTACATTTGGTAGTGTATATATGTCCATGCCACTCTCTCACTTTTTCCCAGCTCACCCTTCCCCCTCCTTGTGTCCTCAAGTGCATTCTCTACGTCTGCATCTTTATTCCTGTCCTCCCCCTAGGTTCTTCAGAACCTTTTTTTTTTTTGATTCCATATGTATGTTTTAGCATACAGTATCTGTTTCTCTCTTTCTGACTTACTTCACTCTGTATGACAGACTCTAAGTCCGTCCACCTCACTAGAAATAACTCAATTTCGTTTCTTTTTATGGCTGAATAATATTCCACTGTATATATGTGCTACATCTTCTTTATCCATTCATCTGTCGATGGACACTTAGGTTGCTTCCATGTCCTGGCTATTGTAAATAGAGCTACAATGAACATTGTGGTACATGACTCTTTTTGAATTATGATTTTCTCAGGGTATATGCCCAGTAGGGCGATTGCTGGATCGTATGGTAGTTCTATTTTTAGTTTTTTTAAGGAACCTCCATACTGTTCTCCATAGTGGCTGTATCAATTTACATTCCCACCAGCAGTACAAGAGGGTTCCCTTTTCTCCACACCCAATCCAGGATTTATTGTTTGTAGATTTTTTGATGATGGCCATTCTGACTGGTGGGAGGTGATACCTCATTGTAGTTTTGCTTTGCATTTCTCTGATGATTAGTGATGTTGAGCATCCTTTCGTGTGTTTGTTGGCAATCCATATATCTTCTCTGGAGAAATGTCTATTTAGGTATTCTGCCCATTTTTGGATTGGGTTGTTTATTTGTTTGATATTGAGCTTCATGAGCTGCTTGTAAATTTTGGAGATTAATCCTTTGCCAGTTGCTTCATTTGCAAATATTTTCTCCCATTCTGAGGCTTATCTTTTCATCTTGTTTATGTTTTCCTTTGCTGTGCAAAAGCTTTTACATTTCATTAGATCCCATTTGTTTATGTTTGTTTTTATTTCCATCTCTCTAGGAGGTGGGTCCAAAAGGATCATGCTGTGATTTATGTCATGGAATGTTCTGCCTATGTTTTCCTCTAAGAGTTTGATAGTGTCTGGCCTTACATTTAGGTCTTTGATCCATTTTGAGTTTATTTTTGTGTATGGTTTTAGGGAGTGTTCTAATTTCATTCTTTCACATGTAACTGTCCAGTTTTCCCAGCAACACTTATTGAAGAGGCTGTCTTCTCCATTGCATATTCTTGCCTCCTTTATCAAAAATAACGTGACTGGGGCTTCCCTGGTGGCGCAGTGGTTGGGAGTCCGCCTGCCGATGCAGGGGACATGGGTTTGTGCCCTGGTCTGGGAAGATCCCACATGCCGCGGAGCGGCTGGGCCCGTGAGCCATGGTCGCAAGGCCTGCGCGTCCAGAGCCTGTGCTGCACAACAGGAGAGGCCACAACAGTGAGAGGCCCACGTACCGCAGAAAAAAAATTTTTTTTAATTAAAAAAATAAGGTGACTGTATGTGCATGCGTTTGTCTTTGGGCTTTCTATCCTGTTCCATTGATCTATATTCCTGTTTTTGTGCCGGTACCATACTGTCTTGATTACTATAGCTTTGTAGTATAGTCTGAAGTCTGGGAGCCTGAATCCTCCAGCTCCGTTTTTCTTTCTCAAGATTGCTTTGGCTATTCGGGGTCATTTGTGTTTCCATACAAATTGTGAAATTTTTTGTTCTAGTTCTGTGAAAAATGCCATTGGTAGTTTGATAGGAATTGCTCTGAATCTGTACATTGCTTTGGGTAATATAGTCATTTTCAGAATGTTGATTTTTCCAATCCAAGAACATGGTATATCTCTCCATCTGTTTGTATCATCTTTAATTTCTTTCATCAGTATCTTATAGTTTTCTGAGTACAGGTCTTTACCCTCCTTAGGTAGGTTTATTCCTAGCTTTTTTATTCTTTTTGTTGCAGTGGTAAATGGGAGTGTTTCCTTAATTTCTCTTTCATATTTTTCATCATTAGTGTATAGGAATGCAAGAGATTTCTGTGCATTCATTTTGTATCCTGCTACTTTACCAGATTCATTGATTAGCTCTAGTAGTTTTCTGGTAGCATCTTTAGGATTCTCTATGTATAGTATCATGTCATCTGCAAATAGTGACAGCTTTACTTCTTCTTTTCCGATTTGGATTCCTTTTATTTCTTTTTCTTCTCTGATTGCTGTGGCTAAAACTTCCAAAACTATGTTGAGTAATAGTGGTGAGAGTGGGTAACCTTGTCTTGTTCCTGATCTTAGTGGAAATGGTCTCAGTTTTTCACCATTGAGAATGATGTTGGCTGTGGGTTTGTCATATATGGCCTTTATTATGTTGAGGTAAGTTCCCTCTTTGCCCACTTTCTGGAGGGTTTTCATCATAAATGGGTGTTGAATTTTGTCAAAAGCTTTCTCTGCATCTGTTGAGATGATCATGTGGTTTTTATTCCTCAATTTGTTAATATGGTGTATCACATTGATCGATTTGCGTATATTGAAGAATCCTTGCATTCCTGGAATAAACCCCACTTGATCATGGTGTATGATCCTTTTCATGTGTTGTTGGATTCTGTTTGCTAGTATTTTGTTGAGGATTTTTGCATCTTTATTCATCAGTGTTACTGGCCTGTAGTTTTCTTTTTATGTGACGTCTTTGTCTGGTTTGGTATCAGGGTGATGGTGGCCTCATAGAATGAGTTTGGGAGTGTTCCTCCCTCTGCTATATTTTGGAAGAGTTTGAGAAGGATAGATGTTAGCTCTTCTCTGAATGTTTTCATGTTTAGAATTCTCCTGTGAAGCCGTGTGGTCCTGGGTTTTTGTTTGGTGGAAGATTTTTAATCGCAGTTTCAATTTCAGTGCTTGTGATTGGTCTGCTTATATTTTCTATTTCTTCCTGGTTCAGTCTCGGAAGGTTGTGCTTTTCTAAGAATTTGTCCATTTCTTCCAGGTTGTCCATTTTATTGGCATAGAGTTGCTTGTAGTAGTCTCTCATGATCCTTTGTATTTCCGCAGTGTCAGTTATTACTTCTCCTTTTTCATTTCTAATTCTGTTGATTTGAGTCTTCTCCCTTTTTTTCTTGATGAGTCCGGTAATGGTTTATCAATTTTGTTTATCTTCTCAAAAAACCAGCTTTTTGTTTTATTGATCTTAGCTATTGTTTCCTTCATTTCTTTTTCATTTATTTCTGATCTGATCTTTATGATTTCTTTCCTTCTGCTAACTTTGGGTTTTTCTTTCTCTAATTGCTTTAGGTGTAAGGTTAGGTTGTTTATTTAAGATGTTTCTTGTTTCTTCAGGTAGGATTGTATTGCTATAAACTTCCCTCTTAGAACTGCTTTTGCTGCATCCCATAGGTTTTGGGTTGTCGTGTTTTCATTGTCATTTGTTTCTAGGTATTTTTTTTATTTCATCTTTGATTTCTTCAGTGATCTCTTGGTTATTTTAGTAGTGTATTGTTTAGCCTCCATGTGTTTGTATTTTTCACAGATTATTTCCTGTAATTGATATCTAGTCTCATAGTGTTGTGGTTGGAAAAGATACTTGATACAATTTCAGTTTTCTTAAATTTACGGAGGCATGATATGTGACCCAAGATGTGATCTATCCTGGAGAATGGTCCATAAGCACTTGACAAGAAAGTGTACACTGTTGTTCTTGGATGGAATGTCCTATAAATATCAGTTAAGTCCATCTTGTTTAATGTATCATTTAAAGCTTTATTTTCCTTATTTATTTTCACTTTGGATGATCTGTCCATTGGTGAAAGTGGGGTGTTAAAGTCCCCTACTATTACTGTATTACTGTCGATTTCCCCTTTTATGGCTGTTAGCATTTGCCTTATGTATTGAGGTGCTCCTATGTTGGGTGGTGCATAAATGTTTACAATTGTTATATCTTCTTCTTGGATTGATCCCTTGATCATTTTGTAGTGTCCTTCTTTGTCTCTTGTAATAGTCTTTATTTTAAAGTCTATTTTGTTTGATATGAGAATTTCTGCTCCAGCTTTCTTTTGATTTCCATTTGCATGGAATATCTCTTTCCATCCCCTCACTTTCAGTCTGTATGTGTCCCTAGGTCTGATGTGGGTCTCTTGTAGACAGCATATATATGGGTCTTGTTTTTGTATCCGTTCAGGCAGTCTATGTCTTTAGGTTGGAGCATTTAATTCATTTACATTTACAGTAGTTATCAATATGTGTGTTCCTATTACCATTTTCTTAATTGTTTTGGGTTTGTTGTTGTAGGTGTTTTCCTTCTCTTGTGTTTCCTGCCTAGAGAAGTTTCTTCAGCATTTATTGTAAAGCTGGTTTGGTGGTGCTGAATTCTCTTAGCTTTTGCTTATCTGTAAAGGTTTTAAGTTCTCCGTTGAATCTGAATGAGATCCTTGCTGGGTAGAGTGATCTTGGTTGTAGGTTTTTCCCTTTCATCACTTTAAATATGTCCTGCCACTCCCTTCTGGCGCACAGAGTTTCTGCTGAAAGATCAGCCATTAACCTTATGGGGATTCCCTTGTATGTTATTTGTTGCTTTTCCCTTGCTGCTTTTAACATTTTTTCTTTGTATTTAATTTTTGGTAGTTTGATTAACATGTGTCTTGGTGTGTTCCTCCTTGGATTTATCCTGTATGGGACTCTCTGTGCTTCTAGGACTTGATTGACTAGTTACTTTCCCATATTAGGGAAGTTTTCAACTCTAATCTCTTCAAGTATTTTCTCACTCCCTTGCTTTTTCTCTTCTTCTTCTGCGACCCCTATAATTCGAATGTTGCTGCATTTAATGTTGTCCCAGAGGTCTCTGAGACTGTCCTCAATTCTTTTCATTCTTTTTTCTTTTTTCTGATCTGTGGTAGTTATTTCCACTATTTTATCTTCCAGGTCCTTATCTGTTCTTCTGCCTCAGTTATTCTGCTATTGATTCCTTCTAGGGAATTTTTAGTTTCATTTATTGTATTGTTCATCATTGTTTGTTTGCTCTTTAATTCTTCTAGGTCCTTGTTAAACATTTCTTGTATTTTCTCCATTCTATTTCCAAGATTTTGGATCATCTTTACTATCATTACTCTGTAATGATATCATTACTCTATCATTAGCTATCATTACTCTATCATTACTATCATTACAAAATTCTTTTTCAGGTAGACTGGCTATTTCCTCTTCATTTGTTTGGTCTGGTGGGTTTTTACCTTGCTCCTTCACCTGCTGTGTGTTTCTCTGTCTTCTCATTTTGCTTAACTTACTGTGTTTGGGGTCTTCTTTTCATAGGCTGCAGGTTCATAGTTCTCATTGTTTTAGGTGTCTGCCACCAGTGGGTAAGGGTGGTTCAGTGGGTTTTGTAGGCTTCCTGGTGGAAGGGACTGGTCCCTGTGTTCTGGTGGGTGAGGATGGATCTTGTCTTTCTGGGGGGAGGACCACATCCAGTGGTTTGTTTTTGATGTCTGTGCCCTTATTATGATTTTAGGCAGCCTCTCTGCTAATGGTGGTCTTGTGTTCCTGTCCTTCTAGTTGTTTGGCATAGGGTGTCCGGCACTGTAGCTTGCTGGTCATTCAGTGGAGCTGGGTCTTAGCATTGAGATGGAGATCTCTAGGCGAGCTTTTGTCATTTGATATTACGTGGAGCCAGGAGGTCTCTTGTGGACCAATATCCTGAACTCAGCTCTCCCACCTCAGAGGCACAGGCCAGACACCAGCCAGAGCACCAAGACCCTGTCAGACACATGGCTCAGAAGAAAAGGGAGAAAGAAAGAGAGAGCGGGGGTGGGGAGAGAGAGACTGAGAGAGAGGGGGAGAGGAAGGGAGGGAGGGAAGGAGGGAGGGAGGGATGGAGGAAGGAAGGAGGAAGGGTATAAAGTTATTAAAATTAAAAATTGTTAAAAATTTAAAAGTAATTAAAAAAAGAAAGAAAAGAGCAACCAAACCAAAAAACAAATCCACCAATGATAACAAGTGCTAAGAACTATACTTAAAAAAAAAAAAAAGGACAGACAGAACCCTAGAACGAATGGTAACCCTAGAACAAATGGTAACCCTAGAACAAATGGTAAAAGCAAAGGTATAGAGACAAAATCACACACAGAAGCATACACATACACACTCACAAAGAGAGAAAAAGGAAAAAATATATATATATATCTTTTGGGATATAAGCTCTCTAGACCTTTGCCCTCGGTACAAGTGCTCCACATCTTTGATAGCCCTTCTCTTAATCCTCTTGCATCATCACCATCTCTGTACAAGGAAACAGAAGAAAACAATACACTAGTCACCCCTCTCACTCCCTAATTTGACTTAAGCTGGCTTTTGGCCCCTCACTTAGCTGAAACTGCCTCTCTGGAAGTTCAGTGATGATTTCATTACCGAATTGAGGCCCTTTCTCACTCCACAGTGTTCCTTGACATCCACTCTTGTTTCGTTGTGAAATTACATCATGCAGGCAAAAGTGTGTATAACACATGTGCATAGCTTAAGAATAATAATGAATTGAACATCCACGTCTTATCACCCCCATTATAAATGTAACATTATGGTAAATTTGAAGCCCCTTATGAAAGAGAACAGTGTGAAGTTGACCCCCAGCAGACCTGCTTATCCTCCATGCTGATGCCCCTGGAAGCCCCCCAGGCCCTCCATCACCCAGGCCTCCCATAGCCCATTCATCTAGAATCTCCTCTCCTGCTGTGATAGGCCAGCTAATTTATCTGACCAGGGGATCAGATTAGCCTCTGGGACTAATGGGAGGGCTGCACACCATGTCTCAAGTCTGAGCTTCCAGAAACAAGTTCCTGTCTTTGTAGTGAGCCTTCAAGTGACTTAAATCCAAGAAGAGGGAGACCTTTCACTCTCTTCATATTTAACTTAAAAGTGATCACCATGGGCTTCCCTGGTGGCGCAGTGGTTGAGAGTCCGCCTGCCGATGCAGGGGACACGGGTTCGTGCCCCGGTCCGGGAAGATCCCATATGCCGCTGAGCGGCTGGGCCCATGAGCCATGGCCGCTGAGCCTGCGCGTCCGGAGCCTGTGCTCTGCAACAGGAGAGGCCACAACAGTGAGAGGCCCACGTACCACCAAAAAAAAAAAGTGATCACCATGTTAGGGATCACGTAGTCTGCTTCTATTTGCAGTTCAGTTTAGTCCAATTTCCTGAGATATTTGTTACCCCCTAGAGAAATGAATTGGGCTGTTTTTCATTTCAATTTTGAGTGTTATAAAACTTCTTATACAGCTTTTATGTTATTATAGAACTCTAGTTACCTTATTATAAGATTCATTCTTTTTAAGGCATCTTCCCAATGTCTCAAAATTCAGTGGAGGGCATCAGGCTTTTAGATATTCACTGTGAACTAAGCTGGCTTCTAAGGAAATCAGTGGAAAGTTATCAGTGCATATCTGAACCTGAGTTAGGATGATGTCTGCTTGCTTTGTATAGTGATCTGATTTATCCACATGTTTGTATTAATTAACCGCCCCCCCAAAGCTAGCTCTGTCTACTGAAGGCCAGACATTGAAAGAAATTGACTTTAAAAACTGTCCTGTGTTGAAAATATTTCTGAAGAGCTTTGAAGCTGATTATAAGGGAGATTTCACAGCCCACCTGTTCGGCAGCCTTTCTAAGAGCATGTAGCAGTGGAGACACCTTCTGGAACTTTTATAGAAGTGGTCGTTTCTCACAGAAATCCCTCTGGAGAGCTTCGAGGTAAATTCTGGGCACATCCCTCTACTACTCACCTTGCAGCAAAACTCTCTGTAGGAAGTCACTTGAGGGACAAGGTCAACTATGTCTTGCTTTTCCTTATCTAGATACAATCAGGATGGGTCCCTTTTCTAACAAAGAAAGCTTCTAGAAAATACATTGTATGTTCCTTATGTTGCGGCTTCCAGTTACTTTTAGGATGAGAAAAAACTACTTTTTGAGTCACTGCCTTTGGCATGGCATGGCATGAAGTAACCAAGGAGAAGGCTTCTCTTGTTGACCAGGTAGACTGTCCAGTAAAGCTGTTAAGAGCATGAGATTTGGAGCCAGGCTAACTTAGCTCAGCCACTTACTTGCTTTCTGAGTTTTGTCATCTGAAGACTGAGACCATCATAGGACCTACCTCATCAAGCTGTGGTGAAGATTTAACTAGGCAGTCCTTAGTAAGTGCTTAATATAATACCTGGTAGAGAGTAAGTGATGAAGAATTGTTGGCTGCAGTTACTTTATTAGGGCCTGTCTCAGTCTGTTCGGACGGCTATAACAAATACCAGAGACTGGGTGGCTTAAAACAGTAAACATTTATTTCTTACAGTTTTGGACGTTGGGAAGTGGTTCTTAAAGTTCCACAGGTGGTTCCAATGGACAGCTGCAGTGAGAACTATTGTTCTAAAAGCTCCAACTGCATCTCCTTTTGAGAACCTTTAAAAATACAGTTTTCACCCCCCTACAGTCTGAGTAACTTGAGTCTCAGCTGCTCAGTTATGTCCCACCAACTTGCAGTACGGGTGGCCAGTTGGAAGCATTCTGGGATATAATAAAGAGCTAAGGCAGGCTGCTTTCCATGTGAGGAAGCATGTGCGTGCCAAACGGAAGCAGATGATGGTGTTGACAGTGATGTTGACAGTGATGAGGGAGAGGAGGAGGATGGAGAAGAAGACGACTAGAGAAGTGGTGGGTGGCAGTCAGGGCTATCCAGCGGTGGAGGCAGGCGTGGCAGGACAGGGGCCTAGCAGCCACGGGGACAGGAGAGGTGCCCATCCTCCTCCTGCCACTTTATTTTTACTGTTTTCGCACACCTCTTCCTGCTGGCATTGGGCACGGGAGGTTGACAGGCACAAACAGCAAATGTAGGGGGAGCATAGGTGCCCGAGTGATTGTGGTGACCCCTACTCTCTGCTCCACTGTTCTCTCTTATTTCCATCCCTTCTGGCTAGCCAGCCACCCAACCTTGCTCATGGACAGGCTGGGGAGGTGGCAGTAGATGGGGATAGACCTCGGGCTGTCGTCTCTCAGGATGGGCTCCTCACCCCAGGGCCATGGTCCTGCCATTCCACCTGCTAATATGCACTGGAACTTCCCACTCCATCTCCATCTCCCCTTTGACCTCCTTGACCAAGGCTGCCATTATCTTTTTTCTGGATTTCTAACACTGTTTTCTATGTGGGCTTGCTGATTTTTATTTTTTAAAAAATCATAAAAAAACAGAGCATCCCATTAGGTTATGCTTTCCATCGCTGTTTACAGCATGGTTCAGAGTTTTGGTCATTCTAGGGTTGTCCCCTTCTAATCCATGCTCCCTTCTGCAGCCCAAGTGAACTTTTCAGATCATTTCCCTTCCCCATTTAAAACCTCTGGGAAGACTCTCCATTTTCCTGAGGATAAAGCCAACTCCTTAGTGAGGCTTACAAGGCCCTTCAAGGTCAAGCCTCCTGCTCCCCAGCCTCCCCCTATTTGGATATCAAAATGAGAAAATGACCCACAGCAGCTACTGGTCTCCTATCAGGGGTCTTAGCATGGTTCAGAGGTCCAGTTTGAGTTTCAGCAGTTCAAGGTTATGAATGTGTGCTATTCAGTATGACCGATTTCATTGTCGAGATATTTTCTCCTACAGTTACACCCCCTACTTCCATTGCTTTTAATGTTTAATCTGTGTGCCACGTTCAGCAAACCACACGTCTTTACCTGTTAGACCTTATCAGGTGGTTTTTTACATTGCCATTCTTCCTCTCAGCTGTCTAACCTCTGCTTCTCTAATTTTCTCAAACCCCTCTCTCTCTACCGCTTTCCCTCCCTCCCTTCCTCTGACTCTACACATCATAAGCCTCCTCCAGATTAGATAGGCCCCCCAGTTCGCGCTTCTAAAGGGGGCAGATTATAATCATCACTTTAAATCATGTTAAAAGTAGGCAAATGCTTGAGCCTCTCTGAGCACAAACACAAAGTTCCAGCCACTTTTCCATATTTGTGGTCTTACACTTGCTGATCTTCCCCCTTCGGGAAGCAAATGACAGATGAAACAGATGGGACTGGCTCAGCGCCTTCCCCATCAGCACGTTCCAGCTCTGCCACATGAACAGGAGGAGCGAACTGCAGACATACACACATGGAAGACAGCCTGCCTTAGCCCTTTATTATGTCCCAGAATGCTTCCAACTGGCCACCCGTGCTGAGGTGGAAGTTGGTGGGACACACGGAGTAGCTGAGACTCAAGTTACTCAGACTGTAGGGGGGCGAAAAACAGCTCCCAGGCAGCTCAGGGTGGGTGAGGCAGCTCCTGCTGAGCCAGGGCAGTGCTCCAGAGAAAGGTGCAGCCAACACCCACAGCACCTAGGGGATGGGTGCGTCGTCTTAGTGAAGGGGACCTAGTCTGTGCACCAACAGCATCTGCTGCTGTCAGTAATTTCAAAAAAATATTAAACAACATATGAGCCAAACAAAACATACCTGAAGGACCTTTTTATCCAGCCAGTGGCCATTTGCACCCTCTGTATGGATATTCCCAGAATCCAGGTGCAATGAATCAACGAATTAAAAATGTTTACTACAAGGCTGCCCCCACCTTTTTTTTGAGACCTTGGCTGCACTGCAGAGAATTCAGCAGATGTGCGACATAAACCATTCCATCTCCAAGTGTGGTCTGAAACACAACACACAACATTAACTGGAACACAAGCCTGTTCTTTGGGGTTTTATTTTGATGCAACACTGCTTCCAGTGAAGGGAGACCCGGAAACAAGAGTGGTGGACTTCTTTTAATTTTTAACACAAAAGATTGTATTGATCCTTACCCAAGAATTGAAAATAAACTATGGGGAGGGAAACTGCTGAGCCCAAACCAGTGTGGCTGATGGGCAGTGTGTCTGACATTCACGCAGTTCTGTCACAGCTTAAGGGAGGGTTTCTTTGCTGGTTCCTCCTGTGATTCTGATATGGGCAGCTCTGGAACTGGAGCAGTATTGATTTTCCTTGTTTGCTATGCATTCTTTTAAAAATAACCGAATCTAATCCCGTTTGGGTTAGCATAACAGGAAAGTAATCATCTGTTCCTGAGAGTAAAATAAAATCTGATCCAAAAAACTCTACCAACATTCTATTTCAATTCTTTGGAGCAGGTTTTCCATTTTACTGATAAGTTAAAGCCTTCGTTATGGTGAAGGTTTCTCTGTCTGCCGCCTATTAGCAGCTGGGCTGCTTTACTGGTCTCCTTTGCTTCCAAAAGACCTCTCGCTTCCCCATTGTCCAGGTGTCATTGTCAGCTGAGGTGTTGTTTTTCCTCAGGTCTGAAGGCACTCTACAGCTTCGTATTTTTCCTTTTCCAGATATTCCCCATTTGCTTTTTTTTTTTCATTCAGCACAACATCCCAGGGGGGTGCAAGTGTTGGATGAGAGTGCAGTTATGTGGGGCAGTGATCTGGCAGAGTCTCCCCAGGTGTCTCTGCTGCCCTGGGGTGATTTAATAAGTGCTCCGAATCATCCTCTGCTGATCTTCTCGGTCCCTAGCTGGTAAGGCTGAGTGAATGCCCCAGATTAATTACCAGCTTCAGCCCTTAGCCGTCCTCTGGCCCTTCCTACCCATGGCGGGTCCTAAATTTGGCTGTACAGTAGAATTACCTGGGAAGACTGTTAAAAACCTAACTCCTGGGCCCTACTTGAGACCTGCCAAATCAGAATTTACCCAAGGATGAGGTTCAGGAATCTTTAATGAGCTTCCCAGCACCCAGCCCCTGTGTCCTCTGCCCAGAATGGTGTGATTTCAGCCTAAGATAATGTGAACTAGAGGCACCTGACCTGGAAGAAGACAAATGGAAGTTTGTGCAAGAAGATGAAAAGAGCTTTTCTACTCTTCTCTGAGGCCATCCCAGGTGGGGATGGGGTGGAGGTGGAGGTGCAGAATAGCCAAATTACCCTGCATGCTGCTTACCTGTTCTCATTCAACCATCCATCCATCCATTCAATCAGATGCTCAGATATTGAGCTCATGCCCTATTTATAAGACCCTGTCCTATGTGAGCTGTAAAGAGGGAATACCTTGGACCCTGCCCTCCAAGAGCTCACAGTTCTTAGACGGTGCTAGCCCAGTGATTCCCCAAGGGGAATCTGAACTGATCTCACTTCTTAAAAAGAGCAAGCGGGAGTCAGCGCAGAGTCTTCACCAGGCGAGAAAATAGTAACATTAATTTTCCCCATCATATTGATTTTCCTAAATATGGTAGATAAAATTGGTTTTTAACTTATAGTAATGATATAAAATTTTCCTTTAAAGTAAGCCTACTGATTAACACCACAATGTGCTATCACTACATAATCATTTGAATAGTTATAATTTAAAAGACTGAATACCAAGTGTGGGTGAGGATGTGGACCAGCCGGAGCTCTCATCACTGTGGGTGGTAGTGTAAATTGGTGTAAAGCCACGTTGGAAAACTGGCAGTTTCCTATAATGTTATACAAATACTATACAATCCAGCATTTCCCTTCCTCAGAATTTACCTAAGAGGAATGAAAACATATGTCCACACAAACTTCTACACAATTGTTCTTAGCAACTTTATTCATGTTATTAAAAGCTGGAAAAAGCCAAGGTGTCCATCAACAAGAAGATAGTTAAACACGCTAGTCATCATCCATACTCTGGAATACTGCTCAGTGTTAAAAAAAAAAAAAGAGAAGAGGCTACTGCTCCTTGCTACAATATAGATGATTCTCAAAAATGCTGAGCAAAAGAAGTCAGACACAAAAGAGTACATATTTTGGATTCCACTTATATGAAACTGTAGGCATAGCTTAATCTATAGTGATAGAAAGCAGATGAGTGTTCGTCTGGAGCTAGGGGTGGGGGAGGGGGAGGAATTGACTGGTAGGGGCACAAGGGAACTTTTGTGTGTGTGTGTGCATTTTATTTTTTTAATTTAATTTAATTTTTTATACAGCAGGTTCTTATTAGTCATCAATTTTATACACATCAGTGTATACATGTCAATCCCAATAGTCCAATTCATCACACCACCACCCCCACCCCCCACTGCTTTCCCCCCTTGGTGTCCATACGTTTGTTCTCTACATCTGTGTCTCTATTTCTGCCCTGCAAACCAGTTCATCTGTACCATTTTTCTCGATTCCACATATATGCATTAATATACAATATTTGTTTTTCTCTTTCTGACTTACTTCACTCTGTATGACAGACTCTAGATGCATCCGCCTCTCTACAAATGACCCAGTTTTGTTCCTTTTTATGGCTGAGTAATATTCCATTGTATCTATGTACCACATCTTCTTTATCCATTCGTCTGTCGATGGGCATTCAGGTTGCTTCCATGACCTGGCTATTGTAAATAGTGCTGCAATGAACATTGGGGTGCATGTGTCTTTTTGAATTATAGTTTTCTCTGGGTATATGCCCAGTAGTGGGATTGCTGGATCATACGGTAATTCTATTTTTAGTTTTTTAAGGAACCTCCATACTGTTTTCCATAGTGGCTGTATCAATTTACATTCCCACCAACAGTGCAAGAGGGTTCCCTTTTCTCCACACCCTCTCCAGCATTTGTTGTTTGTAGATTTTCTGATGATGCCCATTCTAACTGATGTGAGGTGATACCTCATTGTAGTTTTGATTTGCATTTCTCTAACAATTAGTGATGTTGAGCAGCTTTTCATGTGCCTCTTGGCCATCTGTATGCCTTCTTTGGAGAAATGTCTATTTAGGTCTGCTGCCCATTTTTTGATTGGATTGTTTGTTTTTTTAATATTGAGCTGCATGAGCTGTTTATATATTTTGGAGATTAATCCTTTGTCCGTTGATCCGTTTCCAAATATTTTCTCCCATTCTGAGGGCTGTCTTTTCGTCTTGTTTATGGTTTCCTTTGCTGTGCAAAAAGCTTTGAAGTTTCATTAGGTCCCATTTGTTAATTTTTGATTTTATTTCCATTACTCTAGGGGGTGGATCAAAAAAGATTTTGCTGTGATTTATGTCAAAGAATGTTCTTCCTATGTTTTCCTCTAAGAGTTTTATAGTGCCCAGTCTAACATTTAGGTCTCTAATCCATTTTGAGTTTATTTTTGTGTATGGTGTTAGAGAGTGTTCTAATTTCATTCTTATACATGTAGTTGTCCAGTTTTCCCAGCACCACTTATTGAAGAGACTGTCTTTTCTCCATTGTATATCCTTGCCTCCTTTGTCATAGATTAGTTGACCATAGGTGCATGGGTTTCTCTCTGGGCTCTCTATCCTGTTCCATTGATCTTTGTTTCTGTTTTTGTGCCAGTACCATATTGTCTTGATTACTGTAGCTTTGTAGTATAGTCTGAAGTCAGGGAGTCTGATTCCTCCAGCTACAAGGGAACTTTTTAAGATGATAAACTTTTTTTTCAAATACATTTCTCTTTTTTTTAATGTTTTTTATTTATTTATTTTTGGCTGCGTTAGGTCTTTGTTGCTGCATGCGGACTTTCTCTAGTTGTGGCGAGTGGGGGCTACTCTTCGTTGCAGTGCGCAGGCTTCTCATCACGGTGGCTTCTCTTGTTGCGGAGCACGGGCTCCAGGAACCCAGGCTTCAGTAGTTGTGGCACGTGGGCTCAGTAGTTTTGGCTCGCGAGCTCTAGAGTGCAGGCTCAGTAGTTGTCATGCTCAGGCTTAGTTGCTCCATGGCATGTGGGATCTTCCTGGGCAAGGGCTCGAACCCATGTCCCCTGCATTGTCAGATAGACTCTTAACCACTGTGCCATCAGGGAAGCCTGATGATAAACTTTTTAAGTGTTCTGTATATTAATATGGTAGTGGTTACACTGGTATATATGTATTTGCAAAAACTCATCAAACTGTATGCTTAAAATGAGTGTATGTTAATTATACCTCAATAAAATAGATTTATTAAGTGATACTCAACAGGGCAGAACTCATGAAGTTGGTAGTCGAATGCCTGGTAGTGGTACTCAGGTACGTGGTAGACAGTGGACAGTATCCTAAAAGATGTGCACATGAAATGCTGTGAAACTTCAGAGGGAGGAAAAAGTTCTTCAAATGGGAAGAAGGGAGAGAGTGGTGGGACCTTCATATAATAGGTAACATTTCTGCTGAGCCTCTGAGAAAAAGTAGAGAGCATGTGGGGCAAGAATGTATCAAAGTGAAATTGGGTTGAAATTAATATAAGGGGCCTAAGATGGGGGAGGGGAGGAGTCCCTAAAAAAGCCACATGCACCCTGGGGAAACAGGAAGAATGGGGGCGACCCCACCACTTTGGCCTTTATGACGTCAATTCAGTGAAACCTGGACATAAGGGCTTCAGCACCAGCTGGTGCAGTCACCAATTTCCCCCTCAGCCCTCTGCTCTGAGAATTGGAGTGGCAGCAAAGCAAACGCAGGGCCAGGACCAGGGTGGAGCAGTCCAGGCACCCAGAGCAAGCATGATGGGAGGCAGGGTCCCACAAAGGCTGAGCCCTCACTAACAGGCCCCGAGAGTGAGTGCCTCGCATCCTCATCCTGCTTTCTGGTTATCTGGGAGCAGGAGCCCTGGTGACTCATTCTTTCCTAGCCATGCTGAGTGCCCCCTGCAGGCCAGGCACTGTGTTAGATGGCGTATTAGATACAAGTCCTCAGGGGGCTCGCAGTCTAGCAGGAAGGGGAAAAACAAGTGTGAGAGGAGAAACCCGGTGGCCGTGGGTTCTCAGAGGAAAGACACTGGACCCAGACTGGGAGAGGGTGGTCAGCAAACTTTTGGAAAAACTGAAACCTCAGTTATGATTTGAAGAAGGTAAATCCAAGAGAGGGTGTAGGGCAGTCCCTTCTCAACCGGCCTCGTCTAGGATTTGGAGTTTGGCCTTAGAAACCAAGAGCCTACCCTGGCACTGACTTGCAACAGCTGATGTGACTCTTTCCCTCCATCCCCATGCCTCTGTAGGTTTGTGATGTGGCCAAGGAAGCCCTACAGTGCCCCCCTGTCCCAGGTGGAATCCATCCCAGTAACCTCGGCATCTGTCAGCTTGGCAGCAGTCCCAGCAATAGAGTCCCCTGAGATGGATCTGAGTGATTTTGTTAAGTAAGTGCAAAGGCAAAGCCAGAATGGATTTCTTTAAATAGCATTCTTTTCTCTACACTGACTTACATTCTCAAACTCGTCTTTCATGTATTCTTCCAGCAGTTTAATGAGTGCCTTCTCTGTGTTAGGCCCTGGAGGGGGCATCTGGGATACAGAGTTGAAAGTCATCTCTGCTCTCAGGGAATCATAGCCTCCTGAGTCCTGAGGGACTGAGCCCTTCTGATCATATTGCCCTCTCCATCTGCCAAGCCAGGGTCAGGTCAAGGGTAGAAAGCAGAAAAGGATATGACAATTGGCCATGTGTTATATGCTCACAATAAAATGTTCCGGCCTTGGGGACACACCCAAGTTGTCTGAAGAACTGCCAGAGCTTCTGAGAACTTTCTGTAAGTCAGACAAGGGCTTGATAGCCCAGGAAAAGAAGGGTTGGGGCCTATGGAAAATGGACGAGTTTGATGCCCTAGACTGCATGTTTGGGGGCAGGTAGTAACAGAGCACTGACCAGCTGACCCTTGAGAAACGTGTCCCTAGAATGAGAACCCCACTTATTCTTTGGGGCGCCGTAGAAGGGAGAGGAAGACAGGGCCATCATGCAGCTGAAAACTGTGTTGTGATGCTTGCCAAATGAGTGATTCTCCACATTTCATTGAACTCCCCAGGACTATCCTTGTGGATGAAGAAGTTGGATCTGAAGAAAGAGAGACCAAAAAAGCACAGGTGTCCATCATGGCGGTCTCAGATGTATGGTTTCCTTTCCCTGGGGTGGGTGGGCTGCACATCTTTATCCGGGTTCCTTCCCAACCAAACACCGACAGAACCAACACCTCAGTGAGAACCCAGACACCTCAGCAAATAGATTTTCTCTGTAATGGAAAAGCCATTTACCTCTAACCTTGGCGATCTTGTGCTCTTCCCAGCCCCTAGATAGAGGCTACAAAAGGAGAACTGTCTTCCACAGTAAAAACAAAGAGTAGATTGAGAGAGTTTACAAATTCATACTCTTAAATTCTCCTTTTAGAATGATGACCTAAGGAAATCATCAGAAATACAAAGATGTATGTACAAAGGTGTGTGTTAAAACAGTTTAGAAATAGCAAAAAATTAGGAAAATTACTGTATGTCCATGATAATATGCAATCTTTTAAATAAGGTTTGTCTCAATATTGGCAGAGTCGGGGAAAGCAAGCATTTTCACACTTCGTAGGTAGGAGTATGAATTGGTGTAGCCTCTCTGACATGCAATCTGGCAGGTGTATCAAAATTTAAAATGCACAATTCCTCTGCTAAAATATTATTCTCCAGATACACCTTTACGTTTACATAAAGACGTGTAACTACCCTTGTACACTGCAGCTTTGTTGGTAAAAGCAAGAAAAATTAGAAACGACTTAATTCCCCCAGTAGGAGATTGGTCAGATAAACTAAATTGCATCTGCACAAGGCAGTACTATGAAATGCATTTTAGAAAATGAAAAAGTTCTCTCTTTACTGATTTGGAGCAATCTCTGATATATTAAGTAAAAAATACTACATGTTCTGTTTTTTAAAGTATTTTAAATGATGCTTGTAAAGAATATTTAGTCATATGGGAAGGTATCATTCATGCTATAATGTTAACTGAAAAAATCAGAATACAAATATATATACTCACACTATACACACACACTGTTATATCTGCAGAATAATCTGATGATGGATTTGTATTTCTTCCTTTGAAGCTTTCTGTATTTTCCACATTTTTTAGAATAAGTATGTGTGTGCATATAAAACACTTATCTTTTAAATGTTAATTCTTTTCTTTTGTATATATTTTGAAAGATGTCATAGAAAATTCAAGAATACAGAAACATGAAAGCAAAAATTCTCAAAATCCCACCATTCATAGAAAAATTTCAGCAAATAACCTCCTAGATATCTCTATTTGCATATGCAGATCTCTGAGTGAATTTATGCACACTCACACTTGCAGGTGTGGTACATAGGCCTGTGTAATATTACATAAGTGGAACTGCCTTTTTACTCAGTAATATGTTGTGCACATCATCCCTGGTTTATAAATATACACTGCATCCTCCTCCATGGATAGCAGTACCACACACACTTCACTTAAAGGGACCCCCTAGTGATAGGTATTTAGTTTACTTCCAAAGTTTTGCTATTACAGAAAACACTGAAGTAAACATCCTTGTACATACATCTTGGACACCTCCCCAGTTATCTCCGTAGGGAAAAAAAAAAGTGCTATTTAAAAAATATATACAACATACTTCATTTTTCTATCAGCTAGGGGGAGGAGCACGTTGATGACAAATTATGAATGTTTGCAAGTTTTTCCTCACACTTCTAATTCCCAGGGATTAAAAATGAACTCTGCTGAAACAGAAAGAATAGACACAAACCAGAGTCAGGCGGAGTTTCAGGAACCGCCATGGATCTTTAAACGGGATGAAATGTTTTCCATTGGGATAGAAGAAGTAAGTAACACCTCATGAGCCCTAGAGTCATCTGATACAATTCTTCTTACTGAACCCCTGCCCCAAGTTAGAAATTTAAATTTGCCCGAGCACTGTTACTGCCTTATCATCATGTATTTTCAGGGTGCTAGGCTAGTCACCTTTCATGGAGTCAAACAAGGTAAAGGCAGGAATCAATCTGTAAATTGGCTGAACTTTAGCTTGCCCTTTGCAGACTCTCATATGGAATGACGTTCTCTGCAGGTGTTTGATATTTTGCCTCTCTATGGAGTGCTGCGGCCACACAGTAGCCACCAGATATCATTCACCTTCTATGGACACTGTGACATCATTGCACAGGCTAAAGCTCTGTGTGAAGTGGATGGAGGGCCCACCTATGAGATAATACTAAGGGGAGAGGCCTCCCTGGTCAACTATTCCTTTGACACCAAGGACATTAACTGTGGATTACAGGTATTGCCAGCCATTGGGAGGAGATTTTCTGGGTTTGCCTTAAACATCGGTCATAGTCTTTGTGCCCTCATCTCTCCTGGAACCCCAGTCAGCATAGTCTCACCATCACCCCTATCCCTGACCCCTAAGCTGCTTCCTAAGCCTGATCATCCCCCCACTGCCAACCATTTGCCAGACATTTTCACTTGCTTTTCTCATTGTCTCCTCAAATTCTGCATGTTAGACACTAAAATTTGCATCTTTATTCTCAGTCCAAAAGCCCATTCCACCCTCTTTGTTTCTTTCAATAGGACTACTCCCTTCTCAGTCCCTTGAGTTTACGAACTCCAAGGAATTTTCCACTGCATTCTGCCCTTCAGCTCCCCACATCCTTACAGGCCCGGGGTTTGCTAATTCATCAAGCATAATTCCTCTGAGTTGGTTTTCCCTTCCCATCACCACTGCGATCATCACACTGCGGGATCTCAAGCCATGCCTAAATTATTACAGCAGTTCTTCTCAAGCTGTGATGTGCATACGAATCACCTGGGAATCTTGTTCAAGTGCAGATTCTGATTCAGTAGGTCCAGGGTGGAGCCTGAGAGTCCGCATTTCTGACAAGCTTCCAGGTGATGTTGATGCTGCTGGTCCACGGACCCATGGAAGCAAGGGATTACAGTGCATTTCTGGCTTCTATCAAAAACTGATCTAAATATCATTGCCAGGTAGATTTCCCAAAATTACCTTGGGAAAAGAGCAAAAATGATTGCATAGAGAAAAGGGTATTGTTTTGTAGTCAGAAGAACTGCGATGTTATCCTGCTTTTACTCCCTACTGACTATGACCTTGGGCACATAACCTAACCTCTCCAAGTCTCAGTATCCCTCATCTCTAAAACGGGATTGGGGCAGCAATTCCTATTTCACCAGATGGTTATGGTTACCTAAGTAAAGTGTCTGGTCAGTACTGTGCCTGAGTCAGAGAAGGCCTTCAATCATGAGTCACTGTGGATCAGAGCCAGTTTCCTCCACCTGAGTAAGGGTGGCCTAAACCCCTCTATTAACTGATGCTCCTTACATATTAAACTTTGTTTCTCATAATTTCCCATTATAAACTGCTCATACATTTATGGCCAAGCTGGTTTACCCACTGGCCCTAATGCAGCCCAGCCCTTTCTGCTTCCATTTTTCCTATTATATTATCTATCTCATCCTCCGCTCTGTCAACTCCAAAGTCACACATACTGTAAGACCCAGCTCAACTCCATCCCTCAGTTGTCTTCCTCTTACACTATATTCTCTTGGCACTTAGAGTCTTTGCCATAATATAATGTACTTTCTAAATCTTGCTTTGGAATAATTGTCAGTTAATTCCATGTGTGTACAACTTCTCTCCCCAATTAGAATTTGTGTTATGTATTCAGATACCATATCTCCTACCAAATATGAATGGGAATTAGACCCCCCATTATATAGCCACTGCATTAATTTTTTTTAATTATTCAGTATTATTACTGAATTGTGTGTGTACATATATGTTTACAGGTTAAAGATTGTGCCTAAAATCAAATTCACCTAACACCTATTGACACCTTGTACGTTACTTTGACCAAATAGAATTTTCTTTCACTCCTTATCTCCAGGGTCTTCTGGGCAATTGGTTTTGGCTCAGCTCAGAGTGCTTCCTTTGTAGCAACTAGTTCTTCCCCTAGTTTGTCCTAAGAGCCCCCGAAGTGGCTTCAGTTTGTGGTTATTGGACCCTCTGAATTATGTTAGCAAAATCTCAGGAAAAAGAATATGGCTGGCCTATTACTCCCCTGTCTCTCCATAAAAGTAGAAAAATTCATTCTAGAAAATTCTGAACTCAAATCTTATCTAAGAAAGCAAATCTTCGTAATATAAAAAAGCTTACTTTAAGATCCTCTAATATGAGTTCTTTGTGGGGAAGAAATCAGAGGTTCAGGAAGGTGAAATGCTCACCCCACAGCCGTACTAAACTAAATTAGTTGTTAGAAGACCTAAGACAGAGCCAGTCTCCAGGGTCTAGTGCTCCTCCCGCCCAGTAGGCACCTGGTTGTGATACTGAAATGTGGATTGGCCAGCATCTACCTCATGGAAAACGAAATCCGTGTCTGTGAGACATGCTTGTCTCCCTGCCTTTGTCAGGATGACAGCAGCATCCCAGAGGGTGGAGTCACTCTTCTCCTTCTTCTCCTCTCAAGCTGTTCGACCATGTCACAGAGAGTGAAATCACACTCAAGAACACTGGGAAAGTTGGCTTTGAGTTCAGCGTTCTGACTGACCCCCAGTCTTCGCCAGACAACCTTCTGCCTGGAGTGCCACTCATCCAGCCTCTCTCAGTAAGTAGCCCATCCCCCCCAACCCATGACGGCCACCTGATGATGGTAGGAGGGGCCCAAACCCAAACCTGCAAGCCACACCCCAGGAGCTGAGATTGTGCTAAACATTCACTGCCTGGATTATGGGTGTGATTTTTTTTTTTTAATTAAAACTAACAAGCTCTCAGAGACAAGAAAAATAAATATATCCAAGCCCTTCCTTCATTCATTAAACAACTATTTAGTGTGTCCTCCATTAGCCAGGCACTGTTCAGGCACCAGGGGTTAAACAATGAACAAGATATACAATCCCATGGATTTTTTTTTCATGATTATAAGAATAGTTTATTTCCACTTATGTCTTCACACTTCCCTTGTAATTCCTTGAAGCCGAGGGCCTGCTCTACTCTGACTACAACAAATAAAAGCAGCTTTTTGTTAGCAGTAGTGAAAACACCAGTAGACTGCAGTGAGCCATATTGGTTTTAGAAGCAAATGGAAGAGATGGTTCCTTGTACATATTATGTTAATCTAACAGTTTTAAGGAATTTTTGTCGAGTTCATCTCATCATGAAAATAATACATAATTGTTATAGAAAAATTGAAAGATATGAAAAAGGATAAAGAATGAAATCATAATTGTTCATCATCTTACAATCCACAGATAAAAGTGCTGTCATCTTGGATGATAGAGTCTATTCTTCCCCTAAATTATCACATATATTTGGGTCTATTGCTAGTTTCTCTGTTCTTTATTGATCTGTTTGCCAGTACCTACATCCATAATATACTATTTTAAGTGTTACAGCTTTAAAATACATCTTAATGTCTATTAAGTCAACTCCCTTTTAATTCTTCTTTTTCCAATTTGTCTTAGATATTCTTTTGAATTTTACTTTTATGTTCTTTCTAAGTTGAATGCCTACTTTTCTTTCTTTCTTAATTAATAATGAAAAAATGTGAGTACACATTTGCCTCAGTATACCTTTAGCTCCATCTCATAATTTTAAAGAAAATTATAGATTGAAAAAAGGAAGTTAACTTTGCATATTTCATACATTTTAATATCAACCATTATAATTTTAATTATTTTCTAAGTTGTCTAGAATTGTAGTTTTATCTACAAGTGTAATTTTAAAGTATATTTTTCTCTTTTTCAAATTTCCAAATGACTCAGCTTTTTCTTTTTGTTATTGAAACTCTTGTTAATGTGAAGTTAATACTGAGTTTTTCATATCATGGCCAGGTAATATGACCTTCTGAATTCCTACTTTTATTAGTTTGTTAATATATTTTAGTGGTCTAAAATGATTTTTTAATACCAGTGAATGTTTGGAAACAATGTTGTCTGGACTGTAGAATGCAGATTATGATGAATCTTTATTAAATTAACCTCTATTAAATTATATTATCCAAATCTTGTATCCCTTTTTCTGTTTAATTATTCTAAGACTAAGAATGGTATATAAAAAGTTTTCTAAGACTAAGAATGGTTTATAAAGGGTTTTGGTATATAAAAGACTAAAAATGGTATATAAAAAATATATAAATTTTTGTTTTATCCATTTTCATTTCTGTCTTATTTAACACACAAGATTTAATGACTATTAAGTGTTCGTCCTGCACTGTATATTTTATCTATTTTAAATTGCCACTTTCTTCCCTTTTAATGCTTTTTACTTTGAATTCTTCTTTGGTATTAATATTGTGTCTTTCAAAGTACCATATTAGCTATCTTTCACAAGGTTTGGTATATTGTGTTTTTATTGTGGTTCAGTTCTATACATTTCATAGTAATCACAAGTATATCTTTTTCTTTGGCTGTGGGTTCACTCTGAGGATATGTCTTTCATTTATTATATCTTCAAGTATTGCTTCTCCCCTATTTTCTCCAGTCCTTTCTGCTAAAGCAACTTTTAGACATATGTTGGACCTTCTCATTCTGTCCATGTTTCTAAACCTATATGTCACATGTGTATCTCTTTACTCTTTATCTCTCTAAACTGCATTCAAGATAATTACCTCAGCTCTTTCAGTTAACTAATTTTCTTTTCAACTGAGTATGATCTACTGTTTATACTCCGCATTCCTAACCCTACTCTGCATTCCTAACCCTATTCTGCATTCCTAATTTCAGTGATCATATTTTTCATTTCAAAAATTCCACCTGTTATTCACCTCTTTCACTGGGATTTTAATTTCTTCATTTATCACTAATGATTTTGTAGATTCTTTTAAGTTATTCTAATTGAGTTATTAGGGATGCCATTATTCCTATTTGTGTGACTGTTAACTCTCTTTCATTATCAGTGCTTTCCCTGTATGACATGTAATTTTTGACTTGGGATCATCTTCCACTGACACCGTTTTCTCTGTGACAACCTCATTCACCCTGGATTGCAGGGTGGTGCTACAGTAGTGTTGCAGTTGTTTTTGCCAGGTACCCCAAGGGGTCAGATTTTGAGTTAATGTTTTGTTTGTTTGTTTGTTTTCTTTCTTATTGGAGTATAGTTGCTTTACTTGAGTTAATGTTTTGACCTGGATTAACCACAGTGATCTGTCAGTGTGTGTGAAGACTCCATGCACATGCATGATACAGGCTTGAGCATTCTGTATCCCATGGGATACATATTTTCCCCACCTGGGATCCCAGAGAGATACAAGCTTCCTTGATTCTCCCCTGAAGTGCAGAGAAATAACAGGAGTGGCCGCCCTTCATGGCTCCAGCCTCGTGCAGGGATTTGCCCTGTGTGCCCACCTCACATGGGTCCAGGCTGCATCTCTCTATTTCAGTCCTTGGGTGGTAGGAACTGTAGTTGGGTCTGATGTCACCCATGGTCACCAAGTAAAGGCTCTGAACTTAACCACACTGGCTAGGTTCCATCTGTTTCTTTTTCACATCAGAGGATCTATTTTCTTTCAAGCTCACTATATATTGAAAGAGAGTTTTGTTGTTGCCTTTGTTGTTGTTGGGCCTTATACAGAATATCCTTACACTTGTAGCATGAGAGGGAGCTATAACAGTGCAGTCACCAGCATTTTCAGAACCAGAAGTAGGAGGATTTTTCATCCCCATATACTTTTTCCTGGTTTGGGGTTACTCCCTGTCCCTGACTCTCTGCTCCTGCTGTTTACACACGGTGGCTTCTTGAATCTCATTGATACAATGGATTAGATATTATCTTATTTTTTCTTCTTTCTTATAGGAACTCATAGAATATATTTGCTCTTATTCCTCAGAATCATCACTGTGTCATGGGTCCCCAGGATCATCCCCCAGGTTTAACGATTCTCTAGGGGGACTCACCAATAAGTTGTACTGGTGACTATGATTTATTCCAGCCAAAGAATACAAGCAAAATCAGCAAAGGGAAGAAGCACATAGAGCAAAGTTCAGAAGAAACCCGGCGCAGGCATCCAAGAATTCTCTCCCAGTGGAGTCAACGCAAGATGCTCCTAATCCCCCAGCAATGAGCTGTGACTACACAATATGAGAGCTACCACAGAAGCCCACTGGAGACTCAGTGCCAGTGGGGCCCAGTCACACAGACACCCTCTGCCTGGCACATACCAAAATTCCAGTCTCCCAGAAAGAAAACAGGTGTTCAGCATAAACCATAGTTGTTTGCACAAAAAAGTTGAGGCACAGTGAGCCATTCTTACCAACTTTGCAAGCAGGCCTTTCTAAGAGTAGCAGTTTTAGGACTGCTATGTTAACTCTTTTTTGTACTTCCCCCTTCTTTTGAACTGGACGTTGTTTTTATGGTTCCGAATGGGATTTTTTTCTCTGTATGTTTTTTCTTTTCTATATTTACCAGATTTCCTGCTATAAGGCCAGATTCTTAAAATGAAAACAAATGTTTACAGAGTCCTGCAGTGTACATAAATGCTTGAACATATAACTAGATAGAGAAAAATTTTCCACCAGAATAACATGAGAGAACTATTGGTTATTGGAAAAATACATTGTTACTGCTCAAGATAAAAGCTGAGACCCACCCCACTACCCTCCAGGGCACTGAGTGCAGGAAGAAAGAGAATTTTGTAGGAAACAAGAGAATTTTGTGGATTGCTCAAGACAGGGGTGAGGAGAAGAGAGAATGAGCGTGGGAAGGTGAATTCTGGGAAACACTGCACACTGCAATTTGACTCCACCTTATAACACTCCCCACATACACACTCACACTCACACATTCCATAAAATGTGCAAAATTTCATAAAATGCTTCATGTGAGTGAGTGCATTGTGAAATTTGGTGACAAGGCTCAGTTCTGTTCAGTGAAGCAGATAGCGTGTAAGGAAGTGAGAGAGTGGAGGCCAAGGGAAGCAAGAGAATGAGGCAATGGCTTCTCATAGAAATGATGGCAATGATTTTTAACTGTCACAGGCACTTTGAGGGTTAGAGATAAGTTTATTAACACTAGTGGGCTCATGGACCCCCATGGTGTGTGTGGGTATGTATTTAAATAAAATATGGATTGATATCCACCAATCAGTGTTAATCATTATTTATGTGTCAGTAGTAAGCACTAGTGATCTTCATTAAATTTTTTCTTGTCTTCATGCTCTAATTTTTCTTCAAAGAATATATATTACTTGTAACATCAAAAAACAATAAAATATGTTCAAAATTATGAGGTCCCTTCAAAAATGACTTTTAAAACACTTCTAAATAGCTTGAACCTATACTAGCATTTTCCCCTAGTTTTTTTTTTCAATGTTGGCTCCTTTTTGGAATTTAAAAAAAAATTTTATTGGGGTATAGTTGATTTACAATGTTGTGTTAGTTTCAGGTGTACAGCAAAGTGATTCTGTTATACATATACATATATCCACTCTTTTTTAGATTCTTTTCCCATATAGGCCATTACAGAGTACTGAGTAGAGTTCCCTGTGCTATACAATAGGTCTGTATTAGTTATCTGTTTTATGTATAGTAGGATGTATATGTCAATCCCAGTCTCCCAATTTATCCCTATAAATATCAGTTGAGTCCATCTTGTTTAATGTATCATTTAAAACTTGTGTTTCCTTATTTGTTTTCAATTTGGATGATCTGTCCATTGTTGAAAGGGGTGTTAAAGTCCCCTACTATGATTGTGTTACTGTCAATTTCCCCTTTTATGGTTGTTAGCATTTGCCTTATGTATTGAGGTGCTCCTATGTTGGGTGCATAAATATTTACAATTGTTACATCTTCTTGGATTGATCCCTTGATCATTCTGTAGTGTCCTTCTTTGTCTCTTGTAATAGCATTTATTTTAAAGTCTATTTTGTCTGATATGAGAATTGCTACTCCAGCTTTCTTTTGATTTCCATTTGCATGGAATATCTTTTTCCATCCCCTCACTTTCAGTCTGTATGTGTCCTTAGGTCTGAAGTGGGTCTCTTCTAGACAGCATATGTACGGGTCTTGTTTATGTATCCATTCAGCCAGTCTGTGTCTTTTGGTTGGAGCATTTAATCCATTTACATTTAAGGTAGTTATCGATATGTATGTTCCTATTACCATTTTCTTAATTGTTTTGAGTTTGTTATTGTAGGTCTTTTCCTTCTCTTGTGTTTCCTGCCTAGAGAAAGTCCTTTAGCATTTGTTGTAAACCTGGTTTGGTGGTGCTGAATTCTCTTAGCTTTTGCTTGTCTGTAAAGGTTTTAATTTCTCCATCAAATCTGCATGAGATCCTTGCTGGGTAGAGTGATCTTGGTTGTAGGTTTTTCCCTTCCATCACTTTAAATATGTCCTGCCACTCCCTTCTGGCTTGCAGAGTTTCTGCTGAAAGATCAGCTGTTAACCTTATGGGGATTCCCTTGTATGTTATTTGCTGTTTTTCCCTTGCTGCTTTTAATATTTTTTGTTTGTACTTAAGTTTTGATAGTTTCATTAATATGTGTCTTGGCATGTTTCTCCTTGGATTTATCCTGTATGGGACTCTCTGTGCTTCGCGGACTTGACTGACTAGTTCCTTTCCCATATTAGGGAAGTTTTCAACTGTAATCAATTCAGATATTTTCTCAGTCCCTTTCTTTTTTCTCTTCTCCTTCTGGGACCCCTGTAATTCGAATGTTGGTGCATTTAATGTTGTCCCAGAGGTCTCTGAGACTGTCCTCAGTTCTTTTCATTCTTTTTTCTTTATTCTGCTCTGTGGTAGTTATTTCCACTATTTTATCTTCCAGGTCACTTATCTGTTCTTTGCCTCAGTTATTCTGTTATTGATTCCTTCTAGAGAATTTTTAATTTCATTTATTGTGTTGTTCATCATTGTTTGTTTGCTCTTTAGTTCTTCTGGGTCCTTGTTAAACGTTTCTTGCATTTTGTCTATTCTGTTTCCAAGATTTTGGGTCATCTTTACTATCATTACTCTGAATTCTTTTTCAGGTAGACTGCCTATTTCCTCTTCATTTGTTTGGTCTGGTGGGTTTTTACCTTGCTCCATCATCTGCTGTGTTTCTCTGTCTTCTCATTTTGCCTAACTTACTATGTTTGGAGGTCTCCTTTTCACAGCCTGCAGGTTCGTAGTTCCTGTTGTTTTTGGTGTCTACCCCCAGTGGCTAAGGTTGGTTCAGTGGGTCATGTAGGCTTCCTGGTGGAGGGGACTGGTGCCTGTGTTCTGGTGGATGAGGCTGGATCTTGTCTTTCTGGTGGGTAGGACTGCCTCCGGTGGTATGTTTTGGGGTGTCTGTGCCCTTATTTTGATTTTAGGCAGCCTCTCTGCTAATGGGTGGGGTTGTGTTCTTGTGTTGCTAGTTGTTTGGCATAGAGTGTCCAGCACTGTAGCTTGCTGGTCATTGAGTGGAGCTGAGTCTTAGCATTGAGATGGAGATCTCTGAGAGAGCTTTTGCCGTTTGATATTATTTGAGGCCAGGAGGTCTCTGGTGGACCAGTGTCCTGAACTCGGCTCTCCTACCTCAGAGGCTCAGGCCTGGCACCCGGGCAGAGCACCAAGACCCTGTCAGCCACACGGCTCAGAAGAAAAGGGAGGAAAAGAAAGAAAGAAAGGAAGAGAGAGAGAGAGAGAGAGAGGGAGGGAGGGAGGGAGGAAGGAAGAAAAATAAAATAAAATAATTAAAATAAAAAATATATTATTTTTTTAAAAGTAACAAAAAAAAAGAAAGAAAGAAAGAAAGAAGAGAGCAACCAAACCAAAAAACAAATCCACCAATGATAACAAGTGCTAAAAACTATACTAAAAAACAACAACAACAATAAAAAACAGACAGACAGAACCCTAGGACAAATGGTGAAAGCAAAGCTATACAGACAAAATCACACAAAGAAGCATACACATACACACTCACAGAAGGAGAAAAAGGAAAAATATATATATTAAAAAAAATAAAGGAAGAGAGCAACCAAATCAATAAACAAATCTACCAATGATAATAAGCTCTAAATAATAAACTAAGATAAACATAAAACCAAAAACAACTTAGATGCAGGAAGCAAACCCCAAGTCTACAGTTGCTCCCAAAGTCCACCGCCTCAATTTTGGGATGATTCTTGTCTACTCAGGTATTCCACAAATGCAGGGTACATCAAGTTGACTGTGGAGATTTAATCCTCTGCTCCTGAGGCTGCTGGGAGAGATTTCCCTTTCTCTTCTTTGTTCTCACAGCTCCAGGGGCTCAGCTTTGGATTCGGCCCTGCCTCTGCATGTAGGTTGCCAGAGGGCGTCTGTTCTTCACCCAGACAGGAGGGGGTTAAAGGAGCCGCGGATTAAGGGGCTTTGGCTCACTCAGACCAGGGGAGGGAGGGGTACAGAATGCGGGGTGAGCCTGCAGCGGCAGAGGCCGGCGTGATGTTGCACCAGCCTGAGGCACGATGTGTGTTCTCCTGGTCAAGTTGTCCCTGGATCACGGGACCCTGGCAGTGGCGGGCTGCACAGGCTCCCGGGAGGGGAGGTGTGGATAGTGACCTGTGCTTGCAACAGGCTTCTTGGGGGCTGCAGCAGCAGCCTTAGCGTCTCATGCCCGTCTCTGGGGTCTGTGCTGATAGCCGCAGCTCACACCCATCTCTGGAGCTCATTTAGGCGGTGCTCTGAATCCCCTCTCCTCGCGCACCCCAAAACAATGGTCTCTTGCCTCTTAGGCAGGTCCAGACTTTTTCCCAGACTCCCTCCCGGCTAGCTGTGGCACACTAGCCCCCTTCAGGCTGTGTTCAGGCAGCCAAGCCCAGTCCTCTCCCTGGGGTCTGAACTCTAAAGCCCGAGCCTCAGCTCCCAGCCCCCGCCTGCCCTGGCGGGTGAGCAGACAAGCCTCTCAGGCTGGTGAGTGCTGGTCAGCAGCGATCCTATGTGCGGGAATTTCTCTGCTTTGCCCTCTGCACCTGCGCTCTCCTCCGTGGCTCCAAAGCTTCCCCCTGCCCACCCACCATCTCCACCAGTGAAGGGGCTTCCTAGTGTGTGGAAACTTCTTCTTCACAGCTCCCTCCCAGAGCTGCAGGTCCCATCCCTGGGATGGGTCTCTGTTTTTCTTTTTTCTTTTGCCCTACCCAGGTACGTGGGCAGTTTTTTGCCTTTGGGAAGTCTGAGGTCTTCTGCCAGCGTTCAGTAGGTGTTCTGTAGGAGCTGGTCCTCACATAGATGTATTTTTAATGTATTTTTGGGGAGGAAGGTGATCTCCACGTCTTGCGCCTCCACCATTTTGAAGCTATCTCCACTAAAGCAGTTAGTGGAGTGATTTTTCCCGTTGACATTCCCACCAGATGTGTTGAAATGTGAGTTTCTTTTGATGCATAGTCTTACCAAATTTGGCAAACTTTACCAATCTTATGGTTTAAAATTGTTTTCAGTATGATCTTAATTTGCATTTCCCTGGTTACTTATAAGGATAAGCAGCTTTACTGTTTGCTTGCCATTCTGTTTCCTCTTTTATGAAATGTGTGCCCACATATGCTGCCTATTTTTCTATTGTTTGTCATTTTCTCGTACCTTCATAGGAATGAATCTTGGAGGAGGAATGTGAGTGGACAGTTTAGCACACTAGGCCCTTGGGATTATCTAGTCCATCAAACTGCCAGAAGCAAGAGTCCATTGTAAATTTTACATAAATTTTACGTAAATCTTAAAATCCTCTCCCATCTTTCTGCTGTATAGGGTTTTATCGGTTCCCATAAAGAGCAGGTGTTGAAGGTTTACTACTTGCCTGGAGTACCTGAGATCTTTCAAAGGAGCTTCCAGATACAGATTGCCCACTTGGACCCAGAAAATATTACTCTGAGTGGAGAGGGAATCTTTCCCCGAATCTGCGTCGATCTCCCCAGGAACCTCAAAGGTACTTCTGCCCTCTATAGTATTTCCCCACTGGATGACAAGATGTGTTTTAGCTGCTTATTATAAGGTTGATGGCAACTCGCATTATTTGTTTGGCAGTCCTCACAAGTTCCCTTTTGTGTTATTCCTGAATTGCAGAAAACGTCAAGAGTTGAAATTGACTTGGTGACCTGAGATGAGTAAGACAAGATAGGGTCCATGGTAGTTCCAAATTAAGACCCCTGGCCAATTTTGCCATCATTAAATTACTTAAAGAGAGATCAGGACATTGTACTTCCAAAAGCCTTTTCCTCCATCATGTGGAGTTGTCACTCACAGATGGCCATTGAGAAGGCAAAGGCTGATTGTACTGCAAGGAATACAGTTCTCAGAATATCAATATGAACTGTACAGAAAGGCAGCTAAGGTTCCAACCCCTTATGCTGGCAGTACAGTTTGGAGGCTAATTTAGACTTATCAGTTGTCTGCCCACATCCTTAGCCAAGGCTTTTCTGGGTAACATCTGGCACCCAGAGCCATCCCTCTGTATCAGAATATTTCTGTCTTGGCAGATCCTGAAGCTCACCCCAGCAGCTCTTTTAGCCACAGACTGACTCTGGCTCTTTCTTCCTGACATGGACTACAGGATGAAGAGTCAAGAGAAACTTCTCACTCTTCTTCATGAACCCTCTTCAAGCTCTTTGAAATCTACATTCCCTAAGCAGCTTCAGACTAAGCCCTCCCACCTCGGCCTTTCCTCCTACCCCACTCCCCAAAGTCACTAACTCACCTGTTGATGGTCATGCATTAAATCCTAATTGTCTGCTCCCTGATAATATGAAGACAAATATTAATAAATCTAAGACCATGTTACACTCTAGTATCTAGAGTTCCAGCCAGCCGGAGGTTAGTCCAACTCTACGTATAATTGTCAAGAAGAAAAGCCTTTGCCACACGGTTGAAAACTGGGTGCCCAGCTGGCCTCATGATGGCAGTAGACATGTTTGCCCAATACAGGGCTTTAAAATAATTTAAATCTGAATACTAGTTGGGTCTTCTGTACTCCAGTTCACCACAGTCCCAGCACTTCCTATGGTTTCATAGAAGGCACTTTAATGACTTTGCTTACCTTGCCCCTCAAGCATTTGAATTTGCGCTGGCTTACTGGTGAACTGGTGAAATCTCTCTCCCCATTGCCCAGCCTGCCTGATTCAGGGGACTGTAGCTTATTTAGTCGTAGTTAAAGCAACTTGAACCAAATATATTCTTTTTGTTAACAGAGAATTAATAAACATGAAGACCAACCTAAAGGGTGACCATCCACCTGGGTTTGTCCAGCATGGAGGGGTTTCCCAAGTGGTGCAGCCATCAGTGCTAGAACTGGGAAAGTACCAAGTAGGCTGGGATCCAGTTGGTCACCCTATGAGTGGCTCAGGATGTTACTGTCATTAAGTTCTTGAGAAACAGTTGGTATCCCACTAAAGCATAATCTCATAAAACTCAGTGAGTTCTCTTTTACAAATTCTACTCATTCACAAATTATCCTCTGAAGCAGAGAAAACATGGCAGGCTAAGTTTCACAAAGTTCACTTCCCTTCTCACTTTATTTACCCTGAGCTTAGAGTCTGTGTTTTAGGCATAATTCATATATTTCTAGCCATTCAGATTTCCTTCTCCTTCCAACCCCCACAGGATGTGAGAAGTATGAAATCTTCTTAAATCAGGCCAGAAAAAACCTAGAAGAAACCAAAAATGAAATGTTTGACCACTTAGAGAGACCTGAGGAAGTGCCTGAGGATGAATCTTCTGAGGTAAGATTGGCTTCGCTCTGCACAGGAAGTAGATTCACAGGAAGCTGCAAAAAAATGTTTTTCCCAGTGGTAACATCTTGCATAACTATAGAACAGTATCAAAACCAGGAAATTGACATTGGTACAAGCCATAGAGCTTATTCAGATTTCATCAGTGTTATATGTACTCGTGGGTCTGTCTCTGCATGTCTCTGTATGTATGCATATCTGCGTCTGTGTGTGGTTCTAATCCAATTTTTTCACGTGTAGTTTTGTGTATCCACCACCACAGTTAAGATACAGAAGTGTTCCATCTCCGTAAGTATCCCTTGTGCTCACTGGGGAAATAGAATTATAAGCAAAAATCTCTTTCCAACCCACAAAATCTCTCCACAAAGGTGGAAGAGAAAGAATCCAACTTTATTATTGATAAGCATTAAAGCAGAAAGTGTTCCGTGTCTCTGTCAGTCTGCTAGGAGATTGCAAAGACAGAAAGAAATCTCAGTCTTTCGTAAAGCCAAGCAGATACAACCTATTATATACATGTTCTCAAGGTAAACAGTAACTAGTCCTTAAGTAAAAACTATAACTAGTCCTCAAGTAAGAGGACTTGACAGCACCATTTGTCACACTTAGTTCATGCTAAATTCACATGGTAATTGGGGTGACCATCTGTGTTAGCTAATTGGCTTTACCCAAAGGGAAAACAAACCTTTTGTGTTTTTATGACAGGGTCCTCTGAAGTTGAGCTCCTATCCTCCCACAGAAATGGCAGGATAGGAGATGGGGCTCTATCTTCCTTGACGATGACATGTCAAAGAGATGGTTCCCAGGTCCTTAAGGAAGATGTTCCTGGGTTGTGAAGCTGATAAAAAGTCTTAGCCTATGAAAAGATTTATATATATTTCCAAGAGACAGAGAAAGATCTTACAAGTTTTCTTGAAAATGAAGCTGGAAGAAGTCTCTACCCTTATTTTCAACAGGGAGAATTGAGCCTCTTTTTTTTTGCCACACCTCATGGCTTACAGGATCTCAGTTCCTGACCAGGGATTGAACCGGGGCCGCAGCAGTGAAAGCCCGGAATCCTAACCACTAGGCCACCAGGGAACTCCCTTGAGTCTCTTATTTTTAATTTGTTTTTTTTTTTTTTTTGCATTTGGAACATTTATTTCAGGAAATACATTTTGTTTTTGCCTTTACATGCTTCTCGCTTATAGCCATCCCCAATCTCCCCACCCCTTTCCCCTGGCAGCCACTATAGTTCTCCATCTCTATAATCTTGTTATGAGTATAGAAGAGTTATGTAAATGGAATCATACAGTATGTAACCTTTTGAGATTATTTTTTTTTCATTCAGCATAATGCCCTTGAGATCCATCAACATAAATAGTTCATTCCTTACTCCATTGCTCAGTAATACTCCATGGCACAGATGTACAGTTTGTTTAACCACCTTGAACCCCAACAAAAATTTTAACACCACAGATATACTGTATATCTATTTATTTACTGTGGCCCTTTGGAGGGCCACAAGCCATTGTAATATCTAAGATTTTCTCACTCTCTCCTCCATGAAGCAACTTTCGCCCCCTTAGGGGTGGTTTTGCCCCCATTGAGAATGCATGTTCTCAAAGAATTTGCTTACTTGCTCTTCTCTCTTGCTCCAGTTAAATACTCAACTCCAGATGGAAGTAGAGCGGCTTATAGTCCAAAACTATGCCACAGAACATCAGAAATCAATTGTCCTTGGTTCCGTGGACAACTTCTGCCATCAGAGTCACCGCAAACCGATCAAGTGAGCGCCCTTCCATGTCGTGTTTGTTTCAGAGTGTGGCAGAGCCAGCGGTGCCCTCCACCAGAGTGCTCCATGAATTAATGATTGACTATGTACGGATGAAATCCACTCGCCTTACATGTCTGCCGTTCTCTAGCAGCCAGCCAACCAGGCAGGTCTCTGCCTCTTAGTCAGAAACCTCCCACTTTGTCTAATAGATGGGCCGGTTTCAGGTCCTTAAGGACCAGCACTGAAGGTGTTTAGAGATGATGGCTAACGCAGCAATGTGGTCTTCTGGGGGAAGTGTCTTGTTCCTAGTCTCCATTCTGGAGAGTGGTGGTTCTCTACTCCAGAGAATAGAATTGTGCAGAGGAGATGGAAGAAAGCCTCACACTCTTGCACATTTGGAAATGTGAGTGGTAAGAAGACCTTGTTAACTGTTTCAGAGTCCAGCTGCCAGAATATATCCTAGACTTTGGTTACATCACCCTTGGTGACGTCCGAACCCACATCATCAAGATCACCAACACCAGTCACTTCCCAGTGTCCTTCCATGCAGAAAAGCATGTCCTTCACGACACAGGTAACCAGGATGGAGACCCTTCCTATTGCACTCTGTCATTTCTAACACGATGCCCATCTGTACTGTCCTGGAGTGCTTCTTCTGGGATCAGCTGAAAGAATTGTTGGGCCATTAATTGATACTTTGAGTGGTCATCCTGCCTCCGATGGGCTGTATCTAGAGCAGCTCTTGATTGCTACTTTTCTTTTCCTCAAAGAAATTTTGTTTGTCTTGGTCCAGGCTTCAGTATTGAGCTAGATCGTGTGAAGAATCTGCCTTACTGTGAAACGGAAACATTTGAAGTGAGATTTGATGCACAAGGGGCCAGCCTTTCTGTTGGAAACAAAAATGTCATTCTGCCCATCAAGGTAAGATGCATCACGAGGCCCAGCTGATCCTCCCCAGCTTCCATCTCTGCTTGCTGATCACCCCTGTGATGATCCAGTTACTATTTCAGAGCCGTGATTCTTTCTCCTATCCCATGCGACACGGTAACAACAATTTTATGCCCACTCTAGGTGGTTGGAGGGCCAGCAGTTCACATCTGTCTCCAAGCCAAGGTGACCATTCCCAGTATGACACTGTCTTGTGGAAAAGTGGAGTTTGCTACAATTCAGTGTGGACAGTGCCTCGTGGAAACTATTCAGCTTTCCAATCACCTCCAAGTCCCTTGTGAATGGTTTATCCACACCCCTAAGCAAGTTAGCAAGGTAAATGAATTGTGGCCCATTGTCCCCTTTTTTCCATCTCCATTTAAGTCAGATTTATAATTCTAATCCGTCACTCTCTTCATTTCACCCTTCTGCTCAAAGACTTTCAGCGACAACCATTGCCCCCTGAATAAAATGTAGGCCCTCAGCCCAGCACTCAAGGACTATCAGGCCATGCTATCTCGCGAATGTCATGTCGTATTTATCTTTGTGCCCTGACACCTGGGAAGTAATCAGTAAACATAGATTGAGTGGGTGGACGGTGGAGGCATTTTCCAAAGAAAATGGTCTAATTGTCTACTATTTATTTGCCAGCTGGAGAAACACATGCCAAAGTACTTAAGACGGAAACTATGTGCTGAATTCAAGCCAAAGACACGGATCTTTGAGATTCAGCCCACTTCTGGGGTCTTGGATCCTGGTGAGAAGTCCAACATGCAAGTGAAATTCATGCCCAAAGAAGAGGTAAGCTTTAAAGAAATGCAGTCTCATTCAGACTCTCTGGATCTCTTTGAGCTGTACTCGAAGTCCATGCTTGATTGGGTCTCCAGGGAAACTTTGAGTGACCTGTCCCTCACTATTCTGATTATGACATTCAGTGCTCTGGTTCATGCAGGAGCTGTGTCCTGGTGGTTAGGAGCACCGGCTCTGGAATCGGCAGATCTATCTAACACTTTGACTTTTACCAACAGACCTGGCTTAGTGGCCTTCTGCCTCTGACTAAGAGGCTGCATGGCTTTGGGCAAATTATTCAGCCTCGCTAAACCTCAGTTTGCTCATAGATAAAATGAAAAATAATAATATCACATGTCCAAAATCCCTTATTGCAATTCCAAAATCCAATAAGTTCTAAAAACTGGGGGAAAAATTTTTTTAAGTTTCGGACCCAAACTAATTTGGCAGAAAAACCTATCTGAACTGACATGAGACTACTTAACCTTTATTTATCCCCCTTGGTTTGCAGACTCAAACACTGCAACTGCAGAAATATTAATGTGTTTGATTACAGGGGATGCTGCTAAGGCTACTATGTAACATAGGGTATATGCTCTGTGTTTACCTTTTTAAAACTCTGAATTTGAAAGCATCTGGCCCCTAGGGTTTCAGGTAAGAAATTATCAACCTGCAGTAGCTACCTCCTAAGGGTCATTTTGAAGATTAAATGAATTAATGTGAATAAAATGCATAGCATACTGCTCTGTATGTAGTGTCTCAATATCTATTTACTATTATCATCAGTAGTTGTGATAATAATAAGTACTTTCTGGTAGACATACTCCCTGGGCCTCACAAGTGTTTCTTTTGCAAACACCATGAGCACAAAGCTACTCCTGACAAAGAATACAGTAAAAAAATAATAAAAATCCTAGAACCAGAGAGGATCTCAAGAGGTTACACTGTAAAGACTTTTGCTGAAAGCCTAAGGCATTTGGGAGATGTTTTTCTTTATTCTTTTAAAAGAAGAAATCGATGTGAGTTTTATAAAATACCCATGGTTAACTCCCGTTTTCCTGGTAACGGCTTTGAGGAAGTGCTTCAGAATCTACAATGAGAAGAAAGAAAAGAGAATGACTTCATATCTGATTCTAAAATAGAGTCCCTGTTTCTGTCATTATCAAAATCTCCCCAACCCTTTTAAAAGAAAAGAAAACTAATGTGTTTGTCATTCTTAGAGAGTCTTAAGACTGCCAGCAGGTTTACTCAAGATTTTGGATGTTTTACTGAAAAAAATACCAGTAAATATAGTAAAAAAAAAAAAAGATTTGTTTGGGCAGTTCCATAAGTGTTGAGTTAGCATTGGTCAAAATTAATAAAATGTTTCCACCAAATGGGATAGGAATTTTTTTAAGTATCATTTTTTACTGAAGTATAGTTAATTTACAATGAATACATATATTTTTTTCAGACTCTTTTCCATTGTAGGCTATTATAAGATATTGAGTATAGTTCCCTATGCTATACAGTAGGTCCTTATTGTTTACCTATTTTATATATAGTAGTGTGTATATATTAATCCCAAACTCCTCATTTATCTCTCCCCCCCACCCCACTATCCCCTTTGGTAACCATAAGTTTGTTTTCTATGTCTGAGTTTATTTCTGTTTTGTAAATAAGTTCACTTGTATCACTTTTTTAGATTCCACATATAAGCGATATCATATGATATTTGTCTTTCTCTATCTGGCTTACTTCACTTAGTATGAGAATCTCTAGGTCCATCCATGTTGCTGCAAATGGTATTATTCCATTCTTTTTTACTCCATTGTACATATATACCACATCTTCTTTGTTCATTCTTCTGTTGATGGACATTTAGGTTGCTTCCATGTCTTGGCTGTTGTAAACGGTACTTCTATGCACATTGAGGTGCATGTATCTTTTCAAATTAGAGTTTGGGAGAGGAATTTATTGGCCGTATACAAGGAACTGGTTAGCCTTGCAACCCATACAGTCCACACCTATATCTTCACCAGCATCAGCAGCACAGAGAAACACTGATGTCCACATTAACAACTCCTAGACATTATAACATGCGTTCAGAATACTTTGTGTTAGAAAACAAGATGAATGAAATGTTTTAGAAATATTTCCCTGGGACTTCCCTGGTGGTGTAGTGGTTAAGAATCCACCTGCCAGTGCAGGGAACATGGGTTCAATCCCTGGTCTGGGAAGATCCCACATGCCATGGAGCAACTAAGCCCATGCACCACAACTACTGAGCCTGTGCTCTAGAGCCCGTGAGCCACAACTACTGAGCCCACGCACCTAGAGCCAGTGCTCCGCAGCAAGAGAAGCCACCGCAATGAGAAGCCCATGCACTACAACGAAGAGTAGACCCTGCTCATCGCTACTAGAGAAAGCCCACGTTCACCAACAAAGACCCAATGCAGCCAAAAAAAAAAAAAAAAAGTAAGAAATATTTCCCTAAAAAGCAGTTAAAATATAGAAGTTTGGATCACATAAGGTGCTAAACCCATAACTATATAGAAAACCTTCTTAGCCAATAATTTGTTCTCTTACTATCTCCAACAACAGGTATTTTTCTGAACTTGTATCTATGTCCTTACACATTCTTTCCATCTGATTTTCCTTCCCTCTGAGCTAAGGTAGTTAAGAGCTCTCCAAATCGCTCAGCCAATCATGCTTTCCAAACCCAAGCCATGAGCCCAACAGTTTCAGAACAACCTGGGCATCTGGTTAAAACTACAGAATCCCCAGCCTTATCCTGCCCCTACCAAGTCAGGATCTCTAGGAATGGGCCTGTGAATATGCATTTTAATAGGTTCCTAAGTGAAACCAGATTAGAATAATTCGTATCATTATCAACTGGTATTTGGATTGTAATTGTATCAGACGAACTGATTGAGCTAGCTGATCATCTCTGACTAGCTGCTTAACTGTATCTTTAAATAATGGAAATATGATCATTCAGATTCTCCAAGAAACAGACCTGGAGTCAAGAATTTGAGTGCAAGCAGATTATTTAGGAAGTGTAGGGAATACTAAAAGAGAAGTAGAAGGTGATAAGGAAAAGGAAGGCAGCTAATAGGGTGTGCAAGTGAGTCAGCTACCTTGGACACTGGACTGATTTATTGATTTATTTATTTTTGGCTGCCTTGGGTCTTTGTTGCTGCATGCGGACTTTCTCTAGTTGTGGCTAGCGGGGGCTACTCTTCGTTGCGGCACACAGGCTTCTCGTTGCGGTGGCTTCTCTTGTTGCGGAGCACAGGCTCTAGTTGCATGGGCTTCAGTAGTTGTGGCATGTGGGCTCAATAGTTGTGGCTCGCGGGCTCTAGAGCGCAGGCTAGGTAGTTGTGGCACATGGGCTTAGTTGCTCCACGGCATGTGGGATCTTCCCAGACCAGGGCTCAAACCTGTGTCCCCTGCATTGGCAGGCAGATTCTTAACCACTGCGCCACCAGGGAAGTCCTGGACACTGGATCTTAATCCCACTGGAAACTCGGAGAAAATATACAAAATGCACATTTCAGAATTATCCCTCTCAGGAGTCTTTATACAGTAACTCCTGAGAGTCGTTGGTTAAGGATTGTCCCCAGAAGGTGTTACTTCTGTGACACTTCTGCCTTGCCCTGCCCTACCCATGGGCAGCAGGGCCCATGAAATGAGAGCCCAGAGGTACAGACCCAGAGGTGCAGATAGTGGCAGTGGGACATCTGAGCACATTGGAGGATCTGAGGGTTATGAGAACAGCATTCACAGGACTGTGATGAAGCACTTGGTACAGTGCCTGGCATGCTAGATACCCAGTATTAACACTCTAATATAAGTTGCTCTCATGCAATTTTATAAGAAAACTTTTCTCTCTTAATCTAAACAGGATCAATTTTGTCCCCCAGTGGCTATCCGTTTTACATGTCACATAACAGAAAAAAATTTAGTTGCTTGTTTTGTTTTTATATTTTCCAGAAATTCTACAGCCAAACCTTGGTGTTCCAGATTGCCCAGAGTGATCAAAAGCTTACTCTACTGGCACAGGGGCAAGGTCTAGAGCCGTGCTTGGAATTTAGTCCCTCAGTTCTGGAGCTGGGGCCACTGCTGCCTTATGCACCTGGAGATGAGGCCGAGGTGGTGGTGAAGAATCCCTGCAACTTTCCCATTGAGTTTTACTCCTTAGAATTTGACCAGCAATATCTTGTAGAAGAGAAGGTGAGCAGAGACCAAAACCAAACTCCATTTTCCTACACATGCTGGGCCTTGCCAGGTACTCTTCTCTCTGCTTGGACAACTTCCTCCTCACCTTTGCTCCTTCTTCCTGTGAACCCTTCCCTGTCAATTTAAAGATCACTTTGCAGGCTTTCCTGACCTACTTCCCTTGCCCTAAGCAGAATTCATTCTTCTTTGTGATCTCATTATACATTTGAAACAACTAATTTAAAAACTAATACATGCTCATGTTAAAATTCAAACAGTAAAGAATGTATGCCATAGTCATTATATTTGAAATGAGTTTCTTGTAGATGGCATATATTTGGGTCATCTTTTTAATATACTCTGGCAGTCTTTGTTTTTAATTGGTGTATTTAGACCATTTACATTTAATGTAATCACGTTAGGGCTTAAATCTGCCTTTTTTTTTTTTTTCCTATTTGCTCTGGCTTGTATATTTTACAATTGCTCCTCCTTGTCCATTTTTTTTTAAACTTTATTCTTTAGAGCAGTTTTAGATTCACAGCAAAATTGAGGGGAAGATGCAGAGATTTTTCATAATAACCCCTGCCCCCACACATGCACAGCCTCCCCCATTATCAACATCCCTCACTAGAATGGTATATTTTTTACAATTGATAAACCTATGTGACATCATAATCACCCAAAGTCCATAGTTTACATTACAGTTCACTCTTGGTGCATTCTATGGGTTTAGACAAATGTATAACAACATGTAGCAATCATTATAGTGTCAAAGTATTTTCATTGCCCTAAATATCCTCTGTGCTCCACATATTCATCCATCCCTCCTCCCAACCCCTGGCAACCATTAATCTTTTTTGCTGTCTCTGTAGTTTTGCCTTTTCCAGAATGCCATATAGTTGGAATCATAGAGTATGTAGATGTTCAAATTGGCTTCTTTCACTTAGTAATATGCATTTAAGGTTCCTCCATATCTTTTCATGGCTTGATAGCTCATTTCTTTTTAGTGCTGAATGATATTCCGTTGTCTGGAAATACCACAGTTTATTTATCCATTCACCTACTGAAAGACATCTTGGTTGTTTCCAAGTTTTGGCAATTATGAATAAAGCTGCTATAAACATCTGTGTGCAGGTTTTTGTGTGAACATAAGTTTTCAACTCTTTAGGTAAATGCCAAGGAGTATGATTGCTGGATTCTATGGTAAGTGTATGTTTAGTTTTGTAAGAAACTGTCAAACTGTCTTCCAAAATGGTTGTAACATTTTGCATTCCTACTAGCAGTAAATGAGAGTTCCTGTTGCTCCTTATCCTCACTAGCTTTTGATATTGTCAGGGTTTTGGATTTTGGCTGTTCTAATAGGTGTGTAGTGGTATCTCATTGTTGTTTTAATTTGCATTTCCCTGAAGGCATATATAATGTGGAATATCCATACATACGCCTATTTGCCATCTGTATATTTTCTTTGGTGAGGTATCTGTTAAGGTCTTTGGCCCAATTTTTAATCAAGTTATCTGTTTCCTTATTGTTGAGCTTTAAGAGTTCTTTACATATTTTGAATAATAGTCCTTTATCAGATGTGTCTTTTTCAAATATTTTCTCCCAGTCTGTGGCTTGTCTTTTCATTCTCTTGACATTATCTTTTGCAGAGCAGAAGTTTTTCATTTTAATGAAGTCCAGCTTATCAATTACTTTTTTCATAGACTGTGCCTTTGGAGTTGTGTCTAAAAAGTCATCACCATACTCTAGGTCATCTAAATTTTCTGTTATGCTATCTTCTAGAAATTTTATAGTTTTATGTTTTTTATTTAGGTCTACAATTCATTTGAGTTAATTTTTATGAAGTTAAGATCCACTCAGATTTATTTTTTTGACAGTGGATGTCCAATTCCAGCATCATTTGTTGAAAAAAACTCTTTGCTCCATTGTATTGCATTTGCTCCTTTAGGAAAGATCAGTTGACTATGTTTATTTGGGTCTATTTCTGGAATCTCTGTTCTTTTCCATTGATCTATTCAGGTCCATTTTTACTGTCTCTACCCTGCTGTCCTACCTTGAGGCTGATCTGTATAAACTATGCCTTTATCTAATACCCTTAGTACCCTACTTTTTAGAAACTGCCTCTTAGTTCCCTACTATGAGCAATAATGAAATTAGCTAAAAATCTCTTTTTACCTCTCCTCACCACCCTCTAATTTAAAATGATATTTCTTTACTTCCAGTTAATGCCTACTGGGTAATCATCTAATTTCCATCATTTAGTCTTAGTTCTACACTTGAACATATTTAATGCTAATTAAGTAATTTTAATTTCCATTATTTAGTCTTAGTTCTGCTAATTTCCATCATTTAGTCTTAGTTCTACACTTGAACATATTTAATGCTCAACACCAGTCCTTGTGATGAGGCTTCTCCATTCGCTACTGGGTTGTCAGAAGATCATTCTCTAGTGGATTCCTCAGGAAGGGACCGTGGGAACAATATTTCCTGAGTACTCCTGTGTTCATAACTGTTTTCCCTTGGCTTTTGTGCTTGAAGATCAGTTTGATTGGATACAGTATCCTTGGCTCACATTTTCTGCACTCGTATATCTTACATACATTGCTCCATTGTTTTCTCATAAGGTCTTGCTGTTCATGAAGTGTGATGTTATATTAGCTATCTATTGCTGCAAAATAACTTACTCCCAAGCTTAGTCACATAAAACAATAAACATTTGTCATCTCATGTTTGCTCTGGGTCAGGAATTTAGGAATGGCTTAGATAAGATGGTCTGCTTCCTCTGGACTCTCCATCAACTTGGCCTTTGAATCTTCTATCTTCTTTACATCCAGTGTTTGTGCTCTGCCCGGTTTGGATTCTGTCCCTCTGGATTTGAGTCTTTTCATTAGGTATTTATTAGATGTTCAATGGCTTGTGTTGCCACAGCATCCTCTGCTGTGGGTCAGGGTCAGTGGAAAGCAGAATCCAAGACTCTGAGATTTGCATACAGAAGGTTTATCAGAGAGTACTCTCAGGGACGACACCTGTAAAGGATAAGGAACATTAGACCTAGGCAGACAGAGAAGGTAAGCTGTGATGACATTGCACAGAGACTTCAGCTGATCCCACAGGACACTCTGCAGCTGGGTTGGCTGTTTACAGTCACCTCAGATGAAGCAAGTTGGCCAGGCCTTTGTGTCTCTACATCAGCCAGCCTTTGGAATAGGCCTTCCTTTCCCCACTGATCTGCCATGCCACCTCTGTCCTGTGTCAAAGCTCCATATACACGTGGGTCTATTCTATGCTCTCACCTCCATTTCATTGGTCAGTTTCTCTATTCAGCATCAGTACCACCCTGTCTATTGCTCCAACTTCATAATTCCTGATATCTGGTAGGACAGTCCTCTCTATTTTTCTTCATTAGCGTTTCAACTATTCTTAGCCCTTTGTTCTTCCATATAAATTTTAGAGTAAGCTCATTAATATTGGTTTTCAAACAACTAAAATTGGTGATCTTGGAGAAGGGTTACCTAACTGATTTTTCACACCAGTAAATTAGGTTGCATAGAAAGTAATTGCTTTCTAGGAGTTGATTTTACTGTCTTTTATAAATATACATACACACTAGTGTTGCTGGATTTAGCAGAAAGAAAAACAGGTTGCCACAATTAAATTTGAATTCCAGATAAACAACATGGGACACATTTATACTTTAAAAATTATTCATTTTTTTATCTGAAATTTAAATTTAACTAGGCATCTTGTACTTCATCTGACAAGCCTAATATACATCCCTCTCTGTCTGTCTCTCTCTCAAATATACACACACACCCATACACATACCTAAACAGCCATTTTGCCTACTTTTCTCTGGATCCTCTATATATGAGACAACCACCTTACCAAGACAACATTGCTATCCACAATATTTTTCAATAACATGTCACTCAAAGTGGATAATTGAGTTCTGTACTTTTGTCAATGGAAAACAACAACAAAAAAAAACAGTATATGTTATTTATTAAACAAGGGGAAAATTTTTTCCACACGGGAAATGCCCAGGCACAAATGGGGCAAAATAAAAATTTGATATCCCCACAGATCCAGGGCTCAGCCTTACACTTTAGACCTCTGCAAAGGACCCTACCCTTTGAGATCCAGAAAGTATTTGTATACACCCCAGCCTTGGTCAGGGGCAGGGTTTTTATGAGATGGATGGCAGACCCACCTGGGACTGTGGGGAGGAAACTTCCAGTGGGACCAACAGCAGTTCCCATTCTCCTTGAGCAGATCTTGCGAACGCTGAAGGGCTATGATTCCTACAACTCCCTGCTGCTGCCTCCCCGCCTTCCGGGGGAAAACCTGCCCCCAGAGGTGTATGAATACTTTAAGGAGATGAAGAGGTCAAAAGAGGAGCAGATGAAGGTGAAATATCTGCAGAGTCTGGCACAGGAGAACGGTGAGAACTCAACAGTTCTGGAGCCCGTGGCTCCAGCCACTCCCCTGGCTTCTTTGAATTATCTCTGCTGGGAGACAAACCAGTTACGGAGCACCTTATGGATTTCATTTCTAACCCTTGCAAAATGGTCCTGTTGTCCCCATTGTAGGGATGCAGAGATGGGGACACATTCTGCTCTCACTAGAGTCTGGTGGGGAGTTAAGACTTAAAAACAGCTAATTCAGATATAGAAGGACACTTGCTAGATACCAAGCCCTGTGTTGAGGGCTTCACACGTACAGAGAGAGGAAGCACTGAGAAGCCAGGTCCACAGATTTAAGTGGCAGAATCAGGACTCAAGCCCAGGTCTCTCTGACTCTGGAGTCCACGACAGTAACCACTCCACAGCCTCCACATCTGTGCCTAGGTGATGCAAGGTAATCCATCATGCATGGTAGATATTGGTGCCCTACGAGAGGTAGGGGTGGGAGTTCACATGAGGAAAGACCCTCGATGGTCCTCAAGGCCAAAACTCAATCACAAAGCTGGACTGTGCTCTTACGATCTTGCCCTTTCTTGCCCAGCACCCCAGAGTTATCCATCATCCACCCAGGATCCCCCCTTGTGTGTATTTGAGCATCAAGGTTCCAGGGAGACCTATGGGATCGTGTAGCTTGTTGGGGTGCTCACTTCTCTGCTTCCCTGTGCCCTCACCCTGGAAATTTGCCCTCCGTTCTTACTTGCCCTCTTCTTCTGCATAATAGTCATCACATGTATTTTCTTCACACTTGTCTCCCCTCTAGACAAGCCCCCATAAAGGCAGTGATCATGTATTCCGCAATGTATACCCAGTGCATGGACCAGCACCTGATAAATGTTTCTGTAAGAGTTAATGAATGAATGAATGAAGTCCATTTCTCCTGCCCTTGGACCTGTCTTGATGTCTCTCAAGACAGTAGGTAGTCGGAGAACACTAATCTGCCCTAAAAGGAGAAGATGAGAGAAGAAGGCTGCCTGTCCACCCAGTCTCCTGGTTGTATTTATTGAGCATATTAGTTCACTAGAACTGCCACTGCAAATACCACAGACTGGGGGGCTTAACCAAGCAAAACTTATTTTCTCATAATTCTGGAGGCTAGAAATCCAAGATCAAGGTGTTGGTGGAATTGTTTTCTACTGAACCTCCCTCCGTGGCTTGTAGATGCCTGTCTTCCCCCTGTGTGTTCACAAGGACTTCCCTCTGTGTGTCTGTGTCCTAATCTCTTCCTATAAGAACACCAGTGATATTGGACTGTGGATGGCTTAGGACACTCATTTTAACTTAACTACCTCTTGAAAGGCCCTAACTTCAAATAGTCACATTCTGGGATACTGGGGCAGGGAGTGGAGTGTGGCACGGGGGTGGTGCTTAGGACTTCAGCAAATGAACTTTATGGGAACCAGTTCAGCCCATAACAAGCACCCACTATGTTCCAAGCACTGAGCTGAAGTGCTAGAAGAAAGATCAATGAAATCAGCCCCTACCTTTGAGAGCTCAAAGTCAGGGAGGGGTGGGGGGATAGACATTTAAACTCAGGACTGCCTAGTGGCCTGAGGCAGAGAGTCACGAGGGTCTGCAATGTAAAGAGGACTTAGTGAGAGCTGAGAAGGGCCCATCGCTCTCATCCCTGTCCTACACGCCTTGGTTGTGGGTTCATTTTTCCATTTGGCCCATGGAAAGGTGATCTAGAGCCAGGACCTGAGGGTCAGTAGAAGTCCAGGGAGGCGCTCCCTCTGCTTCTCACCAGCACCTCTCTGAGCATCTGCTTACTCTGCTGTCACAGAGTACACGTCCTTCTCTGCTTCCAAACCACATCCAGGGAAGGCCAGCAGCTACAAGTCGTGTTGTTGCCATTCCCAGGAGAGCTACAACCTCTCTGACTCAAATTCAAAATTAAACAAAGAAGGTGTCTTGGCTCCAGGGTAGAGCTGGGTCACCTTGTACAATGACATCCCAATGCACCCACTGAAACTCTGTGGAATAGGGGCATTGATGATGGTGCGGGGCAGATAAAGTAGTAGATGTGCTCAACAATGACATGGAGAAATGTTCATGATAAAGGGGGAATGCAGGCTACAAATTGGTATGTGTATAGTATGATCCCAACTTCAGTTTTGAAAAATTTTTGAAAAGTTTTGAAAAATTAAAAATTAAAAATCTGAGAGGGGGCTTCCCTGGTGGCGCAGTGGTTGAGAGTCCACCTGCCGATGCAGGGGACACGAGTTTGTGCCCCAGTCCGGGAAGATCCCACATGCCGCGGAGCGGCTGGGCCCACGAGCCATGGCCGCTGAGTCTGCACATCCGGAGCCTGTGCTCCACAATGGGAGAGGCCGCAACAGTGAGAGGCCCGCGTACCAAAAAAAAAAAAAAAAAAAAAAATCTGAGAGGTTGCCACTCTCCTATACTGGTATCATAAAATGAAGCTGCTGTTCCTCTATCACCATTTCTTTGTCTATCTATATTTATTTCTGTAGCTAAATTTTATCATTTTTGCTCTTTTGAATTTCCCAAATTTTCTAAACCAAATGTATAATTTTGGTGTGTATTTTTTAATGTTAAAATGTAGAAAACACTCTGGGCAGAGAAATTTAACAGCAGACTGACTGCAGTTCTTGTTTATTGGGGTCAGATAGTCCAGGGTGATGGTAACCAGTTCAGTGATTCTCCTCTTTGTCTCTCTTCCCTCTTCTGCCCTATCTCCCTTGTCCTCCTCCCAACTCTTCCTGTGTGTTTCCATCCTTTGCTCCCTGGCAGAAGAGGACGATAGTCCCTTGTCAGAACAGGAAACCTCTGACAGCACGAAGAGGACCTCGCTTAGCCGAGGGATCTCTGTCACATCCTACCTGGAAGAGCAGCATATCCCAATGGTCAAGTCCGAGACCTACCCAGATGAAGAGGAGGATGAAGAAAGCCTGGAAAAAATCATGATTCAAAGTAACCAAGCATTTTAATGTTGGGGTACCTGTTCTCTCTAAGCAAAAGTGGGAAGGCTGTTCAGTGCCTTTCACCTTTCTCCATAAAATGCATCTTTCTAGCACTATTATATATTAATTCTACAATATGAATATGCCATCATTTATTTAGTCATTTCCCTTACTGTTGCATATTCAGCTAGTTTCCAATATTATTTTTCAGGAGAAGAGATTCCCCAAAGTGGGATTAAGAGTCAAAGAGTATCTGTATTTTCAATTGTAGTAGCTATGGACAGATTATTAGCCAAAACGGGCACTTTCGTGCACTACAGGGGGAGTGAGGCAACATCTGCAGCAGATTACGTTTGTTATTTTAAAATAGGATGTTTACTAAGAAAAAGTCGTCCCCACTTCCTTCAGAACCCAGGTGAGTTCTGGGTGTGTCCGCATGTATGTGCATGCACACACACACCCATGCATATTTAATTTGCAGCTGACAAGCTTCACAACATTGACAGCCACTCTTCAGAGGAGGTTGGGGAAGTAGAGAACAACCCAGTGAGCAAGGCCATTGCTCGCCACCTGGGCATTGACATTTCTGCAGAAGGCCGCATGGCCAAGAACCGGAAAGGCATCGCTGTCGTCATCCATGGGACGCCCTTGTCAGGTATGCACAGCCCTGAGGGGTTTATGGTGAAGTTTGCACATGTAATTTTTTTTTTTTAACCTCTGAGTGATGCCTTTTCTTTATTTATTTATTTTATTTATTTATTTATTTTTGGCTGCATTGGGTCTTCGTTGCTGCATGCGGGCTATCTCTAGTTGCGGCGAGTGGGGGCTGCTCTCTGTTGTGGTGCACGGGCTTCTCATTGCGGTGGCTTCTCTTGTTGCAGAGCGCAGGCTCTAGGTGCATGGGCTTCAGTAATTGTGACATGTGGGCTCAGTAGTTGTGGCTTGCATGCTCTAGAGCGCAGGCTCAGTAGTTGTGGCGCGTGGGCTTAGTTGCGCTGCGGCATGTGGGATCTTCCCGGACCAGGGCTTGAACCCATGTCCCCTGCGGTGGTAGGCGTATTCTTAAGCACTGCGCCACCAGGGAAGTCCTGCATGTGTAATTTTTGAGGCAGTAAAAGACCCTTCTGTTTGAAATTTATATACCAAAGGATTATCCCCAAATTGTTTAATTGCCAACTTCAGAGATATGGAGTTAGAGAAAGAGCAGGGACACCTCATTCTTAATTAATACATCTCTGAATTGTTGGAGCTTGCATTCTTTCAATAATTTAATAACATTAAAATATTAAAGAAAAATCCAAGACATTAAGTTATTTAAAAAGAGAAGGGGGGGCTTCCCTGGTGGCACAGTGGTTGAGAATCTGCCTGCCAATGCAGGGGACATGGGTTCGAGCCCTGGTCTGGGAAGATCCCACATGCCGTGGAGCAACTGGGCCCGTGAGCCACAATTACTGAGCCTGCGCATACAGTTACTGAGCTTGCGCGTCTGGAGCCTGTGCTCCGCAACAAGAGAGGCCGCGATAGTGAGAGGCCTGCACACCGCGATGAAGAGTGGCCCCCGCTTGCCACAACTAGAGAAAGCCCTGGCACAGAAATGAAGACCCAACACAGCCATAAATAAATTTAAAAATTCATGACATATGCCAATATTTTTAAAAAAGAGAGAGAGAGGGGAAGAATATGTGCAAACTCTTTGGCTTGGCTGTATTACTTCTAAAAATTTATCTTAGGAAAATAATCACGTCGACAAAGATTAACTGCATGAGTGTTCACTGCAGCATTGGTGACCATACTAAGAATCTGGGAGCACTTGAAGCATTCAATATGCGGGACTAGTTAATTAAGCCATAGTATATTCACGCAGTGAATTATATCGCCATTATAAACAGTGTCTTGTACACCCATTTTCATAGCAGCATTATTCACAATAACGAAAAGGTAGAAACAGCCCAAGTATCCATTGATGGATGAGTGGATAAACTAAATGTGGTATAATGGGATATTTTTCACCTACAAAAGGAAGGAAATCCTCACACATGCTACAACATAGATGAACCTTGAAGACATTATGCTAAGTGAAATAAGCTAGACATAAAAGAACAACTACTATATGATTCCATTTACATAAGGTACCTAGAGTAGTCATATTCATAGAGACATGAAGTAGAATGGTGGTTTCCAGGGGCTGAGAAAAGGGAGGAATGAGAGGTTATTGTTTACTGGGTAAAGAGTTTCCACTTGGGAAGATGAAAACGTGCTGGAGATGGATGGTGGTGATGGTTGCACAACAATGTGAATATCCTTAGCAGCTGAGCTGTACACTTAAAAACAGTTAAAATGGTAAATTTTGCATGTATACTATCACAATAAAAAAAGTACCATAGAAGTGTATTGAATGAATAGAAAAATGCTCATGATATATATCGTTTTAAGTGAGAAAAAAAATGCCATGCTTACAATTTGTTATCTGTATTAATATCCTATTGCTACTGTAACAAATAACTACAAATTTAGTGACTTAAAAAAATGCAAATTTACTTTCTTAGAATTCTGGAGGTCAGAAGTCTAAAATGGGTCAACAGGGCTTCATCCTTTCTCAAGGCTATAGCGAAGAATCCATTTCCTTGCCTTTTCTTGCTTCTAGAAACATTATCTGCATTCCCTGGGTCATGGCCCCTTCCTCCGTCTTCAGAACCAGCATCATAACATCTTGTAGTCTGTCTGTCTATCTGTCTCGTCTCTCTCTCTCTCACTCTCTGTCTGTCTCTCTCTTTGCTTTCATCATCGCATCACCTGTTCTTACTCTGAGCATCCTGCTTCTCTTATAAGGACCCTTGTTATTACATTGGGCCCACCCAGATACTCCAGGGCAATCTCCAACATCAAGATTCTTAATCATACCTGCGAAGTCCCTTTAACATATTCACAGGTTCCAGGGATTAGAATGTGGACATCTGAGTGGGGGAGGCATTATTCAACCTACCACATAACCCATTCTTTTTTAATAAGAAATACGAATAAAATAGTTACATATGCATACTGGGCAGCCATATGCTAACTGTAGTCTCTCTGGAAGATCAAATTTCTTTTATCCCTGCTGTTATTTCTGAATTTTCTGCTTTCTTTTTAATAAGCAGGTATTTTGAATGAGAAAAAAAATCAACACAAGTTATTCTTTAAACCAAAAAAGTCTCTTCCCATTAGAATCAGAGACAGTAAGAGCTACAAAATTTTTAAAGCTCATCTGATAGAATCACTTTTTAAGCCGAGGAGAAAATCCAGAGGGGACGTGGGTTGCCATAGCACAGAGCTCATCAGGGGTAGAATTAGGACCAGAATCCACGGTCCTAACTCCTGGCTCAGGTCTTGCCTCTCTTTTCTGCTGCCACCTCTGGCCACACGAGAGACTTAGAGGCAGAGACCTTGGAGAGATGACTTTCCAGTAGCCTCTGTTATAGAAGCTTCTTCTGTCTAGGACACTGAGGAAATGAGAGCTGTGAAATTCAACCTCCTGACCTTTTTTAATAGGAAAGTCAGCCACTGCAGTCAGCATGGCCAGGTACTACAGTGCAGCCTGCCTGAACTTCGACTCCATTGTGCTGCAAGCCATCTCCGATGGCAGCAACGTCGCAGGGATCCGGGCCCGTGAGCTCTGCATCAGGGCCGCCCTAGAGCAGTCCATGAAGGAAGAGGAGTATGGTGAGAGCCATTTCCCCTGACTCTTTGTGGCCAAGTGGCCCTTACCCCACTGGTAATGCACCTTCTCAGTTTCCCCCACCGAGCTTTTCTCCACAGCCCCATTGAAGGCTGACTTATAACATGCTGCCAGTTAACATCCCAGAGAATTCTCTCCACCAGACACCTGTGGCTCTCCTGACTGCCCAATGCACTTGGCACTGCAGGGAGCAGGGCGATGGAAGAGATGTGGCCCACACCTTTGGGAGTGACCCCTGGAGGGGAGCAGACATGTGCTCATTCAGGGCAGAGGAAAATAATGTAACAGAACTACCAGCTTCTGTGAAAGACCAACTTTGGGATAGTTGGGTTCCAACAAGCATGATTTGGGGAAGTTTTCATGGAAGTGGGCTTTGAAGGAGGAGGAGAATGTTGACAGGCAAAGATGAAGATAAGGATATTCCAGGCCAAGAAAGCAGGGAAGCTGACAGTAAATTAAAGGTGGGAAGGCAGGTTAAGGCCAATCATAGTTGAATTTAATGCCAAGATTAGGAATTTCAATTTTATTTTGAAGGAAAAGAGGAGTTGGGCAGTTTTCACCCTATGGGAGAAATGGTCCGAAAGTTGCAGTAGGAAAGGAGCTCTAGTGATGTCTTGTAATGGAAGAGAGGTGAAGCTGAATATGAGTGGGGCTGGGCTGGCTGACCTGATAGCCGCATGCATGGCAGGGAATTGAAGGAGGGGGAGGCATTCAAGATGATGTTCACACCAAGATTTCTGGTCACAGAAACCAGGAAGAGAGCAATGTCATTTACCAAGACAGGGAACATGGGAGGAGGAGAAAGTTTACTGGAAAGGAAAATTAATTGAGTTTTTAAACCCCATAGTAGTGAGGCCTTACCTACCAGAGGTTAAGAATCCTGGCTCTCCCGGATTCTCTAAAGACATACAGGGCAGGAGGGTGGCTGCTCAGTGGGAAAATCTATCAAATATAATGAGAATACCTGCTCAGAGTAGAATCTTTTTTATATAAATACTTAGAACAGCATGCCGTCATTCCTGATAGTGTCCCATGCCTGCTAGATGATAAAACTGGCTGGGGCTTTCAGGGGTGTCCCCTCCCCTTGATACCTCTGCATGGGATGCTTAGAGAAATGGAAGATTCTTTGCTGGGAAGATAAGAGAAACAGCTCTTTAGTGGTCTAGGGGAGAAAGAATAATTTTCTCTCTACTCTTCTGAGTTCTTGACTGAGCCCCCCTGCAATAAAAGACAGATTAACAAGAGAAAAACAAACAAGTTTATTAACATGTATACTTCATGTACCGTGGGAGATACTCAGGGGAAAATGGATGGCTTTAGAATTCAGAAGTAGATGCCACCTTAATAGGGAAAGGGAAGGGGGATGTAGTCCTCTTAGGGGAGGGAAGATGGTTTTTAGGAAAGATGAGGGACCCTTACAAGAATGGATGGGAGGTGTGGCTGTTTGTGATAAAGTCTTTCTGGGTGTGGTATGGACTTGAGTCTCCTCTCCTGTGATAAGAGTCCATCTCCCTAGTTGGTGAAACTCTCTGGAAGGGGACTTGTGACAGTGGAGCTTCTTTTGGAGGTTCTGTCTTTGAGCAAATAAGGGGAGGTCAAGGAAAGCCACTCCCTGCATTTACTGTGTTTCAGGTGCCTACAGCTCAAAATAACCAATATGCCAACGCAGCATATTTTAAGGTGGCATATCCTGAACTCCTGTAGTCATATTTTGGGGTGGCATATTCTGATACCACTTAGTGGGAACCCCAGGCTGCATCACAATTCCAGTTCTCTTAGATTTTTTGTTTCCTTTTCTGTCAAATAAACTGCCTTTCACAGAAGTCTTTGGAGCTGTGTTGACATCTCGTGACAAATCATGAATTTGAGCTCCCTGAGAAAGTAATGTCAAGCTAAAGGCTTAATAACTGGGGGAGACTTCCTCAACAAGGTGAGGGGTGCAGCCGCTGGAGTAGAGGAAATCAGCCCAGAAAGTTCCAGAAAGAGAGGAGAGGGATGGATAGGGCAGGATGGGAGCTTGGGGAACACTTCACATTTTAGGAGGAGGTGGGGGCAGGGGGAGAAGCCAGGGGAGGCGGAGAAGGCAGAGTGAGGGTCAGAAGGGTGGGCAGTCAGGAGAGCTACAGGCGGGACGGGGCCAGAAGGACTTTCGCATCTCTGCGGAGCCCTGGTTGGAGTCTGGGAGACCCTTCCCGCTTTATTTTCCTCATAGCCCTTACCCCTAGTTAACAAACTATTTATTTTATTTACTTATTTTATTGTCTGCCTCCTCCACGCCACCCCCGCCCCAGCCAAGAATGTGAGCTTCAGAGGGCAGAGATTTGTGTTAGTTTTCATCACTAATGTATTCCCGGCATCTAGACTAGTGCTTGGCACATAGTAGACACAGAGTAAAGATTTGTAAAAATGTGTGAAATCAGTAAGTGAATATAATCAGAGGTGGCTGAAGGTTCAGATAGAATGAGCCCTGAGAAGAGAGCCGCTGTAGTTCACAGTTCGGAGGTCACTGGTGACTTTGGAGAAAACCCTCTCAGTGATGGGGTTAAACCCAGACCTGCATTTGCTGTTTGCTGTGGAGTCAGCAGGCTGTACTGAAGTGGAAGTGACCAGTCTAAACCTGTCTGTCCCACGCAGGACCCACCGGCCCCTTGAAATGTGCCTAGTCCAAACTGAGATGTGCTCTCAGTATACAATACATGCTGGGTTTTGAAGATGTAGTAAGAAAAAAGACTGTAAAACAACACAGTAATCATTGTGGTAGGTTTCCAGGGCAGTCAGGACTGTAGTGTACCAGCAGTTTCAGAGATGATTACCCTCTGGGTTGGAAGAGAAAGTGGGGGAGAGTATCGTGGGATCCCCTGGGAAGATGAGCAGTGAAGAGCCCGGGGCACCAGGCCAGGCTCTGCACACAACCGTCATCATCATCTGTCCTCAGTGGGTGGAGCCTCTTCTCTCAGCCCTGCTAAGCCAGCTGCAGGTGGAGATGGCTTTGTAGTCTTCAAAAGAATCACACTACGTTTCAACTTGCCATCCTTGCTATTATTTCCTTATTATCCTAAGGTGACTTTTTTTTTTTAATTTATTTATTTATTTTTGCTGTGTTGGGTCTTTGTTTCTGTGTTAGGGCTTTCTCTAGTTGCGGCAAGCGGGGGCCACTCTTCATCGCAGTGTGCAGGCCTCTCACTATCGCGGCCTCTCTTGTTGCGGAGCACAGGCTCCAGATGTGCAGGCTCAGTAGTTGTGGCTCACGGGCCTAGTTGCTCCGTGGCATGTGGGATCCTCCCAGACCAGGGCTCAAACCCGTGTCCCCTGCATTAGCAGGCAGACTCTCAACCACTGCGCCACCAGGGAAGTCCCCTAAGGTGACTTTTAATATAAACCCTCTCTCTCTGTGTAGCCCAGGAGGCTGCTGCTTTGAGCCAAAATGCCATGGGACAGATGCGACTGAGCAGTGAGACCCTGGGGAAGTTAACTTCAGAATCCACTCTGGTAACTCCCGAAATTAAACCTGCCAAGCCTGTGCGTGGGAGTGTGCTCCTCACCAAAGGCAAAGCAGACAGCCACAGCTCTGTGTCTCAGAAGCAGCATCACCAGCCCTCGTCCGAAACACCACAGGTACAAATCAGGGCTCCCAGGAGGAAGGTTGGGGTTTTTCCTTCCCTCTCCCCCTCTTCTCTTTTTTCTCCTCTTCCTCGGCATCTTGCATCCAGGTTAGCACAACTTCATTCCTACAGGTGCCCTTGCCAGGAAGGCCTGAGTACTGTCCCTGTACCACTCCTGAACGGAGTGTTCATCTAGCAGGTGTGAACCAAGTACCTTTAACGTTATAGGCATTGGGTTAGGTGCTGGCAAAGTGAAGATAAATAAAGCAAAATTCTTTCACTCAAGCTGAACTAAGAGTCTGATAAGGGTGATAACCACACATTCAAATATATGCAATAAAAAGAGATTGGTGACAAAAGAGGTGTGTAAAAAGAATTAGGTTGAACCATATGAAACTGCCAGTATTCAACCACTCGGGAACTCTATTGCAGCAATTTCATATGGCTCAAACTACTACTAAAGGCATGTGAAGGATGGAACCATGAATATAAGTTGTGGGAGAGCAGCAGGGGAGTCTTGGAAAGTCATAAAGAAGCCAGAGAGTTTGAGTCACATGCCGAGGGACTTCAAAAACAATCTCAGCAGGTGAGATGAATAGCAGGTGCTGAAGTCAGAGACAGTGGGTGGCACAGTGAGAGACAGGTGGGTAATGAGTTGTGAGTGGGAAAGCCGAGTCAAATGAGTATAGGCTTCTAAGATATTTGAAGAAAAGGGAAAAAAGATCAAGTAGTCATTAGAGGAGCAAACCCAGAGTCAGTGAGTTCTTTCTCTGAAAGGAGGTGGAGGCACAACGAGGTCTATTAAGATAGCTCCTGGAGAAGTATAAGGTGATGATCTACCCAAGAGGGAATGAGATTCCAGGAAGAAACAGGGAGGGCAGGATTAAGCATAGTTGAGGAAGTTGGGAGCCATCTTCCTCTAGAGTCAATAAAGGTGAAAGTAGATACAGCTACTTGTAGGGGTAACAAAATGGAGGTTGGAGAAGGTCTTGCTGAATGGCCCTAAGATGTGTGCAGGATGCATGGTCTTTGTGGGCAGTGTTGAGGAAGTTGGGTTGCATAGCATGCTTGAGAAGAATGATAAAGAAAGCACTGATGTGTCCACTGTAAAGACAGAACCAGAAATTGGTGGTGGACAAAAGAAAAGATAGTTGAGAGTGCTGATGGCCCAGGCAAGATGTGAAGCCATAACTTCACGCTTGTAAGATTTCCCTAAGCAGCCCCTGGCAGCCCTTATTCAGAGGCAGAGAGAGAAGATGTCATCATTGCAGGTGTGGGGGTGTGCTCGGAACAAGCGTCAAGGGAGTTGAGAGTTGCATCAGTATAGGAAATCTGGCCTAGGTAGAGAAGGAATTAAAAGAAGGACAATAGAATGGGAGAAATAGGAAGAGTAAAAGGGTCTGTGGGTCTTGCTTCAGTCTGAGAGTGCTGTATAGGGGGAATGGGAGAGGTAGACATTTCAGAGAAGGTTGCTGAGGTGAATGGAGCAGAGGAGAGGAGAATCACACGTGTTGGTGGGGCAGGTCAATGGCGGGTTGGTGGGGCAAGTAGAGCACTGGATGGGGCATGTGGACAGAGTGGAGGTGAAGGTCTTCATGTAAGAGGAGGTATGCTGGTTGGATGGGGCATCCATGGGGTGGGATTTATGCCAGATGATGTCACATGATCTTCACTTCAGTTGTATGTTCTTCTAGCACCTTGAAAACTGAAACCGTTGACTCAGTTTCTTTTGGAGCATCATCCTTTTAATCCTCTTCTCCAAGATCTAATAGAATATTCTTTACTTAGATGTTTATGGATGAACTGAACCCATATATTTCTATTAAATAGGTATCATGGGAAATGAGTTTCTTTGGTTTGTTTCTGCCAATCTGGATAGTAAAGTGAAGCTTTTTAGAACATATCAAAGGCAGCAGAAAATCCCAATTCTGACTCCTATCTAAATAGCAACTTAAAACCTGTTCAATATCACAGTAGAAATCAGAGTTCAAAGACCTTCCCCCACCCGCACTGCTCATGTGTCTGCCAGCATTGCTCCAGTGTTACAGGATCAAGTGGTTTGGACAGCTGTTGCCTTGTCAGAGTGCTTTTCCTAGAGATGGCTCTTTGGTTTTCTTGAAGCTCTCCTAAAGCATGAACTCTTCAATGATGGAAATTTTAGTCATGGTGCAAATGGGAAGAAATGTGTACTATGTCACATGATGAAGAAATGACCTGTAATATAAGGTCATTCACCAGTTTGAAATCCTAATCTTTTGAATATTTAATCCAACACCCTGACTCTTCAATTCCACGGCCTCCTCATCTACTCACTACCGTGGTCATATTCTAGACCTTATTCACTGTGGCCTGTAGACTTGTGATCTCTACATCACACATCCTACTTTTTGACAACCATCTTCTAACTTTCCAGATGACCTATTCTGGTAAATAATGGGTCCCAATGAAACCTCCAGTTCACATCTTCACTGCCTACCGACCCCTTCATTTCCTTTCTTACTCAGTTTGGATTCACGGTCCATCACTATAGGTGCTCCCTTTCCCCTTCCCCTTCATCGTACTCTCAATTCTCCACCTCCTCCATGTAGGGCAGTTGAACGTAGCTAGAAAAAACTGTCATCTTTCCTGAATGGTCTTAATTTAAATTTAAGACCACAGGGATTGGAACCAAGATGGTGGAGTAGAAGGACATGCTCTCACTCCCTCTTGCGAGAACACCAGAATCACAACTAGCTGCTGGACAGTCATCGACAGGAGGACACTGGAACTCACCAAAATGATACCCCACATCCAAAGACAAAGAAGCCACAATGAGACAGTAGGAGGGGCACAATCACAGTAAAATCAAATCACATAACTGCTGGGTGGGTGACTCACAGATTGGAGAACACTTATACCACAGAAGTCCACACACTGGAGTGAAGGTTCTGAGCCCCACATCAGGCTTCCCAACCTGGGGGTCCGGCAACGGGAGGAAGAATTCCTAGAGAATCAGAATTTGAAGGCCACTGGGATTTGATTGCAGGACTTCGACAGAACTGGGGGAAACAGAGACTCCACTCTTGGTGGGCACCCACAAAGTAGTGTGCGCATCAGGACCCAGGGGAAGGAGCAGTGACCCCAGGGGAGACTGAACCAGACCTACCTGCTGGTGTTGGAGGGTCTCCTGCAGAGGCAGGGGCTAGATGTGGTTCACAATGAGGACAAGGACACTGGCAGCAGAAGTTCTGGGAAGTACTGCTTGGCGCGAGCCCTCCCAGAGTCCGCCATTAGCCCCACCAAAGAGCCTGGGTAGGCTCCAGTGTTGGCTCACTTCAGGCCAAACAACCAACAGGGAGGGAACCCAGCCCCACCAATCAGTAGACAAGTGGATTAAAGTTTTACTGAGCTCCGCCCACCAGAGCAACAGTCAGCTCTACCCACCGCCAGTCCCTCCCATCAGGAAACGTGCATAAGCCTCTTCGATAGCCTCATCCACCAGAGGGCAGACAGCAGAAGCAAGAAAAACTACAATCCTGTAGCCTATGGAACAAAAACCACATTCACAGAATGATAGACAAGATGAAAAGGCAGAGGGCTATGTACCAGATGAAGGAACAAGATAAAACGCCAGAAAAACAACTAAATGAAGTGGAGATAGGCAACCTTCCAGAAAAAGAATTCAGAATAATGATAGTGAAGATGATCCAGGACCTCGGAAAAAGAATGGAGGCAAAGATCGAGAAGATGTAAGAAATGTTTAACAAAGACCTAGAAGAATTAAAGAACAAACAAAAAGAGATGAACAATACAATAACTGAAATGAAAAATACACTAGAAGGAATCAATAGCAGAATAACTGAGGCGGAAGAACGGATAAGTGACCTGGAAGACACAATGGTAGAATTCACTGCTGCAGAACAGAATAAAGAAAAAAGAATGAAAAGAAGTGAAGACAGCCTAAGAGTCCTCTGGGACAACATTAAGTGCAACAACATTCGCATTATAGGGGTCCCAGAAGGACAAGAGAGAGAGAAATGACCAGAGAAAATACGTGAAGAGATTATAGTCGAAAACTTCCCTAACATGGTAAAGGAAATAGCCACCAAGTCCAGGAAGCACAGAGTCCCACACAGGATAAACCCAAGGAGAAACACGCTGAGACACATAGTAATCAAACTGGCAAAAATTAAAGACAAAGAAAAATTATTGAAAGCAGCAAGGGAAAAATGAAAAAGTAACATACAAGGAAACTCCTGTAAGGTTAACAGCTGATTTCTCAGCAGAAACTCTATAAACCAGAAAGGAGGGCATGATATACTTAAAGTGATGAAAGGGAAGAACCTACGACCAAGATTCCTCTACCTGGCAAGGATCTCATTCAGAATCGATGGAGAAATGAAAAGCTTTACAGACAAGCAAAAGCTAAGAGAATTCAGCACCACCAAACCAGCTCTACAACAAATGCTAAAGGAACTTCTCTAAGTGGGAAACACAAGAGAAGAAAAGGACCTACAAAAACAAACCCAAAACAATTAAGAAAATGGTAATAGGAGCATACATATTGATAATCACCTTAAACATGAATGGATTAAATGCTCCAACCAAAAGACATGGGCTTGCTGAATGGATACAAAAACAAGACCCATATATATATGCTGTCTACAAGAGACCCACTTGAGACCTAGAGACACATACAGACTGAAAGTGAGGGGGTGGAAAAAGATATTCCATGCAAATGGAAATCAAAAGAAAGCTGGAGTAGCAATACTCATATCAGACAAAATAGACTTTAAAATAAAGAATGTTACAAGAGACAAGGAAGGACACTACATAATGATCAAGGGATCGATCCAAGAAGAAGATATAACAATTATAAATATATATGCACCCAACATAGGAGCATCTCAATACGTAAGGCAACTGCTAACAGCTATAAAAGAGGAATTCGACAGTAACACAATAATAATGGGGGACTTTAACACCTCACTTACACTAATGGACAGATCATACAAAATGAAAATAAATAAGGAAACAGAAGCTTTAAATGACACAATAGACCAGATAGATTTAATTGATATTTATAGGACATTCAATCCAAAAACAGCAGATTACACTTTCTTCTCAAGTGTGCATGGAACATTCTCCAAGATAGATCACATCTTGGGTCACAAATCAAGCCTCAGTAAATTTAAGAAAATTGAAATCATATCAAGCATCTTTTCTGACCACAGCGCTATGAGATTAGAAATGAATTACAAGGAAAAAAACGTAAAAAAAACAAACACATGGAAGCTAAACAATACACTACTAAATAACCAAGAGACCACTGAAGAAATCAAAGAGGAAATCAAAAAATACCTAGAGACAAGTGACAATGAAAACATGATGACCCAAAAGCTATTGGATGCAGCAAAAGCAGTTCTAAGAAGGAAGTTTATGGCTATACAAGCCTACATCAAGAAACAAGAAAAATCTCAAACAATCTAACCTTACACCTAAAGGAACTAGAGAAAGAAGAACAAACAAAACCCAAAGTAAACAGAAGGAAAGAAATCATAAAGATCAGATCAGAAGTAAATGAAATAGAGACAAAGAAAACAATAACAAAGATCAATAAAACTAAAAGCTGGTTCTTTGAGAAGATAAACAAAATTGATAAACCATTATCCAGACTCATCAAGAAAAAGAGGGAGAGGACTCAAATCAATAAAATTAGAAATGAAAAAGGAGAAGTTACAACAGACACTGCAGAAATACAAAGCATCCTAAGAGACTACTACAAGCAACTCTATGCCAATAAAATGGACAACCTGGAAGAAATGGACAAATTCTTAGAAAGGTATAACCTTCCGAGACTGAACCATGAAGAAAAAGAAAATATGAACAGACCAATCACAAGTAATGAAATTGAAACTGGATTAAAAATCTTCCAACAGACAAAAGTCCAGGACCAGATGGCTTCACAGGTGAATTCTATCAAACATTTACAGAAGAGCTAACACCCATCCTTCTCAAACTCTTCCCAAAAATTGGAGAGGAAGGAACACTCCCAAACTCATTCTATGAGGCCACCATCACCCTGATACCAAAACCACACAAAGATACTACAAAAAAAGAAAATTACAGACCAATATCACTGATGAATATAGATGCAAAAATCCTCAGCAAAATACTAGCAAACAGAATTCAACAACACATTAAAAGGATCATACACCACGATCAAGTGGGATTTATCCCAGGGATGCAAGGATTCTTCAATATACGCAAATCAATCAACGTGATACACTATATTAACAAATTGAAGAATAAAAACCATATGATCATCTCAATAGATGCAGAAAAAGCTTTTGACAAAATTCAACCCCCATTTATGATAAAAACTCTCCAGAAAGTGGGCATAGAGGGAACCTACTTCAACATAATAAAGGCCAAATCCGAGCAACCCACAGCAAACATCATCCTCAAACGTGAAAAACTGAGAGCATTTCCTCTAAGATGAGGAAAAAGACAAGGTTGTCCACTCTCGCCACTATTATTCAACATAGTTTTGGAAGTCCTAGCCACGGCAATCAGAGGAGAAAAAGAAATAAAAGGAATACAAATTGTAAAAGAAGAAGTAAAACTGTCACTGTCTGCAGATGACATGATACTATACATAGAGAATCCTAAAGATGCCACCAGAAAACTACTAGCGCTAATCAATGAATTTGGTAAAGTTGCAGGATACAAAATTAATGCAGAGAAATCTCTTGCATTCCTATACACTAATGATGAAAAGTCTGAAAGAGAAATTAAGGAAACACTCCCATTTACCATTGCAACAAAAAGAATAAAATACCTAGGAATAAATCTACCTAGGGAGACAAAAGACCTGTATGCAGAAAACTATAAGACACTGATGAAAGAAATTAAAGATGATACCAACAGATGGAGAGATATACCATGTTCTTGGATTGGAAGAATCAATATTGTGAAAATGACTCTATTACCCAAAGCAATCTACAGATTCAATGCAATCCCTATGAAATTACCAATGACATTTTTTTGCGGAACTAGAACAAAAAATCTTAAAATTTGTATGGAGACACAAAAGACCCCGAATAGCCAAAGCAATCTTGAGGGAAAAAAACGGAGCTGGAGGAATCAGACTCCCTGACTTCAGACTATACTATAAAGCTACAGTAATCAAGACAATATGGTACTGGCACAAAAACAGAGACATAGATCAATGGAACAGCATAGAAAGCCCAGAGATAGACCCACGCAGCTATGGTCAACTAACCTATGACAAAGGAAGCAAGGATATACAATGTAGAAAAGACAGTCTCTTCCATAAGTGGTGCTGGGAAAACTGGACAGCTACATGTAAAAGAATGAAATTAGAACACTCCCTAACACCATACACAAAAATAAACTCAAAATGGATTAGAGACCTAAGTGTAAGACTGGACACTATAAAACTCTTAGAGGAAAACATAGGAAGAAAACTCTTTGACATAAATCACAGCAATATCTTTTTTGACCCACCTCCTAGAGTAATGGAAATAAAAACAAAAATAAACAAATGAGACCTAATGAAACTTCAAAGCTTTTGCACAGCAAAGGAAGCCATAAACAATACGAAAAGACAGCCCTCAGAATGGGAGAAAATATTTGGAAACGAATCAACGGACAAAGGATTAATCTCCAAAATATATAAACAGCTCATGCAGCTCAATATTAATAAAACAAACAACCCAATCCAAAAATGGGCAGAAGACCTAAATAGAGATTTCTCCAAAGAAGACATACAGATGGCCAAGAAGCACATGAAAAGCTGCTCAACATCACTAATTGTTAGAGAAATGCAAATCAAAACTACAATGAGGTATCACCTCACACCAGTTAGAATGGGCATCATCAGGAAATCTACAAACAACAAATGCTGGAGAGGGTGTGGAGAAAAGGGAACCCTCTTGCCCTGTTGGTTAAAATGTCAATTGATTCTGCCACTATGGAGAACAGCATGGAGGTTCCTTAAAAAACTAAAAATAGAGCTACCATATGATCCAGCAATCCCACTACTGGGCATATATACCCAGAGAAAACCATAATTCAAAAAGACACATGCACCCCAGTGTTCATTGCAGCACTATTTACAGTAGCCAGGTCATGGAAGCAACCTGAATGCCCATCGACAGAGGAATGGATAAAGAAGATGTGGTACATATATACAGTGGAATATTACTCAGCCATAAAAAGGAACGAAATTAGGTCATTTGTTGAGACGTGGATGGATCTAGAGACTGTCATACAGAGTGATGTAAGTCAGAAAGAGAAAAAAAATATCGTATATTAACGCATATATGTGGAACCTAGAAAATGGTACAGATGAACTGGTTTGCAGGGCAGAAATAGAGACACAGATGTAGAGAACAAACGTATGGACATCCAGGGTGGAAAGCGGCAGGGGGGTTGGTGGTGGTGGTGTGATGAACTGGGCGATTGGGATTGACATGTATACACTGATGTGTGTAAAATTGGTGACTAATAAGAACCTGCTGTATAAAAAAATAAATTAAATTAAAAATTAAATAAATAAATAAATTTAAGACCACAAATCTCAAGTGGACTCTCAGATCTGCCCTAGTATATTTGCCCTCCATCTCTTCAAGATAGCTGTTTTATTGCCGTTACCCCTCTCCAAACCTCTGAGACACTTTCCTCTTTCTCATTCTCAGCTACTGATCTCTCTTCTGGCTTCATGGAGGGCACAGCAACAACCAGAAGACAACCACCTTATCCTCCAACCACCAAACCTACCAGCCAACCTTCATTCTCACCTGGTGCTATGCCTTCCCTGCCCCAGAGTAACTGCCCCTGCTCTCATCCAAAGCCTGCCCCTGCTCTCATCCAAATCCTACCCCTACACATGAGCACTGGACTCCACCCCTTCTCTCTCATTCAAGGGCTCAATCCCTGCAGTTGTGTCCTCTCTCTCATTTGTTTATCTCCCCTGTCTGTTGAATCCTTCCTGTCATCATCTATGCATGCTGCATTACCTCCCAACTTTAAAATACTTTCCTACAGCCCCAGATCCCCCTACAGGTATTACCTCATCTCTCAGCTCCTCTCCATAGCTATTCCTCCAAAGGGTTGCTGGATGATTGCGTCCTTGTCCTCACCACCATTGTCTCTTCCACCTATTCCAGTGAGCCTTTGTCCTCACCACTGCACTGGCTACTCTTCTCAAGGTCATTGACCTTCATCTTGTCCAATCCAGTGGCCAGTTTTCTGTCCTCACCTCACGTGACCTCTTTGGCAGCTGATAACCCCCTCCTCCGGGAAACGCTTTCTTTACTTGGATTTCAGAACACCATGCGCTTCTACTTTCCCATCTGCCTCATTAATGACTCTCTCCACTCCCCCAGTTTCTCCATCTCCTCCAGATTCCTAGGTTTTCAGAGTAGGCTAGGACTAAGTTATCTACTCTTTTCTTTATAGATGATCTCATCCACTTCATTTCTTAAAGATATTTTCAGTATCCTTATGACTCTTAAATTTCTATCTCCAGCTCTAATTTCTCCCCACGCTCAGGTTCATATATCCAAACTCACATTAAATATCTCTACTGAATGGCTTCAAGATGTCTCAAAATTTATATGTCCAAAAATTGACACTTATTTACCCCCAAAAAAACAAAACACTTATTTACCCCAAAAAAACAAAACAAGAGAAGGCAAATGTTCTTCCTTCAGTCTTTCCTGTCTTAATAAATAACTTCACCACTTTCCAACTTGCTCAGGTCAAAACTCAAGGAGTCATGCTTGATGCCTCTCTTTCTTTCATATCCCTTGCCAAATCCTATTGGCTCTACTTCCAGAATATACCCTGTATCAGCCACTTCCATCATGACTGTCCTTGTCCCTGCTGCCATCATCTGCTGCCTTGACCACAGAGATATCTAACTAACTAATCTTCCTGCTTCACTCTTGTTATCCTGTGCAGGTAGAGTGGTCTTTTAAAAAGCAAAACAGGATCATTTATCTGCCTCAAACTTGCCAACAACTTCCCATAATACTTGGAATAAAATCCAAATTCCTTACCGTCCTGCAAGCCCTGCATGTTCTGGCCTGACTGTATCTTCGACTTTAAGCCTGACCATCTTCCCCATTGCTCACTCAGCTGCAGTCGCCCTGGGCTCCTGTGTGCTTCCCACACACCCACAGCACACTCATGATGAGGGACCTTGCTGTTCCCTTTCACAAAGACCCATCTCTCAGGATCTGGTCTCTAAATAGCCGTTGTTAAACCCTGTCATGGTTCTTTATTCCCTTAACTGATTGTTTTCTTCCTTGCACTCATCACTATCTGATATTATATCAGTGATCTGTATATTCATGTGCTCCTTTTCTGTCTCCCGCCCCCCATTTGAACACAAGGACCACGTGGGCAGCAACACTGCCAGCCTCGTTTGTGGTTGTATCCCTGGTACTAGAGGGGTCCCTGGTGCATCAAAAGTGTTCAATGAATATTTGTTGAATGCACGAACAAATGTTTGCTGTTCGGTACACGTATAAAGCACCTTCCACAGTGTTCCTGCTTGAAGGTTACAGCAGTTCTTTTAAGTGAGATAGGAATCTTCCATTTTACAGTGCAATCCCCATTTTACAGATGAGGAAATGAGACCCAGAGAGATGAGATGATTTTCCCGAGGTAACATGGCTCGTAAGTGTACGAGTTGTTGGAACACCAAGCTGGGTTCTAACTCTTGATCCTTCTTTCTCTGAACAGATTTCCTCCAGCCCTCTCCCCTCAGGACCCGCACAGCGCCGGCTCAGCCTCAGCACCAGTATTGGAGGTGATACCGGGCTTGTGAGCTGCGTGCTCCCTGAGGAGCTCTTCACTCAGATCCTGGCCGAGCGTATTCAGGTACGTCCACACCCACCTGCACAGAGATGCAGGGCTCACACATCGTCCCCATGCTGTGAGCTGAGATTCTGAGCCATCACCCACCCACAGCAGCTCAGAACCCAGGGGTCTTGGAGAGGAAAGATGGGTTTCTTCACCCTCTTTTGTCCTTTTGACACAGCCCTTGTCAGTCTCTGACCCTGGCTCAGTCTGCTACCTGAAGCCACTCACCTTAAAGGACCAGTGGGCAGAAGGTAGCACCTTCAAAACATACACACACAAAGACAGACTCATGGTACAGCCCTACAGTGGTATGTTAAAAATTATAACGTGGAGCCATGAAAAGTTAGAATTTGGAGCTATGTTAATTGTGGTAAAGGTAAGTTTTCAATATGTTGTTAACTGAAAAAAGCAGATTATGAAGTAGTATGTAAAGCACAATTATATTTCTCTAAAAATATTTACAAATGTATATCATACACATAGTAAAAACACTTAAAGTACATGTTAACTGTGGTTATCTTTGAATAGCAAGATTATAGGTTTATAACCTTCATACATTTCTGAATTATTTTATAATGATATATTGCTGTTAAAATCAGAAGCACAATAACTGTTTCTTTTTGCTTTGATTTTTCATAAGTGGTGTACAGTTAAAAGAAAACTAGATCAGCAGGATTTGGGAGTGTTTGCTGCTTATGGCTTACAGAGAACTAAATTGTTCACCGTGTCCTAGAGTTCTGTGTTTGCTTTGGTTTTCGAAAATGGGCCACACTATTAATTGCGCATTTAAATATAACAAAATTAGACTTGAGTTTCCCGGAAGAGGAGGAATGTCATCACCAGAAGTGATTCGTGTTAAGGTTTGAACTCACTACTGCATTAAAGGTACTGTTGCTCTCAGGTGATTTGAGCTAAGCGGTCTAGTAAGTGTGCAGGTGTTTCCTGCACCCAGATAAAGGCTGAGAATCATTGGTAAAGCCCACAGTAAGCCAGGAGAGCCGTGCTACTCAAAGTACTGGCCTCTGATGAGATTCGGAGCTGGCCCTGCTTCCTTTATTGACAAAGCCTTCCTACAAGGCAAAGAAAACCAGCAGCTAAACTAAATAGTGTATTTACTGATTGTAGTAGTTGATTTTCTGACACAAGATTCTTGTCTCGTCAAAAACTGGTAGTATTCAGTTCCTAGCCAATGGTGGCTAGTCTGTGCACTACACTTTAAGTAACACTGCTGCACAGCCAAGACTGTTCTACAATAGCTAATGTTATCAAAACCATTACACTCCAAGGCAGGAATACCACTAAGGAAGATACAAATGGCCCATCTGCTACAGCTGCCCTTGCTGCATGGGGACACCTTTCCTTTGCATCTTCCTTCCCTGTACTTCATGGATCTTCCCAGACCCTCGCTTTAACATTTAGTTTGTCTTCTTTATCTCTATAGAGACAGAATAAATCCTTTACTCTACAAATATGTATGGTAAAGATCTTTCATGACTGCTAAAATGTTTTTATTTTTCTCTCTTATTTAATTACAGCCCCTGGAATCTAGCAGGTGGAAGGGCAGTTGAATGGGATTTTCATCCAGACCCAGTAGGTCTGCAGAACCAATTGCAGCACCAGTAAAAGCACCAACAAAAGAACAAGCAACTTTTCTCCTTAGAGAACAGATGATCTTGTGGCCACAGTAACTGTCTCTGCTCTCTGGTTTCAGCTGAGTGACTGCTACCGAGGAGTGGTGTTTGACAGCCTGGAGACGCTCTTTGCTCAGAATGCGGCTTCGGCTCTCCTCTGCCTGCTGAAGGCCATTGGCACCCGGGAGCATATCTATGTCATCAACGTGGCCCAAGATTATGCAGCCATGAAGGCAGAGGAGAAGGCCAAAAAGGAGCAAGAAGGCAAGCCCATACCCTCCTAGGCTGTCCGTCCCAAGCCCTACAGGTCTTTCCTTTAAACAGAGCTCTAGGCTTTTTACAGTCCTTCCATGCCATGGTTTACATGAAACTATTACATTTGCCATCTCATTGGCACCCCGCCTCTGCCCTGGAAGGTGGCTGGGAGTTCTTATTTCTACTTTTCATGTGAACGAACTGAGACACAAGTGACCTTTTGAGAGATTATAGAAGGAAGGATGAACCCAGATCTTCTGACTGCAGGCACCTTCCTCTTTCCCCCATCACACTGCATCCCTTCATCTTCTCTGTAATTACAGCCTAGCTGAGGGGACGCGATCACAGGTCCCATCCTGACTCAGTTGACGCATTAGCTTGTCGGTTTTAAGTCAACTGTGCATTTCCTGTAAGACCAGCGGTGCTGATCACTTTATGAAACAATTTCTACATCTTAGCCTACCGTGTACCAGGCACTGCAGCAGACAGGGTGTACACTGTAAATGTCTTTAAATGACACTTTGGGTCATTTAATGCTCACAACAACCCTATGAAGATTGCTGCCCCAGTTCTACAGATGAGGAAAATGAGGCTCAGAGGTATCCAAAGTCTTGTGTAAGGTCACATCGCAAATCAGTAAGATCTGTGTAACTCTGAACCTTTTCTTTTTTGTCATTACATCAGTGGCCTGGAAGAAGTTTTCAACGATTGAAAAGTACATACACACACACAAAGAAAGTAATGTTAGCTTAAGTTCCTGGTTGAGTCGGAAGCAGACCCAGCTGGCCGCATCACTGCCCTTCCTAACTCAGCCTTACTTCTCTCTTCTAGAACAATCTACACCAATCATAATGCTTTTCCATTTAAGGAGACATTTGCAAACACTGAGCTCTCTTAGTTCTTAAACAGAACTCAAAGATTGCTTCCTTTTATTCTCATGCAGAGAAAAATTAGAAGGAACGACCAGGCATCTCTCGGCAGTATTTCAACATCTAGATTCCTAGTTTTCCAGAAAGCTCATTTCCCCTCAGTGATCAACTTTTAGAAAAAAGTATCTCTTTTCATTTTCTCAATCATCTGTAGATTGAAGTTTTAGTTTTTCACAGTTTCCATATGGGCTCCTAGTCCCTGAATCATTTTTAAAAATCCAGAGGGAGCGTACAGTAGCAATATTATTATATTAAAATCTAATTTTTATTGAACATTTATGAATGTGCCAGGCGCTGGGCTAGGTACCTTACACGATTGCTTATTTGATCTCCACAACAGCCCTATGAAGGAGGAATTATCATTCTGACTTGTTACTATCCCTCGGTAAGTGTCAGAGAAAGAACTCAGGATGTAGATCTCCGAGGCCAAAGCTCAACCTTACAGAAATGTCAGGTGAGAATGTGGTGCTGGTGAAGGTGCAGAAGAAGCTGAGTGCCTTCGTGCCGAGGGTGAGCCACACTTCAGGACCTGTAGGGTGTGGAAGGCGGTTCCCCTTGGTCTGCAAGTGGTTGTTTCGCCCTGAGCACTTTGGGGGCATATGTTAATAATAGGTAAAGTCAGTGCGTGGTATGTTACTTTGCTCCTATAACAAATTACTTCAAACTTGGTGACTTAACACAGATTTATTATCTTACAGTCCTGGAGGTCAGAAGTCCTAAAATTGAGGTGTCAGTAGAGCCACGTTCCTGTGGAGGCTCTAGGGGAGACTCCTTTCCCTTGCCTTTTCCAGCTTCTAGAGGCTGCCTGTATTTCTTGGCTCGTGGTCCCTGCCTCGCAGCTCTCTGACCCCTGCCTCCATCGTCACATCTGCTTCTCTCCCTCTGCTTCTTCGTCACATCTTCTTGAGCCTGACCCTCCTGCCTCCCTCTAGTGGGCCTCTTTGATTGTATTGGGCCCACTCAGATAATCCAGGATAATCTCCCCAACTCAAGGTCCTTAATATAATCACATCTGCAGAGTCCTTTCTGCCATGTAAGCTAGCATATTCACAGGTTCTGGGTATTAGGACGGGGACCTCTCTGGGGCCTCTATTCAGCCTGCCACAGATGGAAACCAATTTGGGAACTGTGTGAATGCAGGAAACCCCACCAGCGATTAGGAATGCCGCCTGTGGCACCAGCCACCTCTCACTGTCACACACCCTCCGCAGCCTGTTTAGGCTGAGAGCTAAACCACAGGGGAACCCTGCAGCCAAAGCTGCTGAGTGAGTTTTCCCCACCTTCCTGTTTGTTCCCCCGACAGAACACAAACGCAGGGAAGCGCTTCAGAGAGAGAAGGAGCGTCTGCAAAACATGGATGAGGAAGAATATGATGCCTTGACGGAGGAGGAGAAAATAGTGTTCAATCTAGAGGTTCAGCAGGCCCTCCGGGAGAGGAAGAGAAGGTCAGTGTCAGGGGCTTGTCAGAACGGAAGCGCAGCCCCGGGGAGCAACTTCCGTCAGGCACGCGGCCCATCCCAGAGACCGTGGTCATCCGGGGTGGAGGAGCGGGGGAGCAGTGGCCACAGGAGACCCAGGAGGATGAATTGCTGAGAGCAGAGACACATATCTTACACATCCAGGGTGCTGGTTGCTGCAGCCTTGCCAGGTCTCCATTCTCCTCTCCTTCCTTCTTTCTTGGGGACAGCTGGGACTCAGGGAAAGGTTATGTAATTTGATGAGGGGAGGGGCTTCTGGCCCCTGTGCTGTCCTGGGGCTCCTGCTGGCTCCCCGTGACAATTGTGGCTCATCAACTTCTGTGCTCAGGTGTCCACAGCTGGTGACCCAGGGGACATTCTTGTGACATGGGCATGGTGGTTGCCCCTGCATAACTCAGCCATTTCTCCTCCTTCCCTGGCTACCATCTTGGCCTTTGGTGGTGCTGTCCATTCCCTGAGGTCTGACCGCCTCTCTCACTTGATCCTCAGCCTGGGCAGTTCATCAGAGACCCTGGGCAGGCTCCCAAGCCAGTCCTCTCAGCCACCTTCTGTGCCTATCCCTGGGGACCACACAGGAACGACTGGATCCCCTCCACACCACCCAAGACACTTAGGCCACTATCTCGGGCCATCTCAGATACAGGTGGACAGCGAGAAATACGTCCTTTCTGCCCTCAGGTCTTCACACATGCCAAGGGAGGGGGTCCTATTTCCTATCCCTCCTTAGGATTCCAAACATTGGAGGGGGAAGGCCAAGATGCCTGCCTACAATTTAACCCCCTTCTGTCCTCTCCCTCCACCTCCAGACTCCTCCCACTGGCCCCAAAAGAGCTTTCATGTCCTCTGCAGTATGCAGTACATATACCCTCATCTCTTCTCCTGCATGGTCTACTGTAAATATGGCCAGTCCTCCAGAGGTATGCAAATCCCAGCTTTGGGATTTCAAAGGAGTCGCTTTTCTTTCTCATCCAGTTCATTACTTTCAGGCGTTCATCTCACAGTGGACTTAGGAAATGCAAATCTGATCCTCCAAGGTCAGCAGTGACTTGTTTGTCTCTCACACACACACACACACACACACACACACACACACACACACACGCGAAGTAATGAAGTCATGATGAGTCAGCTTCAGTGGACAGAGAGCCACAGCAGCTGGGGACAACTAGGGATTCCCAGAGATGAAAATAGATGGATTTCATATCTTCAGAAATGCTATCCCCTCCACTCTTGTTTGTACTTGGTGCCCAGGCTTGGTGCCCTCTCTGCCATTAGCAGCAGGGCAAACACGTTTGAATCCATAGCTGGAAAGGAAAGAAAGAGAAGGAAAGAGAGGAATGTGGCCTTCAGCTCCAGCACCATGGCTCCGAGCTAGCCAGGGTGGGGACTGCTCTTAAAAACACCATTTCTTCTTATCTAAACCTACGACGTGAGTGTAGGAAGGAAGCTGGGCCTCATCTGTACCGATATCAGAACGATCTTTGAAAGTTGCTTTTTAAAAGTGCTAACATCAAGCTTATTTCCAGCCCTTGCCTCACTCTCCTGTGAAAGGAGTTTGGAATAGAAATACAGATTAGTTGAGAATTCCACTTAGTTGAGCTTCAATTATCAGTTTTGCTGAATGACCATTCAAAGATAGACGTGAGCCGTCCTCTCCTCCTTTCTTTCCTTCTTTCCTTCTCTTCCCTCCCTTCCTTCTTCCTTCCTTCCTGTATACCCAGCTTTCTTTGTTCCTTCTTTTTATGCCCGAGAAAGCTCTGCCCCATGTCCTCCCACCACGTGATCCCAGGCAGGGGAGGGGCTTGGGCAGGAGGGCCTCTGGACTCTGTTTTCTCTGCCTGGCTTGATGAAGGGAGCTGGAGAGACTGTCAAAGGAGATGCTGGAAAAGAAGCTACAGCAGGAGCTTGAGCGGCAGAAGGAAGAAGATGAGCTAAAACGGAGGAACAAAAAGCCAAAGCAGGGACCCGTGAAGGAGGAGCAGCCCGTGAAGAAATCTCAGACACCAAGTCGGCAGGTAGCAGCCCTCACTCGTCCCTTAGCAAAGGGCAGGCACAGAGGGGTCCACCACTGCACCCGGCCAGTCAGCCCAGCACACTTCCCCTCCAAAGAACTGACCGGAGACTGTGTAGATGTTGTGGTGGTGCAGAAGGTAGGAGGAAAGGGACCAACAATTGTTGATCACTGACTCTGCCTCCAGGGCTGTCTTATGCTTCGCCTAATCCTGCCCTTTTGCGTCCTGCTGTCCCTCGGAGCTTCATAGACATGAACCCCATCTGAGGTTGAACAGGATAAAGCCATACCGGTTGTGTGTGAGCACAGACCTGGCTCTTTCCACTGTCCCCTGCAGTCCCCTGGATGGTGCTAAATAGGCTAGTAGGAAAGAGTTGCCTCCAGTGAGCCACCAAGTCAGTGTGTTCAACCAAGGGCTGATCCTTGCCAACAGTCAAGGGAGATGCTCCAGCATAAGCTGTCCTTGCGTTTATCAGCCTGCCAAGCTCAGCTGTCACGTCTCTGCCCTCCGTGATACGGGAAGGGCAGAATGGCCAGAGCTGTGCCCAGGATGGCGCTGGTGGCCAAGGGGTGTGGCTAGCTGGTGTGCACAGCGGCCATGCCAGCATCGGGAGTTCTGAGGGTGAAACTAAAGCCAGACTCCCAGACGAGGTGCAGACCGATCCCAGGAGGTAGACATAAGGGCAAAGGACTCCGTGTCCAGGGATCCCCATCAGGTAGAGCTCAGGAAGGAGCAGGGTCTGAGTGCACAGAACTTCGGCACCAAAACAGGCACAAGAAACAAGCAGACCTGGAGTTCAGACTCCCGCAACCTTCCAGGTACAAGTCCTCCCCTCGGCAGGCCTATTCGTCCATGCAAAATCCACTTCTGCTTAGAACAGGGTGTCCAAACAGAACTCTCAGTGTCTTGGCAGTGACCTACAGATGGGGAATAATACAGTAGGCGCCAAGCCCCTCCCCTCCCTACACAACTAAGGTGAGACACCCCCACCCCGCCGGCAGACAGCCTTGCCAGCGGTTCTCTCAAGGCTGTAGAGAGGGCCAGGTGGAGGAGGAGTTGATGCAGTGCGGTGAGGTGAGTAGCCAACCTGGGCCGCTGCCTCCAAGCCTGAACTTAGGCAGGAACAGAGCTGTCACTGGGCTGTACTGCAGACAGTGATCATTAGACTGAACTGGACTTTATGTCATCAAAGAATGACCCAAAAGCCTTTGAAGCCTCCCAGAGGAGTTCATTGGAGAAGAGAAAATCAGAGCCCACAAAGCAGGTTTAAAAGGGCAGTAAGAAAGAGAATAAGGTTGGCTTCTCTATGCCAGCTTCATTATATAAATGCAGGTTTGTTTAAAAGGCTGGAGTGCAGCCAGATTCTAAACCCTCATCTGTTCCCAACAATACTGATTATATACATAACCTGTATAATTTTAATAACTTGACATTAAGAGACCCTTTACTCTGTGGCAGACACTATTATAAGCTTTTTTAAAATTATTTTTACTGGAGTATAGTTGCTTTACAACGTTGTGTTAGCTTCTACTGCATAGCAAAACGAATCAGCCATGCGTATACATATATCCCTTCCCTTTGGGATTTCCATCCCATTTAGGACACCACAGTGCATAAGCAGAGTTCCCAGTGCTGTACGGTATGTTCCCATCAGTTGTCTATTTTATACATAGTATCAACAGCGTATATGTGTCAATTAGAGTCATACAGAGTGAAGTAAGTCAAAAAGAGAAAAACAGATATCATATATTAACATATATATGTGAATTTAGAAAAATGGTACAGATGACCTTATTTACCAAGCGGAAATAGAGACACTGGCGTAGAGAACAAATGTATGGATACCAAGGGGGAGAGGGGTGGGGTGGGAGGAATTGGGATTGACGCTATTATAAGCTTTTTACATGTATTCACACATTTAATCTTCAGTAGTCCTGTGAGGTACTTATTCATATTACTATCAACATTATACAGATAGGACAGAGATGTGAATTGCTCACCCAAGATCACACAGCTAGCAGGCCGTGCGACCAGGATTGGACCTCTACACTCTGGCCTCTCCCGAAGAGAGGATCATTTTGGGGATCCTTTCCCGCTGATCCTTCAAAACAGCAGCTCTCAACCACAAGTGCACATCACAGTTGCTGTGCACCTTTTACCAAGTGCATAATGCCAGGCCCCAGCCAGCTGTATGACAAGGAAGGACCACAGAACGGCTATTTTGAGAAAGGCCCCCAGGCGATTCTTAGGCACAGCCCTAGTGTGAATACGAGGTGCCTGGAATTGTATGAGGCCTTCTTACAAAACTAAACACCCTCTTGCTCTTCTTTATGCGATTTGCTCTCCCTTAAAGAACTCTTTTAAGAATAATTTATGTGTTTTGCCTCCTAGATTCTTACTTTTTCCAAACTAGAGCTGAAGAATGACGCAATAGAAAGAAAAGTCTCTGTTAGGGAGCAGGTGGCTGCGGAGAAGGAAGAATTGAGCAAGAAGAAGAAGAACCAGCTGTCAGATATCAGCATGCTTGGGTTTCCTCTTGCACAGGAACACGAGGACAGCGAAGGGGACTTCTGGAAGGACACTGACAAGAACGTGGCCCAGAAGTTTAAGACCTATGAGTTGTCTCTGAAGGATATCCAGAACATCCTCACGTACTGGGACCGGAAGGAAGGAGTTCTGCTGCATCATACCGCGGCCGAGGATGCGAGCCATGAGTCCGGAACCGACCAGCGCCAGGTTCCGCCGTCGTCGTCGGGTGGTCGCCGAGGCCGCAAGGACCGGGAGAGGGAGCGCGCAGAGAGGGAGCGCCTGGAGCGGGCGAGGGCCGAGAGGGAGCGGCTAGAGAAGCTCCGCACGCAGGAGGAGCGCAGCGAGGGGGGCGAGAGCAAGGAGGAGGACCACGAAGGGAAGAAGGATCTCGGTGTGCCCTTCATAAACATCCAGATGCCCGACTCCAAAGGCTCGAGCTGGAAGCAGGCCCTGGAGAATGACAGGCTTCCCAAAGCGGAGCAGGTACAGGCTCTTCTCCAGGATGGGAGCCAGGGAGCTGTGCGGTGCTAATCCTCGTAAAAGTGTTGCTTTCAACACAAAATCCGTATCCCCTTTATTCCATTAATCTCTGATGCCCCTTTGGATATAAGACAATAATGCCTAAAAGGACCTTTTTCTATGTGGTGAAACATCCACAGAGGGTTCCACAGATCTCAGCTATTCCATCTAGCCTCGTAAAAAGCCACCTGTAAAGTTGATTTTTAACATTGACAGTCTTATGTTGGGGGTTGGCAAGGCAGGTATACTTTGGGGTGACGCAAGTGGCTCAACTATTCTAAAATTTCTTTCCCACAGGCTTCCTCCAGTGACAGAAATTATACTACCAGACAGCTTTTTGTTGCTAGAAACAAAACCATTGCATATCTAGAAGCCCCTTTGGCAGTGGTTTGGAGGGGATGATTACGATAGCCTTTTGTCCAGGGACAGACTTTTTCTGTGAAACGCCAGAAAGCAAATATTTGAGGCTGCAAGTCATACAGTCTCTGTCTTGATCCCCAACAATATGTAAATGAATGGGCGTGACTCTGTTCCAATACAACTTGATTTACAAAAGCAGGTAGCAAGTGAGATTTCACCAGAGGGCCACAGTTTGCCCACCTCTAGTTTAGTTTTTTTGTTTTTGTCTTTGTTTTTAATAAATTTTTTTTGGCTGTGTTGGGTCTTCGTTGTGGTGCACGGGCCTCTCATTGCGGTGGCTTCTCTTATTGCGGAGTACGGGCTCTAGGCACGTGGGCTTTGGTAGCTGTGGCACACAGGCTCAGTAGTTGTGGCTTATGGGAGCTAGAGTGCAGGCTCAGTAGTTGTGGCACACGGGCTTATTTGTTGCTCCGCAGCATGTGAGATCTTCCCAGACCAGGGCTCGAACCCGTGTCCCCTGCATTGGCAGGCGGATTCTTAACCACTGCACCACCAGGGAAGTCCCTCTGGTTTAGATTTTATCAGAAACTAGATGCAACCTTAAAAGGTAGGGAGTGGAGCCAGAGAGGAGTCCTAGGTCAGACTGTAGCTTAAAGAACTCCCTGCCTCTGTTAATTTAATAAGTGGTACAAATTATTCATCCCTTTCCTCACAGACGTTCTAAATCCTGGGAGTTAACTCTAGCTACATGTTAGTCAGGAAGTGTCTTCTGCTGTCTGACCCAGAGAATTAGAAACACAAGATTACATGAAGGTAGTTACTTGCTAGGCCTAACAGCCCATTTAGTCCATAGAATGGGCACTCAGATGGCCTAATTGTTGTGATGACAACAATTAATCAGGGGATAGCATCCTTATTCGCAGGGTTTTACAAGCTGAGAGGGAAGTTACTACTAGATTTTCAAGCCATCTGCTCTGGAGAATGCGCTCATTTATCATATATCAGAGTAGAATAGGAAAATGCTATAGGGATAAGTTGTCTCTCTCTCAAGTCTCTTTTTTTACTTTTCTCTTCATTCCCATCTTTTAACCCATTCCCAGAACCTTTGGTGGGTTTTTTTTTTTTTCTTCTTTTCTGTATATGACCTGCTCCAGCCCTAACTCTCTTTCACCTTTGGAAAGAAAGAACACTTAAAGGTAAAAGAAAAATTAACAGGGGATCTGAAAATAAATGAAACAACTCTATGCTATAGACATCAGAACCTGAGGAGCTGGTCTCTTTAAACGGAGATTGTTTTTGAGTGCCTACTGTGTGCTAGGCCATGTGCTATATCGCCCTGGTTCCGGTCCTAATGGGCTTTACAGTCCAGTTGCAAAGACAGACAGTTATAATAAAATGACAAGTGTTATGATAAGAGAGGGAGCCCGCAGCCCACAGCAAGAGCCCCAGCCGGGTCTGGGGGCGTAGGGATCTGGAAGGACCTGCAGAGCTGTGTCAGAGACCCTTTACATGCTGTCCCTGACCCAAGCCCATCTCAGGGCATCAGAAAGTTGACAGAAAGGAGGGAGAGTCTGAGCGTCCTGTGCTCACTCAGGGAGGCAGTTAGGGGTAGCCCACCCTCTGCACAGGAAATTAATCTTGGGCTTTTCCTTTAGATCCTAGACCTCTTGGGCCTGGGGTCCTCTGGACCACCCATCCCGCCGCCTACCTTATTCTCACTCATCTCCTACCCTGTGAAGCGGCTGCCTTTGGCCATGACAGAAATCCTGGAGCATTTCATGTTTGTAACTCTACCGTCCAAAGAGCTCTCCCTGATGGAGGAGAAAAGAGAAGTGGAAGCAGAAGCAGAGCTTTCAGCCACCCCAACCTCCTCAAAGGTAAAGGGAGCAGCTTGTCCTCCTGACCTTGGCGGGAGTTCAGTCGGGCCCTCCACGTGGCCAGAAAAAGCAGTGTTGGGTGTCGTACTCACTGGGGTGTTTCCCTCTACTCTCTGGGGATTCTGCCTGAAACTCCCTAAGCTGCACCTTCCCCAGGTCTGACTCTTCCTACTCCCCTAAGAAGAGACTGAAAATGACCGATTCTTACCTTCCAACCTTTGCAATTCCTGTGGATGGTTTAGGGAACTTGCCGAATCACTCTGCAGCTCATCTACAAGAAAAAGTAAGCAGCAAGACTATCTCTTTTAAAGAGATATCAGAATGTATTGTGAATCCAAGGTAATTTACACAGTGCATAAGAATACAAGCATCAACAGATACAAGTTAAGGCAACACGCACCATTAGAGAAAGGACAGATTATTAAAGAAATTATATGGGGAAGATTGGATATTTTGGATAAAGTTGCTTTTTAATCTCCTTGCCTGACACAATACAGTAAGATTAATTCCACCTGGATTAAAAATATAAGCGATCAAAATGAAATCATGTAAAAGTAGAAAATATATATTACATATACAATTAGTGGAATAAATCACAAAGCGAAAATAGATTTGACCGATCATATGCAGAATGCATGGATATTAAAAATTAGGGAGGGGCTTTTTATTCCCAGAGGAGTATGGGGGCCCAAAATTTGAATCTCCCCACACAGCCTCCTTCGTATAAACCATGCATGTCAGCAAAAAACAAATAAAATCAGCAGCAAATAAAGTCACCTCTAGCCCCTGCCTACAGCTCAGTTAGGTAACAGAGAGCCCCAAACTTCAGTTTAATAAGTAAGTCGGAAATCAACATCTGAGGTCCCAGCATTGGTGGGCAGGCCTTACTTGAGCAGAGTCCAATAAAAAAGATAAAGAAGAAAATATTGCCACCATCAGAGGTGACTATTACACCAACCTCTTTTCTGAAAACTGACCACTAAGAGGCAAGAGTTTAGCATTCTTTAACTTACGGTTTTAGGAGGAACTCTAGTTCATCTCCAACGGATGAAGGAAAGCGCTTCTTTCTAGAAGAATGGCAGCTAAAACTATAGGAGGCATGGTAGAATTTAAAAAGTACTGGTGTACCCAAGGACATAATTGATTAAGGAGCGCCAGTGGATACCCACAGTGCTGGTTTGTCAGGGAACAAGACTCTCACTCTGAGCCAGAGCATCACCCCACAGGTGACCGGCTGGTTACAAAGGGGAAGGTCCACTTTGCCATGGCCACGATCTGGCGGGCACCGCTGCAGCCACACAGACACACTTTGCGTCTATAATCAGGGGTCAGCCTGACATTATTTGTCTCCCATCGTGATGGAGTGCGGTGTACACAGCATCATCTCTGAATCTAATCAAGCTTTTAAATCTAATTTTCAGTTTACATGAAATGCGGCAAATAAAGGAATAAGTTAAATGACACTCTGAGAATAGTTAGGAAATTTGCAGGCTATGGAGTATTCTGTAAGAATACGGATCTGGTCTCTGCCAAAAGTCAGTGTGATTGGGAGGGAGGGAGGGGTCTAGATTAAAAGATATTAAGGAAACGCAACAACAAAATGCAATATAGGAACATACTCCCTGCCAGCTTCAAGCGTTCTCTGGAGTTTTGGCCTCCTCCTCAGGGAATGAGGTGCCAAGGAAAGCACTAGACTCTCTCCACTCTACCTCTTCCCTTGTACCCTAGTGTCATAGGCTGGGCCCTGCTGCTCTAGGCAGCCTCCAGCCTCCTGAACCTGCAGCGCAGTCACCGCAGACTGTAGGCATATGGCATGGGCGTCTCTGTCTCCTGCTCCTGTGTTCATAAGATGAATGTTTAAGACCCGGTGCTCATTTTTAATTAAGACCCAGGAGGAGCAGACCACCTCATCTAAGGGGAGCAGACAGAAAACTAAAGAAAAAACAGATCAGACCCGCGAGACTCAGAAGGAGAAACGTCGCACGGCCTCCGACAGGAAGGGCCTTTCTGGGGGAACCTCTGGAACCACTGCTCCCCTGTCAGACATAGAGGAGAACAACCTCTCTGAGCAGCATTCACAGGAGAAATTCCCCAGGTGGGCCTCGGAGCAGCCCAGGGAGGGGAAGGCTGAAGCCCCAGATGGAGGGTGTGGCTGTCACAGCACCAGATGGGAACAGGGCGGTCATGCCTATAACCCCAGCAGGACCAGACTCCTCCCAGGCACCAATCCTGTCTTCTCTTGGCCCGAAGGAAGCGTTCTCACTTTAAAAGCCTGTGTTCATTTTCAGGCTGAACCATTTCCGGTGGATCGTACCAGCGAATGGTGAGGTGACATTGCAAGTGCACTTCTCTTCCAATGATCTTGGGATCTTTGACCAAATGTTTAACTTTGAGATCCTTGGAACTCACCGCCAATACCAGCTTTATTGCCGAGGTGTCTGCACTTACCCATACATTTGCCAAGACCCAAAGTAAGTGTACTTTGTTTTGAAAAGAAAAGGTTGACAGATACATTTTCATTTTCCCCCATGATGCCCTGAACCAGATGCCTCTTAATACAAATGTGGAACTGGGACAGCATCTCAGGCCCTCTTGTACTGGGCTCCAAAGTCAAAGTCCTGTGACATTGACTAAGTCACAGGAATGATATGGTACCATGAGACTGAAATAAAGAGAAAGTTAATAGGAGTGAAGAGGGGGGAAAAGTCTTCCTGTGACAAGTTAGTTTGCTTATTTAACTATATAGCAAATGTAAACAGATTTTGTGTTTACTGTAGGACTTTTTATCCTGTAATATCCATATATGTGTGAATCTCCACAGGCAGGAGATTTTTCCCTGAGCTACCAAACACTGAGTCCCTTATGCACCACATAAATGCACCTGACTGAGCAAGCTAGTGGGGCCTTTTATAGCTTGTCCACCGAGAGGAGCTTTTTTGCAGTTCTCGCCAAGGGACCACGTTGGACAGCGAATTCAGAAGCTGGTTAAGATCCACCAGAACTAGTTTTCCATAGGGTTTCTCAGGACTTTTTCTAGCTGGGCACACTAGAACAGGAAATCCAGCTCAGCTCCATCATCAGCCCCATCAGCTGATAAAGGATCCAGCTCACCCATCATCAGCGGTGAAAGACACCGCTGGGAATCTTTTTTCTCAAGTTCACACTGTACTATCTTCACTCGGGGTTGGGGATGTGAGGGTACAGGAATAAAGGCTCAATAAATGTCCTCAAATTAAGAGTCGTTCTGTCTCCAGACACCTGGACCCTTTGCTGAACAAAGAGTGTTGGGTTCATGTGTACCTCGTGTGGAGGCAATTCAGACAGCTCTCCTCTCCTCTTCCTCCCCTGTGTTCAGAGTGGTCTTCCCTCAGCACAAGAGGGACATGAAGCCGAATGAGGTCATCTTTAAGAAGTATATTGTGAGCCTGGAGAGGTTTTACTTCGGGCCACTGCTTTGTGGAAAACCAAGAGATAAGTAAGTGTTCCATTATTTCAAAGCAGATTTCAGACCCCTGGGTTGGACTTATGAATAGGACAAGCAGGGTTCCTATGGAGACGTAGCTTTTACTAACATTGTCTCAGTTAGCCCAGAACCACAAATCAGGAGAACTGGGTTCTTGTGCCCCAAGTTTCTGCTAAGGTCCCAAATGAATGGGGGTGCCATTTTCCCAGATGGGGAAGCTGGAAGAAGACCAGGTTTTGGTAGGGGAAGGTAGGGTCAAGTGTGCACTTTGGGATATGTTAAGTTTGAGATGCTTGGGAGATACAGCCAGTAGCCACGTAAAGCAGGGCATAGTCTATACGGTTTTGGTTCTCAGAGGAGAGCCTATCTTCAAGACAACAAAAGCCACAGGTGTGGATGAGACCACCTAAGATGAGAGGACACAGTAAGGAGAGAAGGACCATGGTTGGAGCCTCAAAGGACTCCACCGCTCACAAGAGGAGAGGCCAGCAAAGAAGATAAGAAAGAGGGCCAGAGCTATGGGTGGAAACCAAGAAAGGGTGGTGTCATGGAGCCATGAGAAGAGGGTGTGGTCAGCTATGTTGATTGCGGCAGAGAGGGCGGAAAGATGAGAACATCAGCGTCCACAGGGTTCAACAACATGGAAGCCATAGGAGGCTCAGCAAGAGCCCTTTGTGGGGGATTTCTGAGGATGAAGCCCAGGTAACGTGAGTTGAGGAGTCAGTGGGAAGTAAGAGAATGGAGACAGAGTGTGGAGATAGCTCTTTGGGAAAGCCTGGCTGTGAAGGGAGATGGAGGGAGTTGAGGACGGGAGGGAGACGTGGAGTGCAGGGAAGGCTGTTCGTTCGCTCTTGTTCTTACGAGGTTTGGATGTCAAGGGGAAGTAGCAAGGAAGCGGCTAGAGTTTCCAGAGCACGTAAGGGCCAACAGTGGTGCAGCTCCCTGAAACAACACAACGAGATGTGGAGATGATGGCCTTTGCCAGGAAGAGGGACCATCATCTCATGCTAGGTTGGAGGGAGGTGAGACGGCTTCAGGTGCAGGTAGGTTTACAGATTTGGCTGGCATGGTGAGGAGGTTCCCATGGAACTGTTTTCTCCATGATGAATGATGTGAGGTCATCCCTAACAGTGAGGCAAGTGGAAGGAAGTTTAAAATGTTGAGAAAATGGAGAAGGTATGAAACAGGTTTTGTGCAAAGTGGGAGAGGGACAATATTAGAGAAATAGATTAAGATTATCAGGTAGAACCAGGGGCCCAGGTAAGGTCAGTGACCAGAAATATTTAGTAATACTAGTTTTTTCAGTTATATATAAGTTTTTTAGTGTATAGGCAGGGAGGTAAGACTAAAAATAGAACCAGGGTCTCAGCCTAGCATTTATTGTGATAAGTAGAGAATGATTATTTCTATGCCTACTTGGTGAAACTAATGAGCCAACTTAGTTCTCCATTCCCTTCATAACCACCAGTTTATTTCCTAAGGTGCTGAACTAGTAAATGAAGGTGAAGGGTGTTGACTGTTGATGGAGAGGATCTTCAAAGCCCAGTAGAAGGACTTAGGCGAGAGAAGGAGTGGGAGTCAGGTTGATGGACATGATGTACAGAGCAGCCTGGAGGTCGGATTCAGGGAAATGATGGCCATTCAGAGAGGCATGTATTCAGAGCTGCACTGGAATTAACCAGGATATGGGGCCAGACAGCGGGGATCCAGGAGGGCAATTACAGTGGTCCAGAAACAAGTATTATTCATCTATTTTTTTTTCTTTTTCTTTTTTTGGCTGCATTGAGTCTTCGTTTCTGCGTGTGGGCTTTCTCTAGTTGCAGCGAGCAGGGGCTACTTTTCATGGCAGTGTGCGGACTTCTCATTGTGGTGACTTCTCTTGTTGCGGAGCACAGGCTCTAGGCACGTGGGCTTCAGTAGTTGCGGCACGCAGGCTCAGTAGTTCTGGCTCGCGGGCTCTAGAGCGCAGGCTCAGTAGTTGTGGCGCACGGGCTTAGTTGCTCCATGGCATGTGGGATTTTCCCGGACCAGGGTTCCAGCCCGTGTCCCCTGCATTGGCAGGCGGATTCTCAACCACTATGCCACCAGGGAAGCCCTCTTCATCTATTCTTTTAAGTCTTACTGAGCCTCAATGTCCTCATCTGCAAAGTGGGAAAATAATAGCACCTACTGCACAGTTTGGGGAAGACTGAACTGGTTAGTACATATGGAACTTGTAGCAGAGTGTTCAGTCGTGGTGATTACCAGCGAGGTGTGGAGGCCACCACCACTCTGGCAGTTACACAGACAGTGCTCTGTCTCTCGGACTTTGATTTAGTCTCTGCAATGCCCTCTCCTTCCTTCCTCCATCTTAGTCTGTCCAGAGAGCTTTTCAGACTGTTTCTGGGCACCAGTGGGTACTATGGTGCCCTGCTTTCCTGACCTGTGCTATGACCTCCTACGATGTGTGTGTTCATTAATCTTCCTTGTGCCTTCTGTGGCTCCTTTCCTGTTTGGTTCCATTAACTGGGCAGCTTCCAATGCTTAAAGTGCTCCACTCCATGGATCTCTCCCTAAGGCACTAAGGGAACAGAAACAACCTTGTAACAGTGAACAGTTACAATCCGTGTCGGAACAGTAGCATCCCGCACAGGTGTAGAAGAAGGTGGTAAATGAGGTCATCTCTAAGACAGATACGAAATAACACGTTGCTCAGATTATCATCTCTCCTGGAAGTATAAGCTCTGGGAAGGAGAGAGCTACAGATTTTTCAGTCAGAAATCTTTGCAATAGTAATAACAACCATTTATTGGGTATTTGATATCTGCAGCTGTCCTCAGAGCGTTAGGTGCACTATTTCATTTAATAGTCATGGAAATCCTAAGGGATATTATCATCCCATCTTAGAGATGAGGATACCAAGGCTTGGGATGGGAGCGGGGGCTGGTCACATCACAGCTCTAAGTCTTCACAACTACAAAGCTTGTGTTCCTAGCCTCCATGACACTGCCTCTGTGTAGCCACATCATCCTTTGAAATTGCCTTACGCCTCACAGTCTCCTTTTCCACCTGAATTCTCAGCCAGTCCTCACATCCACATCCCTAATTTTTGTTTGTTTCCAGGTACAAGTCATCCTTGTTCCCAGAAAACATGGAGACACTGACAATCCTCAACAGTTCCCCAATGGTCGTGGAGGTGTCCTTCTGTTTTCAGAACGATGTCAAAGCAAACACCTACTTCCTGGAGCCTGTCAACATGATTCTGGAACCCAGTGAGAAGCAGGTACAGTCACATGGATACAAGTCTACCAGGGCAAGGCTTTCTTGGGAAATTTGAGGCCTTGGTATCCTCGGTATAAACGTACTTTGTTTGGACTCTCCCATTAGCAGCTGAACGTTTGGGCCTACCCTACTGCAGTTGGTGTCTTTGAAGACAGCATTGTCTGCTGCATCAAGGAGAACCCCAAGCCAGCCGTCTTCAAATTAAGCTGCCAGGGGGTCCGCCCAGAACTGGAGCTGGACCCCAGACAATTGCATTTTGACCGGCTCTTGCTGCACAGGTCAGAGTTCTGGGTGATACCAGGACCGGAATGACGTTTAAAGAACTTTTAGTTCTAAGGTGACCAGCTCATCCTGATTTGCTCGGGACTTGCCTGGTTTTAGTATTTGAAGTCCTGCATGCTGGGAGACTTCTGGTCCTGTGCAAATCAGAATAGTTAGTAACCCTCTGAGTTCACAGGTTGTCACCTTGGGTTCAGTGAATGGACTTCAGAATGGTTAAGGACTCCCCTAAGATCCAAGTGTGTGCATATGTGAATTTTTCTCAGAAGAAGGACTACCTTTTTCCAGATTTTCAGTCCATTACCCTAAAAGGTTAAGAATCTTGGTTCTAGAAATTAGAGGACAAACACAGAACACTAGACCAAACCTAGAACTTACATATTCATTCACTGGAATTGTATTACTCTAAATAGAGAATGTTTATTTCTGAGGAAGCTGGGAGAGAATGTTGATAATGTATCCTGCATTCCTTGATCATCACAGGTAGGCCCCATTCCCTGATAAATACTTATTAGTGAACTAGCAGTAATAGAATAACCAGACGTGCTTTTTCTGACCTGCCGTAATAAATCAAAATCATTTGAAACTGGCAAAATTTCTCTTGGTCTCTGCAGGAAAGACTTCAAGGTAGTTCTTCTCCGCAACATCACACTACTTCCCCTGACCTGGAGGATCACCAGCCTGGAGCACCTGGGCGAAGACGTCACCGTGTCCGCGATGCAGGGGACCATAGCCCCCAAGGCTGAGGAGAGCCTACAAGTGCGCTTCCAACCCTCCAAACCCATCAACATCAAGAAGGCGATTCGGTTGGAGGTAAGGCTTCATACGTCTTCAGACTTGGTCACCAAAGTATGTACACACTGGGTTCCCTGACACACACACACCGACACACACATACCCACCAAGCCAGGTCTCCGTGTTACACGGTCCCATCTGATCCCCGTTTGACGCCCCCCAACCCACAATATCCTGCTCTGCTCACAACTGTAAGCTCCATAAAGGCAGTCTTGTTCATGGCTGATTTCCCAGTGGCAAGAACGGAGCACTCAATCAGTGCAGAGTGGATGAATGAGTAAATGAATGAATGAATGGTGTTACTATTCCTCGAGAAGCATTCGATTTCTGATTTAAGACCCCCAAACCCAGTCACCCCTCAGAGTCCTAACTCAGTAAACATCAGCCTCCACCCAGTTGCTCCCAGCAGACACCCAGGAGTCATCCTTGATTCCTCCGTTTTCCTGTTGGCCTCCCCCTCCATCCCAGTCCTCCAACAAGTCTTGTCAGTTCTGTCTCCCAGTGTATCTCCTGCCCATGCCCTTCCCTGTCTGCACTGCCACCACCACCCTCATGCAGGCCACTTGCTGTGTCGCTCACCTGGACTTCCACAGAGGCTTCCTAGCCGGCTTGCCTCTTCCCACTCCCCGCAGGTGTCCAGAGGGATCTTTACAATGTCCGTCAAACCAGGTCACTCCTTCCTAAAGCACTAGGCTGCCTTCCCATTGTACTAAGAATAAAGCCCAGGGTCCTCACCTACTTCTGAGTACCTGCCTGCCTCTGTATCCACATCAGGTTTTTCCTGCGTCAGCGCCCTGGCATTGCAGCACCCTTGCCAGGAATGTTGTCCCTATGCTCTGTGGGGGTTGGCTTCTGCCCTAGGGTCTGCTCAACAGCACAGCCTCAGCTGGCTTTTCCTAATCATCCCACTGAGGAAATCTCATTATGTGCAATCGCTCACCCTGTCTTCTGTCCTTCAGAGCACCCACCCCATTCGGACATTATCCTGTTTCTTTCTTTACTTCCTTACGTGAACTCCACTGGAGCAAGATCTTGCCTGAATTGCTCATCATCTGTATTAGTTTCCTAGGGCTGCTGTAACAAATGACCACAAACGAGTGGCTTGAAACAACAGGCATTTATTCTCTCACAGTTCTGGAGGCCAGAAATTCAAAGTCAAGGTATCTGCAAGGCCATGCTCCCTCTAAAGGCTCCAGAGGATAACCCTTCCTTGCCTCTTCCAGCTTCTGGTGGCTCCAGATGTTCCTTGGCTTGTGGCTGCATCACTGCAATCTCTGCCTCAGTCTTTGCATGGCCTTTCCCTCCGTCTGTGTCTTCTCCTCTTCTGTCTCTTATAAGGACACTGTCATTGAATTTAGGGCCCACCTGGATAATCCAAGATGATCTCGTCTAGAGATCTTTAACTTAATCACATCTGCCAAGACTCTTTTTCCAAATGAAGTCACATTCACAGGTTCCAGGGGTTAAGACATGGACATACCTTTTGGAGGCCATCATTCAACTCACTACCCTATCATATCCCCAGTGTCTAGCACAGGCCTGGATGTAAAAGGCACTCAGTAAAATCTGTTGAATGAATGAACGAATGAATGAATGAATGTCACTGACTTTTGATGGCTGAGCTGATGATGCAACAAGCAAGAAGTCGCCCAAGCTTCTCTTTGAATACCCCCAGGGATAGAAGACTTACCAGGTATCTCCAAGTAGCCTGATCTTCCTTTGAACATGTCTGACTATTGATGCCTTGTTCGGTTGCACTCAGATTTCTCCCTGTAATTTACACACATTAATCCTGTTTCTACTTTTTGGGGCCAGTCAATGGATCGCATTAATCTGTCTTATCACCTACCCCTGACAGCCCTTCCTATAGCTGAAAACAGATATTGATAGATTCGTTCAATCCGCAAATGTATATGAATCCCAGAGGTGACAGTCAGCATTTTTTTTTTTTTTTTTTTTTTTTTTTTGCGGTACGCGGGCCTCTCACTGTTGTGGCCTCTCCCGTCATGGAGCACAGGCTCCGGACGCGCAGGCTCAGCGGCCACGGCTCACGGGCCCAGCCGCTCCGCGGCACGTGGGATCTTCCCGGACCGGGGCACGAACCCGCGTCCTCTGCATCGGCAGGCGGACTCTCAACCACTGCGCCACCAGGGAAGCCCGACAGTCAGCATTTTTAACACGTCTCTACACAGACGGGGGTCTCTGCACAATGAATCCAGGCCACACAGCAGGTGTAGGGTCCCAGCTGTGCCACCTTCATCCTTTAGTTAATGGATCCCAGGGCTTCCCATGGTGAAGTGTGAGAGTGCAGGAGGCAAGCGTCAAGGGGACACTTGGAGAAGTCCTCATGACAGCTATTTATCAACTGGTATGGAAACATCTGTGTAATTTAACAACTGACGTCACATTCCCGTATGTTCCAACCAAAGCAGCCATAGTGGATCTCCCCTCAGGCCCCCAAAGTGGTCTAAGGCTTCCCTTCCCCAGGTTACATTCCTTCAACATCTACACGAGGAAATGCCTTGCTTTCTGGTCCCTTTGAAAAGCGCTCTGGTGAACTCTAATTGATTTTTGCACCTCTTAAATTTTCCTTCTTATTTTCCTCAATTACAAAATTTAATTGCCCCCCACTCCCAAGCAGGGAAGCAAAGGAAATAGAATGCTCTGGGTACTTGGTATCTATCAGTAGAAAAGAACTATATAAATTCTGGATCTGATAAACCAAGTTCTTTGTCTTATTTTTCCCTCCTGCTGCCAGCCCTTCTTGTCATCTCTGTCAGAGTTTGAGCATCAAAAGAAGGAAGGTGAACTTAAGCAGTCAGATTTGCTCTGTGAAGCACTGGCAAAATGCTTGATGGAAGATAAGATGGAAACTCTGCATTAAAACATTTTTGGTGACAGCTACAGATATCCCCGTTGGCACCTAAAACACAAGCAATGGGGAGCTGGTGACTTAGTTGCTTAGTTTTTCAAATTGAGGCTTCAGCAGAGAGGCAGGTGGTGTCCAGGCGGATGCAGGAGGGCCACACCCACTGCCCAGTGGCTCTTCCCCTTGACACATAGACCCTTTATTGCCCATCATTAGTCTCAAAAGTCAACAGTTGGATCCAGCTGAGAGCTGATACCAGTTCAGACGTTCTTCAGGACAGTGAGGGAGGTGCTACCACCAGGGGTGACAGCAGAAGGGACAGGGAGGCGATGGAGGCTAGGAGTCTTGCTTTTTTTTCACATTTCCAATAGTAATGATGTTCGTTTTTTTAAAATCTGAAATTTCCAAAAGAGAAACATTAAACGCTTACTTTGTATGAAAAATCTAGCACTTATTTTATATGAAAAATCTGACTCACAGGTTGAATCAGAGACAGAACAGAACGGTTCAGATTTATAAAATTAGTAAAGCAAGGATAATTTAGAATATAAGTGTTTTTCATTTCAACTGTCAGAAAAATGCTCTTCAGGTTTATTTGACTTGAAAGTTCAAAGAACACTTTCCTGCAATGTACACTCACAACCCAAACTTCAGTAAGGTCGTGACAATCATGCAAATAATTGAAACCCAGTAAGTGGACAGGTTGGAAAATGCAGTCCCATTTCCCCATCCTTGTATTGATTGTCTACACCAGCCTTCCCCAAAGGGTGTTACGAAGAACACTCATCCTACCAAATGCTCAGTGAAAACAAAAGCTGAATACATTTCAAAAATGTTCCTTACCATAGCCCCTTCTTCATGATTCCTCCTGCATGTTCCATAGTTCAGGCTCCAAGCACCTTGTGGGTCTTGCTTTTACAAAAGAATTTCTCTTACCCCGACAGGTTTTAGATCCAGACAACCTCGTTGGTGTCGTTCAGATTGAAAACATCCTGATCTTTGCAGAGTCCTATGACGTTGCCTTGGACATCAGCTTCCCCAAAGGTCTGTTGACCCCTTCAAGGAAAGGGTGTTTAGAGGTCACATCTTTTAGGCAGTATGTTTCTTGTGTAGAGAAAGATCAGTGGTTATTGGGGAGAGAGGTGGAATTTAGGTAAATAGTAATCACGCAAGTTCAAGTGATGTTAGCAATGTTACTATGAATCTTAATTTCTCCAACTGGAGACAACAAGGCGTGGTCAAAATATAAAATTTGCAGAGCTCTCTTCTGAACAGTCATCTGAGAGTGAGCTCTTATCTGCCTGCCTGTGTTGTTTTTCTATCACTGCCCTAACAAATTACCACAAACTTTATGGCTTAAAACAATACATATTTATTATCTTACAGTTCTTTAGGTCAGCAGTCCGAAATGGATCTCACTGGGCTAAAAGCAAAGTGTTGGCAGGGCTGCGTCCCCTTCTGGAGTCTCTGGGGGCGAACCCGTTTCCTTGCCTTCTCCACCTTCTGGAAGCCACACACGTCCCTCAGCTCATGGTCCCCTTCCTCCATCTTCAAAGCCAGCAATGTTGGGTCAGGTTCTTCTCACGCTGCCATCTCTCTGCTTCGCCCACTTCTGTCTCCCTCTTCTACTTTTAAGGACCTTTGTGATTACTTGGAGCCCACCCAGAGAATCGAGTATAATCTCCATTATTTTAGTCAGATGATTAGCAATCTTAATTCCATCTAATACCGTAATTCCCCTTTGCCATGTAGGCTAGCATATTTACAGGTTCCAGGGACTAGGACGTGGACATCTTGCAGGGGAGGGAGTGGGGGTGGTACAGGGCATTATCCTGCCTACCACACTGCGCCAACACCCAGGTTAGGGCCCTCCTTCCTCCGATAGGTCTCCTACTCAGCAAGACTCGTAGAATGTTAAAGCTACATATTTGCCTGGATGTCATTAGTCTTATGTACAACAACACTTACTGCAGAATTATTTATAATAATGGAAGATTAGGAATACCCTAAATGTCTATCTATAATGAAATATTATTATTATAGGAATAATATTGTAAATTATGAAACAGCCATATTATACAGCCATTAAAAGCACACTTATGGGGCTTCCCTGGTGGCGCAGTGGTTGAGAATCCACCTGCCGAGGCAGGGGACGTGGGTTCGTGCCCCGGTCCGGGAAGATCCCACATGCCGTGGAGCGGCTGGGCCTGTGAGCCGTGGCCGCTGGGCCTGCGCATCCGGAGCCTGTGCTCCTCAACGGGAGAGGCCACAACAGTGAGAGGCCCGCATACCACAAAAAAAAAAAAAAAAAAATCACACTTATTGGGAGTTTTTAATTGTTTGGGGAAATGTTTATGACATAATGCAAAGTATAACAATACAGATGTATACGTTATATCCCAATTCTGAATATTATACACATGATTCAAAAATCTTTTTCAACACTGGGAGTTTTAGCTAATGAGAGACGTGAAAGGAAGAACAGTAGTCCTAGGATAGAAGCCAGAGGGAGCCACCCCACTGAACTGGGCGCAAGAGCAGTGTCTGTTGTTTGTTTACTAAGGCTCAATTACAAGAGGCTTTTCTAGGCACAGTGTTTTCAGAAAACAGATTCTCTGAAATTGTCGCCGTGGATTTTCCGTGTGAACTTCAACTGGAAGCTCCCCTGCTTCTCACTGCCATGCCCACTCATCCCACCCTTTCCCACCCCGGCCCCTGGCTTCTGCAGGAACTGAAGGAGGCCTCGATTTTGGGATTGTGAGGGTCATGGAGGAGGTGAAACAGCCCCTGCAACTGAAGAACCGTGGGAAACACGAGGTCATGTTCAGGTAACCTAAAAATCAGACAGCATGTGGTCATCCACATCCACTCACGGCAAGAAGTGTGTTGCCTGAGAGATATTTTTAAAAAGTCGATCAGGGAAATCATAAGAACCATCTCTGCTGTTAGCCCCTCTTGGCTTCAGGTGAATAGAATCCCAACTGCTCTATAGCCTGGAGCCACAGGGGTCTGGGGGTCGGGGGAGAGCCTCAGGGGGAGGTTGGGAGGAGGAGATACTGGGGTGAGGTATGGTCTTAGGGGTGGAGTGAGAGACCGGAGGTGGCGGCCCTGGCCTTAAGCCATCCTGCCCTCCTCTCAGCTCCTCTCTGTTTCGTAAGTTGGCAGTCTACATAGGATTTCATGTAAAGACCGAGGGATTTTCCAGTTTTCTTTTTTAATTTTAAGAACTACTGTATTATAGACTCCAAGTGGTGGCCTGGTGGAATAGAGCTCCAGCTTGTGCTCATCCTTGAGATTAAAAATGAAACACTAAATAAGGGAGATTCCTCAGAGAGGAAAGCGTGACGCTGGGTGCAGGGGGGGAGGAGGTCCCTCAGGCAGTGCCAGCACCTATGGCCAATCGATTTTATGGAAGGTCCTCCGTCCCCCAGAAGAATTCAGAGTTGATAAAGGAACTTCCCCCGGCAGACCTGGAGGCATTCAGCCTATTCATGATAATTTCGCTTTAGTTCAAATATTGCCGAAATTAGAACAGTCCCACCTCAATACTACCGTTCCTTAGAACCCTAAATTGAAATAAATAAATATAAATAAAAGCTAAACTGGAATCCTGCCCGTCGTGAGTTTTGTTTTAGATTATGACAGTGCGTTAGCTCTGCTCTTTTAGGCTTCATGGAACAGAGGCACCCTTGGGTTGGAGTAAGTGATCAGGGTTCACTGAAGGGATGTGCAGGGGAGTGAGGAAGCACAGGCACCATGCACATAGCAACGAAGGGCCAGGTCTCCTGGACCCTACTGGGGATAACATGTGGGTCCCCACGGCAACTGCAGGTGTCTCGCCTCAGCTTCAGTTTCTTGCTCCAGCTCCAGTCCCCCTGGCATCTCGTGAGTCAGCTTTTCTCTGTGACCCTTCACCTCACCTGCATTGGGCCGTGGCCTCACTTCTGAACACCTCTGTTGCATGACTTCTGCCCCCGCCTTTTCTCTCCTCCCTTAGATCCTCTGGCTTCTGCATCACTGTTGCCTCTGTGTGTGCTGCATTCAGTCTCAGAGCAGGGAGGGAGGAAGGAAGGGGGACAAAGAGAGAGAGGGAGACAGGGAGGGAGAGAAATGAATTGATTTAGTTGGTCCTTATCCAGCATCACATGTTCCTATTAGACACAGCTCTCCTGCAAGGACCCCTCTTAACCGCAGGCCAGAGATGGCTGTCTTTGCCTCAAGCACCAATGCTTGGCCTGGTCAATCCTGGCTAAGGAGGGGTGGTCACAGAGTACAAAGCACAGTGAACACTGCTACGCATAGTGGTTAAACAGGGCTGGGGACATGGCAGGCACTTAACCGTCTAGAGTCTCATCTCTAGTGTCTTGGGTTCCCTAGATAATGACTAAAACTGACTTTTTATTCTTGCCTCTCAGCTTTTCTGTGGACTCCTTAGGGATTTCAGCAACGAATATAAGTTCCATGATCTCAGTCCAACCCAAGAAGGGCTCACTGACCGCAGTGGAAAAACCCACAAATGTCCAGGTGCTCTTCCGTGCAAAAAAGGAAGTGAAGATGGAGCACCAGCCAGTTCTGCGCTGTCAGGTAAGCGAGCTCAAAGGGAGGACTCACACGGTGGCAGGCTCATGGGACTCACGCCTAAAGGAAGCGTACGCAGTCTAACCCATGCTCCGGGGGGGAAAGGGAGTGCTGGCCTGGTGGCAACCAGAGAGGATACACCAGGGCTTAGGGAACTATAGGCACGGGTAGGTCGGGTGGGAGGTATGCAGAGTCATCAGAAATTGACAACCCCAGAGCAGAAATGTGACCCCTGGTCTTCGGAAGAGACAAGACCAGAGATAGGGAAACTGAGTTTCAAGTCAAAGTGAAGAGAAGGGAAGTGAAAATGGGAGACACACGTGGTGCATTTTGACCCACGGCTGGTACACGTTAAGTTTTATGTTAGCATTTACTCGTATTGATGATGCAATAATATGAAGAGAATGATACAGAGAACTTGGCTTCATGTCAATGAAGGAAATACGGAATGAAGTGGACAGTCATGGAAATTCTGGAGTTATGCTGGTGGCTGACATCTTCCCAATCCTTTTTCCCTTTCTAGATTATTGAGCCCAGTATCTCAGAAGGAGGTAAAGTCATTTCCAGCATCCCAATTAAGATCTCTGTGAATGCCGTGTTCTCCAGATACAGCATCATCCCCTCCTCCATCATCAACTTCGGGGCTTTGATCTGTGGCACGCGCAAAAGCTCCTCCTTCACCATAGAAAATCGAGGTGTGATCGATTTCAAATACACCCTCTATAGGCTGACAGGGGAGAGCGCCCTCCATCAGAAGAAAATGTAAGACAAGTATTTTCTTAACTCACACCGTTCCCTGGTTAATCAGTACTTCATATTTTACAATGAGCTTTCATATAGTTAATCTAAATTCACCCCCAATCCCCTTTTGTGGGTAAGGTTACTAAGGTTTAGAAGTGACTCCTGCAAGATTATGGAAGAAATCATCAGTGGATCTCAGTTCTGAACCCACATGTCTGACTCCAAACTTCACATGCTTTCCAACTGCTGTCCAATATATGATACATTTTAATTGAACAAATGTAAAATCTTCTGCATGGGATTGTGTCTGTTGTCCTGGTGCTCCTAGTGTGCTGCATTACTTACCAGTAAGTCATTGTCCTATCTGTCATTCTGTAGGATTTATAACAGCAAGCTAAATCAAAAGGAATCATAGCTGTGCTTCATCATGGGGGATGGCAAAGGGTACCCTGGAAATTTGGACTAGAGAAAGCCTGGTGAGGGCCTTCTTTCCCGGGACTGTTTTTACCTTCTCCCCATGAAGACACTTTATCACAACAGCTAACTTAGTAATTGTTCCAACAGCAAAACTCTGTATTCTTCAAAAGGTGGCTGTCAATCAATTAATCAAAACCATTTACCTTTCTGAGTGCTTTTGGCTTTTATTTGTCATATTCCTTTTTGACAAATTAGGGATTGTTTTTACCAGTTCCCAGGTACTTTGTCTTGACTTTCAAATGAATTGACTTTCTAAATAATTAGTAATTTAAGATTGACTTCCTAATTAATTGTTTTAAATCAGACATACAGTTTTACATTGTTCGTAATTGTTTTATATTTTTGTCGATCTCCTCTTCCATTTTGGCAAAGTTTGAACATATTAAGACATTTTTAATTAAACTGTCTAAAGTCTCTTTCTTCCAAATATAATTTCAACCTAATTTTTTATTACTTATTTTATAATTTAATAATGTTTATTTATAGGTATTATAATTTTGTTTTGCTTTAAATTGGTTTTAATTTTAATTTATTTTTCATCTTAGCATACACAAATTCATGCAAAGCACTCAAACTCCAGTTGTTCTGGTCATTAAGCAAGTGAATTCTCAAATATATAAAACTCTCAAAAGTTTAAAATTGTACCTCAAATACATTTGAATATTTTAGGTGAACTGGCCTCTAAAAAACCAATTATTGGGTAAACTAGTTTCGAGTGAAGTGAACACCTACCAAAACCTGTGTTTGTGCTATTGTTTACACTAAGTCTTAAAAACACCGTGACTCTAAATGTGAAGAAGAGGGACAGAATTTAATCTATTTGCCGTTGCACTTTTTAAGTGATAAAAGATTTGAGGTCTACAAATAATTTCCACACACAACTTTCCAGTGAACTCAAGTAAACGTTTAAAATTATTATTTACTTGCAGTAAACGTCAATGTCCTTATGAATCATAGTTAATAAGTATAATTTCTGCCTACTTCTTTCACAACTGTTCAATGAGTTTGGCTGATGATGAATAAGCCGGCTATGCTCCCCGATGCCCTCTTGGGCAAGGAAAGGCCCTTTCCTCCATTCCAAGGAGAAGGGACCTTGCAAGCAGACAGGCAGGTGGTATTTAATGACCACCCCAACCTGAGGGTATGCTCTTGCTTCTTTAAGCAGCGTCAGCCGTGTTAGACATGCAAGATCCCGGGAAAGAGAGAGCCTCTACAGGACTGGACCTTCTAAGGCAACCAAGTTCTCTGACTCTGTTCAGAAAGACGTAAATGCCACAAACCAGGTGAGCACCCTTTTCCTTTTTCACAGAAACCCCTGTGTTCTAGCAACAGAAACCTGCCAACTAGTTCTAGCAACAAATACCTCCCTAGGATAGTGGGATTTGAATTTTGAATATTCCTACTATGGCAGGAATATTAAATAGTTATAATGAAATATCACTTTCCTCTTGAAATAAGGAGTTATGGCTTTTAATTTGGATATCCTCTTTTGCTTTAAAACCTTCATTGGCTCCTCATTGCTTTAAAATTAGTTTCTACTCTTCATAAGTATTTCAATCAAGAATCATTTGTTGATATGAAATAGAAGCCCATTCAGATTGGCTTAAATAAAAGGAGATTGCAGCCAGTTAAGCCGACTGTGCTCTTTTCCCCATGGGGGCCCGGTGCACAAGGGCTGCAAACAGCAGCCTCCTCGGTAGTGTATGCGGCCTGTTGCCTGTACGGGTTGCCCTAAGGGACCTTGGAGACAGCCCTTTCCAGTGGACATTAATGACTGGCATGCTGTCCCCAATCTAGGCTCCAGACAGGTATGCGTGGTGCCTCTGGAAAGCCCCAGGGCACAGTGACCAGGGTCCACATTGGCAAGGTCATAATGTCCATCCGCACCAAGCTGCAGAACAAGGAGCATGTGATTGAGGCCCTCCGCAGGGCCACGTTCAAGTTCCCTGGCCGCCAGAAGATCCACATCTCCAAGAAGTGGGGATTTACTAAGTTTAATGCAGATGAATTTGAAAACATGGTGGCAGAAAAGCGGCTCATTCCAGTTGGCTGTGGGGTCAAGTACATCCCTAATCGTGGCCCCCTGGACAAATGGCGAGCCCTGCACTCATAAGAGCCTTGGAGCCGCCCCCTCCCTACCCATGCCCACCAATAAACTCTACTTTCTTTTCCCTGTCAAAAAAATAAAAGGAGATTTGAAGACTTTTACATCTGGTAAGATGAAGTAGACATCTTTTTCCCTAGTCTTCCAACTAAGTACAACTAAAAACCATGGACATTATGTATAAAACAAACACAGAAGACTGAAAAATGGAGAGAAAAAATCACACCAGCTAGGGTCCTTGGGACCCAATAGACATCACAGTGATGAGTTCCCTGACTTCTTTTTGCTTCGTATACCCTAGATCGGGTGCTGAGGGAGCCAGCAATCCAGAAACATCAACAAGCACGGACCAAAAAAGGCCCCAACAAAAGCCTTCTCCCACTAGCCAAAGGACCAGGAAAAGGTAGCCTAGCAAGACAGAAAACTTTCAGATAAGAACTGTAATATTACAGTCAAACATGACAGAGAAATCTGTGGTCCTACCCCACATATTTCAAGCAAAGGCCAGTGGGGAGCCGAGACTTCTCACTCAATCCAGGCTATAATGAGGTGCCCTGACCCCCTGCCAAAGTGATGTCCAAGAACACTCAGTAGGGAGCCAGACATTCATTACCCACCATCACCTCCACCATTGTCAATAGCAACACCACATGGGGAGCCTTGACTTCCACTCCAACCCAGTGGTAATGAGACATCCTTCTCATCCCCCCCAGGGGACCTCCTAACCCATGGAATCAGCAGAACAGTAATGAGACACTCTTACCCCTCCCCACAAGGGAAATATTAGTCAAAGACTAGTGGGGAACTGGAACTCCCACCCTAAGAAGTCCGAGTGGAGAATCTGGACTACTATCCCCACCTGGCAGTAACAAGGCAGTGTTACCCCCCTCCCCTGCCAGAGTGGTGTCAGAGAAAGCCAGCTCAAACAGAAGTTAAATAAGATCCAGAGTCTCATAATATAATACCCAAAATATCCAGGTTTCAACTGAAAATCACTCAGCATACCAAGAACCTGGAAGATCTCAAACTAAGTGAAAATAGATAAGCAATAGATGCTGACACCGAGATGCCCAAGATGTTAGAATTATCTGACAAAGATGTTAAAGCAACCAGCATAATGTTTCAAAAAGCCATTACAAATATACTTGGAAGAAATAAAAATACAGTAAGTCTCAGCAAAGAAAGAGAAAATATAAAGAAGAACCAAATGGAAATTTTGGAATTGAAAAAGATGAATCACCAAAGTTTAAAACTCAGTGGATAGGGCTTCCCTGGTGGCGCAGTGGTTGAGAGTCCGCCTGCCGATGCAGGGGACACGAGTTCGTGCCCCGGTCTGGGAAGATCCCACATGCCTCGGAGCGGCTGGGCCCGTGAGCCATGGCCGCTGAGCCTGCGCTTCTGGAGCCTGTGCTCCGCAACGGGAGAGGTCACAAGAGTGAGAGGCCCCGCGTACCACAAAAAAACAAACAAACAAACAAACAAACAAAAACAACTCAGTGGATGGATTCAACAACAGAATGGAGGAAATGAAAGACTCAGTGAACTTGAAGCCAGAAAAATAGAAATTCCTGTGTCTGCTTCCTATTGCTCCCATAACACATCACCTGAAACTTGGTGGCTGAAAGCAATACAAATTGTTTCCCTTGTTTAAATTGTTCTGTAGGTCAGAAGTCTGATACAGGTCTCACTAGGTTAAAGTCAAGGTATTGGCAAGATACCTGCATTCTTTTCTAGAGACTTTAGGAGAGAATCCACTTTCTTCCCTTTTCCATGTTCTAGAGGATACCTGCATTCCTTGGTTCATGATTCCCTTCCTCCATCTTCAAAACCAACAATGGTGGATCGGGTCCTTCTCATATCACATTACTCCAGCCTCTTCCATAGTCACATCTTCCTCTAACTCTCTTATGTCTGCTTCTTCCATTTCTAAGGACTCTTGTGATTACATTGGGCCGAGGATAGTACAGGATACTATCCCCATCTCAAGGTTCTTAATTCAATCATATCAACAAAGTCCCTTTGCCATGTAAGGTAATATATTCACAGGTTCCAGGGATTAGGATGTTGACATCTTTACAAGAGATGTCCAATCTTAGGTGTCTTAGGATGCCCAATATAAAGAAAAAGAGAAAATAGACTGTTTTGAGTCTACTGAAAGTCTGTTTAGTCTAATGGGAAAAGAGTGAACAGACCCTCAGGGACCTGTGGAACTATAACAAAAAATCTAACAACCCTGTCATCAGAGTTCCAGAAAGAGGTAGGAAATAGGTAGGGCTGCGGAGCAAGCCAGCGTTTGCTATTAACTTAAACCGGCATTAGTATCAGTCAGGGTCTGCTATTCTCATGGTAACAGGCAACCCTAAAAGTTATCAATAGCTTTAAACAACAAAATTCTATTCAGTATTTCTCACTAATGTCTATGGGGGAGGAAGGAGGACACTGCGCTGGGTTGCCCTTACACTCAGACCCAGGCTTTTGGGTTGCCATGGCAGACAGAAGGGGACAGTGTGATAAATTACACATTGTCTCTTAAAATTACCTCTTGAAAGTGACGCCCTTTACTTCTGCTCACAATTCATTGACTAAAGAAGTCACATAGTTTAATGTAATAACCGTGTGTTCAAAAAGCTAAAAATATATGATGAACAGCACTAATTAAAATTGATCAGAAGGTGTAGCAATACTCTTTCTTATTTTGCTTCAAGCAGGGGTTCCTACCCTGCAGTTCAGGGCCTCCCAGGACTACTGGGTGATGAGTGACACAAAGAGAATAGAAGCATTCTATTTTTTATGTCACTTTGGAGAGGCTTTATTTTATGCTACTTTCCCAAATTAGTTACAACTTCGGGACGCTCTCCATGGTTCCTCTTTCTTCTTTTCTTCCTTCCTTCCTCTCTGCTCTACTTCTCCACTCTTACCTTCAGAAAGAAAGTGTACTGTATTAAAGAGGGAAATGTATTAGTAATTACACTACTTAAGTTGCTTAATAGTTCAAGAAATAACCTTTATTGGGTTACAGTGTTTGTAGAGCTATGATCATGTAAAAATGTGTATGCCATGTTATTAGAAATATACTACATTAGTGCATTTGAGAGAATAAGGTCAGAAAGTCCCTGTATAGACACAGGTAGGGTAAGGAGGCGGTGCTCGTGGATGGCTGTTTACAGTCTAGCTACTACTTCACCAGTGAAGTGAGGAAAGAACACAGTTGGCATTCAAGCAAATGGAGCAGAGGATTCAGCCCAAACTCTGTTACAGAGTCTCCACTTAGTTTAAGGATATTATAATGTCCTTATAGGATATATGTACATATAATGCGGAGGATGTATAATACGCTATTTTAAAAGCATATGCAAATGAAGAAAAATGATAACTGGTCATCGAGCAATGGTGGACTAGCTCATTCTACCCTGGAGAAAAGTCTGATGGAATTTGTGGTGGTGGGGGGGTCAGGGTAGGGGATATTGAAAGGAGAGAAAGAAGGAGTGAGATTCTTTGGAGAAGGGTTAGGAGCCAAACTAGGAAGGCATATGTGGGGAGAGTTGAGCGTGCTGCCTCTCTTCCCTTTGGTGGGACTGATCAGCCTGAATAAACCTGGTACGTTGCCTTCTCCGTCTCATCTCTTTGGATAAATGGAAAGCAACCATAGATGGAGGCTTTTCCTTGTGAATCTCTCATTTAGTGTTTCGTTCTGTTTTGTTTAATATTGGAGTATGGTTGATTTGCAGTGTTGTGTTGGTTTCGGTGTGCAGCAAGGTGATTTGGTTGTACCTACATGTGTGTCTGTTCTTTTTCGGATTCTTTTCCCATGTAGGTTATTGGAGAGTATTAAGTGGAGTTCCCTGTGCTATGTAATGTGTCCTTGTTGATTATCTATTTCCTTCATTTAGTGTTTTTTTAGTGTTGTTATAAAAGGAAAATAGTCTTTTCTTACTCTAGTTGAAAAGTAAAATATTGATAGAAAGAAGCATAAACAATGCCTAATCCCATCACCCTGAGTTAGTTACTGATAATATTTGGCATATGTGCACAATTGAGGTAATATATTAATAACTTTATACTATTTTTTCACCTACCTTTCTCATAAGCATTTTCCTAAGTCATTAAAACCTTTCATAAATATAATTTTGATTCCTATGAAATGTCCTATCATGTGAATGTACAAAAATATTTCCTTATTTTTATTTTGTGTAAAATAATTCAGAATAAACCTCTACAAAGCTGTTTTGTTTTCAAAGAATGGAAATTCATGTTTGTCCTAAAACATAACTAATAACATAAATCCACAAATAAATAAAGATCATGACACCAAAAAAACAAATAAATAAATAAAAAGGAGAGAAAAGAAAAGAAAAAGAAGTAGGTAGGGCTGAAAAGGTACTCAAGGAAAAAAATGGCTAAAAGCTTCCCACATTTGGCAAATTTTTAAACCTACAAATACAAGAATCTGGGAAAATCTCTAACAGGACAAACCCAAAGAAATCCACACCAACACACATCATAGTCAGATTTCTAAAAACTAAAGACAAAAAATCTTGAAAGCAATGAGGGAGGACTGACTCCTTACATACTTACATATAGGGGGGGAAACTATTTAAATGACAGCAGGTTTCTTACCAAACACCAGAGGGGCCAAAAGGAAATGGCACAACATTTTGCAAGTGTGGAAAGCAAATCACTGTGAACCCGGAATCTTATATCCAGCAAAGATATCCCTCAGAAATGAATGGAAAATCAAAATCTTCTCAGATGAAGGAAAACTAAATTTGTCACCAGCAGATCTCTCCTAAAAGAATGGCTAAAGGAAGTTCTCTAAACAAAAAGTAAACAATAAAAGAAGGAATCATGGAGCATCAAGAAGGAAGAAAAAACATGGCAAGCAATTATGTGGGTAAATTCAATAGACTTTCCTTCTCCTCTTGAATTTTCTAAATTACGTCTATCAAAGAAAAAGTTATAACATTGTCTGATGTGGTTCTAAAAGGATGTAGAGGAAATATTTTAAACACTTATAAAAAGCAGAGGGTAAATAAGCAATTGACAAGCAACATGCTGAACACTACAATTAAGGTGTGTATGGAGGGAGGGGCTCCAGAAAGATGGAGGAATGAAATCCTGCTGTTCCTGGTAGCTGTTAAAAGTCATTGACGTAATCATTTTGTAATATATACAGGTATCAAATCATCATGTCATACACCTTAAACTTATACAATGTTATATGTCAATTATATCTCAATAAGCCTGAGGGCAAAAAAATAAGAAAGGAAGGAAGCTCCTAAGAACCAGAGAAGTATATGATAACACCCCATGTTTTGAGCACAGATGCTTTGCTAATTGCTTCATACACATTCTTTTATTGAAGCCTCTGGTGCTCTCAGGGTAAAGTGTTTAGCTTCATTTTACTGATAAACTAAGACTCAGAGAAGTCACTTGTCCAAGGTCAAACAGTTAATACGCAGCAGGGCTGCGATTCAAACCCAGGAGCATCTGACTCAAAAGTCCATAATCCTAACCCCTGTTTCCCATCTGGGTAAGTGTTGTACTATGTAGAATGTGTCTGTTCCCTTAGACCCCCACTTAACCATGACTGTTCAGAAGGAATGTGCATAGAAAGAAGTGCCGAGAAAGCCTGTCCCTGGAGACCCCCCAGACTCTCCCTGCCTCCAGGAGAAGAGCTGGGCCCAGAGAGAGCCTGTGGCGAGAGCCCCCCAACCCCCCCCCCCACATCCAGTCCCTCTTGACACCATCTCATGACTCTGGTGGAAGGGCTCAGACTCTGCCACCCACTCTGCCTCTGCCCCTCCTGCCCCTCCCACCCTTCCTGCAGGCTCGCTGCACCCTCGGCATGTTCACCGTGTACCCTGGGTTTGGCTCCATCCCTTCCGGAGGAATGCAGGTCGTGACCGTTGACTGTGTGGCTGACCCTGTGGGAAGATGTGAGGAATCTCTAGCGATTGATATCTCTGACCGAGACCCAAGAGACCAGCCCACTGGCATTCCTTACAGCCTGTTGGCCGAAGCCTGTCAGCCAGGTACTGGGCACTCAGATGGGACAGCACCCCTTAAAAGACCTTCCTTCCTCTGTAAGAACCCCCTCCCTTGCAGATGCCTAATAGACGTGGCTGGGCTTCTTCCTTTGGGACCTTAGATCTTCCTGTGGTGTCTTCAGCCATATTTTTCCTTATAGACTTACAGGGCATGCACACCTAGAAGGGGATGTGCAGCTTTAAACTCCTGGTCTTCCTGAGTTTGGTCTGGGATTCTCAGATGGATATTGTTACCTGGGAATGATAGTGCAATGGGATATGGCACAGAACCCAGAAACACTGAATCCTGCTCATGGCCAGGCCACTCCCTGTAACATATGCACAGAGAACAGTGGTCAATGACTGAGTGTATTACAACTTTAACCCAGAAAGAGCTCAGATGAAGCACGGAGACAGCTCCTCTTGCTCTGGCTGTAGGTCCCCTGCAGCCTCTCACCAAAGTGGGCCAAATGCCTCCTCCCTTCCTCAGCTCACCCCGGATCTTATCCTCCTTACCATTGGGAAGCAAAAGCAGTCCAAAAGAGGAAGAGAAGACAGAATTTGTCCCATCCCTCACACCTTCTTGTGTGAATTCCCCTCTGTGATTGCCCTTTGCTGGAGTCTAAACCTCCAAATTAGGAATTGCAGAGAGCAGGAATCGAGCTCTCAGCCTTCATCTCACAGCCTTCCCTCCACTCCCCAGCTTTCGTGACCGACAACACCACCTTGATATTTGAGGAGCACCAAATCTGGAGCAGCGCCAACCTGTACAGCATCCTGCAGACCATAGAGAGCGGGGGACTGTTTGTGGAGGACGAGAACAAGTTCATCTTCTGCAATGTCCTGGTGGGCCATCAGGCCAAGGCTCGGTTCAAGATCTGCAACATGGGAAAGATCGCCTGTGACGTGAACATTGTGGTTAAGCCCGTCTCCAACAAGGTGAGTAGCCCCAGTGGCCCCGGCCCACCATGGTTGGCATAAAGCCAGGGCAAGAGCTCTTGGAAACCCCTGCTCTGGAGCCTGTATTGTGAATGGGGATTATCTGGCTCTCAGGCCCCCTGGAATTTATATGAGGGGGCATATGTTTATCCCAGTGGGCGTCTCCTCTGGGTACCTCTCTGATAAACTGGTTCACGCGACGGAGCAGTGCACTCCTCCATCAGACACTCACGTGTCTACAGGACAAAGCACTGTGGGGAGAGCCAAAGATCGGGTCATGAAGCCTGCTCAGGTGGCATGTTGGTGGCGAGGGAGATTTGGGGGGTGTCAGACTAGAAGTGTAAGGTGAAATGGTGAGCATTTATTGACCTCCTGCTGTATGTCGAGCACTGTGCTAAGTGATTTTCATTTATTATCTCATTTCATCCTCAGAAGTTTGTAGTATCAGATTTTGTATTATTATCCCCATTTTATAGTTGGGGAAATTGAGGCTCAGAAATGCTGAATTCTTCCCCTAGGTCCCAGAGCCTAGGGATATAAGGCTGGGTTTAAAGCCAGGCTTCATCTACATGCAAGGTAAATAATAAGTGTCCATCTCAGGGTCTTCCAGACCAAAACTGCCTTCCCTATCTAAGTCAGACCATACTGAGACCCTTTTCCCTCGCAGTGGAACAGAAAATTCAGGGTACCAAAAGAGAGGGCTAAGTCAGTGGGTTTCACTCACCCGTAATTTCCAGTCGATGTACTGCAAACACTGCCTAGTGTCAGCTCAGCCACGTCAGTTCTCTGCCCGAAGGTAGAATCTCGGCCCAGGTGGCCCTTGTGCCCCAGAGTTGGTCTTGTTCTCATGGCTGATGGCGGTAGGGAGATGGCCAAGAGGGCTGGTCTAGTCTAGAGCCAAAAGTAGTGTGCATTTCCGGGAGACTGTCACCGCAGACAGTTGAGAGACGGCTTGAGAGACTGTTATCACTTTCTGACCTTTTGGGGACAGGAAAGGGCAGCTTTCTCCCTATTCTGTTCTAAAAACATAAAAAGTGAGCAAGCCTGATTTCTAAACAAAGGTCGGTTTTTAACAGGGATTTGCAGGCATCATGTTGTCATCTTCCTCCTTAATTTGCAGATTATTCCTTGGAAAGAGGAAAGAAACCTTATGCTCTCAGCTTAAGCACAAGAAGGAATAGTCAGTCTTGAATCCCACCTGCCTCCCGTGAGAATAAAAAATCCTTTTGAGGCCGTTCCAGGGGTCCCTACAGTCCCTACAGTCTTCCCCAAACACTGGCCTAAGACAGGAGCAGAGAAAGTGCTGCAGAAGCCAAAGCTCTTGGAGTTAGAAGGAGCAGAGACCCACTCAAGATGGCCCCAGCATAGCAAGGTTTGCTTCAGTGAATCCGAGACCTCACACGCAGGGCAGAACACAGCGTGTAGCCAGAGGTCTGTGGGACTGGAACTGTCACCCGAAATCCAGCTTTCAGAAGACCAGCCGTGGCTCCCCATCTGCCAGGAGCCACGGGTTTCTCACACATGGTGTCTCCACTGCTCCTTTCTCTAGTCTGGCTTCCACCTCAGCCCCACGTCAGCAGCCACCAGGGGTCTCTGGCATCTTAATCTATTTGTGTGGGGGTGGTGGTGGAGTGGCCAGGGCATCTGACTATCTGAGATATGGTTTAGTTCATCTGTTTGAGTCCAAGATCACAGGTCTGGCCGATTATTGCTCAGGGGCGGGTCCCTGAGTACCCAGGCCGCTCCTTCCAGAATCATGACTGTGCCAGCAGTGGGACATGCCTACTGCAGAGCTTAGAGGAGGGAGATGTCACAGCAGGGCTTGTAGAGGTGAGCAGCAAGCCTTGTGCAAATGCAAAGGGGCACACACCCCGATCCCTGCTTCCTCCCCGCCCCCATCCAGATCTTTGCCCGCATCACTGAGATCTTTGAAGTGGAACCCAACAAGATGTGTGTTGCCAGCCGCTCACATGCCTTTGCCACGGTGTCCTTCACCCCACAGACCATGCAGACCTACCAGTGTATCTTTGAGGCCACCTTGGACGGCTTGCCCAGGTACCAGCTCCCCAGCTCCCCCTCCTCCAGCAGGGCAGCAGGCCACACTCTCTGTGCAATGTCATTCCTGCCGTGCTAGGCTGACAGGCCTTGATCTTTCTGTTCCCTGCAGCAACCTGGCCAAGAATCAAAGCCTCACGTTTGACATTGTTGGAGAGGGGAACCTCCCTCGAGTGACCGTTGTGCGGCCGATTCTCTACAACCAACATGGAAACCCCTTGCTCCTCTTTAAGAGGCTTCTGCTTGGTCATTCAGAGACGCTGCCTCTTGTCCTCAAGAACAGTGGCACCATCCCTGCCAAGGTACTGCTGGAGGGCGAAGCATGGGGTGAAAAGGGAGAATCATTTAGAAGCAAGACTTCTGACTTTGGGGTTTCTGCCATCCCTAACTCATGAGGACTTCTTTGATGTTCCTCATACGTTAACCTGGGTAAAACATGGGACATTCAGAGGGGAATTAGGCGTGGTCTGATTACATAGTACACTGATACATGGTACACTGATAATTACTGTGCAAGGCAGTGAGCAATGATGATACACCAAGCTGAGTGGGTAGGATTATGGGTGTTCTGAGTGTCTTCCTTATTTTTTCACTTTTTTTCTGTAATGAACATTGCATTTGTAATAAGGAAAAAAGAAAGGAACTCCATCAGGGGTGAGAGATATAACATCAGAAGGGACTTTTGGTTCAGCAATTATGTTTTTATTTTACAAAAAAAAAAAGAGTGATAAATTGTGTAAGTGTTATACAAAGAACTGTAGGACTTTTGAAAATAATCTACTCCCATCTAGGGGAATCCAGGAAAATTTCACTATAAAATGACATTTGAGCTGGGCGTCGAAGGGTATAGCTGGGCTTCGTAAGTGGGCACTGCGGTGAGTGAAGCCTAGGCGGAGAAAGAAAACTGCAAAGACAAAGGCACAGAAGCAAAAAATATATATATATATAAGGTACAAATAGGAACTAGTAAACACCAGCTTTGTGAGAGCATAGGGTATAGGTTGAAGAACAGTGAGAGATAAAAATAGAAGGGTAAAAAAAAAAAAAAAAAAATAGAAGGGTAGAGTGAGGGGACAGTTTGTGGAGGGCTTTGGATTCTACCAGACATTATTACTGTTGTTGTCGATGTGGTTAGGACCCATTTAGCTTCACCCAGAAGTTACCATTTTTATTGCTCTCCATTCCTGCATCTCCAACCTACCATCTGAGATCCTTTTTCTACCTACTGAAGAATACTCTTCAATATTTCCTTAATGCAAGTCTGCTAGTGGTGAATTCTCTCAGTTTTTATTTGAAAATCTCAATGTATCCTTTATTTTTAACGTAAATTTTGCTGGCTGTAGAACTCTGGGTTGGCAGTTGTTTTCTTTCAGCAAGTGGGAGATATTATTCCAGTGTATTCTGGTTTCCATTGTTATGGCTGAGGTGTCAGCTTATAAGTCAAAAATGTTCCTCTAAGGCAGTCTTTTTCCCCTGGCTTTGTACCTTTGTATTTGTTTTCTGCAGTTTTACTATGATGTGTCTAGGTATGGATTTCTTTTAATTGATTTTTCTTGGAATTCACCAGGCTTCTGGACTCTGCAGTTGATGTTCTGAGTCAATTTTGGAAAATTCCTATATGTATTTTCAAATATTGTTTCTATTCCATTCTGTTTCGTCTCTCCTTGTGGGAAGCCACGTCAATGTATGGAAGGTCTTCTCATTATATCCTCTGTGTCTCACAACCTCACTATATTTTCCATCCATTTTTCTCTGGGCTTCATTTTGCATGATTTCTTTTGTTCTGCCTTCAGGTCATTAACTCTCCCTTTGGCTATATCTAGTTTTCTATTAAACCTTCCATTCAGTTCTTAAGTTATTATATTTTTCAGTTCTAGAATTTTTATTCGATTGTTTTTCAAGTCTGTATAACCAGTTTCTATGATTTCTAGTTTCATGCCAAAATTGTCACTTTTATTTCTTGAACACAGTAATCACAGCCATTTTGCAGTCTATACCTGATAATTCCAAAATCTGAAGGCCCAGTGGGTCTAATTCTGATATCTGCTGCTTCTGTTCATTTTTGCCCATGTTGTCTTGTCTCCTCATGTGCCTGGTTATTTTTTATCATGTGTTGTATTATTTGAAAAGTTAATCTAGAAATAATTAGGCTAAGGATGTATTTTTATTCAGAGGCAATTTGCATTTGCTTCTGCCTAGCACTTGGGGGCACTAGAAATACAGGATCACCTTAAACTGGTTTTAGAGCTTGAGATTTTCTGTGTTAGACAGACAACTCTGAGCAGGATTGCTATCCTTGCAAGAGCTGCTTTATATCCAGCCTAACTTTTGTCTTACTGTGCAGACCTTTGGGGTCCTAGTCTAGAGCAAAGAAAACACTCCCACCCCTCACAGGACTTTTGCCCTCTTAACACCAAGAGACCGTCAGAAAAGCACAGTTCAGCCTCCCATCTGCCTCTTCCCGACTGGCAAATGACCCAGGTCAAAAACAGCCCAGAGGGCTTCCCTGGTGGCACAGTGGTTGAGAGTCCGCCTGCCGATGCAGGCGACACGGGTTCGTGCCCCGGTCCGGGAAGATCCCACATGCCACGGAGCGGCTGGGTCCGTGAGCCATGGCCGCTGAGCCTGCGTGTCCGGAGCCTGTGCTCCGCAACGGGAGAGGCCACAGCAGTGAGAGGCCTGCGTACCGCAAAAAAAAAAAAAAAAAAAAAAAAAAAAAACAGCCCAGAAAGTTAGGCTGGCCTCTCTAGACATTCCAGATCTTGGTCTGGTTACTCTTCATTATCTTCTTAGCTCTGTGATGCTTCTGAAATCGGGGGGGGGGGGGGGGGGGGATGGGGGGGCTGTTTGTTTGGTTTTTGTTTTGCATTTCTTTATTGTCTTGAGTCAATATTTCCTAGTTTACCATTACCCTGCATGGTTTCCATTATTGTAGCTTTATAAAAGGTATTAGCACCCATTCCCTGTTTTTCTAATCTTAGCGATTTTTTAACAGTCTCTCAGATGAACGTTAGACATCATTTTATAATGTTCCTCACAAAATCCTATTGGGATTCCTATGCATTATTTAGGAGGGAATTGCTACTTTTAGAGTATTTAGGCTCTCCACCAGGAACAACATGTAGGATTCCAGCCCATTTATTTACATCTTCTTTTATGTCAATATTTTTTCATATGATTCCTCTGTATAGTTTCTTATTAAGTTTATTTCTAAATGTATATATTTTTATCTCAGAAGCTTCCTGTGTGATGTCACTATTTCTTCCTTCTTCGTGCCTCATTTTTTATATTGTTCAATCTTATTCATGACGGTGCCAGCATTACTATCTTCTAAAAATGTCTGCTGGTTCCTCATACATAAAATATGATATATGGCTTTAGGTTTTTTGAATCAGCTACATGGCTTCCAGTGGGCTATAAAGCATCCCTTTTCTACAGGTACGTCAGATGTCCACCTTGGTTTTCTTCTTATCTTGGTAGGACACTCAGCATGACACTCTCAGGCAACTAATGTGTTAGTACCTAGCAGATACTGGTTTTTAGGAACTCACATTCATGCAGGCCCTCACAGAATGACGAATATTCATTTCCATTTTACTAGTCTAGTGTATATTTCACAACTGCCTCTGTCAATAACGGAGGCCTTGGCAACCCCATTTTGACTGGGTAATCCCAAAGTCACCTATACTCTCTGGACCTCTGGTTCCTTATTTGAATAGCAAGGGCTGAGCTAAATTTTTGTTTGTCCTCTCCAGGTATAATATTTATTATATCTCTCTTAGTAAGAAACTCGAAAAAGTGGGCACTAGGCTCAATGATTTTTTGGGGTACTCCCCCAACAGCACAGTATCTCACTGCAGTTCAGAACTCATGAGCAGCCTGTAAGCTTAACACTCAATCTTATTTCCCTTATGCCAGTTGCATGTTGACCTGCAGGACCAACTAGGAGTCTTCTCCCTGAAGGGGAAGCCGTCCACCTCCTACATCTACATCATAGAGGAAAACAAACCACAAGCAAAATGTAAGTAGGGCAAGTATATCTTCTAGAGAGCAATGGGTCCCAGTAGCTCTTTTGTTAGAGGACTAACGTATACCCAGCCAGAGTCAGATGCCCAGTCTCGTCACCAATGGCCTCTCTAGGCGAGGCACATTCCCACATGAGGGCTGCTATCCCTTGAGTCCAGGTCTTTATGGATACATCTTCCTTTAATCTGGTTCTAGATCATGTCTCTCTCTTCTCCTTGCAGCAAAGAAGGCTCACACAGCCTCCCTGGTTGTTCCTCCTGGAGACACAGCTGAATTTGATGTTGTTTTCCACTCCCAGAAGGTTGGGAGAATGGCAGGCAACATCCACTTGTCAGTGATCAACAACCGGTACGAGGAGACAGTCATCCACATGGTGGGAGAGGGGTACGAGGATGACATCACCTTGGACAACATCCACGGGCTGGTGGCTTCCTCCAGCCAGGAGGCCTCAGATATCTCTGAGATCATCGAGGAAAACATGATGGAAGACTTCGTGGCAGGTGAGAGAAGCAGCAGTGAGGTGTTGACACCTGTTGGCTTGTGGTTCATTTTAAATAAGAATGAAATTTAAATAACAGGTTGGCTAGCTTCCTGGGAATTTAGGACTGAATCTCCTCTTTGTTACCGTATGCTCCCTCATGCCTGACTCAGTCACTGCATTCATCCACGTGTTCCCTCAAAGAACAGTTGTGGAGCATCAGTGTGCATGTGCCTGGAGTTCCAAAGAGTAATTAATGAGAGAGTCTGTCCCTTAGGGAGCTTATTCTTTGAGCTCAAACTCCCATTTAGCTAATAAGAGAAATTCAAGTTCCAGATTAGCTGAAAAGTGAATACATGTCTCTCTGTAGTTTTCCCTGTCTGTATCTTTTAGCTGGCTTGCATTGGCATCCTCTGTTTCATCTGTATCATGTACCCTAGACATTCTAAGAGAAATGGCGGGCTGGTTTAATTAGAGAAGGTGTAGGTTTGTGCCACCTCTAGAAGACCGTTCTCCGCAGCCTCACTACTCAATGCGCTGAGAACCTACAGCATCAGCATCACCTGGGAGTTGCTAGAAATGCGAATTTCACACGCCTCCCCAGCACCTCAGACCTACTGAATCAGAATTTGCGTTTAACAAGATCCCCAGGTGATCTGTGTGAACATTAGAGCTTAAGACATGCTGCTCTGCAGTTTATCAAGCACTGCGGCTTCATTTGGTTGATGATATTCTTTGGGTAGGAGAATATTTACTTCTTCATTATTATCAAAATGCATTTGCTAAACACCCTAATTGTGTGGCTGACTGCTATGAAGTGAGTTATAAACACAGTCTCACAGTTTCTCTAGGAGCTTAATTATAGTCCTGGAGTGTAGCCCTAGGCAGTCCGTACAACATGGGTTAAAATCAGTGCTCCTCATGTATCTGGTGTTTCACCTGTTTGTAGCTACAGGGTGGCAACTTTCTTATCAGGGGTCAAGCAGGAGCCAGCAGTGAACCCGAGTTCAGACATCAGATTTCATACTTACAATAGGGTTACCAGATTTAGAAAGTCAGAACACAGCAGTCCCCATTTTTTTAGTGTATTTGTGTCCCAAAATTTTGCATGGGACATACTTATACTAAAAATTACTCATCATTTACTTGTAATTCAAATTTAATGGGGGCTTGTGTATTCTGTGTGGCAATTCCAGCCCTTAATAGTACTGTTTCACCAAACAAATGGAGTTGGCGGGCGGGCAGTGGGGAGCTATGTTTTCCTTTGTACAAATGGAGGTGAGGGCCAGAGTGGGTGGGTGGGTGGATGGATGGGTGGATAAGTAGACTATAGGAGAGAAAGCTTGCTGGTGAAGGACTCCAGGCGTTTCCAGTATAACCATCCAAGGAAGGTGGAGTTGCATGAGGGTGAGGCACAATGTCTTTTAGGACCTGCCTCCGTGGGGAAGTGAGCCTGCAGAGGAGGCAAGAGGGGACTCACTGCCCCCTGCTTCTGTCCCTTAGCTGCTCTGGTGAACCACATCCAGTTTGGGGACTGCCACATTGGAAACAGCTATAACGTGAGCTTCACAATCACTAATCACAGCCAAGTGAATGTGATACGGTTCGAATGGCCCCTTTTAGCCACAGTTTCTTTCTCCCCACAGGTAAGTGAAAACCAGTCCTTGTTTTCTGCACTCCCTTAGGCCTGAGCCAACCCCAGTTTGATTGTCGGCCCATTCCCACAGATACATAGGATGGGATGGATGCATCCCTCACTCCGACCTGGTACCAGAAATGTCCCCTCTGGCCTAAGAGCAGAGAATGAGGTCACCAAGACTGATGTTGAGGAATTCCATGGAGACCTCCATGGATGAAGACAGGTCCCAGTCTTCCCATCCCCACGTGTAGACCTGTGTCCCCCATGGTGTGTGTTCTTTGGAGCATTTTTCCTGCAAAAGTGGTTCACCAAAAGCTAAAACGGGGGTGGTGGGTTTTGTGGACAACAGAGATTTAGAAAATGTTACATCTTTCTCCTACAGATTCTAGATGCCCTTCAGCATATTAAAACCTAGTCAACTTTGTTTTACCTGGAATTTTCTAACCCCTTCTTTGAGTGTCTCACAGCACACATTTTACGATTTGCTAACCAAAGCTCGACCTCGAACAAGGCCTAGGACCACGTGGCAGCAGAGCCTCACCTCTGGCCAGCACTTGTTTTTCATAGACAGCTCACTTCTGAGTTCCCTGGACACCGGATGTATCCATGGCCTCTTGCTCTGTTTCAGCCACTGAGTTTGTTCAAGCACAGAACTCTAGGGGGTTGGAGCGAGGAGGGTTGGGGACCCTACTTTGTCACCTGTAAATTAGGGTGCTCTCAGGAAGAAGTGTTTTGCTTCCTGGAGAGATATGAAGTGATAGTCAAAGAAGGTAGAGATAAGCTTCTTATGGTCCATTTACACACCCACGGGCACACACTCGGGTATACACCCACGTGTGTACACACACACACACACACACACACACACTCATAGTTGTAGCCTTGAGAAGTATTAAACTTTCTTCTCCCTTCACTTTCCAGAGGAGGAGGGGTTTCTTATCTATTAGAAACATGAAAGGACTCTATATATAGGACTATATATAGTATATATTTGGTATGTGTATGTGCATTTATGCATGTTCAATCACAAATGATTTTATTCTACAAACCAAATTGGATTTCCCATATATCTGGAACACTTCAGCAAATCTCAGCCTTTTTGGTCTCAGGACTCCTTAATACTCTTAAACATTACTGAGGACCCTCAAAGAGCTTTTGTTTATGTGGGTTATGTCTATCAATATTTACATTAGAAGTTAAAACTGAGAATCTTTAAAAACATGTATTTGTTCATTTAAAATATAATAACAAACCCATTACATGTTAATATAAATACCATATTTTTATGAAAACGGCTTTATTTTCCAAAACAAAATTGTGCGAGAAGAGTAGCAATGTTCTACATTTTTACAAGTCCCTTTAATATCTGGCCTAGTAGAAGAGAGCTGGATTCTCATATTTGCTTCTGCATTCAATCTGATGCAATATCATATGTCATGTAACCTCTAGGAAGCTCCATTATATACTCACGAGAAAATGAGAATGAAAAAGTCAAATGTCATCTTAGTATTATGATGAAAATAGTTTTGACCTTGTGAACTCCTGAAAAGACCTCGGGGCCCCCAAGGGTCACTAGATCACACTCTGAGAACTGCTAAGGTACTGTGTACATCGGTCCATAATTTGTATAGGTCATATGGTTGAGAAGTACAGGTGGTTAAGAGTGTGGTACCTGGAGCCATACTGCCTGGGTCTGAATCCAGATCTTCTAACATTAATGGTATGACCTTGAGCAAGTTACAAGTTTCCTTGTCTATCAAATAGGGGTGGTAGCTGTACATCCCATAGGGCTGTCGTGGGGGTTAGTAGAATTTTGTGAAGGTTTAGTATAGTGCCTGAAGCATGTAACAGTTTGGTAAATATTAGCTGCTCTTTTTTTTTTTTTTGCGGTACGCGGGCCTCTCACTGTTGTGGCCTCTCCCGTTGCGGAGCACAGGCTCCGGCCACACAGACTCAGCGGCCATGGCTCACGGGCCCAGCCGCTCCGCGGCACGTGGGATCTTCCTGGACCGGGGCACGAACCCACGTCCCCTGCATCGGCAGGCGGACTCTCAACCACTGCGCCACCAGGGAAGCCCAGCTGCTGTTGTTCTTATGATTAAATTTCTATCTAAGAACGTCTTGTACCTATTTAAGATGGTCTACGTATACGGGCTTGAATGATGCATTATTTTTTGCCAAGACTTTTGACCCTGCCCCTAGAGTGGGACCATGAGGCATCAAGAGTCCTCAGGATTGAACTCCCCAAAATACTAACGCAAGGCTCTTCCCCAGCTGGGCCACCTCCACCCTGGCTGTGCCAAGGACATAGCGGTGACCATGAAGTCAGACGTGCCCATCAACCTGAAGAAGATGGGGATCGAGTGCAAGCTCTCCAAGATCATGTTTCAGCTCCCTGCAGACCAGGTCCCCGACTGGGACGACCGCATGCGCACGGTCAAGTGGGTGGATGTGCTCAGAAACACGCCCGGGACTTTCACTACAAAACAAAAAGTGAGTAGGGACACCAAGCCCCAGTCTGGCCAGGCCTGCCATGCTTGGATGCCTTCTGCCCTCAAGCTCAGTGTCTCATCATTTCCTTCTTTCATGGATAAAGGAAATGGTCCCTGTTCCACCTGACCTGGGTTTCCAAAGCGGTGAACTGAACTTCCAAGCAAGCCACCTGCCATCCACACTACATGGACCACACAAACCACACACCTTAATTGGTAGAGCTTTCATTGAAGGATTTTTTTTTAATTAATTAATTATTTATTTATTTGGCTGCACCGGGTCTTAGTTGCATCATGCAAGATCTTCGTTGCCGCATGCAGGATCTTTGTTGTGGCTTGTGGGATCTTCATTTGTGGTGTGCAGGATCTAGTTTCCTGAACAGGGATTGAACCCAGGCGCCCTGCATTGGGAGCTCAGAGTCTTAGTCACTGGACCACCAGGGAAGTCCCTCTCATTTAAGTCTTGATATCTAGTTTCTAGTTGAGCAAATTCCTCCCACCTCTTTCTTCTTCAGAAACCTCATGGCTATTCTTTTAGCTACTTCCTTTTTCCCCTCAGTGTCCAGAATTAAGTTAATTATAATCTATTTCTTGTGTCAGAATCCCATCTTTGGTCCATGCGTGCCCCTCCTTTAATTATCCCTTCGTTGGTTTCTTTTTAATAATATAATAAACAGGGACGAACCCACACCCAACACAGGAAGTATAACCAGGATTACCTGGGTGGTTCTCAGCCATCCCACCCCTGCCTGTCTCTAAGACGTGGTCGCTACCCTGGGATCTCATTCCCTTGATTTTTGTTTTTATTTCTTTTTAAAATTAACCTATGCATTCTAAAAAGCATATTGTTTAGGTGTAGTTTTTAACTTTATTTTCTTTAAAGGTCATTGCGTGTGGTCATCTGTATCGTGGCAGGCGGCTGTAGCACACCCGTGTCCCTGCTATATAGAAGTGCATTATTATTTACCCATTCTTCTTTTGAAAATTAGTTGGGGTTTGCTACTGTGGACAGTGTTTCTGTGAGCATTATAGTTCATGCCACACGGTGTTCATTTGCAGGAGTTTATATTCCTAAACTGCGTCACAGGAAGTGGAATTGCTGAGTCACAGGATGTGTGAATGCTCAGCTTCCCAAGAAAATGCCCAAGCATTTCCAAAGTGGTTCTTTGCTAGTAGGAGTATAAATTGGTACAGCCCACTTTGGAAAGCACTTGGGTATTATCTTAGAAAAATAAGAGTATTAGTCATTTTATTTTTGATACACTCTTTTATTCCTGTCTTTGTCTGCAAACGTGCTTGCCATATTTATCACTCATATTTTGACTTTAATGAATCTTTTCATGATTATCTCCATATTGTTTTATTCTGAAGTATTTTGCTTATTCTTTGCCCTTTACTTTTCTAAATAATTTTTTAATCCATTTAAACAAGTACTGTGAAAACCCTGATAGACACTTGATTGGAATTGGATTGTATCTATATATCAGTTTAGGAAGGATTGATAATTTTATAACATAATTCATCCTTTCCACTAGCAAGGTATATCTCTCTATTTAGGTCTTCTTAAAGATTTTTTTTTTTTACTACCATTCATTTTCTTTAATAGAAATAAGACTCTTTAGGTTTTTTAAATTTGTTTTTGAGTCCATTTTATTAAATTATTCTTCTAGGAATTTTCCCTTCAACTAAGTTTTCATATGCATCTTCATAAAATTATTCACAGTATTTTCTTATCGTCTGTTTAAATGTCTGTAGGATGGATGGTGATATCTCCCTTTTCATTTATGATATTGATGTGTATTTTCTCTTTTTTTCTTCTTGATCATTCTCACCACAGGTTTTCTAAATCTTTTCAAATAAACAGCTTTTAGTTTCATTGGTTCTCTCTGTTTTAGATTTATTTTCTGTTTCATTAATATCTATTCCTACCTTTATGATTTCCTTTATTCTACCTTCTTGGAGTGTATCTGACCCCAAAACTCATGCCTGTGCAGTCGTGATGCTCTCAGTAATTTCTTGTTCAATTTCTTCCTTTCCTATTTCTGAGTCATTTTAGGTTTGGCCTCATCATTTCTTCTGGAACTTGAATCTGTGAGTTGGTTCTCATTTGCCTGGGTAGGAAGCACTGTTTTATCTCCCCATTATTCCTGTGAGGCAGGTGTCTCTGCATCACTGAGGACACGGCTGCCTTTGTTACAGGTGATAGAGACGGATCCTGAGCCTGCTTACTCAGTACTAGAAGAAAACTACCAAGAACTGCAGCTGCAGATCAGTGCCCACGTGAATTTCGCTTCATACAAGTGCCAGACGAGCGATGTGCACTTTAAGGAGACACTGGTTCACCAGACCCGAGTGTTTGAGTGAGTCATCAAAAGCCTCCTGACACTCTCAGAGAAGTTCTTTAACTCCATCATTCACTGGCTCCTTCATCAAACATTTATTTAGTGTCCACAACAGCGTAGACCAGACATCACATCTGCGCACCAGAGGGTCTTTGTAGGTCCAATGAAACATTCAGACCCACAAAACTATTGAAGTTCACACTTGAAATCAAGGTGTAGACCTGGAAACACAGTCTTACCGGGAAGGTGGCATCAGGCAGTGGGCTTCGGTGGGAAGAGTCCTTGCAACAGCCCGTATCACCACCCAGGAACTATTCCTGTTGCCCCTGCCCCAGGTGACAGCTCGGACAATACCTACGCTAGCGGGCATGGGGTCCATCTTAGCTTAGAAGGCCGTGACCAACAGAAGCCAACATTTCTCGTAACCACTCCATGGCTATAGCTTCCAGGATCCCTGCAGGGGACGTGCCCAGTTACAAGAGTCACTACACTCAGAGAACCCCAGTGCTATGGCCTCCCTCCAGGGAATCACGATTCTTCGCAGTCCAGCCCAAAGCAAGTTACCAATCAGGCGTCATTTTTACTATAAACAAAGTTGTCTAATAATATGGCTGACATTTCTCTCTTACCAGGCTTCCACGGAAACAGAACTAGAAAATTAATTCAAAGTTGAAATTGTCCTTAGAAGGAGAAAGGGTTATGTTAACCCTTTATCCACACTCAGGTGATACAAGGATGCTGTGGGTCCTGCTCTCAAAGAGCTCGTAGTGGGTGTTGGGGGAATGGGTGAAAATAGTTCAACTGATGGTTGCAGTACAGTGCTCTGGGTTTGCAGGAAGCATACCTAAAGCAGACCAAGATATAGGGAGAGACAAGTGTGGACAAAGTGGTGGCCCAGCTGAACTTTGGAGGAGAAATAGGAGGTGGCCAGGTGAGGAAGTGAGAAAAAGGGCCTTCAGGCAGAGAGAGCAACACAGACAGAGAGAAAGCCTGTGACTGTTCTTTGAGAATTACAAACACAAAAGCGTAAGCCACTGACATTTCTGCATTGTAAAAATTAGTAATTAACTTGTTCAACTCATTCTGCATTTGTGGCACTTAAGGCGTCCTCTCAAATTAGTATAGAACCAAAAGGTAGGAAGCAGGAAGTGGTATCTTCTGCTGACGGCCATTTCACCTACAGCAGGGGTCAGCAGACTCTGGCCCGTGGACCAAACCCAGCCAGCTGCTTATTTTTACAGATACAGTTATGTGGACACACAGCTGTGCCCGTCTGTTTATTATCGTCCACGGCTGCTTCTGCACTTCCACAGCAGAGGGAGCAGTTGCTGCAGAAATCTCTGGCACGCGAAGCCAAAAACCTTACTCTCTGGCCCTTTACAGAGCATTTGTTCACTCCTGGACCTAAACCAAGAATGCGTTTTTACTAAAAGTATTCTGTTCCGCTGAGATTTCTCCTCTTTATAAAAATTTACTTTAGGATAAAGACCAGTGCTCATAAATTCACACAATCCATAAATTCACACAAGCCCCTGAGGCCAAAGCACCTTGACTTCAGGCACAGCTACATGGTCTACCTGGACCGGATAATGGGAATCTAACCCCTAAACCCCACCTTTAGACCTACTGCCCCACCGCAACTCTCAGCTCCTACTTCTCCCCTAAAACTGGGAAGAGCGTGTGTGTTTCTTTCTCTTGCACAACCATTTTCTTACATCAGGGCCTCATCCTCTTGCTGTGACTGTGATCAAGTTTAATCGTGATTCCAGAAAAAGCTTCTATCTCCCAGTTCTTGTCTTAGAGCAGGGAAACTTGAGACAAGAAAAGTCTCCACTAATTGAGAATTTGAGACAAGTATGTGTCTCAGCCAGTGAAGACATCTGAGGCAGGGGTCAAATGGTTTCTGACCACAAGGACATTGTTTCTGGTGGAAAGTGATTCAGGAAAGGAGAGGCTTTGGAATTTGCACCCGAGGAAGGTGCTGTCTTGTGAAATAGAGTTTGTTTCCTCTCTCATGGGAATTTTTCAGGATTACCATGATGCAGGCTGAGAGCTCATTGCACAGGCTGCCAGTAGTATGCAAGATGATTTAAGTGCTAAACATCTGCATACTTTTACTTTTAATAGCTATATATATATTTTGTGTGTGTGTTTTAGAAGGAAATGTAACAAGTATATCGCATGCATGACTTCAGATAAAATTGCTTAAAACTTGTCTTTGAAGAAATATTTAAGAAACCAAGTGACTTAAAAAAGTTAACGGTACAGATGATGTGCAGACAGGACAAAAATCTGAAGCACGTTTCTGAATTCCATTCCCTGATCTGTTTGCAGGTTTGAACTGATTAATTCAGGAAATGTGCAGCTGGAATTCAGCTGGATCTCAGAAGAGACGGCAAAGGCTGTCAGCTTTGCAATGCCAGACAACCAAGGTAAGTGCAGTGACGGGTAAAACCCAGGGCTTGAACTGGGTCCCCAGTTATTACAAGAGGCTTGTTCATGGAGAAGCAAGCACTGCTCCAACGGCCCCCTAAGAAGCAAAGGAGAAGCAGAGCAGAGGCCTCCTGGCATCTGCAGAGCCAAAAGGGCCTGAGAAACTCAAGAGCTGAGATCTGCCTTCCTGGGGCCCACACAGATCCCTAGGAATCTTTTCTTTTAGATCTTAACCTTCTGGAAGATTACAGACTCTTGGAGAAACTGATGAAAGCTATGAACTGTCTCCCCAGGAAAATACACACCCATGCCCAATTTGCACTTTAAAAAGAGCCCAACACTTAGTGGGCAATTATCCATTAATTCTCTTTCAACTTGGAGTTTCCCAGACCTTCCTAATGAGCCCTTTTCTATGGGCCCCCAGATTATGAACCCCTACTTTAAAGCAATGATTCTCCAAAGATTATGTTCACAGCCCATTATTCTTGAGGCACGTGACCCACAGACATCTACTTGACCCACCCCCTTGAGCCAAAAGAAAACAAACATGAAAACTTGATGTAATTAATGGAAGTGTTTTTCATGAGTCTCATGTGAGAGATGGGAGCCCATTCTTTGGGCCCTGGGGCCCAAAGTATACCTGCTAGCAGAGGTGAGCCCACAGAGGGTGCCTAGGGCCTGTGAGTGGGCTGCCCTATACCTGCTCTCCCATGGCAGGTGCAGAATATCACTGGCGCTCTATCTGCCCCCAGGTTTCTCCCAAAATGACCAGCTTAGCCAGGGCACGCTGCACACAGGCAGCACCCTGGACAGTGCCATGGACCACTGGAACGAAGCTTCCCTGCCACCCTTCTCTGTGGAGCCCGTCTCAGGCATGGTGCCCGTGGGGAAGACCCAGAAGCTCAAAGTGAAATTCTCCCCAATGGAGGTTGGAGACTTCGAGAGCAATCTTCTCTGCCAGTAAGGAGATGATCTCCCAGCACAAAGCACTGCAGCTCCTAGCCCCTCTTCTGTCCCACCACTCCCACCATTCTTTCCAGCCCCAGACCCCTCCTCAGCCCCACATTGCCACATTTCCCTTTGGAGGACAAGGAGAATCCATTCTTTTGTATAGCTCATCAACCCTCTGTAGACCCTGCCTCCCGCCCACCTCCCCTTCCCGGCCACGTACAGGATTCCACTGGGCAACAGGATGGTGGGCAGCCAGCTGGGTTCCAGTCCTGGGGCAAGCATGAACTTGGGAAAGCTTTCTTGTACCTTTTCTGAGACTCAGTTTCCTCCTATGTAAAATGCAAATGACAATACCCACCTTGTAGAGTTGTGAAGACTAAATGAGCTAATTCAAGTGAAGAGCTTTGAACAGTGCCTGGCACGCAATAAGTACAATAAACATTAGGTGGTGGTGGCGATGGAGGAGGTGGACCTGGTACATAGTAAGCGAGGGACAGATGGGACCCAGGTCCAGATAGAGGAGAGTCAATCCAGTAACATCTGGCATTGAAAGTCCCTGATGTGGTACCCACTCCCCGGCCAGCTCCATGGAGAACACCTACCTTAGAGGAAGTCTGTGATCCATGGCATAGGGTGGCAGAGACCTATGTGAACAATAAGACCTATAGAAACCCTGCAATCACACTGCAGGGACCTTTCCCACACCTGGGCCACCTAAGCTTGGTGCTGGGGCTCGAGGTCTGCTCACATCTAGTGTGCTTTCTCCAAGGAGCTCAGGGTAGTTTTGTAAGGATGTCTGAGTCCTTTTCTGTATCCCACTAGATGCCTATGAAAGAGCCCAGAGGGAAAAACTCTGTGCTGACCTTACAGCAGGGAGGTTTTCTCACCATTGGCAAAGGAAGTAACTTGAGGCCATAGTAAGGTACACAGAAGGAACCAGAATTCAGGCCTCTCATACTCAGCCCATTCATGCATCCATCCACTCCACAATTAATTAGTGACCACCTACTATGTACCATGTACTGTTCAAGGCACTGAGGTTATATTGCTGACCGAGACAGACCCAGCCTCTGCTCTCATGGAGTTCACATTCTGATGGGTGTCATATTCATTTACAACCACGAAAGCAAAAATCGATTAAAAAGTTAAAAATAGATCAAAATAACCTTATCCCCTCAGGATTCCTAACCTGCCACCTGGAGAGCAAGGCCCAGTCCTGTCAGCAAAAGGGCGGAGCTCCCTGCCCTTCTGCCATTTTGACCTGAAAGACTCAGACTACATCAGCGGTCATCGGCGCAACCCAGATCTCCCAGGGCCTCGTGGTGGGGCTCTGGATCCAAACACCCGGGTGATTGAGTTCACCAGCGTGGGCATAGGAGAGAAGTATCTCCGGTGAGTCATTTAGGTTTGCACTAGTTGAGTTCATATCCGTCAGTCCTTCTAAAAACTCAGAGTAGCAAGCTACACTGACACGTAGAAGCACGCTTGCTGTCCTGGGGTCTGACTTCAGAGAACTGCCTCCGTGAGGAAGCTGTCTTCTGTCTCCCTGGTTTTGACACTCTGGAAAACTTGGAAGACATAAAAATAGGATCCCTGACCACTGCCTTGACCACAGAGGATCACTGGAACAGAAGAGCCCTTGGTGTCATTATTATTCCAAAGTCCAGAACTCTAGCCACACTTGGGATCCCCAAGTGAGATGCAGTTTTTGTTTCTGCAGCAACGAAGTGCTCAGAACAGTTCTGATTCCCACATAAAGGAAGTGTGCTAGGGAACAGTCTAGAAAAGTTTCTCTTAATCCTCAAGCCCCTCTCTCACTCTCTGCTATCGATTCTTCCCCCCTCGGCCAGGACTTTTACAATACTGAACCCGACCAATAGCACCTACTCCTTCTGCTGGGTCTCTGAAGAAACTGAAAGTCTCCAGAACCCTCCAGCCTTCACATGCCTTACAGAAAAGGGCCTCATCCTCCCTGAAAAGAAAGCTGAGGTGTGTATGAATGGGGACCGCTTGACCCAGGACTTTATTAATTCTATGCCCCTCTGCATAGCAGGTCTGCGGTAGAGCATGGGTAGAGTTAGGGAGAACAGCCTAAGGGTGTGTCCATCAACAAGTGTTTCTTGAGTGGCTACTCTATGTGTTAGGCAGTCCTCATGGACAAGACAAACCCGAGCTCTCTTGGTTGGCCATGGAGAAACAGAAGTTTTAAAAATTGAGATTATTAAAGCAAGGAAAGGAGAGTTGGACACCAATGCCTGGAGACTCTACTAGGACTCATACAAGAATAAGAAGTAAAGAGTTATTTTTGTCCAAGGGACTGACAGCAATGAAAGGACACAGATGTATTTTTACTTGGTCAGGCCAAAGGGCAAAACAGAAAAGTGGAGTCATGTTCCATGGTTTAGTCCTAATGTCCACACAGTGATTTGGAGCAGAGGGACAGACTTAAAGAAATACGAACTTGCTGGCCAAAACAGATCTGTGGACTCTATATCCTGTAAATTCCACAGAGAATCTTGGAGGCAGAAATAAATCCATGAAACAGAAATTCCGAATTCAGTTGCCTTCAGGAAGACCATACAAATGAATGACGCAGGCCAAGGGGACAGTGATAGGGAATGATGGGCACCAGGGCTGGCTGGCCACAGTGCTTCTCTGGAAGGTCACCATACAGAGCAATGGGCTCAGCATTGCTGGTTCTCCCAGACTTTTCAGGAAAAGCCCAAATTACAAGCTTCCACCTTGAATCTTTCCATTTTTACATGCCATCCAGAGACATGGCATGAAATATGGTAGCCTAGCCAGCAGAGCCTGTGAGTGGGGTAGACCCCCTGAGAAATACTTGGTGGGCTGGGCAAACAGAGATTGATGTTGCTGTTACAGCTAAACTTACGTGCCCTTACAAAGAGGGTAGAAAGGAAGTGATGACCTGGTAGTGTCCACCCGCATAACCCCAGGGCTGGCAAGCCTCTAAGGGCACATGGAGTAAACACACAGAAGTGCCTCTAACTGCTCTGCTCCAACCTGTCTTCTCAGATTATCTTCCAGTTCACACCTTTCCATCTGGACATCTCGGAAGCATTCTGGACTTTCTTAATCCCCGAACACAACATCACAGTCCCTTTCCTGCTGGTAGGCAAAGCCACTGACCCTCTCATCAATCTGGACCAGTCACATCTCAACTTCAGTTGTCTCCTCATTGGTAAGGCTGCCCTGTTGGTTTATATTTAGAATTGGCATGACCTGTGGGGAAGGGGCGTGGGACCACCCCAGCAATGCGCTGCAGGAGCAGACATGGGCAGGGAGCTCTTCCTGGTGCCTTCCAGAAGCATGTCAGAGGGCCTCTATCACTATTCACAGGGCCACAAAATATTCAACCTCTCAATCTAATTTCCATCAAGTGTCTTCTAAACCCACACACCAATAACCTAAGGAAATTTAGGAGGCTTGCTACAGAGCCTACTTGGAAGATTCCTTTGGGGCCTGGACTGACTATGTTTATTTCCAGATCCCCACGTCAGCCCCATCCTGCTTGCACGTGCCCCCAGATTATGGCTGTATCTGTTTGCTTCTTGTTCTGTGCCAAAGTGATCACATTTCTCTGCCACCTTTTCACACTTTTATCCAGCTCAACAAATATTACCGAGCCCCTTGTGTGAGCCAGGCACTCTTCTGTGAGCTGGGAATGCGATGGACAAAGCCCAAGTACCGACCGTCATGATGGTTACATTCTAGTAGCAGGAAGCAGACTACCAAAACATGACAAAGCAAAATGTATAGCATGTCAGATGTTGATAAGTGTTCCAGAGAAGAATAAAGCAGGGTAGGGGAATAAGGAATGCTAGTGGGCAGTGGGAAGGTGACATTTGAGGTGAGACTTGAAGGACATAAAGGAAGTGATTGGCAAGTCCCTTATAACACTGTGAATCTATCACATGGATGTGATGTTTTGTGTGTGTGTGTGTGTGTGTGTGTGTGTGTGTGTAAAATACAACTAAAGTCAGAGGATTTTTTAGTAATTCATTAGATTTTATTATTTATAAAAGTAATATTCTTTATACATCAATCAATATGGTGTTGTATAAGGAAAAATGTAATAATCATTCCCCCCCATTCTATCTCATCCTTTCCTTTCTGTCAAAGGAAGCCAGTGTTAACAATGTGATGTGTATTACTTCCATACATTTCTTATACTGATACATATAAACAGATAGGAGGAGATTGTGGCATTTAGTAAGGTTTTGAACAAATAAATGAGCAAGGTAGCATAAGAATAATAAGACAAACAGGGTTTAATCTAGGAATGCAATGATGGTGCATTTCAATATAATTGTTACATCAACAGATTAAAGAAGAACCAGGTGATCATACTGATACATACTGAAAAGTCATTTCTAAAATTCAGCAGACATTCTCAACAAAAACTCTAATAGTAAAATAGAAATAGAGGGGAAACCGTGAATAAAGGAGATTAACCAAAGTCAAGGGGCAGATATTATCTGGTAATAAACTACTAAAGTCACTTCAATTAAAGTCAGGAATTAGGCAAGGATGTTCATTATCACCGTCATTATTGAACACTTTCTTAGTGATTTTAGCAAATACAATAGAACAAGAAAATTAAATAATTGACAAACATTGGGGAAAAAAGAGGCAAAATTATCTCATTATGCTGTTGCTGATGACTGCATACATAGATAACCTCAAGAGACTCTAGAGAAAAGCAAAACAAACTACTAGAATCAACAAGATAATGTAGGAATGACTGGATGCAAGACGTGTGCAAAAATCAATGGTTTCTCTTTCTTTTAGCAGTAAGCACCTAGAAACAAACAAAAAATTCCATTCATAAGACCTATATGATAGCTAAGGATAAATGTAACGAGAAAAGCACAGGACCTATGTGAATAAAACTATAAAATCTTATTAAAATGCCCCCAAACAAGATCTGAACATTTGTCAATTCTCCCAAAATTAAATGCAAATTTAACCGAGTTTCAATTAAAATCCCAACTAGGGTTGTCAGGTAAAATACAAGATGCACAGTTAAATCTGAATTTCAGATAACAATGAATAGTAGTTCAGAATGCCAAGCAATATGCAATATTTGGGACATACTTATACTAAAAAATTATTTGCTAAATCTGGCAACCTTAGTTCCAAAATGATTGGGGTGAGGGAGGAGTTGGAAAAAATGATTCTGAAGTTCATGTGGAAAAATAAATGCTCTACAATAGTCAAGGAAAGTAAGAAAAAGCAAAACAGTGATAGGAGATGTATTAGTCAGGGCCCTGTCAGCACGCTGGTGACATACCCAAAGCCTAATTCGAAAGAGTCCGACGCAGGGGTTGTTTACAGAGATATGGGCAGGGCTGAGGGGCCTACCAGCCCCCATTAACAAAAGCAGGAAGGCATCGGGTCTGAAGGAACAAGGAGGATCCCAGGAGAGCTGTGACCCAGGCAGAGCAGCCACCTAAGAGGAACAGGCAGTTGATGGGGTAAAGTTCTAGAAGGAAGAGGTAGAGTCCCTTTGGGAGGAAGGATCCTTGTAGAGCAAAAAGAAGGAAGAGAGGAGGCCAAAGGCCGAGGAGCTGGGAAGAGGAAGGGAAAGAAGCTGCGGAGCCTCTTCTACGAAGGCTTCCTCGTGCCTCCTGAGGTGGACCAGGAGCAGGCACGAGGCCTCCCTGAGGGCAGTGTTTCCCCCTCCAGGCAGAGAGGCCAGGGAGACCGTGAAGATCATCAACAAGGAGGAGCAGAGGTTCCATTTTGCCTTCCAGGACACCTCCCGATATTCTGAAGGTTTCAGCAGCAGCCTGGTCGTGTGTCCCATGGAAGGCTGGGTCCCACCGCTGTCCAGGTAAACAGAAAGGAAGGCCCCCAGGACTGCACTCGCCCAACATGGCAGGGTCCCAGGCCCACCAGCCAGGAGAATCGGTTTCCCTTCGAGTGCCCCGTCCCTGAAGTCTCTCCCCACTCTAAAATTTAGATATTACAATTCCATCTCTGTCCTACTTATTCCCTGTTGTCAATTTTCCTAGTGAATTGTAGAGCATTGAGAACTTTAAGCTCTTGTTCTCAGTATTTTCTTATGTTTATATTCTTCTCCTTGCTATCCACTGTGTTTGCAAATCCATAAAGCAGTGGCCTGCCGTGCCTGGCAAATCTTCAAAATTCATCGTGATTTGGAGTTAGGATGCCTTTTCCTCCTAGTGTGTAATAGTTTAGTATTAGCCTTCTTTAACAGGTTGGTCTAGTCATCTAATCTGCTGTCTTCGTCCCCAACCAGGTTCCCAATTGATATTTTCTTCACACCGAAGCAGGAAGGAGAAGTGAACTTCAATTTGATCTGCAATGTGGAAAAGAAAGCCCACCCTCTGACCTTAAATGTCAAGGCTCAGGGCTACTCTATGAATGTAGAGGTCAAGTGCAAGGACAAGACTGGCACCGTCACTCTCTTGACTCCCAACCAGACCACGACTCTCAACTTCTATGAGGTAAAGATGAGAGAGGGCCTCGCTCTCTCTGTTTCCACACTGGCTGGGAAAAGCAGTACAAGTGAATAGTCGCTGAATCTCTGTTTCAAATGCCGGGGAGACCAGGAGAACAGAAACAGGCCAGGAGCAGCTCCACCCCCAGAATGTGTATGGTTCTGATGTGAAAGCTTATTTTACTTTCCAGAGGGTGGAGAGATGGGAGAGAAGGGGGAAATGCTTGTCTTAAACCTACAGAAGGATGTTTTGCTACCAAGTGAGATCTAGGAATTAAATTGTCATCTCACTCTTCTCACCTAGTAGCTCTTGCTGGGCTCTCTGACTACTCTCTGAGCTAATGAAACTCAACTCGCGAAAATCATCTGCCTTCACTATTTCCCACAGGGTGTTTTCCCCCAACGTGTTGCGTATCCTGACCCCACAGAAGGGAAGCATGGTTTGCATTCACTCAACATTCAACTCTGTTCTCTCTCAGGTGGCGTTGAATGAATGTGTCCAGTGTGAATTCAGCTTCATCAACACCGGCAAGTTCAACTTCAGCTTCCAGGCAGAGCTATCCGGCCCCAAGTCCCTGCTGCAGTACTTGGAATTTTCACCCATGGATGGCAGTGTGGATGTGGGGCAGAGTGCACAGGCCTCCCTGTCTTTCCAGCCATTTAAGAAATGTGTCTTGAAGGGCCTGGAACTCAAAATCAAGGTGAGACCATTTAACATTGTCCAACACTGAACACATTCACAGCATTCTGTCTTGAGAACTATGTCTGATGGCCACCCTTAGCTGCAAGGAAGGATGGGAAGTCAAGCATGTTTCCCAGGCACATTGGCAGCCAGAGTCCTGCTAATGAGGAGGCCCTGGGAGGCAGCTGTTGGGTAAGGACTGGCAGTCTCTGCACACCCCTCCGCCTTCAGGCTGAATCATCGCTGCAGGAGCAAAGCAAGAGCCAATGTCGGGCCCAGGTGCAGAGTAGTCCACCTTGCTTTCCTTAAATAAACATGTAAACTGTTTATCAGAATCTCTGCAGATGGAGCCCTGAGACCTGAATTTTTTTTAAGCACTCGACTGTTCCCCTCCTTCACCTGAGGGCGTAAGGGCCCTTTCCTCTCACTTGTAATCACACTCCACCTGCCATTCCCTTCCCACAGATCAGCCACGGTCCAACATTTTTGTGCAGCATCTCGGGCTGTGCCGTGAGCCCAGCCGTCCATTTCTCCTTCACCAGCTACAACTTTGGGACCTGCTTCATCTACCAAGCTGGGATGCCCCCATACAAACAAATCCTAGTTGTCTCCAGCAAGGAAGAGACGTCTATGAGGTAAGCAGACTTCCCAGAGCTTCCAGATGATTCTGCCACTCCTGTGGGTCCTACAGCCTCCACACAGGTGGGGTCCTGCCAGGACAGAAAAGGAAGGATTCTGGGAAAGCCTCAGACACAGGTGGGCGTGAATCCTGAGTCTCCTTTCCCCGCCGCTAACACTCATACTTGGATAGCCATGAGCTACTCTGCTAAAAAAAAATCCTCTTCTGGAAATGAGGAGGGCAATGCCGAGTGACCTGACAAGAGGTTCGATGGCTTCCATTTATTTTCCGCATGTAATAGATGTGGGAACTGAGGTTTGGAGAGTTAAAAAGTTAATTTCTCAGGCAAGTGACCTTGCAGTAAATGGCAGATCTAAACTGAGATCTAAACTGATTCAAATCCAGCCTCTCTTTGCCATCCCTGTGTAGAATGTTCCAGTCCAGGTTTCTGGGCCCTATTCCAGACCTAAGAAAACAAAACTGGCCCAGAGACCTATGTTTATTCAAAGTTCTCCAGGTTAGTACTCTGCAAGTGAACTTGCTTCAGCGTCAGAAATGTTGTATGTCTGCAATGTCCAGTGCGGTAGCCTACAGCTGCACGTGACTGTGGGGCACTTGAAATGTGGCTAGTGCCACTGCAGAACAGAACTTCATTTTATTTTATTTTAATTAATTTTAACTTTAAGAGCCACGTGTGTCTAGTGGCTACCATATCACATAGCACAGGTCTAGGTTCAGATCCCAGCACTTCCCTAGCTATGTGACCTTGGGCAAAATTTTTAAACTCTCTGTGCCTCTGTCTCCTTGCCTGAAGTGGGGGATAGTCGTACCTCCCCACAGGGCTATTAAAAGGATTAAATTAGTTCCTTTAGAGAGAGTACTTAGAACAGTGCCCGGAACATAGGAAATGCTCAGTTTTTTTTATCTGCTGCTACTGTTGTGGCGGTGATGGTGGTGATGGTGCTGGTGATGATGATTCTCCTGAATGTTAAATTACAAGAGTGTCATGTACTTTTAAATACTAATTTAAAATCTTATCTACCTACACTCCTCCTTGCCTGATTTAATCTGAGTCTTGCTTTGCTTAAGGCGTGGCGCTCTATTTTATTGCCTCAGCCAGAGTCCTTCTCTAAATACCCGGAAGGCAGATGAGGAGGGGCTGTAATGGAGGTCTACGTGCTTCCTGCCCACACGTGAAGGGGGGTGGACATGATCTTTGAAGGTCCCTTCTAGTTGAGCAATTAGCAATAATAATAAGAGCTCACCTTTATGGAATGTTTCCTCTGTACCCTGTCTAGTGACTGATTTGGTCACTTTATCTCATTTAATCCTCACAACAATTTTATGAGGTAGCCATCACTACCCGCATTTTACAGAGGAGGAAACAGAGACCCAGATGGGCTGAGTAAACTGTTCTCAGGTCACATGGCTAGTTAGGGATAGAACCCGGATCCACACTCCTGTCTGTCTGACTCTGGACACATACTCCTCCCCACTGTGCTTTACCACCCAGTTACTTCAGGAAGCCCCCCCTTCTTATGAAAGGGTACAAAACCATGAGCTGCATTATGAAGGAAGAGAGGATAAAGAAAGTGAAAAGAGCACCGGGCAAAAGGTCATGAGACTTTGCATTTGAGGCCTGGCTCTGCCAGGACCTCTGGATGTGATCTGGGGGAAGTAACTCGACAGTGCCCGGGAGACCACGGGCTGGATCACTGCTGAAGTCCCTTCCAGCCCTTACATTTGGACTCCAGGAAAACTGGGCAGGACATCAAGCAGTGGATCCAGCTCAGAGAAACAAGGGACAAAATCTCCCCCACTGGGTCAGGCATCCGAGAGCTTACACACCTTCCTCCTGATCTTCTCCAGCTTAGAGTGTTTGTATACCAACACCAGCCACCTCGAGGTGAACTTCCGAGTTGATGTGGTGAAGCCAGGAAAGACACTGGAGATTCCCATCATCTTTTATCCTCGAGAAAGTATCAATTATCGAGAACTCATCCCCTTTGAAATCAATGGGCTCTCACAACAAGTAGTTGAAATCAAAGGGAAAGGCACTGAAATGAAGGTAAGAGCCAGTTGGGGAGATCCTCGGGCTGGGCGCCCCTCCTTCTTGCCCTTCTTTGCCCACCTGAGCCCACCTTCCACCCCCTCCAAGTCTCCTGCCCCCAAGCTGCTCTGTCAGGGGGTCAACCAGTCCCACCAAGGGGTGAATCGTCAGATCAGACCCAAGTGAATCACATAGATCTCATTCAATACCAAACTTTACTGTATCAAAGGATACAAGTAATCACAGGAGGTCACTGGAGAAACACTCTTTTTCTTGGAGAAGTTTGAGACTATCAGATGCAGCATCCCGAGCATGTCCTCTTCGTCCCACATTAGGGCGTGTAGTGTTTTCAGGTTACGAGGTAAGACTTGTTTTAAGCTCTGTATGCAGACAAACCTTTCAGTCATGGGACATTTTTCCTTAACACCACACAGACTGACATTCTCCAGCCAGCCACAACTCCCAGGATCCTATTTGACTGAGGGCCTTCCTTCTAACCAGGTGCTCCTACTAGGAAGGGACTGGTCCTGTCCTGCTGCTAATCCCTTTCTTCCCAGTGTCTGGTTAACATTTAAAGTGTCTGTCTGGTAGGAGTATTTGCGTTTCATAGGGAGTTTTGGAAAACTGAAGACCTTCCAAGATCCTCGGCAATGCATGGGACGTTTCAGCAGCCAAGAGAAAATGGGAGGGGTGTATTCCGGCAGCCTTCCCATCAAGCCGGAGAGCAACAGGACCAGGCCACCTGGTGTGTCTGCACCCGCGCCAGTGATGGGGTCTCTTCTGATGTCATTGATTCATTCGAGTGTTCATTCTTTCATCACTCATTCAGCACCCATTGTGTCAGGTGCTTGCAGAAATCCTGCAGAGGAGGCTTAAGCGTGTTCTCTCACCTCCAGGAGTTCACAGGGTGGGGCTGGAGACCCTTGCCTTTGTACACAAAATGGAAACATATGGGCAGGATAGAAAGAGCGTGTAGGGGAGGGGTGCAGTTTAGTGACTGGTCAAATGACAGTGACCAGTGGGTGCTATTCGTGTGGGTCACGTCATCCTGGAGGACAAGGCCCAGCCTGACCTTGGCCTGATCCAGGTCAGCATTTTGATCAGTACTTCAGATGAGGACTTTGAAATGTACGTGCTTCTCCCACCTCCGCTGCCACCATCACCTCTCACTCCTAAAGGCTCTCTCTCCTGCCCTCTTCCAGTCCATCTCCACAGAGGAGTGAGCCAGGGCACCCTCCCAAGACACACACTTGATGGGGCTGCTCCAGGCTGCACTGGCTTCCCACTTCTCCCAGAAGAAAGCCTGACCCCTCTGCGAACTGTCTTCCCGTGTCTCCCTCTCGCTCCCAGCCACGGGCTGGGAGTCCAGTCCACTCCCTCCAGCTCAGGGCCTCGCCACAGCTTGTCTCCTCCCTCGGGATCCAGCCCCACACCCCCCTGACGCAAACCCACAGGATCCCACCCTTCCTTTAGCTCTCAGTAGGAACATGCCTTCCTCAGGGAAGCCTCCCTCACCCCCAGGCTGCCTCAGCCCCTTGTACCCTGAGCTTTTCCTTCCTAACATCTCTGAACCCAGCCGTAATTATGTGATTGTGCAACAAGTTGTTTAGTGGGCATTTTAAGCACATAAATGTTTGTTGAGTGGGCGAATGCCCATCCAATGTGAAGAATGAGGGACACAGAAAGAGAAGGAAGCAGCCTTGCCTCACCAGGGTACCCATATCATATTTCTTTTTCTCATTAACTGATGAACCCTCCTTCCCTGCGCTCTTTCTTGTCCCACAGATTTTAGTCCTCAATCCAGCCAATAGGACTGTGAAGTTAGGAGCTGTCCTGCCTGGACAGGTGGCGAAGAAAACGATTTCCATCATGAACGACAGCCAAGCCCAGCTCACATTTGACCTGTCAGCCCTGTTCTCGATTCCAGAACTCCAGGACCCCAAGGTTGGTGCTCGGGCCCCTAGTGGCATCTTCATGCCCCATCCCTCCCCCCACCCCCTGCCCCGATGACAGGGATGGCCACAGTAGCAACACTGACACCTCACGGTTCTCGTGCACCTTCAGTGTGCCGGGCAGTTCTGAGAGCTCTCCCTGTGCTGCCTCTGGTCACCTTCACAGAAACAGTGTAGGGTGGTGCTTCTACGATTCTCATTTTACATGTAAGGAAACCAAGGCTTGGAGAGGCTGCATGCCTCTAGAGGGCAACAGTGATGTAGAAAGAGAAGTGCCCTTGCTGGATTCAGAAGATCTGGGCTCTAATGAATATACATATATCATCACAGCAGAAAATTTGAAAAATACGGAAAATCACAAAGCAGAACATTTCGCCTATAATCTCATACCCAGAAATAATCACTTAACATTTTGGTACCTATCTTTCCCCTGTTTTTCCTACACATTTTTAAAATAAAATATTAACATTCAGATTGTTTTGAAACCTGCTTTTCCCAAATTGAAATAGCTCCTAAACATTCAATGTCATTTGTGCCTCTATACCTCCATTATGCAGATGGACCAATCCTCTGTTTCTGCTCATCTCAGGTGTTCCTGATTTTTTATTTTTATAAGCAGCATTGTAATATCCATGTAAACAAAACTTTGTGTGAATCCATGACCTTCTGCTTAATACATACTCCTAGGAGTGGGCTCCTTGGACCAAAAGGAAGAGTATGTTTCGATATACGTCACTCATCTGCCCCCGAAAGCTTGTCCCTCCTTCCACTTCAATCCGCTGTGTGAAAGAAGCATGCTTGTTGCCAAATCCATGTCCTCGAGCTCCCTAAATAGAGAAGCTACAGTCCTGGCTGCCGTCTACCCATCTCACAGTGTTTGGGTGGCCCTTTGAAGATGGACCAGGTGTATTTCATTTTGAGGATGGACTATATCCATTCCTTCATTCAATTCATTCTTACATTTACTCAGTAAGTCAGTGCTACGTGCTGGAAATACAAAGGCGTGGCTTAGTCAGCTTGGGCTGCCATAACAGAACACCACAGACTGGGTGGCTTAAACAACAGACATTTATTTTCTTACAGTTCTGGAGGCTGGAAGTCTGACATCAGGGTGCCAACATAGTTTCTGGTGAGGACGCTCCTCCTGGCTTGCAGACGACCACCTTCTTGCTGTGTCCCCACATGTCAGAGAGACGGCAAGCTCCAGCTCTCCGGTGTCCCTTTTTATAAGGGCGCTAATCTCATCATTAGGGTCCCACTCTCTTGACCTCATTCTAAACCTAATTACCTCCCAAAGGCCCCATCTCCAAACACTACTCACATATGGACTTGGGAGGACACAATTCAGTCCATAGTAAGGTGAATATGACATAGACTTTGGTCTGGTGGAGTTCACAGTCTTTTGGGGTCACAGACACATGAACAGTCCCAGGAAAGCCTAGAAGCTGCAGAAGCAGGGTGCGATTCAGGACCAGGGCTGCTCAGAGGAGGGCCTCACAGTGGAGAGAGGTCTGAACTGCGTCTTACAGGATGAAGAGGTATCTCCCAGGCAGACAGGTTGAGGAAGAGTGTTTCTGGCAGGGAAGATTATATAGGCTCAAAGGGGTTGATGCTTTTGGAATCCTAGGTGTGATTCAATGTGGTAGGAGTGTTGTGGACCATCTGAGGATTGCAGGATACAGGAACACTGGCTGTGAGAGGCCAACCAAAGCAGGAGACCCAGTGGGCATCTCGTCCTTGGACCCCACATCACCCACTTTGCCATCCAGAGAAAGAGGGAAAACTTGCTGCTTCCCTTTCTTCATTAATCCAAAGTAAATTCCTCATTCCAGTGGGTCAGGGCCCCTCACAGTTCGGCTGCACCAGTTCTGCCTCTTGAGGTGGTGAGACGAAAGCTGCCAGAATGGCCTGGACCGGCACTGTCACCCCGGGGGGTCACTTCCATCATTGTGTTTTGAGAAATCTCTAAGGTCACTTTCCTATTGTGATTCTCAGCCGTTATCTCACTCCCCCCGCCCCCCTCCCTGCCCGCCACAATCCACTTCCGGTGGTACGGAAGGGAGCTCAAGGATGAAAAGGGCTTGACTTCCTTCAAGCTGATTTTGATTTGATTTTTACCAGGACCAAGGGGAGAGAGCAGCCCCTTATATTCAAGTTCCAACAGCGGTTCTCAAACTTTAGAACACATGAGTCCTCAAATGCAGGTTCCAAGCTCTCCTAAGGAGACTGGTTCTCTTGGGCTGGGGCAGGACCCAAGAGTCTGCCTTTTAACCAGCACACTGGGAAATGTGATGCAGGGAGCCCAGGGAGCGCGCCTTGAAAACCACCGGAGCACTGAGTCTTTTGTACTTGCTCTTACTGTTTCCTCCACCAGAGAACAGGGGTTGGAAAGAGAATTAACACTGATTGAATGCCTGTTACGTGCCACACGTTTTGTACGGGTGGTCTGGGTCTTCACCGTAGAGTAAATCACAGAAAGTTTCAGTAACTCACCACAGGTGACACAGCTGGTGAGAGGGCAGAATGATATTACACCTGGCCTGATACGGTCCCAGCAGCAGGACCCCCTGAAACGGAGCCTCAGGAGCACCCCACCCTCAGCTGCTGAGGCTCGTTGTCATTTTATCCAGGTCATCACCTTGACACCATCCCGCAACATCACCCTGAAGCCCAAAGAGGTCCGGAAGCTGGAAGTCAACTTCGCCCCGAAGAAGCGTGTCCCTCCCTTCTCCGAAGAGGTGTTCATGGAGTGCATGGGGCTCCTGCGGCCCCTCTTCCTCCTCAGCGGCTGCTGCCAGGCCCTGGAGATCTCCCTGGACCAGAAACATCTTCCCTTCGGAACAGTCGTGTGTCAGACACAAGCCACGCGTCACGTCCTCATGTTGAACACAGGCGACGTGGGTGCGAGGTAGGAGAGCCCTCTGGGCCTGGATTCCCATTTAACTATCCCAGGACCCTCTAAAGTGGTTAAGATATTGTCCCCATTTCACAGATGAAGTTGAGGCTCAAAGTGGTTATATGACTTGCCAGCAGGGACCCACCCAGGCACTACTTGGGGAATGCTGCCATCGCCGTGCCCGCTGCACACCACACACCTGCAGGGGGCACCCTTCACACCGACCTCAGTTGAACAGTGCCCTGAGGCTGTGGTATGGCAGCCTTGGCACTGGAAGCACTGGTCTGCACCATCCACCCTCTGTGTCCTACCTGGACCAAGTGCCAGACCACAGAGGGGGTGACCACACAGGGCCATCGGATCCCAGTGCCACCAAGAATAGGGGCAACTGTCATGTGAAGGGATCATCTCCACCCCCCTGGTCAGACCTGAGAGGCAGTGCAGGGAGCAGCTATGGCCACAGTCTCAGGAGGGTTCCAGTCCTGGCCCGACCACATCCTAGCTGTGTGACCTCGGGTACACGTGTAAGCGTGTTCACGCACATGCCCCTCAGTGTGCCACTTCCCACCCTGCTCAGCCCCAAGGGAGAGCCTGGAGATCCCACCCAGGAATGACCTGGCCTTTGTCCCACTGCCTCTGCTTTGCCCAGTAGTCTGAACCTCCCAGCTAAAAGCACAGGCAAAATCTCTTTTCTCAGCAGGATTGAGGACACCCCAAGGATATTAGTAAACTACTTTGTCTCCTTTTGTCTTGGAAAAGGTTTAAATGGGATGCCAGAAAATTTGAGCCTCATTTCTCCATCAGCCCGGAAGAGGGCTATATCACCGCAGGCATGGAGGTTTCTTTCGAAGTGACTTACCATCCTACTGAGGTGGGCAAGGAGACCCTCCGTAAAAACTTGCTCTGCTTCATCCAGGGTGGCAGTCCTCTGAGCCTAACCCTGTCTGGAGTCTGCGTGGGACCACCTTCGGTAAAAGAGGTCAGTAGGTGCTGCCCACAGATGGGCCAGTGGCCAGAGTGGGCCCAGCAAGCCCCACAGGAGAACTCAGTCAGGCCTTCTAGAAACAAGTGGCCCTGTTCAAACAGTCCTTGGTGCCCACATCAAACATGTAGACCTGCTCCCTCCTACCATAGGGCCTTCGCACATGCTGTTCCCACCGCTGATATATTCATTTCCCCCTCTTCATCTAGTTAATTCCTATTTATTCTTCAGCTCTCAACTCAAGCATCTCATTCTCAGGGAAGGTTGTATTGACATCTTGGGCTAGATCAAATTCTGTGATAAGCTCTTTAAGTAAGGGGTGAACACCTTTCGCTTTCTCTATGGTTAAAAAGTGGGCTTGGGGGGCTTCCCTGGTGGCGCAGTGGTTGAGAGTCCACCTGCCGATGCAGGGGACATGGGTTCATGCCCCAGTCCGGGAGGATCCCACATGCCGCGGAGCAGCTGGGCCGGTGAGCCATGGCCGCTGAGCCTGTGTACCCGGAGCCTGTGCTCCGCAACGGGAGAGGCCACAACAGTAAGAGGCCCGCGTACAGAAAGAAAGAACGAAAGAAGGAAGGGAGGAAGGGAGGAAGGGAGGAAGGAAGAAAAAAATGGGCTTGGGTTAATCCTCTGCTAGCCCTGTTCCTGGAAACCTAACAGTGGAAACCTGATAGTTCCTGGCAACACTGCTTATGGTCATAGACACCTGATCTCCATCTCCTGTTGTTTCAACAATGTTATATAAATGGAATCATGCAGTATGCTATAAATGTGTATGTACAAGTCTTGGCAAGAATACATGCTTTCATTTCCTTGGGTAAGTATGTAATAGTGGAATGGCTGGGTCATAGGGTAGGTATATGTTTACCTTTTTAAGAACCTACCAAATTGTTTTCCAAAGTGGTTGTGTCATTTTTTACATTCCCATCAGCCACGTCTGACATTTCCACTTGTGCCGCATCCCTGCCAATACTTGATATGGTCAGTTTTTTTTAATTTTAGTCATTCTAACAGGTACGTGGTGATATCTCATTGTGGTTTTTAATTTGCATTTTCCTAACGACTAATGATGTTAAGCATCTTTTCAGGTACTTATTTGCCATCCATATATCTTCTTTGTTGAAGTGTCTGTTCAGATCTCCTATTTTTATTTGGGTTGTTTGTTTTCTTACTATTGAGTTTTGAGAGCTCTCTGTATATTCAGGACACAAGTTTTAAATTTAGATCCTCAGTCTGTTTAGAGTTCATTTTCATATGTAGTGTAAGACAGGAATCAAAATTCATTTTTTTTTTGTACATGGATATCCAGTTCCAGCAGCATTTATTTAATCGATTATCCTTTCTCCACCGAACTGCCTTTGTACTTTGGTCAGAAACCAATTGATAATATATGTGTGGGTCTCTTGCTAAACTCTGTTCTCGTCCCACTGGTGATCTCTTTAACTCTCTTCACACCACTGCGACATTGTCCACGTTGCTAAGCTCAATGGCTAGTTCTCATGGCTCATCTTACTTGACCTGTCGATAGCATTTGACACCTTGAACAAGCCCCTCCTCTTTCACGCACTTCCTTCATTACATGGCCTCCAGGGTACCACCCTCTCCTGGCTTTCCACCCACCTTATTAGCTGCCGCTTCTTGTCTCTTCTTCTGATTTTTCTTAACATTGGAACACGCCAGTCAGGAATTAGTCCTGAAATTCCTTCTTTTTTCCTAAATACACTTACTTCTTGATAATTTCATCCAGTTTCTTGGCCTGAAAAAAACATTGCTATACTGACAACACCCAAATATATATAGAGAGAGGTAGATATAGATAGATAGATAGATAGATATAGATAGATATCTATATATCTATAGATATAGATATAGATATATAGATATCTATATATATATATATGGCCTGAACCTTTCCTTGAACTCCAGATTTGTAAATTCCACTGCCTGCTTAAGGTGCCTGTTTTCTTCCAGGTGGTGAATTTCACCTGCCAGGTACGCTCCAAGCACACACAGACCATCATGCTTTCAAACCACACCAACCAAACCTGGAATCTGCACCCCATCTTTGAAGGCGAGCACTGGGAGGGGCCCGATTTCATCACCCTGGAGCCCCATCAGCAAAGCAAGCCCTATGAGATTACCTACCGGCCCCGCACCTTGAATGTGGAGAACCGCAAGCATCAGGTAGGTTGAGCCCCACCTCCCCCACTGTTTTCCTGGCATGGTTGGAGGAAGGAGTTGTGTGAGAGAGAATGTTAAAACAAGAGGGGACCCCACAAATGATATTGGATCCACGGGGAATCATGTCCAAAGCTTATCAAGTCCACAGCTTCCCTTTTCGTCCATGTATTTTCATGTTTAGGGGATTCTCTTGGAACCAGGGGCTCAGTTCTAAAATGGAGTCCTCAACTAAGCATCAAGCAATTGATACTTAGTTTAAGTGCACAAATAGCATCATAGTGACTGTAATAAAAATGAAAAAAAAAAAGAAGCCACAGTCTTCCACCTCCCCTCCCCAAAAAGAGCTGTTTTCTTCCGTCTTCACTACCAGTCCTTATTCAAATACAGCCATAGCTACCATCACAGCATCCTCAGTTTTGCATCCTGTTTACTTTTACTTTACATTATATCATGAGCATTTTTCTATTTAACTATGTAATCTTTGTGATAATCATTTTTAACGACCGACTAATATTTCATTGAATGACAGTTTCATAATTTATTTAACATCCCCCAGTTGTTGGATGTTTAAGTTATCTCTAAATTTTCATCAATATAAGTGGTTCTAATATACACATGTATGTATACATGTAACTTTTTCTGCTGTAGGGGTTTTTCTTCAGTAAGTTCCTTGGGATGGGATCCCTGGTTCAAATACACATGAACATTTTTATGACTCTTGGGAACATATCCCCAAGCTGCTTTCCAAAAGTGTTATGCTTATTTGCAGAGTCTCCACTAATCCTGTGCTACTGCCATGCCTGAGAGGTAGCTAATAAAGGACCCTCTGTGTCATTCTGACCACATTTCTTCTTCTCTTAGGGCACCCTCTTCTTCCCCCTCCCAGATGGGACCGGCTGGCTGTATGTACTGCATGGGACTCCCGAGCTCCCCAAAGCCGTGGCCAATATCTACCGTGAAGTGCCATGTAAGACGCCCTACACTGAGCTCCTGCCAATAACCAACTGGCTGAACAAGCCCCAGAGGTGAGGAAGTGGGGGAGACGGGGGGAGGACTTGCACCGTCGAGCCTAGCCCCTCCCCTGGTCAGGGCCCCTAGAGGACAGTGGGGGCTAAAGAGTCAAAGTTCTGTGCTGCGGCCAGGCATTGCTCAACTGAGCCCCAGAGAGAGTCTCCTGTTCAGCGCTCTCTGTGAGCAGCTGATAACTTGAAAATCTCCTAGAACAGAGCCTGGCACAAAATAAGTGCTCAGTAAATGTTAGCTGTCATTATTATTATCAAAACGATAATTGTGGTTGTTATTATTGAAAGCCCTGTCTTATCACCTAAGCCACTGGCCAGAGAAGGACGTCCCTTGGGTCTTGTACTTGCAGTGAGAGTGGAGGAGAACAGAAGACCTAGAGGAGCTTGAGGCCAACCAGCCTGGTCCCCTTCTTTTATGGAAAAGAAGCCAAAGGCTGGGAGAAGAGAACTGCCTGCTCAGCATAGTGGATGAAGGCCCAGACCCAAGCTGAAATGCTAGTTCTGCCAGTAACTAGGCCTTGTTAAATGAGCTGTCATCTTCCTTCTCTCAGCCTCAATTTCTTCCCTAGTAAGATGGAGAGGATAACGAGAGGTACCTCCGACAGGCACTGTGAGGACTAAAAGCCTGTAATGTAACACGCGTGGTGCACCAACTCAGTTCTGGCACAAAATAGGCGGTTAGTAAATGGTAGTTACTGTTATTGTTAGTGACAGAGTGAAGACTAGAACCCTGGACCCGTGTGCTTTCCATGAAATCAAGAGTGGAGATGGCACCTTGCCTTCTTTCCTTTGGGCAAACTGTCTCATTTTGTCTGTCCTCTCTTCTTGCACCCTTGTGCTCCCCCAGATTCCAGGTCATTGTGGAAATGTTGAAACCGGAGAAGCCCGACCTAGGTGTCACCTTAAAGGGCCTTGATTATATTGATGTGCTGTCTGCCTCCAAGAAAGACTACAAGCTGAACTTCTTTTCCCACAAGGAGGGACTGTACACAGCAAAGGTATCCACCTGTTAAGGGCACTGCCCTGGGACCCCAGAGGTTTGACCCTGAGGCTGATGATCCCCGTGTTGGGAGTGAAGATGCCCTCTCACAGCCAGCCTAGCGTCATCCTGTTAGGCTGACCATTTAGAGGGACCAGGCAAAGGCATTCAGGATTCCCAGACTCTTCAAGATGAGACCAGATTGCAGGGCTAGCCAGCCAACGTGTAGGTCCATTCCAAGCCTTCAAGGTGGCAGAATCATGAAAATCTCTAAGCAGTAGGTAACAGTGGACCAGCAAACACCAGACCACAAAAATAGTAACAAAAGATCCCTTTTCTGAGGGCTTATAGAGTGTCCAGCATCATGCTGAGCCCTTGACACAGCTAGTAACATCAGAGCCAGGATTCAGCTTAGAGCCATCGACTCTAAGACTCCTCAGGGTCTTTCACACGTGAGCGGTTTGTCCTAATTCATTCGTCAATTGAACAAGCATCTCTTGAGCACATGCGCCATATGCTATACACTATGTGCTGGTAATGCAGCAATGATCAAAAGTAGGCACAGTCTCTGTTCTCCTGGAACACACAGTCCAGTGGAGGGAGATGGACATTCATCAAATAATTGCACTATGAATGCATACTTATAAAATGGCCTAAGTGCTGTAAAGAAAAGGAGCATATGGGTCAGTGGCTCACTGAGAGGTCAGGGCTGAAGAGAATTACAGAGGAATTACCCGCTTACAGGTGGTACTTGAAGCCAAGATGGAGGATGGAACCACCTAGGGAAAGATTTTAAAGTGAAAAAGTAGCACGTGAGCACAAAGAAACGGCAAGAATAAAAGGCAATAATAACAAGTACTGGCAAGGGTGTGCAGAACATGAATCCTTCACGCAGTGCTGGTGGGAGTGTAAATAGTGCAGCTGCTTTAGAAGAAAGTCAGGCAGTTCCTCAAATGGATAAACGTAGAGTCACCATAGAATTCAGCAATTTATACCCAAAATAGGTGAAAACATACGTCCACACAAAAACCTGTACATAAATGTTCATAGCATCATTATTCATAAAAGCCAAAAAATGGAAACAACCTAAATTTCCATCAATTTACTGAATAGATAAATACAATGGAATATTATTTGGCAATAAAAAGTAATGGGGGGCTTCCCTGGTGGCGCAGTGGTTGAGAGTCCGCCTGCCGATGCAGGGGACACGGGTTCGTGCCCCGGTCCAGGAAGATCCCACGTGCCGTGGAGTGGTTGGGCCCGTGAGCCATGGCCGCTGAGTCTGTGCGGCCGGAGCCTGTGCTCCGCAACGGGAGAGGCCACAACAGTGAGAGGCCCGCGAACCGCAAAAAAAAAAAAAAAAAAAGGTAATGGGAACAAAGTACTGATTCATGCAACACTGAAATGAATGCTGAAAACATTATGCTAAGTGAACGAAGTCAGTCACAAATGGCCACATATTATATGATTTTGTTTAAATGAAATGTCCAGAATAGGCAAATCTATAGGAACAGAAAGTAGACTAGTGGTGCGTAGGACTATAAGGGATGGATTAGGGGGAAGTGGGAATGATTGTTACTGGGGACAGGGCTTCTTTTGGGGGTGGCGAAAATGTTCTAAAATTGAGTGTGGGGATGGTTGGATCACTTTGTGAATATATTAAAAAAGCACTAAATTGTACACTTTAAATGGGTGAATTGTATAGCATGTGAATTGTACCTCAATAAAGCTGAAAGGAAATATGAGACATAAAATATATATCAAGAGGTTCTAATACCCATCTAATAGGAGCTCCCGAAACAGAAAAACAAGATAATAAAAGGAAGAAAATACTCTATGAAATAATTGAAGAAAAAAAATGTCCAGAGCTATTTGACAAAGTCTGAGTCTTTAACTGAAGGAACCCACCAAGTTGCCAACCAAGGAAAAACAGACTCACATCTAAGTACATGAGAACAAAATTTCAGAAAACTGGGATAAAAGAGAAAGTCCTAAATAATTCTAGAGAAAATAGATGGAAGTAATATTCACAATAACATTAGATTTCTCATGGAAACACTGAATACCAAAAGCAATAGGGTAAGCTATTCAAACTGTTTAGAATGACTTTCAATTTCGAATGCTTTTTCCAGACAAGACTATCATGAGAGCAAAATAAAGACACTTTTAAACATGCAGAGACTCAAAGTAACCAACCCATATACACAATCCCTATCTGAAAGAAGTGCTACAAAATTTAAAAATTTTCTTTTTCTCTTTTTATAATTTGTACACAATTTATGTTTACGTTAACAGATACAGTGGAAAATATGAAACATTAATTCTAATTAGCAAAATGATTCCTCTTGTAAATGAATCCAAGAGGAAAGTATAGGATACAATGAACAAAGAATCAAAATTAAGTTGATAGGTAATTTCAAATAATTGTTGAAAAGAAATCTGAAATTAATATTTCATGTGACCTCAATATAGGAAATAGCAAGGGGAGGGATAAAATAAGGCAATGAAAAAAATTTTCTTTCGTTTGGAAGCAAATGGGGAGATAAGAGATTTTCTCATTCATAGAGAAGGGTAGGAAGAGAATTAGAGCTATTTGTAAACTGTAGGTATGAACAGAAAAATACCAGTAAATATATTTATTAAAATACAAGTGAAGGGACTTCCCTGGTGGTGCAGTGGTTAAGAATCCACCTGCCAATGCAGAGGACACGGGATCGATCCCTGGTCCGGGAAGATCCCACATTGCCGCGGAGCAACCGTGCGCCACAACTACTGAGCCTGCGCTCTAGAGTCTGTGCGCCTAGAGCCCGTGCTCTGCAACAAGAGAAGCCACTGCAATAAGAAGCCCGTGCACCACAACGAAAAGTAGCCCCAGCTCGCCGCAACTAGAGAAAGCCCATGCACAGCAATGAAGACCCAACGCAGCCAAAAATATAAATAAAGAAATAAATTTATTTTTTAAAAAATAAATAAAATACAAGTAAAATTTTGGGTAAAAATGACAACAAACCCAGATCACAGGATCTCTTTACAGTAACATATATACTGAAATGAACAATAACAACCTAAAAGTGTTTTAAAAGTCAAAAACACTTTTACTTCTGGTTATGTTGGAGTAACTAGACCCTCACGATGAACAACCATAAAACTGGACAAAATATCTGAGGTAACTCTTCTTAAGCATCGGACAGCAGGCAGCACAATACTGCAGTCCATCAGAGAGAAGAGAAACCTATGCAGTGAGTCCTGTGATTGTCCTCTCTGGCTTGTGACAATTTCCTGACTGCTGTGTTGTCAGCTCTAGAGCAACTACTAAAAATCTATTATTTAAAAATATAGGTAAGAAGCCAGTAGAGGAAATGAAATATATTACAAAAGATTACACATTGATCCAAAAGAAGGCAGGAAAGTAGCAAGCAAGGAATGAAAAAATAAGAGACAAATGGAAAAGAAATAGCAAAAGGGCTGGCTTCAACCCAAACACATAAATGATTGCTTTAAATGTAAAAGACTAAACACTCCAATTAAAATACAGAGGGTATCAGAGCACTCTCAATTTAAAGACAGGAAGAGATTGCAAGTAAAAAGGCAGGTATGTAAAGAACTATTACCACCTACTGTAATAAGATAAATAGCTCAAGGCATTAAAAAAAGCAAAAAACTGGAGTAGACTCTAGGTCACAGAAGTAAATATGTGAATGACCAAGAAGCGCATGAGAAAATGCTCAACATCATCAGTCATCCAGGGAAAGAACTGAAAAAGGGGAGCAGCTTATCAACAGGTCAGACACAGGGGTGAGGGGACAACGCACTGCAGTTACAAGTGTGAGCTCTGGAGTCAGGCCAGCCTGGGTTCTCATCCTGGTTCTGATACCACTCTGCAGGTGACAAGATAATAACTTGCTAAGCCCGTTTGCTCATGTTTAGAAAAACCAGTGAGGGGAATAGTCATGTTGCCTACAAGCTGTATGAATTAAATAAGTACTTCCAGTGCCTAGTACACAGTAATCAAGTGTTAGATGCTATCATTATCATTATTGTTATTATTAACTATTCCAGCAGCAGCAGGAATTGGAGTGAAGCCCACCACAACATGAACCTCTTGAGGTCTTGCTTGTTCTCCAGGGCCACTCAGCTGTCCCCACTGGGGACACCATCTTCAGCACTAGATGGTGCTGCTCTAGCCTCTCCTAAAGCAACCCAGGCTTCTTCATGCTCTCTCACCTGGGAGAAGCCAGAGCGGAATACCTGAAGAGAAGGGCTGGCTGGCAGGGTTCACAGGGGCTGGGAGGGCCTGTGTCAGCCTGGTCCCTGTGCTTCACGCACTGCGAACAGGGAGAAGGATCGTGTAGACGGCGGAGGACCCTGGGCTAACCCCTCTGCTCTGCCCCACTTCCTCCCACTCTCTCTGTGAACCCAGGTGATCTTCCGAAACGAGGTGACCAACGAGTTCCTATACTACGTGGTGAGTTTCAAGGTCATCCCTTCAGGCATCATCAAAACCATCGAGATGGTGAGCCCTGTCCGGCAAAGCACGTCGGCCTCCATCAAGGTGGAGAACCCCCTGCCCTACTCGGTGACCTTCTCCACGGAATGCAGGGTGCCCGACATCAGCCTGCCCTCCCAGTTTGTGGTGCCGGCCAACTCTGAGGTATGGCCCTGCCTGCCAGGGGCTCCCCGCCCCCATATCCGTGCTGGAGGCTCCGCCCAGGGGGCCTCTGGATCCACGTTCTGCATCCCTTAGTTGGGCCAGCCTTGGCGGTGGTCGGGAGGGCAGGGGATGATCGACTGGTCGACAGCGCTCCTGTTCTCTCCTTTCCTCTGCTGCCCAAGTCCTCACATAAACCAGGGCCACATAGAGCTTCGGTTCAGGCATGTAAAAGGGACTTGTCTCTATTATGTGTTTGTTTGCCTTGCTCAAATTTAAAATATTCTTCTTGGTTTTCCTAATTACAAAAGTCACATAGAATATATGTGGTGAAAAGGACAGCAAGGGACACATAATAGTGTATCAAGTGTACAACACACACATTTGTCTATGTGCTTGTTTATGCGCAGACCACTTCAGGGAGGTGGCCCAAGAAGACTTTGACAGTGGTTGGGCAGACATGGCCCGGAGTTATGAACTGGTGGGAAGATAAATGCTCTTTTCATCAGTTTGTCACTCCAAACTCTCACTGTCCGGATTCCATCAAAATCTCTTCTGTTTCCCCAGCTTCAGCCCACCAGGCCTGTTCCCTGCACTCCCACTCCGTCTCTTCCTTCACTTTCAGAATCTAGTTATCTGTTTTGTTCTTCAGAGAGAGTCTCCATGCCCTTTATTTTATTGTATTTTTATATTTTTCACTGTGAACGATACAGAAAAGTATATAAAACATACATATACATATATGTATGTGTACATATAAACATGTATATGCATGCAAACATGTTTGTTTAAACAAAAAATTATGAAATAAATATCAGTTAAACCAATACCCAGGCCAAGAAATTAAAACTTGCCACCTCCCCAGACACCCCTCTCTCCCTGACTCCTAAAAGTTGCCACTATCCTTATTTTGTAATGATCATGTCTTGCTTTTAAGCAATATAGTTTAGTTTTGCCTGTTTTTGAACTTTATGCAAAAGAAATCATACTATATACATTCTGTAATGTTTTATTTCTTTCGCTCAGAGTTGTGAACTGTGACGGTCCTCCATGCCGTTGCCCACAGCTGAGGTTCATTCATCCTCACCGCTGTAGACTATCCTAAATGACTAGACCACAATTTAGATCTCCATCCTACTATGGCCAGACATTTGTGTTGGTTTCAACATTTGGCTATCGTGGAAAATGCTGCTATGGTTCTTTTTGCACAAGCGCCCTCTTGATGCACATGCGCCTGTATCTCTCCACAGTGTACACCCGGGAGTGGAATCCCTGGGTCATAGGATGCGCCTGCCTCTAACTGCCAATCAGTAGATAACTGCCAATCAGCAATGCGAGTTCACCAACCCTTGGTATTGTCAGAATTTTTTAAAGTTTACCAATCTGATAGACTCTTCATAAACTGATAACTCCCTTTTTACATACAGATTGATTTTAGTTGGGTAATAGTCTGTGTAGGAGATTTGCCTCTGTGCTCATGAATGAGAATGGACCACAGTTTTCCTTCCTCATACTCTTTGTTCAGTTTGGGTGTCACTTTTGCTAATTTTCTCACTTTCTCAATTCTGTGAAAGAGTTTATAAAAGATTGAAATTATGTCTTCTTTGAACTCACTGGTGAAGCCACTGAGAACTGGTGTTTTCTTTGTGGGAAGATCGTCTACTACTGATTCAATTCTTTCAGTGGGTTATTGGACTATTTAGATGTTCTGTTTCTTCTTGAGTCAGTAATAAGAGCCCTTCCATTTCATCGATATACTGAAAATATTGGTATAACATTGTTACTATCCTCTTATTACCTTTTTTTTTGTTTTTTGATTTTTTTGGTACTCAAAAAACCCTCATTTTTTAAAATTAATTTTTATTGGAGTATAGTTGCTTTACAATGTTGTGTTAGTTTCTGCTGTACAGTAAAGTGAATTAGCTATACATATACGTATATCCCCTCTTTTTTGGATTTCCTTCCCATTTAGGTCACCACAGAGCATCAAGCAGAGTTCCTCTGCTTCTCATTAATTATCTGTCGTATACATAGTAGTGTATATATGTCAATCCCAGTCTCCCAATTCATCCCACCCCCGCTATCCATACATCCGTTCTCTACATCTGTGTCTCTATTTCTGCTTTGCAAATAAGTTCATCTGTATCATTTTTCCAGATTCCACAAATAAGTGATATTATATATTTGTTTTCCTCTTTCTGACTTACTTCACTCATTCTCTAGGTCCATCCATTTCTCTGCAAGTTGCACAATTCCGTTCCTTTTTATGGCTGAGTAATATTCAATTGTATATATGTACCACGTCTTCTTTATCCATTCTTCTGTTGATGGACATTTAGGTTGCTTCCATGTCCTGGCTATTGTTAATAGAGCTGCAATGCACATTGGGGTGCATGTGTCTTTTTGAATGGTTTTTCTCAAGGTATATGCCCAGTAGTGGGATTGCTGGATCATATGGTAGCTCTATTTTTAGTTTTTTAAGGAACCTCCATACTGTTCTCCATAGTGGCTGTATCAATTTACATCCCCACCAACAGAGCAAGAGGGTTCCCTTTTCTCCACACCCTCTCCAGCATTTATTGTTTGTAGAGTGTTTGATAATGGCCATTCTGACTGGTGTGAGGTCATACCTCATTGTAGTTGTGATTTGGAGTTCTCTAATAATTAGTGATGCTGAGCATCTTTTTGTGTGTTTGTTGGCCATCTGTATGTCTTCTTTGGAGAAATGTCTATTTAGGTCTTCCACCCATTCTTCGATTGAGTTGTTTGTTTTTCTTGATATTGAGCTGCATGAGCTGTTGGTATATTTTGGAGATTGATCCCTTGTCATTTGCTTTGCTTGCAAATATTTTCTCCCATTCTAAGGGTTGTCTTCTCGTTTTATGGTTTCCTTTGCTGTGCAAAAGCTTTTAAGTTTAATTAGGTCCCATTTGTTTATTTTTGTTTTTATTTTCACTACTCTAGGAGGTGGGTCGGAAAAGATCTTACTGTGATTTATGTCAAAGAGTGTTCTGCCTATGTTTTCCTCTAAGACGTTTTATAGTGTCCAGCCTTACTTTTAGGTCTTTAATCTATTTTGAGTTTATTTTTGTGTATGGTGCTAGGAGGTGTTCTGATTTCATTCTTTTACATGTAGCTGTCCAGTTTTCCCAGCACCACTTATTGAAGAGAGTGTCAAAAAAAGCTTCATTTTTAATTTAGCTTTCTGACTCTGTGCTTTTGCCTTCAATACTTTCTCAACGATTTTCTTCTCCTCAATAAGGAGAGCATGTTTGATCCTGTCACTGACACATTTAGCACACAGGGAGCTACCAGAGGCCCGGCTGACGTGTTTTTTCATTTTAGACAACCTCATAAGAACTTTAGGTCTCACAGCACGAATCTTACTACCTTTTTTATGTGACGTCCCCTTTTCATTTCTAATATTGGTTATTGTGCCTTCTCTCTTTGTTTCTTGATCAACCTTGCTAGAGGTTTCTCAACTGTTTTTTTCCAAAAAAGCATCTTTGGGCTTTGTTGTTACGCTCTATTGTATGGTTGCTTTCTAGTTGATTGATTTCCACTCTTATCTTTGTTATTCCCTTCCTTCTGCTTCCTTTGGGTTAGTGTTGCTTTAACTAATTTCAAAGATAAACACTTAGGGAATTAACTTGTAGTCTTCTTTATTTTCTAATATACACACTTAAGATTATAAATCTCCCACTAAGTACTGCTTTAGCTGCAGCATACAAGTTTTTATATTTATATGTAGTATTTTTTATCATTAAGTTCAAAAGTGTTCTAATTTTCACTATTATTAATACTTCTTTTTTGACTCCTGGTTTATTAGAAGTTTCTTAATTTTCAAAGATGTGGATTTTTCTAGTTACCACTTTTTAAAATTATTTTGTGGTCAGAGAATATATTCCATATTATTTCCGTACTCTAGAATTTTTTTAGACATGCTCTATGGCCCAATATAGTCTTTTTTTAAAATCCTCCTTCTCTTTTTGAAAAGAATGTATTTGCTGTTTTGTTGTTCAGTTTTCTTTACCCTTACTGATAGTTTTGTCTGCTTGTTTAATCAGTTTTAGGAGAGTATATTAACATATACTACTATGATTGTGTATCTGTCTATCTTTGTAGTTCAGTCATGTTTTGCTTTATGTATATACTTTGAAGCTATATTACTAGTTAAATAAAAATTATAGTATCTTTCTGGTGACTTGAAACTCTTTTCATTATAAAGTGATCTTCCTTGTCTGTAGTAACACTTTTTGCCTTAAAATCTATTTTGTCTAATATTAATATAGGTTTCTTTTGGTTAGCATTTGCATGGTGTGGGTTTTTTTTAATCATACTTTCAATCTTTCTCTATCCGTATAATCTAAACGTGTCTCTTATAAACGGTGTACAGATGAGATGGATTTGGTTTTTTAACCCAGTCTAGCAAGGCTTCCTTTTCACTTGAGCATTCACATCATTTATATTGAGTGTAAATAGTGACGTATTCAGGTGTACATGCAAATCTGTACTTTCTGTTTATCTTATCTGTTCTATGTTTTCTTTTTCTCTTTGTTTTGTAGTGATCTCTTCCTGGCATGTCTTCATTGTCTATAGCAATATTATTCTGCTCATCATTCACCTTTTTTATTCCTTTTCTGTTGTTCATTCTAACTTTTTCCATGCTTTTAGAAGGAAAAGGTGGCCCTGGATACCTTTTGTAGCTTCACGTAACTAACATTCTCTCTTCTGTTGTTACCACAAATATTTTTTAAAATACAGCTTTGTACTTTTTAGGGTTTTTTTTCTTTTTTCTCCCCACCTTTATCTGAGCTTTATCTTTCCTTTGCCCTAAGTGTCTCAGTCACAGTCAAATAGATTCTACTCTCAGAGGTTTCTCTCAGCACAAGGTTTTGTCTTAGAAGGTAGTTAAAGTAACTTGGTTTTAAGCTGCCCCACGTCACCCAATCTTATTGTGACATGTTTGCAGTTAGCGATAAACTAGAGCCTGAGATCATCCTTCCAGCTTAGGCTGCTGTTGTCAGTTGTCCCGTCGAGTTTCCCAGGTTGAGTGGGACCCTCCATCTAGGGTGATTCTCTGGCTCTCAGACTGATGTTCCTTTGCTCTCTCTCCCACTCCTCTCAGACAGTGGCTTACTCACACCAGTCTCATGGCTGTGAGTAATCAGCCCTACTCACCCATCTTTTGGAGTTGGTAGCTTATCTTTTCTCTTAGTTATGTTATAGATGTTGTCGTTAAGCTGGTTGGTCTGAGTGTTTTGTGGGGGTTTGGGAAGACTGTGCAGCGGCTTGCTCAAAACCTGACTGGTTTTAATGTATGACGTGAGGCAAGAGTCAAGTTTCCTTTTTCTCCAAGTGAATATAATCATCTCAGACTGTGTTACTACAAAGACCGTCTTTTCCGCACTGATTTACACGGCCATTTGTGAAATAAATCAAGTGTCCATATATGCATGGATCTGTTCTAGGTTTCCTATAATATAATAATGACTCAATTTCTGAACTTGTACCAATACCACGGCATCCTAATTATCACAGTTTTATAGTATAGTTTGATATATGGCCAAGCAAGCAATCACTCTAGCTTTATATTAAGACTTAATAATCTCTTATATTCTTTTTTTTCAAGGGTACCTTGGCAAGAATAGCATTGCATTTTTGGCCCTTTGCATTTCCATATATATATTTAAATCAGCTTGTCAAGTTCCTTAAAAAAAAAAAAACTCTGTTGGGATTTTGATTGGGATTAAATTAAGTCTATAGATTATTTTAAGAATGTATAAGTTTTCTGGGGTATTCCCTGGTGGTCCAGTGGTTAAAACTCCACGCTTTCACTGTCAAGGGCCTGGGTTCAATCCCTGGTCGGGGAATTAAGATCCCACAAGTTGCGTGGTGCAGAAGGAAAAAAAAAAAGAATGTATAAGTTTTCTGTTGATCCACAACAAATTATTCCAAAACTCAGCAACTTAAAACAACAGACATTTATTACCTCCACAGTTTCTGAGGATCAGGAATCGAAGAGCAGCCGCCTAACCGGGTGGTTTTGGCTCAGGGGCTTTCATGAGGATGTCAGTTGTCAGCCAGGACTCTAGGCATCCCTAGGCTTGACTGGGGCTGGATAATCTGCTTCCAAACTCACTCATGTGGTTGGTTGTTGGAAAGGTCCTAGTTCCTTGCTGGCTGTTAGCTGGAGGCTTCAGTTCCTCACCGTGTGGCCTCTCCCGCGAGCTGCTTTCAACGAGGCAGCTCACGTACCTAAGAGTGAACGATCTAAAAGAAAGTGAGGGGACTTCCCTGGTGGCGCAGTGGTTAAGAATCCACCTGCCAATGCAGGGGACCCAGGTTTGATCCTGGGCCAGGAAGATCCCACATGCCACGGAGCAACTAGGCCCATGCACCACAACTACTGAGCCCGCACGGCACAACTACTGAGCCCGCGTACCACAACTACTGAAGCCTGCATGCCTAGAGCCCGTGCTCTGCAGCAAGAGAAGCCACCGCAATAAGAAGCCCGCACACCGCAACGAAGAGTAGCCCCCGCTCACCGCAACCAGAGAAAGCCCGCGCGCAGCAACGAAGACCCAACGCAGCCAAAAATATTAAAAATTAAAAAAATAAAAGAAAGTGAGGCAGCAAAGAAGAAAGAGCATGCACAAGACAGAAACCACAGTCTTTTCCTCTTAATCCCAAAAGTGACACGCCATCTCTTCTGCCACATACTTGTGGTCACATAGACCAACCTGGTTCAGTGTGGGAGAGGACTATACAAGGGTGTGAATACCAGGAAGTAGGGGTTACTGGGGGCCATCTTGGAGCCTGTCTGTCATAGGGGAGAATTTGAATCTTTATAGTATTGAGATTTCCAATCCATGAGCAAATCTCCATTAAGTCTTCTTTAATTTCTCTCAATAATGTTTTTTGTTTTCTACGTAGAGGCTTTACTCATCTTTTGTTAGATTTATTTCTAGGTTTTGTATATTTTGATGCTATTATAAATAGCATCTTTTTAAATTTTCATATTCTAAATATTTGTTGCAATCATTTAGAAATGTAACTGATTTTTGTATATCACCTTTTACCCAAACAGCTTATAAATAAAATTCACTTAATAATAATTTAAATTGTAGATTCTTGTATTTTGTACATGTACAACCATATCATCTGTAAGTAATTACAATTTTGTTTCTTCCGTTCTAAACCTTTTCCTTTAAGTACTTTTTCATGCCTTATAGGGCTATCTAGGACCTCCAGAACAATGTTGACCAGAAAGGCAACAGAAGGCATTATCTTGTTCCTGATCTTGAAGGGAAAGCTTTCAAAGTTTCACCATTTATTATGATGTTTGTTTTGGGTTTCTTATAGGTACCCTTTATCAGATTAAGGGTATCTCCTTCTATCCCTAGTTTGCTAAGAGCTTTTTTAAAAACACTATGAATGGATGCTGAGTTTTATCAAATACTTTTACTGCATCTATTGAGATGCTCATTTGATTGTTTTCCTTTTAATTTGTTAATGTGGCAACTGATTGGTTTTTCCAGTGTTAAACCAACTTTTCATTCATGGAATAAGCCCAACTTAGTCATGTAGTATTCTCTTTTTTATATGTTGCTGGATCAGTTGGATAACATTTTTATTAGACATTTTGTATATATGTTCAGTAGGGAAACTAGCATCCAATTTTCCTTTCTCCTTGTTGGATTCTGATGTCAAGTTGAGGTAGGTTTCCTCTTTTTCTTTTCTCTGGAAGAACTTGTGGAATATTAGATTGGTAGAACTTAAAAGTAAAGCTTTGTGATCTGGAATTTTGTTAAGGGAAATTTTTTGTTTTATTATTGATTAAATATCTTTCATGGTTATAGGACTATATGGGTTTTCTTTATCTTTTTGAGTCTGTTTCTGTAATTTATATTTGTTTATACATTTGTCCATTTTCATCCAAATTTTTTTAATTGTGGTAAGATCATGTAAATTTTTGTACTGTATTCTCTGTTAAACATCTACAGTAATTTTAGTGATATCCTCTTTATTTTATTGTTCAGGAAGAAGTAGTTTTCTTTTTTTTTTTTTTTATAAATTTAATTTATTTTATTTTTGGCTGCACTGGGTCTTCATTGCTGCGTGCGGACTTTCTCTAGTTGTGGCGAGCAGGGGCTACACTTCATTGCAGTGCACGGGCTCCTCATTGCAGTGGCTTCTCTTGTTGCGGAACACGGGCTCTAGGTACACGGGCTTCAGTAGTTGTGGCTCACGGGCTTAGCTGCTCCGTGGCGTGTGGGATCTTCCCAGACCAGGGCTCAAACCATGTCCCCTGCATTGACAGGTAGATTCTTAACCACTGCGCCACCAGGGAAGCCCAGAAGTAGTTTTTTTTTAAAAAAAAACAAAAACAATACCTACTCATGATAAAAACAAAATTTTAACCCTACAAAAGTACATGAAATAGAAAGTAAAAGTCCCCACAGTCCCATTTCCCCCATCCTAAGATAACTACTGGTAACAATTCGACATACCCTTGTCTCTTTTCTGTACATACATAGACATAATCTTCTTCACAAAAATAAGCTCATATACATTTCTAGAGCTTTATATACATTTCTAGAACCTTCTTTCTTCCACTTAAAATATTACCAGCACCTTTTATTTCAACGCTTAGAGCTTTGCCTCTTCCTTTGTAATGGCTACGTAATATTCCACTGACGTGAATAAAGAATACTTTATTTACCCAGTCTCTTACTGCTAATGCATTTGAATTGTTTCCCTTGTTTTGCTATTATAAGCAGTACTCCTTGGTTCTTGTTTTGTTTTGCTTTGGATGATAATAGAGGAAGGAGAAGGCCTCCCCCAAATGATGATAGAACCCAGGAAACTGTTCAGAGATGGGCTACGAGCAAAGAAAGAACTGCCTGACCTTCAGCCCTCCTGCCCCTCCAGCCCACCCACCCCCATCTCCATAATTATGCTTCTCAAGAGAGGATCCAGTACCTTTTTTTAGATTCAAAGAGATTCCAGATATAGAAATACCCAGACTAGGGAAAGGTAGAAGGGGTCCATAGGAGGAAAAGTGGGCTGGTTTGGACAGAGGTCCCCCAGGCTCAAGGTCAGTATGAGCATCTGCTACCAACCTGCTGTGAGGTCACCGGGGGGCAGAGGATGGGTCAGACGTTCAGCGTCACCCGAGCCTTCATCTTCTATTGCAGGGCACATTCTCATTTGAATTCCAGCCCTTGAAAGCTGGAGAAACCTCCGGGAAACTAACACTGCACAACAGTGATTTGGGTTACTACCCATATGAGCTCAGTTTGAAGACCACGCCAGCACTGCCTGAAAAGCCTGTCCACTTCCAGGCTGTTCTCGGCAGTGGCCAGAGCATCTTTGCCAAGTTCACCAATTACGCCCGGCAGAAGACAGAATACTACTGCAGGGTGAGCAGCCCCTGCCTCACCCTCTGCCCTATGCTTTCCAGAAGTCTGGGCTCCAAAATAATGGGAGGGGGACACGGCGGGTGCAGAAATGTGAAACTCAGACTCAAGTGCTTTATCTAGTTGGAAACTCCCAGCTAGAAACAAAGAATACCAGGCCTGGGTTCTTCCTCACAGACTTTCTAGCGTAACAAGCTGGGGTTGGGGTAGGGGGAGTTTTGCTTCCCACAACATACTCAGTGGTCAGTACAGTGAGACAATAGAGCTTAGTGGTCATGAGTACCGGCTGTGGAATCCAGCAGACCTGGATTTGAATCCTGGCTTCACCGTTTACTCTTTGTATGAATAGTTTACTAACACTCTCACAGGATAGCTGTCAGGATTTTTAAATAGGTATATAAAACTAATCCTGGCCCATAGTAAGTGTTCCATATGTGTTAGCTATTAAATCAGTGTGAATATAGGATTAACTACTGAAACAGAAAGCCCCGCAAACCAACAAAATAGTAGTTTATTCCTCTCTCAGATAGCAGTGTGCGCAAAAGCAGTTTGGGCTGGAATGGCAGCTCCGTGACATCAGGCACCCAGACCCTTCTTTCCTGATGCTCTTCCCTCTATAGGGAGTTGCTGCGGTGCACACAGACCAAGATGGTTTACTGTGACATCCACATTGCAGCCAGCTACCTGGGGAAAACGGGGAAGCTGCATACATCACTGCCACTCACATTCCACTGAAGAAAACTTCATGTGACAACACCCAGCAACAAGGGGAGCTAGGAGTGTAGCCTTACACTGGGTGGCCGTGTGCCCAGTTATCATCAGAGTCCCATGGCCATGGTCACAAGGCATAGGCTCTATTTTTAACTGAGGTAGAGTTGATGTACAGGATTTTGTAAGTTTCAGGTGTACAACGTAGTGATTCACGATTTTTAAAGAGGCATAGGCTCTTGATCATCCCCATCCGTCAGGAGAAGCCTGGTTATTCTGTAGTAACAAACAGCCCCAACATCTCAGTAGCTTAAAACAACAAAGGTTTGCCTCCCATTCGTGCTTCTCTATCCAGGGAAGGTCAGCAGGGGACTCTGCTCATCACAGCCACCCGGGGATCCAGGCTGAGGGGCAACCACTATCTCAGATGTTTCCAGTCATAGCAGCAGAGGGGTGAAAAGACCCCAGAGGGACTTGCTCTGGCAAATAAATGCTCTAGTGTGGAAGGGACACTTTGCACTTCTCCTCTCAACTTATTGTCCAGAACTAGTCCCACCCGTCCACGAGGAGCCAGAGTCTCCGGTCCTCCAGGGGCAGTGGAAGGAAAGAAGCACGGGATACGGGGGGGCAGCACCCAGGACTGCCGCCCATATCATCCCGCTGTGTGTCTGTTTAACATCTCTTGGCCTTGGTTTCTCTGTAGTAAAACGGGGATAAACTAGTAACACCTACTCTTCAAGGGAGTTTTAAGGGCACAGCTTTTGTGTAACCTGCCCGTCCTCACGCAAGCGTAGGTTGCTCATGGCGGAGGGTGGAGGGCTGGGGACGGACATGAACTGCTGGTTTGCTCTTCAGAGTCCTGGGTGAGCTGAGCGCGTTTGTTCTCCTTTCAGACCGACTGTCCAGACTTCCACACGGAAAAGTTCATCTCCGCGGCCCCCGGGGTGCAGGGCGGCACCGAGGCGAGTGTGGAGGTATACTTCGAGCCCAGCCGCCTGGGCGAGAGCAAGGGCATCCTGAGCCTGTCATCGCTCGTGGGTGGCGAGTACATCATCCCCCTCTTCGGAGTGGCTCTGCCGCCCAAGCCGCAAGGCCCCTTCCTGATCCGAGCCGGGTGCAACATAGTCATCTCCTTCAAGAACGTCTTCTACCACCCGGTCACCTTCTCCTTCACGGTGGAGAACCCGGCCTTCTCTGTCCGCGCCATAGACTCCGTGAAGCCCAAGAAGATCAACAACATCACGGTCTACTTTGGAGGAAACCCATCAGGCAGCAAAACACCCATCACCAGCAAGCTGATTGTAGCCTGCCCTCCCGGCGAAGGCAGCGACACTGGAATTAAATGGGTTTATTACCTGAAGGGGATCACCCCCTAGTGGGAACCAGGGCCCGCGGCATCATGGAAAAGCCGTCTCCTCAGCCTTAATACCTATGTGTGGTTCTAGCCCTGCGAAGAATAGAGAAAATAATCAGAATTCTAAAGGTACTGTTTTATCCTCCAGTTCAATTACAGGGGCACTTATTTCTGCATTATATGAATTCCAGATATCTGTATGAAATATAGATATTCCATATTAAACATGGTAACTACACGAAACAGCTATATTTTACTTGACAAGGACAAGTCTCTTCATTTAGTCTCTTAATATATCTCCAAAGCCCAAGCACTATGTAATAATGCTCATGTTTAATAAGATGACACAGGTCTTACACTCATGACCTTCCATCATACAGCACTTAGCAGTGTATGACTCTGGGGCCCCTTTTTTTTTTGCGGTACGCGGGCCTCTCACTGCTGTGGCCTCTCCCGTTGTGGAGCACAGGCTCTGGACACGCAGGCTCAGCGGCCATGGCTCACGGACCCAGCCGCTCCGTGGCATGTGGGATCTTCCCAGACCGGGGCACGAACCCGTGTCCCCTGCATCAGCAGGAGGACTCTCAACCACTGCGCCAACAGGGAAGCCCCAGAATCTGCATTTTAATGACACCTCCAGGGGGGTTGTGTGCACACTGCAGTGCAGAGCACTGCTTTAAAGGCACCAGCAGAACTTGAGACTTTGCTGAATCCACAGCCCTAACGCTCTTCATTAGAGCCCTGGAGAGGATCTCACCAACTCTGCTTTCAGACGAAGTGAATGAAATGGTTGCCCGCCCCGCAAAGTCCCTCCTCCCGCCCACTCCCCAGAGGCAGAGCTGGGGGGAGGGGAGCAGTTGGCCCACCACCACCTTCTTCTAAACGGGTGCCTTTTCAACACTTCTAAACCTAGTATGATAAACAATCGTTAAGACTGCAGGAAAGACGGAGGAAGCCGTGAAGAAGTTGGCTAAAGCACCCACGGTCACAGTCGGAGCGTGATGAGACTCAAGATTCCTCTAACTAGGACTTCCCTGGTGGCGCAGTGGTTAGGAATCCGCCTGCCAATGCAGGGGACACGGGTTCGAGCCCTGGTCCGGGAAGATCCCACGTGCCACGGAGCAACTAAGCCTGTGCACCACAACTACTGAGCCTGCGCTCTAGAGCCTGCAGGCCGCAACTGCTGAGCCCGCGAGCCACAACTACTGAAGCCCGCTCACCTAGAAGTCTGTGCTCCACAACAAGAGAAGCCACCGCAATGAGAAGCCCACACACCGCAACGAAGAGTAGCCCCCGCTCACCGCAACTAAAGAAAGCCCACACGCAGCAACGAAGACCCCACGCAGCCAAAAATTAATTAATTTTAAAAAAAAGATTCCTCTAACTGTGAAGGTCAGGACTCAGATATGTTCCCTTGGGGCTGCAGGGCTCCAGCCACCACCCCAGACACTGGCTGCTACAGAAACTGGCCACTTCCCAGTGTCACCACCTGCAAAATGGTGCCTTTAGGTGGCCAGGGGCAGCTCCCCTCCTTCAGCCCCGCTCCAGCTCCCCCCAAGCCACTGAGTCTAGAGCCCAAGCCTCAGTCAGGCCTGGAGTGAGGAGGCAGACCGGCCTCCCTGGGACCAAGCAACCAGCTCAGACCCTGCCCCAGCATGAACCCCCTTCCCGGATGACTTGAGATGGGGTACATCGCTTTCCTATAGGTGGTTCTTATGTTTTCTTGGCCTCAAAAAAGGCAATGACAAAATCGTTTCATATTGGCAAGTTTGGAATGTCGCTCAGCAGAGAGCTGAAGGGGAGGCTTAGTGAAAACAAGCATTCTGACGAAAGCTAATAGAAGTTACATTTGAAAGAACGCATTCTCAGCAAAGGAAACCAGGAGACATCTCACTGGGGGGTGTTCAGAAAATATCAGGGCCCAGGTGGCACAATCCCAGAGACCATTGTGCACGGAAAACAACGTGAATGAGGCCCCTGACACTGTTCGACACAGAGGCCCTGGTGAGTGTGGCATCCTAAGTCTAACCACTTCTTTGGGCGAGTCCTGCCTCAGGTCAGAGGTGATGATACTGTGACGTCATGAGGGCCTGCTGGATCTGAAGAAATCCCAAGTTTGGGATCTCCCAAACCTCTCATACTGGGCCTCAACATGTTGCCCTGACACTGCAGCAAAACCACACTGCTGTTGGAGAAACTGCTTTGTGCAATTCAAGATTCGGGTTCAGTTTCTTACAGTGTCACCAGCACCCTCTTGCAACAATGCCCATAAGTTATGTAACACCAACCAGGCCTCATCACACGTATGTGCAGATGAGTTATAACTGTGACATGATGGCCACTGTGCAACCAGACATACTAATTATCCACTAGTCTGGAAGAGTCTGAGCACGGCAGGCCTGGCCACCAGGGACAGAGGAGAAGTGAGCACATAGAGAAGGCAATGGTGGCCCTTGGGCTTTATTCTCAGTACCAACGCCAGTCCAATTATGCATAAATAACCTTAACTAGCTGACATTTTCCAAGATGTCAGAAAAAAAAATAACCGTTATTTTCAGGAACTTCTGAACTAAAGGTAGGACAAAGCATTGGTTTTAGCCTTGAATGAGAAACTGGTTTCTTAGCAACCTAGGCCAGAATATGATTACAGAAGAAAAGAGTTCCTTCTGGTAAAAAAACATTTCCTTACTGTTTCAATTGTTAAAAAATTGTATCACATTATGACCCATGGGAAATTCAGTTCACCTTTAAGAAAAAGCCAAACCAAACAGCAAAAGAAACAGATGAAATATTATGTTAGATATGGATCTAGTGGAAATGAATACACACTAAAGAAATAGATCCAAATCATTCCCATTGATTTTTTTTTTGCATTGTTTTACCTCAACCATCATCAAAATTCTAAAGACATAAACTTTGCAAGACATTTAGAAATGTCCTTATCAGTGCTACTTGGTATCAAGGTAAGGGGAGGAACCTATTAAGCAATACATTTTCTTCTGGAGATGAATCTGTATTGGGGGCAGTTTTCAGGTTGTCGGTGCACCCACCTTCATTTGTCAGATTGTGTTGGCAAGGGTTTTAAAAGCTGTGAAAATCCCACCAGTAAAGGAAAGCACATTTTTCACAGATTTTTCTAGACACAATTACTCCATGACTTGCTGAGTTGGGGGATGGCTCCTGTATTTGTTTTCTATGGCTGCATAACAGATTATCACAAATCTAGCAGCTTAAAACAACACAAATGTCTTATCTCAGTTGCCATGGGTTAGGAGTCCAAAAGGTACTAAATTGGGTTCTTGGTTCAGGCTCCCACGGGCTGAAATCAACATGCCAGCCAGCTGCATCCTCATCTGGAGGCTGAACTGGGGAAAGATGATCTTCCAAACTCCCTCAGTGTGTTGACAGTATTCATTTCCTGGCAGCCATTTCACTGACGTATCATTTTCTTGGCAACTGACAACAGGGGACCAATTTTAGCAACAAAAGACCACTCTCAGGTCCTTACCAAGTGATCCATCATAGACAGTTCACTGTTGTTATTATCGACTCCTCAGGGCCAGCAGAAGAATATCTCTCCCATTTAAAATCTCTCCTAACTTCATTTAAGGCCTCTGCTGATTAGGTCAGGCCCACCCAGGATAATCTCCCTTTTTAGTAACTCAGAGTCAACTGAGTAGGGACATTAATTAGATCTGCAAAATATCTTCTGCTATGTAACATGACAATTGTTAGAATGACAGTCCATCATATTTACAAGACTTAATCACAGTTGAAGGGAGGGGATTGCCCAGGGTGTATAGCAAAAAGGGTGGGACTCTTAGGGACCATCTTCGAATTCTATGTACCATAGCCCCTCACTTGTGTCCCATAGATTCTGATCTGTTGATTGAGGATAACACTCCATTTTCAAGACTGTTATAAGCTTTACAGGACTGCTTTTCACTCATTAGAAAAAAGTACGACCAGTGTTATTTCATATTGTTAAAAAAAAGAAACAGGCCCCAAATTGATTCACTTGTGCTAAACTCATGTCAGCAAACCAAGACTTAATATCTAACCTACTTGTAGTTTCAGCTTCTCCCAGCAATATGACCTTTAACTAGTTAATCTGGAATTACCTGATCAGCTCTGGTGAAGTAATCTGCATGATAAACACCCCCCTTCCCCAAAGGAAGGTGACATGCCTGAAACAATCTACTTCATTCCTAGCTGCCACCCCCTTCTGCCTATAAAAGCCTTCCATTTTGTTGAGCTCCTTGAAGCTCCTGTCTGCTAGATGGGATGCTGCCAGAGTCATGAATTGTTGAATAAAGCCAATTAGATCCTCAAATTTACTCAGGTGAATTTTGTTTTTTAACAGTATTAATCCTTATTGGGTTCCACTGTGGTATTATAGCTTTGCCCTAAGTCCCTGTTCACTATGGAAGCTTATGATAAGGAACGCTGATGCATCTCCCTGTTACTGTATCTTTAGCCACACTGCATCCATAAAGTGGTTTTTCTCACACAGCTTCAACTTCTGTTCCACCATTTTGTGTGAAACTTCAAAGCACTTGGAGGGGCCACTTTATAGTGGCTGCACCTGGAGGCCTGCAATCAACACATTTGGGGCTTCTGCTGTCTGTAACCCAGCCCTGCAAGGTATCAGAGCATGATAAACACATCCTGAGTCCCAAATGGTGAGGTGACAGCCACTGCTGGTACCTGAGATTTTAGATGGTAGGCAGATAGTTGTTTTTAATTGCAATTTATATGTTTTAGAAAAATATGTCACTACTCAAACCCATGATTTTAAGGCATAAGCAAGGCTAAAGAATGAATTTAAGATTTTTTTAAAGTGAGTTGATTAGCAAGTACTTTTAAAATAACAGTACAAGTGGCTAGGACATAGCGAAAATCAAGATGGTGTTACTCCAATGCGGGAAACTTTGGCATATGAGATATTGACTGGTGACTAAGTAGTGAATGAACTAGCAGATTCAGCAAGTATAGAATAAATTATCCTAAGCGAGTCAGGCTCCAGGAGCCCCTTCGTTCTCACGAACATCTACAGAAGCCCACCAAGTGCCAAGCCTACCACGTGCGGGCAGTTGACTGCATGTAATACAGGCCCAATTAAGCAGGTCTCAAACCAGACTCAGGCTGTTGGGGTCGAAAGCTGGAGTGTGAGGGTAGAAGGTGAAGCCGTGTGGGGCGTGGCCAAACACCCTGCAGGTGCGTGCGGAAGCGTGGCTGGAGAGGGGCGGGTCCTAGCGCCGGAAGGCGGAAGGCGCTGCAGAGTCACCTGATTCAAGTAAGATGGCTGTTACCCTTTAAGAGCTGCGGTACGGGTTCCAAGTGGGACTCCTGACCGGTTGGGCGGTCGAGGGCAGGTGTGCTGAGACGGGGACCTGGCCCCGGTTCCGAGGCGGCGCGCGGCGGCGGCGGCGGCGGAGCGAGTCAGGCGGCCCGGGGCGGCGTGGTCCGTGAGCCGGCGCCGGAGGCAGCGCGGAGCCGCAGACTCCCCTAGCCCCGGCGCGGCCCGGGCTGCCGCGGGCTGAGGAGTCGCGGGGCTCCGGGGAACGCCCCGAGCTGCCACCATGAACCCCGAGAAGGATTTCGCGCTGCTCACGCCCAACACCATGCGCGCCTTCAGTGACAAGCTCTACGAAAGCTGAAGGTGGTGGCAGCGCTGGAGATAGACAGGTAAGAGCCGCGGGCACCCGGGATAGGCGTGGAGAGCGGAGCCGGGACTCCGTCCTGGTTCTGCAGGGGTCCCGCTCCTCCGGGCAGCTCCTCACGCCTTTGCAGCCAGTGTTGGTACTCCAGGTTTCAGGCCCTTAGGGCCGTGCTTAAGAGCAGGAGATTGGCAGTCCCAGCTTTGCTTCTGACTGTGTGACGTGGGCCAAATTATTTAACCTCCTGGTACCCCGAAGGGGCTGCCGTGAGAATGAAGCGACGTAATGTATGTGTGCTGCTTAGGGCTGCGGTGAGAATGTAGCGCCGTAACGTATATCTGGTGCTTAACACAGCTGCGTCCTCAGTGTGGTCTCCATCAAAACGAGCAAATCAGAGACTGGCCTCTGATGCGAGGGAGATGGGAAGCGTGAGAATTTGCTAAGGATGTTGACCTGCCTCATTTCTTACCCAGCTTCTGAGAAGTGAAGGGGATAGTTAGTTGACCAAGTGGAGAAATAAGCCAAAACCTCAAGGCTCAGAGGGCTGTTTGTTTTACCTGTGTCATATCACGCTTCCGTGCAAGCGGAAGTAGGAATAATTTGACCTTTCTTGTTTCTGCAGTCTTATTACGTGTTCAGTAGGACCCTCTTATCTGTGGGAGATACGTCCCCAGACACCCAGTGGATGCCTGAAACCTTGCATGGTAGCAAACTCTCTATATACTGTTTTTTCCTATACATACATATGTATGATAAAGTTTAATTTATAAATTAGGCACAGTAAGAGAATAACCCAATGGCCAGCATCACTAGCCTTGCACTTTAGGGCCATTATTAAGTAAAATAAGGGCTATTTGAACATAAGCACTGCGATACTGACAGTCGATCTGATAACCCTACTAGATGGGTACATATCATATACAGCATAGATGTGCTGGAGAAACGGATGATTCATGTTCTGGTGGGACAGCAGGAGATTTCATCTCACCACTCAGAACAGCATATAGTTTAAAACTTAGAAATTGTTTATTTCTGGAATTCTCCATTTAATATTTTGGACCTGCGGTTGACCACTGGTAACTGAAACCTCGGATGACGGGGGACCACTGTATGTGTAACCATGATCTGACGTTTTGCTTTTTTCGCAATCTACAAAACAAAATGTTTGTGAACATTTTAAGATTTGTCTGCTGTTATCTTACTTTTGTATTTTTTCCAGCCAAATCGTTGTGATAAAGTCTGGTGGGTGGGTCATTGCAGAAGAGTAGAAAAGAGCAGGCTGTGAAACTGAAAGAATGCCGGTCTGGGCGTCAGGAAATACGGACTGTAGTCCTGCCCTGTCCAATAGGGTAGCCACTGGCCATGCTTGGCTGTTTACATTTAAATTATTAAAGACAAAATAAAAAATTTAAATCGAGTTCTTCAGTCACACTACCCATATCTGACATGTTCAGCAGCCACATGTGGCTGTCAGAGACCATAATGGACAGTGTAGAGTTTGGAACACTTCCGGCTCTACCGAATGCTCTCTTGGACCCCTCTAATCTAGTCTGTGGTGTGACATTCTTTGACCTCCAGCAAATTCCTTAACTCAGGGTTTCTTAATCTCAGCAATGTTGACATTTTGGGACAGATAATTCTTGGTTGTGGTGGGCTGTCCTGTGCACTAGAGGATTTTTAGCAGCATCCCAGGTCTCTGTCCACTAGACACCAGTAGCTTTCCATCAGTTGTACAACCAAAAATCTCTCCAGAAACACTGCCTAATGTCCCGTGGGGATGGACAGTCACCCCGGTTGAGAACCACTGCTTTAACTGCTTTGGGTTTTAGTTTCCTCCTCGGCTAAAGGGTTTGGATTTTGCTAAGAGGACCCTCACATTCAGCTCTAACATCCAGTATGTCCAGAACCACCTAGCTGCTTCTCTCATCAAGCACCACTTTCTTGAATGCTCTCTTTTCCCACCACTAGTGGTGGTTACCCTGACTCTCGCCAGTGCCAGCAAGTCGTAATGATAAGTATTGCTATAATGAGTAGGAGACCCAGAGCTGATGTATAGACTTGGCTCCATAGCCGTGGTTTTATCAGCTGACGCGACAGTGACACCTGTTTTGTCCATCACCCACTCTGTTTCTCAGGAGTGTTCAGTTTTATCATAGCTTGAGTCATCGGTTGAGTCCTTGAATAGGGGTGTTCATCTCAGCATTATTGTTGCCTCCAACACATCTTGTGTAAGTGCTCTCACTCTGCAGGCTGTTCTAGAAGGGCTTTGTCTTTAATGGGGTTCATTTTGTGTTTGACATTGCCCTTGGCTTGTGGAATCAGGGAAACCCCTTAGGGCCTTCACTGGACTATAAACTCCTTAAGAGCATAGACCCTGTTTTATTTATCCTCAGCATTTAGCACAGTGCCTGGCAGCATTTGACGGTTGGCATCTAAATGAATGAATGTTCATACATTTTTGGTGGGGAAATAACATTGCAGTCTAAGGACCTTGCTACTCAAAAGTGTAGCCCGCAGACCAGCAGCATCAGGATCCCCTGGGGACTTGTTAGGAACAGATTCTCCAGCCTCACCCCAAACCTGTGGATCAGAATCTGCATATTTAACATGATCCCTGGTGCACATTAGAGTTGGAGGAGCACTGGCCTAGAAGACTCTGCACTCAGTTTGGAGCCTTCTTCAGACATGTTTGGGATGAGGAGTGTCCTGTTTGATATCAGGGACAGAGGGACTTGTGCTTCACCTGGGAGCTTTCTAGTGTCTCTGCTTATAAGGACACTGATCCTATTGGATCAGGGCCACACCTTTATGACCTCACTTAACCTTAATTACTTCCCTATAGGCCCTCTCTCCAAATACTGCCACCAGGGTTGTATGAATTAGGGGGCAGGGTGGAAAAATTCAGTCCATACCATTGATCATTTTAAAAAGTGATCACGTGTAAAACGCTGTCTGCCTCATTTGGGGGGAGGAGGATTTGGCCCTTGTACATCCCTCATCTCATTTATTTTGCCCAGCTGCCCTACGAGCTAGGTAGTGTTACCCCATTTCACAGATGAGGAAACAGAGGCTCCTTGAGGGTAAGGAATCATCCCAAGCTTTCACAGCTAGAACCTGGATCTAAAAACTCAGGTTCTTCTGTCTCAAAAGGCTTCCCCACTACATGAATCGTTTTCCCTTCCGAAAGCTGAACATATACTTAGTAAGTTTCATACTTGAACGCCCCCATGGTAGTTTTAACTGCCACTTTCTGTATTCTGGAAACCATGTGTCTGCTGGAGTGGCAGAACCAGTACTGCATGGGGTGCTGGAGTGAGGGATTAAAATTCCTAATAAGAGGAGGGTGTTTTATCTTGATGACAGGCCTCTCAGACACTGAAAACGCAGAGATGGATGCTTGGCTCGACTGAAGGACCCCAGACTCTAGACTCTCAAGACCGGGCTGTGGTAGGTGACCAGGATCTGATGGCGAAATGTGTGAGCCTGTTGTGCACAGTCCTGGAGAGCCTTTACCCCACAGCCTGGCTCCAGCACACCCACACAGCTTTCTCAAGGATAAGGCCCTGAGGCTAAGATTTTAGAATGGCTGTGGCAGGTTTTGCGGGCCCTGGGCGTCAGGGGTTATAGTCCCTGATGAGTCCCGAGGACAGGGATGGTGAGACCCTAGGCCCTGCCCTCCGGGAGAGTCTAGCGTGGGGGAGAAATGCCAGCAGGCGCTCTGATAAGTGTGGTGGGTGCTCCCTCACTGCGGTGACAGGGCCCTCACTGCAGGCTGGGAGAGATGATGCCCTTCGTGGTGACCAGGGATGGGCTCACTGGCAAGTCTCTGGTGTTCCTGAACTTTGAGTTCCTAAAGCCAGCAAGTGGAGGTGCCCAGGCCCTGCGCCCTGAGAACACCGAAGCTCAAGGAGGGGCTCCAGGATCAGAGCTCCTGAGGGATGAGTCCCTGCCTCCTGGGGAAGGCAGGGTGGGGAGGGTGGCATGGGGAGCCGGGATCCCTGGGGCTCTGTGATCAGATCAGGGTTGAACTGCTGAGTTTGACCTGGCCTTTTGCAGCCTGCCATCTCTGTAGGGAGACACTGTTTATTACCAAGTGACTTCAGGCAGATTTTGGAGTGTGGGTCAGAATTCCACCCGACAGATTGCTTCATCCAGGGGTCACAGAGTGGCAGCCAGGGGCCATGTCCTGCCGGCAGACCTGTTCGGTTTGGCCTGGATCCCAGGGTATTTTTTTTAATAATATTTTTTTTCCTGCCTCTCTTGTAGAAGGGTTGGCATGTTTTCATTGTTTGAGGTAAGCGTGATTTTGCTATTGTCTTTTTTTGTTTGTTTTATTTTGGGGGTGGGGGTGTTGCTTTTTTTTTAATTTATTTTTTTGAAGTGTAGTTGATTTACAGTGTTCATTTCTGCTGTGCAGCAAAGTGATTCATTTATACATAAATATACATTCTTTTTTAATATTCTTTTAAAAATATTTTTTAAATATTCTTTTTTTAAAATATCCTATGGTTTATCATAGGATACTGAATATAGTCCTCTGCACTATACAGTTGGATCTTGTTGTTTATCCATTTCATAAATAATAGTTTACGTCTGCTAATCCCAACCTTCCACTCCATCCCTCCCCCCCTTGGCAACCACAGGTTTGTTCTCTGTGTCCCTGAGTCTCTTTCCATTTCGTAGATAGGTTCATTGTGTCATATTTTAGATTCCACATATAAGTGATATCATATGGTATTTGTCTTTCTCTTTCTGACTTCACTTAGTATGATAATCTCTAGTTGCATCCATGTTGCTGCAAATGGCATTAATTCATTCTTTTTTATGGCTGAGTATTATTCCATGGTATATATGTACCACATCTTCTTTATCCATTCATCTGTGGATGGACATTTAGGTTGTTTCCATGTCTTGGCTATTGTGAACAGTGCTGCTGTGAACATAGGGGTGCAGATTAGAGTTTTGTCTGGATATATGCCAAGGAATGGCATTGCTGGATCATATGGTAGTTCTATTTTCAGTTTTCTGAGAACCTCCATACTGTTTTTCCACAGTGGCTGCACCAACTTACATTCCCACCAACAGTGCAGGAGGGTTACCTTATTTCCACACCCTCTCCAGAATTTGTTATTTGTAGTTTTTAATCATGGCCATTCTTTTTTTTAACATCTTTATTGGGGTATAATTTCTTTACAATGGTGTGTTAGTTTCTGCTTTATAACAAAGTGAATCAGTTATACATATACATATGTTCCCATATCTCTTCCCGCTTGCGTCTCCCTCCCTCCCTATCCCACCCCTCCAGGCGGTCACAAAGCACCGAGCTGATCTCCTTGTGCTATGCGGCTGCTTCCCACTAGCTATCTACCTTACGTTTGGTAGTGTATATATGTCCATGCCTCTCTCTCGCTTTGTCACAGCTCACCCTTCCCCCTCCCCATATCCTCAAGTCCGTTCTCCAGTAGGTCTGTGTCTTTATTCCTGTCTTACCCCTAGGTTCTTCATGACATTTTTTTTCTTAAATTCCATATATATGTGTTAGCATACGGTATTTGTCTCTCTCTTTCTGACTTACTTCACTCTGTATGACAGACTCTAGGTCTATCCACCTCATTACAAATAGCTCAATTTCGTTTCTTTTTATGGCTGAGTAATATTCCATTGTATATATGTGCCACATCTTCTTTATCCATTCATCCAATGATGGGCACTTAGGTTGTTTCCATCTCCGGGCTATTGTAAATAGAGCTGCAATGAACATTTTGGTACATGATTCTTTTTGAATTATGGTTTTCTCAGGGTATATGCCCAGTAGTGGGATTGCTGGGTCATATGGTAGTTCTATTTGTAGTTTTTTAAGGAACCTCCATACTGTTCTCCATAGTGGCTGAACCAATTCACATTCCCACCAGCAGTGCAGGAGTGTTCCCTTTTCTCCATACCCTCTCCAGCATTTATTGTTTCTAGATTTTTTGATAATGGCCATTCTGACTGGTGTGAGATGATATCTCATTGTAGTTTTGATTTGCATTTCTCTAATGATTAATGATGTTGAGCATTCTTTCATGTGTTTGTTGGCAGTCTGTATATCTTCTTTGGAGAAATGTCTGTTTAGGTCTTCTGCCCATTTTTGGATTGGGTTGTTTGTTTTTTTGTTATTGAGCTGCATGAGCTGCTTGTAATTTTTGGCAATCAATCCTTTGTCAGTTGCTTCATTTGCAAATATTTTCTCCCATTCTGAGGGTTGTCCTTTGGTCTTGTTTATGGTTTCCTTTGCTGTGCAAAAGCTTTGAAGTTTCGTTAGGTTCCATTTGTTTTTTTTTGTTTGTTTTTATTTCCATTTCTCTAGGAGGTGGGTCAAAAAGGATCTTGCTGTGATTTATGTCATAGAGTGTTCTGCCTATGTTTTCCTCTAAGAGTTTGATAGTTTCTGGCCTTACATTTAGGTCTCTAATCCATTTTGAGCTTATTTTTGTATATGGTGTTATGGAGTGATCTAATCTCATACTTCTACATGTACCTGTCCAGTTTTCCCAGCACCACTTATTGAAGAGGCTGTCCTTTCTCCACTGTACATTCCTGCCTCCTTTATCAAAGATAAGGTGACCATATGTGCATGGGTTTATCTCTGGGCTTTCTATCCTGTTCCATTGATCTATCTTTCTGTTTTTGTGCCAGTACCATACTGTCTTGATTACTGTAACTTTGTAGTATAGTCTGAAGTCAGGGAGCCTGATTCCTCCAGCTCCTTTTTTCGTTCTCAAGATTGCTTTAGCTATTCGGGGTCTTTTGTGTTTCCATACAAATTGTGCAGTTTTTTGTTCTAGTTCTGTGAAAAATGCCAGTGGTAGTTTGATAGGGATTGCACTGAATCTGTAGATTGCTTTGGGTAGTAGAGTCATTTTCACAATGTTGATTCTTCCAATCCAAGAACATGGTATATCTCTCCATCTATTTGTATCATCTTTAATTTCTTTCATCAGTGTCTTATAATTTTCTGCATACAGGTCTTTTGTCTCCTAGATTGGTTTATGCCTAGATATTTTATTCTTTCTGTTGCAGTGGTAAATGGGAGTGTTTTCTTGATTTCACTTTCAGATTTTTCATCATTAGTGTATAGGAATGCAAGAGATTTCTGTGCATTAATTTTGTATCCTGCAACTTTACCAAATTCATTGATTAGCTCTAGTAGTTTTCTGGTAGCATCTTTAGGATCCTCTATGTATAGGATCATGTCATCTGCAAACAGTGACAGCTTTACTTCTTCTTTTCCGATTTGGATTCCTTTTATTTCCTTTACTTCTCTGATTGCTGTGGCTAAAACTTCCAAAAGTATGTTGAATAAGAGTGGTGAGAGTGGGCAACCTTGTCTTGTTCCTGATCTTAGTGGAAATGCTTTCAATTTTTCACCATTGAGGATGATGTTGGCTGTGGGTGTGTCATATATGGCCTTTATCATGTTGAGGAAAGTTCCCTCTATGCCTACTTTCTGCAGGGTTTTTATCATAAATGGGTGTTGAATTTTGTCAAAAGCTTTCTCTGCATCTATTGAGATGATCATATGGTTTTTCTCCTTCAATTTGTTAATATGGTTTATCACATTGATTTGCATATATTGACGAATCCTTGCATTCCTGGAATAAACCCCACTTGATCAAGGTGTATGATCCTTTTAATGTGCTGTTGGATTCTGTTTGCTAGTATTTTGTTGAGGATTTTTGCATCTATGTTCATCAGTGATATTGGCCTGTAGTTTTCTTTCTTTGTGACATCCTTGTCTGGTTTTGGTATCAAGGTGATGATGGCCTCGTAGAAGGAGTTTGGGAGTGTTCCTCCCTCTGCTATATTTTGGAAGAGTTTGAGAAGGATAGGTGTTAGCTCTTCTCTAAATGTTTGATAGAATTTGCCTGTGAAGCCATCTGGTCCTGGGCTTTTGCTTGTTGGAAGATTTTTAATCACAGTTTCAGTTTCAGTTTCAGTTTCAGTGCTTGTGATTGGTCTGTTCATATTTTCTATTTCTTCCTGACTCAGTCTTGGCAGGTTGTGCATTTCTAAGAATTTGTCCATTTCTTCCAGGTTGTCCATTTTATTGGCATAGAGTTGCTTGTAGTAATCTCTCATGATCTTTTGTATTTCTGCAGTGTCAGTTGTTACTTCTCCTTTTTCATTTCTAATTCATTGATTTGAGTGTTTTCCCTTGTTTTCTTGATGAGTCTGGCTAATGGTTTATCTATTTTGTTTATCTTCTCAAAGAACCAGCTTTTAGTTTTATTGATCTTTGCTATCGTTTCCTTCATTTATTTCTGATCTGATTTTTATGATTTCTTTCCTTCTGCTAACTTTGGGGTTTTTTTGTTCTTCTTTCTCTAATTGCTTTAGGTGCAAGGTTAGGTTGTTTATTCGAGATGTTTCCTGTTTCTTAAGGTGGGCTTGTATTGCTATAAACTTCCCTCTTAGAACTGCTTTTGCTGCATCCCATAGGTTTTGGGTCATCGTGTCTCCATTGTCACTTGTTTCTAGGTATTTTTTTATTTCCTCTTTGATTTCTTCAGTGATCACTTCGTTATTAAGTAGTGTATTGTTTAGCCTCCATGTGTTTGTTTTTTTTACAGATCTTTTCCTGTAATTGATATCTAGTTTCATGGCGTTGTGGTCGGAAAAGATACTTGATACAATTTCAATTTTCTTAAATTTACCAAGGCTTGATTTGTGACCCAAGATATGATCTATCCTGGAGAATGTTCCATGAGCACTTGAGAAAAATGTGTATTCTGTTGTTTTTAGATTGAGTGTCCTATAAATATCAATTAAGTCCATCTTGTTTAATGTATCATTTAAAGCTTGTGTTTCCTTATTTATTTTCATTTTGGATGATCTGTCCATTGGTGGAAGTGGGGTGTTAAAGTCCCCTACTATACATGTGTTACTGTCGATTTCCCCTTTTATGGCTGTCAGTATTTGCCTTATGTATTGAGGTGCTCCTATGTTGGGTGCATAAATATTTACAATTGTTATATCTTCTTCTTGGATCGATCCCTTGATCATTATGTAGTGGCCTTCTTTGTCTCTTCTAATAGTCTTTATTTTAAAGTCTATTTTAAAGTCTACTCCAGCTCTCTTTTGGTTTCCATTTGCATGGAATATCTTTTTCCATCCCCTTACTTTCAGTCTGTATGTATCTCTAGGTCTGAAGTGGGTCTCTTGTAGACAGCATATATATGGGTCTTGTTTTTGTATCCATTCAGCCAATCTGTGTCTTTTGGTGGGAGCATTTAGTCCATTTACATTTAAGGTAATTATTGATATGTATGTTCCTATTCCCATTTTCTAAATTGTTTTGGGTTCGTTATTGTAGGTCTTCTCCTTCTCTTGTGTTTCTTGCCTAGAGAAGTTCATTTAGCATTTGTTGTAAAGTTGGTTTAGTGGTGCTGAACTCTCTCAGCTTTTGCTTGTCTGTAAAGGTTTTAATTTCTCCATCAAATCTGAATGAGATCCTTGCTGGGTAGAGTAATCTTGGTTGCAGGTTTTTTTCCTTCATCACTTTCAATATGTCCTGCCACTCTCTTCTGGCTTGCAGAGTTTCTGCTGAGAGATCAGCTGTTAACCTTATGGGGATTCCCTTGTGTGTTATTTGTTGTTTTTCCCTTGCTGCTTTTAATATGCTTTCTTTGTATTTAATTTTTGACAGTTTGATTAATATGTGTCTTGGCGTATTTCTCCTTGGATTTATCCTGTATGGGACTCTCTGTGCTTCGTGGATTGATTAACTATTTCCTTTCCCATATTAGGGAAGTTTTCAACTATAATCTCTTCAAATATTTTCTCAGTCCCTTTCTTTTTCTCTTCTTCTTCTGCAACCCCTATAATTCGAATGTTGGTGCATTTAATGTTGTCCCAGAGGTCTCTGAGACTGTCCTCAGTTCTTTTCATTCTTTTTTCTTTATTCTGCTCTGCAGTCATTATTTCCACTATTTTATCTTCCAGGTCACTTATCCGTTCTTCTGCCTCAGTTATTCTGCTGTTGATCCCATCTAGAGTATTTTTCATTTCATTTATTGTGTTGTTCATCATTGTTTGTTTCCTCTTTAGTTCTTCTAGGTCCTTGTTAAATGTTTCTTGCATTTTGTCTATTCTATTTACAAGATTTTGGATCATCTTTACTATCATTATTCTGAATTCTTTTTCAGGTAGACTGCCTATTTCCTCTTCATTTGTTAGGTCTGGTGGGTTTTTATCTGCTCCTTCATCTGTGGTGTGTTTTTCTGTTTTCTCATTTTGCTTATCTTACTGTGTTTGGGGTCGCCTTTTTGCAGACTGCAGGTTCGTAGTTCCCATTGTTTTTGGTGTCTGTCCCCAGTGGCTAAGGTTGGTTCAGTGGGTTGTGTAGGCTTCCTGGTGGAGGGGACTAGTGCCTGTGTTCTGGTGGATGAGGCTGGATCTTGTCTCTCTGGTGGGCAGGTCCACGTCTGGTGGTGTGTTTCGGGGTGTCTGTGGACTTATTATGATTTTAGGCAGCCTCTCTGCTAATGGGTGGGGTTGTGTTCCTGTTTTGCTAGTTGTTTGGCATAGGGTGTCCCACACTGTAGCTTGCTGGTCGTTGAGTGAAGCTGGGTGCTGGTGTGGAGATGGAGGTCTCTGGGAGATTTTCGCCGTTTGATATTATGTGGAGCTGGGAGGTCTCTTGTGGACCAGTGTCCTGAAGTTGGCTCTCCCACCTCAGAGGCACAGCATTGACTCCTGGCTGCAGCACCAAGAGCCTTTCATCCACACGGCTCAGAATAAAACGGAGAAAAAGTAGAGAGAAAGAATTAGTAGAAGTAGGAAGAAAGAAAGAAAGGAAGGAAGGAAGGAAGGGAAGGAAGGAGGGAAGAAGGAAGGAAGAAAGAAAGAAAGAAAGGAGGGAGGGAGGGATGGTGGGAGGAAGGAAGGAAGGAAGGGAAGGAAGGAAAAAAGAAAGAAAGAAGATAAAGTAAAATAAAATAAAGTAAAATATAAAGTGGTTAAATTAAAAAATAATTATTAAGAAAAAAATTTTTTAAAAAATGGACAGATAGAACCTTAGGACAAATGGTGGAAGCAAAGCTCTACAGACAAAATCCCATATAGAAGCATACACCTACACCCTCACAAAAAGAGGAAAAGGGTAAAAATCATAAATCTTGCTCTCAAAGTCCACTTCCTCAATTTGGGGTGACTCATTGTCTAAACGAGGGAGGGAGGGAAGGAAGGGAGGGAGGGAAGGAGGGAGGGAGGGAGGAAATAAAATAAAATAAAATAAAATGATTAAAATTAATTATTAAGAAAAAATATTAAAAAACAAACAAAAAAAACGGACGGATAGTACCCTAGGACAAATGGTGGAAGCAAAGCTATACAGACAAAATCTCACACAGAAGCATACACATACACACTCACAAAAAGAGGAAAAGGGGATAAAATCATAAATCTTGCTCTCAAAGCCCACCTCCTCAATTTGGGATGATTCGTTGTCTATTCAGGTATTCCACAGATGCAGGTACATCAAGTTGATTGTGGAGCTTTAATCCGCTGCTTCTGAGGCTGCTGCGAGAGATTTCCCTTTCTCTTCTTTGTTCTCACAGCTCCCAGGGGCTCAGCTTTGGATTTGGCCCCACCTCTGCGTGTAGGTCGCTGGAGGGCGTCTGTTTTTCACTCAGGACGGGGTTAAAGGAGCCGCTGATTCGGGGGCTCTGGCGCACTCAGGCCGGGGGGGGGAGGGAGGGGCACGGAGTGCGGGGCGAGCCTGCGGCGGCAGAGGCCAGCATGACGTTGCACCAGCGTGAGGCGCGCCGTGAGTTCTCCCGGAGAAGCTGTCCCTGGATCCCGGGACCCTGGCAGTGGCGGGCTGCACAGGCTCCCCGGAAGAGGGGTGTGGATAGTGACCTGTGCTCGCACACAGGCTTCTTGGTGGCGGCAGCAGCAGCCTTAGCGTCTCATGCCCGTCTCTGGGGTCTGCGCTTTAGCCGCGGCTCACGCCCGTCTCTGGAGCTCCTTTAAGCAGCGCTCTCAATCCCCTTTCCTCGCGCACCAGGAAACAAAGAGGGAAGAAAAAGTCTCTTGCCTCTTCAGCAGCTCCAGACCTTTTCCCAGACTCCCTCCCAGCTAGCCGTGGTGCACTAACCCCTTCAGGCTGTGTTCACGCCGCCAACCCCAGTCCTCTCCCAGCGCTCGACCGAAGCCCAAGCCTCAGCTCCCAGCCCCGCCTGCCCCGGTGGGGGACCAGACAAGCCTCTCGGGCTGGTGAGTGCTGGTCGGCACCGATCCTCTGTGCGGGAATCTCTCCGCTTTGCCCTCCGCACCCCTGTTAATGTGCTCTCCTCCGCGGCTCCGAAGCTCCCCCGCTCCGCCACCCGCAGTCTCCGCCCGTGAAGGGGCTTCCTAGTGTGTGGAAACCTTTCCTCCTTCACAGCTCCCTCCCACTGGTGCAGGTCCCGTCTTTTGTCTGTTTTGTCTTTTGTCTGTTTTGTCTTTTGTCTGTTTTTTCTTTTGCCCTACCCAGGTACGTGGGGAGTTTCTTGCCTTTTGGGAGGTCTGAGGTCTTCTACCAGCATTCAGTAGGTGTTCTGTAGGAGTTGTTCCACATGTAGATGTATTTGTGGTGTATCTATGGGGAGGATGGTGATCTCTGCGTCTTACTCTTACGCCATCTTCCCCTCGTCCAATCATGGCCATTCTGACTGTTGTGAGGTGGTACCTCATTGTACTTTTGATTTGAATTTCTCTAATAATTAGCGATTTTGAGCATCTTTTAAAAAAAATTTTATTGGGACTTCCCTGGTGGTGTAGTGGTTAGGAATCCACCTGCCAGTGCAGGGGACACAGGTTCGAGCCCTGTCTGGGAAGATCCCACATGCTGCAGAGCAACTAAGCCCGTGCACCACAACTACTAAGCCTGCACTCTAGAGCCCGTGAGCCACAACTACTGAGCCCACGTGCCACAACTACTGAAGCCCGTGCGCCTAGAGCCCGTGCTCTGCAACAAGAGAAGCCACCACAATGAGAAGCCCGCACACCGCAATGAAGTGTAGCCCCTGCTCGCTGCAACTAGAGGAAGCCTGTGCACAGCAATGAAGACCCAAACGCAGCCAAAAATATATTTATTAAAAAAATTTTTTATTGGAGTATAGTTGATATACAGTTGTGTTAGTTTCAGGTGTACAGCAAAGTGATTCAGTTATGCATATACATATATTCATTCTTTTTCAGATTCTTTTCTCATATAGCTTATCACAGAATATTGAGTAGAGTTCCCTGTGGTGTACCGTAGGTCCCCATTGGTCATCTATCTTATATGTGCGTGTGTTCATCCCAAGCTCCTGATTTATCCCTCCCCACCATGTTTCCCCTTTGGTAACCATAAGTTTGTTTTTGATATCTATAAGTCTGCTTCTGTTTTGTAAATAAGATCATTTGTATCTTTTTTTAAATTAAATTCCACATATGAATGATATCACGTGAAATTTATCTGTCTGACTTACTTCACTTAGTATAATAATCTCTATCTAGGTCCAGACATGTTGCTGCAAATGGCACTATTTTGTTGTTTTTTATGGCCGAGTAATATTCCATTGTGTATGTGTACCACATCTTCTTTATCCACCTCTCTGTTGATGGACATTTAGGCTGCTTCCATGCCTTGGCTATTGTGCATAGTGCTGCAGTGCACACTGGGGTGCATGTATCCTTTCAGATTATGGTTTTCTCTGGATATATGCCCAGGAGTGAGATTGCTGGATCATATGGTAGTTCTATTTTAAGTTTTTAAAGGAATCTCCATACTGTTCTCCATAGTGGTTGTACCAATTTACAGTCCCACCAACAGTGTAGGAGGGTTCCCTGTTTCTCCATCTTGTTTACCCTTTCAAACAACCAGCTCTTGGTTTTATTGATTTTTAGAATTTTTTTAAATTTCTATTTTATTTCCTCTCTGATCTTTATTATTTCCTTCCTTCTGCTGACTTTTTATAGGGTATTTAATTTTTTAAAACATTTATTTTATTTATTTATTTTTGGCTGTGTTGGGTCTTCGTTGCTGTGCGCAGGCTTTCTCTAATTGCGGTAAGCGGGGGTACTCTTTGTTGTGGTGCACGGGCTTCTCATTGCGGTGGCTTCTCTTATTGCAGAGCACGGGCTTAAGGCACGCGGGCTTCAGTAGTTGTGGCTCATGGGCTCTAGAGTGCAGGCTCAGTAGTTGTGGCGCACGGGCTTAGTTGCTCCGCAGCATGTGGCATCTTCCCGGGCCAGGGGTCGAACCCATGTCCCCCGCACTGGCAGGCAGATTCTTAACCACTGCACCACCAGGGAAGCCCCTGAAGGGTATTATAAATTGAGAAATTTCACAGTGAATTTCAGGTTTCTGGCATCTCTTAAGGGAACCCTGGGGCTTTGTGATCAGATCAAGGTTGAACTGCTGAGTTTGACCTAGCTCTTTGGAGCCTACCACCTCTGCAGGGAGACACTATTTATTACCAACTGGCTTAAGGCAGTTTTTACAGTGTGGGTCAGAATTCCACACAGCTCTGCTCTTTACCAGCAGTGGGACCTCAGCAAATTGCTTCATTCAGGGATCACAGACTGGTATCCAGGGGCTGTGTCCGGCCAACAGACCTGTTTGGTTTGGCCTGGATCCCAGGGTCTTTTAAACTGACAAATTTCATAGTAAAATTTGAGTTTCTGGGTTCTCTTAAGGAATGGGAAGATGTGGCTCTGTGGGGCCCACATTCCCACATAGAAGATCAGGGGACCCAGGGGTCCAACCTCCTACCCCAGCCGAGACTTGGGCTCCCCAGTTTGCTTCCTGTGTTGACAAGTTCAGCACAGCCTGTCTTACCTCCCTTGGCCTTCTCACTTGTGTCTCTTTCTTGGCCCCTGTAAGCATTTGAGTTTGTGACCTTGGGTTTAACCTCTCTCTGCCTCAGTTAACTCATCTTAAAAAGAAAAAAATGCACATTGAAAACATGCTGAGTGAAAGAAGCCAGTCGCAAAAGGCCATGTATTGTATGATTTCACTTATGTGAAATGCCTAGAATAGGCAAATCCACAGAGACAGGAAGTAGAGTAGTGGTTGCCTAGGGCTTAGGGAAGGGATTGGGGGATATGGGTAGTGACTACTAATGAGATAATCTTTGTGGGATGATGAAAATGTCGTAAAATTGATTGTGGTGACAGTCGCACAACTTTGTGAACATACTAAAACCCACTGAATTGTACACGTGAATTTATGGCATGTGAATAATATCTCAATTTTAAAAAATAAGAGTACCTGTAGGTTGTGTTACAGTGTGAGGACAGTGCTTATTCAGTGGTCACAGTTACTGTCACCTGAGATCCAAACATGCCTCCTGCTGTCTCGGACTCGTTCCTTCTTTACAGTTTTTCCACTGATTATACCCAGTGGATGCTTAGTATATTTTGTTACTTAACTCACTCTTGGGCTTTTTCAGAAGCTCTTGGGCCTTTCCTCAGAGGCAGATGTTCCGCTTTTCCTGTTCAGTTATTGGAGACTAGTGAGCAAGTGGAAACCACATTACTTAAATACTCAGCAAAGCAGATGGAGGAGATGTTTGCCTGCCAGCTTCTGTTTGGGAAATCACTGCCTGGATATGTTGCCCGATTACAGCGTGTCACATACAGAACTGAGGTGGGTCATTGGACTTGCCAGGGTAAAAAAGGCAGCCCAAAGTCCAGGCTGAAATTTTTACAGCACAGGGACAAACACAACTCTGGATTACCTTTCTGTCCTACTTGGAGCCAGGAGCAAAGCAGGTTCTCAGTCAGCAGTTAATGAATGAATATGATCTTGTATGGTGTGTTTAAGATCACAGTTTGTCTGATTGTGACTTTGCACTAATACTGTTACATGAGTATATGCAGTGCAGAACACATTGCATGCATTATCTTATGTAATTCTCTAAAAACAGTGCAAAGTCACAGCCAGGGCTGTCTCCGCTAAAGACACAGAAATGTGCATGCAGTGGCTGAAACCTCTGCCACCTCCTGGCCGGGCCATTTGGACATCAACACATGAAACGAGATAGGGCTAAACGGAATAATGCATGTAAAGTGCCTGGCACCCAGGAGGCATCCAACAGGTGGGAGCTTTGATGTTTGAAGAGAGGATAATGTAACCTGGTAGATTTCAGACCTGCTGTCAGAAAAATCTAGGTTTGATTTCTGCACCTCCCATCCATAAGTTGTGTGACCTTGTATGTTTCGTAACATCTCTGAGCCTCATTTCCCCCCATCTGTAAAATGGGTATTATAGTGCCTAGCTCCGTGGCTTATTTTAAGGTTTAAATGAGATAACACGTGTAAAGCATCCACCACATTACTAGCATGTAGTAAGTGCTCAGGAAATGGTTACTTCTTTCCTGTCTTAATGGTAGAAAACCAGCCCTAGACCTTCATTTCAGCATCTCAAATGTGTACCTCATCTGTATGTACACCCGTGTGTGGAGGAGGAATGCTTCAGAGATGTCTAACACTAGACAGTGGCGAAAATGCATGGAGAAAGCTGCACTTCAGTTGGGGCCTGAGTTCTGCACGAGGGAAGCACCCTCTGTAATTGGGTGTGTGCACTTTGCAGCTGACGTGCTTTAAGAAGATGGGCGGGAGGAACTGGTGTACAGTTGAGGGGGCCTGGGCTTTGTAGGTGCCAAGGTTCAGATCCTCTGTGACCTCAAGAAAGGGACTTGGTTTCCCTGAGGCTCTGTTTCAAATCTAAATGATGAGATGATAATAACTACAGAAGGAGGTTGCTGTGAGGAATAACCAACCCCTGGAATACTTAGAGTGTGTTCCTGGGAAGTGGTCAGCTCCCCAGTCCTCATGCAGCCTGTGGTTGTCCCCGGGCTGCGTTACAGAGGCCGAGGGTCCCAGTGTGGGGCTGTGGTTTTGTTGCAAGAAAGGAAGTGGGGCGCAAGAGGATGGTCACATCCCAGGTCTCAGGTGAGTCCCTGGGACGGCCGCCGAATGTGGGTTCTTGTCTTCATGGAGGAAAGAATTCAAGAGCGAGCCATAGTAAAGTGAAAGAAGGTTTATTCAGGGAGATACACACTCCACAGACAGAGTGTGAGCCATCTCGGAAGGTGAGAGAGGCCCCAGGTATGGGATTGTCAGTTTTTATAGGGGTGGGTAATTTCATAGGCTAAGGAGTGAGAGGCTTATTCCAGGAATGGAGCCACCGCCCACTTCTGGCCTTTTACTGTCCGCCTCGGAATTGACATGGCGCCTGTGGGTGTGTCATTTAGCTTGCTGATGTGTTACAGTGAACCTGTACTGAGGCTCAAGGTTAGTAGAAGTCAATCATCTGTCATCTTGAACCTAGTTGTTTCTAACCAGTTTATGTCGTGTCCTCAATGGCTATGGCATTCTTGTAAAGGTTGTGCCCTGCCCCGTTCCTGTCTCATTTGTGTTGCTGAGACGAGGCCCCAGGTTCTCCTTGGGTGAAAGACACATCCTGGCCTGTCTGTGGCTCCTTCTCAATCAGGGACAAGGTAGTCGGTGTGGCACTTTGTGAAGTTGAGAGCAGGGTAGAGAGCTTGGAGTTGGCCAGCATTGGGCGTTGTGCCTCCTGGGGAATGGGTGTTGCTGCCATCCTGCGACACCTCTGACTAGTTGAGAATGGAGGCTCTGAGCAATCTCTAGAGGATACTTCGTCAGCCAGAGTTTTTAGAGAAATGAAGCAGAAGCAGATCTCTTCTCTGTGGCACAGAACAGCGATGCGTGTGACCCTAATGTCAGCAAAGGTCACTGGGACTTGTGATCTGGGCCAAATATTAACTTCAGAACTAGTTGAGATCCCCCAGCTGTGGCTCACAACGTGGAGATGAAAGAGGAGACGGGGTGTTCTTTTGAAGAGACACTAGCCTGGAACTGGGGACGCCCGGATTTCAAACTTCACTTCCTCTGCTTCCCTTTGTAGTTGCTTTTTCTCTCTGCCTGTGCCCTGTGGAGAGACCAGGTCCTGCTGACGGGGGCTATTTGGGGCGCCCCCAAGGGGTTGGTTCACCCCTAGGCAAACGCATGTCAAGTCACATCCTGGCATCGGCATCTGTCCCCAGCCACAGCCCTGGGTACCTGGTCCTTCTCAGTGTGCGTTCTGAGATCCTGGTAGTGGTGCCCTTTGTCCCTCCTAACTTGAATAGTAAACTAGGGGTTAGGCCCGTCCAAGTACAGTTCTGATTTACCCAACAGGTTAGGTGTAGATGAGCAGGCCACCCCTTGTCACCAGTACGGCAGCGTGGGGCTTTGCCCGTGTTTCCCTACAGCTTGCCCTGCGGCCCCGCCCACCGGCACAGATGGGTCCCTGGGCAGATGCTTACTGATTCCTCACTTACTGTGTGGGGAGCTCTAGACGCGGGGAGAGGGCTGGCGCTCAAGAGGCAGAGAATCGTGCCACCAGTCTGTCTTCAGGGACTCTGGCCTGGAGCTGTGGAGCTAGAAACATAAAACACGTGAGAAAGAACCCGTGACATTCCATGGTGCAGTGCTGGGCACAGACTGCGGGGTGGCCGAGTCCTTCAGCGTTCAGAGGAGTGGTGGTCCTTCCTGGGATGGTCGGGAAAAGCAGGGGGTTGGATGTGAACTGGACTTAAGGCTGGCTAGGATGTGGACGGGAGTGGGAGCTTCCCCACAGGAAGTGTCCAAGGAGTAGCATAGCAGGGCCCAGTAAGAAGCCCTTACTGGAGAGGAAAGTTGTGCTGGGCAGCTGAGCAGTGAGACTGCAGAGGTCAGCCGGCCCTGTCTTGATCACCCTGACTGTCAGGTAGAGAGCGTGGGCTCGGGTCGTGGGACAGGTCTTCCTGCTGTGGCCCCACAGGGGGCCACAGGGCCAGGCCCAGTGCTCTGAGAACTGGTGGTTTTGGTGAGAACATGTTCTCAGGGTTTCCCTCCACAGGGAACCACTGTTTGTCATTGTCTCGCTCTCCTGGACACTGATAATATTCTTCCTCCGAGAGCAGATAGAGACTTGGGGTTCCAGGCCCTCGGGAACTGAATGGGCCATTGTATTTGTAGTGGCCTGGGGTGCCCTGAGTTGCGTCCTGGTAAGATTCGGGGTGGGGGGACCTTGCAGCTGGTGTAGAGCGAACGGGAATGTCGGGGGGTGCTGAACACAGATATTCCCCTTGCCCATCTCCTCCCCCTTCAGGAGACCCTGTTACACTTGCCCACTGTCACCCGTCGTTAGTGCCCCATTCCTCACGCTCTCCCACCGTTTGGTCTCTGTCAGCCTTTGCAGTCTTCAGAGTTCCCTAAACGCTGTTCGAATCCCTACCACCCACCGCTGCAGATCACTCGTACCTTCCGTGGCTGCTGACGGCCACCAGAAGCAAAGGCCACTTCCTTTGCCAAGCACGTGAGTGGGCGCAGCCTCTCTGGCCCTGTCACCCACGTCTCCTCCACCTGTGTCCTTTGTGCTGCCAATCCAAGTGCCTCTCCTTCCTCTGAGCCTTTGTTCATGCTGTTCCCTCTGTCTGGGCTTCCTCACCCTGAATGAACACCTACTGATCTTTCAGAACCCCTTTCAAAAGCTGACCCTCATGAAGCCACACCTCACTCCCTCCCCACGAAAGCTGCCGCTTGTGCTCTTTCTCGCCTGCCCCCTCCTCACCTTGCACTGTCCTCACCAGATTTTTTTTCTCTGTTTTGCATGAAAGTCCTTGAGGCCTCTCTTGTTTCCCCTCCATGGGATTCTGGCAGAGAGCCCCTCAGGGGCAGGGAATGCATCCCCTTTGCTGTCTCTCAAGTGGGGAGGAGGGCCCTTTCCGGTGGCTCAGGGACCGTTTGTGACCTGAAACAAGGAGACAGGCGAGGAGGTGGTTCCAGGACCGGCTGCCCTGCTGGCAGGGCTGGGTCTTTGCTGCCCTGCTGGAGCCTCATGAATGTCGTTACTCCCACTCTCAGGGCTGCTCTAACACCGATGGAGCAGAAACACACACGGCCTGGCTTCCCCAGGGGCATTGCAGTTAGCGTCCCCGGGCAGCCTGTCTGGGCAGGAGGGGAGGCACAGCTGCTTGCAGCGGCTTTGGTGATCCCCACATCCTGGACTCCTCAAGAACAAGGGGATGCAAGATCTAGGTCTCTGTGGTTAGGAAACAGTCGTGGAAAACTCAGGCTAGAAAAAAGTCATTCTAGGTTTTTCAGACTGTATCACCAATGCTGTAGGCAGTGTGAAATGTCAAATCCAGTCTCTTAGGATGATAAAAAAAAAAGTTTGCTGCTGCATTGGCTGGGAATCGAACCCAGGCCTCCCGCGTGGCAGGCGAGAATTCTACCACTGAACCACCAGTGCTCCAGCTGTGAACAGCTGTGTGAGCACCTCCCTTTAACCCCAGTCCTCTTGTCTGTACGCTGATTCACAGAATGGAAGGCCACATCAGCACAGCTGCAACGGCAGAGGCTTAGCCTCCAGAGCAGGAGAGAAGGCAGGAGGAGGCTGTGTGTGTGCGCGCACAAGCGCGCATGTGTGTGCGTTATGTGTGTGCGTGAGAAGTTGATTTGCCTTCAGACGTCAGGACAGGAAGTAGAGCTCAAGTCGTTCCTTCTCAGTAGCAAAAAGCCCACTGAGACTCTGGGGACTTCCTCCTCTCTGAAGTGTGGGTCCTCCCATCCCACATTCACGTGGTGTGTTGAGCTGTTTTACAGCTCACAGGCTTCAGCACAGCTTCCTGCTGGAGACTGGCCAAGGCTGAGGGGGTGCAGCAGGAGTCCCTTTATGGGGGGAAGGGTCCTGCAGCCAGTGGTGCCTCTGTGGAGAAGCCAGCTGCTGTTCGTGCTCACGAAGCAGGGAAGTGCGCTCGGAGATTCGCAGCACCCTTGGCTGCTGCAGGCTGGGCGTGACTGAGGAGCTGGATCCTGCAGCAGCATCTCTGGGGGAGCTTGCCAGGAAGAGGCCAAAAAGCAGCACTGCATTGGCCGGGAATCGAACCCGGGCCTCCCGCGTGGCAGGCGAGAATTCTACCACTGAACCACCAATGCTCTGGCTGTTCTCTGGCACACCTGCAGGGCTTTTCTCAAGAGGCTGTGTCTGTCATGACAGTCAGAGAGCTCTGACACATCACTGGGCCCCGTCTGGCTGGTTTGTCCTGTATGAGAATACAGCGGGTTTATGTAGAGCCATCCTTGCTGCGCCTTGTTACACTGCTTAGGGAGGGGGCGCTTATGGAACTGGCTTCCTCCCGAGGCCCTTGGTTCATCCACAGCCCTCAGCCCCCTGGGGTGGGCTTGGTGGAATCACACCCTATAAAGATCAAAGCAAGAGGGCCCTCACAGACCATCTGCATAGCCCCTTCCTGGAATCCCTGTTTCTGCTCCCACATCCGCCAGCTCAGGAGTCAGGCCTGTTTGATTCACCTGTGGCCACAGTCCCAGGCACAGAATAGATGCCCCTTATGACTTGCGGGATTGAATCTTTATCAAGCCCTGTAATCCCCATTGAACAGCCGTTTTTTTTTTTCTTTTTCATTTTAACATCTTTATTGGAGTATAATTGCTTTACAATGGGATGTTAGTTTCAGCTTCACAACAAAATGAATCAGTTATATATATACATATGTTCCCATATCTCTTCCCGCTTGCGTCTCCCTCCCTCCCTATCCCACCCCTCCAGGCGGTCACAAAGCACCGAGCTGATCTCCCTGTGCTATGTGGCTGCTTCCCACTAGCTATCTACCTTACGTTTGGTAGTGTATATATGTCCATGCCTCTCTCTTGCTTTGTCACCGTTTACCCTTTCCCCTCCCCATAGCCTCAAGTCCATTCTCTAGTAAGTCTGTGTCTTTATTCCTGTTTCACCCCTAGGTTTTTCATGACATTTTTTTTCTTGAATTCCATATATATGTGTTAGCATACGGTATTTGTCTCTCTCTTTCTGACTTACTTCACTCTGTATGACAGACTCTAGATCTATCCACCTCATTACAAATAGCTCAATTTCGTTTCCTTTTATGGCTGAGTAATATTCCATTGTATATATGTGCCACATCTTCTTTATCCATTCATCCGATGATGGACACTTAGGCTGTTTCCATCTCTGGGCTATTGTAAATAGAGCTGCAATGAACATTTTGGTATGTGACTCTTTTCGAATTCTGGTTTTCTCAGGGTATATGCCCAGTGGGATTGCTGGGTCATATGGTAGTTCTATTTGTAGTTTTTTAAGGAACCTCCATACTGTTCTCCACAGTGGCTGTATCAATTTACATTCCCACCAACAGTGTAAGAGGGTTCCCTTTTCTCCACACCCTCTCCAGCATTTATTGTTTCTAGATTTTTTGATGATGGCCATTCTGACTGGTGTGAGATGATATCTCATTGTAGTTTTGATTTGCATTTCTCCAATGATTAGTGGTGTTGAGCATTCTTTCATGTGTTTGTTGGCACTATGTATATCTTCTTTGGAGAAATGTCTGTTTAGGTCTTCTGCCCATTTTTGGATTGGGTTGTTTGTTTTTTTGTTACTGAGCTGCATGAGCTGCTTATAAATTTTGGAGATTAATCCTTTGTCGGTTGCTTCATTTGCAAATATTTTCTCCCATTCTGAGGGTTGTCTTTTGGTCTTGTTTATGGTTTCCTTTGCTGCACAAAAGCTTTTAAGTTTCATTAGGTCCCATTTGTTTACTTTTGTTTTTATTTCCATTTCTCTAGGAGGTGGGTCAAAAAGGACCTTGCTGTGATTTATGTCATAGAGTGTTCTGCCTATGTTTTCCTCTAAGAGTTTGATAGTTTCTGGCCTTACATTTAGGGCTCTAACCCATTTTGAGTTTATTTTTGTGTATGGTGTTAGGGAGTGTTCTAATTTCAGTCTTTTACATGTAGCTGTCCAGTTTTCCCAGCACCACTTATTGAAGAGGCTGTCCTTTCTCCACTGTACATTCCTGCCTCCTTTATCAAAGATAAGGTGACCATATGTGCATGGGTTTATCTCTGGGCTTTCTATCCTGTTCCATTGATCCATCTTTCTGTTTTTGTGCCAGTACCATACTGTCTTGATTACTGTAGCTTTGTAGTATAGTCTGAAGTCAGGGAGCCTGATTCCTCCAGCTCCGTTTTTCGTTCTCAAGATTGCTTTGGCTATTCGGGGTCTTTTGTGTTTCCATACAAATTGTGAAATTTTTTGTTCTAGTTCTGTGAAAAATGCCATTGGTAGTTTGATAGGGATTGCACTGAATCTGTAGATTGCTTTGGGTAGTAGAGTCATTTTCACAATGTTGATTCTTCCAATCCAAGAACATGGTATATCTCTCCATCTATTTGTATCATCTTTAATTTCTTTCATCAGTGTCTTATAATTTTCTGCATACAGGTCTTTTGTCTCCTTAGGTAGGTTTATTCCTGATATTTTATTCTTTTTGTTGCAATGGTAAATGGGAGTGTTTTCTTGATTTCACTTTCAGATTTTTCATCCTTAGTGTATAGGAATGCCAGAGATTTCTGTGCATTAATTTTGTATCCTGCTACTTTACCAAATTCATTGATTAGCTCTAGTAGTTTTCTGGTAGCATCTTTAGGATTCACTATGTATAGGATCATGTCATCTGCAAACAGTGACAGCTTTACTTCTTCTTTTCCAATTTGGATTCCTTTTATTTCCTTTTGTTCTCTGATTGCTGTGGCTAAAACTTCCAGAACTATGTTGAATAAAAGTGGTGAGAGTGGGCAACCTTGTCTTGTTCCTAATCTTAGTGGAAATGCTTTCAGTTTTTCACCATTGAGGATGATGTTGGCTGTGGGTGTGTCATATATGGCCTTTATTATGTTGAGGAAAGTTCCCTCTATGCCTACTTTCTGCAGGGTTTTTATCATAAATGGGTGTTGAATTTTGTCAAAAGCTTTCTCTGCATCTATTGAGATGATCATATGGTTTTTCTCCTTCAATTTGTTAATATGGTGTATCACGTTGATTGATTTGCGTATATTGAAGAATCCTTGCATTCCTGGAATAAACCCCACTTGATAATGGTGTATGATCCGTTTAATGTGCTGTTGGATTCTGTTTGCTAGTATTTTGTTGAGGATTTTTGCAGCTATGTTCATCAGTGATATTGGCCTGTAGTTTTCTTTCTTTGTGACATCCTTGTCTGGTTTTGGTATCAGGGTGATGGTGGCCTTGTACAATGAGTTGGGGAGTGTTCCTCCCTCTGCTATATTTTGGAAGAGTTTGAGAAGGATAGGTGTTAGCTCTTCTCTAAATGTTTGATAGAATTCGCCTGTGAAGCCATCTGGTCCTGAGCTTTTGTTTGTTGGAAGATTTTTAATCACAGTTTGAATTTCAGTGCTTGTGATTGGTCTGTTCATATTTTCTATTTCTTCCTGATTCAGTCTTGGCAGGTTGTGCATTTCTAACAATTTGTCCATTTCTTCCAGGTTGTCCATTTTATTGGCATAGAGTTGCTTGTTGTAATCTCTCATGATCTTTTGTATTTCTGCAGTGTCAGTTGTTACTTCTCCTTTTTCATTTCTAATTCTATTGATTTGAGTCTTCTCCCTTTTTTTCTTGATGAGTCTGGCTAATGGTTTATCAATTTTGTTTATCCTTTCAAAGAACCAGCTTTTAGTTTTATTGATCTTTGCTATTGTTTCCTTCATTTCTTTTTCATTTCTTTCTGATCTGATTTTTATGATTTCTTTCCTTCTGCTAACTTTGGGGTTTTTTTGTTCTTCTTTCTCTAATTGCTTTACGTGCAAGGTTAGGTTGTTTATTCGAGATGTTTCCTGTTTCTTAAGGTAGGATTGTATTGCTATAAACTTCCCTCTTAGAACTGCTTTTGCTGCATCCCATAGATTTTGAGTCGTCGTGTCTCCATTGTCATTTGTTTCTAGGTATTTTTTTGATTTCCTCTTTGATTCTTCAGTGATCACTTGGTTATTAAGTAGTGTATTGTTTAGCCTCCATGTGTTTGTTTTTTTTACAGATCTTTTCCTGTAATTGATATCTAGTTTCATGGCGTTGTGGTCGGAAAAGATACTTGATACAATTTCAATTTTCTTAAATTTACCAAGGCTTGATTTGTGACCCAAGATATGATCTATCCTGGAGAATGTTCCATGAGCACTTGAGAAAAATGTGTATTTTGTTGTTTCTGGATGGAATGTCCTATAAATATCAATTAAGTCCATCTCGTTTAATGTATCATTTAAAGCTTGTGTTTCCTTATTTATTTTCATTTTGAATGATCTGTCCATTGGTGAAAGTGGGGTGATAAAGTCCCCTACTATACATGTGTTACTGTCAATTTCCCCTTTTATGGCTGTCAGTATTTGCCTTATGTATTGAGGTGCTCCTATGTTGGGTGCATAAATATTTACAATTGTTATATCTTCTTCTTGGATCGATCCCTTGATCATTATGTAGTGGCCTTCTTTGTCTCTTCTAATAGTCTTTATTTTAAAGTCTATTTTGTCTCATATGAGAATTGCTACTCCAGCTTTCTTTTGGTTTCCATTTGTATGAAATACCTTTTTCCATCCCCTTACTTTCAGTCTGTATGTGTCTCTAGGTCTGAAGTGGGTCTCTTGTAGACAGCAAATATATGCGTCTTGTTTTTGTATCCATTCAGCCAATCTGTGTCTTTTGGTGGGAGCATTTAGTCCATTTACATTTAAGGTAATTATCGATATGTGTGTTCCCATTCCCATTTTCTTAATTGTTTTGGGTTCGTTATTGTAGGTCTTTTCCTTCTTTTGTGTTTCTTGCCTAGAGAAGTTCATTTAGCAGTTGTTGTAGAGCTGGTTTGGTGGTGCTGAACTCTCTCAGCTTTTGCTTGTCTGTAAAGGTTTTAATTTCTCCATCAAATCTGAATGAGATCCTTGCTGGGTAGAGTAATCTTGGTTGCAGGTTTTTCTCCTTCAACGCTTTCAATATGTCCTGCCACTCCCTTGTTTCTGCTGAAAGATCAGCTGTTAACCTTATGGGGATTCCCATGTGTGTTATTTGTTGTTTTTCCCTTGCTGCTTTTGATGTTTTCTTTGTATTTAATTTTGACAGTTTGATTAATATGTGTCTTGGCGTATTTCTCCTTGGATTTACCCTGTATGGGACTCTCTGTGCTTCCTGGACTTGATTAACTATTTCCTTTCCCATATTAGGGAAGTTTTCAACTATAATCTCTTCAAATATTTTCTCAGTCCCTTTCTTTTTCTCTTCTTCTTCTGGAACCCCTATAATTCGAATGTTGGTGCATTTAATGTTGTCCCAGAGGTCTCTGAGACTGTCCTCAGTTTTTTTCATTCTTTTTTCTTTATTCTGCTCTGCAGTCGTTATTTCCACTATTTTATCTTCCAGGTCACTTATCCATTCTTCTGCCTCAGTTATTCTGCTATTGATCCCATCTAGAGTATTTTTCATTTCATTTATTGTGTTGTTCATCATTGTTTGTTTCCTCTTTAGTTCTTCTAGGTCCTTGTTAACTGATTCTTGCATTTTGTCTATTCTATTTCCAAGATTTTGGATCATCTTTACTATCATTATTCTGAGTTCTTTTTCAGGTAGACTGCCTATTTCCTCTTCATTTGTTAGGTCTGGTGGGTTTTTATCTTGCTCCTTCATCTGCTGTGTGTTTTTCTGTCTTTTCCTTTTGCTTATCTTACTGTGTTTGGGGTCTCCTTTTTGCAGACTGCAGGTTCGTAGTTCCTGTTGTTTTTTTGTGTCTGTCCCCAGTGGCTAAGGTTGGTTCAGTGGGTTGTGTAGGCTTCCTGGTGGAGGGGACTAGTGCCTGTGTTCTGGTGGATGAGGCTGGATCTTGTCTCTCTGGTGGGCAGGTCCACGTCTGGTGGTGTGTTTTGGGGTGTCTGTAGACTTATTATGATTTTGGGCAGCCTCTCTGCTAATGGGTGGGGTTGTGTTCCTGTCTTGCTAGTTGTTTGGCATAAGATGTCCAGCACTGTAGCTTGCTGGTCGTTGAGTGAAGCTGGGTGCTGGTGTTGAGATGGAGATCTTTGGGAGATTTTTGCCGTTTGATATTATGTGGAGCTGGGAGGTCTCTTGTGGACCAGTGTCCTGAAGTTGGCTCTCCCACCTCAGAGGCACAGCAGTAACTCCTGGCTGCAGCACCAAGAGCCTTTCATCCACACCGCTCCTTAATTTGGGATGATTCATTGTCTATTCATGTATTCCACAGATGCAGGGTACATCAAGTTGATTGTGGAGCTTTAATCCGCTGCTTCTGAGGCTGCTGGGAGAGATTTCCCTTTCTCTTCTTTGTTCTCACAGCTCCCAGGGGCTCAGCTTTGGATTTGGCCCCGCCTGTGCATGTAGGTTGCCGGAGGGCGTCTGTTCTTTGCTCAGACAGGATGGGGTTAAAGGAGCTGCTGATTCGGAGGTTCTGGCTCACTCAGGCCGGGGGTGTAGGGAGGGTCACGGAGTGCGGGGCAGGCCTACGGCAGCACAGGCCAGCATGACATTGCTAGCCTGAGGCACGCTGTGCGTTCTCCCGGGGGAGTTGTCCCTGGATCCCGGGACCCTGGCAGTGACGGGCTGCACAGGCTCCCCAGAAGGGGGTGTGGATAGTGACCTGTGTTCGCACACAGGCTTCTTGGTGGCGGCAGCAGCAGCCTTAGCGTCTCATGTCTGTCTCTGGGGTCCGCGCTGTTAGCCGCGGCTTGCGCCCGTCTCTGGAGCTACTTTAAGCCGCGCTTTTAATCCCCTCTCCTCGTGCACCAGGAAACAAAGAGGGAAGAAAAAGTCTCTTGCCTCTTAAGCAGGTCCAGACTTTTCCCCCGACTCCCTCCCGGCTAGCCATGGTGCACTAACGCCCTGCAGGCTGTGTTCACGCCGCCAACCTCAGTCCTCTCCCTGGGGTCTGACCTGTGAAGAAGCGGGAGCCTCAGCTCCCAGCCCCGCCCACCCCGTCCGGCGAGCAGACAAGCCTCTCGGCTGGTGAGTGCCGGTCGGCCCTGATCCTCTGTGCTGGAATCTCTCCGCTTTGCCCTCCGCACCCCTGTTGCTGTGCTCTCCTCCGTGGCTCCGAAGCTCCCCCACTCCGCCACCTGCAGTCTCCGCCCGCAAAGGGGCTTCCTAGTGTGTGGACACTTTTCCTCCTTCTCAGCTCCCTCCCGCTGGTGCAGGACCCGTCCCTATCCTTTTGTCTCTATTTTTTTCTTTTGCCCTAACCAGGTACTTGGGGGGTTCCTTGCCTTTTGGGAGGTCTGAGGTCTTCTGCCAGCGTTCAGTAGGTGCTCCGTAGGAGTTGTTCCACGCATAGATGTATTTCTGGTGTATCTGTGGGGAGGAAGGTGATCTCTGAGTCTTACTCTTCTGCCATCTTCCCAGAAGTCTGAACAGCCTTTTTACAGGAGTGGTCACAGCCTCACAGGACAGCACATTTAGTTAAACAACGCTAATTACTAGCAGGTTCCTGATACTGATCTGAAACCACACAAACCAGTTCATACCTTTTGGACTTGACTGTCCTTAAAATTCTTTGAGCCAGCTTGAGACCCCCATTTATGCCATAGGCGAGCAGTGTACCTGCTGTGATGGGCACAGAGCAATTAGGCAATGAGTCCAGGCAACTACTTTGAAAAGTCTGTTATCTCTAGGCCTCCCTCGTCACAACTTCAGCTGCTACACGGGTCCTAGTCCCTCCCACCTGATGATGAGACAGTCTCCCCCTTCCCATCCATCTCACAGCTTTTTTTTTTTGGAGTATAATTGCTTTACAATGTTAGTTTCTTCTGTACAATGAATCAGCTGTATGTATACCTATATCCCCTCCTTCTTTGTATGCCTTTGTTTCTTTTTCTTCTCTGATTGCCATGGCCAGGACTCCCAAAACTATGTGGAATAATAGTGGTGAGAGTGGACATCCTTGTCTTGTTCCTGATCTTAGAGGAAATGCTTTCAATTGTTCATCATTGACAATGATGTTATTATGTTGAGGTGGGTTTATTATGTTGAGGTGGGTTCCTTCTGTGCCCACTTTCTGGAGAGTTTTTATCATAAATGGGTGTTGAATTTTGCCAAAAGCTTTTTCTGCATCTAATGAGATGATCATGGGGTTTTTCTTAAAACACTCTGACCATCTCTTCAAAACCCATGAGCAGCTTCCCTGTCACCCATGATGTGAGATCCCTTCTCCTGAATCTGAGCTGCCGGGCCAGCTCATCCCAGTTGATTTCCTGCTGTTCTCTGGACCCCAGGCAAATTTGGCTATTTTTCTCTCCTTGCCTTTGCCCACACATTTCCTCCTGCCCGGAACACCTGTTTCCTTCTCTCAGGGTCTCTGCCTCCTCCGAGGTCCAGCTCAGTTCCCACTCCTGGGAAGATGTCCCTGACCCCCAGGCCGCAGCTCCCCAGTGGTTATCTGGGCCCCTCATGCCACCGTTGGCCCTCAGGAGGCTTCTCACTGCAGAGATGCTGTGAGCCTCCGAAGGGCAGAGTGTCTTCACGTCCACTGGGCTCTGAAAGGAGACCCTGGTGCCTGACGGAGCTGGGCCTCCCTGTGCTCGCCTCCATTCGGGCAGGGCCTGCCTTGGGAGCATCCCCCCAGGGTGACCACAGGCGCTGCCTCCCTCAGACCCCCTCTCCCTGCTAGCATCACCCCCCAGGTGGGCACCTTGCAGGCGTCTCTACCCTTCCTGCCCTCTCCCTGCTGCTTCCCACTGCCTCAGCTGTATTTCAGGCCTCCCTTCCTGACCCTGAGCACTGCAGTGTTCTCCCTTGGAGATATTGCAGTCTCCCTCTGTCAAACCAGGCCACCTCCACCTGAGGCAGCCTCTCTGGTCAAAACACAGACATAAGTATGTCACCCCATTGTTGGAAACCTTTCACCAGCTCGTCTTTTTCTTTAACTGTTCCCAGCCACCCCTTCCACACACCGGACTCCTCACCCTTCCCTAAATACACCATGTCTTTTCGGGGCCCCCGCCTTTAGCCAGGCTCTTCCCTGTGCCTGAGGTTCCCTGCCTTCCTTTCTTTACCTGGAAAAGGCCTGGTAATGGTACTAAGATCCGACTCAGATGGCGCTTCCCCGTCAGCCCAGGGAGACTTACCTGCGGCGTTCTTGCTTCTGTGGTGTTGCTTGTGTCATGTTGCTACACATCCTTGATTGTTTGTGGATCCCCAGAAACAATGACACAGACACAGAGAACCACTTGGGTGCATGAGCTGTTTGCAACACTGAGCAAGTATTGAATGAAGACGATGGATCACTACAGTTTTGAGGCCCCAGCAGGACATTCACTTGCATTCTCTCAGATTCCCAGAAGTGACACTGTTCACCACTGTTCTTCATTCTGTCATAGACAAAGGGAAACGGAGACCCAGAAAAGGGAAAGGACCGTGACCCAGCCAACGCCTCCCAGTCAGCAGCAGAACTGGGAAAGCCCTGCCCTGAGATGCCTGACTCCCAATTCCACTTTCTAAACAGGTCATCTCCCTCCCTCACCCCAGCCCCGGGCCCCAGAGCCGGCAGTAGCAGGAGCAGCCTGATCCCGCTGGTCCTGCAGCCCCTCTCTGCTCCCTCTCCAGGCTGGTCTGGGAGTTCGTGGCCCAGAACAACACAGTGCAGATCAAGCATGTGATCCAGACGCTGTCACAGGAGTTTGCCCTGTCCCAGCACCCACACAGCCAGAAAAGGGGCCTCATCGGCCTGGCTGCCTGCTCCATCGCGCTGGGCAAGGTGAGCCCTTCTCCTGGAGGGACCTACACACTAGCCAGGGCCTTGACCCTGACCCCCGAGCCCCAGCAGGGTGTTGCAGACTTGTGATTTCTTTATTGTCATTCTCTCCACATCTCAGACCTGAAGGCTGGCTCTGTGGCCTTGCACCGTGGGTCTTGATGCTCTTGGTAATTAAAAAAAAATGTTTCACTTAACAGTTAATGGAATAGTGTACAGCTCTATGATGAGAGTATAGAGTTATGTCAACAGCAGGATCAAAATACAGAACCATTCTGTCCCCCTAATGGCCCCTCATGCCGACCCCACCCTGCCCCCAGTGACAGGGCAGTTTATGCTCAGCTCACCAGGGCATTCGAGCCAGACCACAGAGATGCAGGGTTTTGCCTTTTGATTAGTTCTCTCGACCTTGATTCCTGCTTTCAGTGCATCCTTTTTGCTGGTCCTTCGGCCTGTGTGAGGAGGGATGCTCCGGGGGCCTCTCCTGCCTGACTCAGGCTCCGTCATCTTCCTCTGTGTCCGCCTGACCCCTGGAGCCAGCCCGGGCCGGGGATTCAGCCAGGTCAGGCAGCCCCGCCCCCAGCAGGCAGCTCTCATGCCTTTGACCCACAGGACATCGTGACGGAGAGCAACAAGTTCGACCTGGTGGGCTTCATCCCCTTGTTGCGGGAGAGGATTTATTCCAACAACCAGTACGCCCGGCAGTTCATCATCTCCTGGGTAAGGTCCGGCCCCGCGACGCTCCTTTTCCAGCTGTAGGGAGCCTCTAGTTGAGTGAGGTCTGCTCTCTGGCTCACCTGGGCACTTCCTGTGGCTGCGGGGGTGCCTCACTGTTATCCCTCTAGGAGCCAATGACATCAGATCATCCGAAGACACATGTATTCAGCTTTGCCCCCAAAGCCCATCACGTTTGCCTCTGCAGAGGATGTGGTTCCTTCCTTGTCTCCGGAAACACCCAGATTTACCTTTGAAGCCAGCTGTGCTCCTCCAGCTGTCACACCTCTTCTAGCCTTGCCCACCTTTCCCATGGGTTCCCTCCCACACCCCACACCCCGCCCCCGGGCATCTGAACTGCCCTGGGGTTAAATTGCCGTTCCCCTGCCCATTGAACAGAAACAACAGCTACTAGCACCTGCTCCCCCACGGGACACTGCCGTGAAAAGATGCCTCAGCAGGGCCCCTTCTCGCTGGCCAGTCCAGAGGATGGGCGAGGAGATGCAGGTTCTCTGGCTGGTGACTTTCCCTGATGGTTTCCTCCCCTGGGGCAGATCCTGGTTCTGGAGTCCGTGCCAGACATTAACCTGCTGGATTATTTGCCGGAGATCCTGGATGGACTCTTCCAGATCCTGGGCGACAACGGCAAAGAGATTCGGAAAATGTGAGTGGAGGAGGAGAGGGGCAGGCGGCTGCAGGGGCCCCTCGGCGCGTACGCATACCCCACACCCAACAGACAGGCGGCGGCAGGAGAGCACAAAATTCACCATCCTCTTCCTGGCTCGTGTGCTTCCTGCTTTGAGGAGCTAGGAGATCATCCACCCCCAGCCTCGGAAAAATGTCCATGTGACAAGTGTGTCCCACAGAGCACAGCAGACGTGGCACCACTGGTGGAGACTCCTCTGGCTCTAGCTGCATGAGCTGTCTCCTTTCTCCTTTGCTCATTGGTAGGTGTGAGGTGGTCCTTGGAGAATTCTTGAAGGAAATTAAAAAGAACCCTTCCAGTGTTAAGTTTGCTGAGATGGCCAACATCCTGGTGATCCACTGCCAGACCACGGGTGAGTGTGTAAAGGCCCCAAGGCCACCACCACCTCCTCAGAAGCACCTTTCTGTCTCCCCATCTCAGAGAGAGTCCTCCTGGGAGTGTGAATCAATGTGACAGCGGGTCCTGGAGCGGTGAGTCTTTGTGGGAGAGATTCCAATTCTCTAACAAAGGCATAACTAACCAAGTTCAGGAATTAAAAATGGGGGACCTTACTATATATCCTAATTCATGATTTAGCAATCCATAGTAATACTAACAGTGTTCTCCTTATGGCATAACTTTTTACTATATAAACAAGCTATGATACTTGAGTATATAATTTAGAAAAACAGATACCCAAATAAAATACAGTCCCACAACTTAGGCAAAAGTGTTCCTCAATTCTTATAGAATGTAAACTACAAAACATTGAAAAATTAGAGAATACCAACATAAATGTAAAGACATCCCACATTTATGGATTAGATGACTTAAGATGACAATACTTCCCAAATTGATCTCCATATTCAATTCAGTCGATATCAAAATAACAGCTGCATTTTTTTCAGAAATGTTTCAGATCCTAAAATTCATATGGAAATGCAAAGGATCCAGAATAGGCAAAAGTACCTTTCAAAAGAGGAAAAATATTGGAAAATTCATACGTCCCAATTTCAGAACTTAGTACAAAGCTACAGTAATATGTGGATAGATCAAACAGAACTGAGAATCCATAAATAAACCTTTATGGTCAGATATTTTTCTTAAGAGGTGCCGAAACAATTCAGTGGGGGAATTAGTCTTTTCAACAAATAGCACTGGAACAACTGAATACCTGCATGCAGAAAAATGAAGTTGGACCCCCTCCTGCCACCATACACACACAAAGAAAAACTCCAAATAGATCACAAGCCTAAGTACTATATTTAGAACTATATAATTCTATTTAGGGGTAAATCTTTATGACTTTCGGTTGAGCCATGGCTTCTAAAATATGACAGCAAAAGCACATGGGAGAAGACAAAAGGAAAAAATAGGTATTTGGGGATTCATCAAAATTAAAAACTTTTATGCTTCAAAAGACACTATCAAGGGACTTCCCTGGTGGTCCAGTGGTTAAGACACCGTGCTTCCACTGCAGGGGGCACAGGTTTGATCCCTGGTCCAGGAACTAAGATCCCACATGCCACACTGCACAGCCAAAAAACAGAAGGAAAAAAGCAAAAGACACTATCAAGAAAGTGAAAAGACAGTTCCACAAAAGGGAAGAGAATATTTGTAAATCATATATCTGATATGGGGCTTGTATCTAGAATATATAAAGAACTCTCATTACTCAAACTCAGTTTTAAAAAATGAGATCTGAATAAACATTTCTCGAGAGAAGATATACAGATGGCCAAAAAGCACATAAAAAGGTGCTCAACATCCTTAGCCATCATGGAAATGCAAATCAAAGACACTATGAGATACCACTTTACATCCATTAGTATCAATGGCAAGTATCAAATAAAATAAAAAGGAAAATAACATGTTGGCAAGAACGTGGGGTAATTAGAAACCTTATACACTGCTGGTGGGAATGTAAAATGGGACAGCTGCTTTGGAAAACAGTCTGGCAGTTCCTCAAAAAAAACATTTGACCCAGCAACTCCACTCCTAGGTATATATCCAGGAGAAATGAAAACCTATGTCCACGCAAAACCTTTTACATGAATGTTCATAACAACGTTATTCGTAATAGCCAAAAAGTAGAAGCTACCCAGACTTCTATCAACTGGTAGAATGGATGAGTAAAATGTGATATATGCCTATAACTAGGTATTATTTTACATTTAATCCTGTGAAGGACCTGATCAGATTGGTTTCTTATAAAGATTTACTATGGGATCAATGCGGATAATCAGTTGCGGGGGTAGACAGGGAGACACTTAGAATGGAGACAGGAGGGACATCCGGAGATTGCTGCTATGTCCCAAAGATGCCTGAACTAAGGTAGCAGCAGTGTGATAGGAAAGATGGGACAAATTTGAGAGATGTTGTCTAGAATTAATGGGCCTCAGCAAGTAATGGAGGACAAAAGAAAAGGGCAAGAGGGGAGTCACAGCAAGCTCCTACTTCTCAGGACGCCACTCAGGCAACATCACCAGAGTAAAAGCTCCCAAACCGTACAATATCAAGAGTTAATAAACTTCCAGAAACTCTCTAATAGAATAGGCTACAGAACCAGACTCCCTGGATTCAAATCCAGCTTCTCCATTTCTTGTGTTGCCTTGCACAAGTTACTTTACATTTGCAGGCCTCCATTTCCCATCTGTACAGCAAAGATAATATCACCTATTCATAGAGCTGTGCGGATTAGACAGTCGATACATCAATACAGAGACACTTTTAAATATTCTAGATGCATGCAAGTGTTCCATTAGTATTGGCTCCTCTTATTAAGTCCCTACCTTATCAATTTGCAGCAAGCCTGTCTCTTTACCGTGACTTCTAAAATTTGCACAGCACCCAGCATTAACTGATGTAGCTTATATCCTGTGAACACCTGATAGGCAGAAAAGAGTCTCAAGCTGTAGCAAGGTGAACTTGCGGACCTATTCACCAGTAACTAGCTAACAAATATTAAAGACTCCATTGTAAAAACAGATACATTTAGACTTACGATATGAAGGTTAAAGCCTCAATACGCCAACTCCATTTCCCTTGACTAGTAGCCCTCCATCCACATAATATGTGTGTTTACTGTAATGACTGACTAACTGCCTTTTGCGGAAACTGTCAATATTCTGCATACACAGCATCTAGAAGGATTAAGCAGAACTCTAGGGAATTAAAAGATAAAATTAAGTGAAAATTAAGAAGGAAATAGAAAGATGTGTTCTAAATCCCTAGAAAAGGGTTCTAGTAAACTTTCAGTCTTTTTCCCCTTTTTTGTTAGACTAATATTAGAGTTCTGTCCTTTAACTGTCAAATGGTTTTCCAACCTACAAGTAATCTTTCTTCACAGAGGAGTCTTTTAAAAGTTATAAATAAAATATCCCAAATATTTTCTTTTTCTCACAGATGAGAACATTGGAACACTGACATTTTAATCTGTTCTGTACAAGAATGAGTTGTGTCAACACAGTGCTCCCAGCTACAGCACTGAAAAAAACAAGTTTAATTAAAGACAGAGAAGAAACTGCATATGGAGCCTAAGCCATTGAGAGTCATCTTCAGAGTCAGTTCTCTATGAACAAATCTCTTTTGTCAGTATCAGGAGGGAAAAAAAAGACAGCAAAGTAAAGGTGTGCTGTATACCACAGGAAACTGCTCAATATTCTGTAATAACCTAAATGGGAAAAGAATTTGAAAAAGAATAGATACATGTATATGTATAACTGAATCAGTTTGCTGTACACCTGAAACTAACACAACATTGTTAATCAACTATACTCCAATATAAAATAAAAATTTTTTAAAAACAGGTGAATGGATAAAGATGTGGTGTGTATATATACAGTGGAGTACTACTCAGCTGTAAAAAAGAATGAAAACTTGCCACTTGCAGCAAGAGGGATGGACCTGGAGGGTATTATACAGTTCATATTCTTATTATGAAATAAGTCAGAGAAAGACAAACACTGTATGATATCACTTATATGTGGAATCTAAAAAAATACAATGAACTAGTGAATATAACAAAGAAACAGACTCACAGATACAGAGAGCAGACAAGTGGTTACCAATGGAGGGGGGGAGAGGGGCAAGATAGGGGTAGGGAATTAAGAGGTACAAACTATCAGGTATAAAATAAATAAGCTACAAGGATATATTTTACAACAGAGGGAGTATAGTCAATACTTTACAATAACTATAAATGGAGCATAACCTTTAAAAATTGTGAATCACTATATTTTACACCTGTAACATATAATATTGTACATCAACTATACTTCAATGAAAAAATTAAGGGTACTTTCCCGGTGGTGCAGTGGTTAAGAATCTGCCTACCAATGCAGGGGACACGGGTTCGATCCCTGGTCCAGGAAGATCCCACATACTGCGGAGCAGCTAAGTCCACGCACCACAACTATTGAAGCTGACGTGCCACAACTACAGAAGCCCGTGCACCTAGAGCCCGTGCTCCACGACAAGAGAAGCCACCACAATGAGAAGCCCATGCACTGCAACGAAGAGTAGCCCCTGCTCGCCGCAACTAGAGAAAGCCCATGCACAGCAACAAAGGCCCAACACAACCAAAAATAAATAAATAAATTTATAAAAAATAAAACATCAGACTTTCTGTGCAATTGTGAGGGTTTTTTTTTTTTCTAACGTTTATTAGAAAATTCAAAGGAATCTTTAAACAATAACATAAGCCTTTGGGTGCTCAGATCTCTTACTGGTTTATAGAAGTCATAAAAGAGAGGCCATCATTTTTCACTAGCTAAAACATAAAACAGTATTTTGTAATTGTCATTTTACATACCTATATAAACATAAACCTTAGTGTTTAAGCTTTCAAAAATTGTGATGAGAAGTTCTTTTAAGCAAACAAATTGAACTGTGAAGGTTAAAGAAAGGTAGAAAACAACAACTCAATTATTCAACCAATATTTATTAAGTACCCCCCTCGTGCAAAGCCTCTTGGGAAATACAAATATGACCGAGATGCAGATGCTGCCTGTGTGGGGCTTGCTGTATAGCAAATAACTGTTTCTGACCTTCCATTTGCAAAAATGGGCAGTGTTCCACAGGCTCTGTAAATTTAAAATGCTCTGTAGGGCATTTTGAATTGGTTTGTATTCTAAAGGAAATGGGCAGGACAATAATATAAAGCATGGTAAAAAATGTACCCCTTAAGTTTTCTCCCCATTTTCCATTAAAACTTTAGCTTCTCTAAAAATTGTGATCATGTTGATAAACTATGTGCATATTGCCTAGGAATGAAAAAAAAAAGGTGTGATGCTATAAAGGAAAAACATGGTGGTATCAAATGTCAATATTCAAACTAAGTACTAAAACTTAGTATTTGTGTAGTACTTACTACTTACTTCCAGAGTTTGAACAGTACTCCTAACATCATAAAACATCTTTGGATATAAGTAGATACCTATTAACCACATATATGTTATAAAAGATAGAGCTGAAGTACAAAAAGAGAAAGAAGCTTAGCCAAGATCACAAGGTAATGGTTTAACAAAAATGAATAATACTTTTACTGGGTTTATTCCAGAATGTTGGTTATATTCCTTCCTCAAATTCTAATTTGAAGAAAAAAAGTACCATTATCACTACTGTTTTCCAAAGTTAAGCACAGCTCTAACTACATTCTAACAGTGGCTCGCCTGCATGTCTCTGCCCTTCTGCCAGGGCACCTACCATCAGAGAGGCAGGACAGCACAGTGAAAAGAAAACAGGGCAGATGGGCCCAGATTCCAGCCTCAGCTCTACCACTTCCCAGCTCAGTAACTTCTGGGCAGGTTACCTATTTGAGATTTATTTTGATTGCACCAGGTCTTAGTTGCAGCTCACCAACTCCTTTAGTTGCAGCATATGTGCTCCTTAGTTGTGGCATGGGAACTCTTAGTTGCGGCATGCATGTGGGATCTAGTTCCCTGACCAGGGATAGAACCCATGTCCCCTGCACTGGAAGGCAGATTCTTAACCACTGCACCACCAGGGAAGTCCCTCTTTTCCCTCATCTATAAAATAGGGTTGATAGCAACTACTCAATAGTGTTATGATAATGCTTCGATAGGATAATATATGCAAAGTACTCTGTTCATTTCTTGGCATATACAGTTGATCCTCCATAAATAATATTAACTATTGATTTCTATATCACTGACCATTTGCTGGTATTACATGTTATCGTACTCTCCAGATTGTATATTTCTTATGACTGCAACTTCTCTTTCTTCCTGTAATATAGCCTAACTCACCTTAGCGGGCATGTTTAGTACTAAATACCTACTGGTCTGCTCATACGTCTATAACTTGGCTTTTTTGCAGCACAGTATTACAGAATGTTTTATTAGTATGGGCTCATTGTCAACACTGCCCACTGTAACTGATTACATTTCAATCCTGGCGTTGATACTTAATAGTGTACAACTTTTGGCAAGTTACTTAACTAACCTATGTCTCAAACTTCCTCATCTGTAAGATGGAGATGTAAAAATATTTTATATTTATAGGGCTGCTGTGAAGACTAAATATGTTAAATATACATAAAGCTATTAGAATAATGCCTGGTCCAAATAAGAGCACAAAAAACATTTGCTATTACCTGATAAATATATACGCACAATGAATATTATTTTATATTTATTGTAATAGTATTAAATATTCCTCAGAATTTATATGACACAAAGTTGTAGGAAGAGTGAGCAGGATAAATATCAGCATAAGAACAATAGGAACATTTATAAAGGGAAAATGCTGACAAATATAAGATAGAAAGTAAGTGAATAAGAATTAATACAAAGAAAGAATACGGGCTTTACAGAGGGCACCAAACTTGAGTGAGTTAATAAATGTAACAGAATACAACAAACAAAACTGCCATACTTTAACTGTATTAGGGACAGCATCATGGAGAAGACAGGAGGAAGATTCAGAGATGACAAAGGAAATACAGGTTATTCAAAAACAAAAAAGACATAAGCAAATGTATGAGAGGAATATTGAAGGCCCATTTGGAGGCCAGTAAACAGATTTGTCTGCCTGGAACTAAGAGCTCATGTAGGAGAATGCCTGATACAGTGCTCTCAATTCCTTTCCCCTAGAGCTTAGCGTGGACACAAACAGTGCTCATTAATTATCTATGTAAAAGACAGAATGAATTCCAACTGCAGCTAGTCTAAAATGCTAGATTAAGCAGAGCTTCCCAGTAAGTATACCAAGGCATACTGGTGTGCCCAAATTAGGTGACGGCTGTACTGAGAGGGTGACTCAGCCCTTAGAATCCAAAACCTCCAGTCATAAGACGGCTTGCTTCCTACCCCAGTGTACCACACAAATATCATCATTTTCTAAGTGTACCATGCCATAAAAAGTTGGGAAACATTGAGTTTAAAATATGACTATTAGGCAGTATGTGATGGGTCAAAGAAAAAGAAGACTAAATAGAAGAGGATATACTGTGCAACAGTCATTGCCTAGTTTGCTGGTACTGTGGAAAATCAAGAGGGAAAAGACAAGGAGCAAAAAGAGCCATTCAAAACTGCTGTTAATAGGCAAGGCCCAAAAAACAGGCCTAAATTAGACTAGCAACAAACGAGATAAAACAGGTTGTGAAAGAATAATGCTTAGAGGCCAGGTTAGTTCAGTTCAGTAAACACTTATTGCTGCCTATTATGTGTCAGCCATTTGCTGGGCAGTAGGGATTTAAAGTGAAGAAATTATTCCAGTCATTAGGAATTTTTTTTTTAACTGTAGAAACAATTCCAGGTTTTCTTTAACATTCTATTTCACCTTAGCTTGAAGAATAAAGGAAATATTAAAAGGTGTTACATACTGCACTATAAACCAAAGGTGGTTTTAACTTACTGAAGTTTCCAAAAGTAAGCCTTTTTCAGTTAAAAGGCTCAATATCAGGACCCTTAGGGCTATGAACAGAATCCTGTGGCACAGTCACCGAAACACAACAGCTGTACGAATAGTTCTTAATATATTTGTATCTGAGCAAGTGTTAGAATGCATGCTATTGGCAAATTCCTTCTAGGCTTTAGGAGAAGATAGTAACAGCTATCATATATTAGGGGCTCACTATATATCAAGCATCGTGCTATTTTACATATATTATATCATTTTATCCTCCAAATATCCCCAAAGGGTAGGTATTATTATTCTCACTTTGTTCATAAAAACCAAGGCTTAGAATATTATCACCTGTCCAAGGTTATCCAGCTAGTAAAATGGCAGAGCCCGAATTTAACACAGGCCCACCTAACTCTTAAGTTTATGTTCTCATTAAATGCATTTTAATAAATAAGTCATTCAAGAAAGGGCTTCAAGGAAGACACCTGAGATACAAAGAAAGAAGAGCCACTGAGGCAAACATGGGCAAGGCCCACCTGCACTGTTCTAGGAGAAGGTGTGCTTGCCCAAGGCTTAACTGCCTAGATCCACATTATAAGGTCTGTGTTTTAGTTTTTCATTGCTGCTGTAACCAATTTCCACAAATTTAGTGGCGTAAAACAATACAGATTTATTGTTGTACAGTTTTATAGGTCAGAAGTCTGACATGAGTCTCACTGGTCTAAGATCAAGGTGTCAGCAGGGCTGTATTCCCTTCTGAGAACTCTAGGAGAGAATCTACTCCCTTGCCTTTTCCAGCTGCTAGAGGCCACCAGCACTCCTTGGCACGTGGCCTCTCGCCATCATCTTCAAAGCCAGCAGTGGTGGGTTGAGCTCTTCCCATACTGCCCTATCTCTTGTTCTTCCATAATCCCATCACCCTTTCACCACAGAAAGGTTCTCCCATTATAAAGAAATGTGATTACAGTGGATTATCTAGGCGTGTCCAATCTAATCTCCCCATCTCAAGGACTTTAACTTAATCACATCTGCAAAGTCCTCTCTGCTGTGTAAGGTAACAGGTTGTAGGGATTAGGACACAGGTATCTATGGGGGTTGGTGGGGGCATTATTCTGCCAACCACATTCTGACTAAGAGAGTGGTGCCACTCCATGTTTGAACCATCTAACTAGCCTCCTTATTCTGGTTCCATATGTGCCAGGCAACTTACTGAGGACACTTTAGCTTCCCCTACAGCTTACTTATAGGATCAGTCAGGGGTTGAGGTTGAGGGTATATTTAACAGGTCTACATCTATGATAAAAAAAAAAAAAAAAAACACTTGAAAATCATGATTAAGAAGCTGTATATAATGAGATATATCTAAGAATGCGGTTATATGTCACTCTCTTTGATTTACAAGACTTTTATCAACAAAGATTAGTTACAGTTTTCTGACTGTACCTGTGTGATCAATCAAATGGTTTGAAGTAGAATGTCCTTGGAAGGCAGCAGAGAATTTCAAATCAATAACTTGTAAAACTTGGATCACATGGTTGCCTAGGGCTGGAATATTGGGGAAGAATAGAGAGTGACTGATAATGAGTATGGGGTTTCCTTTTGGGAAAATAAAAAATGTTCTAAAATCGATTGTGGTGATGGTTGCACAACTTTGTGAATAACAAAAAATTCATTGCACTGTACATTTTAAATGAGTGAATTGTATGGTATTGAATTATATCTCAATAAAGTTGTTAAAAGAAAACCAGGTCACAAAGAGAAGGCAATGAGAGGAGGATCTGATTAAATACTAGGATGAAATGAGGCCGGGGGGCATCTTATGATCTTAATGAAGATTCTTCCTTAATGCCTACTACTTTCCTCCTTCTTTCCTCTACTCTAGCTTTTTATAGATTCTGCTCTTGGAAAAGTCACAACTTCCCACCTCTTTCCTGTTTCTTAGTTTACTAATCAATCAGTATACACATACAACATATACAACAAACTTACTCCATAAATTATAAATAACATAGAATGTGATTCCAATGTTAACTCCCTCTGCTCTTTACTAAAGAGTAAGTATGGATGAAAGGAACGTTCCCATCCTGATCCTGTTTTAGATGCTCATGTTTTGTCACCCTTATTCTGTATTGTGTGCTGATTCTCTATATGACCTGAATCATTCCATGTGCCATAAGAGCCTATGTAAAATTCTTGCCTCCTTGTATCAAGATTCTCATATTAAATTCAAAGAATTTTTGTTCTGTTTTATAGTTGTAACTATTACAGTGCCCAGTAGTGACTCCCCTGATCTGTACAATGTTACTGAATGAGCTCTCTGTACTTCTTTTCACCTGCATCCTCTTTCTCAAGAGCAATGACATCCCCTTTATCCAAATACCATAGCAGAGGAAAACCTGCATGTCAGAGGTCACTAGGTAGCTATGCTTACAAATTAGAAGGCCAGGCAAGGTTTGGCTTGAAGCTTTCCTATAGTTGATATGAAAATGATCAACTGAATAGCCGCCAATGCCACCTTTGAGTGAGTGATCAAGTCTTTTCATTTCAAAGAAAACACCTCCCTAAAACTGATACATTAAAGCAGTTTAGTTAAATTAATAAAATACCATTATCTGAGCCCATAAACAGGGGTTCTTTCAACCTTGAGATGAAATACTTACCTTATAAGGGCTTAGAGAAAATGGTTAGTTACTTTTCTACTTGAGAATTATAAGAGATCACTGTCCATTCTCAGAGTAACAGAAATACCTGAGGTTGTAACCCTAATCCATGGGTATAACTGTGCTTATATACTGGGTTAGCCACTGAACCACAAGTCCACCACACTCTGTCATGTGATTCCATGCAGTACAGTTTATTCCCATATCATGGTATGCCCACTTGTATATGAAGAACCCGATCATCCAAGAAGAAAAGATCAATATATATGATCCACACTGTAGAGTGCAGTATTACATAATTTCCTTCCTCTTAAATATGAACAACTGAGGCCTGTGTGCTGGAGCAGAGCCCTGTCAGAGGGAGGCAAGTAGCAGAAAAGGCCAAATAAGGCAAAGGGGCATGTTGTATAGGTTCCATAGGCCACTGTAGGAGCCAGAGCGTTTCCTCTGCAATGGCCAACGGAGAAGAGTGATGTAACTTTGTGTTGTAAAAAGGCCAGTCAGACTGCTGCATTGAAGAGGCTACAAAGACGAGAGAAGCAGCAAAGACTATGTCAGTATCCAGGGTTTTTTTCGTATTATAAATAGAATACATGGGAGATGGGCGAAGATGGAGGAGTAGAAAGACCCTGAGAGCTCACCTCTCACAAGCACCCCAGAATCACAATTATCTGCAGAACAGCCATCGATGAAAAAGACCAGAACCTACCAGAAAAGAGCTTCTACAACTAAAGACATAAAGAAGGACCCACACAAGACGGGTAAGAGGGGTGGACTTGTGATATAATCAAGTCCCATGCCCCCAGGGTGGGTGACCCATAACCTGGAGAATAATTATAGAGCAGAGGTTCTCCCACAGGAATGAGAGTTCTGAGCCCCACATTGGGCTCCCCACCCTGGAGGTCCTGGACCAAGAAGATGAGCCCGCAGAGCATTTGGCTTTGAAGGGCAGCAGGGCTTAATTTCAGGAGTCCCGCAGGACTGGGGGAAATAGAGACTTCACTCTTAAAGGGCACACACAAAATCTCACTAACACCAGGACCCAGGGCAAAAGCAATAATTTGATAGGAGCCTACTGGTCTTGAAGAGCCTCTCAGAGAGGCAGGAGGGGAGCTGCAGCTCACCCTGGGGACACAGACACTGGCAGCAGCATTCTTAGGAGCTCTCTACTGCATGGACACTCATGTGCGCAGGTGCCACCGTGGGATCCTCCCTCTAACTCATTAATGCCAAGTCCTGGCTCCACCCAACATCCTGTAGGTGCTAATGCTGGGATGACTCAGGCCAATAACTAACTGGTGGGTGACGGGGGGACACAGAGCCATCCATCAGCAGAAAGGCTGTCTAAACACTTCCTAAGCCCACAGCCACCTCTAGACATGCCTCTAGACTCGGCCCTGCCCACCAGAGGGCCAAGGCACAGCTCCACCCACCAGTGGGCAGGCAGCGGCCCAGCCCTCCAGGAAGCCTGCACAAGCCTCTAGACCAGCGTCACCCACCACAGGTGAGACACCAGACACAAGGAAACCACAGTCCTGCAGACTGCAGACACCACCTGCCCACAGGACAGACCCTACCCTATGACCAGCTGGGCCTTAGTCATGTCCACTAGCAGGTCAACACAGGCTTTGGGACACCCTGGACCCTGACCCATCTGTGTCAGGAACTGTTCTCCCCCCGTGAGCTGTGTGACACCAGCTCTGGGATCCCAGGGCCCTGCACCCAGACTCTAGGACTCAGCTCTGCCTGCCAGTAGTTCAGCACTAACCCCAAGCCATGGCTTCACCCACCAACAGGCGGGCAACAGCCCCAGCGTCTTCTGGACCCTGACTCTGCCCGCCAGTGAGCCAGCACTACCCCAGGGCCCCCTGGGGTTCTGCAGTCAGCTGCTTTGGACCAGTCCCTGGTAACCAGTAGCCGGCATCCTCTGCACAAGGCAGGGCCTGGCAACCAACAGGGCTAGGGGCCAACAAAGCCTACCAGACCACCCATATAGTCATCCCACCACAACAGAAGGACCCACACAGCCCTCAGAGGGGGAACCCCAAGAGCATATAGCTTGGGTAACAAGTGGGGAACGTGCTGCTGGGACACAGAAGATGTATCCTACAGAAGTCTACTTCTCCAAGGTCAGAAAACCATAACTAACCTATCAGATACATTAAAATACAAATAGCAACCTAGGCAAAATGAGGCAGCAGAGGAACAACTTCCAGACAAAGGAACAAGATAAAAGCCCAGAAGAAGAACAAAGTGAAGTGGAGATAGGCAATCTACCCAAGAAAGAATTCAGGGTAATGACTGTAAAGTTGATTAAAGAACTCGGCAGAAGAATGGATGCACAGAGGGAGAAGTTAGAAGTTTTTAACAAAGCGTTAGAAAATATAAAGAACCAGAGAAAAAGATTACAATAAAACAAATGAAAACTACACTAGAAGGAATCAACAGTATACTAAATGACACAGAGGAACAAACCAATGATCTGGAAGACAAGAGTAGTGGAAATCCCTGATGCCGAACAAAGAAAAGAAAAAAGAACAAAAAGAAATGAGGACAGTTTAAGAGACCTCTGGGACAATATCAAGTGCAAAATATTCATATCATAGAGGTACAAGAAGGAGAAGAGAGAGAGAAAGGGGCTGAGAACATATTTGAAGACATAACAGCTGAAATCTTTCCTAACCTGGGAAAGGAAACAGTCACCCAAGTCCAGGAAGTGCAGAGAGTCCCATACAGGATGAACCCAAAGAGGAACATATCAAGACACAGTGGAATTACAATGACAAAAATTAAAAGAATATTAAAAGCAGTAACGGAAAAGCAACACATCATACACAAGAGAACTCACGTAAGGCTATCAAGTGATTTTTTAGCAGAAACTCTGCAGGAAAGAAGGTAGTGGCATGATGTATCTAAACTGATGAAAGGGAAAAACCTACAGCCAAAATACTCTAGCCAGCAAGGCTCTTGTTCAGATTTGATGGAGAAATCAAAACCTTTAGGACAAGCAAAAGCTGAAACATTTCAGCACCACTAAACCAACTTTACAACAAATGTTAAAGAAACTTCTCTAGGGACTTCCCTGGTGATCCAGTGGTAAAGAATCCACTTTCCAATGCAGGGAACGTGGGCTTGATCCCTGGTCGGAGAACTAAGATCCCACATACCGTGGGGCAACTACTGAGCCCACGCACCTCAACTAGAGAGCCCACGTACCGCAAACCACAGATCCCATGCACTCTGCAGCCCACGTGCCACAACTACAGAGCCCACGTGCTCTGGAGTCCGCACACCACAACTAGAGACAGAAAACCCAGGTGCCACAACTAGAGAAAAGCCCGCACACCACAACAAAGAGCCTGCACACCACAACTAAGACCCGACACAGCCAAAAATAAAAAATAATTTTTTTTTTTTTTAAAGGGACTTCCCTGGTGGTGTAGTGGATAAGACTCCACACTCCCAATGCAGGGGGCCCGGGTTCAGTCCCTAGTCAGGGAACTAGATCCCACATGCATGCTGCAACTAAGAGTTCGCATGCCACAACTAAGGAGCCCGCATGCCGCAAGTAAGGAGCCCATGTACTACAACTAAGGAGTCCACGAGCCACAACTAAGGAGGCTGTCTGCCGCAACTGAGACCCGGTGCAACCAAATAAATAATTTATTTTTTAAAAGAAACTTCTCTAGGCAAAAAAGAAAAGAACACAACTAGAAACAAGAAAATTACAAAATGTGGGACTTCCCTGGTAGCACAGTGGTTAAGAATCCACCTGCCAATGCAGGGGACACAGGTTCGAGCCCTGCTCCAGGAAGATCCCACATGCCGCAGAGCAACTAAGCCCGTCCATGCGCCACAACTACTGAGCCCACATGCCACAACTACTGAAGCCCACACGCCTAAAACCCATACTCTGCAACAAGAGAAGCCACCGCAATGAGAAACCCATGCACCACAACCAAGTATAGCCCCTGCTCGCCACAACTAGAGAAAGCCCACGCACAGCAACAAAGACCCAATGCAGCCAAAAATAAATAAATAAAAATAAAATAAATTTTTTAAAAAAAGAAAATTACAAAATAAAAAGGCTCAATGGTAAAGGCAAACATACAATAAAAGTTAAAAAATAAAATCACCCATGCAGAAATTTAGGAGGAAGATTGTTTGCTTTTTTTCGTTTGTTTTTATGGCTGCATTGGTTCTTCATTGCTGCATGTGGGCTTTCTCTAGTTGCAGCGAGCAGGGGCTACTCTTTGCTGCAGTGCGCAGGCTTCTTATTGCAGTGGCTTCTCTTGTTGTGGAGCACAGGCTCTAGGCCAGTGGGCTTCAGTAGTTATGGCACGTAGGCTCAGTAGTTGTGGCACACGGGCTTAGTTGCTCCACAGCATGTGGGATCTTCCCAGACCAGGGCTCAAACCCGTGTCCCCTGCATTGGCAGGAGGTTTCTTAAGCACTGTGCCACCAGGGAAGTCCCCTTAATTTTTAAACTGAAGTATAGTTGATGTACAATACGTTACAGGTGTACCTCATCAACAGCAAAGTCCCTAGCAGGAAGATTAAAAGACAAAAGTAGTAAAATCATCTATATTCACAATAAGTAGTGAAGGGATACATAAAACTATTCTATGTAAAATATGATATCAAAAACAGTAATTGTGAGAAGAGAGTACAAATGCAGGGGTTTTTAAAAAATGCATTTGAAATTAAGAGATCAGCAACTCAAAACAATCACATATATATAAAGACTGCTACATAAAAACCTTATGGTAACCAAAAGCCAAAAATCTATAAAAGATACACATACAAAAAATAAAAAGGAATGTAAACATAACACTGAATATAGTCATCAACTCACAAGACAACAAAAAAAAGGGGGAAACGATGAGCTATGAAAATAACCCCCAAGCAATTAACAAAATGGCAATAAGAACATACTATAATTCCCTTAAATGTAAATTGACTAAATGCTCCAATCAAAAGACACAGACTGGCTGAATGGTTACTAAAACAAAACACATATATATGCTACCTACAAGAGACTCACTTCAGATCTAAAGACACACAGAGACTGAAAGTGAGAGGATGGAAAAAAGTATTCCATGCAAATGGAAATCAAAAGAAAGCCAGAGTAGCAATATTTATATCAGACAAAATAGGCTTTAAAATAAAGAATGTTACAAAAGACAAAGAAAGACACTACATAATGATCAAGGAATCAACCCAAGAAAAGATATAACAATTGTAAATACACATGCACCCAACATACAAGCACCTGAATATATAAGGCAAATGCTAACAGACATAAAAGGCCAAATTAACAGTAACACGATAATAGTAGGGGACTTCAACACCCCACTTACATCAATGAACAAATCATCCAGCCAGAAAATCAATAAGGAAACACTGACCTTAAGTGACACATTAGACCAGATGGACTTGATTGATATTTATAGAGCATTCCATCTGAAAGCAGCAGAAATTTATAGAGCATTCCATCTGAAAGCAGCAGAATACACATTCTTTTCAAGTGACATGGAACATTCTCTGGGATAGATCACACGCTAGGCCACAAAACCAGTCTCAGTAAATTGAAGAAAATTGAAATCGTATCAAGCACTTTCCCGACCACAATGTAGAAATCAACTACAAGAAAAAACAAACAAAAAACCACAAACAGGTAAAGGCTAAACAATATGCTACTAAAAAACCACTGGATCGGGCTTCCCTGGTGGCGCAGTGGTTGAGAGTCCGCCTGCCGATGCAGGGGACACGGGTTCGTGCCCCGGTTCGGGAGGATCCCACGTGCCGCGGAGCGGCTGGGCCCGTGAGCCATGGCCGCAGGGCCTGCGCGTCCAGAGCCTGTGCTCCGCAACGTGAGAGGCCTGCGTATCGCAAAAAAAAAAAAAAAAAAACCACTGGATCACTGAAGAAATCAAAGAGGAAATCAAAAAATACCTGGAGACAAATGAAAACAAAAACACAGCAATCCAAAACCTATGGAACACAGCAAAAGCATTTCTAAGTGGGAAGTTTAAAGCAATACAAGCCTATCTCAGGAAACAAGACTGAACCAGGAAGAAATAGAAAATATGAACAGATCAATCACCAGTAATGGAATTGAATCAGTAATTTAAAAACTCCGAACATTAGCAAGGTGGGTGGACCTAGAGACTGTCATACAGAGTGAAGTAAGTCAGAAAAACAAAAACAAATACCGTATGCTAATACCTATATATATGGAATCAAAAAAAAAAAAGGTTCTGAAGAACCTAGGGGCAGGACAGGAATAAAGACACAGACGTAGAGAATGGACTTGAGAACACAGGGAGGGGTAAGGGTAAGCTGGGACAAAGTGAGAGAGTGACATGGACATATATACACTACCAAATGTAAAACAGATAGCTACTGGGAAGCAGCTGCATAGCACAGGAGATCAGCTCGATGCTTTGTTACCACGTAGAGGGGTGGGATAGGGAAGATGGGAGGGAGATGCAAAAGGGAGGAGATATGGGGATATATGTATATGTATAGCTGATTCACTTTGTTATAAAGCAGAAACTAACACACCATTGTAAAGCAATTATACTCCAATAAAGATGTTTAAAAAAAAAAATACTCCCAACAAACAAAGTCCAGGACCAGATGGCTTCACAGGTGAATTCTACCAAACATTTAGAGAAGAGTTCATACCTATCCTTCTCAAACTATTCCAAATAATTACAGAAGAAAGAACATTTCTGAACTCATTATATGCAGCCAGCATCACCCTGATACCAAAACCAGACAAAGATATCACAAAAAAAGAAAATTAAAGACCAATATCAATGATGACCATAGACCCAAAAATCCTCAACAAAATACTAGCAAACATTATCCAACAACACACTAAAAAGACCATACACCGTAAGCAAGTGGGATTTACCCCAGGGATGCAAGGATTCTTCAATATACGCAAATCAATCAACGTGATACACCATATTAACAAATTAAAGAATAAAAACCATATAATCATCTCAGTAGATGCAGAAAAAGCTTTTGACAAAATTCAACACCCATTTATGATAAAAACTCTCCAGAAAGTGGGCTGAGAGGGAACCTACCTTAACATAATAAAGGCCATATATGACAAACCCATAGCAAACATCATTCTCAATGGTAAAAAACTGAAAGCATTTCCTCTAAGATCAGGAACAAAACAAGGATGTCCACTCTGGCCACTATTATTCAAAATAGTTTTGGAAGACCTAGCCATGAAAATCAGAGAAGAAAAAGAAATAAAAGGAATACAAATTGGAAAAGAAGAAGTAAAGCTGTCACTGTCTGCAGATGACATGATACTATACCTAGAAAATCCTAAAGATGCCACCAGAAAATTACTAGAACTAATCAATGAATTTGGTGAGGTTGCAGGATACAAAATTAATGCATAGAAATCTCTTGCATTCCTATACACTAACAACGAAAAATCAGAAAGGGAAATTAAGGAAACAATCATATTTACGATGGCAACAAAAAGAATAAAATACCTAGGAATAAACCTACCTACAGAGGCAAAAGACTGTACTCAGAAGACAATAAAACACTGATGAAAGAAATCAAAGATGACACAAACAGATGGAGAGATATACCATGCTCCTGGATTGGAAGAATCAATATTGTGAAAATGACTATACTGTCCAAAGCAATCTACAGGTTCAATGCAATTGCTATTAAATTACCAATGCCATTTTTCACAGAACTGGAACAAAAAATTTTTCAATAGCCAAAGCAATCTTGAGAAAGAAAAATGGAGCTGGAGGAATCAGGCTCCCAGACTTCAGACTATACTACAAAGCTACAGTAATCAAGACAGTATGGTACTGACACAAAAACAGAAATATAGATCAATGGTACAGGATAGAAAGCCCAGAGATATACCCACGCAGCTATGGTCACTTAATCTACGACAAAGGAGGCAAGAATATACAATGGAGAAGAGACAGCATCTTCAATAAGTGGTGCTGGGAAAACTGGACAGCTACATATAAAAGAATGAAATTAGAACACCCCCTAACACCATACACAAAAATAAACTCAAAATGTATTAAAAACCTAAATGTAAGACCAGACACTATAAAACTCTTAGAGGAAAACATAGGAAAAACACTCTTTGACATAAATCACAGCCAGATCTTTTGTGACCCACCTCCTAGAGTAATGAAAATAAAGACAAAAATAAACAAATGGGATCTAATTAAGCTTAAAAGCTTTTGCACAGCAAAGGAAACCATAAACAAGATGGAAAGACAACCCAAAGAATAGGAGAAAATATTTGCAAACGAAACTATGGACAAAGGATTAATCTCCAAAATATACGAACAGCTCATGCAACGCAATATCAAAAAAACAAACAACCCGATCAAAAAATGGGCGGAACTCTTAAATAGACATTTCACCAGAGAAGACATACAGATGGCCAAAAGGCACATGAAAAGCTGCTCAACATCACTAATTATTAGAGAAATGCAAATCAAAACTACAATGAGGTATCACCTCACACTGGTCAGAATAGGCATCATCAAAAAATCTACAAACAATAAATGCTGGAGAGGATGCGGAAAAAAGGGAATCCTCTTGCACTGTTGCTGGGAATGTAAATTGATACAGCCACTGTGGAGAACAGTATGGAGGTTCCTTAAAAAACTAAAAGAATTACCATATGACCCAGCAGTCCCAGTACTGGACATATACCCTGAGAAAACCATAATTCAAAAAGACATATGTACCCCAATGTTCACTGCAGCACTATTTACAATAGCCAGGACATGGAAACAACCTAAATATCCATTGACAGATGAATGGATAAAGAAGATGTGGTACATATATACAATGGAATATTACTCAGCCATAAAAAGAAATGAAATTGGGTCATTTGTAGAGATATGGATGGACCTAGAGTCTGTCATACAGAGTGAAGTAAGCCAAAAAGAGAAAAGCAAATATTGTATATTAACGCATATACCTGGAATATAGATAAATGGTACAGATGAACCTATTTGCAGGGCAGGAATAGAAACACAGATGTAGAGAATGGCCGTGTGGACACAGAGGGGGAAGGGGAGGGTGGGATGAATTGAGAGATTAGCTTTGACATATATATATACTACCACGTGTAGTACACATACTACCACATTTAATGATGACCTAGAGGGGTGGGATGGCGGACGGGGGGAGGTCCAAGAGGGAGGGGATATATGTATACATATAGCTGATTCACTTCACTGTACAACAGAAACTAAACACAACATTGTAAAGCAATTATATTCCAATTTTTTTAAACAGAGAAAGAATAGTCGTTAAATTTGGTCTTAACCTTTGGTTAAAATAAATTTTTAAATCTCTACTAGTACTAATGGCTGTGCAATGCTCAGTTTTTCCACATGAGTTATACCTTTCAAAATGTATTTGTAGCAAATGGGCAGCACAGAGTCATAAGCCCAAAGTTCATCTCAGTTCCTCCATAACATTAACCAGGGTTTCAATGGAATATTCTGCTTAGACTTAAGTTAGTAGCCTAATATTTTCAAATGACCAAAAGATGAATTAACTATTAGTTGATCCATATGAAGATGCCATTGCTATAGGTCAAAACAGTCAAATCTTGGCAATTTCATGTAGTTTAATCTAATAACAGCTTTTTAGACATTCAAACTATACTCTAGAAGAAAGCAAATACACACAAAAAACTGTTTACATGATGTGAAAATACATGTAAAAATGTTTTCAAAAGAAACAACTAACGCAAAGGTATAAAGAGAAATAAAAATAGTGGGCTTTATGAGAAGGGGAAAAAATCAGGTAGTTCAACAGGTTATTGAAATCCTGGTAATGATCAATAAATTTATTTCTGCTTCACCTTTTATGAAGAGGCTGTACTTAGTAAATCACTGAGTAAGCTGCCTCAATAATACTACTGCTATCAAGTTTACTTGCAACGATTCCAACAAAGAAATTAATTTCTTCATGACAAGAAAAGGTTATCTGAAATGGGGAAAACACAGGAGGCGGAACTTTCTGCTAATAAAACAGACAGGTAACAGTCTAGGCACTGAATTCAGAGCTGTTTTATGCTCTGCCAGATCTGAATTCCTTGTAGCTCTACTACCATCACTTTAGACAGACAGACAGACAGACAGACAGACAGACAGACACACACACACACACACACACAAGTATATGAAGATACATAATTGCCTATTAACCTGTTTTTGCAAGGTTCCTAGTTTAGCACTGAAAGTTCCATGATCTAGAAACCCAAGCCTAGGCAAACTGGGATGATTAGCTACCCTGATGTACAGATCCCAATCCGTGCACATGCGTGTGCTTGGGTGCATACACCCCCCCACACACCAATCTACATCCCAAACTCCAAAGAATGTTTCCTATAACTTATAAGAAATTTATTAACTCTTCAGAAGTGCTGTTATAAAATTATCCAAAAGTTATTACTTGTTTTATGACTGTATAAAATATGTAACTGGCCGTGATCAAATCTGAGAACATGGAAACTACCATTCATCACAAATCATCAGACCCACTCTTTCCCAAAAAGTTTCATGTGTTGACAAGCATTAGAATTGGTCACTTCTTACAATTAACGCTCCATTTTGTAAATATGAGGACAAACTCTGTGGCACTATATAGGTTCAAATCTCAGTTTCACCACTTATAAACAACGTAGCTTTAGAAGAAATTGCTTGACCTCATTAATTCTCTTTTTCCTACTATGTAAAATGGGAGCAATAATAGTACCTACATCAAAAAAAAATAGTACCTACATCATATGGTTTTCATGAGTACTAAATGATGCAATGTATATATATATTAATTATATATAATGTTACCTAACATGTTATGGAAAACCCCGAATGAACTTTTTGGCCAATCCAATACTTAGTACAATACGTAGCATAAAATTAATTCTCAATAAATGTTACTTATACTATAATTGCTATTAGTATATTGTACAGGTAAGAACTTGCAAGTGCTTTGAAAGTGGCAGTCACCCATTCCTGCCTTCTTTGGTGGACACATTTTCTATTAAAAATCATTTATTTCCTTTTATAATATTAAGATTTCCAGGATTATACTTTCTGACTGTAAAAACTAAGAGAATCTTGAATAGTTTTTAAAAAAAGAGTGTCCTTATATGAGATTAATTACTTCTTTTTTTCCTTCCTGCCTTTCTTTCTTTCTTCCTTCCTTATTTATTTATTTATTTATTTATGGCTGTGTTGGGTCTTTGTGGCTGTGCGCGGGCCTTCTCTAGTTGTGGCGATTGGGGGCTACTATTTCTTGCCATGCGCGGGCTTCTCATTGCGTGTCCTCTCTTTCTGACTGTAAAAACTAAGACAATCTTGAATAGTTTAAAAGAAAGAGTGTCCTTATATGAGATTAATTACTTCTTTTTTTCTTATTATTTATGTTTGTTTGTTCATTTATGGCTGTGTTGCATCTTCGTTGCTCTGAGCGGGCATTCTCTAGTTGTGGTGAGCGGAGGCTACTCTTCGTTGCCGTGTGTGGGCTTCTCATTGCGGTGCCCTCTCTTGTTGCGGAGCACGGGCTCTAGGCATGCAGGCTTCAGTAGTTGTAGAACGTGGGCTCAGTAGTTGTGGCACATGGGCTTAGCTGCTCCATGGCATGTGAGATCTTCCCGGACCAGGGCTCAAACCCATATCCCCTTCACTGATAGACAGATTCTTAACCACTGTGCCACCAGGGAAGTCCTAATTACTACTTTATATGGAATTTCTTCCCATTATTGAATTTCAACATTGGATACAATAGTGCAAGTAAAGAATACAAGAGCTCCTTGACCCCTAACTTTAATAAAATATAATATTTAATATGTGGAAATATAGGTGGTAAACTTCTATCTGTGCTAAAAAGAACAAGTATAAAAATTAAATCAAAATAGAGTTAAATTAGATTTTAGAGTTTGAGGAAACCTTTAAAATCATCCAATCCAATCCCCTCATTTTATAAATAAGACCTAAAAAGCTGATTTGTCCAATGTCATATGGCCAGTATCAGAGATAATATAGGAATTCAAGTCTCCTGATACCTACTCCAGTTATCTATTCAACATGCTTTTCTCCAAAATCATAAGGGAAAATCATGAGACAAATTCCTATTCCAAAATTTCTAACAAAAACCAGGAGATGTGTTGAAAAGGATAAAGGAAAAATAACTAGTAGTATGTAGTAGAAAATATACTTTGAAGTCTAACAGAGCCAGCTCTGTCACTCCCTCCCTATGTGTCAATGGGCAAAGTACTGACTCTGAATTCAGGCTCCTCACTTGTAAAATGGGGGTAAAACCACCTAGGACAAATAAATAACATATAAAAAGGGTTAGAATACCACAATAGCTGGCAGTCACACAACCAACCTCTGAATCCCAACCTAACAACTTACTTACCATTTGACCAAGTTATATAACTTCTCTGAGCCATAGAAAGGACTTTAGCACAGAACATGGCACATAATAATGGCAACAGATTTTACTTTTATCAATACTACGTATAGATCACAACTACCTGCTGAACAATCTTCGACAGGAAGACAATGGAATTCATCAAAAAAGATACCCCACATCCAAAGACAAAGGAGAAGCCACAATGAGATGGTAGAAGGGGCGTAATCACAATAAAATCAAATCCCATAACTGCTGGGTGGGTGACTCACGAACTGGAGAACACGTATACCACAGAAGTCCACTCACTGGAGTGAAGGTTCTGAGCCCCACGTCAGGATTCCCAACCTGGAGGTCCAGCAACGGTAGGAAGAATTCCTAGAGAATCAGACTTAGAAGTCTAGCAGGATTTAATTGCAGGACATCACAGGACTGGGGGAAACACACACTACACTCTTGGAGAGCACACACAAAGTAGTGTGCGCACTGGGAACCAGGAGAAGGAGCAGTGACTCCATAGGAGACTGAACCACACCTACCTGCTGCTGTTGGAGGGTCTCCTGCAGAGTCAGGGGGTGGCTGTGGCTCACTGTGAGGACAAGGACACTGGCAGCAGAAGTTCTGGAAAGTACTCCTTGGCGTGAGCCCTCCCAGAGTCCACCATTAGCCCCACCAAAGAGCCTGGGTAGGCTCCAGTGTTGGCTCACTTCAGGCCAAACAACCAACAGGTAGGGAACCCAGCCCCACCCATCAGCAGACAAGTGGATAAAGTTTTACTGAGCTCTGCCAACCAGAGCAACACCCAGCTCTACCCACCACCAGTCCCTCCCACCAGGAAACTTGCACAAGCCTCTTAGATAGCCACATCCACCAGAGGGCGGACAGCAGAAGCAAGAAGAACTATACAATCCTGCAGCCTGTGGAACAAAAACCACATTCACAGAAAGATAGACAAGATGAAAACGCAGAGGACTATGTACCAGATGAAGGAACAAGACAAAACCCCAGGAAAATGACTAAATGAAGTGGAGATAGGCAGCCTTCCAGAAAAAGAATTCAGATTAATGATAGTGAAGATGATCCAGGACCTTGGAAAAATAATGGAGGCAAAGATCGAGAAGATGCAAGAAAAATTTAACAAAGATCTAGAAGAATTAAAGAAAAAACAGAGATGAACAACACAATAACTGAAATGAAAAATACATTTAAAGGAATCAATAGCAGAATAACTGAGGCAGAAGAACAGATAAGTGACCTGGAAGACAGAATAGTGGAATTCACTGCTGCAGAACAAAATAAAGAAAAAAGAATGAAAATAAATGAAGACAGCCTAAGAGACCTCTGGGACAACATTAAACGCAACAACATTTGCATTATAGGGGTCCCAGAATGAGAAGAGAGAAAGAAAGGGCCCGAGAAAATACTTGAAGAGATTATAGTCAAAAACTTCCCTACCATGGAAAACTAAATAGCCACCCATGTCCAGGAAGTGCAGAGAGTCCCAGGCAGGAGAAACCCAAGGAGAAACACACCGAGACACATAGTAATCAAATTGGCAAAAATTAAAGACAAAGAAAAATTACTGAAAGCAGCAAGGGAAAAACGACAAATAACATACAAGGGAACTCCCATAAGGTTAACAGCTGATTTCTCAGCAGAAAATCTACAAGCCAAAAGGGAGTGGCATGACATATTTCAAGTGATGAAAGGCAAGAACCTACAACCAAGATTACTCTACACAGCAAGGATCTCATTCAGATTCGACAGAAAATCAAAAGCTTTGCAGACAAGCAAAAGCTAAGAGAATTCAGCACCACCAAACCAGCTCAACAACAAATGCTACCAGAACTTCTCTAAGTGGGAAACACAACAGAAGATAAGGACCTACAAGAACAAACCCAAAACAATTAAGTAATTGGTAGTAGGAACATACATATTGAAAATTCCCTTAAACATCAATGGATTAAATGCTCCAACCAAAAGACACAGGCTCACTGAATGCATACGAAAACAAGACCCATATATAAGCTGTCTACAAGAGACCCACTTCAGACCTAGGGACACATACAGACTGAAAGTAAGGGGATGGAAAAAGATATTCCATGCAAATGGAAATCAAAAGAAAGCTGGAATAGCATTACTAACACCAGATAACATAAACTTTAAAATAAAGAATGTTACAAGAGACAAGGAAGGACACTACATAATAATCAAGGGATCAAGCCAGAAGATGATATAACAATTATAAATGTATATACATCCAACATAGGAGCACCTCAATACATAAGGCAACTGCTAACACCTATAAAAGAGGAAATCAACAGTAACACAATAATAGTGGGGTATGTTAACACCTCACTTACACCAATGGACAGATCATCCAAACAGAAAATTAATAAGGAAACACAAGCTTTAAATGACACAACAGACCAGATATTTAATTGATATTTATAGGACATTCCATCCGAAAACAGCAGATTACACTTTCTTCTCAAGTGCGCACGGCACATTCTCCAGGATAGATCACATTTCGGGCTACAAATCAAGACTCACTAAATTTAAGAAAATTAAAATCATATCAAGCATCTTTTCTGACCACAATGCTATTAGACTAGAAATCAATTACAGGGAAAAAAACGTAAAAAACACAAATACATGGAGGTTAAACAATACGTTAGTAACTAACCAAGAGCTCACTGAAGAAATCAAAGAGGAAATCCAAACATATCTAGAGACAAATGACAATGAAAACACGATGATACAAAACCTATGGGATGCAGCAAAAGCAGTTCTAAGAGGGAAGTTTATAGCAATACATCCTACCTCAAGAAACAATAAACATCTCAAACAAACTAACCTTACACCTAAAGGAACTAGAGAAAGAAGAACAAACAAAACTCAAAGTTAGCAGAAGGAAAGAAATCATAAAGATCAGAGCAGAAATAAATGAAATAGAAACAGAGAAAACAATAGCAAAGATCAATAAAACTAAAAACTGGTTCTTTGAGAAGATAAACAAAATTGATAAACCATTAGCCAGACTCATCAAGAAAGAGAGGGAGAAGACTCAAATCAATAAAACTAGAAATGAAAAATAAGAAATTACAACAAACACCACAGAAATACAAAGCATCCTAAGAGACTACTACAAGCAACTCTATATGACAATAAAATGGACAACCTGGAAGGAATGGACAAATTCTTAGAAAGGTATAACCTTCCAAGACTGAACCAGGAAGAAATAGAAAATATAAACAAAAGAATCACAAGTAATGAAATTGAAACTGTGATTAAAAATCTTCCAACAAACAAAAGTCCAGGACCAGATGGCTTCACAGGTGAATTCTCTTAAACATTTAGAGAAGAGCTTACACCCATCCTTCTCAGACTCTACCAAGAAACTGCAGAGGAAGGAACACTCCCAAACTCATTCTATGAGGCCACCATCACCCTGATACCAAAACCAGAAAAAGATACCACAAAAAAAGAAAATTATAGGGCTTCCCTGGTGGCGCAGTGGTTGAGAGTCTGCCTGCCGATGCAGGGGACACGGGTTCGTGCCCTGGTCCAGGAGGATCCCACATGCCGCAGAGCAGCTGGGCCCGTGAGCCGTGGCCATTGGCCCTGCGCGTCCGGACCCTGTGCTCCACAACAGGAGAGGCCACAACAGTGAGAGGCCCACTTACCGCAAAAAAAAAAAAAAGAAAAGAAAAGAAAATTACAGACCATTATCACTGATGAATATAGATGCAAAAATTCTCAACAAAATACTAGCAAACAGAATCCAACAACACATGTAAAGGATCATACACCATGATCAAGTGGGATTTATTCCAGGGATGCAAGGATTCTTCAATATACACAAATCAATCAATGTGATATACCACATTAACAAATTGAAGAATAAAAACCATATGATCATCTCAATAGATGTAGAAAAAGCTTCTGAGAAAATTCAACACCCATTTATGATAAAAAAATCTCCAGAAAGTGGGCAGAGAGGGAAACTGCCTCATCATAATAAAGGTCATATATGACAAACCCACAGGAAACATCATTCTCAATGGTGAAAAGCTGAAAGCATTTCCTCTAAGATCAGGAACAAGACAAGGATGTCCACTCTCACCACTATTATTCAACATAGCTTTGGAAGTCCTAGCCACTGCAATCAGAGAAGAAAAAGGAATACCAACTGGAAAAGAAAAAGTAAAACTATAACTGTTTGCAGATGACAGGATACTATACATAGAGAATCCTAAAGATGCCATCAGAAAATTACTAGAGCTAATCAATGAATTTGGTTAAGTTGCAGGATACAAAATTAATGCACAGAAATCTCTTGCATTCCTATACACTAATGATGAAAAATCTGAAAGAGAAATTAAGGAAACACCCCCATTTACTATTGCAACAAAAAGAATAAAATACCTAGGAATAAACCTACATAAGGAGACAAAAGACCTGTACGCAGAAAACTATGAGACACTGATGAAAGAAATTTAAGATGATACCAAGAGATAGAGTTCCCATGTTCTTGGATTGGAAGAATCAATATTGTGAAAATGACTATATTACCCAAAGAAATCTACAGATTAAATGCAATCCCTATCAAATTCCCAATGGCATCTTTTACAGAACTAGAACAAAAAAATCTTAAAATTTGTATTGAGACACAAAAGACCTGAATAGCCAAAGCGATCTTGAGGGGAAAAAAACAGAGCTGGAGGAATCAGACTCCCTGACTTCAGACTGCACTATAAAGCTACTGTAATCAAGACAATATGGTACTGGCACAAAAACAGAAATATAGATCAATGGAACAGGATAGGAAGCCCAGATATAAACCTGCACACCTGTGGTCAACTAATCTATGACAAAGGAGGCAAGGATATACAATGGAGAAAAGACAGTCTCTTCAATAAGTGGTGCTGGGAAAAGAGGACAGCTATATGTAAAAGACTGAAATTAGAACACCCCCTAACACCATACACAAAACTAAACTCAAAATGTATTAGAGACCTAAGTGTAAGACCAGACACTATAAAACTCTTAGAGGAAAACATAGGAAAAACACTCTTTTACATAAAAAACAGCAAGATCTTTTTTGATCCACCTCCTAGAGTAATGGAAATAAAAACAAACGTAAACAAATGGGATCTAATGAAACTAAAAAGCTTTTGCAAAGCAAAGGAAACTACAAACAATATGAAAAGACAACCTTCAGAATGGGAGAAAATATTTGCAAATGAATCAACGGACAAAGGATTAATCTCCAAAATATATAAACAGCTCATGCAGCTCAGTATTAAAAAAAACAACCCAATCCAAAAATGGGCAGAAGACCTAAATAGACATTTCTCCAAAGAAGACATACAGATGGCCAAGAAGCACACAAAAAGCAGCTCAACATCACTAATTATTAGAGAAATGCAAATCAAAACTACAATGAGGTCTCACCTCACACCAGTCAGAATGGACATCATCAGGAAATCTACAAACAACAAATATTGGAGAGGGTGTGGAGAAAAGGGAACCCTCTTGCACTGTTGATGGGAATGTAAATTGATACAGCCACTATGGAGAACAGTATGGAGGTTCCTTAAAAAACTAAAAATAGAATTACTGTATGACCCAGTAATCCCACTACTGGGCATATAGCCAAAGAATACCATAACTCAAAAAGACACATGCATCCCAGTGTTCATTGCAGCACTATTTACAATAGCCAGGTCATGGAAGCAACCTAAATGCCCATCGACAGACGAATGGATAAAGATGTGGTACATATATACAATGGAATATTACTCAGCCATAAAAAGGAATGAAATTGAGTCACTGAGACGTGGATGGATCTACAGACTGTCATACAGAGTGAAGTAAGTCAAAAACAGAAAAACAAATATCGTATATTAATGCATTTTTGTAGAAACTAGAAAAATGGTACAGATGAACCAGTTTGCAGGGCAGAAGTTGAGACACAGATGTAGAGAACAAACGTATGGACACCAAGTGGGGAAAGCTGCGGGAGGTCTGGATGGTGGTGTGCTGAATTGGGCAATTGGGATTGACATGTATACACTGATGTGTATAAAATTGATGACTAATAAGAACATGCTGTATAAAAAAATAAAATAAAATTCAAAAATTTTTTAAAAACAAAAAAACTAATACTAAACTTTCTTTGGGTTACTTGTATGGAAATATGTTAATATAAATGTTTCAGACATTACAAGAAATTCCTAAAAATCTTATATGTTCTGGTATAATGTTATAAGTCATAATTCTAGTTATTACCTTAAAATGTGTATCTCAGAAATGACTGAATTTCCTTGTCAGCTGCATTATTATGAACTTTCATCAAATCTTTAACTGTGGTCACTTTTAAATCTTTTGTCATTTATAGAGAGTTCTGGGTGTACTCTGATGCTTTTGCAAAAATGTTCCTATAAAAGGGTTTCATCTTCAAGGAATTCATGGAAAAGACTCTGACAAGTACAGGTTTCTGGTAACTGACTATACTGCTGAACTGAATGAATAAGCGTTTTCAGAACTGTAATGGAAAAGTGATGAATTCATAAAAGTGCTGACAAAAGATCAAGATAAAAAAATTAATTACATGGGACTGAGTGAACAGATGAGGATGATTATAATTTTTGTGACTTTCTGTTTGAATAAAAAAAGAAAAATGAGGGCTTCCCTGGTGGTGCAGTGGTTGAGAGTCCGCCTGCCTATGCAGGGGACACAGGTTCGCACCCCAGTCCGGGAAGATCCCACATGCCGTGGAGCGCCTGGGCCCATGAGCCATGGCCGCTGAGCCTGCACGTCCGGAGCCTGCGCTCTGCAACAGGAGAGGCCACAACAGTAAGAGGCCCGCGTACCGCCAGAAAAAAAGAAAAATGAAATGAAAAACAGATGTGGACAATGCTTTTTGCACAGGAATATTCTTTACTTTCTATTTATAATGTAAAAAACTGGATATAAGTTCAACAAAAAATTGTATTGGAATGGTACAGTATGATTCTGAAAAATTCTGATTTTGAAGAACTTTAATTATATGTAAATGTTCACAATAAAAAAAAAAGATCCAACATGCAGCAGAGCAACTAAGCCCATGCACCACAACTCCTGAGCCCACGCACCCTCAACTACTGAAGCCCCCACACCCAGAGCTCTGCAGCAAGAGAAGCCAGAAGCCACAATGAGAAGCCTGTGCACCACAATGAAGAGTAGCCCCTGCTTGCCGCGCTAGAGAAAGCCCACGCACAGCAACGAAGACCCAATGCAGCCAAAAAACATTAAAAAATTTTTTTTAAAAATTAATTAAAAAATAAAATGCAAAAAAGTTAAAAAAAAAAAAAAGACACATGAACCCCAATGTTCATTGCAGCACTATTTACAATAGCCAGGACATGAAGCAACCTAAATGCCCATCAACAGATGAATGGATAAAGAAGATGTGGTAAATATATACAATGGAATATTACTCAGCCATAAAAAGGAACGAAATTGGGTCATGTGTAGACACGTGGATGGATCTAGAGACTGTCATATAGAGTGAAGTAAGTCAGAAAAAGAGAAACAAATATCATATATTAACGCATGTAAGTGGAACCTAGAAAAATGATACAGATGAACTGGTTTGCAGGGCAGAAATTGAGACACAGACGTAGAGAACAAACGTATGGACACCAACCAAAGTGGCAGGGGGTGGGTGGTGGTGCTGTGATGAATTGGGAGATTGGGATTGACATATATACACTAATACGTATAAAATGAATAACTAATGAGAACCTGCTGTATAAAAAAATAAAATAAAATTCAAAAAAATACTACATATCAATTACCTGTCACTTAGTGGATAGTGAATAATAAAAACCACCACCACAACCAACAGCAAAAACAAAACACCTGCTTTTACAAGTAAAACAGATGACAAAGGCAACATGCGATAAAAACCAATGCCACCTATCTTAAAATATACCCATGTAAGTAAAGTTCATTAGATTGGGGTTAAATGTCAAATTTTAAAGTACAAAATTTAAAATCTTTTAAGTAAATAATCATTCTATAGTGAGATATTTAAGAAAATTGTGGTTTTCAGGGTATTGGACTCAGTTCACAAGTCAGAAAAGTATGGTATAAAGTCAGAAGTTAGGTAATATTAGAAGTGTTACAAAGAATGAAATAAAGCTAAAATTACAGCATTAGTACATTAGAAAATCTGTAAAAGACCCACTGTGCATAGAAGAAACCATCAACTTTGGAAGACTTTCTAATATGACATGGTTTATATAAACTCCTAATCAAAAATATAATAAAAGAAAAAGAAAGTAGAAAAACACATCGAACATATCACCATTTAAAAGAACCAGTTCCCAGGTGATTAGAAAAGATCTCTGAACCGGGTGGAAGGGTATAATTCCTAAATCCAAAGCGAAATTAAAACCACAAAGTTTAAACATAGCAGCATGGAAAAAATCAATACATCACAAAATAAAAAGGAATAATTTAGGTTTCATCTTTCTCTTTACAATAATTCTGTTTTTTAGATCAGATACAGTGGCTTAAGATGCTACCATGTCTTTAAGCTCCATTTTGTCGGGAAATACCTGTTTGTCTGCTACTTCTAAAGTTAAATAGGAGGTTTTACATTTAAGTTACAATGTGGAATACTTCAGAGTAACCTCATGCCAAGGCGACACATTTCTGAGGGATGCAAAGATATACAATAAACAGCTTTTAAAGGCATATTTTTAAACTTGCAGCAGGAAAGCTTTTCTGTGTCAAGACAATTATTCTTTTAATAGCATTGATCAAAGTGTCATTCTTCAATGACTGTACAATACCTTTTAAAGGAATACAACAAGGCACTAGGGTTATACACCTCTGTAGAGCAGACATCTTATTGGAAAAAAGGGAACAGTGGCCAAGATACAGTCAGTAGGTTTCATGCTTCTAATAAGAAACCTTTTCCTCCCTAGCTACTTCATTCTGAAGTCCACAACTGACATTATCCAAAGATTAAGTGTAAGATCTCTTTACTTCCGTAATTTAGAAGCATTTTCACAGAGGCCTAAACTGCAAGATCTCAGCTGTATCTCTGTAGATATTACAGTATGGCCTTGGAAACATCCTCTCAGACAGGGCCAGTGAGAAATTATTCATGAAGATTAGAAAAGAATGATGGTTTTATTTACTTTGCTACTCTCTGGGGAAAGAAGAAAGTGTATTTTAAGAAAGTTTTCAGATAATCACTGTTCATATTTACTGAAAAAGCCAAATACTAAAAGAACATTAAAATTACCTATTACTCTACCATAAAATAACTCTGTCAACTAACACTGATTAGGTAATCTTTCATAATGGGGAACTATTTAAAAATCATCTTAAAACAAGTCCTTTTTGTTGGGGTACTCATGCTTTAAGAAAGATAAAATAGAGTGATTGGTTCAAGATGGCGGAGTAGAAAGACGTGCTCTCACTCCCTCTTGTGAGAGCGCCAGAATCACAACTAACTGCTGGAGAATCATCGACAGGAAGACACTGGAACTCACCAAAAAAGATACCCCACATCCAAAGACAAAGGAGAAGCTACAATGAGACGGTAGGACGGGCACGATCACAATATTATCAAGTCCCATAACTGCTGGATGGGTGACTCACAAAATGGAGAACACATACCACATAAGTCCACTCACTGGAGGGAAGGTTCTGAGCCCCATGACAGGCTTCCCAACCTGGGGGTCCGGCAACAGGAGGAGGAATTCCTAGAGAATCAGACTTTGAAGCCTAGGGGAATTTGATAGCAGAACTTCGACAGGACTGGGGGAAACGGAAACTACACTCTTGGAGAGCACACACAAAGTAGTGTGGGCATTGGGACCCAGGGGAAGGAGCGGTGACTCCATAGGAGACTGAACCACACCTACCTGCTGCTGTTGGAGGGTCTCCTGCAGAGTCAGGGGGTGGCTTTGGCTCACTGAGAGAACAAGGACACTGGCAGCAGCAGTTCTGGGAAGTACTCCTTGGCGTGAGCCCTCCCAAAGTCCGCCATTAGCCCCACCAAAGAGCCCGGGTAGGCTCCAGTGTTGAGTCGCCTCAGGCCAAACAATCAACAGGAAGGGAACCCGCCCCACCCATCAGCAGACAAGTGGATAAAGTTTTACTGAGCTCTGCCCACCAGAGCAACACCCAGCTCTACCCACCACCAGTCCCTCCCACCAGGAAACTTGCACAAGCCTCCTAGAAAGCCTCATCCACCAGACGGCAGACAACAGAAGCAAGAAGAACTACAATCCTGCAGCCTGTGGAACAAAAACCACATTCACAGAACGATAGACAAGATGAAAAGGCAGAGGGCTATGTACCAGATGAAGGAACAAGATAAAATGCCAGAAAAACAACTAAATGAAGTGGAGATAGGCAACCTTCCAGAAAAAGAATTCATAATAATGATAGTGAAGATGATCCAGAACCTCAGAAAAAGAATGGAGGCAAAGATCGAGAAGATGCAAGAAATGTTTAACGGACACCTAGGAGAATTAAGGAACAAACAGAGATGAACAATACAATAACTGAAATGAAAACTACACTAGGAGTCAATAGCAGAATAACTGAGGCAGAAAACCAGACAAGTGACCTGGAAGACAGGATGGTGGAATTCACTGCCGTGCAACAGAACAAAGGAAAAAGAATGAAAAGAAATGAAGACAGCCTAAGAGACTTCTGGGAAAACATTAAACGCAACAACATTCGCATTACAGCAGTCCCAGAAGGAGAAGAGAGAGAGAAAGGACCCGAGAAAATATCTGAAGAGATTATACTCAAAAATTTCCCTAACATGGAAAGGAAATAGCCACTCAAGTCCAGGAAGCGCAGAGAGTCCCAGGCAGGATAAACCCAAGGAGAAACACGCCTAGACACATAATAATCAAACTGGCAAAAATTAACGACAAAGAAAAATTATTGAAAGTAGCAAGGGAAAAATGACAACATAGAAGGGAACTCCCATAAGGTTAACAGCTGATTTCTCAGCAGAAACTCTACAAGCCAGAAGGGAGTAGCATGACATATTTAAAGTGATGAAAGGGAAGAACCTACAACCAAGATTACTCTACCCAGCAAGGATCTCATTCAGATTCGACAAAGAAGTCAAAAGCTTTTACAGACAAGCAAAAGCTAAGAGAATTCAGCACCACCACACCAGCTCTACAACAAATGCTAAAGGAACTTGTCTAAGTGGGAAGCACAAGAGAAGAAAAGGACCTACAAAAACTTACCCATTACAATAAAGAAAAGGGTAACAGGAACATACATATTGATAATTACCTTAAACGTGAATGGATTAAAGGCTCCAACAAAAAGACATAGGCTCCCTAAATGGATACAAAAACAAGACCCATACATATGCTGTCTACAACAGATCCACTTCAGACCTAGGGACACATACAGACTGAAAGTGAGGGGATGGAAAAAGATATTCCATGCAAATGGAAATCGAAAGAAAGCTGGAGTAGCAATACTCGTATCAGATAAAATGGATTTAAAATAAAGAATGTTACAAGAGACAAGGGAGAACACTACATAATGATCAAGGGATCAAACCAAGAAGAAGATGTAACAATTATATATAAATATACATGCACCGAACACAGGAGCACCTCAATACATAAGACAACTACTAACAGCTATAAAAGAAGAAATCGACATTAACACAATAATAGTGGGGCACTTTAACACCTCACTTACACAAATGGACAGATCATCCAAACAGAAATTAAGAAAACACAAGCTTTAAATGACACAATAGACCAGACAGATTTAATTGGTATTTATAGGACATTCCATCCAAAAACAGCAGATTACACTTTCTTCTCAAGTGTGCACGGAACATTCTCCAGGATAGGTCACACACCTTGGGTCACAAATCAAGCCTCAGTAAATTTAAGAAAACTGAAATTATATCAAGCATTTTTTCTGACCACAACACTAAGAAATTAGAAATCAATTACAGGGAAAACACTGTAAAAAACACAACCACATGGAGGCTAAACAATACACTACTAAATAACCAAGAGATCACTGCAGAAATCAAAGAGGAAATCAAAAAATACCTAGAAACATATGAGAACCCAAAACACGACAACCCAAAACCTATGGGATGCAACAAAAGCAGTTCTAAGAGGGAAGTTTAAAGCAATACAATCCTACCTCAAGAAACAAGAAACATCTCAAATAAACAAGCTAACATTACACCTAAAGCTATTAGAGAAAGAAGAACAAAAAAAACCCCAAAGTTAGCAGAAGGAAAGAAATCATAAAGATCAGAGCAGAAACAAATGAAAAAGAAATGAAGGAAACAAGAGCTAAGATCAATAAAACTAAAAGATGGTTCTTTAAGAAGATAAAACTGTTAAACCATTAGCCAGACTCATCAAGAAAAAAAAGAAGACTCAAATCAACAGTATTAAAAATGAAAAAGGATAACAACGGACACAGCAGAAACAAAGAATCGTAAGAGATTACTACAAGCAACTATATGCCAATAAAATGGACAACCTGGAAATGGACAAATTCTTAGAAAAGCACAACCTCCTGAGACTGAACCAGGAAGAAATAGAAAATATAAACAGACCAATCACAAGCACTGATATTGAAACTGTGATTAAAAATCTTTCAACAGGGGCTTCCCTGGTGGCGCAGTGGTTGAGAGTCTGCCTGCCGATGCAGGGGACACGGGTTCGTGAGCCAGTCCGGGAAGATCCCACATGCCGCCGAGCGGCTAGGCCCGTGAGCCATGGCCACTGACCCTGCGCGTCCAGAGCCTGTGTTCCGCAACAGGAGGGGCCACAACAGTGAGAGGCCCGCATACCGCAAAAAAAAAAAACAAAACAAAAATCTTTCAACAAACAAAAGCCCAGGACCAGATGGACTCACAGGTAAATTATATCAAACATTTAGAGAAGAGCTAACACCCATCCTTCTCAAACTCTTCCAAAAAACTGCAGAGGAAGGAACACCCACAAACTCATTCTATGAGGCCACCATCACCTTGATACCAAAACCAGACAAAGATACGACAAAAAGAGAAAATTACAGACCAATATTACTGATGAATATAGATGCAAAAATTCTCAACAGAATACCACCAAACAGAATCCAACAACACATGAAAAGGATCATACACCATGATGAAGGGGGATTTATCCCAGGGATGTAAGGATTCTTCAATATACTCAAATCAATCAATGTGATATACCATATTAAAAAATGGAAGAAGAAAAACCATATGATCATCTCAATAGATGCAGAAAAACCTTTCGACAAAATTCAACACCCATTTATGATAAAAACTCTCCAGAAAGTGGGCATACAGGGAACCTACCTCGACATAATAAAGGCCATATATGACAAACCCACAGCAAACTTCACTCTCAATGGTGAAAAACTGAAAGCATTTCCTCTAAGATCAGGAACAAGACAAGGATGTCCACTCTCACCACTATTATTCAACATAGTTTTGGAAGCCCTAGCCATGGCAATCAAGAAGAAAAAGAAATAAAAGGAATACAAATTGGAAAAGAAGAAGGAAAACTGTCACTGTTAGCAAATGACATGATACTATACATAGGGAATCCTAAAGATGCCACCAGAAAACTACTAGCGCTAACCAATGAATTTGGTTAAGTTGCAGGATACAAAATTAATGCACAGAAATCTCTTGCATTCCTATACATTAATGATGAAAAATCTGAAACAGCAATTAAGGAAACACTCCCATTTACCACTGCAACATAAAGAATAAAATACCTAGGAATAAACCTACCTACAGAGACAAAAGACCTGTATGCAGAAAACTATAAGACACTGATGAAACAAATTAAAGATGATACAAACAGATGGAGAGACATATCATGTTCTTGGATTGGAAGAATCAATATTGTGAAAATGACTATACTACCCAAAGCAATCTACAGATTCAATTCAATCCTTATGAAATTACCAATGGCATTTTGTCACGAACTAGAACCAAAAATCTTAAAATTTGTCTGGAGACACAAAAGACCCCAAACAGCCAAAGCATTCTTGAGGGAAAAAAACACAGCTGTAGGAATCAGACTCCCTGACTTCAGACTATACTACAAAGCTACAATAATGAAGACAGTATGGTACAGGCATAAAAACAGAAATATAGATCAATGGAGCAGGATAGAAAGCCCAGAGATAAACCCAACACCTGTGGTCAACTAATCTATGACAAAGGAGGCAAGGATATACAATGGAGAAAAGACAGTCTCTTCAATAAGTGGTGCTCGGGAAACTGGACAGCTACCTGTAAAAGAATGAAATTAGAACACTCCCTAACACTATACACAAAAATAAACTCAAAATGGGTTAGAGACCTAAATTTAAGAGTGGACACTATAAAACTCTTAGAGGAAAACATAGGAAGAACACTCTGACATAAATCACGGCAAGATCTTTTTTGATCCACCTCCTAGAGTAATGGAAATTTTAAAAAAAACAAAAAAGAACCAAATGGGACCTAATGAAACTTAAAAGCTTTTGCAAAGCAAAGGAAACTACAAACAAGACAAAAAGACAACCCTTAAAATGGGAGAAAATATTTGCAGATGAATCAACGGACAAAGGATTAATCTCCAAAATATATAAACAACTCATGCAGCTCAGTATTAAAAAAACAAACAACCCAATCAAAAAATGGGCAGAAGACCTAAATAGACATTTCTCCAAAGAAGACATACAGATGGCCAAGAAGCACATGAAAAGCAGCTCACCATCACTAATTAGTAGAGAAATGCAAATCAAAACTACAATGAGGTATCACCTCACACAGTTAGAATGGGCATCATCAGAAAATCTGCAAACAATAAATGCTGGAGAGGGTGTGCAGAAAACGGAACCCTCTTGCACTGTTGGGGGGAATGTAAATTGATACAGCCACTATGGAGAACAGTATGGAGGTTCCTTAATAAACTAAAAATAGAACTACCATATGACCCAGCAATCCCAATACTGGGCATATACCCTGAGAAAACTGTAATTCAAAAAGAGTCATGCACCCCAATGTTCACTGCAGCAGTATTTACAAGAGCCAGGTCATGGAAGCAACCTAAATGTCTATTGACAGATGAATGGATAAAGAAGATGTGGTGCATATATACAATGGAATATTACTCAGCCATAAAAAGGAATGAAATTGGGTCATTTGTTGAGATGTGGATGAATCTAGAGACTGTCACACAGAGTGAAGTAAGTCAGAAAGAGAAAAAAATAAGTATATATTAATGCATATATTTGGAACCTAGAAAAATGGTACAGATGAACCGGTTTGCTGGGCAAAAATTGAGACACAGATGTAGAGATCAAACGTATGGACACAAAGTGGGGAAAGTGGTGGGGGAAGGTGGTGGTGGTGTGATGAACTGGGAGATTGAGATTGACATATATATACTAATATGTATAAAATGGATAACTAATAAAAACCTGCTGTATAATAAATTAAATAAAATTCAAAAAAAAGATAAAATAAATTCCGAAACTACTTATAAAACTTAATCACATGAGTATACAAACTCATAAAACACTTCCATCAATTCACCACATTTCTAACCATTCAGCAAATAGAGCTAAGGGTGGAACAAAAATAGAAAGGGAGACTGTTCCTGCTTTTCATGCAAAACATTTACTTATTTTTCACTGTTAAAGAAAATATGACTTGAGTACAGAATTACACAAATATCGCAGATACGTTGATTGCAGCCTAAATGTCTACCTTTTGCAAACTATTTAAGGGCCTCATAGAGTCTAAGGAATGTTACCAATAATAATTATAGTCTTGCATCAAAAAATAAAACTCAACTTTACAGACAACACCAGATGCACTTCATAAACCTTTTCCCTAAAAGTTAAGTTTTAAAAGTAGAAGACTCTGGGCTTCCCTGGTGGCACAGTGGCTAAGAATCTGCCTGCCAATGCAGGAGACACAGGTTCGAGCCCTGGTCTGGGAAGATCCCACATGCCGCGGAGCACCTAAGCCCGTCCGCCACAACTACTGAGCCTGCGCTCTAGACGCTTCGAACCACAGCTACTGAAGCCCACGTGCCTAGAGCCCGTCCTCTGAAACAAGAGAAGCCACCGCAATAAGAAGCCCATGTACCGCAACAAAGAGTAGCCCCCACTCGCTGAAACTAGAGAAAGCCTGCACACAGCAACAAAGACCCAACTCAGCCAAAAATAAATAAATGAATAAATTTATAAAAGAAACCAGGTAGTAGGAACATCAAAAAATTATTATTTTTTTTAAAGTACAAGAATCTAACTCCTTTTAAAGGTGTGAGTTTGGGTGTGGGGTATGTGGGTGTGTAGTGGGAGGAAAATGTTAAGAGAAGCAAGTTCCTACGAATGGCTTTCCAAATTTTATTATCAAACAATATTGTTTCAGGCAAAGCAGAGAAACAGAGCATCTGAACCAACTCCATCACTGAAAACAACTAAAAATGCAAGGTAATATACAAAAACATCTTAAAAGCATCCCAGTTGATAAAAATAGTAAGAAATTATTAATATAAAATCTAAAGGAAACTGGGAAATCAGAGAAGGTAAGTGTACTGCTAAACCTGCTTTTGCCCTAAGTATATTTGGTCAACCATTCTGACCAAAGTTAAAATGTACAGATCTGGTTTGGAATGAAGGATAGAAAACAAACACAAACACCATCTAAGAGTCTAACAAGAGGCTCTCCTCCCATGAAGCTGGGAACTCAACGAGTTAGGCCCACAAAGTAATGGTAATCCAGGAGTCTGGGCTTAAGGGACTGTAAGGAAATCTATCTTGGCGATGAACAAAACAGAAGAAAACATAAAACACAAGTTGTAAACATAACCTAGCAGTCAAATAAATATACACGCCAAATTCACATCACCCAAATGGGTCCAAATAAATAAATAAAGTTGTATGTGACTGGAAGGGCAGAGTCAAGATGGCAGAGTGGGAGGATGCGGAGTTTGCATCTCCCCACAACTAGGGCACCTACGGGACACTGATGGAGGTCCTCCACGCCCGAGGAGATGGGAGGAACCCCCGAGCTACCCAGTAGGACATGGGGGGACTGAGGGGGGAGGAGAAGTGGAGGCCAGACAGGACCAGTGCCCCTGAGGGGTGGCTGGGAGAGGGGAGGGGTTCCCACATCTGAAGGGACCCTTGGGGGCTTGCAGGATCAGGGGGCAGTGTAGCTAGCGTTTCCCCTGCCCAATCGGCCCCAGGAAGCCTGCTGGGCTCCCAGGCTAGGTCCTCCCCCTCCAATGCCCCTCCAGCTGCACTGGTCCTTGGGGCGTAGGAGGGAGGGGTGGGAAGAAGAGGAGAGGTTGAGGTAAAGGGACCCCCTCTGGGATCAGAGAATCAGGGGAGGCACAGTGGGCGTTTCCACAACACACACACACACACACACACACACACACACACCACACTCAGGTCCTGGAAAGCCTGCTGAGATCCCTTCCTTCGCCCTCCAGGGCTCCCTACAGCCCCATGGGTCGTAGGGGCATGGGTGGGGAGGGGCCAAGAATAGAAAAGGTGAGGTGGAGGGCCCTCCGGGATCGGAGGACCAGGGGAGACTAGTTTCCCCTGTCCACTCGGGCCCAGGGAGCCTGCTGGGGTCCCAGACCTGGTGCTCCACCCTCCTGGGCCACAGGCACTCCTGGGCCTCTCCTGGGTGGGTTGCCTGGGTGAGGCACTGAGCCTAAGCCCCGTCCCCACCCCAGCCCCACCCCTGGGGCCTTTTCTGGCCCTCTGGATCCTAATAATAGGGCTGCCTCCTACCTAAATCCCACCCCTGCCTAAGCCCCATCCCCCACAGCCAAGGCCTTTTCTGGCTTTTTTTTTTTTTGCTACTGTGATTCTATTTTACCTTTTGGTAAAAGGTTGTTTCATTTATATTTTTATTTTTTCTAACATATCTATTAGTTTTCTAATCTTAGTTTTTACTCTTTATTATTGTTCTGCTCTTTTTTCTTCCCCCCTACAGAGCTTGCAGGATCTTGGTTCAAGAGCTGGTGTTCAGGCCTATGCTCCTGTGGTGGGAACTCTGAGTCAGAACCACTGGACTAACAGAGAACCACGGACCCCAAGAAATATTCATCAGAGTGAGGTCTCCTGGAGGTCCTCACCTTGGCACCAAGACGTGGCTCTACCTAACAGCCTACAAATTCCAGTGCTGGAAGCCTCAGGCCAAACAGCCAGTAAGACAGGAACACAATCCCACCCATCAAGAAGAAAATGAGATGACAAAAAAATATGTCACAGATGAAAAGGCAAGGTAAAAACCTCCAAGACCAAATAAATGAAGAGGAAATAGGCAAGCTACCTGAAAAAGAATTCAGAGTAATGATAGTAAAGATGATCCAGAATCTTGGAAATAGAATTGTGGCATGGATTGAGAAAATACAATGAGTGTTTAACAAAGATCTAGAAGAACTAAAGAACAAACAGACAGAGATGAACAACACAATAAATGAAATGAAAAATACACTAGAAGGAATCAGTAACAGAATAACTGAGGCAGAAGAACAAGTAGTGAGCTGGAGGACAGAATGGTGTAAATAACTGCTGCACGACAGAATACAGAAAAAAGAATGAAAAGAAATGAGGACAGTCTCAGAGACCTCTGGGACAACATTAAAGACACCAACAGTTGAATTATAGGGGTCCCAGAAGAAGAAGAGAAAGAGTCTGAGAAAATATTTAAAGAAATTATAGTCGAAAACTTTCCTAACATGGGAAAGGAAATAGCCACCTAAGTCCAGGAAGTGCAGAGTCCCATACAGGATAAACCCAAGGAGAAACACACCGAGACACATATTAATCAAACTAACAAAAATTCAATTCAAAGAAAAAACATTAAAAGCAGCAAGGGAAAAGCAACAAATAACATACAAGGGAATCCCCATAAGGTTATCAGCTGATTTTTCAGCAGAAACTCTGCAAGCCAGAAGGGAGTGGCAGGATATACTTAAAGTGATGGAGAAAAACCTACAACCAAGATTACTCTACACAGCAAGGATCTCATTCAGATTCAGCTGAGAAATCAAAAGCTTTACAGACAAGCAAAAGCTAAGAGAATTCAGCACCACCAAACCATATTTACAACAAATGCTAAAGGAACTTCCCTAGGTGGGAAACACAAGAGAAGAAAAAGACCCACAAAAACAAACCCAAAACAATTAAGAAAATGGTGATAGGAACATACATATCAATAATAACCTTGAATGTAAATGGATTAAATGCCCCAACCAAAAGACACAGACTGGCTGAATGGATACAAAAACAAGACCCATATATATGCTGTCTACAACAGACGCACTTCAGACCTAGGGACACATACAGACTGAAAGTGAGGGGATGGAAAAAGATATTCCACACAAATGGAAATCAAAGGAAAGCTGGAGTAGTAATACTCGTATCAGATAAAATACACTTTAAAATAAAGACAGTTACAAGAGATAAGGAACAACACTACATAATGATCACGGGATCAATCCAAGAAGAAGATATAACAATTATAAATATTTATGCACCCAACATAGGAGTACCACAACATATAAGGCAAATGCTAACAATCATAAAAGGAGAAATTGACAGTAACACAATAATAGTACGGGACTTTAACACCCCACTTACACCAATGGACAGATCATCCAAACAGAAAATAAGGAAACACAAGCTTTAAATGACACAACAGACCAGACAAACTTAACTGATATTTATAGGACATCCACCCGAAAGTAGCAGAATACGCTTTCTTCTCAAGTGCACAGAGAACATTCTCCAGGATAGATCACATCTTGGGTCACAAATCAAGCCTCAATAAATTTAAGAAAACTGAAATCATATCAAGCATCTTTTCTAACCACAATGCTATGAGATTAGAAATAAATTAAAGGGAAAAAAACCTGTAAAAAAACACAAATACACGGAGGCTAAACAGTGCACTACTAAGTAACCAAGAGATCACTGAAGAAACCAAAGAAGAAATAAACCAAAAAAAAATACACAGAAACAAATGACAATGAAAACACGATGACCCAAAACCTATGGGATGCAGAAAAAGCGGTTCTAAGAGGGAAGTTTATAGCAATTCATTCTCACCTCAAGAAATAAGAAAAATCTCAAACAATCTAAGCTTACACCTAAAGCATCTAGAGAAAGAAGAACAAAGAAAACCCAAAGTCAGTAGAAGGAAAGAAATCATAAAGATCAGAGCAGAAATAAATGAAAAAGAAATGAAGGAAACAATAGCAAAGATCAATAAAACTGAAAGCTGGTTCTTTGAAAAGATAAACAAAATTGATAAACCTTTAGCCAGACTCATCAAGAAAAAAAGGGAGAGGACATAAACCAATAAAATTAGAAATGAAAAAGGGGAAATCACAACTGACACCACAGAAATACAAAGGACTGTAAGAGACCGCTACAAACAACTATATGCCAATAAAACGGACAACCTCAAAGATACTGACAAATTCTTGGAAAGGTACAATTTTCCAAGACTGAACCAGGAAAAATTAGAATATATAAACAGACATATAGCAAGCAATGAAATTGAAACTGTAATTAAAAATCTTCCAACAAAGTCCAGGCAGATGGCTTCACAGGCGAATTCTATCAAACATTAGAGAAGAGCTAATACCTATCCTTCTCAAACTCTTAGAAAACATTGCAGAGGACGGAACACTCCCAAATTCGTTCTACAAGGCCACCATCACTGATACCAAAACCAGACAAAGGTATCACAAAAAAAGAAAATTACAGACCAATATCACTGATGAACATACACACAAAAATCCTCAACAAAATACTAGCAAACTGAATCCAACAACATATTAAAAGGATTATACACCACGGACCAAGTGGGATTTATCCCAGGAATGCAAGGATTCTTCAATATATGCAAATCAATCAATGTGATACACCACATTAACAAATTAAAGAATAAAAAACATATGATCTCAATAGATGCGGGAAAAGCTTTTGACAAAATTCAACCCCCATTTATGATAAAAACTCTCCAGAACATGGGCACAGCGGGAACCTACCTCAACATAATAAAGGCCATATATGACAAACCCACAGCAAACTTCATTCTCAATGGTGAAAAACTGAAAGGAAATCTTAGAGGAAATCTCTAAGATCAGGAACAAGACAAGGATGTCCACTCTCGCCACTCTTATTCAACAGTTTTGGAAGTCCTAGCCATGGCAATTAGAGAAGAAAAAGAAATAAAAGGAATACAAATTGGAAAAGAAGAAGTAAAACTGTCACTGTTTGCTGATGGCATGATACTATACCTAGGAAATCCTAAAGATGCCACCAGAAAACGATGAGAACAAATCAATGAATTTGGTAAGGTTGTAGGGTGCAAAATTAACGCGCAGAAATCTCTTGCATTCCTATACGCTAAGAGAAATTAAGGAAACAATCCCATTTACCATCGTAACATAAAGAATAAAATACCTAGGAATAAACCTACCTAAGGATGCAAAAGACCTGTACTCAGAAACTATAAAACACTGAAGAAAGAAATCAAAGGTGACACAAACAGATGGAGAAACAGAACATGTTCTTGGATTGGAAAAATCAATATTGTGAAAATGACTATACTACCCAAAGCAATCTACAAGGTCAGTGCAATCCCTATCAAATTACCAATGGCATTCTTCACAGAATTAGAACAAAAATTTTTACAATTTGTATGGAAACAAAAAAGACCTGAATAGCCAAAGCAATCTTGAGAAAGAAAAATGGAGCTGGAGGAATCAGGCTCCCAGACTTCAGACTATACTACAAAGCTACAGTAATCAAGACAGTATGGTACTGGCACAAAAACAGAAATATATAGAACTTCCCTGGTGGTGCAGTGGGTAAGAATCCGCCTGCCAATGCAGGGGACATGGGTTTGATCCCTAGTCCAGGAAGATCCCCCATGCCACAGAGCAACTAAGCCTATGCGCCACAGCTACTGAGCCTGCACTCTAGAGACCGTGAAACAGTCTCTACTACTGAGCCCGTGCACCACAACTACTGAAGCCCATGAGCTCTCAGCCCGCGTGTCGCAACTACTGAGCCCACATGCTGCAACTACTGAAGCCCGCATGCCTAAAACCTGTGCTCTGCAACGAGAAGCCACCACAATGAGAAGCCCGCACACCGCAATGAAGGGTAGCCCCGCTCGCCACAACTAGAGAAACCCACACACAGCAACAAAGACCCAACGCAGCCAAAAATAATAAATAAAATTATTTTTTTAAAAAACGGAAATATAGATCAATGGTACAAGAGAAAGCCCAGAGATAAACCCATGCACCTATCGTCACCTCATTTACGGCAAAAGAGGCAAGAACATACAATGGAGAAAGGACAGTCTCTTCAATAGGTGTTTCTGGAAAAACTGGACAGCTACATGTAAAAGAATGAAATTAGAACACCCCCTAATACCACGCACAGAAATAAACTCAAAATGGATTAAAGACCTAAATGTAAGACCAAACACTATAAAACTTAGAGGAAAACACAGGAAGAACACTCTTTGACATAAATTACAGCAAGATCTTTTTTGACCACCTCCTAGAGTAATGAAAATGAAAACAAAGTAAACAAATGGGACCCAATAAAACTTAAAAGCTTCTGCACAGCAAAGGAAACCATAAAGAAGACGGAGAGACAACCCTCAGAATGGGAGAAAATATTTGCAAACGAAGCTACAGACAACGAATTAATCTCCAAAATATACAAACAGTACATGCAGCTCAATATCAAGAAAACAAGCAACCCAATTAAAAAATGGGTGTAAGACCTAAATAGAATTTCACCAAAGAAGAGATACAGATGGCCAAGAGGCACATGAAAAGATGTTCAACACCACTAATTATTAGAGAAATGCAAATCAAAACTGCAATGAGGTATCACCTCACACCAGTCAGAATGGCCATCATCAAAAAATCTACAAACAATAAATGCTGGAGAGGGTGTGGAGTAAAGGGAACCCTCCTGCAGTATTGGTGGGAATGTAAATTGATACAGCCACTATGGAGAACAGTATTGGAGGTTCCTTAAAAAACTAAAAATAGAACTACCATATGACCCAGCAATCCCACTGCTGGGCATATACCCTGAGAAAACCATAATTCAAAAAGAGTCATGTACCAAAATGTTCATTGCAGCTCTATTTACAATAGCCTGGAGATGGAAACAACCTAAGTGTCCATCATCAGATGAATGGATAAAGAAAATGTGGTACATATATACAATGGAATATTACTCAGCCATAAAAAGGAACGAAATTAGGTCATTTGTAGAGATGTTGATGGACCTAGAGTCTGTCATACAGAGTGAAGTAAGCCAGAAAGTGAAAAACAAATATCATATATTAACGCATGTATGTGGAACCTAGAAAAATGGTACAGATGAACCTATTTGCAGGGCAGGAATAGAGAGGTAGATGTAGACATAGAGAACGGACATGTGGAAACGGGGTGGGAAGGGGATGGTCAGTTGAATTGGGAGATTAGGATGGGCATATATACACTACCATGCGTAAAACAGATAGCTAGTGGGAACAAGCTATAAAGCACAGGAAGCGCAGCCCGGTGCTCTCTGACGACCTAGTTGGGTGGGATGGGGTGGGAAGAGGGAGGTCAAAGAGGGAGGGAATATAGGTATACATATAGCTGATTCACTGCATTGTACAGCAGAAACTAACACAACATTGTAAAGCAATTATACTCCAATAAAAAAAAGTTTTTTTTAGTTGTATGCGACTAGTCACACTGAAAAAAGCCAGATTGCAATGAACACAAATGTTATCTGGTGGAACAAACTATGCATTATGGAAGAAACTAGCAAAAACAAAATACGAGTTCATTTTTTGGAATTATCAAACACAGATTATTTGGTAACCATGTTTAATATGTTTAAAATAATTTTTAAAGTGTAAAAATAAATCCACAGAACAGAAAATTTAAACTCATGATGTAAAATGTTCACAAGACATTTATATGAAGTAAATATACAGTAGCTGAAAAAAATTTTTTTCTTGGTTCCTTGGTACTACAGGTTTTTTTTTTTTTTTGCGGTACGCGGGCCTCTCACTGCTGTGGCCTCTCCCGTCGCGGAGCACAGGCTCCGGACGCGCAGGCTCAGCGGCCATGGCTCACGGGCCCAGCCGCTCCGCGGCATGTGGGATCCTCCCGGACCAGGGCACAAACCCGTGTCCCCCACATCAGCAGGCGGACTCTCAACCACTGTGCCACCAGGAAAGCCCACTACAGGTCTTTTTTAAATTGAAGTATAGTCGATATACAATATTGTGTTAGTTTCACAGCAAAGTGATTCAGTTATATATATGTATATATATATATATATATTCTTTACATATATATATTCTTTACATATATATATTCTTTACATATATATATTCTTTACATATATATATTCTTTACATATATATATTCTTTACATATATATATTCTTTACATATATATATTCTTTACATATATATATTCTTTACATATATATATATATTCTTTTTCAGATTCTTTTCCATTATAGGTTGTTATAAGACATTGAATATAGTTCCCTTACTCTACAGTAGGTCCTTGTTTATCTGTTTTATATATAGCAGCATGTATCTGTTAATCCCGAACTCCTAATTTATCCCTCTTCCCGCTTTCCCACTTGATAACCATAAGTTTGTTTTCTGTCTGTGAATCTGTTTCTCTTTTGTAAATAAGCTCATTTGTATCACTTTTTAAGATTCCACATATAAGTGATATCATATGCTATTTGTCTTTCTCTGACTCACTTCGCGCTAGTGTGATATCTTTACATCCATCCATGTTGCTGTAAATGGCATTATTTCGTGTTTTTATGGCTGAGTAATATTCCATTGTACATATATACCACATCTTCCTTATCCATTCATCTGTTGATGGATACTTAGGTTGCTTCCATGTATTGGCTATTGTAAATAGTACTGCAATGAATACTGCGGTGCATGTATCTTTTCTAAGTATGGTTTTCTCTGGATATATGCCCCAGGAGTGGGATTGCTGGATCATATGGTAGCTCTATTTTTAGTTTTTCAAGGAACTTCCATACTGTTCTCCATAGTGGCTTCACCAATTTACATTCCCACCAACAGTGTAGGAGGGTCCCCTTTTCCCTACACCCTCTCCAGCATTCATTCTTTGTAGATTTTTTGATGATGGCCATTCTGGCAGGTGTGAGGTGATAAGACTCCTCACTGTAGTTCTGATTTGCATTTTCTAATAATTAGCAATGTTGAGCATTTTTCATATGCCTGTTGGCCATCTGTATGTATTCTTTGGAGAAATGTCTGTTTAGGTCTTCTGCCCATTTTTCGATTGGTTTGTTTGTTTTTCTGTTATTGAGCTGTATGAGCTGTTTGTATATTTTGGAAATTAAGCCCTTGTCAGTTGCTTCGTTTGTAAATATGGTGGCATGTGGGATCTTAGTTTCCCAACCAGGGCACGCTCCCTGCATTGGAAGCATGGATCCTTACCACTGGAATGCCAGGGAAATCCCTGAAAATGTTTTATATCTTGATCTGGAGATTATATATATATATATATATACACACACGCTCTGTGGCATATAGGATCTTACCAGGCCAGGACTCAAACCTGTGTCCCCTGCATTTGCAGGTGGATTCTTAACCACTGCACCACCAGAGAAGCTCCATTCTAACTTTTAAATCTCAAATATAACTCAATCAAATTCAATAGAGCAAAACAAATCTAGAATTTTAAATGATTAACTATACCGTAGTTCTGTGTAAAATTCATAGATGATCAAAAGTAGACAGATTTAAAATCCTCTCCCCAGTATTTTCAGTGTACTTACAAAATGTCCATCACATTGAATGAAACACCACAAAACCAACTGCATTACACCTTTCATTTGCCCTGTGTGTATAATTAAATTCAATAAAATATAAAACTACAATGAAATCCTTCTACAACATTAGCAGGTCACCCTCAAACAACTTGACCTACACATGACTTGTCTAGCCAAGACAACCTATCTTTCACAAATCAATCCTCCCCTCTTCTCTCCCCATAATACTCCATAAGCAGCAACAACTAGGGAGAAAAAAAATATCTAGTAATAAAGAATCAGAAGTCCCTGCTATACATTCAGGAAATTCAAATGAAAACCTGATTGTAATCTTAAATATAACACTATTTATATTCAGGGAAAAGAAAGAAACAAGATATGTACCTTTTCTATCAAGAGATATTTCAGATGGCAAAAAGTTTCAGGTGGAAGAGAATATTAGATTATGATTTAAATAGTAATTCCTCGCCCCACCCGGCCACCAGAGCCAAGCCCAAGGTCCCGCCATGGAGCCCCACTCGCTCGCTGACTCGGGCCTGGAGCCGCCGGCCGCACGCCTCTGAGCCCCTCGGCGTTCTTGGAATATGAAAACAAGCCTGGACGACCTAGCAGGCCACCCTCACCAAAGCAGAATGTGAGGAAGAATATTGACTTTGAGCCTCTCTCCACCATCACACTCATCCTGGAAGACAGACCAGCAAATCTCTCAGCAAAGCCAGCTGAAGAAGCTCAGTAACACAGGCAACAGTATGAAGAAACGGTGGTTCCAGCCAAAAAAATGAGAGTTGAAAGAAGCTCAGAGAAGGAAAAAGCAGCTAGAAGAAAGATGCAGATTAGAAGAAAGTATTGGAAACGCCGTCCTCACTTGGAATAATGAGATTTTGCCTAACCGGTGGCAGGGAATCCCTCCCAGTGTGAGAGGCAAAGTCTGGAGCTTAGCCATTGGCAATGAGTTAAACATCACCCCGGAGCTCTCTGACATCTGTCTTGCCCAAGCCAAGGAGCAGGGGTGGTCCTTTAGTACGGGAGGCTCTGAAGTGGAGAATGAAGATGCTGGTTTTTCAGCAGAAGACAGAGAAGCCAGTCTGGAGTTTATTAAACTAGACATTTCCAGAACATTCCCTAATCTCTGCATTTTCCAGCAAGGTGGCCCGTATCAAAACATGTTGCACAGCATTTTGGAAGCTTACACTTGTTACCGACCGGATGTGGGTTATGTTCAGGGAATGGCCTTCATAGCAGCCGTGTTGATCTTGAACTTACTGTAGATGCCTTCATTGCTTTTTCCAATCTTTTGAATAAACCCTGTCAAATGGCTTTTTTCCAAGTGGACCACGGCCTTATGTTGACTTATTCTGCTGCGTTTGAGGTATTTGTTGAAGAAAATTTGCCAAAATTATTTGCTCATGGGCTTCCCTGGTAGCGCAGTGGTTGGGAGTCTGCCTGCCGATGCAGGGGACACGGGGTCGTGCCCCGGTCTGGGAAGATCCCACATGCTGCGGAGCGGCTGGGCCCGTGAGCCATGGCTGCTAAGCCTGCGCGTCCGGAGGCTGTGCTCCGCGACGAGAGAGGCCACAACAGTGAGAGGCCCGCGTACCGCAAAAAAAAAATTAAAAAAATAAACAACAAAATTATTTGCTCATTTCAAGAAAAACAACTTAACTCCAAACATCTACCTAATTGATTGGCGACAAAAGGCTTACTTCTAGAAGGTAAAGTCCGAACGTCATCTGAAACAAGGCTCAGTCCCTTAAATAAAGCCGATTTGTCTGCACTATAGACAAATCTTGGGAGCAAGCCTTTGGGACTCTCGGCGTTTGTTGCTTCTGTCCCAAACCCTGAGACTGTTCTGACACTGCTGAATTCTCGCTGGGAACAAGGTTTTGGAGGTGAGAGCTCATAGCTGAGGCCACAAGTGCTGGTGTCACTGTGGAATAGTACACACATCAGGCCATGAAGTGGCTGCTGGCGGGGGTGCTGGGCTGGCCTGTCTAGCTGTGCCAGGCAGGAGTGTTTGGGGCCTGCCTTAAAGGCCACCTTAATTTAACCAAAAAATGATTTCTCCACAACAGGAACACTCAACTCTTGCATAGGCTGTCCCTCTGCACCCCTGTTGGTGCACCTGTGCTGTAATTTGACTGTGAACCCTGAACTCGCAGACTCCCAGGCCTGGGGCCTGTGACCCCTGGGGAGGGGGTGTTAGGAGAGGATCACATGGGACCAGAGTCTTCAGCTTCTACCTTATCTATTTTAGGCCCCCAAGTTAGATTCTTATGATTCCAGGCTAAAGGGAAGTTTGGAAAACACTGTCCTAGAATAGTGTCTTTTAAACTTTTTTCACCCTGACTTGAAAAAGGAAATACATTTTATGTTGTGACCCCCCTGCAAAAAAAATAGTAATTCCTCATTTCATTTTAAAGGATACAAACCATTACATGTTATACGGTGATGAGATTTAACTACTCACTATTAACCGAGTAAAATTTGACTCATCTAGATCCAGCACCTATAAAATATATTAAAAACTGACATGATGTGACATGATGTGCATATATTACTTTCCCTGGTCATTTAATTGAGCTCTTGTCCTCCTGTTCTACAGGCAAGGAATTTCGTCCAGTTCTCACAACACTACCTTACAAATTTAGGTTACTGCTCACAAAAGGACAATGGACATCATTGAAAATCTCAGAGTAAAAAGTTCTGAAAACACTTTCCTCCACAAAAGCAATGAGAACACTAGCAAAAACTGTCAAAATCAACTTTCTCAAAATGCTAGAAATTAACCAATGACTTGCAGCCATCTAGGGAATGATTATTCAAGGAAAAGAGCTGAATCCCAGTAAAAACAATGAGCTTTGTGGCATTTTAATTTCCCTGTGCTCATCTGCCCATCCCCAGGTACACAGGAATCTTGAAAAACAACAGCCACAACCAAGTCTGGCAGTCCAAGAAGTTGGAGTTCCCAGAGAAGGGTCATTATTGGACATGAAAGACTTCACATGTAAGGCTGTTATTATTGAACTTACTCAGAGCTCACCAGTACAAAAAGTGGTCTCCCCCCCCCAAGACAATCTATCAATACCAACCAGAGACAGTTGTTGAACATAACTCTTAAAACTCAACAATAAAAAAAGGAACCCATTAATAGACAGGCAAAAGATCTTAACAGATATCTCACCAAAGAAAATAAACAGATGGAATAAAAGCATATGAGAAGATGCTTAACATGATAATGCATTAGGGAATTGCAAATGAAAACAATTAGAAATCACTATATACCTATAAGAATGCCAAAAATCCAAAACATTAATAACACCAAATGCTGGTGTAGATGTGGAGCAACAGGAACGTTCATTCGTTGCTGGTAGAAATGCAAAATGGCACAGCAACTTTGGAAGATACTTCGGCAGTTTTTCTTTTTACAAAACTAAAATACTCGTACCATAAGACCCAGCAGTTGTGCTCCTTGATATTTACCCAAAGGAACTGAAAACTCACATCCACACAAAGCTTGCACATGGATGCTCATAGCAGCTTGATTCACAATTGCCAAAACTTGGAAGCAAGCAAGATGCGCTTCAGCAGGTGGACAGATGAATTGTGGTACATCAATACAATGAAATTTTATTCAAGGCTTAAACGAAATGTCTTTTCATAGCATGACAGCTCATGTTGAAACCTTAAATGCATATTACTAAGTGAAAGAAACCAATGTGAAAAGGCTACATACTATATGATTTCAACCATATGATATTCTGCAGAGGTAAAACTATGAAGACAATAAAAAGATCAGAAGTTGCCAGAGGTTGGGGGATGGGGTGAGAAGGATGAATCAACAGAGCACAGAGGATTTTTAGGGCCGTGAAACTATTCTGTATGATACTAAAATGGTGAATATATGTCATTGTCCTTGTGTCAAAACCCATGAAATACAAAACGCCAAGAGTGAACACCAGGACTTCCCTGGCAGTACAATGGTTAAGACTTCACTTTCCAATGCAGGGGGTGTGGATTTGATCCCTGGTCAGGAAGCTAAGATCCCACATGCCTCCTGGCCAAAAAACCAAAACATAAAATAGAACAATATTGTAACAAATTCAATAAAGACTTTAAAAACGGTCCACATCAAAAATAACTTAAAAAAAAAAAGAGTGGACACAAACTGTAAACTATGGACTTTGAGTGATAATGATGAGTCAATGTAGGTTCATCAATCAAAGCAAATGTACGCTGGGTGCAGGATGTTGACAGTGAGGAGGCTGTGCATATGTGGAAACACAGGGTATATGGGAACTCTGTATGTTCCACTCAGTTAATAATACCAAACAATTAAGGAAGAAGTAGCATTAACTCCTCACAGACTTTTTTTTTTTTTAATAAAAAGGACGAAACACTTTCCATCTCACTTTATGACACCAACAATACCAAAATCATACAAAGCCACTACAGGGGAAAAGAAAATTAGAGAACCACAATATTCTCCCAAAATTAGCCATAAACATTCTTAACAAAACATAGGAAATCTGACTTGGCAATATAAAAATAATTATAGTAATAATAACACATAATAATGGAGTTTATTCCAGCTATGCAAAGTAGGCTTCACAGTTAAAAATCAATGTAATTCTCCATATTAATGGAATAAAGAAGAAAATCATATGATAACCTCAACTGATACAGAAAACCACTCAACAGAATTCAACATCTCTTAGTGATGAAAACTCTCAGCAAAATAGGGAATGAAAGGGAATTTCCTCAACCTGATGAAGAACAACTATGAAACAGCTGTAGTTTTCATCATACTTAATGGAGACAGACTGAACATTTTATCGCCAAGACCAGGAATAAGGCAAAGATGTACCGTCACTTCTATTAAACATCATATTGAAGGTCCAAGATGATGCAATAAAGGTAGATAGATAGATAGATAAAAGACATATATATTGGAAAGAAAGAAGTAAAACATCACAGATAAATTTTTTTTTTTCTTTTTTGCGGTACGCATGCCTCTCACTGTTGTGGGCCTCTCCCGTTGCGGAGCACAGGCTCTGCACATGCAGGCTCAGCGGCCATGGCTCACGGGCCTAGCTGCTCCACGGCATGTGGGATCTTCCCGGACCGGGGCACAACCCGTGTCCCCTGCATTGGCAGGCAGACTCTCAACCACTGCGCCACCAGGGAAACCTGAAAGCATTCTTAAATACTAGCAATTAGCAAAAAATTAAAGGAAAACAAAATTTGCAATATTATCAAGAAAAATGAACTACTCTGGGATGAATTTAACAAAATTTCTGCAAGACCTATACAAGAAAAACTACAAAACACTACTGAGAGAATTTAAAGATGATGCAAACAAATCAAAGATACCACATGACTGAAAAACTCATATTTCTTACTGAGATAATTACCAACTTATTGGTCTAACACAGATTCAGGGTACTCCCAAACAGGTTTTTGTAGAAATTGACAAGTTGATTCTAAAACTTACAAGGGAAAGGGCCAACAATCACCAAGATGTCTTAAAGAAACATAAAAAGCTAAAAGAGTGACACTGAAAGGATCTAGATGGTGGAGTAGAAGGACATGCTTTCACTCCCTCTTGTGAGAACACCACAATCACAACTAACTGCTGAACAATCATCGACAAGAAGACACTGGAACTCACGAAGAAAGATACCCCACATCCAAAGACAAGGAGAAGCCACGTAAGACGGTAGGAGGGGCGCAATCACAATAAAATCAAAACCCGTAACTGATGGCTGTATGACTCACAAACTGGAGAACACTCAGACCACAGAACTCCACCCACTGGAGTGAAGGTCCTGAGCCTCACATCAAGCTGCCCAACCTGAGGGTCCGGCAACAGGAGGAGAAATTCCTAGAGTATCAGACTTTGAAGACTAGTGGGATTTGATTGCAGCACTTTGACAGGACTGGGGGAAACAGAGACTCCACTCTTGGGGGGCACACACAAAGTAGTGTGCGCATTGGGACGCAGGGGAAGGAGTGGTGACTCCATAGGAGACTGAACCACACCTACCTGCTGCTGTTGGAGGGTCTCCTGCAGAGTCAGGGGGTGGCTGTGGCTCACTGTGAGGACAAGGACACTGGCAGCAGAAGTTCTGGAAAGTACTCCTTGGCGTGAGCCCTCCCAGAGTCCACCATTAGCCCCACCAAAGAGCCTGGGTAGGCTCCAGTGTTGGCTCGCTTCAGGCCAAACAACCAACAGGGAGGAAACCCAGCCCCACCCATCAGCAGACAAGAGGATAAAGTTTTACTGAGCTCTGCCCACCAGAGCAACACCCAGCTCTACCCACCACCAGTCCCTCCCACCAGGAAACTTGCACAAGCCTCTTAGATAGCCTCATCCACCAGAGGACAGAGAGCAGAAGCAAGAACTACCATCCTGCAGCCTGTGGAAGGAAAACCACATTCACAGAAAGACAAGATGAAAAGGCAGAGGGCTATGTACCAGATGAAGGAACAAAATAAAACCCCAGAAAAACAACTAAATGAAGTGGAAATAGGTAACCTACCAGAAAAAGTATTCAGAATAATGATAGTGAAGATGATCCAGGACCTTGGAAAAAGAATGGAGGCAAAGATCGAGAAGATGCAAGAAGTGTTTAACAAAGATCTACAAGAATTAAAGAACAAACAAACAGAGATGAACAATACAATAATGAAATGAAAAATACACTAGAAGGAATCAATAGCAGAATAACTGAGGCAGAGAACAGATAAGAGACCTGGAAGACAGGTTGGTGGAATTCACTGCTGCGGAACAGAATAAATAAAAAAGAATGAAAATAAATGAAGACAGCCTAAGAAACCTCTGGGACAACATTAAAGCCAACAACATTCGCATTATAGGGGTCACAGAAGGAGAAGAGAGAGAAAGGACCCAAGAAAATATTTGAAGAGATTATAGTCGAAAACTTCCCTAACATGGGAAAGGAAATAGACACCCAAGTCCAGGAAGTGCAGAGTCCCATACAGGATAAACACAAGGAGAAACACAACGAGACACATACAAATCAAATTGACAAAAATTAAAGACAAAGAAAAATTATTGAAAGCAGCAAGGGAAAATCGACAAATAACATAGAAGGGAACTCCCATAAGGTTAACAGCTGATTTCTCAGCAGAAAGTCTACAAGCCAGAAGAGAGTGGCATGATATACTTAAAGTGATGAAAGAGAAGAACCTACAACCAAGATTACTCTACCTGGCAAGGATCTCATTCAGAGTCAATGGAGAAATCAAAAGCTTTACAGACAAGCAAAAGCTAAGAGAATTCAGCACCACCAAACCAACTCTACAACAAATGTTAAAGGAACTTCTCTAAGTGGCAAACACAAGAGAATAAAAGGACTTACGAAAACAAACCCAAAACAATAAAGAAAATGGTAATAGGAACATACATATCGGTAATTACCTTAAAAGTGAATGGATTCAATGCTCCAACCAAAAGACACAGGCTCAGTGAATGCATAGAAAAACAAGACCCGGGCTTCCCTGGTGGCGCAGGGGTTGAGAGTCCACCTGCCGATGCAGGGGACACAGGTTCATGCCACAGTCCGGGAAGATCCCACATGCCGCAGAGCGGCTGGGCCCATGAGCCATGGCCGCTGAGCCTGCGCGTCTGGAGCCTGTGCTCCGCAACGGGAGAGGCCACAACAGTGAGAGGCCCGCGTACCGCAAAAACAAAAAAAAAACAAGACCCATATATATGCTGTCTACAAGAGACCCACTTCAGACCTAGGGACACATACAGACTGAAAGTGAGGGGATGAAAAAAATATTCCATGCAAATGGAAATCGAAAGAAGGCTTGAGTAGCAATACTCATATCAAATAAAATAGACTTTAAAATAAAGAATGTTATAAGAGACAAGAAAGGACACTAAATAATGATCAGGGATCAATCCAAGAAGAAGATATAACAATTATAAATATATATGCACCCAACATAGGAGCACCTCAATACATAAGGCAACTGCTAACAGCTATAAAAGAGGAAATCGACAGTAACACAATAATAGTGGGAGATTTTAACACCTCACTTACACCAATGGACAGATCATCCAAACAGAAAATTAATAAGGAAACATAGGCTTTCATGACACAATAGACCAGATAAGATGTAATTGATATTTATAGGACATTCCATCCAAAAACAGCAGACTACACTTTTTTCTCAAGTGCGCACAGAATATTCTCCAGGACAGATCACATCTTGGGTCACAAATCAAGCCTCAGTAAATTTAAGAAAATTGAAATCATATCAAGCATCTTTTCTGACCACAATGCTATGAGACTAGAAATCAATTACAGGGAAAAAAACGTAAAAAACACAAACACATGGAGCCTAAACAATACGTTACTAAATAACCAAGAGATCACTGAAGAAATCAAAGAGGAAATCAAAAAATACCTAGAGACAAATGACAATGAAAACACGACGATCCAAAATCTATGGGATGCAGCAAAAGCAGTGCTAAGAGGGAAGTTTATAGCTATACAAGTCCACCTCAAGAAACAAGAAAAATCTCAAATAAACAATCTAACCTTACACCGAAAGCACCTAGAGAAAGAAGAACAAACAAAACCCAAAGTAAGCAGAAGGAAAGAAATCATAAAGATTAGAGCAGAAATAAAAGAAATAGAAATAAAGAAAACAATAGCAAAGATCAATAAAACTAAAAGATGGTTCTTTGAGAAGATAAACAAAATTCATAAACCATTAGTCAGACTCATCAAGAAAAAGAGGGAGGGCTTCCCTGGTGGCGCAGTGGTTGAGAGTCCACCTGCCGATGCAGGGGACATGGGTTCGTGCCCCGGTCCAGGAAGATCCCACATGCCGCAGAGCGGCTGCACCCATGAGCCATGGCCGCTGAGCCTGCGCGTCCAGAGCCTGTGCTCCGCAACGCGAGAGGCCACAACAGTGAGAGGCCCACGTACGGCAAAAAAAAAAAAAAAAAAAGAAAAGGAAAAAAAAGAAAAAGAGGGAGAGGACTCAAATCAATAAAATTAGAAATGAAAGAGAAGAAGTTACAACAGACACCGCAGAAATACAAAGCACCCTAAGAGATTACTACAAGCAACTCTATGACAATAAAATGGACAACCTGGAAGAAATGGACAAATCCTTAGAAAGGTATAACCTCCCAAGACTGAACAGGAAGAAACAGACTAATGACAAATAATGAAATTGAAACTGTGATTAAAAATCTTCCAACAAACAAAAGTCCAGGACCAGATGGCTTCACAGGTGAATTCTATCAAACATTTACAGAAGAGCTAACACCCATCCTTCTCAAACTCTTCCAAAAAATTTTAGAGGAAGGAACACTCCCAAACTCATTCTATGAGGCCACCATCACCCTGATACCAAAACCAGACAAAGACACTACAGAAAAAGAAAATTACAGACCAATATCACTGATGAATATAGACGCAAAAATCCTCAACAAAATACTAGCAAACAGAATCCAACAACACACTAAAAAGATCATACACCATGATCAAGGGGGATTTATCCCAGGGATGCAGGGATTCTTCAACATACGCAAATCAATCAATGTGATACACCGTATTAACAAACTGAAGAATTAAAAACCATATGATCATCTCAGTAGATGCAGAAAAAACTTTTGACAAAATTCAACCCCCATTTATTATAAAAACTCTCCAGAAAGTGGGCATAGAGGGAACCTACCTCAACATAGCGCGTCCGGAGCATGTGCTCCACAATGGGAGAGGCCACAGTAGTGAGAGGCCCGCGTACCGCAAAAAAAAAAAATGCACAGAAATCTCTTGCATTCCTATACATTAATGATGAAAAATCTGAAAGAGAAATTAAGAAAACACTGCCATTTACCATTGTAACAAAAAGAATAAAATACCTAGGAATAAACCTACCTATGGAGACAAAAGACCTGTATGCAGAAAACTATAAGACTCTGTTGAAAGAAATTAAAGATGATACCAACAGATGGAGAGATATACCATGTTCTTGAATTGGAAGACTCAATATTGTGAAAATGACTATACTACCCAAAGCAATCTACAGATTCAATGCAATCCCTATCAAGTTACCAATGGCATTATTTACATAATTAGAACAAAAAATCTTAAAATTTGTATGGAGACACAAAAGACCCCAAATAGCCAAAGCAGTCTTGAGGGAAAAAAACGAAGCTGGAGGAATCAGACTGCCTGACTTCAGGCTCTACTACAAAGATACAGTAATCAAGACAATACGGTACTGACACAAAAACAGAAACATAGATCAATAGAAAAGGATAGAAAGCCCAGAGATAGACCCATGCACCTGTGGTCAACTAATCTATGACAAAGGAGGCAAGGATATACAATGGAGAAAAGACAGTCTCTTCAATAGTGGTGCTGGGAAAACTGGACAGCTACATGTAAAAGAATGAAATTAGAACACTCCCTAACACCATACATAAAAATAAACTCAAAATGAATTACAGACCTAAATGTTAGACTGGACACTATAAAACTCTAAGAGAAGACCATAGGAAAACCACTTTTTGACATAAATCACAGCAAGATCTTTTTTGATCCACCTCCTAGAGTAATGGAAATAAAACCAAGAATAAACGGGACCTAATGAAACTTAAAAGCTTTTGCAAAGCAAAGGAAACTACAGACAAGACGAAAAGACAACCCTCAGAATGGGAGAAAATATTTGCAAATGAATCAACGGACAAAGGATTAATCTCCAAAATATATAAACAGCTCATGCAGCTCAATATTAAAAAAACAAACAACCCAATCAAAAAATGGGCAGAAGACCTAAATAGACATTTCTCCGAACAGGACATACAGATGGCCAAGAAGTACATGAAAAGCTGCTCAACATTACTAATTATTAGAGAAATGCAAATCAAAACTACAATGAGGTCTCACTTCACACCAGTTAGAATGGACATCATCAGGAAATCTACAAACAACAAATGCTGGAGAGGGTGTGGAGAAAAGGGAACCCTCTTGCACTGTTGGTGGGAATGTCAATTGATACAGCCACTGTGGAGAACAGTATGGAGACTCCTTAAAAAACTAAAAATAGAATTACCGTATGACCCAGCAATCCTACTACTGGGCATATACCCAGAGAAAACCATAATTCAAAAAGACACATGCACCCTAGTGTTCATTGCAGCACTATTTACAATAACCAAGTCATGGAAGCAACCTAAATGCCCATCAACAGACAAATAGATAAAGAAGATATGGTGCATATATACAATGGAATATTACTCAACCATAAAAAGGAATGAAATTGGGTCATTTGTATAGATGTGGATGAATCTAGAGACTGTCATACAGAGTGAAGTAAGTCAGAAAGAGAAAAACAAATATCATATATTAACGCATATATGTGGAACCTAGAAAAATGGTACAGATGAACCGGTTTGCAGGGCAAAAATTGAGACACAGATGTAGAGAACAAACGTATAAACACCAAGGGGGGAAAGCAGTGGCGGGTGGGAGTGGTGGTGTGATGAACTGGGAGACAGGGATTGACATGTATACACTGATGTGTATAAAATGGATGACTAATAATAAATAAAAGAGGGACACTACTAGATATTAAGTATTACAGACTTAGAGAATTATTATACCTAATTTCAAAACAGTATATGGCAGCAGCATAAGGGATAGCCATATAAATCAGCAGAATAGTGAGTCCAGGAATAGAATAATGCACATTAGGTTGATTGATTCTCAAGAAAGGTGCCGAGGTATTTCAGAACTTCCTTCAGCATTCCTTATAGTGAAGACCTGCAGGCAGAAAATTCTCTAAGTTTTTACTTATCTAAAACATGCTTTATTTGGGGACTTCGCTGGTGGTCCAGTGGTTAAGACTCTGTGCTTACCCTGCAGGGGGCACGGGTTCAATCCCTGGTGAGGGAACTAAGATCCCATATGCTATGTGGCACAGCCAAAAAAATAAATAAAGCATGCTTTATTTGACCTTCATTCTCAAAAGATATTTTTGCTGAAGAGAGAATGAAGGTTTACAAGGGTTTGGTTTGGTTTTTTTTTTTTCCTTCTCAATACTTTAAAGACATCATTCCTTTGGTTTCTGGCCTCTGCTGTTTATGAGAAAAATGAATGCCAATTCATACTGTTCTGTTCTATAAGTAATGTGTCATTTTACCCTAGATGCTTTAAATATTTTCTCTTAATCTTGGTTTTCAAACAGTTTGACTACAATCTCAAGCCTTGCTGTCATTTTCTTTGTATTTGCCCTGCTTTTTGTTGCACTCTGTAAATTTATGTCTTTCACCTCATTTAGTAAATTTTCATTGTCTCTTCATATTCTTATTATTGTTTTGCCCCTCTTTTGGCTTCTTATTCTGGCACTCAAATTAGGTGTGTATTAGATATCTTGATATTGTTCCATGTGTCACTGAGGCTCTGTTCACTTTTTTTTTAATTGGAGTATAGTTGATTTACAATGTCATGTTAGTTTCAGGTATACAGCACAGTGATTCAGATTAATATACATACATATATATGTGTATACATTTCTTTTTCAGATTCTTTTCCCTTATACAAAATACTGAGTATAGTTCCCATCTGTTCACTTTTGATTAGTCTTTTTTCTGTTGTCTTCACATTGGATCTATTGGTCTGTCTCCAAGTTCACTAACTCTCCTGTTACGTGAATCTGCTGTTAAGCACATCTACTGATTTGGGGGGTGGGGGGTGCTGTTTTTTTCAACTCTAGAATTCCCCACCACTTTTTTTTTTTTAATAAATGTATTTATTTATCTATCTTTGCCTGAATTGGGTCTTTGTTGCTGAGCGCAGGCTTTCTCTAGTTGCCCTGAGCGGGGGCTACCCTTCGTTGTGGTGCGCAGGCTTCTCATTGTGGTGGCTTCTCTTGTTGCGAAGCACGGGTTCTAGGTGCACAGGCTTCAGTAGTTGTGGTGCACAGACTTAACTGCTCCACAGCATGTGGGATCTTCCTAGACCAGGGTTCAAACCTGTGTCCCCTACATTGGCAGGCAGGTTCTTAACCACTGCGCCACCAGGGAAGTCCCACACCACTTCTTAAAAATAGTTTCTACTTCTCTGGTGAGATTTCCTATTTCTTAATTTATCACAACAAATTTCCCTTTATATTATTGAGCATACTTCTGATGTCTGCTTCTGATGTCTGATGTCTGAGCCTGCGTGTCCAGAGCCTGTGCTCTGCAACGGGAGAGTCCACAACAGTGAGAGGCCCGCGTACCGCAAAAAAAAAAAAAAAATTAACACAAAATAGATCAGAGATCTAAATACAAAAGCTGAAACTATAAATCCCAGAAAGAAAATCTTTGTGACCTTGAGGTAGACAAAGATTTCTTATGACACAAAATGCATCAATCATGAAATTATAAACGGATAAACTGGACTTCATCAAAATTAAAAACTTCTCCTCTAGAACAGACATCATTAAACAATGAAAATGCAAGTCTCAGACTAGAAGATATTCTGAACATGTGTAATTGACCAAGTACTTTTATACAGAATATATAAGGCACTTTTTTTTTTTTTTTTTGGCGGTACGTGGGCCTCTCACTGCTGTGGCCTCTCCCGTTGCGGAGCACAGGCTCCGGACGCGCAGGCCCAGCAGCCATGGCCCACGGGCCCAGCCACTCCGCGGCATGTGGGATCCTCCCGGACCGGGGCACGAACCCGCGTCCCCTGCATCGGCAGGCGGACTCTCAACCACTGCGCCACCAGGGAAGCCCCTAAGGAACTTTTATATCTCAATAAAAAGAAGACAAGCCAGTTCTTAAATTGGCAAAAGATTTGGAAAGACACATCCTGAACACTACCTGAATACCCAATGAACACATAAAAAAATGGTCAATGTCATTAGACACCAGTAAAGTACAAATTAAAACCACAAAGAGATGTAAATATCCACTAGAACAGTTAAAATTCAAATAATTAATAGTTCCAAGTGTTGACAAGGGTATGGAGAATTGCAACTCTCATACATTCCCAAAGGGAACATAAAATCATATAAATACTTTGGAAAACAGTTTCACAGTTTCTTATAAAATTGAACAATTACTGTGTGATCCAGCAATTCCACTTCCTAGATACTTAACCCAAAGATTGCATACAAATGTTCACAGCAGCTTTATTTATAATGGCTTCAAACTGGAAACAATCCAAATGTCAATCAACGTATGAATGGATAAATTATAATATATAAATATAGATACAGAAACACCAGGGAATTCCTTGGTGGTCCAGTGGTTAGGACTCTGCGCTTCCACTGCAGGGGGCACAGGTTCCATCCCTGGGTGGGGAACTAATATCCCGCAACACATGCGGCGCAGCAAAAAAAAAAAAAAAAAGAATTTCATTCCATAGAAATACCATAATACTGATGCACACTAAAATAGGAGTTAATGTCAAAAACATAATACTAAGAAACCAGATACAAAACAGTACATACTGTATAATTTCATTTATATGACATTAGAGAAAGTCAAAACAAATCTATAAAGTCAAAAAGCACAATAGTGGTTGCCTAGGGTTGGAGGGGAAGGGATAGAAAATGACTGAAAATGGGACAAGAGAACTTACTGGGGTAAAGGGAGAGAATGGGGAAGAAGCTATATCTGAGAAGAACTGATCAAGAATTTTACAAAACTGGTAAAAATATATCAAGCCATGATTCAACCCTACAAAAGGATAAACAGTATGCATTATAAAAAATATATAAGCCTAGGCACATCATAATAAAACTACTGAAAATCTAAAAGAGAAAGGCTTAAACGGAGTCCAAGAGGTAAGTTCCTTTTAAAGGTGTAGAAGTAAGTCTGATAGCTAACTTGTAAGGAAAAACAGTAGAGACCAGAAGACTATTGGTTTTCCCATCCCTTTGAGGGTGTAATTCCAACTATCGATCCATAACTGACAAAACTACCCTTCATCAATGGAGGTGAAATGAAGACTTTTTTCAGATATATGAAAAATTATGAGACTCTGTCCTCAACAAATCCATATTCAAATAAATACTGAAGGGCATTCTTCAGGCAGAAGGAAAATGATCCCACCAATGGAAGGTAGGAGAGGAAGGAATGAAAAGTCACAAAAAAAAGGTGAATCTACAATAACGGTAACGTCATAGGGGATTTTAAACATCTAGAAAATTAAAATATAAAATAATAGCAAAATATGAAAACATGAGTGTAAATGTAAGGCAATGATAGATTTGATAAATCAAGAATATAGAACAGAGGGGGGAAATGAAATTATTTTAAAAATCAATCCAACAAAAAGCAAAAAAGAAAAAAAATGAGACAAATAATAAGATGGTAAATATCAAATCAACATATTTTTAATTGTTAATATGTTAGTAATTATATTAAAAAAAGAAGGGCCAGGGACTTCCCTGGTGGTCCAGTGGGTAAGACTCGGCGTTCCCAATGCAGGGGGCCCAGGTTCTATCCCTGGTCGGGGAACAAGATCCCACATGCATGCCACAACTAAGAGTCTGCATGCCACAACTAAAAGATCCCGCATGCCGCAACTAAGACCTGGCACACCCAAAATAAATAAATAAATAAATAAATTTAAAAAAAAAAAAAGAAGGGCCAATTGCAGGGATCTGATTTCTAACCACTTGACTCTTCAGGACCCCAAGACCTCATCTCTTGAGGCTGTATGCCTCTAAAACTCAAGCCTCGGGACTTGCCTGGTGGCACAGTGGTTAAGAATCCGCCTGCCAATGCAGGGGACACGGGTTCGATCCCTGGTCCAGAAAGATCCCACATGCCGTGAAGCAACTAAGCCCATTCGGCCCAACTACTGAGCCTGCACTCTAGAGCCCACGAGCCACGACTACTGAAGCCTGCGCCCCTAGAGCCTGTGCTCCGCAACAAGAGAAGCCACCGCTTGCCACAGCTAGAGAAAGCCCGTGCACAGCAACGAAGACCCAATGCAGCCAAAAATAAATTAATTAAAAAAAAACAAAACTCAAGCCTCTTTATTACTGAGACCTGTATCTCCTTACTCTCAGTATAGCAATTTGATCAGCCTGCAGGCTTACTGCTCTTTTCTTCCAGCACTTTGTTTCTGGACCCTGGGGACTTTACTTTTTTATATATATGTTTGTAGGAGAGGGTATTTTACGTTATCTTTTCCTCCATTATGCAAAAACAAAAAATCTTACCTGCCCAGTGTTCTTCTTTTAATTTATGTCTCACCAAGCAAGCACAGTAGTCATTTGCATTTTAAAGTATTTTATTGCTAATTGCTGTAGGGAACTAGGCAGTGACTAGCAAAAGTAATGAAGATGAAGAATGTATTAGGACAGCAATGACAAATTACCATACAAACTGAGAGGTTTAAAACAACAGAAATTTATCCTCTCTCAGTTCTGGAGATTAGAAGTCTGAAATCAAGGTAGCAGCAGGGCCATGCTCCCTCTGAGGACTTGAGAGAAGGCTCCCTCTTTCCCTCTTCTTAGTTTCTAGTGGTTGCCGAAAATCCTTTGTGTTCTTTGGTTTGCAGCTGCATAATTCCAATCTGTTTCCATCATCACATGGCCAGAATCTTCCCTCAGTGTGTGTGTGCTCTCTGTGTCTCTATTCAAATCTCCTTCTTCTTTCTCTTATAAAGATACCAGACACCGGATCAGGACCCACCCTAATCCAGTATGACCTCATCTTAACTTGGATAAAATCTTCAAAAACCTTATTTCCAAATAAAATCATATTCACAAATAACAAGGGTCAAAGACTTAAACATGTTTTGGGGCGGGGGGGGACACAATTCAACCCACACCAGAGACTGTCTCTAAATTTAAGAAGCTGTACAGAGTTCTAATAATTTCTATCCATATTCTGCAGGTCTGGGTTTCTGGAAGTCCCTTGGGCCTCCTGTTTGCTTCATTTCTCTGTGAGTAGTGCTTTTTAAATGACCCTAGCACTCTGAATTTACAACTCCTATAAAGCTCTCTCTACAAAAATTTATCTTTCCAGGTAACAGGCTTGATGGTGTAGTTAGAATAAATTCCTATCCTCCTTGAGGGCAGGGATCAAACCTTTATAATTCCCTAAAACCAGAATAGGGACTGATACCAATAAACTAGAAACCATTCAAGTTACCCTCGTTTCAGCTGTGTTATCTGTTTTTCATGGGACCTCCTGATTAGGTGATTACCTTTTAACTGAGCTCCTCTGCCATGTAAGAAAGATCTCCTTATGGCTTTTCCTCACACCCCACATCCTTGTTTTCCTCCGAGACTACTTGATTGACTTCTGAGAGCAGAACCACTTTACAAAATATGCATTAGTGAAATTGCATTCAGGTCATCATGCTTTACATTTTTGCTTGGTGTAGTATTTCCAAAGGAAACCACAACTTCTTTAAAAGAAGTTATATGATTACGACTTCGTGAATGCAAATCAGTCTTCCCCCAATATCCTTTTCTCAAGTGGTCGTTATCTATCCTCAGTGGTACATTAGCTATTGTGCTTTTTTTTTTATTAGAGTCGTCAGGGCTTATTTTATTTCATTTTATTTTATTTTTTTGGCCGCGCATGCCGCATCTTCGTTCCCCGACCAGGGATTGAACCCGCCTCCCCTGCACTGGAAGCATGGAGTCTTAACCACTGGACTGCCAGGGAAGTCCCTGTGCTCTTTTGTAAGGAGAAAAATTTTACCTTATTTATTCCTTCCAGGTTCTACCTCCATTTTGTTGTGTCCTTTGTATTTTCTTATAAAAATTATTTGAGGGGGCTTCCCTGGTGGTGCAGTGGTAGGGGGTCCGCCTGCCAATGCAGGGGGCGTGGGTTCGTGCCCCGGTCCGGGGGGATCCCGCGTGCCGCGGGGCGGCTGGGCCCGTGGGCCGTGGCCGCTGGGCCTGCGCGTCCAGAGCCTGTGCTCCGCGGCGGGAGAGGCCACAACAGTGAGAGGCCCGCGTACCGCAAAAAAAAATAAAATAAAATAAAAATTATTTGAAATATTCTAAAAGCAAAAATCAAGTAAAACTAACTCCTATATACCTATCATACAGCTTAAGAAATAACACATTGCCAAATACAGCTTAAACACACTATAAATTCTTCCTTAATGACATTCTTCCTCTCTTGCCCTCCTCCACTACAAGTAAATGCCACTAGTTATCTCCACAACTAATTACTACCTGGAAACTGATGTTTATGATCCCCACGTTCAATTTTATACTTTTAATAAATTATATTGTGTTCTACAACATATTTTTAAACTTTAATTTGGTATTATACCTGTTAGAGATTACTCTGCAATCTTTTTTTTGCTCAAACTATGACTGTGAGGTTCATCATACTGATACATATTTCACTTCATTATTTTAATACCTTCTTCACTTTTTCATTCTGAGAGTATGCAACCATTCCTATATTCATTCGTCTACTGATGGACATTAAGTTAGTTTCCATGTATTTGCAATTATAAACAATGCTATTTGAATAACCCATAAATGGATCACAACTAGTAGTTTTTTCCCTTTCTTTGAACAGCCTTATTGAGATATAATTCACATACCAGAAAATTTGCCTTTTAAATTGCACAGTTCAGTAGTTTTAGAATATTCACAACCTATGCAGCCATCACAAGTATCTAATTCCAAATATTTTCATCATGACCCCAAAACCCCATGTCTACTCCAAAAAAAAAAAAACCCCATACCCACTCCCCATTCTCCCCTGTCCCAGTGCCTGGCAACCACTAATTTACATTCTGTCTCTATGGATTGCCTATTCTGGATATTTTATGTAACCAGACTCATACAGTATGTGGCCTTTTGTGACTGGCTTCTTTCGCTAAGCATACGTCTTCAAGGTCCATCCATGTTGTAGCATGTACATTAATCTGATTGTAGTGATGATTTAATGGGTGTATCCATATGCCAAAACATATCAAACTATGAATTAATTATATGTAATTTGCTGTAGTTAATTATAACACAATAAAGCTGTCCAAAAAATAGGCAAAAGATTTTAATAATGCTCCACCAAAGGAGACATACATATAGAAAATAAATACATGAAAGATGCTCTACATCATTGGTCCTCAGAGAAATGCAATTAAAACTACAATGAGGGAATTCCCTTGTGGTCCAGTGGTTAAGAATTCGCCTTCCAATGTAGGGGATGTGGGTTGGATCCCTGGCTGGGGAACTAAGATCCCACATGCCGGGGGGGGGGGGGGGGGGGGGGGCAACTAAGCCTGTGTGCCGCAACTAGAGAAGCCCTTGTGCCACAACAGAGACCCAGCAGAGCCAAAATTTTTTAAAAAAAATTTTTTTAAACTACAGTGAAACATCAATATACACTGATAGAATGGAAGAGTTAAATTTAAACTACTAACATCATCAAGAGCTGATGTGAATGTAGAATAACTAGAACTGTCATGTGCTGTGGATAGGAAAACAAATGGAATAGCCACTTTGGAAAAAAGTTTGGCAGTATTTTAGAATGTTAAACATACACTTATCATATGACCTAGTAGTTTCATTCCTACGTAGTCACCCAGCAAAAATAAAGATCTACGACCTGTAGGCAAATGGTTAGAGCAGCTATATTGCTAATAGCCAAAGCCTGGAAACAACCCAAATGTCCATTAACTGGCTAATGGATAAACAGATTATGGTACATATGTATAATGGAGTACTACTCACACATAAGAAGGAATAAACTACTGATACATGCAACAACGTGGATGAATCTTAAATTCATTATGCTAAGTTAAAGAAGCCAGACATAAAAGGCATACAGAATTCCATTAACATGATGCTCTCAAAATGCAAACCTATAGTGGCAGATATCAGATCAGCAATTGCTAGAGGATAGGTATGGGGTCTGAGAATTGATAAAGGAGCATGACAGAACTTTATAAACTTACAGATTTCTATATCTTGATTATGGTGGTAGTTTACAACTGTTTACATTTATCAAAGCTCTAAGAACTATATTCCTAATAAAAGTGAATTTTACCATATGTAAATTAAGCTTCAATAAAACCGACTTTTTTAAAAAAGCAGCAGCCAGGAAAAAAAATAAAAGACATTACATACAGGAGAACAAAGATAAGAATGACTCCAAATATCTAACGAAAAACCTCCTCTCTCCCTGGATCAATAGATTTTGACTTACTGGGAGCTGGAAGGGAAGGTGAGGGCTGCGTTTGGTGGTCTTGGAGCCATGCAGTTTCCAAAACAGAAAAGTCTCCAAGATCCAGGTCTTCAGACCCTTTGAGCCACCGACCTCGCTGATAGTTCTGGACCCTTTGTCAGAGAAGTGCACATGTACACAAAGTTTTGTACTCAAGTTCCTCTCTCCTCCACTTCCCTACCCTCCAGTTCATCCCTGGATCTCTGCTCCCTGGGCTGAGGGTTTAGACTCATTAAAGGCAGTCCATTCACTCACATCAATTCTGTGACCCACAGTCGTTGTCACAGTATCTTAGCTCTGGAAGGTTCTCAGAAATCAACTTGGTTTACCCCTTCATCTTAAGGAGAAGCTTATGTTCTAGATGAAAAAAACTGCCTGAGGTCACATAGGGAATTAATATTTTTTTGGCACAAAACATGGTTCCTTTAAGATTAATTTTGCAGGTACATTCCCACACATTTTCTTTTGGGTGCACACAAATGCCCTCATGGGCTTCTCCCATGTGTTCTGTTTCTTTGTCTGTCTTTTCCTACTCATCTCCTACGTTTCCCTGTCCAAAACTGATTGTCATTTTGGGTCCAGTTCTCAGGCCCCTCCTTCTACGGTCACATGCCGCTACTCCCACTGTTCTCAAAACACTTAACCTTAAGCCCCAAGTGAGGCTGAGGTCAGAGCTGACTCTAAAGAGGAGTGGAGTAGTGGGGATTGATGCTTTGAAAGATGTGGAAGAAGAGACAAGATTCCAAACATCTAGGCAAGGAACTGGATGTGACAGAGGTAAGGAAGGAAAGGGCCAAGTCGGCCATAATACAAAACATGAGTCACACCTTTAAAGGAATATATATTAACTAAAAACATTTTCAAGTTAAAAAAACACTTACAGGGATTCTCTGGTGGTGCGGTGGTTGACAGTCCACCTGCCGATGCAGGGGACACGGGTTCGTGCCCTGGTCTGGGAAGATCCCACATGCCGCAGAGCGGCTGGGCCCGTGAGCCATGGCTGCTGAGCCTGCGCGTCTGGAGCCTGTGCTCTGCAACGGGAGAGGCCACAACAGTGAGAGGCCCGCGTACCGCAAAAATAAATCAATGAATTTAAAAAAATAAATTAAAAAAAAAAGTATGAAGGATCCAAGGGCCAAGAATAAATAAGGCAAAGAACAACTTGGTATAGGGAGTAAGGGAAGCAGTTAACCTATTGGATATTGACTTATTTTAGCACTAAAGTACTTAAAACACTGCTATATGTGCAGAGCTAGACACATGTGATAGACTAGAAAAGGTCAAAAACAAAACACATATATATTGAAGCTATATGGGAACATGACATTATCCAATTGGTGAGGAAAGGATGTCATATTTCAGGGGTTGGCAAAGTTTTTCTGTTAAGGGCCAGACAGTAATATATTAAGCTTTGAAGCCCATATAGTAAGTCTCTGTCACAACTACTCAACTCTGACGTTGTAGCACAAAAACAGCCAGACAACAAGTAAACAAATGGATGTGCCTGTGTTCCAACAGAATTTTATTTACAAAAACAGATGGTGAGCCAGATTTGGCCCATGAGCCAAGGTTTTCTCAACAGCAACGGAACAATGAAAGGGTTCTGGTAAAAGCTATTTATCACATCATACACAAACTAAGTTTCAGGTGAACTAAAGTTCTACTGTGAAAAAAATAATGCTTGACAATAGAAATTATATTCAGGACACGTTATTTTTTCACAATAAAAATTATTTTAGGGTTTCCCTGGTGGCGCAGTGGTTGAGGGTCCGCCTGCCGATGCAGGGGATGCAGGTTCGTGCCTGCGTACCGCGAAAAAAAATAAAATAAAATAAAATTATTTGAAATATTCTAAAATATTGGACGCGCTGGGCCTGCGCGTCCAGAGCCTGTGAAATTGCGTTCAGGTCATCATGCTTTGCGTTTTTGCTTGGTGTAGTATTTCCAAAGGAAACCACAACTTCTTTAAAAGAAGTTATATGATTACGACTTCGTGAATGCAAATCAGTCTTCCCCCAATATCCTTTTCTCAAGTGGTCGTTATCTATCCTCAGTGGTACATTAGCTATTGTGCTTTTTTTTTTATTAGAGTCGTCAGGGCTTATTTTATTTCATTTTATTTTATTTTTTTGGCCGCGCATGCCGCATCTTCGTTCCCCAACCAGGGATTGAACCCGCCTCCCCTGCACTGGAAGCATGGAGTCTTAACCACTGGACTGCCAGGGAAGTCCCTGTGCTCTTTTGTAAGGAGAAAAATTTTACCTTATTTATTCCTTCCAGGTTCTACCTCCATTTTGTTGTGTCCTTTGTATTTTCTTATAAAAATTATTTGAGGGGGCTTCCCTGGTGGTGCAGTGGTAGGGGGTCCGCCTGCCAATGCAGGGGGCGTGGGTTCGTGCCCCGGTCCGGGGGGATCCCGCGTGCCGCGGGGCGGCTGGGCCCGTGGGCCGTGGCCGCTGGGCCTGCGCGTCCAGAGCCTGTGCTCTGCGGCGGGAGAGGCCACAGCGGTGAGAGGCCCGCATACCGCAAAAAAAAAAAAAAAAAATTATTTTAATATAAAACATCCAAAAAATTAAGCCACATAAATTATTTTAACTCCCTGTTGATCAAGAGTTTTATATGTATAACTGATTCACTTTGCTGTACACCTGAAACTAAATCAACTATACTCCAATAAAAAATTTGTAAAAATTGAATATCAAATTGAACTCTGAAATAAAAAAAGAATTTTCCTACTTTTTATGTTAACTCAAAAAGATATAAAATCTTACCAATGTTCTTCCTGTATGCCTGTGTGCCCATACCCTCAACTGTGAATGACCTTCCTGTAACTTTAGAAAGCTTTTCAGTGTCTTCCCTAAAATTCTTAACTCAGTGCTCATTTTGAAGCTATGCTACTAATGTATCTGAGTAGGATTCTATGGGGCCTTCCCAGCACAGATTCTCCCCTCCCCCATGTCCTCCACCTGCCTCTAGTTTGTAGAAAAGCTTCAGCCTCCTAGGCCTTCCCCAAGTCCCAAAGAACAAAATTTAATCAGAAGTGAGAAAAAACAGAAACAAAGGATAACAATCAAGCAAGACAAAATAATAATAGTTCAGCCATAAAACAAAGTCAAGGACCTTTAGCTCCTCAAGGGAGGAACTCAGATAATGTTCTGAGCTATATCCTTCGCGCTCTTTTGCAGATGCTGAAACACACACCAGGTGGAAGAAGTTAACTGCATGATGACCCAGACCAGTTGGAAGCAGAAGATTTAATGATATCGACTCCCAATTACCTCACCAACAACCAATTAGAAGAATGTCCATGAGCTGATCATACACCCCGCAACCCTCTCTCTCATCCTGTCTTTAAAAACCTTTCCCTGAAAGCCATCAGCGAATTTGGGCCTTTTGAGCATTACCTACCTTGACTGCTTGCTTGGTGCGTGCAATAAATGCTGCACTTTCCTTCACCACAACCCAGTGTCAGTAGATTGGCTTTACTATGCACGGTGGAGCAAATACAAGTTTGCTTTGGCAACACTAATACAACTGCTTCAGCCTTCTCAATCCCCACTTCCTTGAGAAGTACAAATCTTAAAAGAACTCAAATTAAACGACGGCCATTTTTTACAAGTAAGACACTTAGCTACTTTGGCTGTTTAACTACTTCTACTTTTTAGAAAAATAGAAATAAACCTCTAGAACTGGACTGAAGTCCTTCGGATATCCATACTTCAAAGTGGACTTTAAAACTCCCTGAAATCGGTATAAAATTTCTATGCGTCATATTCGAGTCAACAACTGAGACAAGAGCTTACATTTTTGTAGCGCTTTATACCGCGCTTCAAGTTGCTCAGGAGTCTTTTCCACACTGTCAAGGGCAGGTAAAAAGTTTCTGATAGTGTTGGTGATGGAGAGCCGGAGCAGGAAGCCGGATGGAGGTCGGGAGAGTCGAGTACGCTTGGGGGAGGTGTAAGCATGGCAGGGTCGGAGGGTTGCTACTGGGGAGGGAAGGAACTGAGAGACACCGCGAAAGAAGAGGAAAAGGGAGCGTCAGGAGGAGCCTCCCTCCAGGGGCGACAAAAGAGGGGCGGGCGCGTTGTCTCTGAGACGCGAGGAAAACGACGTGATAGAAGAACCTAGAGGCTGCGAGGAAGCGAACAGAGGGGCTGCCTCAGGGAGGGAAGCAGCCCGGCTGAAGCCCCCCATCTCGAGGCGGCTTGTTTGATTCAGCGTCCCTGCACCTCGGCCGCCCTTATCGTCCTTCTCCCCTCAAGGTCACTCACCACCGAGTTTGTCGGCTCCAGCAAGACGCCCAGCTCCACTCCGCACCTCACGCACTCCCGGCGCCACAAATTCAAATATGAGTTCCGGAGTCCCGCAGCCCGGAAATTCTCCCAGAGTGAAGGACGAATAGACCAATCGAAGCCCGGCTGGCTATAAATATAAAAGGAGGTGGGCGGGGCTAAGGGATGGGGTGGGACCAAACAGCGTTACCACGACGACGGCTTCGGGTGGGCGGGCTGTGGTGATAATGGCCAGAGGGCGAGACTCGGCGCGAAAAGCGGTCCTGTTAGGTGGTCCAGGTGGTTTGGGGTTGAGGCCGTCTCCTCAAGAGTAACCGTGGGCCTGTGCTACGGTCACGCCACCGGCCTCCGTTTCCTTTAGCCTTCTCTCTCACCAAACGACTTTCCTGTCCAGTTATAAAGTGAAAGCTATTTCCCCAAGGTAAGCGTGTAGTACCACCACCCCTTGTTGGGTAAGGGGTAACGGAAACTTGAGTCCACTTTGTCTCCCGGGGAGCGAGTACTAAAAACAGAAAAGGGTGAAAATGTGGATTTCTAAACATTTAGTAATTTCTTACCTTGTGAATTTTTACTGTATCGTGCACATTTAGTAGTCTTTAAATATTGGGTGCAACTTGAGTTACAATTAAATTTACCATTCTAGTTCTTTCTGACCCCAAAATTCCATCTGACCGGTTAACGAACAAAGACCTGAATTTTTAAATTTTCTGTAACAGTCTCAAAGATTCTCTACCTTAAGTTCTTAATCTCACCTAAATCTGAAGGCGGATGGTAAAATGGGCAGGTGCTTTGAGTCCAAACCGTTAGAAGAATCAAACTAATTCAGCTGAGGCTCCTCCTTTCTTAGATCATCACTTGAATCTAAAATAAACCAGATGCCGAACATGGTTCAATGTGTATCTCATTCAATGCTGATGGTCTCACAGAGGTCTCATTTATGAAAGAAAGTAAACATTGTTGAAATGATGGGGGAGAAATAAGGCTTTCTACAGACAAGTAGTTCTTAGAAAAAAAAAACCTTACAGCTTTGAAACACATCTTGTAACAAACCACAAAGTTGTTGTTAAATTCTTGTCTCCAAAATCTAAAAGAAAACTTCAGCAGAACTTACTGGCTTATCAAGTAGAATTTCTTCCTCTACACTTAAGGCAGAGAAGCATTTATGAAAGCTTAGATCTATATGTGTTTAGATACCTGCCAATCCTTTTCTTAAAATTCCATCTTCAAAACCCCCTGCTAATGAACCAGCCAGCTGCATCTTACTGTTGACTTCTCAAGGTCAGCAGGAGAATCTCCCTCCCACTTAAAATCTCTTCTAATGGCTTTTAACTCCACACATGATTAGGTCAGACCCAGTCAGAATAATCTCCCTTTTTAGTAACTCACAGTCAGATGATTAGGGACCTCAATTACATCTGCAAAATCTCTTCTATATAACGTAATACTTGTTAGAATGACAGTCCATCATATTTACAAGACTCAATCACAATTGAAGGGAGGGGTTTTAGGGCATATACCTAAAAGGGAGGGATTCTTAGGGGCCATCTCAGAATTCCACCCACCTATAGCCCCTCACTTGTGTCCCATAGATTCTGATCTGCGGATTGAGAATAACACTCCATTTTCAAAACTGTTATAAGCTTTAAGTGAGTGCTTTTCACTCAGAAAAAAGTACCACCAGTGTTATGTTCACATTGTTAAAAAAAAAAAAGAACAAGCCCAAACTGAGTCACTCACTTGTGCTAAACCCACATCAGCAAATCAAGACTTAATATCTAACCTAATTGTAGTTTCAGCTTCTCCCAGGAATGTGACTTTTAACTAGTTTATCTGAAATTACCTGATCAGCTCTGGTGAGGTAATCTGCATGATAAACACCCCCCTTCTCCAAAGGATGGTGACATACCTGAACCCATCCACTTCCTTCCCAGCCCCCTCCCCCTTCTGCGTATAAAAGTCTTTGAAGCTCTTTGAAACTCCTGTCTGCTAGATGGGATGCTGCCAGAGTCATAAATTGTTGAATAAATCCAATTATATCCTCAAATTTACTCAGCTGAATTTTGTTTTTTAACAATATTAGTCCTCATTGGGTTCCACTGTGATATAGCCTTGTCCTAAGTTCCTGTCCGCTGCGGAAGCTTATGATAAGGAACTCTGATGCATCTCCCTGTTACTGTATCTTTAGCCACACTGAATCAATAAAGTGCTTTTAAAATTTTTAGCACATAACTTCAATTTCTGTTTCAGGATTTAATGTGACACTTCAAAGCACTTGGAGGGGCTGCTTTCTAGTGGATCCATCTGGAGGCCTGCAAGCAACACATTTGGGGCTTCTGCTGTCTGTAACCCAGCCCTCCAAGGTAGCAGAGCATGATAACACATCCTGAGTCCCAAATGGTGGGGTGACAACCACTGTTGGTACCTGAGATTTTAGGTGGTAGTATAAGCAGGTAGAGTAGGGGGTCCCTGGAGAAAGAGTACCAGGCAAGGCTTTCTTGACATAAGAGAAGTGGCCTAAGCTGTTTTGTGACCTAAATCTGGCCACAATGCCTGCCCTGGTACAGGTCTCAGTAATCATTAAGGGAAGTAAGGGAATGCAAGAACAAAGGAAAAGCAGTCAAGTAAAACAGTTCAACTATAAAACAGAGTCCTAGTTCCTCCTCAAGGGATGTACATAACAATCTGATACGGTCTTTGAGTCCTGCAAGAACTAAGGCCCCCACCTAGGAGGAGGATGGAATGATGACGTTGACCCTCGTGACTTCAATCAACTAAAGCTTGGACTCGGTCGACTGTGGCCCGAATTCTATGCTGAATTCTCCACTGCTCAAGCCCCTTCATGAATACCCATGTACCTTTAGCTTAAAACTTCCCCAAATTTGCTGTTGGGAGAGACACTGCTTTGGCAGAGATCACTGGTGTTCTCCTTACTTGCTGCAAGAAATAATAAATGCTTCCTTCTCCCTAACTTTGGCTTGGTTGTGACTTTTGGCTCAATACCCACCAAGAGGTGAACCCACTTTTGGGGTCACAATAGACAGATTATTCTGTTTTTAATTGCAATTCAAACCCATGATTATAGGGCATAAGCAAGGCTAAAGTAGGAATTTAAAATTTTTTAAAATTCGTTGATTAGAGAAAATATTTTTTTAAATAATAGTACAAATGGCTAGGATATGGCAAAAATCAAGATGGTGTTACTCTAATTTGGGAATCATTGGCATATGAGAAACTGGCTGGTGACTAAGCAGTGGATGAAGTAGTGGATTCAGTAGATATAGAATAAATTATGCTAACCGAGTCAGGCTCCAAGAGCCCCTTCGTTCTCAGGAACGTGTACAAAAAGAAGCCCACCATGTTCCAAGCCTACCACGTGCAGGCAGTGGAGTACATGGTATTCACGCCCTACTCAGCAGGCCTCAAACCGTGGGGGTCTACAAGCAGGAGTGAGATGGGAGAAGGTGGAGCCTTGTGGGGGCGTGGCTAATCCACCTGCGGATGCGTGCGGGGGCGTGGCTGGCGAGGGGCGGGTCCTAGCGGCGGAAGGCGGAAGTCGGTGCAGAGTCACCTGATCTGAGTAACATGGCCGCTGCCTCATGAGCCCGGCAGGTGCTGGCCGGGAGTGGGTCTCGTGAGCTGTTTGGCGGCCAGGGGCAGGGGTACGGAGACGGGATCCAGGCCCGGGTTCCGAGGCGGCGCGCGGCGGCGGAGCGAGACAGGTGGCCCGGGGCGGCGTGGTCCATGAGCCGGCGCCGGAGGCAGCGCGGAGCCGCAGACTCCCCTAGCCCCGGCGCGGCCCGGGCTGCCGCGGGCTGAGGAGTCGCGGGGCTCCGGGGAACGCCCCGAGCTGCCACCATGAACCCCGAGAAGGATTTCGCGCCGCTCACGCCCAACATCGTGCGCGCCCTCAATGACAAGCTCTACGAAAAGCGGAAGGTGGCAGCACTGGAGATCGAGAAGTAAGAGCCGCGGGCACCCGGGTTGGTCGTGGAGAGCGGAGCCGGGACTCGTCCTGATTCTGCAGGGGTCCCGCTCTTCCGGGCAGCTCCTCACGCCTTTGCAGCCAGTGTTGGTACTCCAGGTTTCAGGCCCTTAGGGCCGTGCTTAAGAGCAGGAGATTGGCAGTCCCAGCTTTGCTTCTGACTGTGTGACGTGGGCCAAATTATTTAACCTCCTGGTACCCCGAAGGGGCTGCCGTGAGAACGAAGCAACGAAATGTATGCGTGGTGCTTTGCACAGTGCCTGGCACATGGTGCGTCCTCAGTGTGGTCTCCATGCAAACAAGCAAATCAGAGAGTGACCTCTGATGGGAGGGAGGTAGGAAACATGAGAATTTGCTAAGGATGTTGACCTGCCTCATTTCTTACCCAGCTTCTGAGAAGTGAAAGGGACAGTAAGTTGACCAAGTGGAGAAATAAGCCAAAACCTCAAGGCTCAGAAGGGCTGTTTATCTCTGTCATATCACGCTTCCCTGAAAGTGAAAGAAGGAATTATTCTTGTTTCTGCACTCTTACTACACGTACAGCAGTACCCTCTTATCTGTGGGGGATATGTCCCCAGACACCCAGTGGATGCCTGAAACCTTGGATGATACCAAGCTCTATATATACTATGTTTTTTCCCATACATACGTATGTATGGTAAAGTTTAAGCACAGTAAGAGAATATCCTAATGACTGGCATCACTAGCATTGCACTTTAGGGCCATTATTAAGTAAAATAAGGGCTATTTGAACATAAACATTGCGATACCGACAGTCGATCTGATAACCCAGAAGCTACTAAGTATGTGGGTATCATATACAGCATAGATATGCTGGAGGAAGGGTGACTGATGTTCTGGTGGGATAGCACAATATTTCATCTCACCACTCTGAACCGCATACAGTTTAAAACTTAGAAATTGTTTATTTCTGGAATTTTCCATTTAATATTTTCTGACCTGCTGTTGACCATTGGTAACTGAAACTGGATAACGGGGTTCCATTGTATTTGTAACCATGATCTGACATTTTCCTTTTTTTTTTTTTTAATTATAAAACAAGGTATTTAACTGCGAACATTAAGGTTTTTCTGCTGTTATTTTACATTTGTATTTTTTTTTCCAGCCAAATCGTTGTGATAAAGTCTGGTGGGTGGGTAATTTCAAAAGAGTAGAAAGAGGCAGGCTGTGAAACTGAAAGAATGCCAGTCTGGGCGTCAGGAAATATGGATTGTAGTTTTGCCCTCTCTAATAGGGTAGCCACTGGCCATGGGCGGCTATTTACATTTAAATTATTGAAGATAAAATAAAAATTTTATCCAGTTCCTCAGTCACACTGCCCATATCTGACATGTTCAATAGCCACATGTGGCTGTCAACTGCCATATGGACAGTGCAGATTGTAGAACATTTCCATCACTGCAGAATGCTTTGTACAGCTCTAATCTAGTCTGTTGTGTGATACTCATTCTTTGACCTCCAGTAAGTTCCTTAACTCAGGGTTTCTTAACCTCAGCACTACTGATATTTTTGGACAAATAATTCTTGGTTGTGGTGCGCTGTCCTGTGCATTATAGGGTTTTTAGCAGCATCCCTGATCTTTACCCACTAGACACCAGTAGCTTTCTGTCACTTGTACAACCAAAAATGTCTCCAGACACTGCCTAATGTCCCCTGGGGAACGGACAGTCACCCCGGTTGAGAACCACTGCCTTAACTGCTTTGGGTTTTAGTTTCCTCCTCAGCTAAAAGGTTTGGATTTTACTAAAAGGACCCTCCCCTTCAGCTCTGACATCCAGTATGTCCAGAACCACCTAGCTGCTTCTCTCATCAAGCAACACTTTCTTTTTCTTTTTCTTTTTTTTTTGACTGCACCTTGTGGCTTGCTGGATCTTAGTCCCCTGACCAGTGTCCTATTTGATATGTTCCTCAGAGTATGTGTTTCACAACTTGCTCAGGGACAGAGGGACTTATTTGTGCTTCACCTGGGAGCTTTCTAGTGTCTCTGTTTATAAAGACACTGATCCTATTGGATCAGGGCCACACCTATATGACCTCACTTAACCTTAATTACTTCCCTTATAGGCCCTATCTCCAAATACTGCCACTAGGGTTGTATGAACTGAGGAGTGGGGGGGGACAATTCAGTCCATAACGTTGATCATTTTAAAAAGTGATCACATGTAAAACACTGTCTGCCTTATTTGGGGGGAGGAGGATTTGGCCCTTGTACATCCCTCATCTCATTTATTTTGCGCAGCTGCCCTACGAGCTAGGTAGTGTTACCCCATTTCACAGATGAGGAAGCAGAGGCTCCTTGAGGGCAAGGAATCATCCCAAGCTTTCACAGCTAGAACCTGGATCTAAAAACTCAGGTTCTTCTGTCTCAAAAGGCTTCCCCATTACAATGAATGGTTTTCCCTTCCGAAAGGGAGACAAATACTTAATAAAATGTCATACTTGAACACCCCCATGGTAGTTTTAACTGCCACTTTCTGTTTTCTGGAAACCATCTATCTGCTCGAGTGGCAGAACCAGTACTGCATGGGGTGCTGGAGTGAGGGATTAAAATTCCTAATAAGAGGAGGGTGTTTTATCTTGATGACAGGCCTCTCAGACACTGAAAACGCAGAGACGGATGCTTGGCTCGACTGAAGGACCCCAGACTCTAGACTCTCAAGACCGGGCTGTGGTGGGTGACCAGGATCTGATGGCGAAATGTGTGAGCCTGTTGTGCACAGTCCTGGAGAGCCTTTACCCCACAGCCTGGCTCCAGCACGCCCACACAGCTTTCTCAAGGATAAGGCCCTGAGGCTAAGATTTTAGAATGGCTGTGGCAGGTTTTGCGGGCCCTGGGTGTCAGGGGTTATAGTCCCTGATGAGTCCCGAGGACAGGAATGGTGAGACCCTAGGCCCTGCTCTCCGGGAGAGTCTAGCGTGGGGGAGAAACGCCAGCAGGCGCTCTGATAAGTGTGGTGGGTGCTCCCTCACTGCGGTGACAGGGCCCTCACTGCAGGCTGGGAGAGATGATGCCCTTCGTGGTGACCAGGGATGGGCTCACTGGCAAGTCTCTGGTGTTCCTGAACTTTGAGTTCCTAAAGCCAGCAAGTGGAGGTGCCCAGGCCCTGCGCCCTGAGAACACCGAAGCTCAAGGAGGGGCTCCAGGATCAGAGCTCCTGAGGGATGAGTCCCTGTCTGCTGGGGAAGGCAGGGTGGGGAGGGTGGCATGGGGAGCCGGGATCCCTGGGGCTCTGTGATCAGATCAGGGTTGAACTGCTGAGTTTGACCTGGCCTTTTGCAGCCTGCCATCTCTGTAGGGAGACACTGTTTATTACCAAGTGACTTCAGGCAGATTTTGGAGTGTGGGTCAGAATTCCACCCAGCAGGTTGCCTCATCCAGGGGTCACAGACTGGCAGCCAGGGGCCGTGTCCTGCCGGCTGACCTGTTTGGTTTGGCCTGGATTGCAGGGTATTTTAAATCAAGAAATTTCACAGTGAAGTTCAGGTTTCTGGCTTCTATTAAAGAATGGGAAGATGTGGCTCTGTGCGGCCCACATTCCCATGTAGCAGTAGGGGACCCAGGGGCCCACCCCCTTCCCCCAGCCAGGACGTGGGCTCCCCAGTTTGCTTCCTGTGTTGGCAAGGTCACTACAGCCTGTCTTACCTCCCTTGGCCTTCTCACTTGTGTCTCCTTCTTGGCTCCTGTAAGCATTTGAGTTTGTGACCTTGGGTTTAACCTCTCTGTGCCTCAGTTAACTCATCTTAAGAAAAAATTGCACTTTGCAAACATTATGCTAAGTGAAAGAAGCCAGTCACAAAAGGCCATGTATTGTATCATTTCATTTGTGTGGATTCATAGGCAAATCCACAGAGACAGTGTAGATCAGCGGTTGCCTAGGCCTTGGGGGAGGGGGGTTGGGGGGAAATGGGGAGTGACTACTAATGAGTACAGGTTTTCTTCTGCGGATGATTTTAAAAAGTCTAAAATTGATTGTGGTGACACTTGCACAGCTTTGTGAATATACTAAAACTCACTGAATTAATTGTACATGTTTAAAGAGTGAATTTATGGCATGCGAATAATATCTCAATTTTAAAAAATAAGAGTGCCTGTAGGTTGTGTTACAGTTGAGGGAAGCGCTTATTCAGTGGTCTATTGTCACCTGAGATCCAAACATGCCTCCTGCTGTCTCCTTTACAGTTTTTCCACTGATTATACCCAGTGGATGCTCAGTATATTTTGCTACTTAACTAACTCTTGGGCCTTTCCTCAGAGGCAGATGTTCCGCTTTTCCTGTTTAGTTATTGGAGAGTAGTGAGCAAGTGGAAACCAGGTTACTTAAATACTCAGCAAAGCAGATGGAGGAGACGTTTACCTGCCAGATTCTCTTTGGGAAATCGCTGCCTGGATATGTTGCCTGATTACAGCGTGTTACATAGAGAACTGGGATGGTTCATCGGACTTGTCAAGAAAAAAAATGGCAGCCTGAAGTCCAGGCTGAAATTTTTACAGCATAGGAATAAACACAACTCTGGATTATCTTTCTGTCCTTCTTGGAGCAAGGAGCAAAGCAGGTTCTCAGTCAGCAGTTAATGAATGAATATGCTCTTGTTAGGCGTGTATAACATCACGGTTTGATTCTGATTTTGCACTAATAATGTTACATGGGCACATGCAGTACAAAACACATTATGTGCATTATTTTATTTAATTCTCTAAAAATAATACAAAGCCACAGCCAAGACTGGCTCCTCTGAAGACATAGGAATGTGCGTGCAATGGCAGAAACCTCTGCCACCTCCTGGCCGGGCCATTTGGACATCAACACATGAAATGAGATAGGGCTAAATGAAATAATGCATGTAAAGTGCCTGGCACCCAGGAGGCATCCAACAGGTGGGAGCTTTGATGTTTGAAGAGAGGATAATGTAACATGGTAGATTTCAGACCTGGTGTCAGAAAAATCTAGGTTTGATTTCTGCACCTCCCATCCATAAGTTGTGTGACCTTGTATGTTTCGTAACATCTCTGAGCCTCATTTCCCCCCATCTGTAAAATGGGTATTATAGTGCCTAGCTCTGTGGCTTATTTTAAGGTTTAAATGAGATAACACGTGTAAAGCATCCACCACATTACTAGCATGTAGTAAGTGCTCAGGAAATGGTTACTTCTTTCCTGCCTTAATGGTAGAAAACCAGCCCTAGACCTTCATTTCAGCATCTCAAGTGTGTACCTCATCTGTATGTACACCCGTGTGTGGAGGAGGAATGCTTCAGAGATGTCTAACACTAGACAGTGGCGAAAATGCATGGAGAAAGCTGCACTTCAGTTGGGGCCTGAGTTCTGCACGAGGGAAGCACCCTCTGTAATTGGGTGTGTGCACTTTGCAGCTGACGTGCTTTAAGAAGATGGGCGGGAGGAACTGGTGTACAGTTGAGGGGGCCTGGGCTTTGTAGGTGCCAAGGTTCAGATCCTCTGTGACCTCAAGAAAGGGACTTGGTTTCCCTGAGGCTCTGTTTCAAATCTAAATGATGAGATGATAATAACTACAGAAGGAGGTTGCTGTGAGGAATAACCAACCCCTGGAATACTTAGAGTGTGTTCCTGGGAAGTGGTCAGCTCCCCAGTCCTCATGCAGCCTGTGGTTGTCCCCGGGCTGCGTTACAGAGGCCGAGGGTCCCAGTGTGGGGCTGTGGTTTTGTTGCAAGAAAGGAAGTGGGGCGCAAGAGGATGGTCACATCCCAGGTCTCAGGTGAGTCCCTGGGACGGCCGCCGAATGTGGGTTCTTGTCTTCATGGAGGAAAGAATTCAAGAGCGAGCCATAGTAAAGTGAAAGAAGGTTTATTCAGGGAGATACACACTCCACAGACAGAGTGTGAGCCATCTCGGAAGGTGAGAGAGGCCCCAGGTATGGGATTGTCAGTTTTTATAGGGGTGGGTAATTTCATAGGCTAAGGAGTGAGAGGCTTATTCCAGGAATGGAGCCACCGCCCACTTCTGGCCTTTTACTGTCCGCCTCGGAATTGACATGGCGCCTGTGGGTGTGTCATTTAGCTTGCTGATGTGTTACAGTGAACCTGTACTGAGGCTCAAGGTTAGTAGAAGTCAATCATCTGTCATCTTGAACCTAGTTGTTTCTAACCAGTTTATGTCGTGTCCTCAATGGCTATGGCATTCTTGTAAAGGTTGTGCCCTGCCCCGTTCCTGTCTCATTTGTGTTGCTGAGACGAGGCCCCAGGTTCTCCTTGGGTGAAAGACACATCCTGGCCTGTCTGTGGCTCCTTCTCAATCAGGGAGAAGGTAGTCGGTGTGGCACTTTGTGAAGTTGAGAGCAGGGTAGAGAGCTTGGAGTTGGCCAGCATTGGGCGTTGTGCCTCCTGGGGAATGGGTGTTGCTGCCATCCTGCGACACCTCTGACTAGTTGAGAATGGAGGCTCTGAGCAATCTCTAGAGGATACTTCGTCAGCCAGAGTTTTTAGAGAAATGAAGCAGAAGCAGATCTCTTCTCTGTGGCACAGAACAGCGATGCGTGTGACCCTAATGTCAGCAAAGGTCACTGGGACTTGTGATCTGGGCCAAATATTAACTTCAGAACTAGTTGAGATCCCCCAGCTGTGGCTCACAACGTGGAGATGAAAGAGGAGACGGGTGTTCTTTTGAAGAGACACTAACCTGGAACTGGGGACGCCCGGACTTCAAACTTCACTTCCTCTGCTTCCCTTTGTAGTTGCTTTTTCTCTCTGCCTGTGCTCTGTGGAGAGACCAGGTCCTGCTGACGGGGGCTATTTGGGGCGCCCCCAAGGGGTTGGTTCACCCCTAGGCAAACGCATGTCAAGTCACATCCTGGCATCGGCATCTGTCCCCAGCCACAGCCCTGGGTACCTGGTCCTTCTCAGTGTGCGTTCTGAGATCCTGGTAGTGGTGCCCTTTGTCCCTCCTAACTTGAATAGTAAACTAGGGGTTTGGCCCATCCAAGTACAGTTCTGATTTACCCAACAGGTTAGGTGTAGATGAGCAGGCCACCCCTTGTCACCAGTACGGCAGCGTGGGGCTTTGCCCGTGTTTCCCTACAGCTTGCCCTGCGGCCCCGCCCACCGGCACAGATGGGTCCCTGGGCAGATGCTTACTGATTCCTCACTTACTGTGTGGGGAGCTCTAGACGCGGGGAGAGGGCTGGCGCTCAAGAGGCAGAGAATCGTGCCACCAGTCTGTCTTCAGGGACTCTGGCCTGGAGCTGTGGAGCTAGAAACATAAAACACGTGAGAAAGAACCCGTGACATTCCATGGTGCAGTGCTGGGCACAGACTGCGGGGTGGCCGAGTCCTTCAGCGTTCAGAGGAGTGGTGGTCCTTCCTGGGATGGTCGGGAAAAGCAGGGGGTTGGATGTGAACTGGACTTAAGGCTGGCTAGGATGTGGACGGGAGTGGGAGCTTCCCCACAGGAAGTGTCCAAGGAGTAGCATAGCAGGGCCCAGTAAGAAGCCCTTACTGGAGAGGAAAGTTGTGCTGGGCAGCTGAGCAGTGAGACTGCAGAGGTCAGCCGGCCCTGTCTTGATCACCCTGACTGTCAGGTAGAGAGCGTGGGCTCGGGTCGTGGGACAGGTCTTCCTGCTGTGGCCCCACAGGGGGCCACAGGGCCAGGCCCAGTGCTCTGAGAACTGGTGGTTTTGGTGAGAACATGTTCTCAGGGTTTCCCTCCACAGGGAACCACTGTTTGTCATTGTCTCGCTCTCCTGGACACTGATAATATTCTTCCTCCGAGAGCAGATAGAGACTTGGGGTTCCAGGCCCTCGGGAACTGAATGGGCCATTGTATTTGTAGTGGCCTAGGGTGCTCTGAGTTGCGTCCTGGTAAGATTCGGGGTGGGGGGACCTTGCAGCTGGTGTAGAGCGAACGGGAATGTCGGGGGGTGCTGAACACAGATATTCCCCTTGCCCATCTCCTCCCCCTTCAGGAGACCCTGTTACACTTGCCCGCTGTCACCCGTCGTTAGTGCCCCATTCCTCACGCTCTCCCACTGTTTGGTCTCTGTTAGCCTTTGCAGACTTCAGAGTTCCCTAAACGCTGTTCGAATCCCTACCACCCACTGCTGCAGATCACTCGTACCTTCCGTGGCTGCTGACGGCCACCAGAAGCAAAGGCCACTTCCTTTGCCAAGCACGTGAGTGGGCGCAGCCTCTCTGGCCCTGTCATCCACGTCTCCTCCACCTGTGTCCTTTGTGCTGCCAATCCAAGTGCCTCTCTCCTTCCTCTGAGCCTTTGTTCATGCTGTTCCCTCTGTCTGGGCTTCCTCACCCTGAATGAACACCTACTGATCTTTCAGAACCCCTTTCAAAAGCTGACCCTCATGAAGCCACACCTCACTCCCTCCCCATGAAAGCTGCCGCTTGTGCTCTTTCTCGCCTGCCCCCTCCTCACCTTGCACTGTCTTCACCAGATTTTTTTTCTCTGTTTTGCATGAAAGTCCTTGAGGCCTCTCTTGTTTCCCCTCCATGGGATTCTGGCAGAGAGCCCCTCAGGGGCAGGGAATGCATCCCCTTTGCTGTCTCTCAAGTGGGGAGGAGGGCCCTTTCCGGTGGCTCAGGGACCGTTTGTGACCTGAAACAAGGAGACAGGCGAGGAGGTGGTTCCAGGACCGGCTACCCTGCTGGCAGGGCTGGGTCTTTGCTGCCCTGCTGGAGCCTCATGAATGTCGTTACTCCCACTCTCAGGGCTGCTCTAACACCGATGGAGCAGAAACACACACGGCCTGGCTTCCCCAGGGGCATTGCAGTTAGCGTCCCCGGGCAGCCTGTCTGGGCAGGAGGGGAGGCACAGCTGCTTGCAGCGGCTTTGGTGATCCCCACATCCTGGACTCCTCAAGAACAAGGGGACGCAAGATCTAGGTCTCTGTGGTTAGGAAACAGTCGTGGAAAACTCAGGCTAGAAAAAAGTCATTCTAGGTTTTTCAGACTGTATCACCAATGCTGTAGGCAGTGTGAAATGTCAAATCCAGTCTCTTAGGATGATAAAAAAAAAAAGTTTGCTGCTGCATTGGCTGGGAATCGAACCCAGGCCTCCCGCGTGGCAGGCGAGAATTCTACCACTGAACCACCAGTGCTCCAGCTGTGAACAGCTGTGTGAGCACCTCCCTTTAACCCCAGTCCTCTTGTCTGTACGCTGATTCACAGAATGGAAGGCCACATCAGCACAGCTGCAACGGCAGAGGCTTAGGCTCCAGAGCAGGAGAGAAGGCAGGAGGAGGCTGTGTGTGTGCGCGCACAAGCGCGCATGTGTGTATGTGTGTGCGTTATGTGTGTGCGTGAGAAGCTGATTTGCCTTCAGACGTCAGGACAGGAAGTAGAGCTCAAGTCGTTCCTTCTCAGTAGCAAAAAGCCCACTGAGACTCTGGGGACTTCCTCCTCTCTGAAGTGTGGGTCCTCCCATCCCACATTCACGTGGTGTGTTGAGCTGTTCTACAGCTCACAGGCTTCAGCACAGCTTCCTGCTGGAGACTGGCCAAGGCTGAGGGGGTGCAGCAGGAGTCCCTTTATGGGGGGAAGGGTCCTGCAGCCAGTGGTGCCTCTGTGGAGAAGCCAGCTGCTGTTCGTGCTCACGAAGCAGGGAAGTGCGCTCGGAGATTCGCAGCACCCTTGGCTGCTGCAGGCTGGGCGTGACTGAGGAGCTGGATCCTGCAGCAGGATCTCTGGGGGAGCTTGCCAGGAAGAGGCCAAAAAGCAGCACTGCATTGGCCGGGAATCGAACCCGGGCCTCCCGCGTGGCAGGCGAGAATTCTACCACTGAACCACCAATGCTCTGGCTGTTCTCTGGCACACCTGCAGGGCTTTTCTCAAGAGGCTGTGTCTGTCATGACAGTCAGAGAGCTCTGACACACCACTGGGCCCCATCTGGCTGGTTTGTCCTGTTTGAGAATACAGCGGGTTTATGTAGAGCCATCCTTGCTGCGCCTTGTTACACTGCTTAGGGAGGGGGCGCTTATGGAACTGGCTTCCTCCCGGGGCCCTTGGTTCATCCACAGCCCTCAGCCCCCTGCGGTGGGCTTGGTGGAATCACACCCTATAAAGATCAAAGCAAGAGGGCCCTCACAGACCATCTGCATAGCCCCTTCCTGGAACCCTGTTTCTGCTCCCACATCCGCCAGCTCAGGAGTCAGGCCTGTTTGATTCACCTGTGGCCACAGTCCCAGGCACAGAATAGATGCCCCCTACAACTTGCGGGATTGAATCTTTATCAAGCCCTGTAATCCCCATTGAACAGCCTTTTTACAGGAGTGGTCACAGCCTCACAGGACAGCACATTTAGTTAAACAACGCTAATTACTAGCAGGTTCCTGACACCGAGCTGGAACCACACAAACTAATTAATACCTTTTGAACTTGACTGTCCTTAAAATTCCTTGAGCCAGCTTGAGACCCCCATTTATGCCATAGGCGAGCAGTGTACCTGCTGTGATGGGCACAGAGCAATTAGGCAATGAGTCCAGGCAGCTACTTTGAAAAGTCTGTGATCTCTAGGCCTCCCTCGTCACACCTTCAGCTGCTGCATGGGTCCTAGTCCCTCCCACCTGATGATGGGACAGTCTCCCCCTTCCCATCCATCTCATGGCTTCTTAAAACACCCTTTGACCATCTCTTCAAAACCCGTAAACAGCTTCCCTGTCACCCACGATGTGAGATCCCTTCTCCTGAATCTGAGCTGCCGGGCCAGCTCATCCCAGTTGATTTCCTGCTGTTCTCTGGACCCCAGGCAAATTTGGCTATTTTTCTCTCCTTGCCTTTGCCCACACATTTCCTCCTGCCCAGAACACCTGCTTCCTTCTCTCAGGGTCTCTGCCTCCTCCGAGGTCCAGCTCAGTTCCCACTCCTGGGAAGATGTCCCTGACCCCCAGGCCGCAGCTCCCCAGTGGTTATCTGGGCCCCTCATGCCACCGTTGGCCCTCAGGAGGCTTCTCACTGCAGAGATGCTGTGAGCCTCCGAAGGGCAGAGTGTCTTCACGTCCACTGGGCTCTGAAAGGAGACCCTGGTGCCTGACGGAGCTGGGCCTCCCTGTGCTCGCCTCCATTCGGGCAGGGCCTGCCTTGGGAGCATCCCCCCAGGGTGACCACAGGCGCTGCCTCCCTCAGACCCCCTCTCCCTGCTAGCATCACCCCCCAGGTGGGCACCGTGCAGGCGTCTCTACCCTTCCTGCCCTGTCCCCTCTCCCTGCTGCTTCCCACTGCTTCGGCCGAATTTCAGGCCCCCCTTCCTGACCCTGATAGCTGCGGTATTCTCCCTTGGAGATATTTCAGTCTCCCTCTGTCAAACCATGCCACCCCCACCCGAGGCAGCCTCTCTGGTCAAAACATAGACATAAATGTGTCACCCCATTGCTGGAAACCTTTCACCGGCTCGTCTTTTCCTTTTGTGTGTGTGTGTGTGTGTGTGTGTGTGGTGTGTGTGTGTGTTACACGGGCCTCTCACTGTTGTGGCCTCTCCCGTTGCGGAGCACAGGCTCTGGACGCGCAGGCCCAGCGGCCATGGCTCACGGGCCCAGCCACTCTGTGGCATGTGGGATCTTCCCGGACTGGGGCACGAACCCGTGTCCCCTGCATCGGCAGGCGGAGTCTCAACCACTGCGCCACCAGGGAAGCCCTCGTCTTTTCCTTTAACTGTCCCCAGACACCCCTTCCACACACCGGTCTCCTCACCCTTCCGTAAATACACCATGTCTTTTCGGGGCCCCCGCCTTTAGCCAGGCTCTTCCCTGTGCCTGAGGTTCCCTGCCTTCCTTTCTTTACCTGGAAAAGGCCTGGTAATGGTACTAAGATCCGACTCAGATGGCACCTCCCCGTCAGCCCAGGGAGACTTAACCTGCGGCGTTCTTGCTTATGTGGTGTTGCTTGTGTCACGTTGCTACACATCCTTGTTTGTTTGTGGATCCCCAGAAACAATGACACAGACACAGAGAACCACTTGGGTGCATGAGCTGTTTGCAACACTGAGCAAGTATTGAATGAAGACGGTGGATCACTACAGTTTTGGGGCCCCAGAAGGACATTCACTTGCATTCTCTCAGATTCCCAGAAGTGAGATTGCTCACTGTTCTTCATTCCGTCATAGACAAAGGGAAACGGAGACCCAGAAAAGGGAAAGGACCGTGACCCAGCCAACGCCTCCCAGTCAGCAGCAGAACTGGGAAAGCCCTGCCCTGAGATGCCTGACTCCCAATTCCTCTTTCTAAACAGGTCATCTCCCTCCCTCACCCCAGCCCCGGGCCCCAGAGCCGGCAGTAGCAGGAGCAGCCTGATCCCACTGGTCCTTCAGCCCCTCTCTGCTTCCTCTGCAGGCTGGTCCGGGAGTTCGTGGCCCAGAACAACACCGTGCAGATCAAGCATGTGATCCAGACGCTGTCTCAGGAGTTTGCCCTGTCCCAGCACCCGCACAGCCGGAAAGGGGGCCTCATCGGCCTGGCTGCCTGCTCCATCGCGCTGGGCAAGGTGAGCCCTTCTCCTGGAGGGACGTACACACTAGCCAGGGCCTTGACCCTGACCCCCGAGCCCCAGCAGGGTGTTGCAGACTTGTGATTTCTTTATTGCCATTCTCTCCACATCTCAGACCTCAAGGCTGGCTCTGCGGCCTTGCACCCAGGGTCCTGGGCGTGATCCCTATCCCAGGAAGCTGACTTGCAAAGGGTCTTTCAGCCCAGCCCTCACTCGAGGGCCTGAGCGTCTCCAAGGGAGCCGAGGGCTGGGTCCCCGAGGTCTGACCCAATCTGAGCTGCTTCTGCTTCTACCCCATCGCAGGACTCGGGGCTCTACCTGAAGGAGTTGATTGAGCCGGTGCTGACCTGCTTCAATGATGCTGACAGCAGGCTGCGCTACTATGCGTGTGAGGCCCTCTACAACATCGTCAAGGTGGCCCGAGGCGCTGTGCTGCCCCACTTCAACGTGCTCTTTGACGGGCTGAGCAAGGTGACCGCTCCTCACTCGACTGGGCTGAGCTCACCCAACACACCTGACTTGACCTTTCGGGACCTTGAGTGCTGGCCTCCCTTTTCCCAGATGCAAGGGGAGCAGATAAGCACATGCTGCCAGGGGTGCTTGTTGTCTGTTCAATCTAATGATATATTTTTAGATGGGCTTGTAAATATTTATGTTTGCTTTTCCCTCACACCTCTATTAATTTATCTTTAGTGCATTTTACAAAAGCATCAGTCCACCACAAATTGGAGGGGAAAAAACAGTCATTTGAGAGCACTGACCTCCCTTATAGAAGGTGAAGGTGGTGATTCCATAGTACAGACTGTATTTCCCCTGCAAGGAGAGCGTAGCCCATAAGCTCTAGAAAAAGCTCTGCTTAGAAAGGCTTTGGGTTCCCTGATAGCTTATCGGCACCTCTCTCACCGTCATGGAGTTCTCCTCCCTGAAGTCGTTTCTAGAGGACTAACCTCACAGCTGATCTGTCCCCTCCTCCAGGAGTGGAGAGAGGACCCAGCATTGTACGATTGGAAAGCCCTGAGGAAGGCCAACGGGAAGCAACCGCCTGACTGGTGGCAGCAGGTCCCAGCGGTCCCTGAGCAGAACGGGGGTCTGCCACATCTCGGCAGCATTGCCAAGTTCTGCTTTACCCCCTTGCCTCCCCTGCCTGTCTTGCATCTGTGCACTGAGAGAGGTGCCTATGCGATGTTCAGGCTGCCCCAAGGCCTTTGCTGTTGGACTTCAGTGGATTCCTTGTCTTATATATTGACAGTGACCCTCTCTCCACCTCTGTCTCTCTCATAGTTGGCTGCTGACCCAGACCCCAATGTGAAGAGCGGCTCTGAGCTCCTAGACCGCCTCTTAAAGGTACTTGTACTTGGTCCCCACTCTTATTTTTAGCTTCTGTTTCCTCCATCTGTCTGTACAGCTTATAAATTCTATCATTGGGATGCTCTTCGTAATAAAAAAAAATTTTTTTTCATTTACATACAGTTAATGGAATAGTGTACAGCTCTACGATGAGAGTATAGAGTTATGTCAACAGCAGGATCAAAATACAGAACCATTCTGTCCCCCTAATGGCCCCTCATGCCGACCCCACCCTGCCCCCAGTGACAGGGCAGTTTATGCTCAGCTCACCAGGGCATTCGAGCCAGACCACAGAGATGCAGGGTTTTGCCTTTTGATTAGTTCTCTCGACCTTGATTCCTGCTTTCAGTGCATCCTTTTTGCTGGTCCTTCGGCCTGTGTGAGGAGGGATGCTCCGGGGGCCTCTCCTGCCTGACTCAGGCTCCGTCATCTTCCTCTGTGTCCGCCTGACCCCTGGAGCCAGCCCGGGCCGGGGATTCAGCCAGGTCAGGCAGCCCCGCCCCCAGCAGGCAGCTCTCATGCCTTTGACCCACAGGACATCGTGACGGAGAGCAACAAGTTCGACCTGGTGGGCTTCATCCCCTTGTTGCGGGAGAGGATTTATTCCAACAACCAGTACGCCCGGCAGTTCATCATCTCCTGGGTAAGGTCCGGCCCCGCGACGCTCCTTCTCCAGCTGTAGGGAGCCTCTAGTTGAGTGAGGTCTGCTCTCTGGCTCACCTGGGCACTTCCTGTGGCTGCGGGGGTGCCTCACTGTTATCCCTCTAGGAGCCAATGACATCAGATCATCCGAAGACACATGTATTCAGCTTTGCCCCCAAAGCCCATCACGTTTGCCTCTGCAGAGGATGTGGTTCCTTCCTTGTCTCCGGAAACACCCAGATTTACCTTTGAAGCCAGCTGTGCTCCTCCAGCTGTCACACCTCTTCTAGCCTTGCCCACCTTTCCCATGGGTTCCCTCCCACACCCCCCACCCCGCCCCCGGGCACCTGAACTGCCCTGGGGTTAAATTGCCGTTCCCCTGCCCATTGAACAGAAACAACAGCTACTAGCGCCTGCTCCCCCACGGGACACTGCCGTGAAAAGATGCCTCAGCAGGGCCCCTTCTCGCTGGCCAGTCCAGAGGATGGGCGAGGAGATGCAGGTTCTCTGGCTGGTGACTTTCCCTGATGGTTTCCTCCCCTGGGGCAGATCCTGGTTCTGGAGTCCGTGCCAGACATTAACCTGCTGGATTATTTGCCGGAGATCCTGGATGGACTCTTCCAGATCCTGGGCGACAACGGCAAAGAGATTCGGAAAATGTGAGTGGAGGAGGAGAGGGGCAGGCGGCTGCAGGGGCCCCTCGGCGCGTACGCATACCCCACACCCAACAGACAGGCGGCGGCAGGAGAGCACAAAATTCACCGTCCTCTTCCTGGTTCGTGTGCTTCCTGCTTTGAGGAGCTAGGAGATCATCCACCCCCAGCCTCGGAAAAATGTCCATGTGACAAGTGTGTCCCACAGAGCACAGCAGACGTGGCACCACTGGTGGAGGCTCCTCTGGCTGCATGAGCTGTCTCCTTTCTCCTTTGCTCATTGGTAGGTGTGAGGTGGTCCTTGGAGAATTCTTGAAGGAAATTAAAAAGAACCCTTCCAGTGTTAAGTTTGCTGAGATGGCCAACATCCTGGTGATCCACTGCCAGACCACGGGTGAGTGTGTAAAGGCCCCAAGGCCACCACCACCTCCTCAGAAGCACCTTTCTGTCTCCCCATCTCAGAGAGAGTCCTCCTGGGAGTGTGAATCAGTGTGACAGCGGGTCCTGGAGCAGTGGGTCCTTGTGGGAGAGATTCTGATTCTGTCAACATGGAGGCCCTTTCACTTGGTCTGACCCTAGAGGGGAGTCAGATCTGGAGGCCTTCTTGCTGGCAAGCTTGCCATTAGCACTGTGATTGAAATGCTGGGAGATTGAAGTCGTGTATCTCTTTGCTTCTACTGAGTATCAAGCCACCACAAAATGCAGTTACTTCACATAGCAGTCCCTTGGTATTGTCCTGAGTCTTCGGGTCAGCTGGGTGGCCCTGCTCCCCTGGGCCAGGCTCAGCTGGGCTCAGTCATTTGCCTACAGTCAACTGGAGGGTCGGCTGAAGTGTTACTCATGGTCAGTGGTGTCACTCATGTCTGGCTGTTGCCAGCTGTCACGTGTGGCAACAGGAACAGTCGTTCCAGGTGTCTCATCATCCAGTGGGTTAGCCCAGGTGCATTCACATGGCATCAGTGGATTCCGAGAGGCATGATAGACGTGAGCAAGGCCTCTAAGGCCTAGGCTTGAACCAGGCACACCATCACTTCTACCACCTTCTCTTGGACAAAATAGCAGGGCTGGCCCAGATACCAGGACGGGGGAAGTAAACTCCAGCTCCTGATGAGAGAAGCCACAGAGCTCCATTACAGGGGAGTGGACACGGGGGGGATAGAGAATTGTGGCTCCTCTTACAATCAGCCACAGGGTTGTAATTCCATGTCACCCTGGTACCTGTATGTTCCTTTGGAAGGAAAAAGCAAGGGCGAGAGTATTGGTGAGGCTCAAAGCTGTGCCAGCCCTCAGGTGCCCTCCAGTTCTCCAGTCCCATTTGTGGACATGGTCAGTGGGAGGGGCGCTCTGGCTGCTCATGCGGACCCCCTGGAACCCAGCAATTCCCCTTCCAGACGACCTGATCCAGCTGACAGCCATGTGCTGGATGCGGGAGTTCATCCAGCTGGCCGGCCGGGTGATGCTGCCCTACTCCTCTGGGATCCTGACCGCTGTCTTGCCCTGCCTGGCTTACGATGACCGCAAGAAGAGTATCCTTCACTCTGGAGAGAGGAAACAAGAGCAGCCCCAAAGGGGGCCATAAAGTTGCAGGACCCTGGAGTGGGCGATGGGGGCTCCCTTAGGATCCATCATACCTCCACATTTCCCCAGGCATCAAAGCAGCAAGAGGTGGAGCTGAACATGGACAGGGAGAGCCAGGGCAGCACTAGGGACGTGGTGCTAATGCCGCCATCCCCAAACCTCACCTGGTTACTTACAGATCTGGAGAGGCTCTCGCAGGTCCCAAGGTGCCAAGTCTTTGAGCTCACACTGCCCCGCGTTGGGTGGAAGAAATCCTATTGATGAGAGGTGCACCAGGAAGGACCCCTGTGAGGAGACGTAGGAGCATCTTGCGGGGACCCCAGCGTGGCAGGGAGAGCAGGGACTCAGTTCAGCCTACCTGTCTTCCCGCTAACATACCCCTGGATCAGGCTGCTCCTTACATCAGTGGATAAGGCATCAAGGAGGTGGCCAACGTGTGCAACCAGAGCCTGATGAAGCTGGTCACCCCCGAGGACGACGAGCCCGACGAGCCCAAGCCAGTGGTTCAGAAGCAGGCAGAACCCAACCCTGATGACTCGTCGGCAAAGCAGGAGGGAGCAGCCAGTGGTAAGTGGTCTCTGCCTCCTGCCCCTCACCTCCCAGGGAGGGCCACGGGGACCCAGAGGCTGTAGAACCTGACCTGGGGCCTCACTCAGCCAACCAGGGCTGCTTTCCAGATCTTAACTCCCGATTCCAATAACAGCCCAGTGAGGTGGGAACTGCTGTTACCTTCATTCTACAGATGGGCGCAGGGAAGATAAGTACCACCGCCAGGATCTGGCAGTCTGGCAGCTTTGAACCCTGGCAGTCTGCCTCCAGAACCCATAGCTCTTCACCCTTTCTGCCTCAGAGAGCATTAATGCTTTCTTTACTCTTTTTCTGGGTTCAGCTATAGTCGATGTAGAAAGGTTTGGAGCATGGCAGGAGTACAGTCTGCAGGGTTCACTTGAGTCTTGGCAGTAGACATCCAGTGACTCGGAAGCTGGCTGCCTTTCCTGTGCCAGTCATTCTCAGGGTGGGAGGGTTAAGGAAGCTCCAGCTGTGGTTTATTTGGTCCTTGGGAATTCTGCTCTCCTTCAAACTCCTTTAACATTAACGTCTTGTTTATCCTTAACATGAAGAAAACCACTTTTATGCCGATTGGAGTCTGGAGTTTGACTCTAAATGTTTTCTAGAACTCTAGGCTTTTCTAATCTCTTGGGCCTCTGTCGTCTCTGAGATGTCACCAATCAGCTCTGGAGTGATGTTCTCCTTTCCAGAGTCAACCAAAGAGTAAATTGATGCAGAAACTACTCCGATCTTTAAGGCTAACAGACTGAGGCCTGGAACCTGCCCCGCAGAAGCCAAAAGAATTTCTAAAGCCTTTTCCTCTGTTGCCTTTCATCGGAGCAGAATGTCAGGCATGTGTGCGCCATGGGCCTCCTCCCATGGGTTTGGCCGGCAGAATGGAGCAGCATTCCATGCTGGACCATCTGAGGTGTCAGGTTACAGCAGTGCCAGTGCCACTGTGAGCCAGAGCAGCAAAACAGCTGTGGGCAGAGTGGCATTCAGCTGGAGCATTGGTGGTTCAGTGGTAGAATTCTCGCCTGCCACGCGGGAGGCCCGGGTTCGATTCCCGGCCAATGCAGCTCATTTAACCTTTTATTTAGACAGTTTTCCTAAGCATTCCTAAAAACAGCTCCCGGCTCAGGAGAATCTTATCCTAAATCAGGATACATTCAGGCAGCTTGCTTTCAGGTTTTACTGCCTCATAAACAGCACTTCAGCAGATGCAGAGCTCACGTTATAGTAGTTGCTAGAGATGACCGCAGCTAACTCTGGGGCTCCACATCCACTCCAGACGTGCTCAGCTTGTAACTAACCACCACTTTACGAAGGTACCAGCAATCCAAGAGAGTCAGGATTTAGTTACTCCATCCACGGGTTCATCCAGCCCTCCTGCTTACTCTCACTCTGACTCTGTGCCACTCTTCCAGCCTGGCAAAGGCAGGAACCTCCTGTCTGGTTTCCCTCCTCTAGTGCCCCTGTCCCCGACTCAGCCTGCGTTGTGTGTCCCACAGCACGCCGCGTTCTCCACTGCATACCTCCGGGCAAGCCCCACAGTGAGGCCCGTCAGCCAGGCCCTCTGCACGTGAGCACACGCACACACACGCTTGCACATGCACGTGCTTCTCCCTCTCCCCTCACCACGAGGCTTCAGGCAGGGCAGGCCCTTGTTCGTGTCACACTGCTCCCAACCCCCTCCACTTGCTCTGGCTCCCCCTTTGCCCTGCTGCTTGGGGAGTCCACAGTGCAGTATCCTTTCTCCGATTCTGAGTTCCTAGGCGTTTGATGCATCCTCCCAGTTCCCCTCCATGACGTTCCCTGATTATCTCAGGTGTCACAAACTGGAGTCCACAGTCAGAACTGCCCGCCTGTGCATCCTGGCCCTGCTGACTTCATATCTGTTGCCCTTGGACAAGCCACTTGGCCTTTCTATGCCTCAGATTCCTTATTCATTGAATAGGGCAACAGTGATAACACCGAACCTATGTGTGGTTGTGAGTTTCGGAGATTTTTGCATGTAAAGCTCTTAGCACACGGCATAGGCCACACACTCCCAATAACAGGTGCTTTAGTGTCAAGTTGTTTTAATGTCTGTTTATAATGAGACCCACTACTTAGCAAGGTTGTCAGGGGCAGGGCTTTTGCTCCCGTGTCTTTTATCATCAGCTTTGCCCAGGTGGTAATGGGCCCCTGATGGGTCCTAAGTGAGGGATCGGAGAGGGTCAGGGGTGGAACTTCATGTGGTGAGTGAGGAGCAGATCTATAAACACGGTTTCCAGTGGAAGACTGGTGACCTCCGTGGGTGAGCATGAAATGGAATCCACCCATCTGCAAAGCTTTGATGGGACTGCGTGTATCAGCACCCTCTTTGGACACTGCAGATGTAAGTGAATCAGACCCAGGACCTGCCTGCAAGGAGTTCAGGGACAGATCCTCAGATGAGTGATCGTGTGACAGCGGATGTGGTCACAGAGGACTGGGGGCACCGGGCCGGGCTTCGTGGAGGTTATTTGAACTGGATCTTTTCTTTCTCCTTCGCTTCCACTCTCCTCTAACTCCACCCTCATTTTTAACTCTGGTTATAAGAGAAATACACATTCCCTGGAGAGATTTTGGAAAAAACAGACGTTCCTACTGGAAGGTGGAGAGTAAATACATTAAATACGTTGTCTGGTAGATACATTTGGCAGTGTGTATCATAACATTTAAGAATTTATCCTTAGGAAATAAATATAAATGTGGGTCAGGTTTTTCATCTTAACAAGTGTTAGGCTCCTTTACTGTCCTAACAAGCCTCTGGTGCAGGCAGTGGCATTAGCACGTTATACAGGTGAGGAAATGGGGGCAAAGGCAAGTGACCTGCCAAAGGTCACACAGTGAATGAGTTGGAAAGTCAGGCTCAGACCCAGGCCCAGGGGCTCCTGAGTCTGGAAATTGATACAAAAGGGCAACCAAAGATGCTCAGCTTGCCTGGGTATCCCAGAATTGCAGAGTAAACAGTGTCTCATTTTTACTCATCAACTTGGCAAACACTTTGAAGATTACTAACATCCCAGTGTGAGGCTCTGGGTGGGGGTGGGGGGGATGACTGCTCAGGAGAACGTTCCTAAAGGGCAGCTTGGCGACAGCTATTAAAGCAGCAGGTGCCTGACCCTCCCCCGCAGCAGCCCCCTTTAATGGATCCTGGAGAAGTGCCCACACCCATGTGGAAGGAAGCACAGGTGAGATCTAAGAGTGAAAATTAGGAAATAATCGAAGTCAATTTGAAGCCGGTTTCTGACATCCTATCATTTCATCTATAAATGCGTGTGTTTCCAAAAGGCAGGAGAGAGGGAGGCCACCAGCGGCAGGGAGCCCCAGCTGCTGCTCCCAGCTGTCCCACCCAGGCTACCCCGCATGTCCTCCTCACCTTTCCCCAGGCCTGTTCAGGTGGACGGCGGGCTGTTCAGCAGGCCCAGCTGGCGCCCGCAGCTACTCTTGCCCGCTCTGGGCTGTGCCCTGTCCCACAGAGGGCCTCTGGGACCAGAGGGGACAGGCGGCAGCTCAGAGCTTTTCTGTTCAGCGTGGAACTCAAGGCCCCCTTTACTGGGGGACTTCGGACATCCCTAGTCTACAACTGGAGTGGTGTAGCTTGAAGACACAGTAGGAAGTGAAAAAAGCAAGTTACAGATGATAGACTCTGATCCCATTTATGTTTACAAAACAAAAAGTAAGACTGGGAAAAGACGAGAGGGACCTTTGCCTAACCAGTAAATTAGTGAGTTACCTGCCCATAAAGTAAGATTGAAGGTTAAAGAGAGAAGGCGGGGACTTCCCTGTGGCACAGTGGTTAAGAATCCACCTGCCAACGCAGGGGACACGGGTTCGAACCCTTGTCCGGGAAGATCCCACATGCCATGGAGCAACTAAGCCCGTGCGCCACAACTACTGAGCCTGCGCTCTAGAGCCCGTGAGCCACAACTACTGAGCCCACGTGCCACAACTACTGAAGCCTGCACGCCTAGAGCCTGTGCTCTGCAACAAGAGAAGCCACTGCAATGAGAAGCCCGCGCACCGCAACTAAGAGTAGCCCCCGATCGCCACAACTAGAGAAAGCCCGCGTGCAGCAACAAAGACCCAACACAGCCAAATAAATAAATAAATAAATGAAAGAGAAGGGGGCTTTGCCTTGTTGTGTTAGGAATTTTTAGTGTAAAACTATGTGTTACTTGTATAATTTAAAACTTTTAGGAGGCCAGGGGTGGTACCATTTGAAAAACAATATAAATAATGATAGTTTTAATGTGTAACCCACAGAATAAAATAAATATGTATGGGTCAGTGATGATATAAATGAATGAATGGATGGATGGATGAATAGATAGGTAAATGACGGAGAAGGAACAGTTCTTCTATATAGAAGAATTCCAGTTAATAAATGTAGAAGGAAAGAGGAATATAGAAATTCACCATTAGTCAAACTCCATAGTACTAATTGTAGGCAACATCTACTGATGGATGATAAAAACAGTGGGGGAATGTTTGAGGGGAAAAAACTGGATATTTGTCTAGTCTTAAGTATCTTCCGCAAGATATTTATTCATTACAAAAAGAAAAATAGTAACTTTACAGGGGAGAAACCTGGTAGGCACTACCGTAAATTGGGTAATAGGGTTAACGTCACCAGTAAAGAGAAAGATAGACATCGTGTACCCCTGATATGATGTACTGAGAAGGCACATCACTTCAGAAGCATTTTTCCAAAAATGCATAGCCTTAGCCTAGTCATGAGAAAACATGAGACAGGCCCAAATGGAGAGATGTTCTACAGAGTAACCGACCAAGGGTTTCAAAAGCATGTTCATGAAAGATATGGAAAGACTGAGGAGCTATCACAGATTGGAGGGGACCAAGGAGACAGGAGAACTAAATGCAATGCAGGGTTCCGGATTTGATCCTGGAACAAAGGACATGAGTGGTGAAATTGGATTAGGTCTGTAGTTTAGTTAGTAAAACTGTTATCAATGCTACTTTCCTGTTTGATAATTGAGCTATGGGTTTGTACAATACTAATATTAGGGGCAGCTAGATGAAGAATATCGAGAATTCTATACTATTTTTGCAACTTTTCTGTAAATCTAAAATTATCTTAAAAGGTTTTTTTTTTTAATTTATGAAAATGGCCATCACACCCTTGTCTCCTCTAGTCCTCAGCAACCTCTAATCTACTTTCTGTCTGTATAGATCTGCCTATTCTAGACAGTTCATATAAATGGGATCAAAATATGCGATCCTTTGTGACTGCTTTCTTTCATTTAGCATAATGTTTTCAGGGTTCATCCATGTAGCCTGATCAGTACTTCCTTTTTATTGCCAAATAATAGTCCATTGTATGGGCTCCAACACATTTTGTTTATCCATTCATTTGATAGACATTTGGATTGTTTCCACTTTATGGCTGTTGTGAATAGTGCTGCTATGAACATGGTGTACAAGTTTTTGATGTGGACGTAAGTTTTCATGTCTCTAGGAGTGGACTGGCTGGGCCATATGGTAACTAACTGTTTGGAGCCTTTTGAGGAGCTGCCAGACTGTTTTCCAAAGCAGCTGCACCATTTCACATTCCCACCAGCAATGTACAAGGCTTCCAGCTTCTCCACATTCTCACTCTCACTTGCTACTAATATCTGTCTTTTTTATTTTAGCCACCTGGTGGGTGTGAAATGGTATCTCATCGGGCTTTTGATTTACATTTCCCTGATGGCTTATGATGTTGAGTGTTCCAGAAGTCACTTTTAACATCCATGGTCCTTGAACCAGCAACACCTTCTGAGATTTCCCAGATATGTTCAGCCCTGGAGAGCCCCTCCTTGAGAGGTCACTGTGCCTAAAAACCTACAAGCATGGGTACTGTCCAAAAGCTTTGGGGAATGAATAGGCATTGGGTCTTCAGGGCTCCAGAGTTACATCCCTTTCCAAGAGCCAGAATCAAGGTGCAGGGGACCAGAGGGTCTGTGTGTCCTTGTGACAGCGGTCTTGTTCATTTGGAAGACTCCAACAGCCTTTCTCATGATGCCTTGTTCCCCTTTCTTTCCCCAGGAGGGCCCGATGGTTCTTGTGACTCCAGCTTCAGTAGCGGCATCAGTGTCTTCACTCCGGCCAGGTAAGTGGTTTGTTCTGGCCAGAGCTGTTTGTGGAAAGTGAGCAGCCTCCATCTTCCCTGGGTGCAGGAGACTGCAGCAAAGCCCTGAGGCAGACTTTGCTTGGGGCCACTACTTGTGGGACACAGGAAGTGCCTGATGAGGGAGTCCGAAGGATATTAAGAAAGCCCACCCAACCCGGTTCAGATGGACACATGGCCTCTTGGGAGGGATTAGAAGCTGTTTGAGGTGAGTAAATACAAGTTGTAAGAGTGTAGCTAATGCATGATGACTACAGGGAGACGCTTGCAGATGCCTTTGCCCAGCACCTTTCGCTTGTCCAGGATAACACAAGGCTGATGAGACTGAGCAGGGAAATGCCGTTCAAGGAGAGTCCAGAGCACAGGCAGGGAGGGTGCATAGGCTGGGATGCAAGAGCTGTCCTTTCCCCGGTGCCCAGGTCGGCTGTGATGGTGCAGCCTTCCACATGGGGGCAGTGCAGGCTGTAATGGTGCAGCGACGTAATCCTCTTCCTTGCCAGCCCCCGCCATGCTCTGCAGGATGATGACATTCCCCTGGGAGGGAATCATCACCATTCTGTCCCTGTCTGCGTCCCCTGGACTTGCCCCATGTCACTTTTTCCTTGGGAAGGATTGGCTGTGGGGTTGGAATAGATGGAGGTTCTCCTATAAGGGGTTTCTTCCCTCTGAATTCAACATTGAATGTGGACCCTGGGGGAACGGGTCACTCATGAAGAGAAAATATACACTCAACCCCAAGAGACTCTCTTCTCCTCAGACCCTTAGGATCTTTTCTCCTTTTATATCATTTCTTTATTCTTATCTCTAAGGACCTTGTGGGTGTTTTCAAAGTGAGTACTGACTATAAATGTGGTCTGTTCCTAAGACCTCTCCCACATTGTTCAAGCAAGCCAATAAACACTGTTCATTTCTGTGTTTTTAGCCAGTCATCACACACGTCCAGAGCCTGTGTTCAGCCCTGCAGGTTCCAAGATAAAGATACGGCCCCTGAATGTGGTCCCTGATATTGAGGTTCTCCAGTGGGGAGGCAGAGAAGTAAGGGTAGTGGTGGTTTTGCTGGGGGCTCAGACGGTGTTGGGGGCAAGCGTTGGCGCCCCAGCTGAGGCTCGCTGGAACACTGGCTGACAACCATGAATGCTCGGGGAGGGCTTCCGGGGCCCGGCTGTGCCCAACGCTTTGTGTTGCGTCGTTAGGTTTTGCTGACGTTTAAATCCCGTGGGGTCAGTGGTAGCATTATCTCCACTTTAGGGCTGAGGAGGGACAGGAGGTCGGGGCTGTTGTGTGGAGAATGGATTTAGGAGGGACTCGGGTGGGTGCAGACCGGTCAGGGGGCCACCGCCACATCCCGGTCAGAGGGGATAGAGGCTCAGACTGAAGAGGCGGCAGAATGTGGAGGAAGTTGATAGATTTGAGATCTGTTTTGAAGGTAGAATTGACAGGATTTGCCGAGGGATGGGATGGCACGAGAGGAGGAAAATGAGGGAAAGAAGAACTTCTAGATTTGGGGCTTGAGCCAGATCAGGGCATCGTGGTATCATTTCCCAAGCAGGGGCGGAAGGAGGAACGGGTGTGTGAGCGGGCCCATCGAGAGCTGGGTTCCAGGCGGCTCTGAGCGTCCCCCAGGAGCGGTTAAGGAAGCAGGTTTGGATATTGGGTTCCAGAACTCGGGGGAGAGGTCTGGATGGAGATGCAGGGGGACTGGCCTGTCCTGTAGAGGAATCGCTTTAGTTCTGGAGGCCCTGGGAGTGAGGGGGGCAGACCTGTGGTTTAGAAGCCCCTCTGGCAGCGCCGGGGAGGATCGGTGAGGGAGGGGGCCAAAACTGGCAACAGAAGGGCCTGTTGCAGACTTGTCCCTAATCTAGGCCACAGGGAGGGGATGATCATGCTCCTTGGGGGTTGGGGAGGTCCAGGAGGAGCAGAGACCTCCCTCACGTGGGAGGCGGTGGTCCGTTCGCCTGAAGGAGGCCTCAGTTCCTGTGCTGCAGCCGGGAACCACCTGGCTGGAACCAGTGCCTTGATTTATACCCGTCGTTCAGCAGCAAACACCAGTCCTGTCTTTGAAATTAAAAAACCAAATGAGAACAAATTATCTAGTGCTTTGTTTCCCTCGAACGGAGGTTTCCTCGCGGCAGCTGCCGATCTGAGTCACTAGCTACGCCAGAGAGGAGGGCGGCCTTCAGAGTCGTGGAACCTGAGCCCAGCCCCCCACCCACTGGAGACGGCAGCTGAGGACAGGAGGGTGGGGTGCCTGCTTCCACCAGTTGGTGCTGCCAGAGGGGGACTGAGCTTGGGCAAGATGGCCTCTTCCAGGGACACCGAGAAACATAACCCACCCTGTGGTTTTCCAGATGTGCCGCTCGCCCAGGGCACTGCCCGCGGGTGCCACTTTTACTAAGTTCAGGCCAGCCTAGGGCAGCAGCCCAATTGGGGTCCCCTCCCATGGCAGAGAAGCATCCCCCTCTGGCAGAACACTGTCAGCGAGGTGACACTCAATCTGATGAAAGCTCTGGGCCCTCTCCCTTAGTCACAAAACTCTAAATACACTTTCAGGGGTTCAGGGATCTCCTCGAAGCCAATCCTTGCACCCCAGACTTTTTTTTTTAATCTCTAAATCCTCACTTGGCCCTAAACACAGGGAGAGTAACTGACAACCCAAGAGCATAAGCCTCTTCTTCCTCCTCATGTCCCCTCTGTCCCAAGATGCTGGGAAAGCCCTAGGCGGCCCCGGGTGAACAGTAGCCACAGGGGAGAGCCATCTGAATGAGCAGGGGCTACGAGGTCATCGTAGTGAGGAAGGGCTCCAGGTACCGGAGGCTGGGTTCCTCCACCCTCCAGGAGCATGAGAAATGCATACGGAGCTGGAAACCGGACTCCCTAGGAGGGCAGGGGAAGAGGGATGGAGGCAGCGTGCTTGCAGCTGAGGGAAGGGTTAAGGAAGAATAGTATACACCTCTTTCTCTCTGTCCCTCCCCTTCCTTCTCTCCCTGTCTAATGCTGCTATGTGCACCAGGCACGTTCTTCATCGCCGTGAATCCTCTGAGCCGTGGAATCCCACTGCCTGAGCGCACATCCTGACTTCACCATGCCTGGCGGTGTGGCCCTCGGCAAGCAGCTTCACCTCTCCCTGCCTCTGTTTCCTCATCTGTAAACTGGGTGTGATGATCTGCTCACCCCGTAGTATGGAGCTTAAAGGAGTTAAAGCATGTAAAGAGCACAGAATGGTGCCTCGCCCACAGAAAGCACTTTACACACTTCAGCTACAATTATTATTACAAGAACCTTGTCATTATCCCCATTTTACAAGTGAGGATACGGGCCCGGAGAGGTTAACTTCTTGCCCAAAGTTGTTCAGCTAGCTAGTGATGAGCTTGGAATTCAGGCTAGTAAGTCTGTCTGACCCCCAGGCCCACACATTTGAGCTTCATTAGTCACAGTTGGAGAGTTGCAGGAGCTTTACATGTTGGCCTGTGACCTGATACAGGAGCCCCAGACAGGCATTGCCATGGGCACAAGCTTCTACTCTGAAGCCCTGGGCCTCGCTGAGGACCAGTGTCATCGGGGACATTTAGTACAGGTCTTCTGGTATAGCTGGCTGCATAAGGCAAGCAGAAAGATGTAGAAATCAGTGCTTCCCAACTTATAGCACCTGCTGATTGAAAGAATTAGTAAAGATCTTTTATAAAAAACAACTTTGAATCCAGCAACAGTTCCCTTTTAGATTTACCTTTGTTCTAATTTGATTAGAGCCGTAGCATATGAGTGCCGTCAAGGGTTAGACATTACAGAAATAAAGTGCTGCTTCCCAGAGAGAAGCGCTGGATTTTATCACCGGGTAGTAGAAGTATCAGAAGCCGTAGTCAATAAATCAATATTTTAATAGCCACAGTAGCGCCATTCATTTAGAAGTCGTAGTACATATACTTGTAAGACCTTCATTATGAGATGCTTTATGAGAAAATCCTCCGTGAAAATGGAGTTTTGGAGACACCTTGAAATAACTCAAAAGCCCTCAAGAGTGACTAGTCTAGACATTTTGGAACCAGTGCAGAAATGTGTTTCAAACTGTGTGTGAGCTCCGTTCTGTTCTTTCTGGGTAAAGTAAACCAGCGCGGACGGAGCGCACCTCCGGCTCCAGCCCAGCAGCTCAGGAGCTGAGCACAGGGTGCAGCGTGCCCGCTCTAGGAGGGGCCCAGGTTCCAGAGTCCTGGCTTCCCACCGAGCACGCGCGGAGCCCAGCACACACAGCCCATCCAGCGTAGCAGCTGAGAGCTGTCCCCTCAGAGGCGGGCAGGATCATCTATCCTCCCTTTCCCTGGTGCCCTGGGCCGTGCCTGCTTCCCATGGCCTTCACCTCCAGCCAGCCAAGGGAAGTGGGAGCCAGGGAGAGCGTCTCCAGCTGAGGGAGTGAGTTCTCCATGCCTCATGGCCTCGGACAGGCCCCATACTGCCTCATCTGTGCATCAAAGGACTTTGACCATCTGTGCATCTGTGCGTGGTCTACATGAACCATGGGGCCTCTTTCAGCCATGAAGTTCTTGGTTGTTTGAAGCTGACCCCTGCCTCACCATCAGTCCAAAGGTACCCGTGTCTGGGGAGGGCTGCTGTGGGGAAAGTCGTAGACTGTTAGCACACACAGTGCTGCCAGTTTATACACCAGCTCCATGAAATCCTTCCTTTGTTATTTGGCCCCAACAGAGCGCCACCTGAGGGAGATGCCATAACGGGCATCGATTTCTGCCCTCAGTAGAGATGCTCAGCTGGCTAGGAGCATCTCGGGACCACTGTGAGTTAAGGAGCCCGGCTGGCCGAGCGACTGTCTATCCTTGGCATCTTGGGATCCTATTTGGGCCACTTGGATTTGGAGCGCCCCCCCCCAACAAAGATCAGCACCAGGCTTCCCCAGTGTCCTCTCTCGCGCGGAAATGATGCTGCCGTGGACTGTCTTGAGTGCGGCCCATTAGGAGCCAGTGCCATGCAGTGGGTGAGGCCACTCTGGACTCAGATGCTCGCATTCAGGTTGCCAGCTCCGCCACTCCCCAGCTGTGTAACGTGGAGAGGTTACTTAATGTCTCTGTGCTCTGATTCCCTCGTCTCCAGAATGGGAACAGCATTGCTGCTGGCATAGGGCCCTTGAGGGAAGGAAATGCGGCTGTGCAGGTACAGAGCTCAGCATGATGCCTGGCACAGAGTATTTATGCAGAACATGAGTAATCATCGTTTTGAGTACCATCGCCATCATCACTGTTATCAGAGCCATGTGTCATCTTGTCTCCCCTACCCCAGCAAGGTTCATACACCCCACTGGGCCTGAACTGCAGGGTGGATGGGGGAGGTGGGTTTGGCACTGCCTTCCTCCCCACCAGCAGGACACAGCTGTGCTAGACCAGTGCAGCCCTGAGTCCCCCAGGCCTCCCTCCTGAGGGCTGGTTCAGCTAAGAATGTGGCAGCGACCTGCCAGACATGGGGCACTCATGGCACCCTGGGCCCCATGTGGCAGCTCCTGCTGTGGAAAGGGACTCACTGCAGACCTTGGGTTCACGGGGTCAGGGGAGAGCAGGCAGGGAAGGGGCTTCCGTTCATTCCCCACTGCTTTCCGAGCTCGCTTTGTTAAGGCCTTGGGCTGCAGATGGGCATCTGAAGTGTCTCCAGCCATGGAGACACTAATCTCCAAGTTCCTGCCCACCCAAGGAGAAGAGCTTACAGAGCACCCCAGAAGGCGCTCAGTAGGAGGCCAGTGCTATGGGGAAAAGAGGAACTTGGAGATTAGACAGTAAATCCTGGCTATCGGAGGAGGGAGAGGAGTGTCTAGGAAATTGTTAGAGAAGAAAAGAAAATGCTTGGGAAGCCCTGGGATGGCCTGCCAGCCTGCCACTGCAGAGCCTGCCACATGTGCTGCCCAGTGTGTGTGCCGTGGTCCATCTGAGCTGAGGGTGCTGAGGGCATGAAAGACACACTGAGTTTAAAAGACTCCGGACATAAAAAGAATATAATGTCCTTTATTACTAATCTATATATTGATATTTATATTGATTCTGTGTTGAAGTGACATTTGGGGTATATTGGGTTAATTACAATATATCATTAAAATTAATTTCACCTGTTTTCTTTCTACTTTTTAATATAAAACCGAAAAGCATAAAATTCTATATGTGACTCGCATTATGTTTCTGTTGGACAGTGAGTGTGAGAGAGATTAAGAGATTGTCCGGGAGGCTGCATTTGCCACCCTGGACTTGTCTGTCTGTGGGGGAGTTTCCCCATCTGTCTTAGGCTACCAGAGAACCCAGATGCTTGAATATTCTCAGAAGACCCCAGAACTTCCAGACATATGGCTCTTGGGGAGATCTCAGTGGCAGCCCCACCCAGAGGCTCAGGTCTGCTGGGCCGCGTCACTCACACGCCCAGCCCCTCTAACCACCAGAGGATAGAAGTGCCCACTTGCACCCCCGAAACGAGCACCGTGGGGAATCATCAAACTATATTAAACAGCAGTTCCGCTTAGCACTTAACAGAGCTAAGACCATGCCCTTTAGGAATTCACTTCAAATGAGCTTCAGGAAGTCTGCAGGCGAATTGGGAAAGCACAGGCATCGAGTTCCTGATGCAAATGAATAATTGAGCAGCCTGGAAATACCATGAAAGGCCGTTTTGTACAGGCGAGCGATAGTGTCCTGCGTCGGAGGGGAAAGGAGCCCCTGCCTGACATCCTAAGGCCCTCTGTCCTTGCCGTCCCCATCCCTGACAACCCTGGCCAATGCCTGGACACCATGCTTTGGGCAGAGGGCTAAGTATCAGTGTCCCAGCAGCACCCAACCTTCTCGGGGCTGCTTGGCGGGACTTTTCTCTGCCTGGAGACCAGCAGGGCTTTGGGACAGGGAAGCGGGGAGTCTGTGCCCCACTGGAGCAAAGGCATTCGGAACAAGCTCTGAACAAGGCTGAGGCTGTGTCACCTCTTCCCCGACTCAAACAAGAATGTTACAGCTTCACAGGCAGCTCTCAAGGCCTCTCAACCAGGCCAAACATGGTGCTGAGTGCCCTGGAGTGTGACGAGGTGAAGAGCCACGATCCCTGTCCTCACGGGAGAAGTGTTCTTTGGGTGCCTGGTGAAGGACCTGTTGGATTTAAGGGGTGTTACCAGGGCCATCCCCTGGACTCTCTGGACCTGGTGGTTTTGTTTTATCAACAAAGGGTCTGGACGTAATGCCCTGAGGGCGCTAAACACTCTTTCAACCATGAGGTCTGCTAGGGCAGAGCTCTTTGATATCAGAGAGGTTTTCTCTGGTACAAGCCTGCTAGTGCTGGAAAGAGAAAAAGGGGAAGCGGGTGGCTGCCCGGCAGAACGGCTTTCCTCCCCAGACGTGGTTGTTGGAGCGCCTACCTTGGAGAGGGAGGAGGGGAGTGGAGGGAGAGGGGCCCTCTGAGCGCTTTGCGCGGTGTGTGCCCTCTGCCACTGCCCCGGGACAGCGGGCTGAGCGTGCGTTTCTCAGTGTGCGGGGCCAGGGTGCGTCTGCAGCTCTAGGGGCGGGGACCTGATGGGCTTCAACCTGGCTCCTTCCTGGTCTCACCCACAGCACTGAGAGGGCCCCCGTCACCCTCCACCTCGACGGGATTGTGCAGGTTCTGAGCTGCCACCTCAGCAACATGGCCATCGGGATGATGACCAGGATCGCTGTCCTCAAGTGGCTCTACCACCTCTACATCAAGACCCCCCGGAAGGTGAGCCCCCGGGCCCCTCAGCCCTCCAAGCCAGGTGGCTGCTTCTGGGTGGAGTTTGAGGGCCTGCCTGTGCTTGGTAGGATTTTGGTCGTTGCAGTTCTGGAGAAACCGTGACCAGGAGAGAGGTGGCAGGTGCCTGAGGAGCCCTCGGTGTCTTGAGGGGGGTTTGGGAGGTGTTCCCTGCAGTGGGGGAGCTCATGTGGGTCCCTGCTTCTCTGCTCTCCAGATGTTCCGGCACACAGACAGCCTCTTCCCTACCCTACTCCAGACGTTATCAGATGAATCCGACGAGGTAGGTCACCAGTGCCCCTTCCTCTGTGCCCTGGCTGCCAGCCTCTCCTTTTGATGGGGTTGTGTAGCTGAGGGGTGCTCATTTTGTTATTGTTGTTCTCGTAAATCAGCACCCCTAAAATCACCCTATTCCTCCTACCTGGTGAGGTGTGTCCATGAAGGGAAAAGCTGTTTGCTGCCCTCAGCTTTGGGAATAAGGACGCTGTCTTTGTGGGCCCTTCTGAGGAGAGCGCTGGGTCAGGGCACTGGCGAGGAAACCAGTCTGGCGGGGAGCTCCTTGTCCCTGGAAGGCCGTGGAGAGTGGTGATGGGGAGCCCAAGGGCAAGGTCCATCCCGCCTAGCTGCCCAAACTCGGGCAAGTCACTGCCCGGCTCCGCACCTCAGTTTCCTTCTCTGTCCGACGAGGTAGTAACAGCACACGGGGTTGTGAGAACGAAATGACCCACGAAAAATGCCGGGCGCTGTGCTGGGCACCCGCTGAGCACTCAAGGAGCGTCCGTTGTGACTCATTTCACCTGGACTCCATTTTGACCTCTAGTTTGAAATCGGACCCTGAAGCTTTGCATTTATTGGGGTCACCGAAAGTTAAAGGGAGAGGCTGGCCCCGTCCCAGGCAGCAGGAGTAACCCCAAGTGGGGGGGGGGTCTCAGAGTGGGGCAGGGGGAGCAGGACCCTGCATCCGGCCATGTGGGGGAGGGGCTCCTCCAGCCGCACCTTTCCCCACGCCATTCCCAGCAGCGTTCTGTTCCGTGGACTTCCTCACCAGGACTCCCCTGCTTCCCAGCCAAGGGGCAGGATTTGTAGTTGGGTGTTGCCATTTGCCGGGGTAGCATCCCTTCCCTCCGCCAGTACCAGCTCCAGGCTCTGTGTTGGCCGCTGGCGGCCCGCGCCTTGACCCGCCCCTCCCTCCCCTCTTCTTCCCTCCTCGGGGCTCCGGGCAGCTGTGGGCTCGGTGAGGCAGCAGGCTCGCGCGCACCTGCAGACCTCCCAGCTGCCCAGCGGGAACGAAGAGCAGACGGGCTGGCGCAGTGGGAGAAAGAGGGAGAGGGACGTGGCTCATGACTTCCCGTGGCAGGAGGCACCTTGGTCCTTCCCGGGCTGGTACCAGGCTTGTGTGGCGCCCAGGGCAGCTGTCCTGCAGCCTGACTTTGCTTCCCTGAACCTGAGCTGAAGAGAGATGCAGACAGGCAGGTGTCCACCTCTAGGTCCTCTCAGGGACTCTGCACTTCCAGAAAACTCAAAGCAGGTGGTCTGGGAGTCTGCCTGTGTCCCCTCCTGCCTGTCCACCACACACGCCTGTGCACACACACGCCACCACCCCCTTTTTCCCCCACCACCGCTGCAGTGTGAGGCCCAGGTGGACGTGGCCCAGTTCTGCCTGAGTTAGGACTGACTCACTGCACAGTCACGGCCCTCATTTCAATACAAAAAGGGAGAGAATAGCTTTGCTGATTGGTTCCTTCCCGAGTACTGCAGTGGAAGCAGCTGAGTTTTCAGTCCTTTAAATGGAGTCCTTTAAGCCCATCCAGCCTTCTTTGCTCGCGACTGGTCTTTGCGTGCGTGTGCATTTGAAGGGAGCCGGAGGAGACGCAGTCCATGAAACAGCTCTGTTCAGGTTGCGGCTGTGGGAGCTCGATTTGCTGAAGTGCCAGGTGTTGTGAGGCTTTGGGGCCCATCTTGTGGGCCTCCGGTGGGGAGGGGATTGCAGCTGCTCCTGGGGACAGTGACCGGCGTGGGGTGAGGCGGGAGGGTGCTCCTCTAACAGCCGTGAACGTCCCTGCTTTCCCATCTCTCCAGGGGAGGGATTTAGGGACCTCAGTATCAGTGGCGAGTTGTGGTTTTGCCGCATCCTGGTTCTTCACCAGAATCACGTCCCCAAATGTCCCCCGCCGAATCTGGTGACCTTGAGAGGGTACAGTGTACTTGGCAGTGGAAATACAGCCATGAACAAGACAAAGTCCCTCTTCTCCTGAAGTGAGCTTCCTTTCCAGGGTATCTAGGAAGTGCTGTCTGTGAGAATATCCCAATACTTCCAGGCACAGCCCTGATCTCAGATTGGAGCTCCCTGGGGTGCAAGACCCTGAAAGGCCATCTAGTCAAGTTGGACCACAGTCAGATTGGTGGGGAGGGGCCCCTTCCTAGGGAGGGCTTCACAGAGCCCCCTCGCTGATGGAATGTAACTGTGGCCCACCCTACGCAGGGCCGTACATCCAGCCTGGGGCCTCAAGGCACAGTTTAGCCCATTTGTAACAGCTGACTTGTGTGAGGTCGTTACAGTGCCAGGAACTGTGCTTAGACCCCTTAGCTGTTGTATCTAGAGAAGGTTCAACAGTTCTGTGGGGGAAATACTGTCATCATTTCATTTTACAGTTCAGAAAACACGGCCGAGCGAGGTGAGGTTAAGCTGCACACAGCCAGGGAGTGGTGGAGCCAAACTCAGAACCGGATCTGTTTGACTCCAAAGCCCGTCCTCTTAGTCGCTTAACCACCATGCCTGTGTTTCACCACCTGCGGCCCTGACCGCCCACATCAGAACCCCAGCTCGTGTTTAGTCATATCGTCATCCCCATATGCCTTTTTCTCTTGTTCCACAAGTTCTTGAGAGGAGTTCTCTCAGTCTGGTGTGGAGAGGGGTGTGTGTATTCTGAAAAAGTTCTCCCTCAGCCCCCTGACCCTTTGTCCGCTTTTCTTATTGATTTACAGGCACTCTTTGTATATCGGGGACATTCCATTTATCATGTATGTTGCAAATGTTTTTCTCTCCCGGGATGATTGTGATACACCCACGTGCCCATCACCCTTGGTGAGAGCCACTGGCCCCCGGGGGACAGAGTGTACCCAGGTGTTAAGGATGCAAGAGCTGGGCACAGGGAGGGGCAGAGCCTTAGAGACCTAGCTCCGCCCCCCACCACCATGTTCCACAGTCCCCTTGGCACGTGGCCTCACTGGGGTGTCTTGTGTGCCGTTGTTTCTCTGTCCGCCTCCCCTTCCCCCTGCCCCGGTGGCAGCTTGGTAGTCCACACCCTTCCCCCCGCCCCAGTGGCAGCTTGGTAGTCCACACCCTTCCCCCCGCCCCAGTGGCAGCTTGGTAGTCCATCCACACCCGTCTGGCATCCTCAGGTTGTCTCTGCTTTACCTTATTCAGGAGAAGCGGCTGTTTCCTCAGTACCGCCTGCTCCTTGCAGACTTTATCTGAAAATCCCTTTTGTCAGAAAGAATTTGCAGGTGTCAAATTAATATTCTTGGCACTGGAGTAGAAATCCTCCCATTAGCTGGAGATCCAATGACTTGTTTTTAAGTGAAAATGCAACCCCAATTCAACAGCACAGAATGCATGGCACGTGCACAGAGCTTCCTGCTGGACCCTGGTGGGAGGTGGGGCTGCTTCTTCCCCTGCCCGGAAGATGCCAGTTGTCGGCTGCCTCCCGAGCCTGCAGCTGCCGGGGCGGGCTCTGCCCGTGAGCCCCCAGAGGACAGGTCTTCTCCATGTTCCTGGTGGTGCGGCTGGCTCAGTTGCAGGGGGGTGGGGGGAGGGGTGGCTCGGTGATTCCTCATCCTCATCTTACTCTCAAGCACAACTTGCCTCCTAACCTGGATTTAAAATCCTCAGCGGGTGGGGGGAGGACTTCCCTGGCAGTCCAGTGGCCAAGACTCCTCGCTTCCACTGCAGGGGCTGTGGGTTCGATCCCTGGTCAGGGAACTAAGATGCCATGCGGCACAGCCAAAAAGAAAAAAAAAATCCTCGGGGTAATGGTGGGTACGTGTCATGATACATGTGTCCAAACCCACTGAATGTACAACACCATGAGTGGACCCTCACGTCAGCTGTGGACTTCGGGGGATATTGATGTGTCAGCGTAGGTTCATCGATCGTAACAGATGCTCTGCCGTGGTGAGGAAGACTGATAAGGGGGAGGCTGTGCGCATGCAGGGGCAGGAGGTATGTGGGAAATCTCTGTACCTTCTGCTCAGTATTGCTGCGAACCTAAAACTTCTCAAAAAAATAAAATCTATTTTAAAGAAAGAAATATGTAGAATTAAAAATAAAAAGTCTCAGTCTCAGAAGAGACCTGGAAGGATGTCTGGTGCCCCTCCAAGGGAATGTAGCATCCCAGACAGCCAGCCACCAGACCTGAGCTCGAATCACAGGAGCTCTAACCCCTCCTCACCATGGACCGTGGGCAAGAGCCTAACCGCTCCAGCCTGCGCAAAGGGCCATGATGTCTGGACATGCCTCATAGACCACTGTTTAAAGGGACAGAGTAAAGCTCCTGGTTCGATCCTGGCCCTTCCTAACAACCTGTGCATCACCCCAAGTTCTTCAGGGGAAATTGGCATTTCGCTCTGTTGAACTCTTCTGCCCAGGAGCAGGGCTTGTCCCCATTTGAGTCATCTTGTAAAGCTTCGAGGTCTTTTTTGTAGATCTTATTCATTATGAAGTTTACTTTCAGTATTTAAAATTTTGTTGTGACTTTGAGGGGCACTCCTTTCCGGTAATATTTTTTCCTGAGTGACAGTGCAGCCCAGTGGCCAGGCTGTCCAGGAGTCTGGTCCTGACTCTGCCACTTAATAGTTGGTTGGGGGATTCCCTGGCAGTCCAGTTGGTTAGGACTCTGCGCTTCCACTGTAGGGGGCACAGGTTCTATCCCTAGTCGGGAACTAAGATCCCCCATGCCGCATGGCGGGGCCAAAAAAAAAAAAAAGTTGGTTGCCCTTGAGCAAATTACATAGCCTCTCTGAGCCCACTTTTCTTATCTGAAAACCGAAAGTAATGGTGGAACCACCCACCCAGGTTGTTGTGAGGATTAAATGAGATCGAGAATGTCAAATGCTCAGCACAAGACGCAGCACATGTAAACACGTGGTAAACGTTAGCTCCTCCGGCGCTGGTTATAGTTTCTGTGAAAATGGCAGAGACACACACTGAAATCAGGAAGGTGGGCTCCACGTTTGCCCCACGTCCTTCCTGCCTCAGTTTCAGCAGCAGAAGCTGGAATGGAAGCAGGTCTCTGTCCTGTTTCCCTGCCTGTCTCTAGGACCACACAGGCCCTTTGCAGATGTCCAGAGTAGGTGGGGCTGTTGGGGGTTCATCGTCCATTTCCAGGTCACAGAAAAACCAAGAGGAAGGCAGCAGGACCGGTACCCCATCCTGTGCTTTCTCCCCCTCTATCAGCCCCCCAGCAGCCCTGAGATAGCGCTGCCCAGAGCGGGGAGCCCATCGTCAGTGGGCTGTGTTGCAGTGTCGCCGGTGGAGGGGCTCCCAGCTGGCTGCCCCGGGTCCAAGGGAAGGAGGAGAAATGCCATCCGCAGCAGAGAACCTGCACTGGGGCCTCTCACTGCCACAGCTTCTTGCTGATTCCATTGAGATCCAGAGGGGCACACCTCCTGGGGCCACCAGAGGCAGCCTCCCAGAGGCTTCTCAACATCTCGGAGCTGGGGTGTCCCTAACACCTTAGAGCAGACATTCTCAATCCAGGAGAAGTCCCCCCCTCTTACCCCTCCCCTAGTTGCAAAGTAACTATGAAGAGAAATTGTGGATGGGAGTTTATGGCTTATGTGTTCAAATTCTAGAAAATTTGGAAGGTAGGTTAGTGAGGGCATTACTCACGGCAGTGGTAGAGTTTCTAACTCCGGAATCCATTAACTGCATGGAGAGTGTGGTCTGGCTGTCACACCCAGTGGGACATACAGCCATAACTAGGAGGCCAGAATAATGGGGGGATAGTTAGACGGGTCTAAGAAGTGATCTGGGGGCATCTAACAAAGGTACTTAAAGTCCCCCATGGGAGCAGTGATGTACCCCAGTCCAGAGTGGCCCAGTGCCTTTCCTGTCCTCTACCCCATGGTACATCCCAGAAGTGTCCAGACCCGTGGGCGGGAGTGCAAGAGCTGCCCCGCCCTCTGCTGAGTCCTGAGGGAAGGGGGGACCGTCAGCTCTTCTCTCTGGTGCGAGACTTGGCCCATCAACCCACTCTGTCTCGGGGCACTCGGACCCTCACCAGCAGGGGTGTTATCAGGGAACAGACACGACTATATTTGAGGGTGGTGGGCTTTGGGGGACAGGGAGAGGATTTCATTTGTTTTCATGGTCCAGATCCCAGGAGAAATGGAGCAGGAGATGTTCTCAAATCTCTCAAAAGAGAGAGCTCTGCGGGGCTACGCTGAGTCGCCCCAAAGAGAAACGGGCCGAGGCCGGTATAAGGGATGGGCAGAGTGGCTCTGGGATTGTGCTGTGACTGTTGCCACTGCTGCTGCTGACTGGAGGTCTGAGCCCAGTCCCCCGGCGCAGACTTGGGGCGAGGCTGCCTTTGGCTTCTTCTGCCTCGGGAAGCGGCAGCCATGCTGTCCCGTCATGTCCCTTTCCCTCTCCATCCCTCATCCCACCCGGTCCACGAAAGCACTCCCTCAGCTTTTCCTCTCCCCAGGAGCCCTTGTCACTGTGGTCTGGCGGGTCGGCCAGTTGGGCCCAGGGATTCATCTCTCTGCTGTAAAGGGATTTAGCTGGTGGCAACACAGCCTTCCGCGTTGGGGGAGGCCCCAAACCCAAGAGCTGTGCCCTGCGGGTGGTGGGGAGGCGCCAGTCCCCATGGGTTCCTCTTCTGACTCACGTTCCAGCATGACGGGCTGTGCTCTCCTGCCCTCAGGAAGGAGGGCCTTCTGTTGGAAATTGGCCATCCCTCAGTGTCTGCCCCAGAAATGAGGGCTGCCACTTATCTAGAGGCCCCTGTAATTGACAGCAGCTTAGAGAGCCAGTGATGGCCTGTCTGACGCCCCAGCACTGGCGTCCTTTGGAAACCGTGCTGGTTGCTGTGTGCTGGACGCCACGTGTCTGGGAGGAGAGGCAGAAACCAGTTTATGGGGTAGTTGCGCTGGTCAGAGTGCATCGCATCTGTTGCCTTAAGGAATCTGCCTGGTGATCTTGGAGTGGCTTTCATTATCCCCAGTTTGACATAAGACGAAATTCAGGCGTGAGGACGATAACTTGCCCAAGGTCACACTGCCAGGAGCCAGAATTGGAAGTCAGCTCTGTCTGATTGCAGAACATCTAAAACCCCGCAGGAGGTCTGACCTCGCTGCACAGCGGGAGTGCCGCCGGGATGGGGTGCGCTTTATTCTTCAGTCTGGACACACTTGACTTTGACCTGCCCCATCAGGCTGCCCTGGGGCTGCTCACCCACCCAGGGCCCCATCCAGAAGGAATGGGCCAGTGGCAGGGACGGCTGAGGGGCGGTGTGGAAGCAGCCTGGGTGGAGAGCAGGAGCACAGGCCTCTGCTCCACGCTGCCCACTCTCCCCATGGGACCGGGCAAGTCCACGGCATCTCCTCACCTCCATTTCCCTCCCTAAATTGAGGTTGGACTGGATTGTGTTAGTCCCTTCCAGCTCTGACTTTGTGTGGTCCTGACTCCACTGCCTAGAATACTAATGCGGCCTGCTCAAAAGTGGACAGTCTTCTGTAAGAATGGGGCTTGTTTTTCCTTCTCATATCCTTGCCTCAGTTTTTATTTCACTCCAATTTTCATTCCATCCACTCTCCAAAACAAACAAAAACAACCCCTCCACCACCCACCACCCCCCGCTTCAATTTCGAAGATTTCTTTATAGTCAGATCACACGATCAGGTCAGATGCCAGCCCGGAGAACCGAGGGGTGAGATGTCAGGGGCCAAGAACTTGCTTCCTCTCGCCGAGAGCCCACCTCACATGGAGAGATGAGCTGGGCCACAGCACAGACAGCCAGAACAAGGAAGGTGTGGACCCTCTCCCGCTGCAGCCTTCCGGGGGCTGGTCCACTCAGCTCTCCCTGGGGCTGACCCTGCGGCTTCCGTTGGAGGCTTTGGAGAGGAAATGAGAGGAGGGGAAGTAATGAGCAGGGAGAAAAGCTGTGGCCAGCAAGGCAGAGACACAGGCCTCTAGTCACAAGCCACAGGGACAGGTGGCCCCAGGCCCCCACGGCCCAGCAGAGGCACTGGCCGTCAGCGCTAGAGATCCTGGGAGGTCTTCTGCAGTGAGCCCTTGACGCAGACGATTGCCGTGGAGGGGGCAGGGGAGAGGGGCGCGTGGTCTCAGTCCCAGAACTGAGCCTATGGGGAGGCCTGCTGCTCTCATCCTTCCATATCTCTGCACTGTGTGCTTTCACTGCCCCGCATCAGCCTCCCTCAGGTAAGGGGGGACCCACAGTACTCGCCATCGGCCGCCATCACCTGCTCTAGGAAGGCAGGTTTGTGTGCCGGGAGGGTTTTCAGTCTTCATCTCTGTCTGGATTCCCTCCACTGATGGGCAAGTGAGGACCCAGAGCTGCACCGTAACTGGAGCACCTGAGTTGGGCAGGGGGCTCCTGGTGAAGGCGAGGGTGGACTGAGAAGGGCAGATGAAGGGGAGGTTTGCTTTCCCGAAGTAGGGCTGGGCGGCACAGGAGGGAGTCCACAAAAGGGAGCTGGTTGCGAACCGTCTTACCCTGGACAGGGCTGGGGGCTCCCAGAGAGCCGAGCTACAGGCCGACTGGCCTCCAGGGATGAGCAGACCGCCTACCGCAGCCCATCTCTCCTTGAACTCAGGAAGTGATCAGTCACCTCACCTAGAAAGGTCAAAGTCCAACAACCCAACAGAAGTGCCCCAGGGAGCCACGCACACCAGGGCCACTGTCAGAATCCTCTGGAGCTTTTGTTTTTTAATAGGTAGGTTGTTTGTTTTGGCTGCACCGAGTCTTAGTTTCAGCTTGAGGGATCTTCGTTGCAGCATGCAGGATCTTTAGTTGTGGCACACGAGCTTCTTAGTTGCAGTGTGCGCGTGGGATCTAGTTCCCCGACCAGGGATCGAACCCAGGCCCCCTCAATTGGGAGCACAGAGTCTTACCCACTGGACCACCAGGGACCCCTCTCTGGAGCTTTTTAAAATCCGGCTGTTTGGGCCTCAGCCCAGACCGCCTGAATTGTTCTCTGAGGTGCAGCCTCGTGGCCTGGGTGCTGGTATTCTCCACAACTCGCAACGATTTTGATGCTTGTCTCTGGTTGAGAACAGATCAGCCTAAGATCCTATTGGGAGGCTAGGGGCCAGGCCCCTAGCTCTCAGCCCTGATGCCCTCTCTCCATAGCCCTTGTGGTGGTGGCCAGGTCAGGGGCCCTGTTTTTACCCGCACCCCCACCCCACTTGCAGCATCTTCAGAAGTCAAAAATTCTCCCAAGATGTGTGTCAATTTCTTCTCCTCCAGAGATGGCCAAAGCTGAATCAACTAAATTTCCCTGACATCTTCCTGTTGGCAGTTTGCAAGGCCCACGGACGGGGCGGGGAGTTCTGGTTGCTAGAGATGCTGAGGACAGCAAGTGTACCTAACGCTCGCTCCACGCCAGACCTGTGCTAGGCATCACCCAGCAGGCGTGGTCTTAGTCCGTTTCCACAGCAGCCCCTCGAGGGTGCGTTCTGCTGTGTCCCCACTTTACTAAAGTGGAAACAGACTCAGGGAAGTGAAGTAACTAGGTCAGGATCTCGGCTTGATGCTCCGTGAATCCACGAAGCCTTATTTGTCACGTACGCCACCCAGTCCTGCTCATCAAGGCCGGCCAGGTCCCCGTCTGTGTCATCATAGCACCCTGTGCCCTCAGACCCTCTCACAGCCCTTGTCACACTCTATGAGGACAGAGGCTGTGTCCAGCACATAGGAGGTGCCCAGACACGTTTCATGAGCAAATGAAGAGACGGGGTGGGGCAGGTGGTGAGCTGACCCCACTGCGGCCTGCCCCACCCTCCTCCCTCCCTTGCTGGGGCCTGGTTCTGCCTCCTCGGACCAGGGCTGAGTGGCTTGCAAGCACGCTGAGATTAATTGGAGACCTGGTAGTGGGCAGGAGACTGGGCAGCCCCACGCCGCTCTCCTGGTTGCCATGGACTGGTGCCCTGGAGACAGCGGCCCCTCGGCTCATCGCCTGGTAACTGAGCTATAACAGGGTGGGCACTGCTCCCGAGCTGCCCGCAGCGTGGCCGGCCCCTTGCCTGTTCCCTGTCTGGCTCGTGGGGAGAATTTGCCTGCTGGAGGTGCACCTACTGGTCAGGGCCTCTGGGATACAAGTGAGCGATGGCTGGCTTCAGCAGGAAGCCCTGGGAGTGGGAGAGAAGGGGTGGCGGGGGCGGGGGGGACTGGTCTCCAAGTTGTCTCACCCCAGGCTGGCCTTTCCCTCCTCTCCCCTCAGAGGGATGGAGGCTGGAAGGCTTTAGGCTGCCAGAACCCACACTGTGCTGTCACTGTGGAACTTAATAAGCAGTAGGTGCTGGCCTTTGGCATGTATGGCACATTTCAAACTTCACTAGAAGCAGAAGAGAAGGAAAAAAGAAAAGAAAGCAATCTTGATTCCTAAGGGCATGCTTCAAAGTCAGGCAACAAACCAAGATATAATCCTTTTTTTTTTTTAAGTTGATTTTGCTTTACCAAGCCATACAAGGCTCTAATCTGCGTAGTTTGCTCAGTGGGAAAATAGGTCTAAGCCTAAGCAGTCCTTCTCCCCCACCCCCAAATCTAAGTGTTCTTTTTGGCAGTGCTTTCCTTGCTTGTTGCAGAAGGCAGGGCTGCAAGTCTGCGGGACCCGCCTCCCAAGAGTGCTGGGCATGGCCTGCTCTGACCCCGTTGCAGCGGAAAGCTTTTCTGGGAAAACCGCTCCCTCCTGGGCTGGGTTGCGCTGGGCCAGGCTGGAGCCTGGTCGCTGCTTCCTCCAGCCTAGGTTTGCTCTATGTCCGGGGCAGGGGCTTCCAGCCCCAGTGCCGACTAGTGCCAGGTGCCGTCACCTAGAGCTCCATAGTTTGACTGCTGCGGGGCCCGTGGAGATCCTTTGACCTTCCCTCAGCTCCTCCAGGGGACCCTTCCTGGGGACGGCAGCCTGTGTTCCTAGAGTCAGTTCTCTGGCTGATTCCACCAGCCGCAGAAGCCATTCTATAGGTGTCAGGAACTCAAGAGGCCTTGGCCTGCTGGGCTGTACCCGTTGTGAAGGAAGGAGACAGGCTTCTGTGTGGAAGGAAGCAGAAGGCCCCAAGGCTTCCTGTAGACACCTGGCCTCGGTGCCTCTTCATTTACTCTTAGCTCCACTTCCCAAGAGTAAGGAGTGGCCTGACCTGATCCAGCTCTCAGGCATGGCCCTGCAGCCCCACTGCTCTGGACAGAGGCATCAGATGGCAGTGGCCCGCAGACCTCAGCCTCCAGGACCTTCAGCCTGAATTCACCTCTCCCACCAGCCCGAGTGCATCACTTGGAAACACTCTTGCGGCCTCCTCCTGGCTGGGACTGGAAAGGGCCCACCCTGGGGATTTCCTTCCCTCCTCGTGGGACTGGAAGGCTGAGCCAGTTGACATCTGGGGCCTAGTCAGCTGACCAGTGGCCTAGCCAAACTTTGGAGAAAGCTTCTTAGAGATAAGTGGGTAGAGAGATGGGAGGCTTTTCCAGCCATCCCCTTGGCAGAAGCTGTCCAGAAGCATCCATCTTCCATCTCCTGCCTGGCACTGCAGGTCAGCGAGAATCTATTCAGTATCTGCTGAGGGCTTCATCTGGGGCTTCATGTTCAGGAGTCGGTAGGAGGAGAGGACGGGCCTGCAAGCCTAGGGAAAGCCTTGACCTTGCAAAGCTCTGGGTCTCCAGCTATTCCCAAGGTGGCGAAGGACCAACAGGAACGTGTCGCGGAGGGGGGAGGGGGCCTTCTGCCCCGAGCGGTTTTCCAGGGCTGGTCTGTGGACAAGGTGTTGGGACAGAGAGTGCCTGGATGGACCAAAAAGGGAAGGAGGGAGCAGTCACCATCCGGGAGACTGTCCTTGGCCTACTGGAATGCAGGGGGTGACAGCCTGCCGTGGCCCATCCAGACGATGACTCCCCTCCCACACTGAACTGTGCCCTTAGCTGCTGTCAGGTCACCTCCTAGAAGGAAGGCCTTTCTCAGGAGTCCCGTGGCTTCCTTACTTTGCTCCCCAAGCCACGGAGGGTGTGACACCCCTTCCCCCTCACCTCTACCACCTTCCCCGCAGAGTTGCTTTGTCAAATGTTTTCCTTACCCAGTTGCCACCGACCCTTTCACTTCATCGATGGCCAGCTCACTCGGGGACCAGGGACCAGCTGATGTGCCTTCCCCACCCCCCCAGCCCGTTGCCATGGTGACGGCAGGCACTCCTCCTCCTGCAGAATATTGCTTTCTTGTAACCTTTTTCCCTCCCTCTCTTTCCCCCCTTCTTTCTCTCACACAGAAAGAAAGCACAAGTGTTTTATATTCATTCTGCGAAAAGCTGTGTAGTGCATACTAATTGGTGTGGCTTCCTCCTGCTTCTTTGAGCCTTTCCCGTCCTCAGAGCCAGGACCACAGGCCAGCGCAGGCATGGGCCCAGCCGGCCCGCTCTCTGGAAGGGGGACTGGCTCTGCGTTTCTAGAGGCCGAGCAGCGCGTTTATAGCTCTCGGCCTTTTGTCCAGGCCGTGAGCGTGATCAAGGCTGCTGAGATCACCCTGTCCTTCTCCCCGAGCTTCCTGTCCTCAAGCCAAGGGCTGCGAGGTCTCCAGGGGAGTAGAGCACTAACACCCTGGCTGGCGCAGAGACTCAAAGCCAGGTCCAGCTGGAGGGTGGCTCCTCTGTGGTCTCTGTTGCTCTGTCCCAGGCCCCCTGCTGGCGTTGCCCCCTGGAGCCTCTCCTCACTCCCCAGGCAGAGGCAGAGTCCCGGCCTAGGCCTGCGTCAGGGTTGTGGTTCCGTAGCCTCAAGTCCAGCACCTGGACTGAGTGGTTTTGCTGCTTGGCTGGGGGAGAGCCAGTGGCTGGACTTGATGGGCCTCGGAACCAGGAGCGGCTCCCCGCCAGCTCCCCACTCTGCTCTTCAGGCAATTCCTTGCCCTCCATTTTGATAGCCCCTCTCAAGCCCCTTGCTCTGGAGGCTGAAGGAGATGATGGTGTGTTCTCGGGCTCCCACTTAAAGGGGGCTCCCACTGTACGGGACAGGAAGGACGCTGTGTGTGCGCGCGTGTGTGTGTGTGTACAGCAGACAGTGGGGCTGTCTGTTGGCTCTAGCCCCCCGGGGACCAGAGACAGATCTTGAGGCGTGGCCGGGATCACTGAAGGAACCTGTAGACGACATTTCCAGCTTTAATTGTGCAATTGAAGTGTAATTTGCATTCATTTGCCATTTGGTGTTAAACTTTCTAAAATAAGAGAATTCAAAATGCGAAGTGAGAAATGAGAATTCAAAATGCAGCTTTGCTGGCTGTGCTCTCCAGTGGGGCAGGAGGAGGTGTACAGAGATGGGCGCTGCAGACTCTCTTTGGTGCAGAGATGAAATCTGAAGGCCTCGATGTGTGCGCCGCTGTTCCTGCCCAGTCCCTGATCCAGGGCCACTGACCAAGCTCGGCTGTGGCACCAAAAATCTCAGCACAGAAGTAGTACGTGCAGCATCTCCTGTAATCTTCACAACAACCTTGCAAGGACGAGTCCCCATTGGCACATATGAGGAAACTGAGCCCCCCACATCACCTGCAAAACCAAGTTCAGACCTGCCTCTTTGCCTGGGTCCTAGTTCTTTTTTTTTTTTTGGCTGTTTGCGGGCCTCTCACTGTTGTGGCCTCTCCCGTTGCGGAGCACAGGCTCTGGACGCGCAGGCTCAGTGGCCATGGCTCACGGGCCCAGCCACTCCGCGGCATGTGGGATCTTGCCGGACCAGGGCACGAACCCGTATCCCCTGAATCGGCAGGTGGACTCTCAACCACTGCGCCACCAGGGAAGCCCCAGGGTCCTAGTTCTTGGTGACCTGCTCCTGCCTGTGGCTTCTGCCTGATCTCTGCACCAGCCCCACACCCCACTCCGGAGCTGGGCCAAAGCCTAGTTTCCTGGAATGTGCCACAGGGTCTGGCCCTGTATCCGTGAAAGGCTTCTGCTAGTTAAGAGAACGCTTTGCGTGCCTTCCTCTAACCCCTGGTTCCCAGGCAAACTGGGGCTCAGGTACTTCCGAAGCCTCCCAGCCCCCCTCAGGCCGAGCTGCTGGCTCCCGTTGCACAGGCACTGCCTTATCAGTGCGTCAGGACCGCCCGTCGTCTCCCCCAAGGTCACTCTGGTCCGAGGCAGGGCCCAGTTCAGCCTTGCAGCCTTGCATCTCCTCCAACCAGCACAGGCCCCGGCAGTAGATGCTGGGGGATGGGGGGAGGGTTGTTCACTGGTCCACTGGTGATGTTCACTGGTCCAGGGTCAGGTGGCTGAAGAGCAGGGTCAAGATTGGAAGTCAGGGGGACTCCCATGGTGGCGCAGTGGTTAAGAATCCGCCTGCCAATGCAGGGGACGTGGGTTCGAGCCCTGGTCCAGGAAGATCCCACATGCCACGGAGCAGCTAAGCTCATGAGCCACAACTACTGAGCCTGCGCTCTAGAGCCCATGAACCACAGCTACCGAGCCCGTGAGCCACAACTACTGAAGCTCATGTGTCTAGAGCCCGTGCTCCGCAACAAGAGAAGCCACCACAATGAGAAGCCTGCGCACCGCAACGAAGAGTAACCCCCGCTTGCCACAACTAGAGAAAGCCCGCGCACAGCGACGGAGACTCAACGCAGCTGAAAATAAATAAATAAATAAATTTATTTGAAAAAAAAAAAGATTGGAAGTCAGGATTGTGACCACAAAGCCCTGTGTAGCTTATTGGTCTCCGGTTTGTGGACTAGAGCTGGGTTTGAAGTGGACCCCCTGGTGCCTTGAGCGGGTGCCTGTATGTGAGACTGAAGACAAGTGAGGGCATTACCTCCAGTTGGGAGCGAGGACAGCTGCCTCTTATGGCCCAGCCCTGGGGCCACTCACAGGGTGGGGACATCTCACGGGCCAGACCTCTCAGGCAGGGTGGTTCTTCCCAAGCATGTTTTCTGTTAGGGAAATAAGTACCTGCTGGACCTGGTGTGGGTCGTTGCAGCCCTCATGGGGATCAACGTCTGGCCGAGCGCTGGCCTGGCCCCAGCTGCCTTGCAGTTTTTCTCGCTGACAGCATTCGACCACCAGGATTTGCTGCCCACCTGTGCAGCCAGACCTGAGAGGAGTAGCCTGTTGTTCAGAGGTGCAGTCGGCACGAGGGGTGCAGTGGGGCTGGCAGATGCCATGAGATGTAAAGAAACACAGGTTGCCCCCCAGCTCCCTCGGCTCGCCTGTGAGTCCGAGCCAAGTGTGAGATCACGGGGAGTGAGTACGGCTCCGCCAGCCCGAGCTGTGGGCAGAGCAAGAACCGACTGCTCTGCCAGTGCCCCTGGGCTGGGAGTTATGCTGCTGATCTGGGGCTTTGGCTTCTTTTTTTTTTTTTAAGATGAATTTCACATACCATAAATCTCAAACTTTTAAAGTATACTACACCCCAAAAAGAAACCTCTGTGCCCCTTAGCAGTCCCTCCCCCTGGCCCCTGGCAACCACAGCCTACTTTCTGTCTCTACGAATTTGTCTCTTCCGAATGTTTCATATAAATGTATTATATGGGACCTCTTGCAACTGGCTTCTTTCACGTAGCACATGTTTTCAAGGTTCGTTCTTGTTGTAGAAGGTATCAGAACTTTGTTCCTTTTCATTGCCAAGTAGTAGTCCATGGCATGGATATGCCACGTTCTGTTTATCCATTTATCAGTTGATGTACGTTTGGGTTTGTGGTATTGTATATATATATAGTAAGAAATATATATTTGATCTTCCTCGTTTCTGGCACAGAGGTTCTAAAACTGTTGTAATTTCCTAACTGAAGAGAGCAGTAAAGATGTCTTTCATCATCCAGTTCCAGGAAGAGGAGAGGGGCTGAGATTGAATCAATCACCAAATGCCAACGATTTAATCAGTTGTGCCTATGTACTGAAGCCCCCATAAAATCCCACAAGGACGGGGTTTGGAGAGCCTCCAGGTCGGATATTCAGGGAGAGTGTCACCCCTGGAGAGGGCATGAAAGCTCTGCTCCTTTCCCCATACTTTGCCCTGTGCATCTCTTCCATCTGGCTGTTCCTGAGTTGTATCATTTACAATAAACCACTGGCCTAATGAGAAAAATGTTTTCTGAGTTCCGTGAGCTGCTCTAACAAATTAAAGCCAAGGAGGGGGTTCTGGGAACCTTTGATCCATAGCCGGGCAGTCAGAAGCACAGGTGACAACAGCCTGGACTTAGGATTGACATCTGAAGAGAGCCTTCTGGGGGGCAGTCTTGTAACACTCTGCCCCCAACGTGTGGGTTCTGACGCTGTCTCCAGATTAGACAGTGGCAGAATCAGGTTGCATTGTGGGATACCCAGCTGGTGTCAGAAAATTGCCTGGTGGTGTGAGATAAAGACATACATCAGAATTGGTGTCAGAATCTTAGGGCTGTCTCCACTTTCTAGCTATGATGAGCAGTGATGCCGTGAGCTTTCCTGTGGAAGTTTTGTGTGAACATGTCATCAGCCCCCTTGGGTAAAACACTAGGAACCCATAGCTCTGTTTAGCTGTTTGAGGCACAGTTGGCTTGCTGCTCCCTGGATGGATGTGCCAGGTGGAGGGGCTACTCCATGGTGCGGCGCTGCACCATTGCTGCTTTGCTGCCTGTTCCCCTATCCACCTCCTCCCTCTGTGTCCTCTTTCTGCCATTGCTGCAGTAGGCAGCCTTCTGGGGGCCTCCCTTGATGAAGCAGAGGCCTGGACCTCTCTGCTTCCAGGCCTAGACCCACCCAGGCCCTGGGCTCTTGGCCTGGGCATAGGGGCCACCCTTGCTCCTGCCATCTGTCTGGGTTCTTAGCAGCCACGACTTTCAGCCAGCACAGATCCATTCCCTGCAGGCCCAGCAGTCAGAATGTTCTGAAATCACGTACACAGATGCACAGGGCAGGCTAGTGTGGGTCTGCCCGCCAGGCCGTGGCAAGGGCAGGTGTGACTCATCTGCAGCCCCAGCACCCAGCACAGCGCAGGGCTCAGGCAGTGCTGAGAGTCAGCAGAGAGACGAAGGAAAGGACGAGGTTGGACAGATGGGAGGTGGCGTTTGTGTGCATGAGTTCCATGTCCAACGTGGATGGGACCGGGGTGCGGCAGGGTAGGAAGCAAAGCAACAGGTTCTCGGGGAAACTGCATGCCAACCACACCATGCTGCTGGGAGAGGTGGATGGGCCAGAGCTGACAGAGAGGACACCAGGAGGAGAAGTGACAAGGGGGGCAGGGTAGGAAGAGGTACTGGCATGTTACTCGCATTGAGACAAGAATCGCCTTCAAGCTATGGAGAGAGGATAGTAGCATTATCTTTTATTTTTTTAGATAAAATTTGCCCATTTAAAATATACAGTTTGGGCTTCCCTGGTGGCACAGTGGTTAAGAATCCGCCTGCCAATGTAGGGGACATGGGTTCGAGCCCTGGTCCGGGAAGATCCCACATGCTGCGGAGCAACTAAGTCCGTATGCCACAACTACTGAGCCTGCTCTCTAGAGCCCGCGAGCCACAACTACTGAGCCCGCGTGCCACAACTACTGAAGCCCACGCGCCACAACTACTGAAGCCCGTGCGCCTAGAGCCTGTGCTCTGCAGCAAGAGAAGCCACATGATGAGAAGCCTGCGCGCCGCAATGAAGAGTAGCCCCCGCTTACCACAGCTAGAGAAAGCCTGGGCGCAGCAACAAAGACACAACACAGCCAAAAATAAATGAAATATCCAATTCAGTGGGTTTTGGTATATATACAAGGTTCTGCAACCATCACCACTGTCTAACTCCAAAACATTTTCATCATCGTACAAACAGCCTGGGAGTAGCCTTATTTTGACTATAGTCACCACGTTCCATGGCTGGCCTGTCGAGCCACACACAGCCCACGCACCGGGGCCCCGTCCGCCGGTGCTCTGCGTCACTTCCCCTGGTTCAGGACTGAAGCCCTTGGTTGCCGTGGTAGTTCTTGGCCTGGGCTCAGGCACAGTCATCCATCTATTGGTTGGTACCTGTTGGGCATCCACTGGGTGCTAGAGATAGTCTTGCGGGTACACATGTGCTAGGACAGGCACAGTCCCTCTTCAGAGCACAGAGATGAGTGGGGAGCAGAAAAGGGTGGGCAGCCCTGCCTGCAGTGTGGCAAGGGCTCTGCTGGAGGAGCTGGGACAGGTGAGTTACCGAGTTGCGCGCACACACACACAAACAGGGTGCCCTACCCCCTCCCTGGTGAGGCACCACCCTGCTTGCCGTTGATGCCAGGTGAGGAGCTGGAGGAGATGGGTGCTGTGCAAGGGGAGACAGCCCCTAAAGGTACAAGGGCTTTTTGGATTGTGGGGTCTCCCCTGGGGACCTCTCACATCTTCGTATGAATGTTGCAGAGGTAGCCGAGAACTGAACCTTGTGTCTAGAAGTTGGAAACTTCTCCGTCCTGGAGACCAGAATTACACCCCAAATGTGGCAGGTGGCCTGGGGTCACCTCTGTAGAAGGATCTGCCCTGTGGCCTGGTGGTGGGCTGGGCCGTGGCCAGCACCCCCAGGAGTGTGGCCTGGACGGCACTGTTGGACCCTTGCACAGGTCGACATCGAGGCCTGGCCAGCCCCGGAGCCCTGGGGTACACACCGCACAGACTGCACCCTGGGGACCATTTAAAATATACAAGAGGAGTGGTCATGGGAGAGCTGACTCCCGGGCCTTGACTCCGGCTTCCTTCCTGCACTTGCCCCCGTCCACTGCCTGTCTGTGCTCTCCTCGGTCCATGTCCTTTGCAGAACCCTCTGAGTACTGTTAGAGCCACAGTCTTGGCAGCTCTCACCAGCCCCGTCGCCCTCTGCAGACCCCTTCCCACCCCCTGGAGGGAGCTCTCCATCTCCAACCACAGCTCAGCATGGAGGTCCTTGTCCCTCATCCTCTGCTTTTCTCCCCCAGGTTATTCTGAAGGATCTGGAGGTATTGGCAGAAATTGCTTCCTCCCCCGCAGGCCAGATGGATGACCCAGGCCCCCTCGATGGCCCTGACCTCCGGGTCAGCCACTCAGAGCTCCAGGTGCCCACCCCTGGCAGAGCTGGCCTACTGAAGACTCCTGGTGAGTCCTTCCCGGAGGGTTGCAGCCTCGGGGACCCTGGGAATGGCAGTGCTCAGTCTTGTCCTGGACCGGCTGGCCTTTGGGCTGTCCCTCTTTCCGCACCCTCCTGCCTCACACTACAGCAGCCCTCCACCCCTGTAAGAGACCTTCACAGCCCTTTTCCCTCATCTCCCTGCAAGTCTCGGGCTTTTGGGCCTTTGGCTAAATATAAAACCATCCGGGTCAGCTGACTGTCTCTTTCCCTGGGGTGGCGTCTCCCAGTCAGGAATCAAGGGGCTTCGGAGTCTTGGGTGTCACAGGTGGAAGACTAGGCAGCCGCTCCCTTCCTCATCGAGAAGCTAAAAATAACATGGCAGGCAGCCCAGGCCGGAGAGCAGATAATTCAGACAGGATGTTCCCGGGCAGTCCTTCAACGTAAAGGTGGCCGTGGCACTCCTGGAGCTCAACCCTCAGCGTCCTTCCAGACAGCAGGTGGCTCTTCTCCCTGGGCCTGTGTGACTCCCAGGTCCTCCCTCCCAGGCAGACGCCTCTTCCCTCCAGTGACACAATCCTGGAAAATGCCCAGGGATGCGACTTGGAAGGAAAGTACCCAGCGAATCTTGGGCATTTGCCTGGGGTGTCTCTTTGTCCCCTGAGCAGCTCTTGACATCCAGATACAAGGTCCTAGACCTCCTTTGATGCAGAAGCCAAGAGTCAAATAGATCTGGGGCCTTTCAGTGGCAGCATCCCTCCTGCAGCCCCACCATACTGGTCCCAGAAGGCGTCCCGGTACTCGGCCCTGAGGACACCTGCTTGGTGGAATTGGAGGTGACCCCAGGGCTGCCATTCAATCACAGAAGGCCCATGCATTAAAGACATCTGCCTGATGACACTTGAATTGAAGCCCCTGCAGTGGGGTGTCACATAGGACCCCAGGCTTCAGGCTACCGCCACTGTGCACACTCTTGGGCCTGCAGCTGGTCCCAAGTTTCCAGCTGTTTCTGACCAAAGCAAGGAAGGAGTAAGGGGCTCTAGCAGCAGCCCAGCTTCCTTCTCTCATTTCACAGAACATGGTGGTTTCCCTGCCTGTGAGCCGTTTCCTCTGGGCAGTCAGAGGCCACGGCCGGGAGGCTCCCACGTCCTGACCAGGAGACCCCTAGGGAGGAGATTCCTACCCTTTGTCCCACAGCTCAGGAGTCCATTCTCCATCCTGTGTCCCCATGTCAGCACTTGGGCGTCAGCCTGAAGTCTCCGGATGGGAGGCAGGAGTGCCAGAGGTTGAGTGTGAGGCCAAGCCTCGCCGCAGGGGTGGGACAAAAGGGGGAAGAGCAGCAGCTGAGGGAGGGGTTCCCACCAGTGCGGCCAGGCTCCCAGATCTCCCTGCCCAGGAAGCAGTTAGCACACATCCTCAGGGGGAGAAGCTGAGGCAGCATAGCCTCGGGCAGGGGACACCTTGTTCTCCCGGGACCGTCTGTGATCTGTCCCTCCATCTGTAAGGTATCTTTTCTCTTCCTCCCGGGCACAGAGAAGCCGATGACTGTGAAACGCTTACTGGCTAGTGGAGATGGGCCAGAAAACAGCCATGAACAGCTCGGGTCTGTGTTGGAGAGGGCCTGGTCCAGGGAGTTCCGGCAGCAAGCCCTCCACTGCTGGGGAGCAGGGGCTGAAAGGGACTTGGAGGGCAAAGAGGTTGAACCCCAGCTCCTGGCCCTGTCAAGACAGGTGGGCCGCTAGGGAGGCCAAGGTGGTGAAGACTTGCCCCAGCTCACAAGGCTGTCAGACCGGCTCACATCAGCCAGGGCCTCACCCCGAATTCATAGAAAACAGCCGAGTATGCCAGATGGGAAGAAATTCCATCCTGGAAAGAGCACCAAGGAAGTGCCTGAAGCTAGTAATGCTTCCCTACTTCAAGGATACACAGTGCCATGGGCCCCGAGCTCTTAGCCCGAGACCTATGTGTGCCCTGCAGGGAGTGTGGGAACCACACATGCGTGCTGTCCATAGTTGACCCCAGATCTGTCCGACGGGTCCATGGTTTTAAAAGGTCAAGCTCAAGGCGGTAATAGAAGAGCATGGGAAGCCAGAGCTGTACCCTGTCCCCTCTCCCGCCTCAGCCACCTTGGGGAGGGCACACGCCAGGCCCCAAAGGCCCCAGAGCTGTTAGGATGGTAGGGGTGCTTGTGTGAGTCAGAAAGCACGCAGGAAGTGCGCGCTCATTCCCTGCGGCCGCTCTTTCTCCCATCGCTTCTCAGGCGTGCGAGGGGTTTGTTCTGTCCGCTTCCGTCTGGCTGTGCACAGAGGCTGCGAGGCCAGCCCCTCTTCCTGTTCGGTCACTGCCTTCCTCTGCTCTCCAGGGCACAGCTCTGAGAACTTGCGGAGTGCAGAACTGTGTCCCTTTAAGGTCGTTTGCCACCTTACCGCCACCCCACCCTCCCGTCCCTGTAAAGGCACTTTGGAAAGCCAGGGAGGCTGGGAGCCAAGCAAAGAGGAAACCGGTGGTGTTTGTAGGGAGCTAAGTGGCCCTGCCTTCCTGTCGGGTCTGTAAACTCGGAGGGTGCAGATTGAACGCAGCAGGAGCGGTAGGGAAGCCAGCCCATTACACGCCTGGATAGTTGCTGTGCTGGCCTAAAAGCGCCACAGGAATGGTCCCCAGGGCCACAGGCAGAGTTGTCCACAGGGGATTTTGCTCTCGCCTGGCCTAGCATGAACATCTCTGGCTCCAGCACAGAGCGGCAGGGGCAGAGGTGGTGGTCTCCCTCCCCCCACCACCCCACCCCGGCCTGCCCCTCTTCACTCCTGACCTTGGCAGAGCCCCGGGGCTGGGGAGAGGGCCACCTCTGGGGCAGTCAAGAGGGGAGCTGCCTGGGTGGGTGGCCCTGAGGGAAGCCTGTGGAAGGCTCCCTGTCTCCCTAACTTGTGTTTTGGTGATATGACACGAAAACAACCAGTTGGGTCCCCTGTGACTTGGCAACTTTTGTGCCTTCTCTGTGTGGCTCCACATGGCTGGGGCCCTGCCAGGCTCTGGGGAGAGGGGGTGGTGAGCCCCCTGGAGCAGGCCTGCAGTGGGCAGGCCCAGCAGGAGCAGGCAGGCTCTGGGCTGAGTCCGTCATTGGAGACGGGGCTGGACATCCTGCTGCACGAGAGGCAGGCCCCTGGGCCCCGCACCACAGCAGTGTGGCGATCTGGGACCAAAAGTCACCCCAGGACTGACGTTTGCCCCCAAAACCCAGTCTTCATGACCTTCCCTTCTGGCCACGGGGCCCATTCTTGGGATAAAGCAGCTCTTGTCAATGTGCCCTGCAGGGCTCGCTGGTCCCAGCTCTAAACACACGGGCAAAAATGAACGTTCTGATTCAGTTTCGTTGCTTATAGCCCGGCCTGGCGTGACCAAGTGCAGAAATAAATTCTAGAAGAAACGCAGGAAGCCATCCCTGGTAGTTTTGCCAATAGTAGCGGTGACTGTGATATGCTGAGCTCTCGTTTAGGACTGGGCACCGTTCTAAGCTCTTCTCACGTCAGCTCGCTGAACCCTCCCCGTGGATCAGCCCTTGACCCTTATGCCATCTCTGAGGAGGGCACTGTCATTCCCACCTGGGCTGGGGGATCATGGCAGCGGTGGTGCTGGCCCGGGAGCCTGGCCTGAGAGCCTGCTCTCTTCACCTTCACACTCAGAAGACGGCAACACACGTGAACCCCACCCTGTCCAGCAGTGGTGGTGGAATCGGTGGTCCAGCTTCCTCCTCTGCGTGCTGGGCTGTGGCCTCAGCCTGGCAGTTTTGGGGGGTATCCCTCCTCTTCACAGCGACTTCAGGGACCCCATTCCAGCCTTAAGCCCCTCAGCACCTCATTTCCTGCCCTTCTGCTGCCTCCCCCCTGGCCTGCCCTCTACTTCCTCCGGCCACACCAGACCGTTTCCCAGCCCACACACCCTTTTCGGGCGGCGTAAAAGCACTCGGGTGCTGGGGCAGCTCTGCGCTGCCTGTCCTGTGACCTTGGGCAAGTGTCCTGCCTCGGTGCCACCTCTCCTTCCTGTGTAGATCGGGTGATGGGCCCCTGGGGGGCTTTGTGAGCGCTTGCATGGAAGGGGGTAAGGTAAATGCCCTGTATGTGTAAAGTGCTGCCTTTGCTTCCATCCTTCTGTTACAAGAGCTTACGCGTGCTCCAGGCCAGCTCAGATGGCTTCTCTTCCATACAGCTTTCTAGGATATCCCAGGCCAGACTCCTTTCTCACACTTTGTTCCTTCCACCAGTCACACTGTGGGGTTCGCATCTGTTTCCCCCCTGGCCGTGACCTCTTAGACCCCCTGAAAGTGCAGGTTATGCCAGCCTCAGCATCGCCTAGAGCTCATCAGAAATGCAGACGCTGAGGCCCACCCCGGAGTCAGAATCACATTCTATCAGGATTGCTGGGTGACTTGTGTGCTCCTCAGTTTGAGAAGCACCAGCTCATACCGCAGGGGCCTGCTATACTCACCTCTGAACCCCCAGCGTCAGGCGCCCAGTAAGGGTCAGCACTCCTCTTTCAGAGTTTCTTAAATTGACAGAAGGAGCGGGTACCAGGACCAATCACCCAGTCCCCATTGTCGGGTCTGAAGCTCCCCTAGCACATCTGCCCAGGCCTTCACTTGTCCCCAGATGGAGAACCTGGCCCCCTTCAACCCAGGCCCCTTCCTGGTCTCTCCAGCGCCCCCTTGGCCCCAGCCCCTGCTCTCCCAGCAGGGGCAGCGCGGCCCCTCTCCACCGCCACATCAGCTGGAAGGTCCTCCCAGGCCCTGCCCTGGCCCATCAGCTTATCTCTTGCTCCGAACCAGGCAACTGGAAAGCCTCCTGGATTTGGGTGACTGCCCAGGGCAGAGGACTCCCCGGCTTTTCCACAGAAAAGAAAGTTTCTGCCCTTTGGATTGGGTCCCGAGGTTGCCGTTGCTGCAACATCTCAACCACCCTTTTGTCCACACAGCCATAGGGTTTGGGCCCTCTACTCAGTGGACTCCACACCCCCTGAGACCCTGCTTTCCGAGTGGCCGGGGCCTCCCTGTCTCCCAGCCCCTGTTCTGTGTGTAGGCTCTCCCTTCCCTGCTCGTCCCCCTCGGTTCCATACCAGCCTCCCAGTCACGCAGCCCGCTCCTCGGAGCACTTCCTGTGCCAGGCATGGCGTCACGCTCCTAACCCCCGCGAGGTTCACAGATAGCTACCGGCCCAGAGAAGGTGTCACATCCTCGGGAGTGCCCTGCCAGTCAGCCACAGGACCTGCATCTGCGCCGGGTCCCCGGCCCTTCCCCCTCCTCTCAGGGCAGCGGAGCCAGATGCCCACTGGAGGTGCTGGCCAGGCACACGGCCCAGCCCTCGGGGGAGGTAGCTGGGAGGGCTGGGAGCGGAGCGGGGACCCTGCTGGGCCCAGGCTGGGCGCCTGGTGTTTTTGCATCTGGTTTTGTTGAACTGTAACTCGCGTTGTGTATTGAGGCCAGAGCTATTTTTATCCTGACATGTGAGGCTCCTTCACGTCATAGCCGCAAAGCTCAATCCAAAACATCCCAGGGAAGGCTGTTTGTAAGACGTTCTGCAGATTCTCATGTCGCCACATCAGGTTTCACTTAGTAACATCTGCAGGGCTGGCTCCCTGGCCGCCCACGCCCCGGCCTGGTTTTGTATACAGGGTGCTCCCAGCAGTATCTGTTGGCCCCTCGGCCAGCCGGTGGTCACGTGAACGTCCTGCCAGAGCCCACTCCTCTAAACCAGAAATGCCAGGCAGGCGGCACTGGGACTGGTCCTCGGCAGGAGTAGGGAATGGAAATCCCGCTCTTCTCAGCCCCTCAAAGGGCGCCTCCCTCCTGAGACCCGTGTCCAGGTTGCTCCCAGCCCTCTCCTCACTTCCCCACCTCCTGGGGCCCCGGCCAGAACAGCTCCCCGACCGTCCGCGGCGGGCCTGGAAAACCGTGCTATCAGCAGTGTCTCCTGAGTCGAAGCCTCCCAGCCCTGTCGTCCCAGCAGATCCTCATGTTGGAGGGCGGGCCCTGACTCCGGGCGCCAGGCCCCTCTCTGGCTCTGCCCTGTCCTAATGGGCCGGCAGCATGTAGCCCCGGGCCCCTCCTGAGGGAGAGCTGAGCTGAGTAGGCTTTTATGGGCTGCTGAGAAAGGAGGCCGATTCCCAGCCGAGCTTGTCAAGCACGCAGACGAGCAAGAGGCAGAGGCGGCCGGTGGAGGCGCTGTGAGCTCCCCACGGGGAGGAGCAGGCTGCGGTTGGGCAGAAATTAGTTCAGTTGAGAGAGGCCTGTCATTCCCTGTAGTAACACCCCTGGAGCGGGTTTGTTCTCTCTGCACCCCATCTCCTCCTCCCGTGCCTGCAACCTTGCCTGGAAACATCTCACAGGTTCCACCTCAAGCCAGCTGGGCCAGAAGGGCTGGTGAGTCAGAAAAGTGGCCGGTGGGGCCAGTGGGAAACAGGCTGGGAAGGACCGAATAGGCCCTCACCCTGTCCGTGGTGAGCACTGAGATGCGCCCCATCCTTGCCCGGCCCACCTGGCCAGTGTTGCCCTTCCCCCCGAGCTTCCCAAGGCTCCCCACCCTCTCCTGCAGAGGCTTCTCTCAAGGGCAGTGGCCCTGACCAGAGCCCATTCTGGTGGGTGAGAGCCTGAAGGGCCACCGGCCTCAGGCAGCTCCCCCGAAGCTCCCACCCTCCTAGTCTCAGCCTCAGGAAGGCGCCCGGCGCCCACTTCGGTTGCACCCGGCCTGCTGCTTCTCGTAGTGCTTAAGCAGAGCAGCGGAAGCTTTCTCAGTAACCACCGCACTGTGAGAATGGGAGGCACTCGACGTGGCTTCTCCCAGATGTGGCTCTGCCCACTCCTGCCTCCTAAGGGCCTCAGCTCCAGGGGCCACCATGGGGGCCTGGACGTAGAGAGTGGATTGTGGGGCCCAGAGCGGGCTGTGGCTGAGGAGAGCGGCGACATGTGCGGAGCAGCCCCAGGCCTTCTCTTCTGCCGGTCTGTCAGCTGAGGGGTGGCCAGATCTCCCTCCCTGAATGTGGGGGGTGGGGGAGGGGTCCCAGGCGATCCCCTCTCCTCACAGCCTCCCTGCCCCCCAGCAGAGGACTGTGAACTCGTCCCAGATCTGACATTCCAGACTATCCCCAGCCCTCAGTCATCCAGTCCGAGACTCGGAGAACGGGAACCATTTGCTTCATGCAGTGCTCTGGGTTATGGCACGTTTGCCAGGGATAGCAGCCCCGGTTTACCGAGGTCAGACTATTTAGGAAGCCCCAGGCCAGGTACGTTACATGTTTGTCTCGTTCAATGAGGGCTCTCATTGCCCCCACTTTGCAGATGAGAAAACTGAGACTTAGAGAGGGTAAGAGACTTGCAATTCTGGAGTTGCACAGCTAGTAAGCGGTTGAGTGGAGGTCTGATCTGACCCCAGGTCTGATGGACTCCCAAGCCAAGCTCTAAACACCATGTTTGATGCTTCCCACTGCCTCTGTAGGGACAGAACCACCCAGCACCTCTCCCCAGTGCCTGCCCAAGACACCCAGTCCCTGGAGACTGGAGACTGTGGCCCCAGGTGGGGAGGATTTTGTTTTGGTCAGTCCCCATTTTGGTCCCTTTGTCCTTTGGAACCTAAGCCTGGAAAAGGGGTGGGACAGAGGTGTACGTACAGAAGCTAGAAGGGGACAGGGACATAAGGAGTCATCATGAACAAGCACCCAAGAGAATGCTGCAGGCAGCTGGGCTCCAGTCCACACACACCTCCACTGGGGGGCGTGGGGGGAGCCTCTGCCCTCTGGCCAGGCCACCATGGGGGCGGCAGAATACATATCCTCAAGTGTGGGGAGGGGGACAAGGGGCTGAGAGACAGCCAGGCTGCCTCAGCAGCTGTATCTGCAGCCACCTCTTTGGAGATCAGCCCCAGCTGGGCCTGGGGTAACTCGATCTGTGAGAATGTGACACTTGATTCTGCAAACAGCCCCTCTGGGCAGGGAGCAGAGACTGTTTGCCATTCCAGAGTCACTCAGGACTGCCTGGGCCAGGCTCTTCTGGACAGGGACCCAGAACAACACACTGCAAACAACAAGAAATTCAATGAGGCCTGTCCTTGAACTGGCTTCTCGCCCCGTGCACAGTTCACAGGAGCTGTAAAAGAGGTTCAGGAGAGAGGACAGTATTTTGAAGGTGTGGCTCCTGGTAAGGAATCCTCATAGAGTAATTCACAGCCAGGAAAAACAAAACAGGAAACACCTTTTCCAGTTCCCAGCCACTTCCCCGTAAGGACCACACGAGGATGTAAGGAAGACTGAGTTCAGCAAAATGACAGAACTCCTGGGACAAGGTTTTACTGCTGCTTCCTGGCATCTGATGAAGTCAGCCTGTAGGGGCTCCTCTGTAAGGCTCACTTGTAGTGCTCTGGGCGACGCTTCCACACGTTCCTGTTTTATGCTCTAGGCTGATGCTTCTGGGAGCTGATACTCCTTGCACAGCCAAGCTTGATTCCCAGAGACCCCCCACGCTGCCTGTTTCACTAAATCGTACCCTTTAAAAGGGTGAACTTTATGGTATATGAATTATATCTAAGTTAAGCTGTTATTTTTTAAAAAAAATCAGATGTCCTGTTAATGCCTCAGGCAGATGGAATGAGGAGTCCTAGCATCACTGACAGCTCTTTCCAGCAGTGCTGTTGAGGTCATCATGTGTTAGAAAGGAAGGACGGGGGGAGATCCCAAGGGGCGTATGAACAGACACTACGTTGGGATCACCCCGGCATTGTGTCAGCCCCGCCCTCGTCCCCTCCGCGCTGGAGGCCTTACATAGGGGACCATGTGCAGGGCTGGGGCTGGGACGGGGTTGCAGGGACAGTGTGGTGACGGCTGTATCTGGCTTTCAGTGTATTTTCAGCTGGTACACATAAGAGGGAGACCTCGAGTGTGCTTCTGGTTGTAAAGCCAGCTCAGGGTCTTCAAAGTACTACTCTAAAAGAGCGTCTTTGCCTGAAGATGAGGAAGAATCTCTGATTTCAAAACATTGGGTGCAGATGGAAACGCTCGGTCACATTCTGTCGGTGTGTGCTGTCTTCACCCTGGTGGCTGTGTGCATAATTGACTTATTCTTAAGCAGCGGCGGGAAGGGAGTATGGCTTCTGCCTCGCAGGATCTATTGGCTTCATGGACCATTGAGGTTGTGTGTCTGCCTTCTCTCTTTCCTCTCTTTGACTTGCCATTTGCTCTTAACCAGTCAAACAAAGCCCAAGTGTATTTTATTTATTAGGATAATGAGTAAAAAAAAAATTTTTTTTTCCAAAAATTTCTGGCACCTAGCAGCAGGTCTCACACGTAGGAGATATTCACTAAGTGATGGAGGGTCAGCTGGAGGGGTGGACAGGGAAGTGGGTGCTTTTTGCAGTAAGTGGAGTTGTATCAGCTTGCGCACACTTGTTTGGTCCTGGCTTTTTTGCTGCCATCGTGGCCCTTGATTGAAGGTGTTCCCTCATCCTGTTACACAGAGACTCTTCCCCCACCTTTTTGGCGTTGATAATTGTTTATATTCTGTGGACGCGTAGAATAAATCCCGGCTCTGTCCCTTTCTCTATAGGTACCAAAGGCTTGGAGTGTTCTCCTTCGACTCCGACCATGAACTCCTACTTTTACAAGTTCATGATCAACCTTCTCAAGAGGTTCAGCAGCGAACGGAAGCTTCTGGAGGTCAGAGGCGGCTTCATCATCAGGTTAGCCTCCGCGTACCTTCTGTGGTCCCACAGCCTCGGCTTTTCATTCTCCTACCATACAAGGGGTCAGGGCAACCATTTTCGCTTCCACTCCTCTCTCCTCCTTTTCCTGACCTTTGAGCTCTTAAAAGAAACAAAGAAGGTTCCCCCTTCACACCAGGTTGCTGGTGCTACTGACATGGGTTAGGTTGATGTCACCATTTTTTGAACAAATGAATTCGTTTTTCACTTGTTGAGACAGCTTTCCTTGAGGCTAAGTATCCTCTCATTGAACACTCTTGTGGGAGTCTTCAGGGAGAAAAGGAGGTGAGCCAGACAGAACATGGACCTGGCTGCGCTGGGTGCCCAGCTGTCAGCACACCGTTTGGCCACAGCTGGGTGGCAGCAGTGGCTCTGGCGGAGCCAGGTTCTTGTGCTGTGTGAGCCCAGCCCCGGACAGTCCCAGGGCACCAGCCCCAGTCCCTGGAGGCCTGCAGAACTGTCACCGCCAGCAGTATGGCCAGGTCTGGCCCTTTGCCTCTTGCTTGGCTCCAAGGAGCAGGGTCACCAGGAGAGTAACCTTAGGCCAACAGAAACCTAGAGGGGACACAGATTTCTCCAGGGTCCCCAGAAAGCCAGGCAGAGGAGTTTCCCAGAATACTCTGAGTGACCCTAGATACTCTACAGCAGTGGTTCTTGGCCCTGACTGCACGTTAGGTCACCAAGGAGGCTTGAAAAAGAAGGTGATGGCTGGGCTCCACCCTGACCAGTGAAATCAGGACCTCTGGGGCGACGGAGGTTAGTAAAGCCATCCAGGGTGCTCAGGGAGCAGACTAATGTCCCAGGAATTGGGGGGCTCCTGATCAGGGCCATCTGGGGGTCGGGGAGTTGAAGGAGAATTCCAGGGGGAGGGTCCACCCTGCACAGAAGCTTCAAGGCAGGAAGGAGGTTGGAGAGTTCATTTTGCTGTAAACCAGAAGGCAAGGGGAGAGGGGCTCAGCCTTGTGAGCTGGACTAAGGACTGGGGCCCTTACCAAGAGGTCAGCGGCAAGCCGCTGAATGGGCTTGAGCAGGGGAATGGTGTGACCGGTTTGCTGCTTTTTATATATATATATAAATTTATTTATTAATTTCTATTTTTGGCTGCGTTGGGTCTTCATTGCGGTGCACGGGCTTCTCATTGCAGTGGCCTCTCTTGCTGCAGAGCACGGCCTCTAGGCACGCGGGCTTCAGTAGTTGTGGCTCACAGGCTCTAGAGTGCAGCCTCAGTAGTTGTGGTGCATGGGCTTAGTTGCTCTGCGGCATGTGCGATCTTCCTGGACCAGGGCTTGAACCCTTGTCCCCTGCATCGGCAGGCGGATTCTCAACCACTGCGCCACCAGGGAAGCCCCAGATTGCTGTTTTTACAGATTACTGTGCTGCTGGGAGAGAATGGGTGGATGTGTGGGAGACCGGCTGGGAGGCTGTTGTCCAAGGTGGCAGCTTGGTAGGGGGATGGGAAGAAGCAGTGCAGTGCGATGCAAGAATTAGTAAGAAGTGTGTTGATTGGTGATGAATTGCATGAGGGAGGGAGGGAGGAGAGAGGGAGTTGGGGGGGACGGCCAAGAATGTGGTGTGAGCAGCAGGGTAGATAGTGGTAGCTGTCCCTGAGGTGAGATCCCCGGAAGAGTAGCAGGGAGGGAGGGGTTTCAAATAGCTTTGGGAACATCAAAGGAGAGACATTGAAGACATCGCTATGTCTGCCTCTCAAAGGAGGGATCTAGGCCCACGATACAAATCTGCAGGTTGACGGCAGTCATTCATTCATTCACTCTCTTATCCATTCATTCAACAGATATTTACTGAACACTGTGCGGGGTTCCATTCTAGATAATTCTACCTTGTGGATTTCATTCCTAGGGACTAAGAATGGTTGGTGGTCAGAGCGAAGAAAGGCTGCCCGGAGCCGGGCCCTTCAGAGTTCCAGTGTGTAATAGTTGGGTCTGGAGAAGCCGGGAGAGGAGGCTGAGAAGAAGGGCCCAAGAGGTAGAAAGAAGCAGAGGAAAGAGGCGGATGGCGGGAGGCAGCGAGGGGAGAAGAGGCCGGAAGAGGGCCGGCTGGAAGGCGTTGGGGAGTCTGCTGAGCGCGGGGCGAGCTGAAGGAATGGGGGACAAGGAAATGGGGGGAGCAGGCCCAGGGCTTGCCTGTGTGGCGCTGGTGGGTGGAGGAGCCACAGGGCCCCAGCTCCGGGCAGAGGGTGGCATTGAGGCCTCCCTGGGGAACAGGCCAAAGGGTAGAGTCTCAGGAGGGGGCAGGCCTGCCTGGTCAGAAGGACAAACGGCAGGACCACACATCCCTGCCCATCAGGAGGAAGGGGCTTCTGATGGTCTAGACCACCCACAGGCGTCCCGGTGGGGGGGGGGGGGTGTCACCACCCTCTGCCCTCCTGAGCTCTCTCAGAGCGGGGTTTCTCAGCGTCGGCACTGTTGGCATTGGTAATTCTTCGTGGCAGCGGCTGTCCCGTGCGCTGTAGGGTGTGGAGCAGCGTCTCCAGCCTCGACCCGCTGGATGCCAGTGGCACTGTCAGCCACCCAACTGGGACAATCAAAAATGTCTCCAGACAGTGCCAAAGGTCCCCTGGGGGGCAGAATCGTCCCAGGTGACGACCACGGTTACAGAGCGACAGAAATGGATTCTTACCGTCACTTGCCAAAAGAGGAAGGTTTCCATGGTTTTTTTTTTCACATCAAGTTGGACGGTTGGGGCTTGAAGAGACCCCCTACCAGGAAAATGACGGACTCTTCCCACACGAGTGGCAGTTAGCTTCATGCAGCTTTCGAAATTGTAGAGGTGTCAGCTCTTTTGATGAGCCCTCCTTGCCTGGAAGACTTTCAGGAAACCAGTGGAGAGAAAGGCCTTTGAAAATGGAATTTGTAGCTAGTTTCCTCTCTGGAGAACTGCGCTGTAATGGGTTTTTCCATCCTCTGTCAGCCTCACGTGCCCTGTCAGGGGCCTGGGGAGAGGATGCTCGGGGAGTCGGGACTATCCCCAGACAGCACCAGGCAGAAGTGCGGGCAGCGTGGGCGCGCATGGGTGTGTGTGAGTGTGCGCGGGTGCTCTCCCCACCCGCTAGGGCCGAGGCTCCGTGGAGCTGGTGCCACGTTCCCATTCACAGCCTCTAGGACAGTGAGGCTTCGCTTGCTTTGCAGTGTCTCCCAGGCATCCTAGGCTGATGAGAATCCTCATTTTGCAGGAGGGAAATGAGAGGAAACCGCGTGCCTGCCTGGCTCAGTTGGAGCTGGGCTGCAGACCGCTGCACTCTGCTAATTTCGCAGCTGCCCCTCTGTCCCTTCTGTGAGAGAGTGTCGAGCCAGGTGCCTTGAGGAGCCCTGCACGGCCTGCAGACCAGGACCACCTGGCGCCCAGCTCCTCAGAGGGTCCTCCCTCCTCATCCTTCTGGGGCTCAGTATCCAGCATGGCAGTCACTCGCTGTTCCAGGGCTCACACTCCCCGTGCACCACACTGGGGCCTCAGTGGGCATGGCACCTGGCCTCCAGGGCACGCGTCACTCCCACCCCGCACGGCCACAGAGGTCTCCTAGCCCTGGGCAAAGAACCCGGTGGGCTGGACAGAAGGAACCTGTGACTGGGCCCCTCACCTTTGTTGTCCCTCCTAGCCCTTCGCTTCATTTGTCCAGCCTGCCGTTCCCCCTGAAGCAGCACCAGCCCCTGTCATTTCGAGCTACAGCTTCCTCTGGGCCGCACCAGCTCTGTGGGGCGGCTACCTGCTAAGCCAGCGTGCCATGCCACCCAGTCAGGGTTCTCAGGGTGAGCACAGCCCAGTATCCGACGTGGAGGAGGCCTTGAAGACGTGTGCCTTTCTCCTTCCCGTGGCCAGACGGGCCGAGGCCCTTCAGCAGAGGTTCACTGGGGCCCAGCCCTCGGAGTGTCAGCCTGCCCACCTGCCTTTCGTTTCATTTCCTTGTTTTCTGCTGGTGGCTTTAAAGAGGAGCCTAATAGTGATACATGCAGGCTGAGAAGAAGCCACAGGCCTGATAAGAAACACAGTAAATGAAAAACTTTAAAAAAAAAAAAGAGAGAGAGAGTGAGAATCAGGGACTTCCCTGGCGGTCCAGTGGTTAAGACTCCATGCTTCCACTGCAGGGGTCATGGGTTTAATCCCTGGTCGGGGAACTAAGCTCCCTCATGCCGTGCGGCGCAGCCAAAAGAATTTAGAAAAGAAAAAAAAAACACAGTAAATGATTCTTAACCCCCTTCTTCTGGTGTTAAGCCAGCTATGATTTGCTCCTCTCAACCCCCAAGACTGAGCAGAGAAAGGAAAGAGATTCTTCTGGCAAACAAGTGAAGAGCCATTGTTTCTGTAGTAGTGTGTTTAGCTCAGGGTCCAGGAACCGCTACTGTCTATAGAAGGACAAAGGCATCCAGACTTCTTGAGGACAAACATCTGGTGGGGGGTCTTGGCCTTGAGGAAGATGCATGACTCTCCTCAGGCCCCGGGGTGTTTCCCCCAACTCGGCTTTCCCAGGCTGCACCTCTGTGGGGCGTGGGAGTAGGGCCCCAAACTCCAGCCAGGCCCCTGGGTGGGTTGGACATCCTCTCTGTGTCCACGTGGCCTCGCTATCTGGTGGATGTTAACAGTTCAGAGGCATGTTGAGTTTGGGGAAGTCAGTGACTCCAAAACCTCGTCTCAGCCAGACTTGCTGTGACCCACTCCGGGCCCAGGCCCTTCTCCCGGCTGCAGGGACTGAGGGAGGGAAGAGAGGGACATGAGCAGATGCCACCCCAGCCCTGCCCACACCCACGCCCCCTCCCCAAGGCTCCACAGGAGTCGGGCAGATGCCACAGGCACTCAGGAGCTGGATTAAGAGGGGAGCTTCTCGAGTCAAACAGCCTTGGGTTCGAATCCCAGTTCCTCTAGTTTTTAACTCTGTGACCTGTTTCCAAGCCCGTTTTGCTTTGACTATAAGACGAAGATAATTGTGCCTGCCCTGTCATTTTGCGGAGAGGGTTACATAAGCCTGCGTGTTACAGCGCTCCGCACGGCTTGGTCCAGGGGAGCTCGCTGTTCTGCCTCATGATGCGGCCTCGGCCTTCCACAGTGGTCTGTGGGGAGGGGAAACCAGACCCGGGAGGGGGTGAAAGAATTGAACCTTCTGTGCCGAGAGCTGGCTCCTGAGCGCCAGGCCTGCTGCGCCGACACCCAGGGCGCCCACCAGCGGCCTGGCCCTGACACCGCTAAAACAACTCGGCCCTAAGTGGGTGTTCGTGTACACTTCCCTCCTCTGGCCTCTCCCCGCTCCCCCCACCCCGCCCGCCACCGCCAGTGCAGACAGAACAAGCACAGAGCTTGTTTTCCCACGAACCGCTCCACTATACTCAGTAGAAAAGGAGAGGAGGGAGAAAACGCAGCCTCTTTGATAGGCTGTGATATGAGCTCCAGCGCAACCCGACAGCTGTGATCTTCACAAGGCCTGCTTCTGTGCTGGGAGGGCAGCGAGGCTGAGGACGCTCACGCTGCCGGCCAGCGCGGCCCTCCGACCAGCCGTCCTTCGGCTTCATCAGCTGCGCCTTCCCCCTCCCCTTCCTCCCTGCTGCCTTGCAAAGAGGGCTTGCCAGAGAATGCTTTCCTTTCAACGAGTGACTGTGCTGTGAACTCGAGGGCTCCAGCCCCTTCCAGCCCTGTCCATGGTGGCCGAGCACCCTCCCCGGAGAAAGGAAGCCCCCAAGATGAGGTGCAGGTGGGGGTCCAAGTGAGAGACGGGGCAGCCGTCACGAGGACCCCGAGAGCCCCACGATAAGGTTTCTGGTCCTTCTGGTCCCCTCTTGCCTCTGACACAGGCCTGGCAGCCTCTCCAGTTCAGCCAAGAGCCAGAGTCCCTAACATGTACCCCAGCTACGCCTGCCCTCCCCTCCCCCAGTGCCCCGGCTTTGCATGACAGCCCTGTGTTCGGGGGCAGGCGAGTGAGGTGGGTGGTGGGGCTAGGAAGCCCCCGGACTTGTTTTGAATTGCAGGGTGGGAGGGGGGCACAGTGGCTCAAGAGAAGAAGCTCTCTTTCATGCCCTAATTGGGAAATTCCACTTTGCTGTCCTTGTCTGTTCCTTGGCAGGGGGTCAAACGGCCTCTGCGGCTAGGGCAGCGCACACCACAGATCCTTGCCGACCCCAGCTCCGCCCCCCTCGGTCTCTGTATCCACCGGGCCTCTGGAGTTCATTTGCATCGGGGGCACCCCCTTTCCCCTGTCTCTGCGTGCCACCTTACCTGCCAGGGGGCATCGGTTGGGTCCCCAAAAGCCCATTGTGCTGATGCTAATGAAAGATGAATTGAGTGAAGTGGCAAGACCCAGATCCCTGTTCAAATGGCATTTTAGAAAAGCAGCTTCGCTTCTGGACCCCAGCCTGCGGAGAGCGCTGCTGAGAGGCCCGCTCGACTGTCTTCCTCTCGCCCCTTTAATGGATTGCGTTCATTTGCTCAGAATAAAAACAAATCGCTGTGACAAACACGCACCAACCTAAGTCTGTCTGTGGAAACAGGCCCTGATCCCCCTCCCCAGAATGCAGGCGGATTTGGGTCTTTCATCAGTTGTAGCCGTGTTGACTGGGGTCCCCAGCTGAGGGCAAGGAGACAGAACATTGAACAGGGCTGGAGGGTTGCTTCGAGGAATTTCTTACTTCCCTCTCAGAAGAAGCGTCTCTTCCTGTTAGCTTTAAGTCAGTCTGCCCAGTTCCTTGTGTGAATCTCGTGGAGCCTTCCCCAGTCATTCTTCTCCAGGGGCCAAGGTGCTTTTGTTGAGACGCAGGACAGCAAAGGGAGTGAGTGGCAGAAGCTGCTTTGCACAACCAGCTCTTGGCTCTGATCTCCGCATTGGGACAACGCTGAGGACCTGTGAATGGCAGGGCGGCCCCATCTGACATGCCAGAGAAGATTGCCTGCAAGAAAGCCCTGCCCTCAAACGTGAAAAGGTGTCCCTGGGAGGTACAAAGTGCAGGCAGCCCAGAGAACCCAGCCCGGCCCTTGTCCATTGTCCCCTAATGCACGGCAAAGTGCCAGCACCCCAGCACCTCATAGAACCATCCGTGACCCGGGGGTGGCAGGGAGGGCTGGGGACAGCCAGTGGCTTTGCTCTGTCTCCTGCAGGCAGTCCCCCTGCTGTCCCTGTAGAGCCCACTGTCATACACACTGGCGCTCCCTGCAAGAACGGATGTATTTTCTTCTGGAATATGGAAACCACATGCGATAAGCCTTGCTAGGCCAGGCTGGGATTAACTAGGTGCAGCCAGGGTGGGGGGGGGGGGAGGAGAGGAAGTGCTGGCCAGAGGGAGCCCCGTGCAGCGTGCTCTGGAAGTCTGGGGAGCTTTAGAGGGAAGTGGCCCCACGTTTCAAGGGTCCTCCTGGATCCCTTGTGGGCGGAGGGCTGCTGATGGAAGCAGGGGCTGGAAGGAGGCCAGGGATCCACTCGCTTCGAGCCGGGCTTGTGGGAGGTTAGGGGTCACAGGTGAACTGGGCACGGGGAGGCCAGGTGACCCACAGAGCCAGCCGTTTGCCCCCACGTCCAGGAGCATCTGTGGTGGGGGGAGGACTCGGGAGCCATCCCGCACCTGCTACGTGGGAGGCCTTAAAAGGCCTCCAAAGACTCATCACGTGGGTGGTGGCACCTGCGGGGCCCTTTCCAGCCTCCAGTTAAAAGCACTTTCTTTGTAGTCTATACACCTGAGACGCCCAGCTCCCCAGCCCTGTTGCCAGGGGCTGAGAGCTTGACAGTGAATTTCTTTCTGAAGCTCTAGAGGTTATGGAATCTGCAGTTGTCTCTGGACCTGTTTATACTTTACCTAAGGATGCCAGGAAACTAGCAAAGCTTTGACCTTGGTAAGTCAGACAGCGCGGTTAATTAGCAAGTAGCTGCTGGAATCGTAATGTAGCAACTTAAAATATCGGCAGGTTTGGAATTGGCCCCTAGAGGTCACTTCCATCCTCCTGCCTCCTTGGAGTTGGGCTGCATCCGAGCCAGGAGAGATAAATGGGCGTCCTTAGCTTAAAAGTGCTTTTAAACTCCTGGAACAGCAGTTGCAGAAATGTGTCCTGTTTGTCCATCGTAGAACGTGGTTCTCAGGAAGCTCTTTATTTCATCCTTTTAACCCAACCTTTTCACCGTGGGTGCCCTGGGAGGCCCCTGTGTGGTCCTCCCCCCTCTCTCCCCACAGGGGTATTCATTTAGCAGGTGGCCACAAAGATCACAGACACACGTGCACCCACTTCCCACCGCCACCCCCATCATCAGAAAAATAACACAGAAGGGTTTCCATCACATGCAGTTTGTGAAAGGCCGTCAGACCAGCTGCCCCTTCCACATAGAAGGAGAGTTTCCGTCTCTGAGCACGTGTGATAGTGACACCTTGCAGGGGCCCTGGCCTGGGGGGACCTTGGCGCTGAATTCAGCCTCAGACGGTGAGCACAAGCCCACGTGAAGTAGCGTACAGCCTGTGGGGAAGGGTGCTTTGTAACCCGGGCTGTGAGGGCCCACCGAAGAGGCTCTTGGGACCTAAAGTGGATAATGGAACTCTCTTTACAAGTATGCAGCCTCAGCTCCCAGGAGAGCATGGGCTTTGGGTCTGTTGCCGTCATCCTAAAATCTTTCAGTGTCTCTGTAGCACCAGCGCATTTGCCCCCAGCTCCCTCACCCCACGTCTTAGGACATCTCCATGGGGGTGCTGTGTACCATCTAGAGATCCTAGAGCTGAGGTTCTTGGTTGTCTTCCAGACTGGGTGCTGGAGGCCATTTGGGAAAACTGCCCAGTTTCCAGTCTGGACTTGCTTTTCCTCAGCCTCATTGGAAAGAAGCTATGTTCTCTTGTGGCGCCTCCCTTTTGCCTGGAGTCATTGACCCACAGAAAATCCCCACCAAGACCCGTCCTGACGTGGCCTCCTCCTCGTCGTCCTCTCCCGGGGCTCTCCTCCTACTGCCTGCCACCTCTCAGAAGTGAAACACCGAGTAAATCTGCGGATCCTTCCCTGTCTTCCTTCTAGGCCCCGGGCCCTCCAGACTCCTGCCTGGCCATCATCCTGGCCCATTTCTGGTCTATATTTAGATTACATAATCTCATTGGAACTGCCTGGCACTTGGACAGTGACTGTCTTTCTTGGTCTAAATCTCTGTTCTGACCCTTGCTCGAGAGGACAAGTCTCCCCCCGCACCCCATACCCAGATCATTTGTTTTTCCTTCTGGTTTATCACAGTTGCTCACATCACCCACATTGGCCTCTCTCTCTCTCTGGAGCTGAGCTGAGATGGATTTCAAGTGTGATCCTGAGTCATCTCTCATTTTTCTCTAGTCCTCTGTCGAGCATCCCATGCTGTCTGTTTCGAGCCTTGCCTCTCGCTCTTCCCTTTCAGAAGCTGCTTTCCTAAGCGTGAAGTTTTGCATCTCTTTCTCCGTTTCCACCGGCCGCACCCCCTGCCCGGGCTGCGGTCACAGTCACGCGCCCCAGTGCCAGCTCTCACATGTGACCCGTTTCCCGAACATGGGGCCATCTGAGCCTCCTTGTTTTGCTCCCCCAGAGAGCTGCTACTTTAGCCTAATAATGGCGCTCGTGTCTCCACTTCTCAGCCTTGTCATCGGTAAACTCGTGGCCTCTTGTGTCCCCAGAAGGTCTGACTTGTTTTCTGCGCCGTTTTGCCATCTCTTTGGCAAAACCCTCTCTCTTTCTTAACCACGTAAGCTTAACACTTTTTGCTTCAGCGCCCCAGATCTATCTTTTCCTTCTCCTGATCAGGCCACCATGGCAGCCTTTCCTCCCTCCATGCCTCAATTTCCACAACGCCTTTTTTGAATCTAAATTTTATATTAACAACATACTATATAAAAGTACACAAATCGTAAGTGTACTACAGTTTGGTTAGCTTTCACTAATTGTCTACATCCGTGTAACGAGCACTCAGATCAAGAAGTAGAGGGCTTCCCTGGTGGCTCAGTGGTTGGGAGTCTGCCTGCCGATGCAGGGGACGTGGGTTCGTGCCCCGGTCCGGGAAGATCCCACATGCTGCGGAGTGGCTGGGCCCGTGAGCCATGGCCGCTGGGCCTGCGCGTCCGGAGCCTGTGCTCCACAACAGGAGAGGCCACAACAGTGAGAGGCCCGCGTACCGTAAAAAAAAAAAAAAAAAAAAGAGCATTTCCAGCGCCCAAAGGTGCCTTTCATGTTTCTTCCCAGTTACTACCCCTACCCTCCTCCCCAAGGTAGCCACTGGCCTGAATTCTAACGCTGTACATTCGTTTACCTGGGTTTTTGTTTTGATTTTGGGTTTTGGGGTTTTTTTTGTTGACCTGATTTTTTGAACTTCATATAAATGGAATCGCGTAGTTTGTGCTCTTTTACAAACTGTAAACTTTCTTTGACCCACCTCGTGTTTGTGAGTTCGCTTGTGTCCCATGTAGCCGTAGTTCACATTTCTGTCAAGCCCCCCACTGTGTGAAGATGCCGTGGCTCATTCACACATTCTGCTAGTGATGGGCATTTGGGTGATTTTCAGTTTGGCACTATTGTGAATAATGCTGCCATGAGCATCCCTTCACATGTCTTCTGGTGAACATACGTGTACATTTCTCTCAGGTAATACCTAGGGATTGCTGGATCAGGGACCATATATGTGTTTAGCTTTGATAGATATTGTCTGAGCTGCACCAATTTCCTCTCCCATCCATGGTGTGAGAGTTCCCATTGCTCACATCCTCACCAGCACTTGATATCATCCATCTTTGATTTTAGCCTTTCCTGTAGGTGTATGGTGGTATCACCTGTTGTTTTAATTTGCATTTCCCTGAAGACTAACAAAGTCAAAGAACTTCTCATCACTTTTTGCCTTTTGGGTATCCTCTTTTGCAATGAGCCTGTTCCAGTCATTTCCGCATTGGGTTTTTGGTGCCTTTCTTATTGATTTGTGGAAGTTCTTTATATATTCTGGATGCAAGTCTTTCTCCAGTGTGTGTACTATAATTATCTCCTCCTACCCCGTGGCATGCCTTATCACCCTTTTAAAAGTGTCTCTTGTTGAACAGAAGTTCTTTATTTTTAATGTAGTCCAGGTGACCAGTTTTTCTTCTCAGCATGTTTTATGGTTTGTGCTGCTTTTTCAGGGGATTAGGAGCTCATGAAACTACCCATAAAGCTGCCTGTTTCTGGTAAGCACTCCTAGTGAGCTGAACACTGAGTACAGTCCGCCTAAAAAGGTATTATATCTTCACTCTGGATGGGGTCTTGGAGGCCACCTAGTCCAGCCTGCTTATGCAAAGATTCCCACTCCCTCTCCATCCCCCCACCCAGCTAAATCCCAGGGGCTTCTGGTGCAGCCAGGCCAGTGGAGGTCTGCAGCCTGGAGTTGGGAACCGCTTATCTAACTATGGTGGTCAGCAGGAGGTGGGAACCCAGGTCAAAGGCACCAGTACGAGCAAGGGGGCTTGACCGGCCCGTGTAGCCAGACCAAGGCAGAGGGCTGCAAGGCCCAGGAACCCAGCATCTTCCTGTGGTGCCGTCCGTCTTCTTGGCCTCTGTTTGAGGTCAGCCTCACTGCTTTGGTCTCTTCCAGTGGCAGAGACGAGGTCACCACATCACATGGCCATCATGCCCCAGCTGTCTGTGCTCCGGGGGAGCTCTGGTTGGTTCCCACGGGGTCATGTGTCCCCTGTGGTAGGGGAGGCGGTGGCAGGGTGCTGCAAGCAGCAGCCCTGACAGAACCCCAAGTGGAGTGGGGAGCGGCAGCTCTTCAGAGGAAAGGGGCTCCCACGGGGCAGCTTTCCTGAGCAGTTTTCTCGTGTGAAAAATGGGGACGCTCACCATCGTGATCTGCTGATCCTCGGGAGGTTAAATGATGTTACAAAAAAGTACTCAGAAGAGTGTCTTGCACCTGGTAACTGTGCAGGAGGTGTCCCAGTAGCGACTGTGACAGTCATTGTGAAGAGAAGCATCCACCCTCTCTCTGTGCATGTCAGAGTCAGGGAGCCCGCGGGCGGGTGGGCTGGTGGTCCCAGAGCTGGCCTGGCCCCCGTTCACCCCCTTCCCAGGCCCTTGCCGCTCGCTGCCTCAGGCTCAGCTCCTGGTAAGCAGATGTTCTGGGGTTGACTGTCACTTTCTCTTGTTTTCTAGGGAAGAGTAAGAGAGAAAGCCATTGAGCAAACTAAGACTTGCCCCCAGGTGTCCCCCCTTCCTCTGCCCTTCACCCCCCCCACTGCCCCCCACCGAGACCCCACCCTGTTCAAAGCTGCCCAGTCAGGACTCTTGAGCGCGTGTGACAGAAAACCAATTCTCACGGTTCTGTTGAAAAAAATGAAGGTGCTGTGTAGCCAGGGACCAGGATTGGCAACTCCGCAGCTAGCACCCTCCTGGCGTCCTCAGGCCTCCGTCTCACCTGCTCGCCTCCACAGCAGGCTCTCCTCCCTCCTCTGTCAGCCCCGTGCCCCGCAGGCCGTCTGTCCCGTGACAGGACAGCCACCGCAGCTCTCAGCTCACTCCTCACCCTTAGCAGCCAGCCTTCAGCCGCGGGGCTGTCCTTGAGTCTCACTGGACCCGTCACTGTGCCCTGACTGTTCAGGATGGGATTGTGTGCCCACCCTCCCGCGCAGGAGGAGGAGACGTTGTTCGTGGGAAACTGGATCTGGAACCAGAATCCCAGGCTGTGGACACCAGGGAGGCAGACGCAACCAGCGCCCGCCCTGTGGTCAGGTTCAGTGCTGCCCGAAAAGGGGTGCGAAGCAGGCCCCACTGAGGGCCCACCATGGCAGCAGTGGAAGGAGAGACACTCCCTCTCCACTCTCCCAGCAGCCAGATTCTCCAGGAAGGAGGGCAGGGGGAGGGTGGAGCTGTGTGTGTGCCCCAGTGACCTTCCCAGAGACCACCGCGCGGGCAGGTGGGGAGCAGGGTGGCCTCTGAGGAATTAGGCCTCCAGCTGACTCCTTCTCTAGGGCTTCCTTCCATTTGCAACACTGCACCTTGCCAGAGACTAGAAGTTGTCTGCTGTGTCATTGTGTGTGGAGCTGGGGGTTAGACTCAGACCCAGCCCCTCCCAGGACGGCCACTCGTGCCCACGCATGTGCTCCCAGAATGGTAGCCCCAGGCCATGATTGAAGAGAGACCAGGAGAGTCTCGGTCTGGAGTTTAGGCTCAGTTCAGAGTGACCAGAAGGGACCTTAAGGGTCAGCTGAGGTCTTTCACACAGGAGGGAACCGAGGCTCTGATTTTCCCAGTAAATATTTTCCTCGCGCTGCCCCGTGCCCCGCCTGGGCTAGGCCGACGCAGGACCAGCCACCACAGTCCACACGCGGGGCACTCAGGTGTAGCAGGAGCACGGGGTGGGGGGGTGGGGGTGGGGCAAGGAAGAGCTCAGGCTAACCCAGACGGGGGACAGGGGTCAAAGGTTCACTCCCCCTGGTTCATTCCATGGCTGTTCCTGGAGCACCCACGGTGTGCCAGGCCCCGCGCCAGCCCTGGGCACACACATAACCGAGAGCCGGTTCCTGCCTTCACCGAGGTGGCAGTCCGGTGGCATAGGCAGACAGATGACAAGTGACTAAGAAAGGTGTGCCCCGGTGTTGTGATTCCTGCTCTGGAGGAACTGCAGGGGCGGGGGTGTCCTCAGGTTCGGGCCTTTGGGCCGGGGGGTGCCCGTAGCTTCAGCAGAACCAAGGAGCTGTGACCTGGATCTGATGTTTTCTCAGAGCATAAAGGTGCCCTAGTTTTCCCTCTCCTCAGGCTCGGCTGAAGCTACGCCAAGCATTGGCTGTTAAAGGCTGCCTGAGATGTGGTTTGGAGCCAAAAGTCTATAGAGCCAGTGCATTTGTGACCTTGTTGAAAATGCTTACTGAGGAAAATCGGGGTGTGGGGGGTAGGATTTGGGAGTTAGGTTGTTTTGGTTTTTTTCCTTTTAAAAAAAAAAAAAAAGAATCAGTTTGGCCATCCTCACCCGCATCCCCTTCCCTCTCTGCACAGCCCCTCCTGGGTTGCCTGACTCCTCCAGCCCCATGGCACTCATCCCTCCCGTTCGTCCACACCTCCCCCATCCCCAATGCCTCTCAATCCCCTGTGCTTCAGGAATGAAAAATACCAAGTGGGTAAAATTAAGGAGCCTGGGTATAGCCCTGGAAATTAGGCCACAGCTGTCAGGCCAGGCAAGAGTCCTTGTCTCTGAATCGGAACTGCCGGGAGCAAGCGCTCGGCCCCTCCCCTGTGAGGATGGATAAAAAGCCCTAGCTCCCCCCTCCCCCGGGAAGGGGCTGCTGCCTGCTGGCCTGAGGAGGGCCAGGGAATGCTGTTTGTCACTGAGCAGACCTGTCCCAGTGCCCACCCGCTGGGGCACCGCAGTGGGCAGAGCTCATCCCTGCCCTCCGAGGGATGGTCCCAAACTCGAGTAGCGATGATGCTCTGTGGGAGGGGTGGGGTCGAGGAGCGCCTGGCCCTAATGGAGGGGTCTGAGGAAGCTTCTGGAAAGAGATGCTGTCTACCTGAGCCATGAAACATAAGGAACTGCTGGGGGTGAGGGTGGGAGGAGAAGGTGCTTGTGATGTAGGAAGAGTCGGCTCAGAAGCCCAGGTGCCAGGGCCCGGGCAGCCCCAGGGAGCTGGGAGTGTGGCTGGGACCAGGCCCAGGCAGCCCTGACGTATTCCCAGCGAGCCACCGAAGGGCCTGCGCAGGCTCAGAAAACTCTCTCCACCTGCCCTGGGCCTGCACAAGTCCTGAGAGACACCCCCGACACGTGGCCACCCTGGAGTCCTTGGGATGGCACTGAGCCAGGGGGACTGCAGGGCCTCATGAGGCTACACCTGAGGCAGCTGGTCCCAGAGCCCCGTGCCCTGAGCTCCAGCGAATGGCAAGGAAGTGGGGCCCAGGGCTCACGGTGGCGGGGACACTTGCTCGCTGTCCACAGCTGTGCCGTTAGCCTCCTCCAGCACCGAAGGCTGGTTAAGGAGAGGCTCAGGAAGCTTGCCTGACAGGGCTCTGGCTGCTGCATCACTTTAGAAGGTTCCGTGATGCTGGGACCGGCAGTGTGAGCAGATAATCTGGACTAAGTTTAAAACCTTCTGGAGGCTCCAGACATCCCTGCCCTGCTTTCAGCCAGTTAATTCCAGGTGCCTGTGAATTCAGCCAGCTGGCCTCAGCTGCTCCCAGAGAGCAGTCAGCTTTTCCCTTCCTCCCACGTGAGCTGGTCCCCTTCCTGACAGACGAGGCCTGTCTCCTCTGAGCCCTCTCCTGAACGGGACCCCTGCCCACCTCTGCCGGTAGCCCCTGGCCCTAACAGTTGGCAGGTTCCTGGAAGTTACCTCACTTCCTTCCTGCCCTTGAAGCCTGAGCAGCTGCCCCAGTCCAATTCCTTCTGCCTCTCCCGGCCCCCCCAGTAGCGTGGTAATTGGTTTCTCAGATCTTCAGCTGTGCACCCCATCTGTGAGTATTTCCCGGTCCCGACCCTCCACAGGAAGACCTGTGATCTTACTGCTGTGGAGACCCCACGGGGAGGGGGCCGTGAAGAAGGGACTGTGCCTCCCTTTCTGCACCCCTCCCGTTCCTCTGCCTCACTCCCGCCAGTGAGGCCTGAAATAGCACCAGCACAGCCACCTTCTGCCCCCAGCCCCACCGCACAGCCCAAGGTCACACTCCCCCCAGGATGGGGTGCTGGGCCTGGTGTGACGGAGCAGCAGCTGCCTGGTGATATCTGTCCCCAGCTCAGCTCCCGAGATGAGTATCTGTAATTACAGCTCTTGGAAGGTCACAACTTTCGATTCATTTTTGTGGTGTTTGGAAAAAAGTTCAAACGTCCCTATACATGTTTAGTCTTCCCGAGTCAGCTAGGGGTTTTCTGGGAGAGAAAAGACAGCCATCAAAGATGTGCCCACAGGCCAAGCGTAATGGCTGTGGAGACTGGGGGGCCTGGGCTGGGGGAGGAGAGGCGGATAGACCTGGACAGGCGTGAGCGCCCTCGGGGCTGGGGAGGGCGGAGGGTGGCACGGAGCCGCAGCGCTGGCTCACCCACAGCTGAGCCGCCTCTCGAGGGCCACGAGCGGCCTCGGTGGCGGCCACCTCCCTGAGATGTCATCATCTGAGTCCTGCGGCGATGGTCCCCGCCTGCCGTCTGCCCAGTTCGTCCCTGTTCCTCAGCCTCGACTTGGCTCTGACCTTCCCCTCAGAAAGGGCATCTATAAAGGCAGCCCCCAGACCCTCTGTACTTAAAAGTGGAAGAAGGTGGTTGCATGAGACAAAAGCGATTAAAGTAGCAGCCCAGAAGGGAGGCCTCCCCGTGCGAAGCTGTGATCTCTCAGATCTCACCCTGCCTGGCTGCAGCGCACCCGTCATCCCCAGGCCCTCTGTGCGAGGCGGCTTTCTGGCTCTGATGGAAGATGGGGGCTTCATCTCCATTGATGAGACTTTGCTGTTCTGCTGCGATTCTATTTCAGGAGAAGCCTCCCCTGTAGCAGGCACTCATGTCTCAGAGCGGGGCCAGGCCTTTTCTCCCGAAAGGAGTATTATGCTAATCACTCCTTGCAAACAGGCAGACTTTGTAGGAGGTTTGCCTGGTTTTAGATGAAGCCTACGCCTTTGAAGCAAAGAGCCACCGTAGCTAAAAATATCATTTCCCGGCTGTTGATCCTCTCATTTGTAAGATGCTTGTTTCCATTGTCAGATCTCCCCTGCTCTGTCTCTGAGATCTCCATGAGGGAGTCCAAGATGATCCCCAGATGTGTAGGTTTCTAAATGATTTCTGTATTGTTTAAAAAGAAATTTTAATCCACGTAAGATAAAAATTGAAATAACGCAGAAGAAAGTACTGCAACATGTAGAAGACCTTCCCCACCCCTTCCTCCCCCAGACGTAGCCTCTACTTTCAGTTTCACGTATCTTCTTCCAAAACTTGTCTTTGCATTTATAAATGTATAAGTCTGTTTGGTTGTGGTTAAGGCTGAGGTTTTCCGGCAGAGGATTCCAGGCTCAGAGTTGTTCTGCAGCTTGCTCTGTTTTCACTCACTCACACGTCACCCGTCGTTCGGCAGGCGAATCTCCGTCAGGATCCCAAGCTCTTTGGGACGCTGCCCTCTAACCTCTAGGCCGAAGCAGAACGGCTCAGGGTCACTCTCCCTTATCAAGGCCTCCACATCAGCGTTAAACTCCATCGCCCGTTTTCTGTGCGGCGTCCAGACTCTGCTCCAGGGGCAGTGGGTGGTGTGGTGATGGGGTGCTGGTGTTTCCCCGGCAGTCCCCTTGCGTGGCACAGCTCTGCTGGAGGTCAGAGGGCGGCCTGTTCTGTAACCAAGACCTGGGACTCCTCAGGCACCTGCAAGACACTGTCACATCTGGAGCCCTTTTTCATTCTCGTGCGTTTAATCCGATAAAGATTTCCCGGGCTGGAAAGGGACATTCGGATGAAAAGCCTATTTCATGCGTCTTAAGTTTCCCTGAAAATGACTGATCACAAAAGGAGTTTTTTCAGCCTCCTGACAGGATGGAGGAGGGTACCAGTAAGAGAAAGCCCCCTTCCGTTTGGCCACGAAGAATTAAAGGAGTCCCCTCCACACTCTCTTTGTCCATCCCTTCTGCTGTTGACCCTTCCGTCCTCCCAGCCCTTTCACTCTGATCTCTTCACATTGTCCAAGAGACTCAGCAGTGAGGCTGCTGTGATATTTGCTCTTTGTTACCAGCAGTAGGTATTAGTGTTTCACTTCCCGTTCTGTTTTCTGACGTTTATCTCAGTGCCCTTTAAGTGGGCACTTGTAAAGAGCTACAGAAAACAATGTCAGTTCATAAAATTCCATAAAACTCCCAGACTAAAGATTTGAAGGCCAGAAAGGCACTAATCAGTCTAGCTCCTTAATCGGAGACTGTTATCTCCTGTGGAAGCCAAATGTAGCCAGGAAGGCGGGAGAGGCACATGCCAGAGGGGGCTAGAGCTGAGCTTCCTCCCCCAGGGCCTCTGAGGCTGGGAGAGGAGACGCCGCCGAGGAGAGGGTGGTGGTGCAGTCCTGGGCAGGCGGAAGTCCGGAGAATTCATCTGTTCCACCCTTTGGACAGCTCGAGTCCGGGCTGTGCACAAAGGGCTTAGGACCCTAAGGTGGAGACGAGGCAGAAATGCAGGGAAAAACAGGACCCCGGCTCTGGGGAGGTGAGCGTGTGGTTGGGAGAAGGAAAGCAACAGGCCCTTCACCAGAGCTCTGAGGCAGAGCCCAGGCTCTGCAGCCCTTTGCGGCTGCTGGTGAAACCTCCCCATTTCCACACGGAGAGTGGCATCGCTGGGCTTGCAGGAGTGGCAGTTTGGGGACAGTGGTTCTCGGTCCTGACTGTGAAGCCTGTTAGGAATACAAATCGCCCCCTTTCTGGAGTATCCCAAACGGTCTTCGGGTAACTCCAGTGTAAGCCAGGTTCAGGGGTCTCTCAGTAAGGGGCTCTTTCTGGCGTGGAGGGCTCTCCTGGTTCTGGAGGGTCATTGTGAGACCTTCTGGGTGGGCAGGTACACTGGTGGAGCAAGAGATGGGCACTGAGACTGCCACCAGAGCAAAATGGCAGCCCCTAGTGGGCGCTCTTCAAGGCACAGTAGATCCCTTGGGGGAGTCATCACCGGAATGTGAGATAGACGGGCATCTCTGTGATCACCCGGCAGGACCCACACCACGAGGACAGCCCGTCTGCGTGAAGAATTTGAGGAGGGGGACATTCTGGCTTTGGTGCAGTGACCACGTGACCACTGGGCTTCTGGGCCCAGGTCGCGTGCATGGCTTTAAGGGTAGAGGGGCAGAGTTATGGGAGCTCAGGCCTCGGAGTCTGGGCTCAACTCTGACTAAGGTAGAAGGGAGGAGGTGCTCACCATCTGTAAGCGTTTGTGGTCGTATAAGCAGCAGCAGGGAGTGATCCCTTGGCCTGGAACGAAGGACTAGTTTGGGAATAATGGGATGAAGTAAAGGAAATTGTGAACAAGCAGCTTGGTAACAGGAAGACCGTTGGGGCAATCCGCAGAGCCCTTCCCAGGGACGAGGGGGCAGCCCCAGCCGGGCTCCCCGGGCTCCCGGCACTTCGGTTACTTGCCTGCCTCATTTCTCAGAAGGTCACCCCCTTAGTCTGAAGGGGGAAATGTCAGAGATTTAGGGGCGCCCTTCCCTTACCTGTCCCAAGACAGACCCTCTACCTCAAGGGACCCTGATTATGGTCACATGTCATGGGGTGAAGAGGTGTCTGTGTCCTGGGCATTCGTCACAGGGAGCTGGAGCCCTCAGGTGGAAAGAGGGGCTGGCCCGGGAGGGAGAGGTCTGTCCTTCTGCGGGTGACACACCGCGTGGGACTGTCTGGCAGTATGCAACTTGAACTCTGGGTCAGGGACTTGACTCCACCACTGCCCTGGCTGTGTGGCTTGGATTTCTTCCTCTGTCCCATGAGCGCTTGATCTCTGAGGGCCTCCATGAGCCTGGCTGGAAGCTGGCAGGGGCGTAGGTGGCAGGCAGGTCTGGGGCCAGGAAACAGTTTACCAGGCTGGCTGTGCGTTGGCGTCGAGGCAGCTCGAAGCCTCTTCCCAGGCCGGGCCACCTCCGTGGGAGCCTGAGTGTATCCTGGGGAGGAAATCCCTCCTGGAAGGCCAGGAGCTCAGAAGACTTCAAAGGGGAGAGAAGTTCCATCCGGTTCTCTAAGGGTCCACCCAGGGCACTCCCAGGCGTGCGGGGCTCAGGGTGCTGTCTCCCTGGCCGTCTCAGCCTGGATTCAGAGCGCCGGGAGTCGTTGTTCTAAAACCCCCACCTCGCCCTGGAGCTCAGGCAGCAGCAGGCCTGGGAACCAGCTGATGGAGTCATCCCCACGGGTGACTCGCCCCCCGCAGGCTCCCAGACTCTGCCTCCTGTCTCACCCCTTGGAGACAGGCCACCACTGCAGCAGAGCAGCCCAAGTATAGGTGCAGATCACCACTGTCCCGACCAGGTGCGGCCAAGTGTGGTCAGTGCCTTCCACCCCCAGAGGTAGCCCCAGGGTGAGGGTGGGGTAGAAGGAGCTGGATTGCAGATAAACTGCCCCAGAGCCACAGGAAGGTCCTGGAGAAACTTGGGCTCTGGTCCATCAGAAGGCCTAGTGATATCTGTAGCCAAGGTGCCCTCCTTCTCCCCAAAAAACCATCCGTCTTCCAGGAAAAGCACTTCCAAGCCCCTGTGCAAGCTGGGCCCTGGATACCGCGAGCTGGGTGTATGGCGAGGCAGCAGCTAAGAGCAGGGGTGCCCAGGTGGGCGGACCAGATGGGGACCTTGGCAAGGCTCTGGGCTTTGCCCTCATCCTCTGTAAAAGAGGACGGCTAAAATGACGCCTGTCCCGTGTTAAAGGGATTTAAGGTACAGGACGTGCCTAATATGGAGAAAACGCTCACAGATGTCAGTTATGTGGGCCAACGCTGAGGAAATGGTGATTCAGCTTGAAGCGAGTCCCTGTGACCGGAGAGGCAAGAGCCCAGCCTCTCTCAAGGGCTTGTTGGAGTTGATGTCATGGAGACAACAGGATTTCCTTTGGTGGCCCACCGCTTTGTTTTCATTTGCCCTGAGGGCTCGAAAGATGAAATACTCTGAAGCCCTGGGCTTCGCTACCCAGGGTTTGAGGCTTGGAGGCCTGGAGAGATGACCCCCAGGGGTCTTCCCAGAGCCTCCAGCATGGGTCCCACCCCTGCCATCTGACCTGCCTCCAGCCATGCTCAGGGCAAGCTCCATGTGGGACAGGCCCGGAGGGGGCCGGAGAGGCACCTGTGAGTGGACAGTGGGGCCAGGCTTGACCAGGTTGCTTAAGAACACGTGGGAAATGAGGCCCAGTGGGTCGGCCGGGCATGCGCAGAAGCTGGCTCCTGTCCTGGGGAGTGGGCAGGAAGGGCCACCGGACCACCCTGGGCAGTGGAGGAAGCCTTGATCCCTAGAGCAAACCCCAAGCCTGGAGAGAGGGGCTGTCTCGCACAGGGTGGCTAAGGCCCCAGCTGCCTCTACAAGACCATTTGGTTTTCCAGGCCGCTGCTGCCCAAAGGAGGCCTCCCCTGAAGGTCTCCAGATGAGCCCAGGTCAGGTGTCTGTGGTCCCCCAGAGTCTGGCCGTGCCGCTCTTGAACAATCAGACGGAGAGCTAAGTGGACAAGAGACCCTTTGCTTCGTCTTCTGCCTCTTCCCCATCATGCTGCGGCCCTCGCTCCATCCCCTTTGCACCAGTTCCCAGCAAGACCCAGAAAAACAAGTCCTCATGCCCCCTCCTCCCACCCCTACCCCCCGAAAAAAAAAAAAACTTATAAGTGTATCAGACACATCGACTGCATTAAACACGATGAATTTTTTAGGCATGAGTTAGCAGGGTTACCATGGCTGCCTCTGCCCTGAGGGGCACACTGCCGAGGATTGATTGAAATAAATAAAACAGATTTACAATTTTCATACTTGGGAAGCAGAGAGCTGGAAAGGAAGAGAAGCAAGGGAGCTGTGGGGGGAGGATACAGTGAAACTCTGGAGCTTTCTGAACTTCCGGAGGGGAGGCCACTTCCTCCTCCCCTATTCTCATGTTATAGGACACGAAAGCTGCTCTCTCTTTAAATTTCTAAAGGATCCCAGCTGTTGGGCAGGGACAAGGCAGGGAGGGCCCTTTCCGGTGGGAATGGCTCTGGGCCCCTGTGTTCTCTGTGCTTGACATTAGGCTGCACTTCAGAGTTATGGCTGTGAGGCTCCAGGTGTCTCCCAGGAAAGCCTGTGTCCCATTGGCCTTGGTCCGCTGAGGGGACGTGGACACCAGCTAGCGGCCAAAGGAGAGAGGAAGTGAGGGCCTGGCCCTCCATGCACAGTGTTGGCCTGGTCAGGACACGCGTGGCGGGGGATGAAGACGAAGGAAGGAGACTCAGGCTAGAGGGAGAAGGTGGGCCCTCTGGGGAAATGATCCGGCCCTGCTGTCCAGGATGCCTAGACGAGAGGCGCCTGAAGTGTGGTGTGCACCTTTTCTCACCTGCCGTGCATGCAGCCCAGGCAGGGGGAGGGCAGGGCCCAGAGCCACTGGGCAGGTCTTGGCTTCCACACTGAGACTTGGCCTTGCCCAACCTGGTACAGGTCCCTAGAAAAGAAGCGGCGTGTGGTCCCTTTCCCACACCACGACAGAGCAGAGGACAGCACCAGGCTCCCTGGTGGCCCGGTGGGGCTGGCCTCTGCCCGTGCCTTCACCAGTGAGGCAGCTTCCTCCCACCCAGCCTGGACCACATGGCCTCAGGGCACGACTGGCCTCTCCAAGCCTCCTGCAAGGCAGCTGATGTCTTCCTCCCACCCGCTCTGGCCCACATGTCACCTGAAGCAGGGGCCGTGGGTGGGTACCAGGCTGGGGACAGGAGAGCACCTCCCACCATGGCCACCACCGAGGCCAGTGGGTCTGGTGGATGCTTGGCCAGTGTTTGTGGTTAAAGGGACAGTGACATGAAGCTCACAGCAGCCCAGCAAGTGTGGTGTGGCCACCTTCAGGCAGGCACTGCCCCAGAGTGCCTTCCTCGGCCCCAGCAAGTGTCTTGGCCTTTTGAGGCTGCCCCAAAGAAGGCCTCTCTGTGCATTAGGGAAAGTGGCAGTGCCCCTCTTGCGTCCCGGGGGCTTCAGAGCTGACCGAAGGCAGATTGCTCCTCTGAGAGCTCCTGGTATGTGACAGAGGGACCAAAGAGAGCTGTTCCCTCCCCAGTATGAACCCAGACCCAGAGCATGGGAACAGCTGTCCAGGCAGCACCGGGTGGCTGGAGGAGAGTGAGCCAGAGCCCCATCCACGGGGCCTCACGGCCACACACCACAGGCCACCTTGAGGCCCACGCACGTGGACCCCGGCCCTAAGGTGGGCCTCCAGGTTGTGCCCCCCCAGACCCCATCCAAGTTCACGCCCACCCCACCTCTGCCTTGTCCCCAAGTATTTTCCAAGCCATTGTCTCATGATGAATAGCACTTTAATATGGGTATTAAAAAATATGGGCAAATGTTTAATGCTTGCAAGCTGTGTTTCATTATTGATGCTCTGCTTGAGAGCCCAGCAGGCAGCTCAAGCCGGGCGGGGGCTCAACAGAGAAGTGATGACGCAGCAGCCCTGCAAGGCAGCCATCTGCCAGGCCCCCCCGGGCGGGGACAGCCCCCGTGCCCGCTCACGACAGGCACCTAGGAGGCAAAGTGGGGAAAGGAACTTGGCCTCTGGGTCTGCATCCACCCTTTCTTGTCCCCCGGGCAGCTGTGTGACTAGGCCTCTCTGCCTGAGGGTATAGGCTTGTATGAGGACTCAGGATGCCGCGGGAGGAGCCCGGGGCCGGGCGCAGGGAGACTGAGGCCGCCTGTGTGGGTCGTGTCACAAACTCAGGGCTGAGTGAAAAGTGGGCCCCTTTCCTTCCTCCCCCACCTTCCTGATGCAGGAGGAAGAATCCTGCTCAGGTGTCCAGAGCTCGCAAGGTACAGCCCAGCCCACCGACGCAGACTCGCCTTCCCCTAAAATGCCCAGATGGTGCCCTGAGCCCGGTGAGCACGTGCAGCCTCTGACCTTTCCATCACCCCCGAACTGCCCCAAGTGGACTCATGTAACACCCTCTGCACGGTGCCCGGCGTGTGCTTAGGGCTCCCCGGGAGCTAATACTTTATTATTCCTGCCTCCTGGAAGCCTCATGACCCAGCAGTCTGGAGGCATCTTCCTTTTCTGCAGTCTACAGTGACCTTGGGATGAGACAGCAAAGACCGGGTGAGGTGACAGGTGACCCCCACCGCCACTCCCCTCCACTTCCTGCCCCTGCCGGTCTGCAGGGCTGGAGCCCCCTTCGATGGAGCCCTATGAGCCGCTGCCGCAGGCTTCCAGGCTCTGTCCAGTGGCCTCCTGGGGCGGGAGAGACAACCCCCCTGAAGCAGGTGTAGCTGCGGACATCCAGAGCCCAGCGGGCGGGGCATGAAGGCTAGATGCCGCTTGTGCCGCCGCTGCCGCTCCTCCATGGTCCCTCTTCCCGGCTCCTCCCGGCCCTCCCCTCCTTTTCCCTCCCCTCCCGTGGTGGTTTAATTAGCGGTGCTCAGGGGGAGACCCCTTGGTGTGATGTGTTGTGGCTGACCCTTCAGGCTGTCCTGGCGGCTTGGGCGTCTCCTGAGGTCTCCCTGGACTGGGCAGCCAGGTCCTGGGTGATAGGCTGAAAATGTACTGTCAGGGCAGCTGCTCTCTGCATACCAGGCTGGCACAGCATGCCGGGGCATGCCCAGGAGCAGCTAAGGGATGTGCTGGAATGGGGCAGAGGAACGTCTCCGGGGCTGTTCATGAAACCTTGGGTGGAGATCAGCGCAGCTCCTCCATGCGGTAATGTGCAAAAGTGATTCTTGGTATGAGGGACATGAGGGTCACAGGCAAGGCCCTGCCCTTTGCAGCTCATGTTATGGTGGGAGAGACAGCAGGGGACCCAGTAAACGAGTCCATCAACCAGATGACTCAGGTGATGAGAAACGCTTAGAAAGAAACAGGACTTCCCTTAGAAAGGGCTGGTGGCAGAGGGGTGCGCATGGGACAGAGGCTTCCCCTGAGGCTGGTGTTGGAGCTGAGATCTCCATGGCTGGAGGGAGCCAGTTGTGCGCTGGTCCCCGGGAGGAGCTGCCCAGGCCAGGGCAGAGGTCAGGAACAGAAGAAACACAGGAGAGGCCTGCACGTCGTGGGTAAAGGAGGACTCATAAGAGCTGAGGTTGTGAGGAGCTGACCAGAAAGTGTGAGGGCCTGGAGGCTGTGGTCAGGAGCTGGGTTTATTTAGATCCAGCAGGAAGCCGCTGAGGAGGGCCATGCTCTGATTAGGACTTTTTAAGAAGCGCCCCAGTTGGTGCATGGAGGGTGAATGGTGGGGTGAGAGGAGACACAGGGAGACCCAATTAGAAGCTGGCTTGGAATTGACCAGGCAAGAGAGGGCTGACCCTTGGCCCAGGGCAGGGTAGCTGAGACGGGCCAGGAGCCAGGTGTGCCCTGCAGGCAGAGCCCCTGGGCTTGTTGGTACACTGGACAGAGGGGCCCAGAGGATCAAGGAGGACTCCTTGGTTTGGGCTGGAGCAGCTGGGTGGGCAGTGATGCCACTTCCTGAGGCCGCAGGGCACCGATGCCCCCCTGAAGGCTGGGGGACCAGAGTCTAAGGGGAAACCAAGAGGTGTGCTTTGGCCCCGCCGAGTCTGAAGTGCCTGTTGGGCAGCCATGCGGGGCATCCACCAGGCAGGCGGTGTCCATCCGGAGCTCAGTGGGGGCTCAAGAGGCACGTGTGGGAGCCGCTGATCTAGAGATGGCTTTGAAGATTTCCGTGGGACCGGACATGACCACCAAGAGGTGCAGACCAGGGAGAGAGCAGAGGAGGAGAGCGCCGTGGTGGCAAGAGTATTTCCGGAATACTCTGCATCCCTGACCTTCTGTAGCTCCCCAGTGTTTCCGGGTTCTTAGGGACACCAGGAGGCCTTGGCGCCCGCCTCTGCTCATCGCCACCCCCTTGCCTATCCCTCTGCACCCTCCTCATTCGTCCTCACGTGAGAGCACCACCCCCGCCCTTCAGCTGCTGCAGGTCCCCTCAGGCCTGTGGTCCCTGGAGAGCGCGGCCTGGCAGCAGCCTCAGCTGTTGGCCCCGTCATGGAGACGGCAGCAGCTGCAGGCGACGGGCATTTGTGACCATTTGTCAGAACGCTCCCCTTCCTCCCCGGCCTGCCCTCCTGAAACATTTCTATCCCACAGCCCTGGAGATGGGGTCGTCTCGGGGTGGGAGGACCACGAGGGGACAGGAAGTGCTGCCTAGGCTCCGTTGAAGGGCCAGGCGTCCTCCTGGGAGCTGGCCCTTGTCCCCCACCCATGGTACCAACAAGGTACCCAACCAGGGGTCCCATTTGCCACATACTGTGCACCCACAGGAGCTGCCACTAGTCTTGATGACCGCCCTCTGAGTAGCCCCCATGGTGCAGGTAGATGTCACCCCCATTCGGAGGTGGAGAAATTGTCACACAGACACACTGGGCCACACAGCTGGGCAGGGGCACTGGGCTCCAGGGCCCGGGCCCCTCCTCCACCCACACCAGGTGAGCAGGGGGGCTCCGCCTGCCCTCCCGCAACTGTGGCAGGGCTTTCCCCACACCACCCGCCGGCCCCGTCCCCCCAGCAGCTTTGTTTCCATTTCTCTGGTGGTTTCTTGCCCAAGCCTGCCGGTTCCAGCCGGGCCTAGGCTGTAGACGGCCTGCCTGCTGTTTGCGCCTCGTGGTTTGGCCTCTCTGTTACCAAATGCTCTGGGATTTTTTGGAGCCGGGTGTGGGGAAGAAGCTTCTCCAGTCTGGTCCCAAGGCGTGGCTGGCGTTTGGAAGGAAACGGGAAGCCAGACCGTGATAACGCCGAGTTTAGTGTGAGCTCAGTGACCTGGGGTGGGCATACTTCAGGCTCGTGGGCTCCAAATGGGGCTCATTTTGTCCAGCACCTGAGACCTTGAGGCCTCAGACCCGTCGTCCCCACAAGCCTGAGGCCTGGTCTGTGGATGCTTCCCTGGAGCAGAGACCAGGAGGAGATGGGGACGGGGTGCCTTGCTGACACCGGTCCCCAACAGGCAGGGCTCGGGGGCCACACCCCACCCTCCTTCCCAGCCACTTGCCAGCTCCTTGGTTTGCTCTTCTTAGTTTCAAGAGCCTTGGGATCCTTAAACTCCCAGCAGGAAGGCCTGCTCATCCCCTCAAGGCCAGGCCTCTGTGGGCAAGCGGCCACCTAGGGAGGTCAGCAGGCTTCCCTGAGGTGCGTCCTTGATACCTGCCTGTCACTGTGGACGTCACCTTGTCCCAGGGACCCTGGGAAAACTGCTTTCCTCCTCCATTCTCTGGGTTCCCTGTTTTCCCTTTTATAAAATGGAGTCTCCTTTTCACAAAGCCCAAGCCTTATCCCCCCCAAGACTCTTATTAGAGGAGAGATAGTGGGAAGAAGTGGCCCTAAGTCATCCCGTGACCTTGGCCAGGTCACCTGGCCTCCCCACCAGAGTTTCATTATCGAACAGCGAAGGTAGAACTCAGGGTTGCCTTAGGGCTTGTTCGCCCCACGAGCACCTACCGAGCCCCTGCTACGTGCAGGCACCACTCCAGGCGTGGGTGGCACCATGAAGAGCCCACACAAGCTCCTGACCCCGGGCTCTCACGGGGGAGGGCGGGGGGACACCATCCGCGGATGAGCAGAGTGCGGATTTGTCACGTGAAGATAATCTCTAGCCAGAAAAGTAAAGCCGGGAAGGGACACAGAGCGCCTTGGCACATGGGGAGGCGTTGCTATGCTATGTGGGAGATCAGAAAGGTACCTCAGGGCTCCTGGGGCCACACTGGCAGCCAGAGGCCCCGCTGCTTCTCTCGGGATCCCACTTCCTGGCCTGGGGTGGGCCGGGGGATAGATGGAGCCCGTGGGGCTCTGGAGTTGCCGAGAGGCGTGGAGCCAGGTCCGCTGTGAGCAGCCCCCTTGGCCCTCCGCAGGCCCCAGAGCCGGGGTCCCACACCAGGCCCAGGAAAGAGCAGGTTTCCTCAGGAGGGGGCTCGGAGCTGCGGCCCAGAGGCCTCCAGAGCCTCCACTCGGCCCGTTTTCCAGGCAGCTCTGCCTCCTGCTGAACGCGGAGAACATCTTCCACTCGATGGCGGACATCCTGCTCCAGGAGGAGGACCTCAAGTTCGCCTCGACCATGGTCCACACCCTCAACACCATCCTGCTGACCTCCACTGAGCTCTTCCAGCTGCGAAACCAGCTGAAGGACCTGAAGACCCCGGTACTGCCCGCCCACGGGCTCCAGCCTGGTGCTATCTATGTGCCCACGGGCGCGGCCATGCCAGCCCAGCCCTCGTTACCCGGAGGTTGGCGAGGAGGAGACGAGAATGTGACCTGAGGTCTCCCTGGTCCGCCGTCAAATAGGAGTCCCCCTGGGTTGGCTGCGTGTAGGTGCCAGCCATGGGAGGGAGTCACAGCGGGTTTCCTTGGAGCTACCCGCTCTGCCCACAGAAGACTCCAGACCCCGCTCCAGGTCCACGTGCCCTCCCTGACACCCTGCACCCCACCAGCACTGCCCCCTCGCACACAGGGTAGGTTGGGTTCTGAGCCCGCCTTGCAGGACCCGCAGGGTCAGACCTGCCGGGCCGTGTCACCCAGTCAGGGTCAGGCCTCTGGATTGCAACCCCACTGGGGATCCGGGGTCGTTGCTCTCCTCACCCTCCTCCTTGGCCAGGACCCCGCTCTCCCACAGAGGGACACATCTGTCTTACAGGATGCCCCGTGTAAGCCAGGGTGTGTCACAGTGCTGCCTGGCCCAGGCTTTCGGTGAGGACCCACCAGGGCTGGTCAGAGAGAGCAGGGAGGCGCTCACCATTCTACCGAACTGCTCTGGGGGACACGGGTCAAAGGCCTCGCTCGGCCCAGAGGAGGGGGGCTGAGCTGCAGAGGGCCCCCAGGGGTAGCCGCCATCCCGGACGTGCCGGCAGCTCCAGCACGTTTCATCTGGGCTGTGGTCACCACCTTCCCATCTCAGACCCTGCCTCGGCCCTCTCTCAGGGAGTCTCCAAGACATCCAAGCCTGTGCCTGAGGGCATCTGGGGCTGAGCCACTGGGAATGACCCAGGCCACACCCCTGCCTTCTTCCTGTGGTTCCTTCCAGACATTCGCAGAGGCCTAAAGAATGTTCCTCGGGGCAGGGGCTCTCGAGTGTGGGCTCAGCTCCTGGGCTGGTTCCCGAGTGTAAGGTGGGCTGCAGAGGAGGGAAGAGATGGCATTTGAGGACGGCGGGAGGGCACTGCCGGGGAGAGCCTGGGCCCTGAGGACGCTTCCTCCCCGCCCCCCTCCGGTCACACCGCCTCCCAGCCCCACAGGCTCGGGACCATGGGCTGTGGAGAGGACGATTACTGTTGTTTGCCGAGGGCAGAAATACCAGCACAAAGGACAGGCTCACTCCCAAGCAGCAGGCCCTCACAGCCATCACCATGTGGCTCTGTGGGACGGAGAGTAATGACAGGGTCTGAGGAGGAGCTGTCAGCGTTTCCTTTGTGACAGCCCTTCCCAGCTGGGCTCCCTGGCGCTCTGAGAGGGGCCCTGAGTCTGGGCCGCGCACCCGCGGGGAAGGAGCGGGGGCTCGATTAACTGCTTACACCTCTCCCCCCTCAGGAGAGCCAGAACCTGTTCTGCTGCCTGTACCGCTCCTGGTGCCACAACCCAGTCACCACGGTGTCCCTCTGCTTCCTCACCCAGAACTACCGGCACGCCTACGACCTCATCCAGAAGTTGTATCCTTCACTCACTGTTCTTCCAGCCCAGCCTCTGGGGGTGGGGGGGGGTGGGGGGCGGAGCGGGTGCTCCCTTCCCACCCACGTGGTGGCCCAATTGCCATCCTTCTGCCCTGACCCTACGCTCCGCCTCCAGGCCTTAGGCCATCAGGACCCGTGAGGGCACAGTGAGGGGTGGATTCCAGTAAACAGGGTCATCTAGGGCCTCGTAGAGGGGAGCTAGCCCTGGAGAAGCTTTGTGAGCTGGGGATCAGGGATGGGTGCTTACCTAGGTAAGGGTGTCCCGAGAAAGAGGCAGGGTGCCCTCTGCGTGGTGCTGGGGCAGGGTGGGGAGAGAAGGCCCGGGAGCAGGGGGGCTGCCGGGCTGCAGCAGGCCGGTAGGTGAGGAGCTCAGGACCTTTGGGGCCCACAGAGCCAGGGCCCAGCAGAGGACAGGACAGGGAGAAGCAGGCTGGAGGGGAGGCCTCAGGGAGACGGAGCGCCGCTCAGGGCCTGCCTCAGAGAAAGGCATCCATGGTCGGCTTTTTGTTTGAAACACCGTGAAGCAAACCAGCTTCCTCTGTGAACGTCTGGTGTGTGACCCGGATTGGACGGACATTTAGGATGCAAAATTGGTCTCCTTCCCTGATGGGCCAGGAGTTGGGGGGTAAGGAGAGAGGGGCCCTGAGGTGCCTCCACTGAGAGCCCGCTGTGGCCTCGCCTGGCTCCCTCAGGGTGCCCGCTCGCCTTCAGACTACGATTTGCTCCTCTCCGCCACTGGTGTGACCCGAGGACTGCAGGCCCCAGGCTTGCAGCAGCCCTGACCTTGGCCCTGCTGACAGGCATCCACTCAGGCAGGAACAGGGGCCTTTCCTGCCCAGCCCTCCCCCATAGGCTGCAGGGCGGTGATGAGCGCCTTTCAGGGCCTGCAGGGCACAGAGGAGAGAGCGGCGGAGCAGAGCCGGAGTGCTGCGCAGGGGGACAGCTGTGAGGGACAGAGAGGCAGGGGGACAATAGGCTGCTGTCCTTTGTGTCCTGATCCTGCTCAGGTGGAAACATGCTCTGTGCCTGCAAGCCAGGGCCCAGTGGGAGGTGTGCTCTGTGCCGCTGGGTCGAGCCCCTAGGGCCCAGCTCCCCGGCTGCCCCCGCCCCCAGAGAGGCAGGCTGCCCTGGCCAGTGGTTCCACTTCCCTTGACCACCCACCCAGCGGGGACCTGGAGGTCACTGTGGATTTCCTCACGGAGGTAGACAAGCTGGTGCAGCTGATCGAGTGCCCCATCTTCACATGTGAGCAGACCTGGAGGGAGGTGGGAGGGAGAGCAGCTCTTGGCTACCACTGGGGAGGGAGCGAAAACAGTCACCCCAGGGATGCTTCTAGAATGTCAAGAAACGTAAGGATGGGGATGACAGGGCTGAGGAGGTACACAGGGCTGGGACATGCGCATCAGAGCGTGCGTCCTGCCCGTGCGCCTTAAGGCAGGGCTCGACACAGGCCAGCGCTGAGGGCAGAACCCACCTGAAGAATAGTGTCACCTCTGCGGGGGGAACTGGAGCAGTGCCGTGGGGGGCAGGTGGAGCAGCCGTCCCAGAGCTGTCCCCGGCCACCCCTCCAAGCACACTGCCCTCCGCTGTGGCTCTTGGAAGCTGGGGGCACCCTGGGCCCACCCGCAGGTTGCTCCCTTGTGCCCAGGATCCACGCCCTCGTCCCTCTGCAAAGCAGAGCTGGCGTTTGCCAGGAGCTGCCTGATTGTAACACCCGGGCTGAATGTGCAAAGTGGCAGCTGGCTGGGGTGAGCGCAGCTCCTGGCGCCTCGACACATACAGTGCCCGCTCCCCAAGGCAGGCAAGCCTCTGAATGACGCTCGTGTGCTTACGGCCTGGTAGCGAAGCCGGGAGGCATCCCTGCCGGTGGCCACCCTCCTGCCGGGCTGGTCACCCAGGCCTCCTGCTGTGGTGGCGCCCCGATCTGCCCAGGCCAAGCCCGTCGGCCTTCACCCTGGAGCCCAAAGGCAAACCCAGGGGCCGAGGGGCCCCCTCCCATCCAAACAGAAGACAGCTTCTCCAAACAGCCAGCCATCACAGTAACAGATGCCCAGGGGACCCAAGAGCAGGAGGGAGACCCTGTTCCCAGGGCAGTGCATCGAAGCCTGTCCCAAATGGCCCCCTGGCCTGACATTTCACTTCCCCAAAGGCCTCCCAGGGCAGCCTGGCACACGCTCGCCTGGGGGCAGGTCCAGCCTGACCCTAGAGAAGCCGTGAACACCTCTCCAGGCCCAGGGCTTTGGTGGGGTGACCACAGCAGACGTCCCCTGGTCCTGCCCAGCACCCATTCCAACCCTAGGTTGCCTAGACCCCCCTGGTAGCTGGCTTGGCCCCGTAGCCCAGCTTACCCAAGGCCCAGGACTAGATTCAAAACAGGTCCCCGCCTCTTCTGGAGTCGCTGGGCCTGGGCAGGACTGCCACCTGGGGTGAGGGGAGGGGCTGCTGTGAGAGGCCCCTGCTTCCTGGCTCACCCTGGCCCCAAGGCCCCCGTCCAGCTGCTGGGGTGACACGGTCTCTCCAGAGGTTTGTGGTTTGTCCTCCACCAAGGACGCCTGAGACTGGGCCTCGGAGAAGGTAGAAACGAGTGATGCTCCTGGAAGGGCTCAGAGGAGAGCCACGTGGGCCTGTTTATCTGGGACGGATGCTGGGCAAGACCCGGGTGCGTCTCCCCGCCGTCTGGTGGGGGAGGCAGGGCTGGTGTCTGACATGGATTTCCAAAAGCATCCACCAGACACTCAGGGGCTTGATGGGTGTTTGGTCGCACACCAAAGCGTTTTCCATCCTGCCCTCCCTTAAAGCTGCCCTAATCCAGTCTTTCTCTCCAGCTCACCCTATTTATAGCTCTCTCGTGCTGGCACGTGCAGAGCAGACCCGGGAATCTGTTACGCTACAGGCCCCAAGCCCCCTCATCGCCAGGGAGGCAGTGAGTGCTGGGGGAGGGGACCAGGCCTGGCAGCAGGTTGGGGGTCGCCAGGCTCAGGTGACTGTTGGGAAGATCAGACGGAAGGCAGGTGGGCAGGTCAGAAGAGGCAGGGGGATCATGGGGACGGCTAAGACGCTGCAGGAGGAGAGGCAGGCATGTCTGGCTGAGAGGAGCCCCGGCCACCAGGCTGGCCCTTTCCTGGCCAGGCTGAGGTGCCACCCAGAGCAGTGCCTGACCCCTGCCCTCTGCCCTCCCGCAGATCTGCGCCTGCAGCTGCTGGATGTGAAGAACAACCCGTACCTGATCAAGGCCCTGTACGGCCTGCTCATGCTGCTGCCCCAGAGCAGCGCCTTCCAGCTGCTCTCCCACCGGCTCCAGTGCGTGCCCAACCCCGAGCTGCTGCAGACGGGGTAAGTGCCCAGCTCGTGGGGGCGGGGCTCTGTCAGCGAGCAGGGCCAGGGCTGGCCGGGCTGGCAGGGTCTGGCGAGCGGGAAGTTTTAAAGGGGCTACCAGGGCCCGCCCTCAGCTCGGCATCACACCTCCTGTCACTGCGGACACTGTCCACCCTTCAGCCACTTGCCCGTGGGTTTCCATATCAGAGCACCGGGCTGGGAGATTCTGGGAGCGTCTATGCGGTGGTAGGTAGTTGGAATACCTTCTCCCAGCAGTCAGGGTGGAGTGAAATCAAAAAACCTGAGAGCATGCTGGCGTGACCCAAACAGAGGCCCCTGGAGAGAAAGTCCAGAGGGGAGGAATTCGTGCCCCAGCTCAGCCACTGCGTCCCAGGTGGTACGTGGGCAAGAGAGCTACATAGGGTCCCTCCCGGGCCTCAGACAGCCCTCCCTTCCCATCTGTAGCAGAGGCTCAACGCTTGGCCACTGAGTGACCCTGGCACTGCTAGGACCCTCCCAATCTCCTCCTGACTGGAGTGGGAGGCAAGGGTGCCCCCGTGGCTACCCCGCTTGCGACCTGTCCGCGGGAAGCACGGGTCCCAGGAGCTCTGCCGTGGAGAGGCCCAGCACGGCAGCCTCTGGGGAGGAGGGCTGCAGCCCCTCGGGGGCATCCAGGCTCCCACCCTGAACCCACTGCTGGCCCGGTCCCCAGAGCCTGTTGGGTCATGTCTATATTTGGTAACCCTTGGAGGCTTTGCCTCATCCACAGGCATTTGGCATCAGAGATGGAAAATTTCACTTGTCGGGTCACCATGGAAACAAGCAGAGCCACTGAGAAGATTTACGCTGAATGGAGCGCACCCAGCTTGCATCAGATGCCCTGTGTGTCTAGAATTCCCTCCCAAGCTGTTAGACCCCCTCGGCAGGCCTGGCGCCTCGCCCCCCGCCAAAGGTCTCGGGCCTTTGCCCTTGCAATGGATGCAGGCAGCCTTGAGATGGGCCTGCCCGGCACTCTGGGCCCCTGACCTGAGCCCCTGTGCCCTCCGTCTCCCAGGGTCTAGGCCACCACCACCCCTCCCATCTGACCTGGTCTCTCCAGGGGCTGGGCGTGGGGCCCCTAATGGGCTGTCGGCCTCAGGCCGCTGGAGGGGCTGGGAGCCCCCAGCAGGTGTGGCCTCCAGGCCAAGGCCCAGCTCCTGCCCACCCTGCCCCTTTCCCCAGACGGCAGCGCTCAGGGGTGGAGGGCTGGTCCCTGTCCCAGCTGCTCCTGGTGCCACCGGGTAATCCTCAGGGGAAGGCACTCAGCGCACTGAGTGTCCCAGGGAAGCGGGAGCAGCTGCAGAGTTAGGTGTGCATTTTATTCCCTTGGCCGGAGCACCTCTATCTCCTGGGAGTCGGAAAGGCCCTGACGCCACACCTCGCTTTGCTGCCTTGGCCTCTGCTGGCCTTTGCAGTGCCCAAAGGGTGTTAGGGTCACCCTGGCAGCCACTTAGGAGGGAAGGTACAGCTGAAATTGAGAAGGAGGCAGGAACGGCTGCTTCCCTGTGACCTCTGGGCCAGGCCACAGCCCCTGTGCTGCTGAGGGCCAGTCCCTTCTCAGAGCTCTGCCTGCTGCATCTCCTCATATAGGAACATCCTATGGAAAAGGAAGGCAGGCTCAGAGTAGTTGGACTCCTCCCTGCGCTCCCTAAGCCAGAACAGAGCAAGTCTGCAGAGGAAAGCTGGGGGAAATGAGGCTTTCCCCAGATCTCCCATGGTCAGAGTCAGGAAGTCTTGAGCCAAAGGGCTGAGGCCTCTGGCTCAGTGGATGGTGCACAGGCCTGGACTGGATCTGGTCCGAGCTCTGCTGCGGATTTGCTCTGTGACCTCAGGCAAGCCCCATGCCCTCTCTGGGCCCTTGGTTTCTTCATCAGTAAGTGAGCATTTGGACTGAATGGATCCTTGAGGTTCCACTCAGTCTTCAAGGCTTTGGGTTCCCAGCCTTTCTTTGCAAGGACCTAGGAAGAGCTGTCATAGAAAAAGGCAGCAGAGCCTTGGGCAAGGAAGGGGCCTCAGGAACAGCTGGGGGCAGGGTCAGGTTGCAGGGTTGGGCACAGAGGGACAGCTCCCGCCCTGGAGAGGGGGCTGAGGACAGTCTCAGCCCCGGGAGAGGCGGGCAGCTGGAAGACAGCGTCAGGTTCCCTGACAGGCCCGTGTGCCGGGAACAGCTGGGGGAGTCTCTGCTCCTTGCCCATCCCCCCCCTTCTGTGCACTCAGGGTGCCGGCAGGACTAGGGAACCCTGGCCCCCCGCTCGGGCTTCTGGGCCACTCCCCAGGGACCATCTCCTCAGTGAGGCAAGAGGGAGCCTCTGAAGGAGAGGCTGGTGACAGGTGCGTGGGTGCGGTGGCAGGAGAGAGGGCTGGCTTTGGGTTCTGGAACCCCAGCTCTGTGCTGCTGGCTGGGTGTCCCCTAGCCACTCACTGCCTGAGGGTTGCTGTAAACACACAGAGAACATGAAGGCCTGAGCAGCGGCCGTGCCCACTGTGACTAGCAGGGAGAGGCCCAGCCTCAATGCTCAGTGGAGTCCTCGTACCCATGGACATACCCCTCCCTGCTACCAAGACTTGAGGCCAGGAATGGTCTGCCCCAAAGGGACGCTGAGTCATGGGGGGGAAGGACTTTTTGCCTCCGTTAGGGCCCAGAGAGCAAGGTGCGGCCCAGTCCTCCCGACGCCTACCCTCAGGTGGCCACATCTGTGCACATCACCCTGGATTTGCCATCCATGCTGGCATCTCCCTGGAAACCCCTAATCTCAGTTTCCCTCCTCTGGATCTAATGCAGAGAGTGTTGCGGAGAGGAGCATACAGATCCGTGGGTGCCCAGCCTCAGACAGCACATTTCAGGATCGTCTCTGGGCTGGGGTAGCATCTGGCCACCCTCTGGCGTTAGGGCTCCAAGCTGCAGGGTGTCCTTCAGCATCCTCAGGAGCGGGAGTTGCTCTCTTGGGGCAGTAGCACCCGGGCCACAGGTTACTAGGACAGGGATGGCCCTTCCCCATTCCCAGGGGAGTCGAAAGCAGCCAGAGACCAGAATGCTGCCCGCAGTCTGGCCCCCTAGAGCGAGCCCCACCCAGCTCGTTTTGATCTTTGTTGAATTTGCCTGAGTCCCAGCTCCAGAGGCAGGGCCTGAGGCCCAAGAAAGAAGCAGCCACGGCCACAGTCCAAGGTGTTGTCAGGTGGTGTGTCTTTAGCAGGAAGGGACCAGGCTGAGTAGGGGTACAGGGGCCCACTTCCAGGCTCCAGATGGCATCCCAACCATGGGAAGAGTTCCCAATGCCCCTGGTCCTGGTGGCTGGTCAGAGATGGCTTTCAGGCTCTGACCATTGGTGGGCTGCGCCTTACCAGGAGCCAGGCTCGTTGGTGAGGGTTCCATTTGGGTGAAGCACCGTTGTGATTCACCCAAATGGAATGAGCTGCTGGGCCCCGCCTGGCCTTACCTCAATGGGACAGAGTTGTAGCCACAGTGGGCACCCATCGGGTACCTAGGCTGGGGCTGGGCATCAGGCCAAGTTCTTCATGTCCAGTATGGAGGAATCCTCACCCATGGGGGGGCTCCTGTGGCAGTACCCCCTTACAGAGGAGGATACTGAGTTACCTGCCCAAGGTCAAGTGTCTAGGGGGTGGTCGTGTTACAGTTGGGTCCAGGTCTGTCGAGCTCCTGTGCTCAGCTGCTACCTGGACCTCTCCTGCCATATTGGGGTCTTTTCATGAACTCAAAGGGCCCAAGGATTCTCTGCTTAGCTGATCAGCCCACAGCCTTCATGAGATCCCTTACCAGGGCCACCAGGCCTCAGGGCCTGGAAGCAGATCCTTCCCAGCCCACAAAAATCTGCTTCCAGTGAGGCCAGAATGAGGGAGAAGCAGAGTCTTTTCTTGGGACTCTCTGCTGGGGTGATGATTAGGAATGGGACAGGGGCCCAAGTGGATCTAGTCCCCCGGGGCAAGCTCAACCCTGGGCTTGAAGGGGGCAGCAGGGCGAATGCATTGCCCAACTATAGGGAGCATCAGGCCCGTGGCAGTTGTGCAGTGCACAAGCTGTGAGGCGGTACAGAGCAACTGCGGAGAGTGCTAGCAAGAGGAGTTCCCGGAGGCATCACCTGCCCAGTGGGGAGACCAGCTCTCCTTCCGCAGGGACAGAGAGTGACTGCAGGCCTCTGGGCCCCAACGTTCAAAAACAGATGTCCTGCCAAGTTGAGGGCCAGTAGACTTCAGCCACCCCTGTGGTCCCCGGCCCTAGCCCTGCCCTAAAGAAAGGGCCAGGCTGCCTCCTCCCCCTTCTCCCTGGACCTTGTTCCAGGCCCCAGCTGGCTTCCTGGCTGGCTCCTAGCCCTGGCTTTCACCCCAAAGGGAGCCACTCATAAACAGGAAATGCTTCCCGATGTGATGCCTGCTCTGGGCACCGTTGCCAGCCCACAGGCTGAAGGCCCTATCCAAGCAGCAGTGTTGACTGGTCCCACTAGCTGTGGGGGAGGGGATGCTCATAGGGCTCCCTGCTCTTTGGGGCTGACTGCTGGGGACCTACACCTGGACTCCCCGCGGTCGAGCTCCCCCAGCCTGTGGCCCTGCTGTGGCTGATGCTTCCCCGCTCCAGCAGCCGCATCATGTGCTGAGACACTGACGCTGAGCCCTTCTGCTCCCTTTCCCCAGAGACGGTGTGAAGGCAGCCCCCAAGTCACAGAAAGCAGACTCCCCGAGCATCGACTACGCCGAGCTGCTGCAGCACTTTGAAAGGGTCCAGAAGAAGCACCTGGAAGTGAGGCATCAGCGGAGTGGGCGTGGGGATCACCTGGACCGGAGGGTTGTCCTCTGATAGGCCTGGCCTGGGGAAGGGCCCAAGGAGTGGTCCCATGGAGCACTTGGGGTCTTCAGGCCCCCTCCCCAAAGAGCCCGAGGACCTGCCTCAGGGGCAGGGCTGGGCCTGGCCACCAGCGCAGGGCAGGGTAGGGGACTGGAAGCTCTGTCCACCCAAGCTCCTCTCACAGGCCCTCCAGCGCAGTCAGCTGCACTCTGGCATTCAGACAGAGCTGGCTTCCTGCCAGGGTGAGGCCGCAGCCTCAGACGCCCCCATTTTCTGGAATCGGGTTCTTTCTAATGCCCTCTTGTAAAAGAGCTTGACCTCCCCAGCGCACCAGAGCTCTGGCCTCCTGTGGATGTGTGTGTACATATGTGTATACACATCTGTGCACATAGGGACCAGCACAGAGGTCCATATGAATGGCGCACCCTCTGTCCCAATAAAGAAACGCAACCCGTGCCTGGCCTGCTCCTTCCCACCGATGCCTGCCCCCGCCTGATGCTGCAGTTGCCCCAGGACCTTGCTGCCTGTCCTAGAGATTTGTTCTCATGGTGGTCCCAGGAGTGCTGGCTCTGCCAGGAGAGGCTGGTCGCTCTCTGCACACTCACCTGACTGGGGTGTGGGCCTTGGGCCCAGCCCTTACCTCTATAGAACCAGCCCCTTCTTCCTGGAGAGCACAAAGCACTGGCCTGGCCCCCTGAACCCTGCCTTCTCAGGCACCTAATCTGACTTTTCCATCCTGACAACCCCCCGCCCGGGGGGCATGGGACATGTCCCCATTAGACAGATGAACTGAGCCTCAGGAGTTTCTGAATGAAGGGGCACACTGCAGAACGTTCCAGGTCACTGGGGATGGAGTGGAAGGCCCAGACCAGTGCAGGGAGTTGGGCGGGGCAGGGGGTGGGCTTCCCACATCCCCACCCCTTGATTTGGCTAAATGAGCCTTAGCTCACCAAACCTATAAGCCAGAGTCCACCTGACCCCAGGCTTTGGGAAGCCTCGGATTGGCCTATGATCTCCCAAGTGGCTCTTGTGGGCCCCTGGAATAGAAGAGAAGGATCTTGTGCGGGCTTTTCCTCAGAGCCCCAGCATAGGGCCGGGAGGGTGGGTTTCCCTGCCTGGAGTCTCCAGAACAGGATGACAGACTGAACTCACCATGGCCAACGTACACACACATGCATCCTCATACGTGGGTACCCTGGCGTAAGAGACGGGACAGTGGCCCACCTCTGTTCTGCTGGTCCCACATGGCCCCAACCCGAGGAAAGAGGTTGCTTGAGGACCAGTACACCGCCACCCCCAAAGGTCCGGCCTGGGGCACCCCATGCAGGTGGCATCAGCACTGGCACTGCTTGGAAAAGGAGCCACAGAACTTCTGGAGGAGGGTCCAAACCCTTCTGTGCCGGGGATAAAACGTTCCAAGGCGGGTGGCCTCCAGGGCACCGTGCGCCCCTGCTGAGGGTGGTGTAGCCGTCCCACGGGATGCGCCCCGAGGACCCCAGCCTGCCCCCCTCTTCTTAAAGTGCGGGAACACCCACCCCCCGACACACACACACACACACACACACACACACACACCCCGACACATACACACGCACCCCGACATACACACACACACACCGGCCACAGACCAAAAGCTGGAGGGGGTGGTGGTGTTGGGCACCTTCCCGGAGCGGGCACCCAACCACTGGTCCCACTCCCGCGGGCAAGCCGGGCAGCCCCGCCCCAGCGCCGCCCCCGAACCGCGGTGGCGCCTGCGCCTGCCGGGCCCTCTAGCCCGACCAGTTCGGCCGCGCCGGGGCTCGGATTTCAAAGCCCGGGCTCCATTCCTGGTGAATGGGCCGGAGCTCGCCCGGTCTTTCCCACAGACCCCTCCCGCCACGGCCCTGCCCCTCCCCACGGCCCTCCCTCCGCGCATCCACGTGACGTCCAAGCCTCGGCGGCTCGGATTACGGACGCCGCTCCAGTCCCCGCGCCGCCCGCCAGCCCCGCCGCGACATGGCCCGCGCCGCCCCGCGGCGGCCCGCGATCCCCGAGCGCGGCGCGGCCGGCCGCTGAGCGCAGCCCGGAGGCTGCAGGCCCGACCCGGCCTCGGAGCGAAAGCCGCCGCGGCCTGGGTCCCCTCGCCCAGCCTGCGCCCCGCCGCCGACGCTGCCGCCCGGCCCGAGCATGGAGACGGCGGAGAAGGAGTGCGGCGCCCTGGGAGGGCTCTTCCAGGCCATCGTCAACGACATGAAGGTAACGGGGCGCGGCGGGGCTGGCCGCCCTGCGGGCGCGCGGGTGCTTGTGCGGGTGCGTGCCCCCTCTGGGGACGCGTGGCGGCGGGCAGCCGTGCCCCGCTGTGTCCGTGCGCCGCCGTGTCTGTTTGTCTGAGCGCCTCTGGCCTGCGACTGCCGTGCGCCCGGGTCTCTGGGTGCCCGTCTTGGGGGGTGTGGGTGCTCGTGTGTCGGGGTGTCCGTGCGGTGCCCTGGGTCCAAGCCCCGGGTCGCCCGGGTCGCAGCGCCCCCTTGGGGACCAGACCCGAGCCTGCGCACACGCGGGCTCCCCGCGCCCCAGACCCCCAAACCATGAATGGGGTTTGGCTCCGGGAGCGACTCCACGGCCCTTTAACGGGCCCGGGGTCTCTCCGGCCTCCGCCCCCTACCACCACCATCCCCCCCACTCCCCCGCCCACGACGGCCCGGGAGCCCAGACAATGCTGTCACCGCCAAAGCAGGGAAAAATAATAAAGCAGGGAACCGTTAACTCCTTCCCTGCCGGCCTCGGCCTCCGCACCCGCTGCCCGGGTCCCCAAAAACAAGATCCAGGACTCCAAGGTCTCCACGATGAGCGTTCCTGCATCCCAAGGCTTCTGTCCCCACCTTGGGAGGAGGAGGGAGAAGGTTGGGTTGATGGAGCAGCCCCAGGGAAGGGCTGTCAGCTCCAGCCCCTCCCCATGATTACCCAAGGTCAGGCTGCAGCGGGCCACCAATTCCTGGCCCACCGCTGGCTCACCAGGTGGGGAAACTGAGGCCTGGCTCAAGGTCATTAAGGAGACTGCTGGACACTCCCTGACCTCACCTCTCACTGGTGGTCTAGGGAGTGAGGGGGATCCTCTCCCCCAAAGAGGCTAGGGTTTGGCAGGGCCGCCCCAGGCTGACTAGGCAGAGAGGAAGGGCAGCTCCAACGACAGGACGGGGACCAGGAAGCAGCGTTTCTACCCTTCCCCTCTGGGGCAGGCCTGTGGGGCAGGGGAAGAGCAGGGGAGAGAACTGGGACCTCGTCAGACCCCCACCCTCACAACCTGTCTCACACTCCCAAGTACACAGCATAGAATCCTACTGTGACGTCGCAGGCCCCAGGAGGACACACCACAGTGCCCAAGCAGGCCCTTCGGGGGGCTCCCAGTGCTGCCAGGGGAACAGCCCCAGGGGCAGCTGCCAGATCCCTGCGCCCCCACCCCCACCCCCAAGAGAACTGGAGCCACCCTCACTAGGAACTACAGGGTTAGCAGCATGCATAGGTGCCGCTCACTGCCCCCGTATAGGGTGCTCCCCTGAGAGCTCCATCCCCTGCAACTCCACTCCAAGCTGCTTCTGCCGGCCCCCAAAAGTCCTGGCCTCTCTCTGCCCTCAGCAGCCCCTCCTGCCCTGTGGACATCACAGCCCTGGCACCGGGTTTCCTTCCTGGGACCAAGCAGCCCAGACAACCCTCCCCCAACCATTCCCAGGGCTGGCAGAGGGGGGGACCTTCCCACACCCTCCTCCTTCTGGCATCCTCTCCACAAACACTGCAGAGAGCAGCAGCTTTTGCACAGAGCAGAGGGGCAGGACTGTCTCCCTCCCTCTCCAGGCAATTTGCAAGGCACTTTGGGATGAGATAGAAGGAAATGGGCCCAGATTGTAACAAGTGATTGAGGCAGGATTTTCTGACATGTGGAAGCAAACTGGGAGAGGTTTCACCTGCGGTGATGCCAAGTCCCGATATACCTACGACACATGCATGTGTTTGGGCCAGGGACAGAGCAGGGGACCGGGCCACCTGGAGGTCGATCATCTGGATTTGAGGGACAGCTTCTGGCTGTTTCCTTCTGTGGCCTGAGCCACAGAAGCAGCAGGGTTTCCGTAGAGGAACGTGGCCAGGTTGAGGAGACTGAGCTTACCTGTGAGGCCCCTCCACACAGGGCAAGCACGGCCACAGGCCCCACAACAGCACACCCCGGCCCTCCTGGAGGCCCAGACCCTGGCATGGGAGAGGCAGAGTAGGGGGAGGAGGACCTACACCTGGAGGCTGGGGGGCCTGGAGGAGGACAGTAGCTCAGGGATCGGGAGGGGGCCCTCGGGAGGGCCGGGGTGTAGCTCAGGTGTAGACAGTAGCTCAGGGATCGGGAGGGGGCCTGCCTGCTGTGCCTCATTTAGCTCAGATGCCCATCGAATCCCAGAGAAGGGCAGGGACTTGCCCAAGATGACAGGGCTGGGTGTGGCACCCAGGGCTCTGCCTCAGCCCCAGGCCTCACCTTCAGCAGCACTGGCCCATCCAGAAAACAGGGTCATAATCTTTGCCTGCCCTCGAGAGTGGGGAGTGTCACCCGGACACATAGGCCCTGGCCAGGTGGGAGAGGCTCCTGGCAGAGAAGCAGGAGTCAAGTGTCTGCTCTGTCTGCCAGCATTAACCTAGCATTTACTGTGTGCCGGGCACTGTGCTAGTGCTTTCCATGCAGTCTCCATACTGACCTGCTGACATCGGTACACTTCCCATCCTGACCTTACAGGTGAGCAGACAGGCTCAGAGAGGATGCCCTGGCCCAAGGCCACCCAGAAAGACCCCTCTCTGGGATTGCAGCCTGAGTCGCTCACCTGCACAGTCCAGGGCCCGGTCAGAGATAGTGTCCGGGGGCCAGGGGCCTGGGGCCCTGCAGCCTCCATATCGGTCTCATCCCATCCACTTGAGCACCTCTAGTGAGCATGTAACCTCTCCCCTCCAGAGCAGCCCACTGCTCTGGGGGCAGAGCTGGGCGTCTCTCCCATCCACGTAGTTCCTGCCCCCTACCCACCCTTGATGCCCAAGTATTCGTCTCCGTGCATTCCAGAAGTGGTGGGGGGTGGATCCCTGATGTGTAGTGACCAGTCAGACAAGGGATCAGATCCTGACCCTGGCACTCGATGGCCTTGGGCAAGCCGGTTAATCTCTCTGAGCCTCAGTTTCCTCGTCTGTAGAATGGGGGTGACAACAGTATTCATTTCACAGGGTCATTGTAAGGATTCCATGCGATCACACAGTGCCTGGCCCACCGCACGCTCTTGATCAACAGTAGCAGTCCCTGTCACTAGTGATAACAACCCAGGGTCCTAGAACCTGACAGCCAGGGTGCGGCCCACGTGAGGGCACAGGTCCAGGTGAAGACTGAGGACACCCTTGGGGCCCTGGCTGCTTCGGCCCCTCAACCTCACCTCTGGGGTCCTCATGAGTTACTAGTGGGAGGTGGAGTCTCAGGTCCTTAGAGACCCAGGTGCTCCTGTCCATCTGCTGAGGAGGGACTGGGCCTGGCCTCCCCCATGCCCCATCCTGTCCCCTCTCCACCAGGAAAGCCAAGGCTGTGAGGGTCTGGGTTGGAGCCATCCTGGCTGGGCAGAGGCGTCGGGGTGGGCCCCAGCCGGGGACTTTAATGGGGTAGGGACCTGTGTCTTCCCAGCTTCTCCCAGCCTGCTGCCCTCTGAGACTGCCCAGAGGCTGCTGGGGGTGCTTAGGTTTTCTGGGGGCCAGGACGGTGCCTCTGGACCCCTGTACCCACAGCATCATCCCTCCTCCCTGGAGGCCTTGGCAAGGCTTAGGGCTGAGGGTGTTGAGGTGAGGGAGGGCGCCAGGCCCTCAGGACTGTCAGGGGTGGCCTCCCGGGCTCCTTTACCCTGAGCCGTGCCGCACGGAGACAGCCCACGCACAGCCTCCCCCTTCCTGCTCCAGCCTATGTGAACTTCTCAAATATTTGCTTTCCCTGGCCACTGGTTGGGCTGGGCTGGGAGGGGAGGGAGTTTCTGAGGCTCCCAGAAGCAGCCCTGTTCTCCCCACCCCTGCAGGCTGGCCCTGTCCCTGGGGTTCCAGCCTGGCAAAGCCTCCCTCTGAGGCCTTGGGGACTGGGGTCTCTGCCTTCCCCCTTTCCACCGGAAAAGCCCCAGCTCCCAGCATCCCATCCCACATGGAAGGGAAGGTCAGCAGCACTTTGGGGCTAGGGGCTTTGCCGGCCTGAAGCTCCCCTTCAAGGATCAAGTCTTCCACAGGGCCATTGGGCCAGGGCCCAACAGCCATGCGAGGGCCCATTAGCCAGAAAAACCCCTTGATCTCACTGGACAACTTGATCACCAAGAGCCTGGCTTCCCTACTGGGAAACCCCCTCCCAACTCAGAACTTTGGGCCAGGCTGGGATAAAGGCCACACTGTGTCCCCAGGAGGGGAGGGGAGCCGGGGGTGGAGAAAGGTGGCTCTGTTGGCCGCACAAGGCCCCATTCAGCCTGGGGCCTGACTGTCCCAGGCAGGCTGGCCAGCCTCTGAAGCAGCCAGAGCCTCCCCGGGCCTGGGAGCCACCTCTGCTGGCCCGGGATGGATGGATGGCCGGGCTGGCAGTTCCTTCCAGGGCACAGGGTGGGGGCCCCAGAGGCCCCAGTTTAGACCTAGCATGCCTTGAGCCCTGGCACTGTGCCTCTGCCCCCATGCCATGTGGACCATCCTGGGCTGTGTCGGGGGAACATAGTGCCCCTCATGTGGCTCAGCCCAGATTCCCTGCCAGGCCCCTCCCATCCCCGAGGAGACAGGACCTGCCATTCACTGTTTCCGTCTCCGTTGAGGATGTGGGCCACCATTGCAGACAGTGGGCCAGAGTTCCTGACTGTCAGGAAGGGAGGAATGGGCAAAGGTGCCTGTTCCCAGGGCCAGGCCTTCTTCATGCCCCAGATCTCTGTCCTTGGTCGCCTTTCCCCCTAGAGAGCCCAGGAGCCTTCCTCTCCGCAGAGGCAGGGCTGCTGTCTTAGAAACTGCCCAGAGTCTGGACCCAGGCATGTGGGGAGCCCAGCCCAGGTAGAGCCCTGCAGTCCTCATGGAGTCTCCCTTCCTCTCCCATCTCCTCTGCAGAGCTCCTACCCCATCTGGGAGGACTTCAACTCCAAGGCCACAAAGCTGCATTCCCAGCTGAGGTGAGGCTGCTGAGGGTGCCCCAGCTGGGGAGGGAATGGGTAGAAAAGCCACCTCACCCACAGACCATCCCGCTGTCCATCTCCCCAGGACCACTGTGCTGGCTGCTGTGGCCTTCCTGGATGCCTTCCAGAAAGTGGCTGACATGGCCACCAACACCCGAGGTAGGGAGGGGGCATGGCTGGAGGTTGGGGTTGCCCCAGGTTGGGCTTGGAAGCTGGAAAGGCTGAGTGGAATATGAACTGGGAAGAGGACACCAGGCCCAGAGTCGGGACCTTGAGTTCTGCTCCCTAATGGAATGGGCTTTTTGTGGAGAGAGTGAGCCTCTCGTCATTAGAGGCATGCAAGCAGGAGTGGGCGAAAGATGACAGGATGTTACAAAGGGGGGTTCCCTTCTCGCTTCTGGGCGGCTGGTTTGACCCCTCAGCCACAGTTGTTCATGCTTCCCTATGGTGAGTTTGACTGTGGCTTCTTCTTTTCCACCGCCTTCTGCCCTTCCGAGAGCACAGAGGGCAGGTGAACATTCCCTGTTGGCCTTGGCATCTCCTCTACATTCTGGTCCGAGGAGCAGGGACCTGGGTCCCCGGCTCCTTTGGGTGGTGAGAACCAAGGCAGTGGGCGCATGCTGGCACTCTCACACCTGCATCTGGGCACACCTGGAGGGGGTTCCTGGTAGGGCAGGAGGGGATTTTGGTTGGATCTTTGGATGTCTTTGATGCCAGCCTTTCCCAGCTGGGGTGAAGGGCAGCTCCTGGCCCGACCAGCAGAGCAGCCGCAGCTGCAGGAGGCTGGCATAGCCAGGATGGGCAGGACCTTGGTCCCGTACGGAGGAGGGCCTTGGTAAATACTGAGAAGAGATCAAGTCGCCTGCTGGGGCCGGCAGGATTGCGGAAAGCTGGGGGGCGGGGCGCGGGGTGCCGGCTCGGTCTTCGCGGGCCGGTGCGCCCCCTCGTGGCCTGAGGCCGGGACTGCAGAAGCCCCAGCGGGCCCGTTCACATGCTGCGCGCTTGCCTCGCCAGGGGCCACGCGGGATATCGGCTCGGCGCTCACGCGCATGTGCATGCGCCACCGCAGCATCGAGACCAAGCTGCGGCAGTTCACCAAGTGAGTGGGCGCTGTGGTCGGGGAGGGGGGCGTGTCACGGGGACACCTCCATGGTGGACCTGACCCTCTTGCCCCCGCCCACAGTGCGCTCCTGGAGAGCCTCATCAACCCACTGCAGGAGCGCATCGAGGACTGGAAGAAGTCGGCCAACCAGCTGGACAAGGACCACGCAAAAGGTGGGTCTGGGGCTCGGCCCGTGCTTCCCGCCCCCCAACTGGGCAGAAACCGCCGTCACAGGGCTCCTTTCTCATCCCTTGCACAGAGTACAAACGAGCCAGGCATGAGATCAAGAAGAAATCTTCAGACACGCTGAAGCTGCAGAAGAAAGCACGCAAAGGTAGAGCCCAGAGCTGGCCCACAGAGGCACAGCCCCACGGGGCCCCACTCTGTATCCCCCGCCGCCCTGTGGGGCACCCCAGGGCATCATCCTGGCCTGAGGGGTCCTATCCCGCAGACAGGACCCTCCAACCTGTTGGGTGGGGCAGAGGGAGCACCTTGCACCCCAGACCCGACCCAGGACCTCCCCTCCCAGGGAGGCAGCAGGAGGCCAACAGGCCCAGGCACCCCCAGACCCCACCCCCCCCCACCCCCAGGAGTGGCTCTGTCCATCCGGCTGTCTTTCACACATTCTTTCTTTCTCTGTCTCTCCTCTCCTCTCCTCGTCCCAATCCTTCCTGTAGAGCTACTTGGTAAGTCAGATGTCCATCCCTCCAGCTGCTCCTCCCGTCCTTGTTGTCCTTGTCGCATTTGTCTGTCTCCCCCAGCTCAGGGCCAGTGGAAGGAGCCTCTCCAGGCCAAGGAAGAGCGAGGAAGGCGGTCGGTCCAGCGAGGGAGGGGCCTGGGGCACAGTCCCCTTGGGGCCCCTGGGGCCCCTGGCCAGGGATGAGTCCGGGGCCACTGCTGGGTCAGTCTGCCAGGCCAAGAGGGGTTGGACCGGGCAGGGTGGGGACACAGGCCCTGGCTGCCCCGCCCCCGCCAGGCCCTCTCAGAGTCCTTACCTCTTGCCTCCCCACTTCCTGTCTCACTGTCTCCTTTACATCTTCTCGCCTCTCCGTGTCTCTCTCGCCGCTTCTTGGTGTCGCTGTTGCTGTCCTTGTGCATCATTCCCTGAGCTGAGGGGGGACCCACACGGAGGCACCCCGTTCCCTGTCCCCTGGGCCCAGTCCCTAGCCCTCTTGGCCCCTACACCCCCTCGTGGCCTGGCCTACAGCTGTGCCCCCCACGCTCTACTTTGTCGTGCTTCCCTTCCTCCTCCCTGTGCCCTGGGACGTGAGGGGCCACCATCCCGTGGGCAGTGAGGGTATCCTGGGGGGTGGAAGTATCAGCTCTTGTGGAGGCTGCCACTGGGCTCCCCTGAGCACAGCTGCACCAAGGGCGGCCCTGGGGCTGCCCAGGGCTCTGCTCACCCCGGGACCTGGGTGGCTTCGCAGCTTTGGTATCTTTCCTGTGTGCTTTGTTTATCTGTCCTCTCTGTCTGCTCTGGGGACCAGCCCTTCCACAAGCCCCAGCGTCCCGACTGCCCTCCCCAGTCCCCTGGCCCCCATGGCAGTGCCCAGCCCCACGACCAGGGACACCACCACGGGGTCTGAGCTATGGATGCAGTGGGCCGGGCCGGGCCGGCATCCCCAGCGTGGCCTCTCCTCCCAACCCCTCCAGGGAAAGGAGACCTGCAGCCCCAGCTGGACAGTGCCCTGCAGGACGTGAACGACATGTACCTGCTGCTGGAGGAGACGGAGAAGCAGGCGGTGCGCCGGGCCCTGATTGAGGAGCGTGGCCGCTTCTGCACCTTTATCACCTTCCTGCAGCCTGTGGTGGTGGGTTCCTCGGGAGCAGAGAGGCGTTCTGAGCGTCTCCACCATTGGGCTAGTTGAGGGGTTCCCAAGAACCATGATTTGGGAGCCTCCATCAGCCCAAGCAGCGTTGGTTGGTGGGAAGGGGTGAGGGAGGGGAGACCCAGTGTGGCCTGGCCCTCCAGGGTGCATGGGCAGGGGCGGGGCCGAGAGGCTAACTCACTGCTCCATCAGAACGGCGAGCTGACCATGCTGGGAGAGATCACCCACCTGCAGGGCATCATCGATGACCTGGTGGTGCTGACCGCGGAGCCACACAAGCTGCCTCCCGCCAGCGAGCAGGTGCGGCCAGCCCTGGGGACAGGACAGGGGAGGGGATGGCTTGCCCTTGGTTGGGGATGATAGAGGAGAAAAGGGGACAGCATTTGGAGGAGGCAGCTGGACACAGAGGGCCACCTGTGGGGATCTAGGAGCATCTGCCCAGGTGAGGGGTGGTGTGCCCAGGACCCAATGGGGGCCTTATATCGAGAGCAGACGGGTGGAAGTCCCAGACCCGCAGGATCCCCCTGAGAAAGCAAGGCCTGATGATGCCTACCTGCCATCCACACCCAGACCCGTCAGCTCCCCTGGACCCAGACGCTCCTGCCCCCGTGTGCTGCCCTGCCCACTTCGCCTCACCACCATGCTCCCATTGCACTAGGGTCGGCCCTACCTGACAGCGCCGTGGCGTTGCTCTCGCTAGGCGCCTACTGTGTGCCCAGCCCACACAGAGCACTTCCCATGGGTCACCTCATTCATTCACCCCAGTGGCCCTCTAAGATAGGAATGATCGGCTGCATTTCACAGGAGAAACCCAGGAGAGACCCAGGAACTTGCCCGAGAGCAGAGCAGAGCCAGGATTTGAACCCCGTGGTGTCCTTCATGGTCACTCTGGCCTGGCTCCTCTGCCAGCGACAGTGAGTCCTCAGGATCACCAGGTTCTCCCACGTCCTGGCCTGCGCAGCTTCCCTGAGAAGCAGAGGGGGCAGAATCTCCCCAGGCATCCCCCCCAGCTCTCTGGCAGCCCTGCTTCCTCCCCCTGAGTGAGGAGCTTGTGTTAGGAAAAGGCTGGGGGGCAGGGGGCTTCAGACTCCCAGGGATCTCCTTTGGGGCCCGGTTCTCAATTGGGAAGACAGCAGGGGGCCTCTGGCCCTACTAGCCCTCGGAGGGGAGGCCCAGGAAAAGGATGAGGCTCTCTGCAGGGCAGGGCTGCTTCCAGTGACCCCATTCATGTCCATCCAGGTAATCAAAGACTTGAAGGGCTCAGACTACAGCTGGTCCTACCAGACCCCACCCTCATCGCCCAGCAGCTCCAGCTCCCGGAAGTCCAGTATGTGCAGGTCAGTGGGGGGCTGAAGTGGGGTGCAGGGAGGGGCAGGGGTACTGCAGCAAGGAATCGGGAAGGTCCCACCAAAACTGCATCAAGAATAGCTTCAGGGCCCCAGAATTCACACAACTCCTACGTCACCAAGGAATCTGCAAGCATAGGGGAAACTTCTCTCGTTGCAAGACTGCTGCTAGTGCAGGCGTGTGTTGGGGGCGGGCGGAGGGGCAGCAGCTTCATTTATGGAGCTATAAGTGTGCACCAGGTGCCGTGCTAAATGCTTTATGCATTTTCTTCATTGAATCCTAACACCACCGTATCAGGTATGGTGTTGTCTCCATTTCACAGAAGGAAAAGCTGAGGTACGGAATCCCAGCATTTAACCACTAGACTCTGCCAGGCTCAACACAGTGTTGGGGCAATAGTAAGAATCTAAGATGGGGAGGGCTGTGGAGGCATTGGGGAACATGCGCTGAGGCTACAGGATTATTACCTTATGGACACTGCAGCCTGGCTAGTTCCTGAGAGCTGGTGCCTGGGCAGCTGCCACAGGCCCGAACCTCAGCCTAAGCTGGGCCCCGAGGTCTTGCAGAGCCAAAGAGAGGCCAAAGGTCTTGCTCGGTCACCGGTCAGGCTCAGGCGCAGGAGCACTTCCTGGGTGGGATTGGGAGAGCTATTTAAGATTCAAGGCTCCTCGGCGGGAGGGCAGTGAGCATAGTGCGAGTTCCTGGTGGGGAGACCCCTCTGTGCCAGGCACCCTTTCCCCAGATCCACCTTGGCTGGACAACCGGGGCATGGGCGGTAAGGCAGGCACAGCAGTCAGCGGCTCCTGCAGGGAGAGGAGGGTCCACGTCAACTGGCGGCTCTTCAGCCCCCGGGTGGGTGACTGGCACAGGAGGGGAGAGTTGATTGCAGGGGACACCCATGACCAAGGGTGGAGGCTGGGGACCTTCCCGGTCATGCTCAGGAGGAAGGCGACCTCATTGCCAGGAACGTTGCCCAGGGATGAAATGGTTGCATAGAGGATATGAACTACAGAGGGCTGGACACCCTTCAGGGGGCGGAAAGGATGAGGGCAATGGTGAGTCCAAGCCCCACACAGACCGTCACCACGCAGTAGACGTTCAATTAGGATTTGATAGCAAATATCAGACTTTGAGAAGACAGTCATGATCAGACTTATGTCTGGCTGTAGCCTAACTGGGAAACTCTTTGATGCTGGGTGACCCCGTTTCTTCCTTGTTAACCTAAGGTCTCCTGTTCTTGATGGCAGAGCAGGAGGTAGCACTGGGGTGCTCCGGGGGCAGGCGCTGGGCCAGCTCTTCAGTGTGGTCCCCTGCCCAGGCCCCACTCTGTCCCACAGTCCTGGAACCCAGCTCCTCTGTGGCACTTTGGTCTCAGGACCTTGTAGTCTGACATTGTCTTTTCCTTCCTTTGCCCCTCACCTCTCTCCCCCACCCTCGTCTGTCACCCTTCCACACACACCCCTGTGTCTCCCTGTCTGGCTGCTGTGCACCCCCCTTCACTTCCCCAGCGCCCCCAGCAGCAGTAGCAGTGCCAAGGGTGGCGGAGCCCCGTGGCCTGGGGGTGCCCAAACATACTCACCTGGTTCCACCTGTCGCTACCGCAGCCTGGCACAGCCGGCCACCGCCAGCGCCCGCCTCTCCAGTGTCTCCTCCCACGACTCTGGCTTCATCTCCCAGGATGCCACCTACTCCAAGCCCCCCTCGCCCATGCCTTCAGACGTCACCAGCCAGGTGAGGGGGCATCTGCTGAACCACCTGGGGTAGGGTGCAGTGGCCTCATGCCAGCCTCAGGCCATCCACGTTGGGGGCCACCTACAGCTGTTGAGACTAGCCCTGGAGGTCCCCAGGGCCACCACATTGAGGACCAACCTCAACTCACTGCCTCAAGGCTAAGGAGAGTTGGAAGGTCTTAGAGCAGCTTACCAGCTCTGGTGCCTTGTGACCCTCCCCCTGCATAGGCTGGCTGTGATGGAGTGGCTGGCCCTAGGAGGCACCCCCGCAGGAGCCCCAGGATCTGCAGACATCCTCCCCCTTCTCCACACTTTGGCCAGCTCATTCTGAACACAGAGACTGGCCCAAGAATCTCTTCAGATGCAGGCTCAGATCCTGCAGCCTCAGTGAGATGGAAACAGAGGAACTACAGCAGAAGACAGAGGGAGGTCAGGCCACATGCCCAGGGTGCTGTCCTTCCCCATCATGGCGAGTGCCTCCATTTAAGCTCAGCATTCTCTCTTTTCCTGCCCTCTTGCCCAAGGATGTCCCCACTGCATTGCCAGTCTCCCCTCCTCTGCTGGCTCATCCCTGTCAGTACACAAACACATGCTCTAGTATCATCCATCTTAAAAGCCCTCCCTTCCTCCATGTTCTCCTCCAGCCACCTAGTCTCTCCTTCACAGCAAAACTTCTCAGAAGACTTGTCCACACTGACCACCTCTACGTCATTCCCCATTCACTCCTGTCTGCTTTACCTATCAGTAATTGAAAAGCTGGAATTGTTCATTTCTCCCATATAGTTCTATCCGTTTGCTTTATATATTTTGAGACTATTTTATTAGGTGCATACAACTTCAAAATGTTAACTCTTCTTAGTGAACTGAATCTCCTAACGTGATATAGTTGATCTTCTGTTACTTTTATGTTTTCTAGCTTAAAGTCTGTTTTGATATTACTACAACTCCTTCAGCTTTATTTTGCTCCATGTTTATGGTATCATTTTCTGTCTCTTAGCTTTTAAGCTCACTACGTCCTTATGTTTTAGATGAGTCTCTTATAAACAGCATATGCCTAGATTTTCTTTTCTTATCCAATCTGACAATCTCTTAATTGACGTTTTTAGTCCATTCACATTTATTATGATTACTGGCATATTTAGACTTCTGTCTTACTTTTTTCTTTCTATTCATTCTGCTTTTTCTGTGCTGCTTTTGTCTCTTCTCTTGCTTTTTGTTTTTTCCTTTCCCCATTATTTTCCTTCTACTGGATTTTAAGTTATACTTCTTATTTCATTTCTTTTACGGGTTACCTTGAAATTTTACCATGCATCCGTAGCAAAGTCACAGCCCCACCTCCTGAATAATTCAAGGACCTTAACGTATATTTTAACTTCAGTCACCCACTCCCTCCCCTTATAAGCTATATATATCTCCTTTTTAATCATCCCCATGATTGACATTTTTCTTCTTAATTTTATCATTATTTTATACATACAGTATCTGTATGTTTAGATTTACCCATATGTGTTTACACTTTTTTTGTTCATTTTTTCCTTGTATCCCATCTTCCTTCTAAGGTCACTTTCCTTCTTTCTGAAGTAAAATATGTCCTTTAGAAGTTCTTTTAGAATGGGTCTGTAGTAGTAAGCTCAGTTTTTGTTTATCTGTAAACATGCTTTATATTTTTCCTCTTTCTTGAAAGTTAGTTTTGCCAGGGATGCAATTCTGGGGTGACAGTTACTCCGTTTCCACATTTTGAAGACATATTCCCCCTGTGTTCTGGATTCTGTGGCTGGTTGTAACGTCCGCTGTCAGTCACTGTTGTGCCTTTGTGAATGATCTGACTTCTCTCTTTGGCCACTTTAGTTTTTCTACAATGTATCTAATTGTGGATTTGTTTTTGTTTAATCTCACTTGGTGTGTTTGTGTTTCTCTATCTCTGTATTCATGTTTTTCATTCGTTCTAGGAATTTTCAACCATTATCTCTCTTTTTTTTCATATATATAAATTTACTTATTTATTTTTTTTTGGCTGAGTTGGGTCTTTGTTGCTGCACGTGGGCTTTCTCTAGTTTCGGCGAGTGGGGGCTGCTCTTCATCGCGATGCGCGGGCTTCTCATTGCGGTGACTTCTCTTGTTGCGGAGCACGGGCTCTAGACGTGCAGGCCTCAGTAGTTGTGGCTTGCAGGCTCTAGAGCACAGGCTCAGTAGTTGTGGTACACGGGCTTAGTTGCTCCGCGGCATGTGGGATCTTCCTGGACCAGGGCTCGAACCCGTGTCCTCTGCATTGGCAGGCAGGTTCTTAACCACTGCACCACCAGGGAAGTCCGTCAACCATTATCTCTTTATTTTTACTTTCATTTGTGTGTTTCTTCACTGTCATATTTCCCATCTCTTTGTTTCTCTGGATAATTTCTTCAGGTCCATCTTCCAATGTACTTTTTCTCTATTTTATAGCTATTTAACTTATCCGTTAAGGGTTTGTTTTTTTTTTAATTCTGAAATAATTTTAGCCTTGTAGAAAATCTGTAAAAAGAGTGCAGAGTTCCCACCCACCCTCCCCACAGTCTCCCCGGATGTTAACATCTCACATAACTACCAAACAATTTTCAAAACCAGGAAATTAACACAGGCACAATACTGTTAACTAGTCAACAGACTCTTCACATTTTGCCAGCTTTCTCACTAACGTCCTTTTCCTGGTCCAGGAGTCCAGGATCCAACACAGGACCCTACCTTGCATTTTATTATTGTCTCTCTTTAGGCTTCTCCAGTCTATAATGGCTCCTCAGTCCCTCTTAAATGACTTTTGAATACTGGTTATGTATTTCGTAGAATATCCCTCATCTTGAGTGTCTCTGATGTCTTCCCATAATCAAATGGGCAGGAAGAGCACAGCAGTGGTTTACTGCTATTCCACCTCCTCACCAGACCTTGGTATCCTTTTCATTTGAGCCGTTCTGATAGGTGTTATATCATAGTGCCCTGTGTCTTTAATTTGTATTTCCCTGATGACTAATGAGGTTGAACACCTTTTCATACTTTTAAAGGCCATTTGGATATCCTCTTTTTGTGAAGGACCTGTTCAGATCTTTTGCTTATTTTTCTCTCCTAGGTTGTCTGTCTTTTTCTTGTTGATTTGTAGAACTTCTTATATATTGTGGATACAAGTCTTTTCATCTGATAATCTTCTCTGATTCTGTGGATTGCTGTTTTACTCCCTTGATGGGGTCTTTTAATGACCTAAAGTTCTTAATTTTAATGTGTGTCCAATTTATCCATTTTTTTTCAATTGTTATTGCTTTTTCTGTCCTGTTTGACGTATTTTTGTGTACTCTAAGGTCACAAAGATGTTTTCCTCCAAAAAAAGCCTTTTTGTTTTACCTTTTCTTCATTTAGATCTGCAGCTCATCTGGAATTCATTTTGTGTGTGTGTGTGTGTGTGTGTGTGTGTGTGTGTGTGTGTGTGTGTGTGTGTGTGTGTGTGTGTGTGTGGGGTGAGGTAGAGGTCTCTTTTTCCATATGAATATCTAATTGACAATTTTTTGAAAATACCATCTTTTCCTCCACTGCACTGTAGTGTGTTAACCTTTGTCATAAAACGGGTGTCTGTGAATGCATAGCTGTTTCTGGAGTTTGTATTCTATTCCACTGGTTGATTTGTCTGTTCTTGTACCAATACCACACCATCTCAATTATTAATAGCTTTATAAAAAGTCTTGATATCTGGTAATAAAAGTCCTCCAGCTTTCATATTCTTCAATATTACCTTGTCAGTTTTTGGCCCTTTGCATTTCCTTATAAATTTTAATATCAGCTTGTCAGTTTCCACTAAAAAAAAACAAAAAACAACCCCTGGGATTCTGACGGGGATTGCATATGTCTCTCCATTTATGATGGCTTTACCTTCTCTCAATAATATTTTGCAGTTTTCATGTGAGGATCTTGCACATCTGCTGGATTTTTTGCCCTGGGTATCTGATGTTTATTGTTGCTATTTTAAATTATTTCGGCTTTTTTCAGAGTCTTTTACTTGTTTTTTAGCTGCTGATATTTAGCAATTTGATTTTTTTTCTATGTTGATCTTGTATCCAATAACCTCGCTAAAAACACATATTAGGTCTTTTGAATATTCTATAATACATACACAGTCATGTCTTTTACAAACAACCATTTTCTTCTTTGCCAATCCTTTTGCTTTTTACTTCTTTTTCATGCTTTATTGCACTGCTAGAACTTCCAGTGCTAAATGGAGAAGTGGTCATCCTTATCTTTTTCCAACCTCAGAAAGAAAAGTATTGATATTTTTGTAGATAACTCTTTATCAGATGAAGGAAATTCCTTTCTATTGCTAGTCTAAGTGTTTTGTTTTCCGTGAATGGGTGTTGAATTTTTCCGCTGTTTTCCAAATACTTTTTTCCTTTTTTATTTTTGTCTTAACAATTATATTGGTAAAATTCTACATGTGTTTATTATTTCCTCCGAATCCTTACCTATAGAGTTTAGCTCCTTTTATTTTAGTCATCTTGGCTCATCATAAACTATTAAAAAGATCTGGGAGTCTAAACCAGGGTGATTTAGAGAATCTTACTTGGCTGGTACAGGATCTGGAGAGGTGCTACTGATTAGTTCCCTTCCAGGTTTAATTTGGGTCATCAACAGGGTGAGCTCTCCACCTTGCCACTTGCCCAGTCTCTCAACCACAGTGCTGAAGCCAGCCTCTGCCCTGGGGACCCTCATGGTCCTGTTTCTGCCCTTGCTTTTTTCTTCATTCTCTGTTGTTGTTGTTCTTTGTTATTTATGTATTTATTTATTTGGCTGTGCCGGGTGTTAGTTGTGGCGTGCATGTGGGATCTAGTTCCCTGACCAGGGATCAAACCCAGGCCCCCTGCACTGGGAGTGCAGAGACTTAACCACTGGACCACCGGGGAAGTCCCTCTTTGTTGTTTTGAGTTGGGGGGCCTCCAGGGCACCTAGTTCCTGCCACTGTCCAGAGCAGGAGCCTCCTGGGCACCCTCGGTCCTGTCCTCAGTGGGCTTCTGCCCCACCATTCTGTGAAACAGTTCTGGAGGTCTGCACAGACACCCCTCCGCCTCATGTGCACGGACCCCCAGCAGCCGAGCACAACTGCCCCTCCCTCCTTTGCGTGTCAGGTTCTTCCCCTGATTCTGTGACATCACCTGCTCGTGGTCTTCCTCCACGCCACCAGCAGCTCCTGTCACTCCTGTTCGCTGGGCCATCCTCTTCTTCCAAAGCACTGAATGTCGGCCTGACGTCCTTGAACCTTTTCTCTAACCACCGTCATCCTGACTGCCTAGGTGACTTTATTCTGTCCGACGGCTGCTGGATTTGTGGTTCCAAACCTGACTTCTCCCTAAACTCCAGACTGGAAATACAATTGCCTGCATTGCATCTGGGCATAGATACCTAACAGGCAGCTCAGCTTAACATGTATAGGATGGAACTCTGGACTCCATTCCTCCCCCAGGCCTGCCCTTCTGAGAAAACAGTGGCACATCAACCCGGCAGTTCACGCCAGCACCCCGCTGCCCTCCTGAGTATCGCTCTTTCCCTGCCCACCACATCCAGGCCATCAGCAGCCAGCCTTCTTGTTAATCCTCAAAGTGTGTGGTTATCGGGCTGGGCTGGGGGGCAGGTCATTGCCCATGGCGTGCGCTCTGGGTGCTGCCTTCCACTGCATACGCTCGGCCGTGGCCGTGGCCCTGGAGGGCCTGGGGTGGGGATGCTGAGTCAGCAGGCCCTGCTGCATGCCAGCGCTGTGACCAGATTTGTTCCCTCCTCTCGTCCTGCCTCCCCGCCCATCCTCCTGCCTGCTCGCCTCTGCGTGGCAGAAGTCCTCCAGCTCAGCATCCTCCGAGGCCTCGGAAACCTGCCAGTCCGTCAGCGAGTGCAGCTCCCCTACCACGGTCAGTGCTTCCCACCCGCAGCGGGACACAGGGAGGGCCCAGGTTCAACCAGAGGGGCGTGCACGAAGCACTTGCTCCCCGCGAGACAGGCCTCCTGGGCACCACCTGCAGCCACTCCCCACACGCTCACATCTTTCCCTCCCGGGGCTCCCCATCCTGCCCCTGGGCCTGGCAGGACTGGGGTGTCACAGCACCCTCCGTGCTCTGTCCTTGGCCATGATTGTGAGCCTGAGGCCCCATGTGGGTCTGGAAACCCTGAACTTCAACAACAGTGAGGGCCCCCTTGGCCATGCCCTGCAGGACTGGGCCAAGGCCGGCCCCCACGAGCAGCCCTCAGGCAGCACCCTGCAGCGGAGGAAGGACCGAGTGGAGCTCCTCCGAGACACAGAGCCAGGCCCGGCTGTCGGGGGCACCCTGGGCCCCAGTGGAGAGGAGGCCCCGCGACCCCGCATGTCCCCTGCCACCATCGCAGCCAAGGTAAGTGGCAATTCCCTGGGCAGCCCAACCAGGGCCCCACCTTCACTCCTAGGTCACCTTCAGGAGGCCAGGCAAGTGGTCGCAGGGCCAGCTCAGACTGCTCAGCCTGTTGGGGGCTGCCTGCAGTCCGGGCTGAGGGGGAAGCGGGGAGCAAGGCTTCAGCCTGCAGTCTTACCACCCCCAGCACGGTGAGGAGGTGTCCCCCGCAGCCAGTGACCTGGCCATGGTGCTGACCCGCGGCCTGAGCCTGGAGCACCAGAAGAGCAGCCGGGACTCCCTGCAGTACTCGAGCGGCTACAGCACACAGACCACCACGCCCTCCTGCTCCGAGGACACCATCCCCTCCCAAGGTAGGCCCCGGGGGCCGAGGGCAGGCGGCTGGGCCTTCACAGGCCCCCAGGGCCCCAGGCCCACCGCATCCCGTGCCCCCCAGGCTCCGACTACGACTGCTACTCAGTGAACGGGGACGCAGACGGGGAGGGCCCACCCGAGTTCGACAAGTCATCCACCATCCCTCGCAACAGCAACATCGCCCAGAACTACCGCCGCCTGATCCAGACCAAGCGCCCGGCCTCCACTGCGGGGCTGCCCACCGCCGGGCTGCCCACCACCTCGGGCGCACCCCCTGGCGTGGCCACCATCCGCCGCACGCCCTCCACCAAGCCCGCCGTGCGCCGCACCCTCTCCAGCGCCGGCCCCATCCCCATCCGGCCACCCATCGTCCCCGTGAAGACGCCCACGGTGCCCGACTCCCCCGGCTACGTGGGGCCCACGCGGGCGGGCAGCGAGGAGTGTGTCTTCTACACCGACGAGGCCGCCTCGCCCCTGGCCCCGGACCTGGCCAGGGCCTCCCCGAAGAGGCTCAGCCTGCCCAACACAGCCTGGGGCAGCCCGTCCCCCGAGGCCGCCAGCTACCCGGGGCCGGGGGCCGGGCTGGCGGCTGAGGGCGACGAGCAGCAGCAGCAGCAGCTGGCTGCCAACCGGCACAGCCTGGTGGAGAAGCTCGGGGAGCTGGTGGCAGGTGCCCACGCCCTGGGCGAGGGCCAGTTCCCTTTCCCCACTGCCCTGTCGGCCACCCCTGTGGAGGAGACTCCCACCCCGCCCCCCGCTGCCACCAGCGACCCCCCGGCTGAAGACATGCTGGTGGCCATCCGGCGCGGGGTGCGGCTCCGCAGGACCGTCACCAACGACAGGTCGGCGCCCCGCATCTTGTGATCCCACCCTCTGGCCCGGGCGAGGCAGGTGGCCTGGTCGGTGGGCAGCGGCCACTTCAGAGCAAAGGCACAGTCAGGAGAGAGCAGAGCCAGGCAAGCTTTTTTTTTTTTTTGAAGTCATATGAGGCAAAGCTACTTTATTGGAAAGAGACACCCATCTTGGATTTCAAGGTTTAAACAGGAAATGACTTCTTTAACAAACCTCGCCAGGACGGAGCCTGCGGGCCTGGAACTTGGATTTGGAGCCTGTTTCAACCTTTGCTTGCCCACTCTGTCCCTCCTCTTCCTCCTTCCGGGCCCTGCCTTTTCCTGGTGTGGGTGAGCCCCAGAGCCACGCTCCCTGCCCACAGCAGCAGGGCCGGGCCAGCCTCTCCCGGTCCCACCAGCCTGGGTGGGCCCACAGTGCCACCGCTTAGCTAGCCTGGCCCTAAGCCTGGCCCGGCTTCTCGCCATCTCCCCAGGGACGGTGGCCTCGGGCTCTTCCGGAATGCTAGCCCACCCCGCCCTGACTGAGCCCCCTCCTCCTCCCTCCTCCACCGTCTCATCTCTCTGCCTCTCCAGGCTCCTCTCCTTCGGAGAGCAGGGCCGACGGGGAGCAGCTGTGCAGGGGCCAGGGGCCCAACCGGCTAAGGTATCTGGTTTGCTGAGAAAGCTCTACGGGATGGCTGGCTGTTGGGGACACGGGGTGGGGGGGGTTGGGGAGGTTGCAGCTGGGAGCCCAGCTGCCGTCGCTGCCGTCGTCGTCGTCCTTGTCGGGGAAGGGGGCCTGGGCCCAAGTCAAGCCTCTTGGGGAAGACATGCAGGGGACCTGCTTGGAGGAGGCTGGGGACCCTGAAGCAGCATCCCCTCCCCCCAGGGGTGGCTGGGGTTGGAGGCAGGGCGGGGCTGGGCAGCGGGGAAGGAGTCCAGAGGCTAGGGGTCACCTGGCCAGTCCCCCAGGAGCTGCTTTCGGATGCCGTGATGGTTTCAGCCACCCCTGGGGATGGGGGCTGGAGCTGGGGGTGGGGGGAGGGACGGGAGGGGGTTCTTTTATGAACACACAATAAAATGAGCTGACCGGACAAGGACTGCTTGTGGGGACAGGGTAGACGGTACAGGGTGTGTCCAAGAGTGCCTGAGGGACGGGGTCGGGGGGGCCCACACTGGCGTTGGGCCTGTGGCAGGAGGAGGGCCTAATGGCTCCGGAGGCCAGAGAGCAGCTCTTCTCTCCAGCGTCCGGAGCAAAGCCGCGGTGAGGTTGGAAAGGGCTGGGGGCTGGGCCTCCTGTCAGTCTGCTGCGGACCAAGGGGTGGGGGTGGGGGGCAGTGGGAGGAGATTAGCTTTGACTCTGTTGTCAGAGGAGCCGCCCTCCCAGGATGGTCCGGGCGGCGGGGAGCGAGGTGGCAAGTGCCCCCGCGCCATGTTGCGCGCCAGCTCCAAGCAGGTAAAAGCACGTGTGCCAAGTGCGAGCGGAGGACTTCCTGCGGCCCCGCAAGGCAGCCCAGGGCGGCCAGGGCGGCAGGGTCACGGGGCAGGGGCCCCTCCCGGGGTCAGGAGAGCTGGCTTTTCCTGGTCTGGATGGAGCCCAGGCTCCTGGTAGTTCTTGTGCCGGAAACTGGGGTCCAGGCACAGCAGCCAGGCGGGTGTGGGGAACCAAGGATGCCCCTGAGTATATGGAGCCCCGCGGGGTCCCCAAAGGCGGGTGGAGAACGTACCTGTAAGTCGCTAGGTCGGAGAAAGGAGACTTGCTAAGCGCACCACACCTGGAGGAGGGCCGGGGCGAGGAAGGGGGCGGGAGAGCAGATGGCCTGTATTTGAAGGCTTGGGGCGGGGCTTACACTGCCCCTCGCCACAGGGTTTGCCCAGGTGGGCTGATTTAAGATGCAGGTTATGTGATGTGAGCAGGGTAAGGGGTAGTGGGGTGGGGGGAGAGCTGAGTCCCCATGAGGAAGAGCTTGCCCCTGGGGAGGGGGAGGTGGCTTCGGAGACCCAGGGAGGGGGTGGGTGCGGCACAGCTGCCCCCCACCCACCCATACTCCAGTGGCGCCCTTCCCCTCCAAGCCCCCCCGCCCCAGGGCTGTACATAACTCCTCCATCCCCTTGATCGCCTCGCGTCCATTTAGTGACCACCTTGCAGGCCCACCCCTTTGGGATCCGAGCCAGCCATTCCGCATCACAAACTTTGGTTTGGGGGACTTCTTTACGTTTGTTTCATTTTTCTTTTTGTACAGAGAAATATTCTTTTCAAAAAGTGTCTTTTGACTGAAGTAACTTTTCTGGTGCTGTTAACTTGTTCCTTTTTTTAATTTATTTCCCCACCCCAGGCTCCCCCTCCTGGTTCCTACTCACTTTTTCTTCCCTCCACCACCCCCTCACCACCCCCATCCCATCTGAACCATTTTGTTTCTTTTCTTTCTGTCAGTTTTTGGATAAATGATCCTCTCCTTCCCCCCCCCACGCCCCTGCAACCCACCCTCTCCTTGATTTAAATAGTCACTGCTACAAGTAACAAATGCACTGTGAAGATTCCAGTATTAATAAAGTTGTACTGTAATTAACACCCCTGCCTCCACCTGGCTTTCTCCACCGCTGCTCACCTGCCAGCACCCCAGCCCTTGCCCATCCCATCCCAGATCCCCGCTGGGGGCGGGGCTCCCTGCAGGGCTCCGTGATGGGGGGGGTGGGGGGGCGTGCAGGAGTCGCTGGGTCTCGTGCCAGGACCCATGCCTTTGAATGCCTCAGCTCTGTCCCTGCTGGGGGCGGTCTTGGGGCTGCCAGATGGAGGGGAAGAGGGCCGTGGCCAGGATGCACTGTGGGAGATAAACCGCCCCCCCAGCAGTCAGGCTGGCTAAGGCTTCAGGGGCTGGGGCAGGGCTGGAAGGAACTCCGTCCCGCAAATATCTACCATTCCAGGGCCCTGGCTAAGGCCCTGACCACTCCACATCTGAATCCTCAGACCGAGGCCCCAGGGCCAGACCAGCCCATGCCCCTCCTCCTGCCTCCTGCACCTGGCAGGAGGGGAAAGCGGCCTTCTCCAGGTGGGCCTTCTCCAGGTTCACCCTCGAAGATGCAAAGCAAACCAAAACAAACCAAAACAAAGCAGGTGTTTAATAGAAAAAATAAAGGGAACTGTGGCAAGATGTGGCATTTGGCTATGCCCTCTCCCCAGCTTTGCTGCCCTCTCCCTGGCCTTGCCGAGGCGTGTCCCCACCCCCATGCCCACCTGGTACAGCTCTCACCTCTTTGGGCTTAGGAGACGGTCAGCCCTGCCCTCAGGGAAGAGGGCAGCCCGGGCAGTGCCAGGAGGGGCTGTAAGCTCTGTCGTCATTGACCTTCAGGTGCCCCCAGCGCCCACCGCTCCAGGTGAGACCATGGGAGGTATGGAAGGCGGGAAGCTGAACCCTTCTCAGGCACTGAGTCCCCCTCAAAGGAGAAATGCCCCTCTAGGGTCTCCCCTCCCAAGAGGGGCTCCCCACCACCACCCAGAGAAACCTCAGGCCCAGTCCATCTCCTGCAGGAGCTCCTCCAGCTGCCCCACCCAGTTACCATGCAGCCCACTCAGGGCAGGCGGCCTTCGCCCTGTGCCCTCAGCAGCTTCACTGAGCCGGGGCTCCAGTCATGAATGCCGGGGGGTGGGGCAGGGAGGTGGGGGGCTGCTGGCGCAGGGGGTATAGCTGGGCGGCCACACACTGTGACGAGGGCTCCGGGCCGTGAGGCTGAGGCCTTGGCACCTCACAATCCTGCCAGTTTAAGACAGGGCTTTGTTTACCTGCAGGCAACACAAACACACAGACACAAATAAGACTGCAGGACTGGTCAACACCCCGCTCATCCCCAGACCAAGCCACACTGTCCTCCCTGTACCCAGGGCCCATCTCAGCTTCCAGAAACGGCCTGTAGTCCTGGGAAGCAGAGGGCATGCCGAGGAGGGTCCCAGCTCTGCTCAGCGACCTGGGCTCAGACACCCAGTGTCCCACCCCCAGCCCCTCAGAGCTCCTTACAGCAAGAGCAGTACAACAGCTCCATGACCCGCAAGCAGTTGTCCAGCAGAGCTTTGGGCCGCACTGGCTTCAGGCTTCCTGGGGCACTCAAGAGGGACAACACTGCTTCCACCTGGGGGCTGACCTCCACACCCTGAAAGGGAGGAAACCTTAAGGACCACAGGTGCCACCCCCAGCCTGTGAAGAGATCCCAGGAGAGCTCTGGGGGGCGGGGTGGTGGTGGCTGTCCTGCCTGGAAGAAGGACAAGAGATCCCTGTGACCAGGACGCCTGAGAGCCATTTCTCTCCTTCCTGCAGGTGCCATTTTTCCTGGGAGGGGCTCCCTCGATGTCCCTCACTCAAGCACAACACACAGAAGCTTCTCTTTTCCTCTCCTAGGGGCAGGCCAGACAGGGAGGAGGTGGGGGCATCCTTGCTGTTCTAGCCCAGGCCCGGCCACCACCATATGAGAAGTCCCTATCCCAGGGACACTGTCCTTCAGGATGCAAAGACCCACACCGACTCCCATGAAGAAGAGACAGGACCCTCAGGAAGGTCGGTCATATCGTGAGGCGCACTAGGCACACTGACAGGGCTGGGTCTCCGGCTCCAAGCTCGGGGGCTCCTCTCCACAACACTTAACAAAAGGAACTTGGTGTGGGGAGCACCAGGCACCATGGGAGGGACAGAGCAGGGGCCAGAACTGTCGTAGAAGACACAGAGCACGGGACTTCCCTGGTGGCGCAGTAGTTAAGAATCCGCCTGCCACTGCAGGGGACACGGGTTCAAGCCCTGGTCCGGGAAGATCACACATGCCACAGAGCAACTAAGCCCGTGCGCCACAACTACTGAGCCCCTGTATGCCACAACTACTGAAGCCCACGCGCCTAGAGCCCGTGCTCCGCAACAAAGACAAGCCACCGCTGAGAAGCCCACGCACCGCAACATAGAGTAGCCCCCGCTCGCCGTAACTAGAGAAAGCCCGCGCACAGCAACGAAGACCGAACGCAGCCAAACATAAAAATAAATAAATGTATGTATAAATAAATAAATAATACTTAAAAAAAAAAAAAGACATGGAGCAGGAGGAAACACGGGACCTGAGCTGGGGAAGGACGTTCCTAAAAGTGAAGTGTTCTAGGTTGAACTGTGTGTCCCCCTGCCCCACAACCCCCTAAAAAAGCTCTGTCCAAGGCCCAAATCCCTAGTACCTGAGAATGTGACCTGTTTGGAAATGGGGTCTATGCAGATGTAATTAAGTCAGGGATCTCCAGGTGAGATCAGTCTGGATTTATGGTGGGCCCTAGATCCAATGACTGTTGTCCTTGTAAGAGAAAGGACACAGGTCCTTTTCTGGGACACAGAGGGAGAGGCCATGTGAAGACAGAGGCGGAGGGTGGAGTGATGCTGCACAAGCCAAGACCACCACCAGCCACCAGAGGCTGGAAGAGGTGGGAGAGATCCTCCTCTGCAGCCTTTGGAGGGAGCATGGCCCTGCTGACACCTTGATTTCAGACTTCTGGTCTACAGAACTGCGATAGAATAATTTCTGTTGTTTTAAGCCACCAGTTGGTAGTAATTTGTGACGGCAGTCCCCAGAAACTAATATACAAAGGCTTAGAGAGAGAAGTGAGGGTGGCAGGAGGGCCAAGGGGCCCATGCCCATGGCCCTCTCCCTAGAGGGAGGACCCACTGCCCCATAGATGTTGGGCACATATGGAACGGGCCGTCAACCATTAACATTGTGAGAAAGAAGAGGTTAAAAGTTGGTTCAGGGACTTCCCTGGTGGTCCAGTGGTTAAGACTTCGCCTTCCAATGCAGCGGGTGCGGGTTCAATCCCTGGTTGGGGAGCTAAGATCCCACATGCCTCATGGTCAAAAACAAAAGCATAAAAGAGAAGCAATATTGTAACAAATTCAATAAAGACTTTGAAAATGGTCCACATCAAAAAAAAAAAAAATCTTTAAAAAAACAAGCTGGTTCAATCTGAAGAGCCCAGGTGGGCAGGGCCTCAGTCTACCCACAATCTCCTTCCCAGCTCAGCAGAGCTCACAGAGCCAGAGACACTCCCAAGAAAAACTGAGGATGGAACACAGTCCGTTCCCCAGGTCAGCTCCAACGCCCCCCCCCACCCCCCCCGCCCACAGGCACAAGAAAGCCACCAAGTAAGTGGCTGGGTCTCCCGGTCCCCGCCAGAATGGAGAGCCTCCACAAAGTTCTCGGCAGCTGCAAAAGCAGGTGCTGGCCCCGAGCCCTGGTGTCAGCAGCAGCTCACAGTTGGCTTCCTGTTGGCTGTTCTTGCTGGGCAGCAGGTGGGGCCCCAGGGCAGTTGTGTACCAGGGTCCTAAGGAGGGCTGGGGGGGTCAGTAGGGCAAGGCGGGGGTGTGGGGAGGGGTCCCATGGCACACACATGGCCTGCGAGGATACACACCGACCCCGTCACCTTACTCTCTAGGCTTTTTGGAAGACGTATCCCCCAGGCCTCCGATCAACACTGCTGAACAGGCAGCGATCGGGAACCTCTATTATTATTATTAATTAAGGTCCATTTACGTTAGGGTTCACTCTTTCTGTTGTACATTCAATGGGCTTTGACAAATGCAATTATACTCACCGTTACAGCATCATACAGAAAAGTTTCATCGCCCTCAACCCCCCTGTGCTCCACCCATCTATCCCTCCCCCTTTCCCTCTTTTCTTAGATGTGGAAATAAAGTGAGAGGGATCAATGACTCGCCCAGGGTTGCAGAGCATAACAGGGTCTCAGGCGCATCTCTTGCCCCCCAAGCCCAATCCACCACCCTGCCCCCCCCATTTCTCCCACACTCTCCAGGACATGCCAGAACTTTCCATGCCTTTACCTTCTCCCTTGATAGTTTTTGGCCACACACACACACACACACACACACACACGCACGCACCCACCCTAGCCACCTGCACCTCCGCACGGCTCACCGGGAGGCCTTGTTTGACATCCAGCAGCAGCGTATGTACCTCCTCCAGGTACTTCCAGGATGGATGGCCCTCGAGCAGCACCTCCTGCACCCACTCAGTAGCACTGAGACTCACCAAGACCCACAGATACCGCAGCTCCTGTTGGCTCACCCGGGCCCTCTGCTGCAGGGACAGGAGAAATTATTGAAACCCCAGACAGGAGCCTCTGGGCCTGCCCCCCACAGCTCTGACCGCCCCCCACATTTGCCCTGCACAGGGGGCAGACCACGGGCATCCACTGTGGATGGGGTGGGAGGGGCACCTGGGGCCTGAGCCAAGGGCAGGTTTGCTTGAGGGGCCAGGAAAGACCCCTGGCAACAGGATCTTCCCAGACCAATGTGCCTCCAGGCAGGGCCCACAGGATGTCCCAGGAGGCAGGGGCCTCCCCATTCCAGAGGGGGGATTCTCACCAGCCTGGTGACGTTGGCCATTCGGAGTACCCCCTCATAAGGCACACTGACCCTGTAGTTGATGGGGAAGTAGTGTTTCTGGGGAGATACAAGAACAAAGGATGAGATCAGAGTCAGAAATTGCTCAGACTCCCCCAACCTCGGAGAAGAATTTGATGCAGGACCGGCCCTTGATGGCAGCAGTGGTCCTCTACAGAAAACATGTGCTTGGCTCCCAGTTGGGATAAAGACAGCTCTTTCCTCTGGGACACAGGGAAGGTGAAACAAAACAAAACATGTTAAGGCATAAGTCTCGGGCCAAAATGTAGGATGAGAAGCTTACTACTCCTAGAGAATCATATCCTTTAGGAGGGGTGAGGAAAATGACTTTAAAAGATTGCTCTAAATCTTATCATGGTGATGGTTTCATGACTTTGCAAATACACTAAAAGCCATAGAAATGTACACTTGAACAGGTGAGGTGTGTGGTATGTGAACTATATCTCAAAAATCTGTTAAAAAAAAAAAAAGACCTACAGAGCCACATGTGATGTGGTCCACCCTATAAAAAGAATCAAACATTCTAATTTCTAGGTCCTTATCTCCCCTGCTAAATAGTGCCTGGGGTTCCCCCAAGGTTTCCTGGAATCCATTCCTGAGTCACTGGGTGAGTGCCACGTGGAGGTGGGATCAAAGGTCAGATCAGACAGGAGGGTTGGAGGCCCCAGGGATGGATGGCAGGAACAGGGACAGGAAGTGCAGATGAGGCACATGGGTGTGTGTGAGGGAGAAGGGAGCCATGGCAGGCACAGGCCTGACACAAGTCCAAGGAGAGGGACTGAATTTCCAGGTCCTTATGTCCCATGAGCCACAGGGCTTTGGAAGAGGGACACAACGAGTGCCCACGTGGTTACCATGTACTGAAGGCGGTTCCGGTACTGCAGCTTGTCGCGCAGAAAGCCAGTGATGGCACACTCCTCGCTCCGGGTTAAGGGCCACACCTCCAAACCCTCGTTCCCCAAGGCCATGCCCAGGAGGATCCCGAGATCTGTGGACCGCACAAAACAACACGTGAAAAAAAAAAAAAAAAACAACACGTGAGCCACCTGCATGGCTCCCACACTGCCCGGGTACGCAGAGCTGTGCACACAACCTCCCTTTTCCCAGTCACAAGTCCTCTCGGAAGGGTTGGGGTGGGGAGCGCAGCATCCCAAGGAGGCCTTCCCAGAGCCAGGAATACTCTCCCTGCGGTCCGGGCTGCAGGACAGCAATGCAGGCAAGCATGAACCGTCCAGCCCAGCCACCTCCCACCCCAGGCTGGCAAAGCCCCCCAGGAGCCACGCCCTGGGATTGGTCTCCAGTCTCCTTCCCACTCCTGCCCCAGGGGGCAGGCACAGCCTCCTTTCCATGGCAACCCCTGCCCCTCATCTAGGGCCTACGAGTTTTCAAAGCCTTTCGCTGCATTTTCCATCCAGAGACCTTGACATGCCTCTTAATTAGAGGTACCAGCAGGTTTGTAGCAGCCCTTCCAGTCTGGTCTTTCCGGGATGCTGAGCGAACCTCACTCAGGCTGTTTCTCCTCCCCGCTAACAAACGATACAAACATTACCAGCCTTCACCACTGCAGGTCACTGTGACTTTAAAAACAGTGTGATTTCTGTGTAACTGAACAGACTTACAAAAATTATCTGAGAGAATTTGCAACAAACATGAACAAGGGTTAAGTTGATGGGAGCAGAAAGAACAAAATATAGATGGGCAAGAGATGTATCTGAAACTCAACCTCGCTAACAAATTCACGTTAAAACAATCGATACGTTTCACCTACCAAATGGAAAGACTTTTTTGTTGTTGTTGCTGTTGTTTTATTTTATTTTAATAACATTTGCTGCTGGCAAAATAGTGAGGCAGATGCTCTCATCCTGGAAAGCAATTTGGCAATTTTTGTTATTCATGGACTTAATGCCCACACACTTCGACCCACTAAGCTTTAAAATTGTCCACACCCTTTGACCCATTAAACTCATTTCTAGGAATAAATGTGAAGGAGAAGAAAAGGGAGACATAACCAAAAGATCTGTGGACAGAGTCTTCCTTTGCAGTATTATTTTGTAATAGTGAACATCTGTAAGTGGCCTAGATGTTCAATAATAACGAATGTAGCCAATAAAAATCACATTGCCCAAGAATACTTATGATATGCTTATATGATAAGAAAAATACTTTTGATGTGCTTAGCAAAGTTTTAAAAAGCATGATTCAACACACTGTATCTGGGTATAAAGCATGACTTAAATTTTGTTGATTATGTATATATGCGCACAGAAAACGCAATGGAAAGAAATGCACCAAATCTCTATGGGAGATTTTTATGTTCTCCTTTATATGTTTTAGGATATATTTTACATTCTATAATTAGTAGCTATTACTGTTATGGTCCAAAGCAGTATTTTTTTTCCTTTCCTCCCTCTTCCTTCCTTCCTCCCTTCCGTCCTCCTCCTTCGCTCTCTCTCTCTCTTTTTCTCTTTCTTCCTTTTTTCCCCCCAGATAGCCAGGCAGGCTGAGTGACCTCTTTGATTCGCCCCTGGTTGTGAGCAGCAACTACTGACTGGACTTTCTGCCCTCACTTCCCCGGCACTTAGGGAGACTTTTGTTCTTAAACCCTCACGGGCCTGAGCCTGCTGACACTCACTTTCCCACCCCCTTCTCGGTGCTGCTGCCATGCCTGTGCCCCTGCTGGGCCAGAAGCTCAGGTTCACTCAAGCCCATGCCCCTTATGGCCTACAGCCCACCAGCCCTTCCCCTCATAGAAGTCTGACACCACATTTTTTGCAAACTTGCAATCCATCTTGCACTTCCTCTGTCTCTCTCTTCCCATATTCTCAACCCAATATTTGGACAAGGGAACAGATAAACCAGTGTTCCTGCTTGCTTTCTCCCTTGTCTCTACATCATTAACACTCTCAGCTTGGCACCCCTGCTGGTCAGGATCATTCCTGCCTCAGGGTTTAGGCTCACACGTTGCCCCTGCCCTGGGTATCCTCTCACACGACAGACCCCTTCCCAAGGTCTCACCAAGACTCCTTCCCTCCCCAGAGGCTCCCCTGCCTACGCCAGCCACCAACCCCTGTCTCTAGCACCATCTGTCCAATTCACTCGTCTTTTTTTTTTTTTTTTTTTGGCTGCTTTGGGTCTTCATTGCTGTGTGCGGGCTTTCTCTAGTTGCAGTGAGCGGGGGCTACTCTTCATTGTGGTGCGCGGGCTTCTCATTGCAGTGGCTTCTCTTGTTGCGGAGCATAGGCTCTAGGCGCGCGGGCTTCAGTAGTTGCGGCACGTGGGCTCAGTAGTTGTGGCTCGCGGACTCTTAGAGCACAGGCTCAGCAGTTGTGGCGCACGGGCTTAGTTCCTCCGTGGCATGTGGGATTTCCGGGACCAGGGCTCGAACCTGTGTCCCCTGAATTGGCAGGTGGATTCTTAACCACTGTGCCACCAGGGAAGCCCCTCACTCACTGCCTTGACCAGACAACGCAGCAGCCAGTGTGTGAATGCACAGCACTGTGAACCACAGAGAGGACGTGTTATCAGCACTTTGGCGTTCATGTCAAGCAGGGAACCGGGATCAGGCATCTGGGTCTCCTGTAGAAGCTGGTAATGGCTCACCCAGGGTATCTGATTGAGCAGGTATGAGGTAGTGGCAGGGGGAGTGCAGAGAATCTGCATTTCCAACAAGTCCTGAAGTAAAACTGATGCTGCTGGTCTGGGGACCGCACTTGGCAGAAAGTGACAGTTTACAAATTGGTGTCCTTAGGGCCACATTCTGGTTCACAGAGATTTCACATAAAAATCCAAATTTCCATCTTTTCTTTAAAAATCAGTATCCCTGTCCACACTGAGTCTTCTTTCCAATGTGGCAGTCACCCTGTAGCTGCCCACTCCACCCCAAGTCCTACCCCACCTGCCCTCATCTGATTCCCAGTCTGGAGCCTTTGGGGGCCTGGCCACTAGCCTCGTAGCAGAGACTTACAGAGCCTCTGTGCTTCCCAGCCTGGCACACATGGGTTGCCCCCAGAAACTCTGTCCATAGATGATCTGCCTTCTCCCAAACTTAGACCTCCTCCAAGTCTGCAGCCCAACTACCATTCCCAGTTTTAAGCTCCCTTCCTGTTGCCTCCACTCCGAAAAACAGGCCAGCAAACAGGTAACTAGGCAGGGACAGCACAGCTGTAGCCTCACGTACCCTCTGCATTCTGAAAGCCCCACAGTTAGTGCAACCCTGGTGGGGAGGCCCGCCGTGCCCCGCTATTTCCACAGTTAAGAGGCCTGTAAGACAGAAGAGGAGACTGAAGAAAGAGTAACGTCCTGTGCGCAATGACAAATGGGGCTTGTCCACCACCCCCATATCTGTGCCTGTGTGTGTAAATACCCCCAAATTTATGTTCACCAAGAACCTCAGATGCAACCTTATTTGGAGATAGGGTCTTTGCAAATGTTATTAAGAATCTCCAGATGAAATCCTCTTGAATTTAGGGTGGGCCCTAAATTCAGTGACCGGTGTCCTTATAAGAAGAGGAAAGGACACAGAGACACATGTAAGGAAAGACCATTCACGTGGCCTTCGCAGATGAAGGCAGATTGGAGTGATGCAGCCACAAGCCAAGGAATGCCAGAAGCCACCAGAAGCTGGAAGAGGCAAGAAGGATCCTCCCCTAAAGCCTTCAGAGGGAGCATAACCTTGACAACTTGATTTCAGACTTCTGACCTCCAAAGCTGTGACAGAATACATTTCTGCTGTTTTAAGCCAAGATTGTGGCAATCTGTTACAGCAGCCACTACTTTTCCAGCACCCCAGCCCCGCTCTGAGCCCCTAATCCTCAGCCCTCCCTCCCCCTCGCCCCACGGCCAGTCCTTGCCAATCCTGCGCTCTGCTTTCATGAGCTTTGTCCCCTCTGCCAGGCCTCTTCATTCTCACTTCCATCTCCAGAAGGAACCCTCATCACCTCATCACATCCTGCCCAGGAGGTTGTAACAGCAACTCCCCAAAGCACGGCCAGATTGATCTCTCGAAAGCAGAGTAACTCTCAATCTCAGCTCCCACGCCCAGGTCACGGACCTTCCAGGGCTCCCTGTTACCTCATGAATTAGCCACTCTTCACCCTGGCTTTCAAGGCCTCAGCCACCTGAGCCCAAACCAGCTTTCCAGCCTGGCCTCTCACGCTCTCACTGCTGAGCCTTTGCTCCGCTGCTCCCTCTCCCTGGAAGGAACACCGTCCTCACCTCCCCACGCACCTCTGAGACCATTTCAAGTGGCACCTCGCCGTGCTGTTTCTCCTGCTCGCCCTGCTCCTCAGGACTTGGAAGATTCCAGAACACTGGGTCTGGGTCCTTCCACCTGTTCTGAACATCCAGACCCTTTGCAGTACCCTCCACAAGGGCCAGGGTGGACCCAGCTCCTCTGAGAATCCCTCACAGGGTCAGACCCTGGACCTCATGCAAGGGGCACATAGTTCCTAGCACCTAACTCCATGCCAGGTGTTAGAGAGACATGCACGAGATAGCCCAGGTCCTTGTCGCCATGGCAGTGTCTCTCCAGTGGGCATGTGGGCGGCACCAGAAAAAAATATGTTGAATTTAAGTCAATTAAATTGAATCTTGGAGTCTGAAGGGAGCTTGGTCTGGCCTCCCACCAGCAGGCAGGCCTGAGAGACTTGTCGATTCTTTTTCTTTTCTGTCCTCATTTCAACTATTTTTCTTTTCCCCAAGGACACTGTTCTCTTTCTGCCTTTTGATTTAGTTCTTTATGGAGGGAAAGGCAGAGAGAGCAGGTTGCACTTCTCCCATGTGTCTCGGGGCCCAGGCAACTTCACAAGCCCCCACCCCTGGCTGGTCACGCCCAGGGAGGCCAGAAATCATCTCTCTGCCACCTCCATCCCCACCGTACTCCCCAATGAGCACCAATGAGTCTGAGCAGGTGAGACGCTGCCTCCTACCCCCAGTGCCTGCCCTGTCCCTGTGACCCACTGACTGTGCCCACCCAGCCTAAGGCTCATATCCACCTTGCCCGTCTGAGCTGCAGTCAGCTGGAGACAGGGCAGACGGCGTGGGAGTCCCCAAGGGTGCCTGCCATTAAGCTGGGAAGCATCTCAACTTCTCACCAGGAAGAATGCCCTGGTTGCCATGGTTACAAAGCCTGGCTCTGGGCCAAGCTCTCCCTGGGCAGTCCCCACAGACCCCCCCCCCAGTACTCACAGCGCAGCCAGGCGAATCCCCGGGGCATGGTGGTGCGCTGGGTCTCCCAGAGAGCAGAGGTGATGTCCCCAGCAATGTGTCTATCCACAGAGGCCTGAGTGGGGCCTACATGGCCTCGGGTCAGCAAAGGTGGCCCAAAGTCGAGGAAGGACTAGCCACGGAGGAGTGGCCCAGCAGGAGGTGGCAGGTGCTCCTGGGCAGGGCTCACCCTTATCTGCCTGGCAGTGCAGAGGGCAGCCGGGGGGCGGTGGCTCTGAGTCCCATGGCAGCCAAGACCTGGCCTGAAACGGCTGCCTCGGGGTCTTCCTTCCAAGCAGGAGGAGAGAGTCCCCAGCAGGCCCCTCGGAATCTGAGGCTGGGTTGTGCTTTCTCTGATTTCTCTGTCTGCAGCTGCTCAGTGTGAAATCTGGCTCTGGAAAGAGAAAGGAGGAGAGAAACTGATTATGTAAGAGTGGTGCTGCCACTCAGCCATCAGCCACAGGCGCGCAGAGCCTACTGTGCAGGCTGCACCCACCGCTGGCCGGGACCACCAGGGAAGGCCAGAGGTGCACAGCCCTGCCCCGGTTGCTGGCTACTTGGGGACACAGGAATGACAGAACAACCAAAGGGCAGCCCCAGCCCAGGAGTAAGTTAAAAGGACACCAGCTGACAGCCTGGGGCCAAAACGAAAGCAGGACCAAGGAATGAATGAGCTGTGTGGGTTAAATCAAGGGAGCTTCCTGAAGGCGGTAGATCACAGGTAAAGTACATGAATGGCTTGAACTGCGGGGAGGTTAAAAAAAAGCCCAGAATCGGGCTCTGCACCCCTCCATGCCCCAGAGAACACTCTCCTAGCCACCTCCTCACTCAGAAATCTCCCAGAAAGGCTCCCACCACGTACCCTAGACCACCAGACCGGGACAGAGAAGCTGAGAAAGTGAGAACTGGAGTCATGGTCACCTTCATGCCACACCACAGAGCCCTAATCCTGGGTGCCATCTGTGGTCCCACCCATCCACTGAAATGGGGGAGATGTGCGGAAGCCAGGAAGGCACAAAGTGGGAGGTACCTAATGGCACAGAAGCCAGAGCCTTCTCCCAGGGAGAGGGGCACAGAGGAAATCACCTAAAAGAATGGGGGTGTCTGTCTGTCTCTCTCTCTCTGGTGGGGAAGAGGGAGGGGGAGGAGTTTGAGAATGGCCTCTCCCACCCCACCCCCACTCTACCCAGGGCTTTGGAACAGCCCTTTAGAAGCTCATGCAGAGAAAAGTTGGACAAGTAAAAGTTGGAATATTATTCTACATAATTCAATTGCAAATAGCATTTTCAAAGTCACAGTAGCAAGTAAAAAGTGAAAGTTAGTTTAACAGAAGCATGACTGAAGGATCCTGGAAGGACAAGGGCCTGGGGAGGGTGCACATGAGTGGTGAGGGAAGCGGGTGACAAGGAGCTACACGTTCCTTAGTGGGAAGGCAACAGATAGTGCCTCAAACGAATGAGCAACACGAGCACATATATAACTGAATCACTTTGCTGTATACCTGAAAGTAACACAACATTGTAAATCGACTATACTTCAATTAAAAAGAAAAAAGTTACGGATGGGGGTACGTGTGAAGAATTAGGGCCACTTTTGCAACCAATCTATTACACCTACACAGAGCATTCTTCTCCCCAAAGTGACCAGGCCTGACCTGAGGCCCAGGGGACAGAGCACTGGAACACCTGCTCCAGCTTGACAGCTTCCCTGTAAGCAGGGCAGGGCCACGAGGGTCTCAGAGACATTCCAGGCAACCTCCACATCCAGAGGTGAGGAAACAGGCCTGGGGGGAGGGAGCTGTCCCAAGGCCTCATGCCCAACCCCATCGTCCTCCTGTGAATCAAGCTCCTCTGCCCTTTGAGAATGTGGGGAGGGACATTCTAGCAACTAGCAGCCCTGTAGAGTGAGTCACAGATGCTCAGTTTACGGAGGAGGTGGATGAAAAATAGGGCTAAGTTGAGGCCACAGAAAAAAGAAGATAAACAAAAGCATAAAAAGGAATGATTTTTTTCTGGTTAATTCCATTAGCCCAGGGTCTATATTTCTGAATAACATTTCATTCACCACCTCTGCTCAGTGGAAAGAGGATTCTAGACCTGGGGCACATGAATAACACAGGACCCACTCTTGGCCACATCTGAGTAGTAAGTCTCATTCAGAGAGATGGGCTGAGTCAGATCCCTGACTGGCTCCCTCGGCTCCCGTATCCCATTCAGTACAAGTCCAATCTGCAAAGGTGGCTCTATTTCCACCCCCCTTTAATCTGGGCTTGGCCGTGTGACTCGCTCTGACCAGTGGGATGTGCCTATGCCTTTGGCTTGTCCTCTCTTGCTGCTGGGAGGGCTTCATGTCATGTAAACAATTCCGGGCTAGCTTCCTATAGGAGGCCTCAGGCATTTGAGTGAGACCGTCCTAAACTAGTCCATCTGGCCCCTTTCAAGTCAGCCCAGAATCCCAGCTGCCCCACAGAATCATGAGAAATAATCAGTGTTTGTTTATTTTAAACCACTAAGCTTTGGGGGTAGTCTGTTACACAACAAAAACTAATTGATACAGCCTGAAAGTGCATCATCTCTGCAAATGCTCTGTAAAAAGCCAGGTCAATTCTAAGCCAAAGCATCTTCTGGGAGTGGTTCCAGTGGCTTCTCTCTGAATGAAGCTCAGGAAGCCTTGGGGGCAAAGGTGTGCTTTCATTGCCCCAGGGCCCAGCTCAGCATCTTCTATTGGAGGATGAACTTTCTGGAATTCAATACTAATCCAGACTTTTTTTTCCCCTCTACCATATTTGATTTATGTTTTGAAACTTTATTATAGTATTGTTAAACAAACCCAAATAAGGTAGAATAGGATAATGGATCCTCATACAGCTATTATTCAGCTTCAAAAATTATCAATATTCTGTCATTCCTGTTTCACCCATCCTCCATTTTTTTCCCTAGAGTATTTTAAAGCAAATCCCAGACAGGCCATTTTACCAGTATGTAAGGATTTTTAAAAAATATACAATCGCATTACTACTATTACACATTTCCAAATCAATAATCCCTTATATCATCTAATACAGAATCCACGTTCAAATAAACCCACACAACTAATTCACTACAAAGGTACCAAGAACATACAATGGCGAAAGGATAGTCTCTTCAATAAATGGAGTTGGGAAAACTGGACATCCACATGCAAAAAAATTAAACTACACCACTATCCCACACCATACACAAAAATCAACTCAAAGTGGATCAGAGACTTTAATGTAAAACGTGAAACCATAAAACTCCTAGAAGAAAACATAGGCAGTATACTCTTGGGCATCAGTATTACCAATATCTTTCTAGATATGTCTCCTCAGGCACGGGAAACAAAAGCAAAAATAAACAAACGGGACCGTATCAAACTAAAAAGCTTCCGCACAGCAAGGGAAACCACCAACAAAACAAAGACAACCTACCAAATGGGAGAAGATATTTGTAAATCATATGTCCAATAAGGGATTAATATTCATAATAAAGAACTCATACAATTCAACAACAGCAAAAAACAAACAACCTGATTAAAAAATGGGCAGAGGGGCTGAATACACATTTTTCCAAAGAAGACATACGGATAGCCAACAGGCACATGGAAAGATGTTCCACATCACTAATTATTAGGGAAATACAAATCAAAACCACAGTAAGATACTACCTCACATCTGTTAGAACTGCTATCATCAAACAGGCAAGAAATAACAAGTGTTGGTGAGTATGTGGAGAAAAGAGAACACTCATTCAATGTTAGTGGAACTGTAAACTGGTAAAGCCAGAGTGTTACCAGTACAGAGTTTTCTCAAAAAATTAAGAATAGGACTACCATACGACCTAACTATTTCACTTCTGGGTTTTTTTGTTTATTTGTTTGTTTGTTTGTTTGGGCCACGCCATGTGGCTGTGGGATCTTAGTTCCCCGACCAGGGATTGAACCTGGGCCCACGGCAGTGAAAGCACAGAGTCCTAACCACTGGACGGCCGGGGAATTCCCAACACTTCTGGGTATTTTTTTTATATATATAACTTTTTTTTTCTTTTTTCCTTCCTTTCTTTCTTTTTTGGCTGCTTTGGGTCTTCATTGCTGGCTTGCGGGCTTTCTCTAGTTGCAGTGAGTGGGGGCTGCTCTTCGTTGCAGTGCACAGGCTTCTCATTGCAGTGGCTTCTCTTGTTGCAGAGCACGGGCTCTAGGCGTGCGGGCTTCAGTAGCTGTGGCACGCAGGCTCAGTAGTTGTGGCCCGTGGTCTCTACAGCGCAGGCTCAGTAGTTGTGGCGCACGGTCTTAGTTGCTCCATGGCATGTGGGATCTTCCCAGACCAGGGCTCGAACCCGTGTCCCCTGCATTGGTAGGTGGATTCTTAACCACTGTGCCACCAGGGAACTCCCCACAACGTTTCTAGGTATTTATCCAAAGAATATGAAAATACTAATTTGAAAAGAGATATGCACCCCTATGTTCATCATAGCATTATTTTAAATAGCCAAGATATGGAAACAACCTAAGTGCCAATAAATGGATGAATAAATAAAGAAGATGTAGCATATATTATATATACAATGGAATACTACTCAGCCATTAAAAAGATGAAATCTTGCCATCTGTGACAACACTGATGCACCTTGAGGGTATCAAGCTAAGCGAAATAAGTCAGAGAAATACAATACCATATGATTTTGCTCACGTGGAATATAAAAAACAAACGAACAAACCAAGCCAAACAAAAACAAACATGTAGATACAGAGAACAGAGTAGTGGTTACCAGAGCGGAAGGATGAGAAGGGCAAAATGGGTAACATATGTTGTAACTATATGGTTGGCAACTGTATGGTGATGGATGGAAACTAAATTTTTGGTGGTCAGCAGGCTGTAGTGTATACAGAAGTAGAAATATAATGCTGCATACATGAAACATGTAATATTATACACCAATGTTACATCAATTAAAAATAAATTTTAAAAAAAAGAATCCACATTCAATTTTCCCTGGTTGTTTAAAAAACGTCTTTTTTTAAGTTGCTTTGTTTGAATTAAGAGCCCAGTAAGTTGGTCCACTGATTGATGGGTCTCTATGTCTTTTTTCCTCTCTTTTTTAAAAAAAATTTAAGGAACTTCCCTGGCGGTCCAGTGGTTAAGACTTCGCCTTCCAACACGGGGGACGGGGCTTTGATTCCTGGTCAGGGAGCTAAGAACCCACATGCCTCGTGGCCAAAGAACCAAAGCATAAAACAGAAGCAATATTGTAACAAAGTCAATAAAGACTTTAAAAATGGTCCCCATCAAAAAAAAAAACCTAAAAAAATTAATTAATTAAGATATAACTCACATGTCATAAAGTCTGCCATTCTGAAGGGCATAATTCAGTGGAGATTTTTAGTATATTCACAAAGTTGTGCAACAATTACCATAATCTAATTCCAGAACATTCTCACCAACCTAAAAATAAACTCTGTAGTCATCAGCAATCACTGTTTAGTTCCTCTTCCCCCTGGCCCCTGGCAACCACTAATCTGCTTTCTATCTCTATGGATTTGCATATTCTGGACCTTTCATGTAAATAGGATCTTATAATATGTGATCCTTTGTGACCAGTTTCCGTCACTTGGCATAATATTTGCAGGGTTCATTCATCATGTAAACTGAATGTTTGTGCCTCTGCCAAATTCCTGTGTTGAAGCTCTAACCCCCAATGTGATGTTATTTGGAAATGGGGTCTTTGTGAGGTAATTAGGGTTGGATGAGGTCCTGAAGGTGGGGCCCTCATGACAGGATTAGTGCCCTTATAAGAAGAGACACCAGAGAGCTTGTTCTCTCTCTCTCTCTCTCCATGATCCCATAAAAAGGAGGTCACGTGAGCACACATCCAGAAGGTAGCTGTCTGCAACCCAAGGGGAGAGCACTCACCAGAAACCAACCATGCTGGTGCCCTCATCTTGGAGTTCAGCCCCCAGAACTGTGAGAAAATAAATTTCTGTTGTTTAAGCCTCCCAGTCTATGGTATATATTCAAGACCCATTTATTCTCTAGTTCTGCCCACATGGAGACACCCTCCTTGAAAAGGCATTGAATCCTTCCATTCACTTTAACACCTTGGGCTGAAAACACGTGTTCCAAGGTTTCAACTATGAGATCCACATTCTTAAAGCACTAATTCTTTTTTTTTTTTCTGGTTTTATTGAGGTATAATTGACAAATAAAAGTGTAAGGTATTTAAAGTGTACAACGTGATGATTTGGTATACATATACATTGTGAAAGGATTCCCCCATCCATCACCTCACATATTTATTTACCTTTGAAAGCACTAATTCTTAAACCTCATCTAGATTTCTCCTCTTGGATGGGGGGAGATGACCCAAACACAACGAAGAACAGCTTAGGACTGTGAGCTCTGCTCGCCCAGAAGACCTTGCAGCTCCCCTGACCACCCGGCTGGAGCCAGGATTAGGGCCCTGAGACGAGGGGCACCTGCTGGGCTGCCACCACAAGCCCCAACTCCTGTCCTCTTCACTAGGCTGGCTGTCACCTCTAGTTTCCCTGGAGTCTGGGGACTCCAAACGGTCTCTGCTCACACTTCGTATCATGCCTGCTGCCTCAGCACTGCTGATCCACACCAAGGGGGAACAGCACACAGAACTGCTTTTCAACACACCAACGTTCCACACAAAAGTTATTTTATAAGCCTGCAGGTTCTTTTTCATCAGAGGACATTCCCAAGGCCATGACTTCCCCTGGCTCTCCACTGCCCTTGCCAGCAGACTGGACATGCGTGGCCGCAGTGCTGAGTCAGGCACACCCCCCTGGCTCCACTCCGGCGCACTCTCCTGGAGAACTGAGGACGGTGCCCTGGCCTCATCAGCTGGATCTGTCCCAAAGCCAGTCCTAGAGTGACAAGAGCCACACCTTCAGGTCTGTTCCACTGACCAGCCTCACAGGACCGAGCTGGGCCCACGGACCTTGGTCTGGATTGTGTTGGCTGGTCATTCTTGCCTAGGTTCACAGGCCAACCGCCACTGTCCTCCTTTCCTGCTCATCACTGCACCAGCATCTCACTCCTACCTGCTGCCGTCACACGCCTGGCAACCTCTTGTTCCGGGGCCAGCCAAGAACTGAGACCCCATCAGGCCCCTAGTTCCCAGCAGGCCCCATTAAACTACTGCTGCCTAGCCGTGTTCTCGAGGCTTCAGAGCCCGGGAGAGTGCGGAGAGCATAGCAAACCGCGGCGCCCCAGCCCCGGAACGGGCTCCAGGGAGGCGCGGGAACCTCGCCGCACCCCACCCCCCAACACAGGCGACCTCTTCGCCCGCCTGTCCCGCGGACCCGGGCGCACCTCCGGCCACCGGGACCCAGGACGGCGACGCGGGGCTCAGCTGGTGGCGGGCGCTGGGGTGGGCGGGGACCCGGGCTCCAGTCCAGAGGCCGCGCGGACCGCCGGGCCCACCTCCGTCCCCGCCGCCTGGAAAGCTGTGGTATATTATTATGGCAACCTGAGTAGGCTAAGACATAGCATCTATCGGTACTTCCTTTTTTTATTTTTTATTTATTTATTTTTATTTTTTTATTTTTTTGCGGTACGCGGGCCTCTCACTGCTATGGCCTCTCCCGTTGCGGAGCACAGGCTCCGGACGTGCAGGCTCAGCGGCCATGGCTCACGGGCCCAGCCGCTCCGTGGCATGTGGGATCTTCCCGGACCTGGGCACAAACCCGTGTCCCTTGCATCGGCAGGCGGACTCTCAACCACTGCGCCACCAGGGAAGCCCTGCACCTTGCTTTTTAAAAACTATTTTAAAATAAAACATAGAGGTAACAGAAAACAAATGTATAGTTTAATGAATTATTATAAGATAAACAAACTTTATATCTACCATGAAATCAAGGAATGGAACCCAGTCAGCCAGCCTAAAAGGTCCTCCATGAGCCCCATCTCAACTATAGCTCGCCAAAAAAGTAACCAGCATCCTAATTATTACAGCAATCACTTTGTTGGCTTTCTTTCTGGTTTTATCAACCAAGTGTGCCTCCCTAGACAGTATAGTTTAGTTTTCAGCCTTGCCCATTTTTAAAATTTCATATCTTTTAAGCCTCTTTTAATCTACAATCTACAGGATTTCTCCTCCATCCCATCCTTTTACACTTCATCTGTTAAAGAACCCAGGATATGTGTCCCAGAGAGTGCTCCCAGTCTGCACTCACTGTGCAATTCAACACATTCCTCTGTTCTCTGCTTTTGCACACTGGGGGTTGGATCAGACTCAAGCATAAATCCTTTGTCACGACTACACATGGTGCTGGGTTCTCCCAACAGGAGGTAATGTCTGGTTTTCACTCTTTTCTGATGTTGATAGCTATCAATGCTTAATGCCTAGACCCATTAATTCATCAAGGGTTGCTAAGTGTGATATTCTCACTCACATGGCTATCTGATCAAGCCTTTTCCCATGAGGTAAGCAGAGTCAGTAGCAGGCCAGCAGCTTTGCCAAGATATCTGATATGAATGACATAGTGTACTTTCCTCCCACGTCTGACCTATGAAATCAGGAAGTCTCCAGGCCTGTGTGATTTGTTTTCAAATGCCTGCTTCTCAGAAAAAGATTGGCTGGCATCAAGACATGTGCTGCCTTTACCCTTGTAATCCAAAGCTACCTGAATGATTTTATCAACCAAGACTCACTCCTGGGTCCACAGACCAAATGCCTGTAGCAGGCAGTACACTTCTGACAGGTGATGCATGTATGTGATCAGTGTTAGCATATCTGGGAGGCTTGGCACCTACACCAGATCCCTAGGGCATCTCCCAAGCTGGAGTATTGACTTAGGTGAAGCAGAACAAAAAAACCTGGACTTTCCTCGTGGCGCAGTGGTTAAGAATCCACCTGGGGCTTCCCTGGTGGCACAGTGGTTGAGAGTCCACCTGCAGATGCAGGGGACACGGGTTCGTGCCCCGGTCTGGGAAGATCCCACATGCCACGGAGTGGCTAGGCCCGTGAGCCATGGCCGCTGAGCCTGCGCGTCCGGAGCCTGTGCTCTGCAACAGGAGAGGCCACAATAGTGAGAGGCCCGCTTACCGCAAAAAAAAAAAAAAAAAAAAGAATCCACCTGCCACACCATTGTAAAGCAATTATACTCCAATAAAGATGTTTTAAAAAAAAAGAATCCTCCTGCCAATGCAGGGGACATGGGTTCGATCCTTGGTCGGGGAAGATCCCACATGGAGCAACTAAGCCCATGCGCCACAACTACTGAGCCTGCACTCTAAAGCCCGCAAGCCACAAATAGAGCCCGTGTACCTAGAACCCATGTTTCACAACAAGAGAAACCACCGCAATGAGAAGCCCGTGCACCAAAACGAAGAGTAGCCCCCGCTTACCGCAACTAGAGAAAGCCTGCACGCAACAATGAAGACCCAACACAGCAAAAATAATTAATTAATTAATTTTTAAAAAGAAAAACATAAAAGCCTGCCCAGTGCTGCAGACGACAGAAGCACTGAAACAGGAAGATAAGATACTCAATGTTTCCTTAGAACCAGGCATCTAGCACAGAGCTATCTGGGCCATATCCACATGTTTGAGGTATATTTCTCTATAGTCACTCACCTTTTTACTGAAATTTATTTGTAAAGAAAACTTCATAACACTTACATTGAGAGGAAAACAATTCTAACTTGCCAAAATGAGAAAGTAACATCAAGGAAAGCAAAATAATGTAAATTCAAGTGAGAAAGCATTGCCTGCTGAACTAGGGATCTGCTCTCTCTTTTTGGAAAAGGGAGACTAGCAAGGGTTAGAGAGGTGTTTGAAATATATTAGCACCAGACTGAGTCTTTCTCCTAGAGCAGTCATTCTCAGCTGGGAGGTGGATTTTGTCCCCCAGGTGACATTTGGCAATGCCTAGAGATATCTTTGGTTGTCAGAACTGGGGGTGGTGGTGCTACTGGCATCTAGTGGGTGGAGGTCAGGATGCTGTAAACATTCTACCCTGCACAGGGCAGCCGCCCCACAGCAAAGAATTTTTTAGCCCCCAAATGTCAGCAGTGCTGAGGCTGAGAAACCCTTTCCTAGAGAAGTAAGAAGGATTGAAAAAGAACTGAAAAGAAATTTCCTCACTTTGGGATTCAATGTTATTTAATGCAGGATCCAAGTACCAGTACCATGTTACGCCATCCAACATTAACTAATGGCACACAATCCACACTTAGAGAAAGCTGTTTAAATGATGAGATGTCTTGGAACGAAAGCACCAGTGCTAAAAGAACAATGTTATCAGAGAGCTCATCTCGGAGAAGTCCACAGATCCAGCGGCAGTACTAGTTCATGCTGTGCTGCACGCTGTTCTTACAGCCAACATTTATTAAGCACCTACTATGTGCAGCCACTGTGCTGGGAACTGGTAAGGTGTGATTCCAGTAAGAGGTATACAGGCCAGTGGGGGAGGCAAGGAGGTAAATAAATGAGTAGAAAACAGTATCATGGGAGTGTGTGCAGCTAAAGGGAAGATGAGAAAATACCCACTGGGGATGGTGGCAGGGGGTTGCCAGGGAAGGTGATGATTCCAGTTCTTAGCACTCTCAAGGAGCTCCCTCTAGTTAGAAGCAGAGCTAATTCAAAAGCAATGCATGGCTTCTGGCTTCTGGCTTCTGGCAGAGTGCATGAATCCAAACACTTCTAACACTAATTGTAGTATGGATTAAGATGTGTAAATATACTCTAAAATAATTTTAAAGAAAAAAAAAGCAGTACGGTTGGAATATCCATTGCATTGCTGTTTACACTTGAAGAAAGAAAACTGGAAACAACTTAAATGCCAAACCACAGGAAAGCAGTTACCATAATCTGAGAACTAATTGCTGTTTATTGAGTCCTGACCGTGTGCCAATGGGTATATATCCAGTGTAGCACAATGATTGTACCTTTTTCTCCTTGTAGCGACTGTGAGAATTAATCCTCCCATTCCCGGGGAAACGTCAGACCCAGAGAAGACATGGAAAGGGAGTCTTTTCAACCAATGCTGCAGAAACTACTGGAAATCCTTACTTAAAAAAAATTAAACATAACCCTTACCTCACACCATGCATAAAAATAACTTGAAATGGATCATAGACATAATTGCAAAACCTAAAACTATAACAATTCTAGGAGAAAATACTTGTGGCTTTGAGTTGGGCAAAATTTTCTTATATTTGACACCAAAAGCACAAACCATAAAAAAAAAAAAAGGTGCTGGGGGGAGAAACAATAGGAATAAGTTAGAATAATACTGTTATCAGAGTATTTGTTTTTATAGTTATCATCTATCTTTGGCAAGTGATATGAATCTCCCATTTATGGTAGTGATATAATGTTTCCTTTTTGAATAAATGTGACTAGGTTTCCAAAATGTGAATGACCCTAAGGAAAAAATGTGCAGGTAAGATATGTACAGACTCTGAAGCTAGAACCCTTGAGTTCAAATTCTGGCTCCACCTTGCCTTGGGAGAGGTCAGCATCCTCTTCTTGCCTCAGGTTCCTCATCTGTAAAATGGCCTTGATACAAAATTCTGACCTCAAAGCGTTATGGGAGTATTTACCGAGTTTCTATATATGGAAAACTTAGAACATGGGATGGTATGCAGTAGCTCAGTATTTACTATTTTTATTATTCACTATTATAAATTGCAGTAAAGATGGGTTTTGGAAAACTTAAGCTTTCTTTTTTAAATTTTTTCAAAGCATAGGCTTTTATTAAGTGGTAATTTTACAGTTTTAACTTTAAAGGCAACTTATCCACCCCCACTCCCCACATATATTCCAAGACCAGTGAACTTCTCTCTTTTATTTTTGAATGATTTCCTTTATTGCTGTTGCTTGTGTACCATCAATAGAGATCTGTGAGCAAAACACTTGACTGTGAAAGAAAGAAACAAACAAACAGTGTGGAACAAGTCACATGGGAGCCCTGAACACTCTGAACAGCTCCTGCTTCAAGAAAGTTGCTGATGTCCTTCTGAAGGACTCCAACCTCTGACCTCCAACTTCTGACCTCCAACAAGCAAGGAGACTCAAGAGTAGAACAGAGTGTGGAGGGTCCATACTTTTGCTCTTCTCAGAAAAAAGGGACTCCGGCAGACCTTTCTGCCTGAAAGCTTCCTTGGAGCAACACGATAAAAAACAAAACAAAACAAAAAGGAGGGAAGCAGAAGTCAGTAGCTGGAGGGACTTCAGCTCGACAGCTCTGTGGATGGAAACCTCTGCAGAGTTATCCTCTCTATGCATCAAAGAAAATAACTACCACCAAGAAAGTAACCAAGTTCACGAGGATACGAAGCAACCGGAACTCTTTTTTTTTTTTTTTTGCAACCGGAACTCTTACACATCGCTCTTGGGAGGATACGATCATTTTGGAAGACTGTTTGGCGATTCTAATAAAGTGACATATACACCTGCCCTATGAAGCAGCAATCCTACTCCTAGTATTAACCTAGAAAAATCAAGATCTATGTCCACAAAAAGAACAAACAAGAATGTGCATTGCTACTATATTCATGCTATGAATAATATGCAGTTCCAAAAGCTGAAAACAATCCAAATGTTCATCAATAGAAGAATGGATATACAAACCGTGGTATAATCACACAGCAGAAGACTACTCAGCAAGAAAAAGGAGCAAACTGGTGATCCACGCAACAACATGGATGAATCTCAAAAACATTCTGAGCAAAAGAGGCCAGACGTGAAAGAGCACATGCTACATAATTCCATTTACTCGAATGCAAGGACAGGCAAAAAACTAATCTACAGTTACAGAAATCAGAACAGTGATTGTCTAGGGTGGGTGGTAGTGGTATGAACTGACTAGAAAGGGGCATGAGCAAATCCATAGTGATGGAAATATCCTGGTTGTTGACTGGGGTGGTGGTCACCTGGGTATACACAATTGTCAAAAGCCATCTGTACTGGGATGAATAGTGTCCCCCCAAAATTCATGTCCACTGGAATCTTAGAATGTGACCTTATTTGGAAATAGGGGCTTTGCAGATTTAATTCGTTAAATTAGAGTGAGGTCATACCAGATTACGGAAGGCCCTAATCCAATGATTGGCATCCTTATAAGAGAAAATAGAGACACACAGGGAGAATACAACGTGACGATCAAGACAGAGATCAGAATGACATGTCCACAAGCCAAGGAATTGTGAGCAACCACAAGAAGCCAGGAAGAGGCAATGAAAAGTCAAAGAAATCATGGCCCTGCTGACACCTTCATTCTGGATTTCTAGCCTCCAGGCCTGTGAGAGAACACACTTCTGTTCTTTTAAGCCACCAAATTTGTGGTACTTTGTTACGGTAGCCCTAGGAAACTAACAAACCATCAAACAGAATGTTTAAGGTCTGTGCCTTTTATTTTAAGTAATTATACTACAATTTTAAAAATTGCAAATAGCTCATTGGAAACAGCAAGCTGGTGATGAGGCCTCCTTTGGCTCCTGCTTCACCAAATTAGACAAAACACCTGAAGGAGAGCCAGGCAATGCTGTTCAGAATCCACATTTAGTGGGAGAACCAGGGCACTGCCCAGGGAGCCCCTCCCTCCCAATGGCTCCCTTCACACTCAACCAACCTCCGCATCTGTTCCCTCTGCCCACAGCAAAATGCCTCTTTTACCCTCTCAGACACAAATACTATGGGGACTACAGGCAGCACTACCTAAGAAAGCCAACTTGCAGATGCCCCATTCAAAAATGAACCAACACACTTCTGAGGGAGGTCCAAGCCTTAGAATTAAAGGCTGCAGAAAAGCCTGATTAGGGGCCAAGAGCCTTAACTCAGCTCTTCAGTAACTCACAAATTTATTATCTGAAATATCAACCTTAAGGAATCTTCCATTCCTTTGCTTTCTGCAGCCCAGACACTTACAAAAGGGGAATTTTTATTTCATTATTTTGCTTCATCTTAGAAGCCCCTGACCCTGAGAACTTGCCAGTCACTTGCCTAAGCACACCGGCAGATATCTGCATGAGGATTGGCATCAGCAAAGGTCAGGAAAGTCACTGAATGCAAAGACCACCTGGCCCAATCCACACTGGATGCTCTAATCTCCATTCCGGATCCCCCACATTTATGGCCAAGGAACTTGCCAGGCATGAACTCACCGAATCCTCACAACAAGGCTAGAGGTAGGACCATTATTATCTTTCATTTTCAATGAGGGCACTGAGGACCAGAGAGGTGATATAACTTGTCTGAGGTCACAAAGCAGTACACAGAGGAGGGATTTGAGCCCAGACAAATTGGCCTGGAAGTCTTAACCACTGGCTGCACTGCCAAGTGGATGCCTCTTCTTTGGATTGGGCACTGGATTCCCCAGTGACTGAGAACCCAGAGGTTTGTTACATATCCAGACTCCTTCAACTTTTTTCCCTTCTTGAGAAACAATAGAGCAGTGAGTCCCAAAGCCTACTGGGACATCCTCCAAAACATTATATAAACAAAAACTGAGTGTAACAGGATTAAGGTTGTTTAATTTTGTTTTTTGGGTTTTGGAATGTTTTGTTTTGTTTTGAGATGAAAGTTAACCAAAGGACAACAGAGCGAAACTGAAAAAAAAGGCTAAGATCAGAAACATGCATTTTTTCCCAACTGGATGGAAAACCCCAGTTGTCGGGGGTTTTTTTGTTTTTTCTTTTGGCTGCACCACATGGCTTGTGGGATCCTAGTTTCCTGGCCAGGGATTGAACCCAGACCCACGGCAGTGAAAGCAAAGAGTCCTAAACACTGGACCACCGGGGATTCCCAAAACCCCAGTTTCTGTTGTCCATTACACCAGGAAGGAGTTTGGAGTTGGGTTTGCTAAAAAAGAATCAAACCAATGGTTCCTCACTTTAGGAAAGGACACTTCAGCCCATATGTACTGACTCTGTACATGTCCCTAGACCCTCTCCAGAGGAGTCCACAGTAGCTGTTGGCTCAGTCAAAGAACCGTCTCCAGTAGGGTGGCACAGCACATTAAAAAACCAAAGGGAGGGAATTCCCTGGCGGTCCAGTGGTTAGGACTTGGTACTTTCACTTCGGTGGCCCAGGTTCAATCCCTAGTCAGGGAAGTAATATCCTGCAAGCCATGCGGCGTGGCCAAAAAAAGAAAGAAAGAAAAGACCAAGGGGAATTTACTGCAGGAATACAGGGATGGTTCAATATTAAAAAACTTCCTTTTTTTTGGCTGTACTGCACGGCTCACAGGATCTTAGTTCCCTGTCCAGGGACTGAACCCAGGCCACGGCCGTGAAAGCCCAGAATCTTAACCACTAGTCCACCAGGGAACTGCCAGAAACTTCTTAATATAGTATAACATAATGATAGATCCCAGGAAATCCATAAATGTTGAATAAGCATTTGACAAAATTTGACCAAAAAAACACACTTTGCTGATAAAAAATCCCAAAGTAGGAATCAATGGATAATTCCTTAATAAGATAAAATATATAAATCTCAGTCAAAAGCCAGCATTTTGCTTAACTAGAAAACACCAGACGCATTCCCACTAAAGTCAGATATAACACACATGTGCACACTATCACTGTACAGAAGGTACTAGCCAGTGCAGTTAGATAAGCTAAAGAAATGAGAGATAAAATAATTGGATGAGGGAATATAACGTACAGCACGGTGACTATAGTTAACAATACTAGGGCTTCCCTGGTGGCACAGTGGTTGAGAGTCTGCCTGCCGATGGAGGGGACACGGGTTCGTGCCCCGGTTCGGGAAGATCCCACATGCCGCAGAGCGGCTGGGCCCGTGAGCCATGGTTGCTGAGCCTGCGCGTCCGGAGGCTGTGCTCCACAACGGGAGAGGCCACAACAGTGAGAGGCCCGCGTACCGAAAAAAAAAAAAAAAAAAGAAAGAAATTAAAACAATACTGTATTGTATATTTGAAAGTTACTAAAGGAGAAAATCTTAAAAGTTCTCATTATACGAAAAAAATTATAACTACTTGTGGTGACGAATGTTAACCAAACTTATTGTGGTAATCATTTCACATATATACATATATGGAATCATCATTTTGTACACCCAAAACTAATACAATGTATATGTCAATTATATCTCAATTAAAAAAACAAAGATAAAGAACTGCATAGGAGGAATTGGAATTGGAAACATTTCTATTTATAGATGAAATGATTATAAGCCTAGAACAGCTAAAAGAATCAATTAAGAAACTACTACAAACAATAGCCAGTTAGAAAAGACTCCATAAAAAACATAAAATATCTAGGAATAAACCTATCAAAAAATGTGCAAGATCCATACCAAAGCACTGCAAACAATACTAAAGGACACAGAAGATTTAAACAAATGGAAAGACATACCATGTTCCTGGATAGGAACATCCAACATCATCAATATGTCCATTCTCTGAAGTTAATGTATAAATTTGAAGCAATCCCAATACATTTCACGAAAGAGAATATTTAAATAGCCAACAAATACATATTTTAAAGTGCTTAACCTCATTAGTCATTACAGAAGTGAAAATTAAAACCACAATTAATTACCACTACACACACACCAGAGTAAGTAAAATCCAAATGACCAACAAAACCAATTGTTGCAGGAACTAGGAATAACTGGAATTCTCAGATACCACTGGAAGGAGGGTAAGTGGTTACATATCTATTTGGAACACAGTTTGGCAGTATTTTCTGTAGTTGAACATATGCATATCCCATGTATAAGTTCTCTCGTAAGTAAATATCCAGCAGAAATGTATATATAGGGGCACCAAAAGCCATGTGTTACAATGTTCATGGCAGCATTATTCATGATAGCCAAAAACTGGGAACAACTTAATTGTCCATCAGCAGGAGGACAGACTTAGAAAACCTCACAAATACAATGTTGAGCAAAAGAAGCCAAATACAAAAGAATCCATTTATGTAAAGTTTTAAAAAAACATCAAAACTAATCTATGACATAAGAAATGAGGACGATAATTACCTTTTGGAAGAGGGCGATGTAGTAATAACAGCCTGGGGACCGGAGGGGGGCTTCTCCATGCTGGTACTCCTCCAGTTCCAGATCTGGGTAATAGTTCAGTTTACTATATGATAATTTATCAAGCCATATACTTACAAGTTGTTCCCTTTCCTGTATGTGTGTTATACTTCAGTTTTTATTAAAGCAATTCCAGTAAAAACACCAACACGTGTGTGTGTAATTACATACCAGATTACAAAGTTCAAATAGAAAAACAAATAAGCAAGAGTAGCCTGAAAGAGATCTAAAAATAAGGGGCAGCCCTTCAATACACCAAAAGATATTTTTAAATATTGTAAACCGTAGCAAGCAAAACCATGAGCATGAATGAACATGAGTAAACAGAGAAACCAATGGAAACGAGGAGCAAGTTCTGAAACAGATCCACATATGTATGAGAAAAAAAGCTTATGATAAACAGCTTACGATAAAAGTAGCTTTTCAATTCAGCAGAGAAAAGATAGCCATCTGAAAAAAAAAAAGTTGGATCTATACCTTACAGCATACCTCAGGATAAATTCCAAATGGATCAAAATTTGGATGTAAAATAATAGAAGAAAATAAATAACATGTTATCTTGAAGTGGGGCAGACCTTTGTACCTATGATTCAACATTCAGAAGCCGTAAAAGAAATGACTGATAAATTTGACAGCAAAAAATAAAAACGCATGCAAACAAAACCAACCAACCATCAACAAAATAAAAGAGAAACACTAAATTAGACACGACTTTTATCAAAGGCAAAAGGCCAACCTTCCCTAATAGATAATCAGTTCCTAGAAATAAAGAAAAAGGCAACCATACAATTTTTTTTAAGATTTTTTTTTTGATGTGGACCATTTCCAAAGTCTTTATTGAATTTGTTACAATATTGCCTCTGTTTTATGTTTTGGTTCTTTGGCCTCCAGGCATGTGGGATCTTACCTCCCCAACCAGGCATAGAACCCACACCCCCTGCATTGGAAGGTGAAGTCTTAACCACTGGACTGCCAGGGAAGTCCCTACAATCCAATTTTTAAAATAAGCAGAATACTAATAGTAAGAGAGTCATAGAAAAAGAAATAGAAATGGCCCGTAAACACATATTCTAAGTTTAAAACTTTCATTACAAATTTAAATGAAGATTCAATTGAGTCACTGTTTTTCACCTACCAGATTGGTAAAAATCTAATGATATGACAATTGAACGAGCTGACAAAGAGGTGAGAAAACAGTAACTTCTCATCCAAAGCTGGTGGAGGTGCACATTGGTACTAACTTAAGGAGGGCAAGTTGGCAATATCTCTTGAAATTACAAATACAGATACCTAGCAATCTCATTTCTGGGAATTTATCCTGCACATATAATAAGCACTGGTAAAATGCCACCTATACAAGCAATGTCTGTGATAACAGAATGGAAACAACTGTTATCACACAATAGAATTGTGTAATATATTCAGTGAAACAAGCAAGGCACAGAACAGCACCATGTATTCTAGTTTGTAACTTGTGTCGGCAGAGGTGACAAAGCATTAAATATATGTGATATATGCTATTATATATAGTTAATATATGTTATATAAAATACATATTTGTATATGCTTGTATTTGTATAAAGAGATGCTGTATTAGAATAATTCACACTAAAGTGTGAGAGAGTGGCAGCTCAGAACCTCTTAGAGATGGTGCATCATTAAAAGAAGATGCTTGTTAACCCAAGTAAATGTGTAATTTGATGGACTTTTTGTCAGGATGATAAAGTGAATTGGAAAAATGCATATACTGCAAGTTCAGAGATTTTGGGGGTCATGAGGGTAACAATATATCAGGAGATTCCACAGCTTTGTCAAGGATCAGCTTTAATTAGGTTAAATCCAATAAACTAAAAACAGTTACCTGTGGGGGACTTCCCTGGTGGTCCAGTGGGTAAGATTCTGCGCTCCCTATGCAGGGGGCCTGTGTTCGATCCCTGGTCGGGGACCTAGATCCTGCATGTGTGCTGCAACTAAGAAGTCCGCATGCTACAACAAAAGATCCCTCATGGCGCAATGAAGAGCCCGTGTGCCGCAACTAAGACCCGGCACAGCCAAAATAAATAAATTTAATTAATTAAAAAAAACAAAAACAGTTAACCTGCGGAGGAAGGTACTGGGTGGTTATGGAACAAGAGTTAAAGAAAAACTTTGACTATAGTCCTTTATTATATGATGTTTAAACCATGTGAACATATTATCTAATCAAAACAAGAAACTGTAAAAGAAGAGCTGCAGTTCATGAGCTCCTAAGCCTTGATCAAGACCCACAAAATCTATCCCAGCTCATGTTCCAAGAGCCTCTGTCATTTATCAACAGGTAATCTTAAATATTTATGAGGAGTTTTATTACCCTGTAACAGCTGACTTTGCCAGAAACATCTTATGTCAATAATGCTATGCAAGACATTGTGAGATAGAAAGATCTTGGGCAACTCACTTAACCTCCCTTAAACTTCAGTTTTCTCTTTGGCAAAGCAAGATAAAGATAAAAGAACATCCCAGAATTGCTGTGGAGTGCAATGTGAGCGCTTCCAGAACCGAAGAGCAGCACCGAACAAGTTCTGTATACAACAGCTGCTCTACAGCCAAGCCTCTGCTAGAATAAATGTTACTTGACTGAGGGTGCTTCTCAAAGGTCAGCATGCTTAAAAGTCACCTGGAGAGGCTGTTAGCACACAGGCTTTTAGGGCCGACCCTCAGAGATGTGATTCAGTAGGTCTGGAGCTCAGGAACTGACATTTCTAACAAGCTTGGGTGATACTGATGCAGCTGGTTTAAGGACTACATTTGAGTGGTCTTGTCCAGAGCAGGGCTCCTCAAACTGTGATGTGTATTGTATATGAATGGCTTGGGAATCTTGTTAAAATACGATTCATAAGGTCTGGGGTGGGACCCAGGACTCTGAATTTCTAACAAGCTCCTAGGTGTTGTAGATGCTCCTGGTCTGCAGACTACACTTTGAGGACCAAGGCTCTGGAATATCCAGCTCCATTTGTTTAGATGAGGAAGCTGTGCCAGGCAAAAAGTAAATGACTTGCCCAAGGCCACTTGGACGGTAAGGTGAAACACCGTCCAGGTGAAACCCCGTCCAGGGAGGCTGCCACTCCTCAGGAGTGCCTTCCCTGCCGTACCCAGACCTATATCACAAACCTGCCTGAGCCAGCAAGTGATGCCAGCCCTTAAGAAAATGGTGTGGAAATTTACTAAATCATAAACAGTCCTCTGTGCTTCTGAGAAATCAGTCACTTACCGGGGAGCTTAGCTCAAATCACCAGTCTGTTCTTTACAAAAATGCACTTTTGGCCAAATTATTTCTTTAGCTGAGTCACTTTCCCCTCCAGTGACTCGCAGCTTTGACAGGCACTGCTGTTGAAACCTGAGGAAGACACTGGCACTTCTCAACGTATCTGACTGTGGGGAAAAGAGGGTGAGGAGAAGCAGAAATGGGGGTGGGGAAGCTGATCCTTGGGAAAGCTGAGGAATTTCCTGATATATGGCTCCCTCATGCCCTCAAAACCCTACAGAATTGCACTGTATGCATTCTTCCAACTCACTTTACCACCCTGGTAAAAAGTCCATCGAATTACAGATTTATTGGGGTTAACAAGCAACTTCTTTTCAGGATGCATTGTCTGTGAGCTGCCAATCTTTCACACTTTAGTGTGAACTACTCTAATACAGGAGGAAGTGGGTGGAATTCTGGACATAAAGTCTCTGGAGCAATTCATGCAGAGGGGGTCTTACCTGAGATGAAGCTTCATCTGGGAGCACAGCTGCTGGTAAACCACAGCTGCGACATTGGCTCTGCACCACATTCACCAGCAGGCCTCACCCCATACCCCTGATGCCTTCTGGCTGTTGGATAGTTCCTGGGCCTGGCCCTGCCACTAACTTGTTGCATGATTGAGTAAATCACACAGTTTTAGGGATTTTCAGAGCTGGAAGTTTCTAAACCTAGAAGCTCACTTTCTAATCCATAAAACACATGGTCTCTAATGGCCTAAGCTTGGTTTCCCCAGAAGCAGAGCCTGGGACAGGGTTTGCTTTTATATGAGTTATTGAGGGAGAGCTTGCCAGAGAAAACTTTCAGGTGAAGGAGTGAGGGGAGAGGATAGGGAAGGGCAGGTCTTAGGGGTGCTAAAGCATTCTTAAATAACACCAGAGGACTTCCCTGGTGGCGCAGTGGTTAAGAATCCGCCTGCCAATGCAGGGGACACAGGTTCAAGCCCTGGTCGTGGAAGATCTCACATGCCGCGGAGCAACTAAGCCTGTGTGCCACAACTAGTGAGCCTGTGCTCTAGAGCCCGTGCACCACAACTACTGAGCCCGTGCGCCACAACTATTGAAGCCCGCACGCCTAGAGCCCATGTTCCGCAACAAGAGAAGCCACCACAATGAGAAGCCTGCGCACCACAACGAAGAGTAGCCCCCGCTCATCACAACTACAGAAGGCCTGCGCACAGCAACGAAGACCCAACGCAACCAAAAATAAATAAATTTATTAAAAATAAATAACTAAATAAATAACACCAGAGTCCTCCCACCCTGGGGCAAGGCGGCTGGGTTTTCATACCCCTGACTAGTCAGTGGCCTCCCCCGCCCCAGGGTGTGTGACCCCACCAAGTAACTCTGGCAAGGTGACTTAGAGAATGACATGGTGTCTGCAGTTCGTGACAGCCCGGAAATAGGTACAACAGTGGCTAAAGGGGATCTGGTGGGCACAAATACTTCCTTCCAGTTCTGAGAGTCCCTCAAATATGTTTCCAAACAAGAGGCCCCCCAAATCACAAAAGACAGAAGGTGAGAAAAGAATACAAGCATTTTTTTCATTTTCAGAAGAATCCTGGAATCTGCACTTAGAATAAGTCCTCACTGCTCCCCGTGACTTCCCACACACACTGCAAGGTGACCCCTCCCTCAACTCCACCCACTGTCCAAGCAGACACTGACCTCCAGCTACACATCAAACCGACTCCTCCTTAAGGACTATGTCTGTTATCTCTGTCTAGAACGTCCCACCCCAGATTTCTGCCCAGCTGCCTCTTTCTTGTCAACTCAAACATCACCTGCGTAGAGAGGCTTCTCTGACCTGCCCAGGTCATTCCCTGTCACACTCCCTGCGGCACTTCTGCATTTATCTTGGCCGTGTTCACTTGTATGTTATCTTGTAAGAAGGGCCTCCAGAGCCTTGTTCTGACCTCATCACTGTGTCCCCAGAGCCTATGCACACAGAAGACAATAACATCTGATGAACAATATCTGAGTGAATGAGTAGGACATTTGGGCCAGATGCTGAAATGCCAAAAGAGAAGGAGAACTAGGTCAGCTAAACCCTCAGCCCAAGAAGCTGGAGGAAAAACCCCACCCAAGGCCAGGATGGGGAAGGACAGAATACACCAAGAGTTTCTTTGGCTACTTGATTCCCTTCTCCTCTCCCAGCTCCCTCTCTCAACTACCCTTCAACGTAGGACCAGAGTTAGCATCAACCCTGGGGAGATTCTTCACCTTTTAGAAAGGCACAAACGCCTCAAAACGACCAAGGGCATCTGGATTCCAATTCTAGCTCTAGCTCTGAGCCTCTCCTTCCCCGCTGGTACCTGAGTGGGGCACAAGGATCATGCCAGCCTGGCAGGGTTGCTGAGAGCACCAGCCCATGGCACAGTGGCGCCGCAAACGCACATCACTGCACGCTTAAACCAGGGCAGGGTGCATTCCTGCCCCTGGCTGCTTCTGTGGCTCCTCCAGCTCCAGAAGAGTCTCCACCGCAGCTGCACCGGCTCTGGGCACCTGAGATGCCCCACATGTTACCCAGCATTTCCCACATGCCAGGCACTGTGCCAGGCGCTTGCTCATCTGCCCGGTGACACCGAATTATCATCGGTACCCACACCTCTTGGTATCATTATCTCCATTTTACAAGTGAGGAGACTAAGGCTGAGAGATTCAGCCATTGGTGGAAAGACACGGCTAGTGAGTGGGGGACATCGGCTTCGAACACAGTCCATCGGCCACTTTTATCTGGTTTATTTAAGTGGTTTGGCACCATGGGTTCACTGAAGAGAGCAGTCCTGGAAGGAAGGATCATTACCTTCATTGCACACAGAAGGGAACTGCCGGCGCGCGTGTGGCCTGGTGGGCGGTCTCCGCTGCACTCAGGAACCCTTCGTGGGGCGCGCAGACTGGCCGCAGCTTGCGGCGTCCTGGATCAGTGCGTGTGCTCTGGCTGCCCAGCCACCACCAGCTCCGTTTCGCAGATGCAGAGAACGAGCTCCAGGAGATGCAAGGGCTGAGCGTTGAGACCCTGCAAGAGAGCCTGAGAGCAGGGACCGCCTCACCCCACGAGCACACAGGCTGTGGGGAGCTGCCGCTGGGTCCCAGGTTGGCCCCAGGCTCAGCTGGGGCGGCTCACCTGAGGCGGCAGACGCAGGCAGCTGTATCTGGCGGTACGTGCTGTCCCCGCCCTTGCCCTCTGTCCCCTCCCTCCTTCTCCCCGGATGACTGGGCACTAAACCCAGTTTACGTGGAGGACAGTCCCCGGGAAGCTCTGGAGGAACCTGGATTCCCACGTCCTATACTAATCTCACATGCAGTACCAAGAACGAAGGGTTAGTTTCACATTTGAAAATCAAGCATTGTGAATTCCCCATGTTAGCAAACTAAAAAAGAAAAACCTATAATCACCTCAGCAGATGTAGTAGATTTTGTCCCTTTGACAAAATCCAACATCCACTCTCAAGGAAACTCTCGGCAAATTATGAATAGAAGGGAATTTCCTCAACCAGAAAGAGGGCATCTATGAGAAACTTACACGGTGAACGACTGGATGTTCTCCCCCTAAAATTGGGAACAAGATGAGCTAATAAACGAGCTCAGCAAGGTTGCAGGACACAAGATCACCATAAAAAAATCTACCGAATTTCTTGGGCTTTCCTGGTGGCACCGTGGTTAAGAATCCGCCTGCCAATGTAGCGGACGCGGGTTCGAGCCCTGGTCCGGGAAGATCACACATGCCGCGGAGCAAATAAGCCGGTGCGCCACAACTACTGAGTCTGCGCTCTAGGGCCCGCACGTCACAAGTACTGAGTCTGCGCTCTAGAGCCCACGAGCCACGACTACGGAAGCCCGGAAGCCCGCGCACCGCAACAGGAGAAGCCACCGCAATGGAAGCCGGTGCACTGCAATGAAGAGTAGCCCCGGCTCCCCGCAACTAGAGAAAGCCCGCGTGCAGCAACGAAGACCCAACGCAGCCAAAAATAAATAAATAAATAAATGTTCTTTAAAAAAAACAGTTCTGGAAATAGGGATAATGGTTACATAACATTGTAAATGTGCTTAACATCACTGAATTGTACACTTAAAAATGTTTAAAATGGTATGTTATGTATATTTTACCACAGTAAAAAAAAGTAAAAGTAGCTAAAAGAATATTGCATGTAAGTGGACATGTGCATTTGAGGGGAAAGAGGAGGGTTCTCTGCTTTTCTCAGCCTAAGGGATGTCTGGAACAGTCCTCCTCCCATAGGACCGACAGCCTTCCCCTCTCACAGGACAAGTCTCTCATGATCCTTTGCTCCATGGAGCCAGGATCACCAGGGGGTCAGGCTCTCACACCTGCAGCCCACCCCTTCCGCCCCACGATGACTGACCGGCCTCAATCCCTTTGCTCCTGCTGTTCCCTGAGCAGAATGCCCTTCCCCCTTCCCCTGCCAGCCTAATTCGCCCTCCTTCCCACCTCCCCTCCCCCACACCCATACCCTCCCAGACCCTCTCACATGCTGCCCCTGACCCACATAAGGTAGCCAGTCCCCTGATTGCTCCAGCTGCCCCCTCTCCAAGGGGGCTGTCCCTCTGTACTCCCCCCCATGCCCCCTCCCCACCCTCTTCCTTTGACCTGATCACAGTGTCCTGAACATCTATTCACTGTCTCAGCTCTGGCTGGGAGGTCCTCAGAGTCTCAGACTTCTCCTAATTCTCTCTGTCTCCTGACTTTTCAATTCTGGTTTAGGGACAGCATAGCCAATCAACTGCCAGGACTCGGGCTGCGCCAGTCCCTTCTTTACCAATTCAGGAATGTCCCTAGTGGAGAACAATGGAGAAAATAGAAATCTCGGTGAACAGAGCAGCTTTGTTTCTCATTTTTTGGCTCACAGAGGACGGACTGTGAGGACTTGGGCAGGCTGAGCACGGTGCCGAGAAGCCTGGGTTTGGCTTCTCCTTACTGATTTGGGACCTAGTAGAGCAAATCGGTTGCTTCTCTAGGCCTCACTTTACCCACCTGAAAAATGGAGCTTGAGAAACTCCTCTTCAAGCTGGGTTGAGAGGGAGGAGTGGTGGAGGGGAAATGGGGCTGTTTGCAGAGGTCCCCGCTGTGGGGAGCGTCTTGGTCACACAAGGCCCAACTTCCCACAAATGTTTGGCTTCACACTTGTTGAGTTTGGGTTCAAGCCCTGCTCTAACAAGGCTGCTGGCAGGGACACAGGCCCTGGCACACAGGCTCTGTTCTGGCTCATCATCAAACTTGCTCTGTTACACCTTCCAAGAGCAATGAGGCCTGTGTTTTATAACAGCTACTGCAATTGTGATTAAACATGCATCAGTAGTTTCGCATCCATCCCCACCCCCATCCCCACCGGAACATAAGCCCCACTGAATTCCTAGCTTAGTGCCTATCATGAGGCGAATTCAATCACCGTGTTAACTAATTAATGCAGGGAGGCCCGCAGTGGAGGCCTGGTCTGTCTTTTCTAACACCCATATATCGCAGCTAAAGGGGAATCAGACGCAGTCCCCTGTCCCCAAGCCACTTGGAATGGGGAGGTCTGGGGCCAGGGGAGAGTCGCCAGCCTCCACTCTCATCACACACACCAGTCTGACCCAGGACCCTCCCTGGTTCCACCACGACCCCTACTCTTGCCCATGCCACCTGTATGAGAACGTGAAACTTGTTAAATGAGTCAAAGTTAAAGTCTGTTCTACATGCATTTGTGACCCGAGCCTCTCCCGTGTGCCAGGGGTTGGCACACAAGACAAAAAGCTACAAGCCTAGCCTGGAGCAGCTGACACTGGTGGGGAGGCCTGGTCACAGAGCAGGTGGGCGAGAGAGAGGGAGGCACAGAGAGGACGGGAGGCTGGGAAGGGGCGGGCCTTCAAAACCTTCCTAACACATGATGAGAAGCCACTCAAGGTCCCTCACAAGGGGACCCAGCCTGAGTAAGGAGGGTTCCTCAAGAACTTCCGGAAATGTCTGTTACCAGAGTTGGTGGCCCACAGACTGGGAGTCGGGTCCATCTCGCAACAGGGAGCACAGTGGTGGGCAGCCTCGGGTTCTACCAGCAACCCCCCATTCTCCCCCTACCCTCCCCCCCACCTTTCCCACAGTGGGCCTCAAACCCAAACACAGGCGTGTTCCTAGGAAGAGACAAGGAGAAATCCAGCCTTCAGAGGGAGCATGGCCCTTGATTTCAGATTGCTAGCACCCAAAACTGTAGGAGATAAAATGTCAGGTGCACGTAATGTGCCCCAACTTTACCTCACGTGTCCGGCTTTACGTCAGTTGCCAACACCTGTCCTTCCACACCTTTCTCCTTGCTCACACCAACACATGAGCACATATATACATAGGGAGGAGGTATGCTTGTTTGTATGAATAAAATGGAATCGCCAGATCCATATAACTTGCTTTCTCCCCTACTTCACAGTGGGCATAGCTGCAAGTCAGTATTCTAATTTTTTTATCCTGTGGAAACAAACACACAATCAGTTATCCTACTCTATAAACAGGATCAGAGCAGAGAGGCTGAAGGTTGACTATTGTAGATATTTTCATTTGCACCAAAATCTCTTTTTTTCCTTCTTCTCTTCCTTCACCTGCAGCCCTGATGGGAAGCCTTCACCACCTTCTTCATGCTCATGTATCTATACAGAAATACACCGAATACAAGTGTGGGGTTTGGGGTCGTTTGGCTTTATTTGGAGTTTCTTTGCAAAAAGGGGATCATAATAGTACCTGTCTCTATTCCTTACTTTTCTCACTCAATAGTAAATTCTTCAGGAAAATCCCTCCAAATCTTTTTTTTTTTTGCTTTTTTTTTTTTTTGGCTGTGCCACTGTGTCTTTCAGGATCTTAGTTCCCCCACCTGGGCCCCTGGCAGTGAAAACATTGAGCCCTAACCACTGCATCACCAGGGAATTCCCCCTCCAAACCTTTTAATGGCTGCATAATATTCCCTGACTGAGGGATTTTTACTTTGTTTCCAGTTCTGGTGGTGGTGGTGGTGTGGTGTTTGTTTGTTTGACAGTAAACATCCAGGGACATTTATCTTCTTTTTTTTTTTTTTTTTCTTTGCAGCAAAGAGAGGGTTTATTTGCAAGGCAGCCCAGAGAGGATTCAGAACAAACCTCAAGTCCACGAAGGCAAGGGGCTTGGGGGTATTGATGGGATAACAAATATCAAAGCAGGGCAGTTTGAGGCACAGGAGAGTGTGGGGAAAGGTGATTGGGGAAAGGTGATTGGAGAAAGGTGCATGGTTCTGCACAGACCTAAGCTCTGCATGTTCAAGAAGTCACTGAGGGTACATTGCACATGCCAAGCTGGAGGGCGGGTGATCCTAGCCAGTCCTTAACCGACTCAGTTTGATCTAGACGCAGCTGACTCCAAGTTCCTAGAAAACAACTCGGGCAAACATCTTATTGTTTAGGCTACACGCCCCTTGGAGGACCTGCAAATCTTAAAAAAACCCTTGATTAGTGAAGGCAGGTGAAATGGATTTAACCATGGTTTCAGGGTCTTTACAGAGGTAAGTTAAAATGAGGTGGTAAGGGTGAGCCCTAACCCAGTATGACTAATATCCTTCTGAAAAGGAGAAATTGGACACAGAGGCAGATGCAGAGGAAAGACTTTATGAAGAGAAATGGGAAAAAGAAGAACAACTACAAGCCAAGGAGAGAAGCCTGGAACAGATCCAGCCCTTAGAAGATGCCAACCCTGCCAACACCTTGATTTTTTTCTTTTTGCTGTTTTTTAATTTTTATTGGAGTGTAGTTGACTTACAATATTGTGTTAGTTTCAGATGTACAGAGAAGTGAATCAGTTATACATATATATATCCATTATTTTTCAGATTCTTTTCCCATATAGGTCATTACAGAATATTGAGTAGAGTTCCCTGTGCTATACGGTAGGTCCGTATTAGTTATCTATTTTATATATACTAGTGTGTATATGTTAATCCCAATCTCCTAATTTATCACATCCCCCCCACATTTCCCCTTTGGTAACCATAAGTTTGATTCTCTTGCTTTCTTTCTTGATCTTGCTGCTGACTCCCTCATGGTGGCTGGCTTCCTCATGCATTTCTAATTTGGACTGTTCATGTTTGACAGGCATCCTGTGGGCAGCCTGAGCAGGCTGGGTTGAAGGTTTTGCTTTTGCTTCTTCCAGGTGTTCCAAGGAGTACCAGGTAGGAGTAGTTTTTTGGGTTTTTTTTTGTTTTTTGTGTGTGTTTTTTAAATTGTGGTAAAATATACATAACATAGAATTTACTATCTCAGCCATTTTTAAGTATAGAGTTCAGGAGTGCTAAATATTTTCATCTTGTTGTACAGTCAATCTCCAGGACTCTTCATGTTGCAAAACAGAAACTCTATTCATTAAACAACTCCCTATATCCCCCTCCCCTCAGGTCCTGGCAACCATTCTACTTTCTTTCTCTATGAATTTTCCAGCCAGGAGTAGCTTTTATGATCACTTCCTGGCCTAGAGACTCTAGGATCACATGAGCAGTGTAAATTTGATCCCAAATCCAAAAGAGGGCAGAAGTGTGATTATACATTTCTCAGAGGAGGTCTTCCCCTTCTCAAACCAGACCCAGGCCAGGTTAGAAAATCTTCCTTCTCTGCTTCTTCCAGAGGTTGAATTTTTTCTGGCCTAACTGCACTTAAAAGAAGCTTAAACCCTTAAGGGTCCCAGCTGTATGTGGGGGCCTCATTTCTACCTCCCTGCTTCATGTGGGCTCAAAACTTTGGCTCTAGTCCCTGTGGCTATTCAGATCTACTTCCCTGGATATCCAGACCAGGGAAGGGCACTCAGGGAAGGCAAAGCAGTCTCACTCCTTCCCAACTTCCTTTACTGTCTTGCCCAGGGCTATCCTTATTCCCATGCAGCTCAGCTATGCATAAAAAAAATGTGCTGATTGTTTTATATCCTAAGTTTCTGGATGTTTTTGTAGAGTTTCCCCAAAAAACTATCAAATCTTCCATTCTGTTGAAAAGGAACCTCACTTACATTTCTTTTTCTTTGTACTGGTTTTTAGCCATAAACTTCCATGGAATTTTGCCTTATTTTTCCAATGAAATTAGAGCTCTGGTGTTCACCCGGCACAGCCCCCAGTGGACACACAGGAGGTGCTCAGTGAAAACTAGTAGAATGATGGAAAAAGAGCGAGAGCTCCCAGTCACGGCTGGGGACGGCCATGGAGGTGGTGCTGCCTCTGCTTCAGGGATGTTTGCGGCCCATAAAATCTGGGTTGACAATGTAGGCAGTGTCCATGGGAAGCTGGGGCTACCTGAGCTTGAATAAAAGGACTAAAGGAACAATGATGATCGTCATCATCATCATCATAATAGCTAATGTTAATCACTTTATGTCATTTAATCCCTCCCCACCACACACACACATCAATACCAGAATTAGAATTCTAATTCTAGCCCTCATATTTTATTTATTTATTTTTAATTTTTATTTTTTTGGCCGTGCCACGTGGCTTGCAGGATCTTAGTTCCCTGACCCGTCCCCTCAGCAGTGAAAGCACGGAGTCCTAACCACTGGACCACCAGGGAATTCCCTCACCCTCATTTTAAAGATGAGGAAAGCAAAGCTCAGAAAGGTCTACAAGTTGCCAAAATTCACACAGCTAGCAAATGGGACAGCAAGCATTAAATCTAAATATGCCTGACCCCAAAGCCCTTGCTGATAACTCTACATTATCAGCAGTCTGAGGGCAGACTGAAGGCAAAAGGAGACCACATTCCCCCACCCAACAGCTTTATGCAGCTGGAAGAGCCTGACTGTGAGGCCAAGGAAGGCCCAGCATATGGGATGGAGCCCAAAAGAATCTGGAGCTGGAGGGGTAACCTGAGCACCCTGCAACTTCAGAGTCAGGACCCAGAGGTTGCCTCTGTGAATCAGCCTCTGAAGTAGCATATGCACAGAGGACAGGATTATGGAAGGAAGGAATAGCTGAATCAATTCAGAATGATTCAGGAAGCTTCTGGGCCCAATAGGGTACCCTCCCGTCCTTTTCTAGCATTCCCCACTTCTCCCAGCATCCCTCATCTCCCCCAGCATCCTCCACTTTTCCCAGCATCCTCTCCTCATCCCGTGTCCCTTCATCTTTCCCAGAATTCCCTCATTTCTCCCAAATGCTTTTTCCCAGGTCCAATCCAGAAACAGCTATCAACAGATTCTCTCATCAACCAGTAACACCTTATTTCACCAAGTCTAATGCACAATGGATTGCAAAATGCACCAATATTTTACGTGACACTGAGAAAGAGGAGGAAAAATCTATCAGTTAAATTGTGATTTGCCATTGATCCTGATTTCAGAGATGTTAAAATGTGGGGAGTGGGGGAAAGGTGTGAATCAGTGGAATATGGCAACACTAAGAGCCCTACTGCATTTGGTGCCTTGTCTGAGAGTTACAGAATGTTTCCATATACAGTGCCTCGCTATTAATGGCTAGTAAGCAGGCAGTATGCCCAGAACCATCTTAGACTCTCAGGGATTCAGTTTTCTGCCCTTATGGAAATCACAGGCTAGTTGGCAGTCTTGGAGGCAGGCTGAGAGAACATATACAGAATGGTTCAAGGCTAGTCTTTATGGACAATAAATGTAATAAGTGTTTGAAGCAGGGATGGATCAAAGTTGGCCAATGTGATCAAAGTAGGTTTCATGGCAAGGAGAAGGAGACTTAAACTAGAGGATGAAGGCTGGAAAATGGGGACAAGAAAAGACACTGAGGAGGGAGAAGTGGGGAGAAAGTGAACAAAGCATGGAGATGAGGCCCACATGGCAAATGCTCGGGACAGCAGGGAAGGTCCCTTGTCTTGGAGCCGAGAAGCGGCATCAGGGTGTCATGGGAGTCTACTTTGGTCAGGCAGGCCAACACAGGACTACAGAAGGCCTTGAAAGCCAAGCAGCTCTTGAGTGTCAGGCAGCAGGGAGCCAGTACAGGTTGTGAGCAGGGGAATGACCTGGTGAACGCACTCACTCAGGGAACACTGATGTGCAAGATGAGCTGGAGGCCGAAGCTGGAGGCCAGGACAACAACCATTCCTCCAAGCCCTGCAGTGAAGGAAGGTGACCTCTAGAGTCTCCACTGGATGTTCATGTGCCTGGCAGGGCCTGGGGGACAGCTCTTCCAGGCAGTTTGAGCCATGCCTAGATGGAAAGGAGTCCTAGACTCTTTACAGAATTGTCCCTTCAGGGCCGGAGCCACCCGGGCATTTGCCTGGTATATTCCCAGGAGGTACAGCTATGTGAAGAATCATCCTCTACTCAGTAAAACTGGTAACACCTAACAGATGCAGGGGCTCAAGAACACATTGCTTACATTTGTACAGAGTGTAAATCACCATATAAGTAAATCCTTTCTGCCTCTAGGAATTAAAGAGATGTATTTGGTAAGAGACACATATGTCTGATACATGCTCACTGATAAAATACTCCAGTTTTTCTGGATTGGTCCTACCTGGCAATTTGTAACAAGAACCATAAAACTAGCTAAACCCTGTGAGGGGGTAACTCCACTTTAAGAGGTGGACGCCTAGGAAATAATCAGAAATGGCCCAAAGCAGTGCCACTTGGGAAGGTGGGAGCCAGAGAACCACCCAAGAACCTAAGAGAGAGGAAAAGGCTCAGCTCAGCCAGGAGGGTCAACATCAGGCACCACCTGAGCTGCCTGAGTGAGGCCTTAACAAACGTGTCAAGTTGGGGAGAAGGACCCCAGCTGTGTGTGCTGCCACCCTGGGTGCTGGGACCCTCTGGAGGCAATGCAGTGTTATTTGGCTTCAGAGCTCCCGTTTCCTCATCTATAAAATGGGAACGAAATTTGCAGTTATTGGCCCTCCGCCTGGTCAGTGGTGAACTATTATTACTACATGTATGACACATACAGATAAGAACAGCTCCACCCTCACTGCAAATGGACACAAATAATTTTAGCTGGGCTGGGGGATGGGTAGAGGGTGGCATATATGTGGCTGCAGGGCGTCCCTTGGCTCCAGTGTCTAAGGCAGACATGGGAAATGGGATGCCAGAGAGCCCAGTGCATGTCTAAGAGTGTCACCTCCAGCCTGGGAGGGAGACCCAGGTGGGAAAGCCAACTTGGCCCACATCTGCCACTCAGACACCTTGATCCCAGCAGCTGACTGCCTCTCCCCGGCTCTTCATCATAACCTCTCATGACCACAGTTCCCTCTGCACCTCTGGGGACACCCTGATCACTCCCCTGGCAGGGTTACTCACAGTATAGATAAATCCCTTTCCTCCTGAGGTCATCCAAACAAGGTTAGACTCGACCCCAGAAGAATGTGTCTAAGAAGAAACCGAGAGGAAACAAAACTAAGGAATTAAAATGCAGCCATCTGGGAATAGGAGGGCTTCCAAGTCATTAATCTGATATGAATCTGGCTCCAGACTGGGCTGGCAGCCTCCTTTAGCTGCCTCCTCACCTCCTCCTCATCTCTACCCATTTGCCTTAGCAAGAAGCCCTCCTTTCAAGAACCTGCTTCTTCTGGCCTTGAGCAGCCTTACCCATAGCTCTTGGCAGGACCAGCCTCTCTGCTTGAGCTCTTGGAGAATTTGGTTGGCCCCAGAGAATCCTCCTTCAATCCTGAGCCCTTCCCACAGGGATAATACCTGCTGGGCAGAGTTTTTGTGAGGAGTGGAGATCTAGTTGGTGATGCCAACTGCAACAAATGTAAGCTCCATGAGCGTAGGACTTCCTTTTGTTCTCTGCCCCATCTCCTGTGCCTGGCCCATCGTAAATGCTCATGGATGTTTGTCAAATGAATAATAAATATAAATATGAGCTTGAGTATGTATTTCAATCTCTAGAAGGACCCACAGAACCTAGTAGCAGTGATTGTATTTGGACAGATGAAAACAGAGTTCTAAGGAATGGGATACGGAGAGGAAGCTACTTTTCACTGTAAACCAATCTTATCTTTTGATTTTTTCTGATTTTTCCCAGCTGCGCGGTGTGTCACGTGGGATCTTAGTTCCCCGACCAGGGATCAAATCCATGCCCCCTGCAGTGGAAGCATGGAATCTTAACCACTGGACCTCCAGAGAAGTCCCTGATTTTTTTTTTTACTGTGCACATATATTATCTACTTGAAATTAAAAACACACCACCAGACTTCCCTGGTGGTGCAGTGGTTGAGAATCTGCCTGCCAATGCAGGGGACACGGGTTCGTGCCCTGGTCAGGGCCGCAGAGCAACTAAGCCCGTGCGCCACAACTACTGAGCCTGCGCTCTAGAGCCTGCAAGCCACAACTACTGAGCCTGTGTGCTGCAACTACTGAAGTCCGTGCACCTAGAGCCTGTGCTCCACAACAAGAGAAGCCGCTGCAATAAGAATCCCACGCACCGCAATGAAGAGTAGCCCCCGCTCACCACAACTAGAGAAAGCCTGCGTGCAGCAACAAAGACCCAACACAGCCAAAAGATTAAATAAAATAAATAAATAAAAACACAACACCACTTACATTAGCACCCCCAAAATGAAATACTTTGATATAAACCTAACAAAATATTTTGAAGATCTACATGATCAAAACTATAAAGCTGTGATGAAAGAAATCAAGGAAGACATAAATAAATCGAGATATTCCATGTTCATGGATAGGAAGACTCAATATTGTTAAGATGTTTGTCCTCCCTAACTTGAGCTATAGATTCAATGTCATCTCAATCAAAATCCCAGCAAGTTATTTTGTGGATATCTACAAACTGATTCTAAAGTTTATATGGAGAGGTAAAAGACCCAGAATGGCCAACACAATATTGAAGAACAAATTTGGAGGACACATACGACCTGACTTCAAGACTTATATAAAGCTACAGTAAACAAGACAGTGTGGTACTGGCAAAAGAATAGACAAATAGACCCATGGAACAGAATAGAGAGCCCAGAAGTAGACCCACATAAATATAAGTAACTAATCTCTGACAAAGGAGCAAAGACAATTCAATGGAGAAAGGATAGTCCTTTCAACAAATGGTACTGGAACGAGTGGACACCCACATACCAAAAAAAAAAAAAAAAAAAAAAAAGAATCTAGGCACAGACCTTATACCTTTTACAAAAATTAATTCAAAATGGATCTTAGACCTAAATGTAAAATGCAAAAGCATAAAACTTCTAGAATATAACATAGGAGAAAATCCAGGTAACCTTGGGTTTGGTAATGAGTTATTATGTACATTAAAAGCACGATCCATAAAAGGAAACATTGATAAGTTAGACTTTATTAAAATTTAAAACTTTTGCTCTGCAAAAGACACAGCTAAGAAGATGAAAATATTTATGAAAGACCTGATAAAGGACTTGTATCCAAAATATACAAAAAACTCTTCAAACTCAACAAGAAAAAACAAAAGAACCCAATTAAAAAGTGGGCAAGAAATCTGAACAGACACCTCACCAAAAAGATATACGGATGGCAAATAAGCATATGAAAGATGCTCAACAACATATGTCACTAGGGAATTACATTTAAAACAACAATGAGATAGCACTATACACCTATTACTTTGTGGCTAAAATCCAAGAAACTTACACTACTAAATGCTGACAAGAAGTAGAGCAACAGGAACGCTCATTGATTGTTGGTGGAAATGCAAAATGGTACAGCCACTTTGGAAGACAGTTTGGTGGTTTCTTACAAGCTAAACATAGCCTTACCATATGTTATGTCCACATAAAAACCTGCACACATACGTTTATAGCAGCTTTATTAATAATCACCAAAAGCTGGAAGCAACCAAAATATCCCCTAATAAGTGAATAAACTATAGTACATCCATACAATGGGACATTATTAGGCACTGCAAAGAAATGAGCTATCGAGCCACAAAAAGATATGAAGGAAGTGGAAATGCATATTTCTAAGTATAAGAAACCAACCTGGAAAGGCTACATACTGTGTGATTCCAACTGTATGATATTTTGGAAAAGGCTAAACTACAGAGATGGCAGAAAGATTGGTGGTTGTCAGAGGATGCAGGGAGGGAGGGAGGAATAGGTATAACACAGAGGATTTGTAGGGCAGTGAAACTATTCTGACATTGTCACAATTTCATTATACATTTGTCAAAATCCATAAATGTACAACACCAAGAGTGAACCCTAATGTAGACTATGAACTTTAATAATGTTTTAATATACTAATAATCATGTATTAATATTTATTCATCAATTGTAACAAACTTACCACACTAATAACACATGTTAATAACAAGGGGCACTGTGTGACTGGGGTAGGGTGGCCATATGGACCTCTTTATACTTTCTCCTCAATCTTTCTGTAAATCTATTGATAAACTGTCCTAAAAAAACTCCCACTAATTATTTTTTAAAAGCTTAAAAATTATAAAATAAAAATTATGTAGTCAATGTTATGGGCTTTGCCAGCAGACAGCCCAGGGTTTAAGTCCCAGATTTTGAACCAGCCTCAGCTTCCTCCTCTGGGGTTAACAGTCACGCCTTATAGGCTTCCAGGTTCCAGAACTCCATTGCTGCAGCCTGACAGTCAAAAATTATGTTGCCTATGTGATTTCCACGGACAGGGAGAAGAGTGGTCTTCTCTTGGCTGGGAGGGGAACCAGGGCAAGTAGGACCAGGAGGCACCCTCTGCAGAGATGTCATCCAAGAAAGGTTTCCCAGCTGCAGGAAGACACTGGAAAGCACCTGGCCCCAGCCCAGCCTCTGCTGGGCCAGCTGGTCTGCTGGCCTCTGTGCAGAGCTGCTTCACTGGGGCCTGGGACAGACCCTCCAAAGAGACAAGCAGGAGGGCTACATAGCCTGAGACCCAGTGCAGTGGAGGTGGGAAGGGGCCTGCAGAGCAAGGCGGGCCACCCTGCTCTGGTGTACCCCTTCCACTATGGGACCGTGGGAAGCCCCTAATCACCTTCTTCATCCACAAAATAGCACTACCCAGGCCCACTCCCAGGGTGGCAGTGAGGGTACCAGGAGGGAGGAGGAGAGCAATCTTAGATGTACGACTTCTCCACTAAGCAGCAAGTGGCATTAATATTACTGCTATCGGATCAGCTACCAATGCAAAGCCTCCAAGGCAGCAATGGGGAGAAAGAAAGATCTGAGCTTCTGAACATGTGACTTAACCTCTCCAAGTCTCAGTTGCCTCATCTGTAATATGGGAAAATTGCAGTTCTTCACCTCCTGGGCTCTGTGTGAATTTGGTGAGATAGTGCCCGTGTAGAGCTTAGCACCCTACCTGGCACGGAGATGTCTTTAAATGGTAGCTCCCTGCATCTTCATAAGGTGTGAATGGCATCCCCACTAACTGGGTCATTCTGGCTCAATCGCCGTCCCTGCCAGGGCTTCCTCTGTAATTCGAAAGACAGAGGAGGCCACCGTATTGCCACCATTAAGGACAGCATTTATTGACTTGCGGGTGCTAGCCTGGGAACTTGGACAAATTGAATCATGTGGACAAGGTCTTGGCACCCAGAGAGCTGGGCTGGAAAAAACTCAGTTGCAAAAAAGGCAGAATGAACTCAACAGCTATGGGAAAGACTTGGAGCCCTGAAGAGAGTTGTCAAGGAGGGTCCTGTTAAACAGAAGGGGGACATTGAGTGACAAGGAGCCTGGCTCCCAATAAGGCCAGCGTTGTCTGCAGTGTTATCCTTGAACCCTGAAGACCCAAGCAGGTGGGGTCTGGCACCGCAGAGAAACCCGTCAGAGTGAGGGGGGCACCGAGGACTCACAGGGGGAGGTGGCAGCTGCTAAATCCCTACCTGTGAAAGTGTCAGGACCCAGGAACTATCAGCCAGGGGCAGGGTGGCAGGGAGTAGGCAGCTTGCGGAGGCAGATTTGGAGACTTCCACCCAACAGAGAGGGCTAGCACCAGACCACCTGGTTTCAAATTCCAGCTCACTGCCTACTGGCTGACCTTGGGCAGGAGATTTAACCCCTGGGCCTCAGTTCCCAGGAGTAAAATGGGGATGACTGTAGCACCCACCATACAGGGTTGTGGTGAGGATCTGAGATCAAGCCGGTTTAGCATTTAACAGTGTGTACCCAGAATAAATGGCAGCAACTATTATTACTGTTGTTTAGGGGAAGGCTGGCAGCAAGCCTTCTCACCTGCCTGCCCCCTCCCTCTTACTTGGGTCCCACCTTTACACAGGCCTGTTACATATAACTTTGCCGACTGGATCACATTAGAGAGGCGCAGAGCCTAGGAAACCCTCTGACTCCACCCCTACTCCATGCAGGAGTCTCCTCTACATCTTGCCCAGCCTCTCCTCACATGCCTCCTCTAATGGGGAGCTCACCATTCCATGAGGCAGCCTGTTCCACATTTGGCCAGCTCTGGTCACAAGTCCTCTAGGCGGAGCTAAAATCTCCTCCCTGCAAACTGCCCCTTAGTGGAAGTGATTTTTTGCCAGGGACTTTCCGATGTCTGGAATCTACCCATCCCACAAATGCTGGGAACCCTCTGAGCAGGGCCTGTCATTCCTCCAGGAAGTCTCCCCTGATGAGAGACTTCAACCCCATCCTGAGCATCTCATACAGAATGGCGCAACTGCTCCCCACAGGGATACACAAATCTCCTCCAATGCCTGGGTCCATGAGGCAAAAAAGTCTTGGATGTTCCCAGATCTGACATTAATAATAATTCACATTCACTTGTCTCACTCAACTCTTACAAAACCCCTGTGAGGCATATACTACTTTCTCCCCCAAGTTTTAAAATTGTACTGATATACATATAACATAAAATCTTAACCATTTCTAAGTGTACATGTCAGTGGTATTAAGTACATTTACATTGTTGCAACCATCACCACCATCTATCTCCAGAAATATTTTCATCTTGCGAAATTGAAACTCTAAATCCATTGAACAATAACTACCCCCGGCTCCCAGCAACCACCATTCTACTTTCCATTTCTACAATCTGACTACTCTTAGGTACCATACATAAGTGGGATCATACAGAATTTGTCTTTCTGTGTCTGGCTTATTTTGCCTAGCATAACGTCCTCAAGATTCATCCGTCATAGCATGCATCGGAATTTCCTTCCTAAGTCTGAATAATATTCCAGAGTGTGTGTGTGTGTGTGTGTGTGTGTGTGTGTATACATACACATATACATATTGTTTATCCATTCATCTGTCACTGGACACTTTAGTTGCTTCTACCCTTCTGCCTATTGCAAATAATGCTGCTACAAACATGGGTGTACTAATATCTCTTTGAGACCCCACTTTTAATTCTTTTGGGTGTACATCCAGAAGTGGGACTGCTGGGTCATATGGTAGTTCTAGTTTTAATTTTTTTAGGAATTGCCAAACTGTTTTCCACAGTATCATGGAAATGGATTGTACCATTTTACAATCCCACCAACAGTGCACAAGAGTTCCAATTTCTCAATATCCCAGCCAATGCTTGTTATTTTGTTTTCTTTCTACATAACAGCCATCCTAATAGGTATGAGAGGGTACAGGGAGAGCCTATGCTTACTCCTATTTTACAGCTGAGGAAAGTGAGACTGGAGAGGTGCCCTGACTTGCCCAAGGTCTCACAGGCAGCATGTGGCAGAGCTTGGATTCAAGTTCAGGCTGTCTAAGCCTGTCCAGTGCTCTCAACAGCTCCCATCCCTGCAAATCCCTGCAGTCCAACTGATCAGTGACCACTCTGGAGCCTCCAACATCCTCTGAGCTCCATCCAGGGAGCCCTGGCCAGGGAGGAGGTGTTGACCTTGGACATACCCCAACCCTGCCCCAGAGTGCTAAACTAACCCCAGCCCCTGGATCGTTTCAGCAAAGGCCTTACCCTGCATGGCCTGCAGAGATGACAGCCTGGAGGCATCCTCTAGTTGGTCCCCTGCTCTCAGGGCAGGAGAGGGGAAGGGGCCGGGGGCTCGCTCCACAGCTGCCTGACGGGCTGGTAGCTGCTTGGATTATCTTGCACGAAAGCAGGGACAGCCCTGGCAGCGCAGGGCAGCCCACAGACTCTTGAATCCGGTGAGACCGGGGCTCTGCAGAGGCTGGAGCGCAGGGTAGGGCCTCTCGGGAGATGAGGCAGGGCACACGAGGTGACAGCAACCTATGCAGGGTCGGGCGTGTCCTCTGCACTGCCTCATCACGCCTGAGTGACTGTGGGAAGCTAGCAGTTCTCCCTGCACCTCAGTTTCTTCATCTGTAAACCGGGGGAGACTAAGTCAAACCTACCAGGGAGCTGTGGACATTAAATGAGCACCAGACACACACTGCCTGGCTGAAGAGTGGGCACCGACAGTGCTGGCCACCACTGCCTCCTCCCAGGCCCATGTGATCCTCCACCTACCCCACACTTGTCCCACCTCTATCCCACACTGCTCTGCCCCTCACCATTGGTGGGCTGGCAGAGCCTTGAGATTAAGTGTCCAGTCCCCCAGGTGACTGTGAGGACTAATACATTTGAATGTGTTAGTTCTGGCCTGATTCCTAGAAAGACAAATAAACACCATAACAGTAATTCCTTCAGGTAAACAAAGACATGGTGACAACGATGTTTGTGAATGCATTATTTCTAACAGTGATAACTTGGTAGCACCTGAACTTCTTCCATAGGAACTAGCTGAATTACCATCCGACCATGCAATGGGATAATACGTGGCCACTATAAACAATGATGGAGGGCTTCCCCAGTGGCGCAGTGGTTGAGAATCCGCCTGCCAATGCAGGGGACACGGGTTCGATCCCTGGCCCGGGAAGATCCCACATGCCGCGGAGCAGCTAAGCTCGTGTGCCATAACTACTGAGCCTGTGCTCTAGAGCCCGTGAGCCACAACTACTGAGCCCGCCTGCCGCAACTACTGAAGCCCACGCGCCTAGACCCCGTGCTCCACAATGAGGGAAGCCACTGCAATAAGCAGCCCACGCACTGCAATGAAGAGTGGCCCCCGCTCGCCGCAACTAGAGAAAGCCCGCATGCAGCAACGAAGACCCAACACAGCCATAAATAAATAAATAAATAAATAAATAAAATTAAAAAGAAAAGAATCTGCCTGCCAATGCAGGAGACATGGGTTCGAGCTCTGGTCCAGGAAGATCCCAAATGCCGCGGAGCAACTAAGCCCATGCGCCACAACTACTGAGCCTGCACTCTAGAGCCTGCAAGCCACAACTACTGCGCCCACGTGCCACAACTACTGAAGCCCATGCACCTCGAGCCCATGCTCCACAACAAAGAGAAGCCACCGCAATGGGAAGCCCGCACACCCCAATGAAGAGTAGCCCCCACTTGCCACAACTAGAGAAAGCCCACGTGCAGCAACAAAGACCCAACACAGCCAAAAAAATAAAATAAATTAAAAAATAGTAAAAAAAAAAAAAAAAAAAGTATAGTATGATCCCATAGGACATAGAGCTGTGTGCGTGTATACTTACAGACCCCTGCTCCTCCAAGTATGGTTTCCTGATCAATAGCAGTAGAATCACTTAAGAGCTTGTGGAGCCTTGGGCCCACCCCAGGCCTTTGTAATGAGAATTTAACAAAATCCTCAGGTGATTCATGTGCAGGTTACAGTTTGAGGAGTGATGAAGTAAGGCACTGTCTGGAGAGTTGCCCAGTAAAATATTATTAGGGAGTGGTTCCCTTTGGGGAGTGGGATTGAGATTTTCTCTTCTTCTTGTGCTTTTCTGAATTGTTGGTATTTTTTATAATAAGCACATATCATAAAAACAATAAAGCTATTAAATGCTTACACAGGCTTAAGATCCAAAACTATAAAACTCCTACAAGAAAACAAACATAAAAAGCTTCATGACATTGGATTTGCAATGACTGCATAGATATGATATCAAAAGCACAGGCAACAAAAGCAAAAATAGACAAATGGCACTACATCAAAACTGAAAACTTTTGTGCATTAAAGGACACAGCAACACAGTGAAAAGGCAACCTATGGAATGGAAGAAAGTATTTGCAAATATGATATGGAGTTAATATCCAGAATATATAATGAACTCCTACAACTCACAACAAAAAAATCAAATAAGCTGATTAAAAAATGGCAAAGGACTTGAGTAGATATTTTTTCAAAGACATACAAATGGTCAACAGCTAAATGAAAAGATGCTCACCATCACTAATCTCCAGAAAAACACAAATAAAAACCACAGTGAGATATCACCTCACACCCATTAAGATGACCACTACCAAAAACCCAGATAATAAAAAGTGTTGGCGATGATATGGAGACACTGGAACACTTGTGCACTTGTGGTAGGATTGTAAAATGCTGCAAGTGCCATGAAAAATAGTATGGAGGTTCCTAAAAGTTAAAAACAGAATTACCATACGATCCAGCAATTCCATTTCCAGGTATATACCTCAAAGAATTGAAAGCAGGGTCTTAAAGAGATATTTGTATACCCATGTTCATAGCAGCACTAGTCACAACAGCTAAAACATGGAACAACCCTAGTGTCCATTGACAGATAAATGGATAAACAAAACGTGGTATATATACAAGGGAATATTATTCAGCCTTAAAAAGGAAATTCTGATGCATGCTACAACACAGGTAAGCCTTGAGGACATTATGCTAAGCGAAATAAGCCAGATACAGAAAGACAAATACTCTATGATTCCATTTATGTGAGGTACCTAAGACTAGTCAAATTCATAGAAACAGAAAGTAGAACGGTGGTTGCCAGGGACTGCCTGGAGGGAGAAAGGGGGAGTTTTTTTTTAATGGGCAGAGTTTCAGTTTTACAGTATGAAAAAGTTGTGGAGATCTGTTTTGTAACCATGTAAATGTACTTTAATACCTTTGAACTATACACTAAAAAATGATTAAGATGGTTTAAAAGTGCATATGAAGAGATGTTAATGATTTGAGAAAGTAGGAAGACAAAGAAGCAGGGAAGTTCTAGCTCTTGGGAAAGAGGGAAAGGCAGATGTGGCAGCTGGGAAGGGAAGATTGAGGAGACCTGTGGGTGACAGATAAAGTCAGAAGTGGGAGCTTGGATGTGGTAAGAGTCCTGGGCCAGAATGTGGACATTCTCATGCTACGACAGATAACAGGCACCCAGAAAGCTTGAAGAGCAGGGCCTGACCTTTCTGAATAGCTGCCCACGTGGCAAGTCCACATCTCTTTGGCCTTTCAAATTCTTCACCTTGACCTCAACGTTGCTAACTGTAGCCACATCCCCACTCATCCACCTCTTTGTCACCTGAGATCGACCCAAGGGGAAAGTTCTGGCTGGTTCTCCAGGCGTTGGCTATTGACCCCTTCCTGGCTGAGATGCACAGACAGAACACTCCCAGCAGCCCCTGGGAAGTTTGGGAGGTACGTTCCCAGGATGTCCACAGCCCTGTTCCAGGGCACACCATCCCCCAGCTGTGGAACAGGGCCCTCAGGCAAGCGTGCAGGAGAGTCGGAGCCCAGAAGCCCCCTGGGATTGTCACAGGGCTAGAGGCCACAGTTCTCGGACTTCCATGGAGCCTCTCAGGTTCAAGGGGTCAGTCCAATTCAGACAAGATGCCTCTTCCTCCCAAGGCCAAGGCTGGGTCATGGACAGCCACCATGGACAGTGTTGCAGGGGTGGGGGGATAGGATGAATGCAGTCTCCAGAGACATTTTGCAGACCTCCAAAAGGCAAGAGCTGTAAGAAACCTGACTGCCCTGAACTCTCAGCTGAGGCAGGAGAGGAGACCCTGGGTCTGATCATAGAAGATCTGGGACCAGAACCCCAGAACCCTGGGCCCCAACTTGCAGGCCAGGCTTCCCCAGGCCAAGTCTGTCTTGAGAATCCCACTCTCTGCAATGATTTATCTTGGGTACCATCAAAGCCCCTGAAATGGGGTGGAAGGCTGGGGGCATTCCAGGCCTCGAACATCATCCTCTACCCCCAAAGCTGCCAGAACAGGCATCCCCAAAGCCACTTAAATCCCTATATACTTGAGACGAAGTCCAAATTCTCACCTGACTTTCAGGGTTCTTCAGAATTTGGTCCCCACCACTTCCTCTAATCTCCCTTTGCAGCCCTCCTGAACTTCCCACCCTTTCCCAAATGCCATTGGGCTTTAGCACTTGCTACTCTCGCTTCCTCCCCATCTCTGCCTAACAGATTGTTCTTCCTTCTTAAGGAGGGGGCTGTCCTGAAGTGCCCAGGCAGCTGCAGTCAGTCTCCTCTGTCCCTTGGGATGGGCTGTACACCTGTACCAAGAGCAGGGAGCCTGTGTTATATATTGGGTTGGCAAAGTTCGTATGGAAAAACCCGAACAAACTTTTTGGCCAACCCAATATCTCTCCCTAGCTTCCAGCACCATGACCAGCCAGCCCGATAAATGTTTATTGACTGAGGCAATGAACATGAGTTTTCTGCCTGTCTTTTGTGGCTAATTCTAGTACTTTCTCAAAGGCTCTGGAACATGGCCTTGACCTTCCACAGTAATGGGCCCGTAAGTGCCAGCTGCTTTACCTATATTATCTCATGTAATTCTATGGCACAGGTATTAACATTCCCATTTTACTGCTGGGAATTTGTGCAGCCAGGTTAGAACCCAGCCTATGCGTACTCCATTGTGCCTCCATGTGGCCTCCCAGCAAACTACCAGAGTGGGGAACAAAAGGTGTGTCCACAGACTTCCAAGGAATTCTCCACTCTGTCCAGTGATCCCTTAAACCTGCCCTTTGAGGAAGGTGGCTAGGAGATGGGACGGGTGGCATCCAGATCTGATGGCAGGTGGCTGAGTCTGGGGGACCTTTGGAAAGAGGCTGATCTAAACTGCAAGTTCCCTGATGCCCAGTTCTCCAGCCTTAGCACAGACAGGGGTCCAAGTTAAAAAAAAAAAAAAAAAAGAAACAAATAACCTCTAACAGGTGGCTGAATTAGAAGAGGGGAAGGGGTCAAAAAAGGCACTTGAGATGACTCTCAACTCTACCCAGCTTCTAAAATTGCCCAGAGAAAGCCCCAGGTTCGAAAGTGTCTTCCAGGGGTGCTTATTAAGCACCAATGTTGTTTTACAAATACTATCTCTGCCTTTCCTGTACCCCTAAGGAGTTTTATAATCTGTATTTTACATGTGAACTAATTGAAGTCATTAGGTGAGAGTTCAAGGTCAGGCAGCTACGCATACAAACCCAGGCTAGCCTGCCTTCAAAGGCCAAGTCTCAACCACTGCGCTAGACTGCCTCCATCCCACTTCCTGAAAAATCCAGAGAATACAAGTTACCCACCCACTCCCTCATGCCATCATGGTCCTGAAAAGTATTATGAGTGAGCTCATAATACCATGTGTAACATGAGCTGAGCTACATAAATGTTCTTGGGTTTACCTCAAGTATTTATTCTGGATGGAGAATAAAATCCAAGGAGAGATTAAAAAAAGAAATCTAAAAGACAAAGTTATTTCCACAGAGTTGTCCGTAAAAGTCAAATTATTAATTGCAAAACACCTGGAAGCAATCTAATTTCACAATTTAGGGACAAAGGCTGCATATCCTGGAATGGGCTTGTTAACGTGGCAGATACCACATGGACTTTAAAAATCACAGTTAGTTGGTTTATGTGCATTTATTAGGATAAATGCAAAGTGTAAAAGCAGAACACTTCATTTTAATTTCAGAATACCAACTGAATGAGGAAGGCTCATGTATGCCATTCTATTTTTTTCTTTCCATTAAAGAATTTTAAATAAATTTTTGATAGGTAATTCATGTACATAATTCATGCACATAGTACATTAAGGTCTAAGGAACTAAAGCAATATCCAGTGGAAGAGCCCCCAGTAACCCATGACAGCCATTTAAGAAAGTGGGTTTGTTGAATTACAAAACTCAGAAGGGAACGCAGAGAGAAGCAACTTGCTTTATGGTTATTTGGATTTTTTTTCCTACAAGGCTGATGAAAGCAAAGGTTTAAAAAAGAAACCCAGAGCAGAGAATTCACACCACTTTTCTGACACATATTTAAGAGCTTCTTACTGGGACTGTGTTTTTCAAGTCTAGCTCAAATCCCTCTTGCTGTGATCTGTGAAGGAAGGAAGCAGCTAAGTTGGGGTGGTCAAGTCAGGCAAAGAAAACCATGTGAGAGAAAATCGACCCCTTTCTTACCTGTTCACATACCAGGATGCAGTTTTCTAGGGCTTGGAACAGGTACCTAGGAGCTGGGGGCAGTGGGTGCCAGGTGGGAAAAGCTGTGGCTTCCCCCAGCCCACAATCCAGGCTTCCCGACTGATGGGAAGGGCGGGGAAAGCAGGCCACCGCAACTGACTCAGAAACTGGAGCCAGCAAGGGCGGGGCAGGGCCACGTGGCCCCAGCCTGCCTTGGAGAATGGAGTAGGAGGGGGCCACAAACCCAGACGATCAGACCGGAACTCTTCTGACCAAGTGCGCCTGGCAAGTTAACGGTGGCAAGTTAATGGTGGGAGTCCGCAGAACCAAGTCTTGGCTCCCAGGCAGGCTAGGTCGTTTTAAGGAGCTACCCCAGCTCCTCTCCAGAACACGTTTACTCTAACAAAAACCCTTCTACAAAACTTAATAAAACTGGGTGATGTGGTAGTGACTGGGGTACATGTGTACATAGGGGGACAAACATTAGATGGAGAAAAGGCCTTTGATAAATATCATCAGTGTTGAGGACCAGTCAATTACCCAGTCTACAGATGGAGACATGAGCCCAGAGAGATGAAGTATCTAACCCAAGATCACACAGCCAGAGGGCTTCCCTCCTTACATGACTTGGCCTGTTCTGGTGTAATATGTGATCTGGCACAGCACTTGTGGGAGTTCCTGATGACATGAAAGAGAGATCCTTTGCTCAACCCGATCTCCAAGGACAAGGGACACTCTCACTTTGCCTGCGTCAGAGAGCTGAGAATGGTTCTGCTAGCACAGTTCTGTGGGAACTTAAGGGGGAGCTCCATCTCTAACAAGCTCCCTGATGTACTTAGACTATATTTGGAATATTTAGGGGTGGGCCAATTCCCCAAGGGACCCTTTTTTTTTTTTTTCAGCTGCACTGCATGGCTTGCAGGATCTTAGTTCCCTGACCAGGGACTGAACCCGGGCCACGACAGTGAAAGCGCCGAGTCCTAACCAGTGGACAGCCAGGCAATTCCCTCAAGGAATCCTTTAGTTCCCCCACCAGCAGACAAATAGAGAGCAAGGGACAGGGGAAGGGGCTGTGCTCAAAGCATCAAACTACCCAAGATAGTTTGCATGTTTCCCTGAAAGTAAGCACAGAATCCTTTACTAAGGAGTCCCTTATTAACATCTAGGATTCCACAGCACCTGGTTTGGGAAATGCTGGCCTAGAAGATGTTAGCATATCTTATTCTGAATGTCAATGCCTGGCAAAAGTAGTTGTTCAAGAAGTTTCCCGAGAAATGGTTTCTCAGTTGGACTGACAAAACCAGATTCCTGGTTTGGCCAGCAGGACAATAATGCCCACACTGGAATGTACTATGGCTAATTTCCCACCCCTGTGCCCAAGGCCGTGACTACACCGGCCACACCGTCAGCAAGGCCTTGCTGTATTTCTACCAAGCTGATTCATAGTAGTCAAGCAGCCCATGGGAGGGCAAGTGGGGTGGAGGTGATACGGGTACAGCCACAGCATATCACTGGGGTCTCACAGAAGTCTGAACAAACTCCACTGTGCCCTCTCCGGGACCTCTTGGCTTAGAATGATGCCCCTTTCTTTCAAAGCATCGCATACAGGGCTGCAATTCGAGATGGAAGTGGCTCCAGTTCTCCCAGCGCTTTTGGATCCAAGTTCTGTGGCCACACCTCCTCAGACACCCTGGAAGCTCAGTGGAAAGCACTTTGCTGTTACTACATCCCCTAGTAACAAGAGGTTGGTCTTATTCTCCCATTTTACAGAAAGGAAGCTGAGACCAAGCTTAGAGACTGGTGAACACAGGTCATGTGACTTCATATCCAGTGTTCTATGGACTTCACTCCTACTTGGCATTTGGCAGATGGGATCTTGTTTCTGATTGCTTTATGTGAAGTCGCCTTTCTCCAGTTGCAGCATCAGCTCCTTAAAGGCAAGAGATTCCTCAGTGTGCCCTGTTAACAGCACTAGACCCCCTAATGACTCACAGTAAATGCTAATACTTTTCACCATCACATGTCACACTAGCTTATACACATTTACTCATGACCCCAAATTATTAACTTGTAAAAACTCTCCTCAAATGGCCTAATCAAAAGCAACTCTCATTCCCTGAGATTTTGCTTGCAGTTAGAAAAGGGTAAATTCTGCCGGGTGGGCCTGTGGGATAAAAATCTGAGGACCAGACTCTAATAGACAGAGGCGGGGAACTGGGGTGGGTTTGCCTCTGGGATTACAGCCAAGCCTGACTGGGTGCTGACAGAGCTGCTGGAGTTAGAGGGTGAGCTGGGGCTGACAGGGGCCTTTAGCTACATCCAGTTGAGTCTCCCATCCTTGTGTCTCCTATAAACTTGGTGTTTTCTTTTGCTTCATTTTAAACAAGAGGCAATGTTCCCTCATTCTCCTGGAAACCACCTAGTGATTTCCATGTCTGATTATTATTACCAGATTGTGAAATATACAGATGCCCAGACACCCCCAGCAGAGTAATCTGGAGAACAGAAAAGCCACTGCAACAGATTTCCTAGCTTCCTGACCAAAAATCTTTGGCTGTCTACTCTCCACCTCCTCATTTTTCATACTTGGGACCTTCTGACTTTTCCCAGAAATCCCAAGGCTGTGCCTGTTTTATCTGAGAAAACTAGAGACATGGGCCTTAGGATCCTGTGAAATTTGTCACCAGGCTCTCTGGCAGACTCAACGTCACCACCAGACTCAGAGGGACAGAAACAGCATGCCAAGTTACAAAAACTCCTGGGTGTAGAGCAGATATTCAAGGAGGTAACACACAGTAGGTGCTCAGTAAATATTGGTGGAATAAATGAATGTAGCACCATCTTCTAGTGTATTAGGCATATCTCTTGATGTTGACTTTCAAAGCTTCTATAGAAAAGCTCTTGGTGATGCTAATGCAGAGTGGTGAAGGGGATTCTCTTGAGTGCTGTGTAGTCTGTATCTACTGATTTCAGTTCACTCAAACTTCATACAAGGCCCACACAGTGGGTTATCAGATCCCCAAATATAAATCAGCCACTGACCACAGAGGTGTTTCTTCCCTACCCATACACCCCAGACATCGTCACCCATGTACCCCAGTCATCTGTATCCCTACATTGTTATTTTTTTGGACAAGGTTTGACTTCAGCACCAGAGATCTGGATACAGCCCTTGAATATATTTTAAGGGTGCAATAAACTTAAAATATTCACATACAATATTCCATATTCAAATGAGCAAGTGGATGATTCACACAAACACATGGCATTTCTATTTTGAATAGAAACAGAATTTAGGAATTAAAAAAAAAAAAAACTGAAAGCCAGGTTGATTCATTTGAACAATTCTCCCAACATTTCTGGCTTCCCACTAATAACCTCAAGAGAGGCTGCAGTCATGGGAGCAGCATGGATTCTGGAGACCAGAGCTCTCCCCATGAGGTAAGTGAACCCCAAGAGTCTTTCCCAGCCCCAGCAGCTGTCTTGCTAGCATTAAAAAAAACAAAAGCCAACATTCCATCCACAGTCCAACTTGAACCCCCCTCCCCCAAAGGAATGCTATTCATAGCAAAAGATCTTCCAAATGAAACAACATCTGTGGAAACTCCACTCGTGAGGTCAGGGAAAAGTTGAGGCAGCTAAAAACTTTTCAGTACTTTTTTAGACCCAAATTGCAGAGATTTAACAGCAGCAGAATGGGAGCAATCCTAATAACCAAGAGCAAATGCCTTGGTGGGGTGGCCTTCCTTCTCAGTTCTACGGCAGCCTCTAATGTGTTTTGCAAAACAGGACAGAGTTCTCCATTTACCTGGTTGCACAACTAAACCAAAGGAGTTGACGTGGTCCCCTTAACACTTATACAGATGGGATTTGTAATTTAGCTGTATCCAATCACTAAATTTTATTAAACACTTTCTGTAGGTCCTACAGCAACAACTATGAACTAGACAAAACTGGTCTCAACATATTCAAGCCTAATTCCTTGTGCCTGTGCTCCTAAAATTCCACTTGTCAGCGCCCTGTTTTGCAGAGAACAAGCAAACCCACTGATATGCGAGCAAGCTCAATGGTGAAAATTCCTGGATACACCTAAAACACAAAACACAAGCAACAAAATAAAAAATAAACAAGTGGGACTACATTAGACTAAAGTCACACAGCAAAAGAAACAAAGTAAAAAAGACAATCTATGGAATGGAAAAAATTATTTGCAAACCATATCTGATAAAGGGTTAATATCCAACAATATAAAGAACTCAGACAACTCAAAAGCAAAACACAAAAAATCCAATTAAAAAATGGGGCAAAGGACCTGAACAGGCACTTTTCCAAAGAAGATATATGAATGGCCAACAGGTACATGAAAAGATGCTCAACAAAACTAGTCATTAGGGAAATGCAAATCAAACTACAGCTAAGTCCTCTGTCCTTCAGGTGAGCTAAATCACCTCACCCCTGTTAGAATGGGCATCACCAAGAAAACGAGAGATAAATGCTGGTGAGGATGTGGGGAAAAGGGAACCCTTGTGCAGTGTTGGTGGGATTGTAAACTGGTACAGCCACTACAGAAAAGAATATGGACAACCCTCAGAAACGTAAAAACAGAACTACCTCATGACAGAGCAATTCCACTTCTGAGAATGTAGCCAAAGGAAATGAAAACACTAACTCAAAGAAACGTGTGTACTCCCATGTTCATAGCAGCATTATTTACAATAGCTAAGTTATGGAAACAACCTAAGTGTTCATCAACAGATGAATGGATAAAGAAAATGTGTGTGTGTGTGTGTGTGTGTGTGTGTGTGTGTGTGTGTGTTTGCAGGACGGGATAAATCTTGAGAGCATTATGCTAAGTGAAATAAGCCTGACAGAAGAAGACAAGTTATTGTATAACGTCACTTATATACAGAATCTAAAAAAACAAAACCAAAAAAGGAAACTCACAGAAAAAGAGATCAGATTTGTGAGGGAAGGGGTGGGGAGCAGAATGGGGGGACAGGACATCAGAGCAAAGTGGTCAAGATATAAACTTCTAGTCATAAGATAAATGAGTACTAGGAATGCACTGTACATGATGACTAGAGTTAACACTGCTGTATGATATATATGGAAGTTGGTAAGAGAATATCCTAAGAGTTCTCTTCACAAGAAAAGTTTTTCTTTTTTTGCTTTTTCTTTTTATTGTATTTGAGATGATGGATTTAATTAAACTATATATGTCAAACCATTATGACGTATACCTTAAATAGATACAATGATGTATGTCAATTACATCTCAATAAAACTGGAGAAAAGAAAACCTTTCCAGCTGTGAGAATTCAGAGAAATCAAATCCAGAGAAGCCCCCTCAGTTATGGAGCTGAAATGCTGTCTGTATACCCTTCAAAACTTGTATCTCATCCAGCACCCATTTGGCCACAACAGAGAACATGACAAAGTCAACAGACACATCAAAAGTAAAGCAATGTAAGGGGAAAAGAGAACATCACTGTGATGTGTGAGGGGTGGGAAGGGAAGGAGATCTGCATCCATGGTGACTCCTAAAGGAAAATGGAAGACTTCACTGTGCTGATCCAAGCCCCACATATTAAGGGCTGGGGTTTGGATCAATAAGAACCTACAACATGCTGGGCTGACTGCTGGGTGTTTTAGGTATATGCTCTCATTTTATTGTGACATCAATCCTGTTTATCTCCATGTTATGCACGAGAAGCCAACTGGCCTGACCAAAATCGTGGATCTAATCAGGGGCAGAGACTTGACTGAACTCAGGCCTGTGAGTTCATGTCTAGACTTATTTACAAATTCCATTCCAGATTTAAGGGGGAGACTCCTAGGAATCTGTATTTTTTATTGAGTGGCCTAAGGGATGATTTTCATGATGAGGAAAATTTGGGGAAAAAAATAAAACAAACATACAAACACAATTTGTACTCCCAAGAGATACAGGGTCACTGACTTGTTGATGAATGTTGGGATTCTGAGGAACTAAGATGCTGTTTTAAGTCAGGTTGGGCTACATACTTAGGGACTTCTGTGCAGCGTATATTACACCTCTCCTTTCACTTTCTACAGTTGGGGGAGCCAAGGCTCAGAAGTTTTAATGGCTTGCCCAAATTCACTCAGCTGTTATTTGGCCCAACCAGATCAGACACGTTGCCTGATTCTAGTTCTCTTTCTACTATAAACATATTTGGCTGATTATTTCACATGTATAAGCCTCCTCTCCCCTACTAGAATGTCAAGTTCAGCTGAGCGAGCCTTGAGAATTTCTCACTGTGCTTAGCACGATGCTCAGAATATAAGCTCATGATTTGCTGTCCTCTATCAGATAACATTTTCCAATACACACCCATATTTCTCTGACAATTCCACTGAGTTTGTTATCATTTTCCCCAGGAATGGAAGAGAATCTTGTAATACACTGGAAGCACAAGATGATGATCCAATGTGAAATTCACCCTTGCCTGGCCTACCAGTAGCTCTCTAGTGGAGCAATAATCAGATGACCACACATTCCCAGTTATGGTGTAAGATCTAAAATTAAGGTCCAGTATCTCATGCTATAAAATCAGAAGGGCTTCAAGTGGCCTAATCGCCAAACCTTCCCTCCCCACTCTGTTCTCATGAATGAGGTTCCCTGGCTAAACAATCCTCTGTACCAAAGGACCAGGCACAGGTCCTGCCCACCTCTGGGGAGGTTTCAGCTCCTTGCCAGTCTGTGGGTTTATTCAAACAAGCCAATCACAACTTCCCACAAGAACAAGAGAAGTTCCACCCTCTTGATATTACAAAGCCTGCCTCCCAAAGCCCCTAGTTGTTTACTGGGTTCCTGAATGCAACCCCCATGTTGTCTAGCATGGATCGCATGCAGTATCCCTGAGTGACGTGGTGTCTTCCTCCCCTGGGTTGGACAATAAACTGCTGTCTACATAATAAAAACAAAAAAAGGGTGGCAATTCCTGATTCTATACAGAGATCAAGTTTTCCGTTCTTACATAACCCCCCTACTACTGTAGGAAGAAGTATTTCAGGAGAGAGCCTAGGAACAAGGAGCCACTGCTCAAATATCTATGCTGAGTTTCTCATACTACCGCACATCAACATCATACAATCAATCTGACAGGCTAAATGGAACAAGTGGGCGGGGGGCACAGCAAAAATGAGCCCTGGAATCAAACTATGCAAATGTAATTCAAAAGTACTGTCTACTATGTATACCCATGAACTGAGAAAATGAAGTGTCATTTAGGGATTCAATTCCTGGCAAAACTCAGGTCTCTACTGACTGATCCAAAACCAAGCTGTGATTAAAGAGATACACAGTTCCAGGGATAGCATCAGGAACCCTCTCTGCACTTGGAATGTGGGCTGTTAGAGGTCAAAGATTATATCTAACCACCTCCATTCCTGACTCTAACCCAGTGCCTGCCAGAGAATCTGTTCAATGGAAGTGCTGAGCACACAAACAAAAAAGGGTTTTACTCTGTGAAGTACTCAGAAAACAAATGACTCAGGCCTCTCCATGTTCAATGAAGCTGACGGATTACCTGGAACATTAAGGCTTCCCATACAGTTTGACGTGGGAAGGCTGAATTCTCAAGTGTGAATTGGAACATTTGACACTGGGTCACTTCCAGCTGCTGCCTCCACATACTCCAAAGGCCCTCCAGAGCCCACCTAAGATGTCTGTTGAAGACAGGCCTCCCCGCCCCCGACCCCATTACCCATGTGCCTTTAAAAAGGGACCACATGTACTGACTTTATTCCCAAGGGCAGGTTCTTCTGTACTTACTGATCCTTCCTAGTAGACAGATGGCAAATGATCATTTCAGGAGCTGTGGAAGTAAAAGGAGCATCTATTAAGAGACTAGGCAGCTGGAATTCATGCCAAATCCTTCACTCTAAGGCTTCAAAGTAGAAGGGAGCTAAAACAGGGAAGAAGAAACCAGCCACCCTTCCTCACTATCCAATGGGAAGAGATATGGATGACTATATAATTATTATCAAGCCCAAGTTTCATCTGCATAGTAGAAAAGACTAGAGAAAGCCAAAAACCATCACAGAGTTGGGAGCATGAGGCCACAGGGTGCCAGAAGTCCAAGTTGGTAACTGGAAGGAGGACACTCAGCTCTTCCTGCTCCAACTTGGGCTCCAATCTCCCACCTAGATTCTCAGCAAAGACACATGGACACCAGCCACCTTAAAAGCTAGGTTTGTATTTCTGGTTAGGTTCCAGGGTGGCAGAACTCCGGAGTTGTACTATAGCCAACCTGGTCCCCATCTCAGCTTGTCTCCCACCTCCCACAAAGATAACATCATACAAAACTATATTTACAGAATAACCAGTTAAAAATTAAGGGTGTATACAAAAGTAGAGAGCAGAGCCAAAAATATCAATGCGAGAAAGCTCTGGGAAAAGGGACACTGTATTCCACACCGGAACCTGGGGGCAATGTATTATGTACCAGGCAAGGAGGAGTGTAGCAAATCTCAGTGCCAATTTTAGGGGAAACCAGTCACTCCAGGGGAAGAGTGGATGGGGAAGAGCTACTAGCTTTAATATTACAAAGTCTTAATTATACAGCCACCCTTCTTCTGTCACATGAATTCAGAACCAGGTGGTGAGGGAAATAAGGTCTCTGAAAAGCCCCATAGGAAAAGGAAGGGCTCAGAAGGCGTAGCGAGTCCGGATGTCCTCAAGCTTCTTGGACACCTCAGGTGGGGTTCGGTCCAGTTCCTCAGAGACATTCTTTTGTTTGTTGGGCTCCATGGAGTTGAATTGCTCACAGAGATCTCCATCAATCACATTCTAAGGCATGAAAAAATGAGAGGAAGAAAAAGGTTAGATGCCCAAAGAAAATGGCACATGCTAAAGCAGCAACTTCAAGGAAAGCATTTTATTCTCCCTCAGAAACCTGAACTACATTTACAGAGCCAGGAATACTATTCTAAGTTGATCCTTAGTAGCCAGAGTTCAGATTAGCAAAACTGGGTGAAAACTTTTCTCTGGCTATGGTCTGCCCTGAGGGAAGAGGTCTCTGAATATCACTAACTACTCCTCTCCCACATTACTGCCTCCATCAATCCACATCCTCAATGCTCCTTCATTCAGAACTGTTCCGATTTTTAAGGGAGGGAGGCCCAGAGAAAAAGACTGGTTAAATATGCTGAGGATCCCCTTTTTCAACTCGAGTTTCCAAGAAAGACCTACCTTAACAGGGAAGTAATAGGAACGAAAACTGAGGTGGTCTCGCCCACAGAGAGGGGGATGCTCGGACCGGAGGTGCATTTCCACATGCTGGAAGAAGTCATGGTCCTGGCAAAGAAACAAAGAATCTGTCACTAAAAGAAAAAAGTGATTTCAACTACTAGTCTACAGTTTCCAAAGCACAATGAACAGAGAAGCTATTGATTTTTACCACCAAGGAGATGTTAAGTATCTAATTGTTCCTCATGACCACAGGTTCTCCTGCTACAACAAGATAGCTAAAAAGTGAAAGAAAACCCCTTTGTATTTGCAAAACATGAGAGAAAACACCATATGCAAAGAGTGATTTGTAAAGTCAGATTCCTAACCACAGCTTCCTTGGCAGCAATTACATAAACCAAATCTAGCCAAACCAAGAGCTGACTCTAGGAGGCATTAAGTGCCCAGTCCACACCAGCCCATCATTCCTGGTCTGTGGGGTTTTGTTCTGGGGCTTCAGCCTCTGACTAACCAAACCCTGGTACAGTATAAAACCAGATGGCTTTCCACAGGGGGGAAAAAAAATCAAGATTCCTATCTCCCCAGGCACTCCTGTCACCTTATAAAAATTGCACAACACTCCTAGTTACAGATGGAGACAAAATGGATTGCCCTCTTAGGCAGATTTAGCACCAAGAAACAACCTTGGGAAGGCAAAAGCCAGACCAGTGTGGAAGATGTCACCTCATGGGATGTGAACGGGACAAGGATGCCAATTCCTCCTGACAAGGTGGTATAGACAAGCGATTCTGAGCCTCCAGGGATCAGCGTGGTCTTCTGTAACGAAAGTACTGTCTCGCCCACGTGATAGTTCATGATCACTTCTGCCTGCAAGTTGAAACCAGAATAGTGACTATATGTGCCCTCAGGAGCATGTTCTAGATTCCCAAAAGCAAACAGTGCCTCCAAAGGCCAGATTTCACCACTTTCGGAAATTCAAAAATTACTAAAATTTAAAAATACTTTGAAATGTCCTTAGCATTTACTTAGAGCTTAATGCCCTCACAAACATGCTGAAGTTAGATCATTTTTTATTTATAACTACAAAACCTTTTTGTTAAATTATCAAGTCTGCAAAAAGAAGAAAAGAAAAGTATAAAAAACAGCAATCTCTAGGCTTGCCCTCTAAAATGGATCTATTTTTAAAAGTCCAGAGATACAGAAGTATATGTCTACAGGAGAAGAGTAAAGCCCAGGGCATACTTCAGAGAAGAGCTGGTTAGTATCTGGAATGAACCTGTGCAACCATCCTTTCTAAGGAACCCACTATGCAGAGATTTATACTGCTAAAATGTCTCAGAAAAATTTCTCTTCTATTGTCATAAAAATGGGATAGTAACTTGGTTACCTTGTGTCAAACCCACCATGCATGGGAGAACACTCAACATAGTCACACGCACTGTGGATAATTCACTAAAGAAATGTTTCCTCGGTGAGGGTCATGAAGAATGTGCTACGCAGGCTTGTGCCCCTCCTTTGTGGTCCCTTCTGCAATCTTACCTTCTGAGAGGCCCCGTTGAGCAAACCCCGGTCCCACAGGGCTTTGTTTCCAGTGGGATCCTCATCCACTTCATCATTGGTGTTAGGTGGGAGCCTCACCTACAATGAAGTGACACAAATCACAGGGCTGGGTCCTGAACCTACTCACCTCGGTCACCAAGCAACGTTTGCCCCAGGTCCTTGCACGCAAACCTTGGGGCCCCGAGTTTGGCAGAGGCCTGAGCCCAAGTCTCCTGCACCTCTTCTGATGTCCGAGGAGTGACGAACTCAAAAGCAAAAAACCCCAAAAAACTAAAGAGCAAAAATGGAGACCACAGAACATAAACAAGAAAAGCCAGACTGGGCTTTAAAAGATAAGCCAAAATTTTGGCAAAAAGTAAAAATAAATATTAGTCCTTAGCTCAAACTAAATCTATCATTATTAAATCATGTTGCATGGGGATGAGGGAGGTGAATGGGGTGTGGGTAGGGGAAACTTAAAGAATTTTATACCCATTTTTACTTTCCATATCAGAGATCACAGTCTTGGGTAATTGGCTTTACCACAAACAAACTGGGTCAGCTTTCCTATACATCACTGTAACCCAAGTAAACATCAACTTACGACACAAATGTTGCCAAACTTGTCTGCCCCAGCCACAGTATCGTAGTCCAGGAGGCTAGCTGTTGTGACCCATCGGGGGTAGGTATCATCAGCAAAGATGATAAGCTGGTTCTCATTACGCTTGTAGCGAACCCAGATGAAACTTTCCTGGACATCAGATACAATTACCCTATGTCCAATTGTCTGGATCCCAGAGATGTAATTGGCGATATGCTGGGAAAAACAAGGACAGCAATGGGTGTAACCTTGGGGTGCAGTATCAACAGAAAGTCCAGGTTACCATGACTGCAGCATATATATGGTCTGAAGAATGGCACACACCAAAGAAGAGGAGTCAGCAAGGAGTCAGCAATAAATTCCTAGAAGGTGGGAAAAAGAGCTAACTGGTTTTAATATAGTGGAAATATATGCCTGTCACAGTTAAATTCCTTACAGAAGCAAGGAGAGAAATCTGGCTTTTAGTGTAAAGAAGTCAAGAAACCCACCTATTCCTCCCCTTCTCAAGTCTCAAGGGCCTAATTCTTAACCTGGCATTGGAAGACAAAGAAGGTCCTGATAAAGACATATCATTCTAACAGTTGCTGTCCACCACCCCACCAGGGTCTCCATGTTTACCTTGTTCTCACACTTTCGGAGTAACTTCTTCTTTCCCAGGTCATAGACTCGCAGAAGCTTCCCCACACCAATCAACACCCTCCCCTGGAATGGGGCAATGGCAGCAGGGACCTCTTCCACTGGAGTCTGTGAGAGGAAAAACAGGTGATGCAGCTATTAAAATATACAGCCATACCCCCTCAACCCAAAATGCCTTCTACAGGCATCTGTCAGGAAGACAGACAGCAAGTGATCACTTTTTGCGCAGAGAAAATAAACCACACATACAACAGTCTCTATAAAACAGGGTGTTTGGGTAAACACTCCACTTCCCCAAGTGGATCAATGCCACAAGTGAAAAGAAGTCCTGGTACCTGATGAACACTTCAGAACCCATGTGAATTCAACTGGCACCATTAACTAAACGTGAAGCCTCAATATCAGAAAAGTGACTGTGGGACATGGAGGGAGGGGAAAGAAGTGCTAGTTTAAGGGACATCTTAGTTGTAAGGGAGACACAATGAGTTTAGCACAAAGAAGCCTCTGCGAAGTAACTACTTCCTAGAGAACACTCCCCTTGTGGGACGCCTGGAGAAATCACATTCATGTGCTGTCAGTGTGGAAGAGAGAATAGGAATTTCTTCTATTTTAAAAATTATGGTAAAATATACACGACTTAATATTTAAACCATTTTCAAGTATATAGTTCAGTAACATTAAGCATATTCACAGTGTTGCACAATCATCACCACTATCCATCCCCAGAACTTTATTATCTTTCCAAGGGAAACTGTGTAACCATTAAACAGAAATCCACATTGTCACCCCTGCCCCGAGAATATTAATTCATTAGAACTGCTGAATTTTGGTTACAAATTGCTGCCTACTTAGTAAGACTAGAAAACAAGGGGCTACTTCAGTATGCATCTATTCCCCATGGAGGGTGGTTAGCACACAGGCCTCCTGTGGGACCAGCAAGCAGTGGAGCTTCACTGGAGCATTTTTCACGTGCCACCAAGAGATGGATCAGAAAGACCTGATCCACAACTTACACAAAAGTGGGGAAGTTTAGTAGGACCTAAGAACCAGGAAAACCACTGGCTGGTTCCTACCTTGTGTAAAAACTCCAGTTTTTCCCCATTGTTCACGAGCTTGTAGGTATAGACAAAGCCCCCGGCTACAGATCGGGGATTCAGTATCAGGTCTTTGGCCACACCCACCAGCACATACCAATCATCGCCAGTGTTGGAGAACCTGCACACAGCCACACTGCATTTACAGAGAAAGAATCAGGAGTCAGGTATTAGTCACAGCCCAGAGAATTCCCATTCCAGTCTTCAAAACTCTGTATGTCCTGGGCTCCTTACCTAAAAGCAGCTTCATTCTGTTCCAGCTGGACAAGGTCCAGTGTGTTCCCCTGAATAGGATTCATCACTCGGATCACAGAGGCCCACTGTCCATTGCCAGCCTTAGGAGCTCCAAAAATGGACTCAGGGAGGTTTTCATTGAGGAATGCTGCTGCCATCTCCGCAGCCAGCTCTCGCTCATCCTCCCCTGCTGCTTCTACCATTTCCTAAATCCAAAGAACCAAGGAAGAGTTGGTGTGTTCAGAGGCGGGTGCTGGATGAGAAGTGGACAAGTAGCAAGAACACCTCCAGGGAGTGTTCATAATACACAAAGTAGCCAAATCTGTCCACCAAAATCAGGATCAAAGGGAGAGGTATACAGACAAGGGGAAGAGGAAAGATCACTAAGGGGAAACTAAAGAACTAACATCAGCTGTGGCGAATACTTGACTGGCGGTCTGAGAAACATGAAGATGAAAACACCTTTTTTCTATCTAACCCATCTGATTTCTCTTGCTAAGGCTACTTGTTTCCTCTTTTCTAGGCCAGATACAGTTTTATATAGTTGGGACCATTTGTTTTTTGCTGGGAAATGATTTCTGGAAGGAGCTGGTGTTGTGGGAAATACAAAAGCAGTCTCCTCTGGGCCCAATTTCAGGAAACAGATTGTTTTGGAAGTTCCAGGACTGGAGAACCGTTCCAGAGAAGTAGCTGAATACTGAATAAACCCAGCTCAGCGTTTTAGTCCTGTCACAAGAAAGCCTCTAAAACCAAGGACTGTGGCAAAGGGCTCTGCTTGAAGGACCTGAAAAGAGGCTGGATCTTCAAATATAACAAAGACTACAGCCATCAATTACACAGAGGTTTAAACTTTTCAACACAATTTCATAGGAATGCCTTTTTATTGAACCCTGAAGGTTAAATGCATTACCTCTGCCATCTGCTGCTTCCTCTGAGCTTTTGTGGCCTCAGTGTAGGCATTATGGTCAGTCTCAATGATGATAAGGTTGTTACTTTCAGGGTGGATGACAAATTTCCTGGGTGTGTACTGCAGTGGAAAGGCTACTTGATTGAAGACAGCACCCAGCTTCTCCAATGCCAAAATCCTATGGCAAAAGGCAAGGAGTTAATAGGTCACCCAGTCAGGACCAAGAAACTGGTGTTGAAATGGTCTATAAGCAGTCACAGCAAACACATCAATCCCTAAAGCTCTAATGTTGGCATTAGACAACAAGAAACAATAGCCTTCTTATCTAGATGATTACACGTAAGAGACAAGGAGATCAGGGGAGGGCCTTTACTTTAGCAACAGCCCATCACTGTTCATGGTGATTCCAGTTCCACCCGTGAAACCTACATTAGAACCCTCAAAGGATTTTTTATCCTTCCAATGATAATGTGACAGTGAAAAGTCAAAATTTCCTCTTGATTATTACTGACAAACGCTGATATAAGGAGTACGAATTCCAGGGCTTCCCTGGTGGTGCAATGGTTAAGAATCCGCCTGCCAATGCAGGCGACACGGGTTCGAGCCCTGGGCCGGGAAGATCCCACATGCCGTGGAGCAACTAAGCCTGTGAGCCACAACTACTAAGCCTGAGCTCTAGAGCCCACGAGCCACAGCTACTGAGCCCACAAGCCACAACTACTGAAGCCCATGCGCCTAGACCCATGCTCCGCAACAAGAGAAGCCACTGCGATGAGAAGCCTGCACACCGCAACGCAGACCCAATACAGCCAAAAAAGTAAATTAATAAAATTAAATTTAAAAAAAAGAGTACCAATTCCAAATTTGCTGTGAAGCACTGCAATTATCTGAACATATGTGGTACTTGTATGACAGTGTTTCATAAAATAAACTGGATGCCATCCTGAACGAAAATCACCTAAGCTTTAGGAAATCCACAACGACGCACAAAGAGATGGCAAGTATGAGTTCTACAACCTTTGTCAAAAGGGACAGAGATGTGGACTTCCCTGGTGACACAGTGGTTGAGAGTCCGCCTGCCGATGCAGGGGACACGGGTTCGTGCCCTGGTCTGGGAGGATCCCATATGCCATGGAGCAGCTGGGCCCATAAGCCATGGCCACTGAGCCTGCGCTCTGCAATGGGAGAGGCCACAACAGTGAGAGGCCCGCGTACCGCAAAAAAAAAAAAAAAAAAAAAAAAAAAGGGACAGAGATGTGCATTAAGTCAAATTATAAGCAAAATGAGCAGAGAACCCAGATGCTCTTAAAAATATAGACACTTGGTCTCTAACAATGGAGTTTTATTTTTAATTTAAATATTCTTACAGATCATATACAATCTGACAGCAGACCTAAAAAACAATGGAAAATAGGAAAAACCATTTCAAAGTGCTTAAAGAAAAAAACAGCTAATTAAGAATCATTAAGGGACTTCCCTGGTGGCGCAGTGGTTAAGAATCCGCCTGCCAATGCAGGGGACATGGGTTCGAGCCATGGTCTGGGAAGATCCCACATGCCGCGGAGCAACTAAGCCTGTGTGCCACAACTACTAAGCCTGTGTGCCACAACTACTGTAGCCCGTGTGCCTAAAGCCTGTGCTCCACAGCAAGAGAAGTCACTGTAATGAAAGCCCACGCACTGCAGCAAAGAGTAGCCACCATTCACCACAACTAGAGAAAGCCTGTGCACGGCAACGAAGAACCAATTCAGCCATAAATAAATAAATAAATGTATTTTTAAAAAAATCATTAAAAAAGAGTACAATATAAAAACCAGAACATCTTCTAATAGACTATGATTAACAACATTCCACTCCCATAAATATCCAAATATTCTGAGGGGATAATTAGCAAGGTCCCTTTACTTGCAGACATTAAATCAAATACTTTACCAACATGTGAGTAAAAAAAAAAGATCAACTGCTAAACATCAAAAACTGTCATTCTGCAAGGAAAAAAAAAGTACGGCATTTAAAAAACCCACAACTCCTGAGTTTTGATTCTTCTAGTCCAACCCACACACTGGCCTGCTTTCATAAAGGCACTCTACCACACCAAAAGGCAGACTCCAGACAGAGGCAGCACCTGTCCTAAGGGAGAAACATAACATGGGAAGGGACACAGATGCTCCGGTGTTGTATTCTTCCTTGGAAAACATGAGGCTAGCCAGCGTTTGTCAAAGTGGGGCATATACCACTGCTGATACCCAAGATGACTTCAGGCAGTTCTCAGATGGAGTTTTTTTTTTTTTTTAATATTTATTTGGCTGCACCAGGTCTTAGTTGCAGCATGCAGGATCTAGTTCCCTGACCAGGGATCGAACCCGGGCCCCTGCATTGGGAGCACAGAGTCTTAACCACTGGACCACCAGGGAAGTCCCTAAGATGGAGTTTTTAAAATATAATTCTTTAAAAAATAATTAGCCTTTTGTGTGCCAAAGGATACCACCAAGAAAGTGAAAAGACAGGACTTCCCTGGTGGCGCAGTGGTTAAGAATCCGCCTACCAATGCAGGGGACACAGGTTCGAGCCCTGGTCCAGGAAGATCCCACATGCCGCGGAGCAACTAAGCCCGTGCGCCACAACTACTAAGCCTGCGCTCAAGAACCAACGAGCCCCAACTACTGAGCCCATGTGCCACAACTACTGAAGCACACACACCTAGAGTCTGTGCTCCGCAACAGAGAGAAGCCACTGCAATGAGAAGCCCGCTCACCACAACGAAGAGTAGCCCCCACTTGCCACAACTAGAGAAAGCCCACGCGCAGCAACGAAGACCCAACGCAGCCATAAATAAATAAATACCGAAAGAAAAGAAAGTGAAAAGACAATCCACAAGAGAAAATATCTGCAAATCATATTATCTGATAAGGCAGTTGTATCTAAAACATAAAAAGAACTCTTACAAATTCAATGACAAAAAGACAACCCAATTAAAAAATGGGCAAAGGATCTGAATAGACATTACTCCAAAGAAGAACAAAGAGCCAATATAAGCACATGAAATGATGCTCAACATCATTAACCATCAAAGAAATGCACATCTAAACCACAATGAGATATCACTTCACACTCTCTAGGATGGCTAGAATCAAAAAGTCATATAATAACAAGTGTTGGTAAAGATGTGCAGAAATTGGAATCCTCAAACCTCATTGGTGAAAACGTAAAATAGTCTAGCCACTTTGGAAAGCAGCCTGGCAGCTCCTCAAAAAGTTGAACAGTTACCAACAATTCCACTCTTGCAGGTACATACCCAAGGAAAATGAAAATATACACCCACATAAAAACTTGTACATGAGTGTTCACAGCAGCGTTATTCATAATAACCAAAAGTGAAAGTGAATGGTTCTGACAGTAAGTACTATGGACAGTGGTGTTTAAACTATGTTCCCAAGAATTCTTCTTATATGTTTCACACAGCAGCCTTCCCTGATATTGTTCTGGGGGAAAAATGTTCTGCTGCTACAAAAAGTTTGAAAACCTGTGGAATTGTCAAAATTAATAAGGAATCAAGGAGATAGAGAGCACACGTCGATAAAACAATTAGAGGATACATGGATGAGGCTAGGCCTTGAAAGGCAGAGATGTGTGTGGGAAGCATTCCAAGGACAGCTGCAGAGATAAAAAACCAGGCAGGAATATATGGAGGTATGCAGGGAGAGTAATTCTGCTGGAGCATAAGGTATACAAAGGTGCTGACACTTAGAAAGAGAGCGACAATGACTGAAAAGTTCCAAAAGTTTTTGCAAACAAATCTGGCAGTTCACTTGATTAAGTACCAAGTGACTCATATATCAAGAGGTCAGAGTTCCATTGTAAACAGCCAACAGTTATAACCAGGACATGTATGACCAACAGTTATAACCAGGACATGTATGACACTAGTGGCATTAAAGGGTTAAAAAAGAAAACAAACACAACCAACCGCCAAAACTCGAGACAGTCAAACTGAATAGGTTATTTTCCATCTTGCAATACAGACAGTGTTCACTCCAATGTGATCAGTGTAAATAATGTCAACCTGCAAAAGGCCTAAATAATTTATATTGGTTAATATTTAAGATATAACATTGCAAATGCAAGACAGAGTGAGAAAAGATTATCAGTGAGCCAACAACGCCTGCTCTAAAACCAATCCAATGGCATGGCCCTTGAAAACAAGAATCTTAAAAATCTCAGAGACTGAACTACACTGCTGAGTATAAAAACTTGGCACTGAAGGTCTAAACAGAAGCTAAAACTCCCAAACACCAAGACTTGGCTACCAGGTACTTAAATCCTGAGCCAAATGAAGGTTTCAATTACAACACTAGTGCCATGGCAAAAAGTCAGCTCTCTGCAGCCTCTTGCGGGGCTTCAACTGTGGGGCTCTCTCACCTCAGGGTATTGGTGGAGATGGCCACAATGCCCTCAGGGCACTGTTCAGAGGCGAAGCCAGATGCAAATTCCAGGGTCTCGTAAGACAGGGGGGTGAGATGGAAACGAGATTGGTAAGAATAGCTCAACCATGAGCGGCTTGACATGGCCAACACCTGAGGAAAGAAAAACATCTCCAATAAGCTTGGGAAAAGCCCAAACATGGTATGCTAACCAAATTATCCTATCCCCAAATTTCAGTGTGCAGAATATCCCAAGGAATTTTAGAAACCTAAAGGGCTACCTTAAGAAAAACAGGCCTAGAGAAGAGGCAGTATGGCTTACTATTTGCTAAAAGCATTGGCTATTAGCCAGATGACCTACTAATCACTCAATCTCTGAGCCCCAGTTTCCACATGTGTAAATTGGGAATACTATCACAAGGCTGGATAGTTGCAAGTATTAAATGCAGTAACAAGTAAAGAACTAGCAGAGCACCCGGCAACACTGATATTCTTAGCTACAAAGGACACAATGTTTCCCAGCCTCTTTCACATTACACAGTAAGCCATGACACTGATACCAGGTTGCTCCTGGGTAGTGGTATCCTACATCGGAGGTTTCCAGCTAACTGTCAGTATACTCCATTTGCTCAGCCTCAGGATTGAAGGGATCAGTATTCTAACTCACCTATAACCAAATCATGGCACAGTGCCATGGAAATCCAGTTAAGAAGCTCTAGATTAAGGGACCCAAGACTTCCCACATGAAGGAAACTAATCAAGATAAAGCTAATGTCAACTAACTACAACACTGGTGAATTAATGACAGCAAAATTTATACCAAGGGGATTTTTCTCAGCTGATGCCACTAACATCCAAAAACACTATCTCGCCCCTTTCATTACTTACTGCCTCCTGGCCTTGCATCCGGACACGAAAGAGTTTCACAGGACGGGACCCCAGGTACCTAGTGCGGGTGTCAGACAGATCCCCAGTGACAGGGTCCAGGACTGTTCTCAGCAACACACCATTCTAATAAAAAGGAGAGGAGTGGTTAAAGCCTATACATAATGGAAGCTTCTTTAGCTACTTAATTTCAGAGCAAATGGAAGGAAATGACTAGGTGGTTTAAATATATACTAATCAGCCAGCCATTCATTCACTCTCTCCTAAATCACTCTCACTCAAATAGCTATTGAGTATTTACTAAGTGAAAAGCACAGTTACTTTTCACTGTGTATCCTTAAAAATATTTTTACCAAGTATGTTAAACTCTTCTTCATAATTTTAAGTTTTAAGATATATGCACAGTTTAATATCCACGCCTATTGTGGTCTCTAAATACCATTTCCCTTAAAAAGAATAAGAATCCTAAGAGAAATGGCTTCTTCAGGTCTGAAGCAAGAATGTTCCAAATGTGTGTGGGGCACTTTGTTATGCCAGGAAGAAGCCTCCAAAGATAGTGGGGTCATGTTAAAAGGACAAAGGAGCCAACTTGAAAGGGGAATTCCCACTCATCTAAAATGTGGCAATTTAGCATCCAAAACAACTACAATAGTTTGATGCACAAATATTATAAAATCTGCAAGTTCATAATGTTATTTAAAAAACAAAACAAAACAAACACTTCATCAGTCTTCATTGGAGTATGCTACGGCACCAACTCCTTACTCTGAAAATAAGTGAGCAAAGGGGAAAAAAATGAAATATTTATCCTTTCCCTATATGAACTGTACTTCAGGGTAAGCAAAGATATAAAGCAAATTTTGTCTCTAGAGAAAAGTTCCAGCTAATTAAAGAACAAAATAGAAAACCATCACTTCCCAACCCCTAATGAATCTAAGCAATGTGTATCACTGGCTGTTATTAAGTAAAAGATGGACAGGGAGCTTTAAAACAGGTCATTCAAAATAGATACTAACATTCTAACATCACTAAATTAGGTGGGACAACCAGACTTCATACGCCACCGGATATAATAGGAAAACAAATGGCACCTATAAAAATATTCTTGTCCCTCACCAAAAACAAATCTAATCAACCTCTTGGTCTGTGCTATCTAATACTATAGCCATCAAGCCACATGTGGTTAGTCAGAATTAGAAGTGTGCTATTAGGACTTCCCTGGTGGCGCAGTGGTTAAGAATCCACCTGCCAATGCAGGGGACACGGGTTTGAGCCCTGGTCCAGGAAGATCCCACATGCCATGGAGCAACTAAGCCCGTGCGCCACAACTACTGAGCCTGCACTCTGGAGCCTGCGAGCCACAACTACTGAAAGCCCGTGAGCCTAGAGGCCGTGCTCCGCAACAAGAGAAGCCACTGCAATGAGAAGCCTGCGCACCGCAATTAAGAGTAGAGAAAACAGAGAAAGCCTGCGCGCAGCAACGAAGACCCAATGCAGCCAAAAATAATTTTTTTAAAAAAAGTGCTGTTAAGTGCAAAGTACCAAATAGCAGATTTCAGAGACCTAGTTCTCCCCATACCCAAAAAAATAAAAGGGAGAAAACATAAAATATCTTAATTCTCTACTGACTACAAATTGAAATGATATTTTGGATATACTAGGTTAAATAAAACATTAAAATTTAACTCCATCTGTTCCTTTTTTGTGGCTACTGAAAAACTTAAAATTAGACCTGTGGCTTGCATTATATTTTTAATGGATAGCATGGTCTAATCTACCCACCAGTTTGCAGGAACATTAAACACACAAGGAATGACTCTGTCAAATCCAGAAGGTGGGAAATTCCACAAGAAAAGTGATCTGGTTTCTTTAAAAAAATTTTTTTTAACAGGTTGGGACAGTTATTAAAAGAAACATAAAAAGATAAATCAAGCAGATGAAAACTGTGGACAGCTTTATGTAGATCCCGAGTAGAACCAAATGTAAAAACATTTTTGGGAAAAGAAAAAAAAAGGAGAAAACTAGAATATGGGGATATCAGATGACATTAGGGAATTGTTAGGGCCTCCCTGGTGGTGCAGTGGTTTGAGAATCCGCCTGCCAATGGAGGGGACACGGGTTTGAGCCCTGGTTCGGGAAGATCCCACATGCCGCGGAGCAACTAAGCCCGTGTGCCACAACTACTGAGCCTGCACCCTAGAGCCCTCGAGCCACAACTACAGAAGCCCGTGTGCCTAGAGGCCGTGCTCCGCAACAAGAGAAGCCACTGCAATGAGAAGCCCGCGCACTGCAATGAAGAGTGGCCCCACTCACCAAAACTAGAGAAAAAGCCTGTGCGCAGCAACAAAGACCCAACGCAGCCAGCCATAAACAAACAAAGGAATTGTTAAATTTTGTTGAGCATGATCATATTAAGGCCTCAACACACACACACCCCTCGGCACAGCTACATTCTCAAGTAATTAAAGATGAAACTATATACCATATTGGATCTGCATTAAAATACTCCAGGAAAAAGAAAAGAAGGGGAAAAGACAAAGTGCTGATAACTGGTAATAAGTACACGGAGGTGCATTACATTAGTCTAACTCCTGGGCATGTTTGAGAAATTCTAAATTAGGAAGTGAAATTAAAAAGCAAAAAGTACCTGGCCTAGATGAAAACAAAAAGTATCAATATATGGTCAAAACCCCTGACAATCTCTGATCCTTAGGTTCCTGCCTTTTGGGCCATGAAGAGCTCAGGTGCTTTGACAACAGGGACCATCTAGGGGCCCTCTTGGAGCCCATTATGAACTGTGAGACCCTCCGTATCCAGGGGTTCTGAATTCACGGATTCAACCAACCATAGATCAAAAATATTTGAGGGGAAAAAAAAAAATTCCAGAAAATTCCAAAAACCGAAACTTGAATTTGCAGCAGCTATTTATATAGCATTTACCTTGTATTAGGTAATTAAGTAATCTAGAGATGATTTAAAGTGTATGAGAATATGCAATTACTATGCCATTTTATATAAGAGACTTGAGTATCCTCAGACTTTGGTATCCAAGGGAGATCCTGGAACCAATCCCCCAAGGATACCAAAGGACAACCGTATTAGTTTCAAAAGGTGCATACTGTGAGTACAGGCAACTCTTAAGAACCCCATCTAGTTCTGCCACAGAACAGCGATTGCTAAGCATTTTTATCAAAAGCTCTTCATAAAAATACTTTTTTCTAGGCCTGATTTGTTCTAATTAGAGGTGAAGTAAGTGGAACACAGAGCAGCATTGCTCACTTCTCATAAGGTGGGTAACTGAAACCATAGGCACAGTATTGAACAAAGGAGTCATGAAAGTAAAAGAAGCCATGACACCAACAATGTGAGTTTCTAGATCTCTTACCTGTAGCCCAATATTCAGGTATAAGAAGCCAATAGAGCCCCTCTCACCCAGCTCATCCTGCTTCTCAGTCCCACCCATTTCCACAATACACAAGGACTCAGGCTGGGCTGGGAGAGCCTGCATGCTCAAAGGTTGCAAACAGTCCTAAGGGGGAAAGAGAAAAGAATAAAACATGGGAAATGACCAATTTTGGAAAAAACCTACCCAGAGAAATCTAATTCTAGAAGTGAAGAACAACTCTTTCTCATGGACAGGGAAAACCTGAAAAAGGAGTTCTATTTAGACTGAACCTTAAAACAATCTCTGGAGAGGATTGTGCTTTCCTTTTTTTTTTTGCAAAAGTGGATAATGGTAAAAGTAAATATGCAAAGGGCACCTCTTTAAAGTCATCCAAGGCCCTTTTCTGTAAACACAGTCTTGGATTTTTTTTTTTGTTTCTGTTTAAACTAAAAAAGGGAATCAAGCCATAAGCCAAAGAAGCAGGCACTGCAGAAGACTCCTGAGGTGTGCTGCTACAATAATCAGGAGAAGCAGCAGGTGGAGATTTCAGGGTCCAGCCCAGCTGATCTCAGAGAGGGACATCAAAAATGGGTCAGGTGCTCAGGTTCCAAGTGGAAGATCCTTAAAGTTGAGAGTGACACTCACTGAGGGATCCAGGGAGATGATTCTGACAGTATTGTCCACCAGCCCCACAGCCAGGAAGCGAGACCGCTGCTCTCCAGGGGGGACGTTGGCCAGACTCATGCACACCACATCTGCTGACATCTCCTTCCGTTCTGTGTATTCATTCAGCTGTCCTGACTACAGGAATGAAGACAGAGAGAGGTCACAAACCACTCCAACTTGCCCCCAAACCCTGGGCCTGGAGAACAAAGGGAGCTTGTTAAGTTCCTTTTTGCTTCCTCGCACTCTTCTTACTATAATCAATGACCAAGAATATCTCTACCTAAGGTTCCAAGATTAAACTCTACAGGCTAATGGAAAGCAAAATTACTGACAAGAGAATCAAGAGACCCTTGACAAGTATAATGCACCACAAATTTTCTAAGCCAACCTAGCTCTCAGGAAATGAAAATACATAAAATTGTTTATTTGTTCATGAAAATACTCTGGGTGAAAGAGAATTCAAATATGGCATTTAAAGACAAAACCCCTCACTCATAGGTACAGTTGGACTATACAAGTTGGCCACAACCAGAGACTTCTTAAGAACATAATTAAACACACCTGACATCCTTCCATATATAAAAGTAAAATAAGTTTCTGAAATTGATTCAGATTGCAGAAACTAAACATATGGCAAGTATCTGGTGGAAAACTAGAGTGTGCAGGGCAGAAAAAGTGTTTCATTGCTAAGATGGCATTTCATAACTCCAATTAGCATTAAAGACATGAAAACATATCCACCTCCAACCCCCTTGTAAAGGGCTTTAGGACACTTTCCCTTCTCATTTCCCTTTCATTTTTAAAATTTTATTTTTTATGTTTTAATAGATCTTTATTGGAGTATAACTGCTTCACAATACTGTGTTAGTTTTTTGTGTGCACAACAAAGCGAATTAGCCATATGCATACACATGTCCCCATATCCCCTCCCTCCCACCCTCCCTTTCCCACCCCCTAGGTCATCGCAAAGCACCAAGCCTATCTCCCTGTGCTACGCTGCTGCTTCCCACCAGCCAACTATTCTACATTTGGTAGTGTTCATTTCCCTTTCTCATGAATATGTAATCTAGATACCTGGACTGCAACTCCCATCTTCACCTCTGAACCCTACATTAAGTCCCACAGTGAATGGTAAAATAACATACGGGATCCATTTCAAAATAGACCAGTTCTCCTCCTGTCAGGGCGATCACCACTTGTCGTTGGTTCACTGCACATTTCACAATTGTTTTCTTTCCAGGAGTCTTCCACTCATTGACTCTCTTGTCTGCTCGTATGTGCCGAATGCCATCAGGATACACCTTGAGGCAGTAACAGAAAGAAACCCAACTTTAGCAATTTGACTCATCACTCAAGCATGACCCTCACACGTATCAGATCTGTCAGATCTAGAGGCACTGTATTTGAGGCACCAGTTGGGTCAATGACAAAAAAGAGTTAAGAGGTCCCAGGCAAGGTTAACTTCAAAAAAGTTCATGTTTTGCAGCATCCATTTCAAAGAAGTTCAAAGCTCCTTAAATGTGAACCCAGCAATCTACACCATAATGAGGTCAAAGAAAGGACAAAGTAAGGTGAGCAGGTTAAGCAGCTCTCTGAGAATCCTCACCTGCACTAAGGCATCATCTCCTAACAAGGAGCAGGACAAGGTTGGGGTAGTGCCCAGAAACCCAGAGTCAGTCACTTCTTCTACAGTCTCTCCAATGGACAACACAAGTGTGGCATTCACGAAAGACACAATGATGTAAGCATCAAACTCATCTGAAAAGGAAAGAGAAGAAAGAAGTGGGTTAGCTAAGAACTCATTAGTTACAAAGCCAAATGAGACACACTAAGCATTCTCTTCAGAAACTTTCCAAGGCACTTCTTCTATGTGTAGTCATCACACACAGTCATGTGGCAAACAGCACAGGATGATCCAAAAGATAATTAAAGGTCATAACAGCCTACAGATATACTTTGCTTCCTTAAATGGCTAAATAGTACATAAACTAGACATGCCCACATCTAATACCTTTGAAAATTAATATTTTCTTGAGACATTTGCTAGAAAAATGCGAGAGAACAAAGAGGAAATTTTGTATACAATATTTATATGTACTGAAGCTACAGTTTCAGATGCCAATCACAATCCATTCTTAAGAGATACTCCCTATAACCAAGGAAGGTCCCCATTTTCTTCCAAAAGTATCTTATGTGAGAACACAAGACCTAATGAATAAAATAGTGATTACTTAAGCCTCCAAGAGACTAAGACATTCTAGGGTTGGAAACTGAGAATCCTAGGATGTCCCAAAAGGAATGATGTAAGAACACTGGATAACCAGGGAGGGGGTGGGTGGTGGTGGTAGTTTATATTGTGAGCCCTTGAACTCTCTAGTTTTTCACATTTAAAAATATCACCATTCGATGGTCATGAGCAATCCTATTAGAACTTGCTTTTCATTTAATAAAATGCACTTGGATAAACAAACACCAACAAGTTTTTCAAGGAGGTCAGAGGTATACAGGCAACCCCAAAAGTTTCTCACACAGATCCCACAGTTAAAAGCTGTCTACTTCCTACACATTCCACCCTACAACATAAAACAACTTCTGTATGTATCTCCCACATCCAGCACAATGTTTGGCATAAAGCTTGATAAATGCTGAATAAATGTATTTTCATTTTTTTGAGATGAATTGAGATTTTCCTACTTTACATTTGAATTTTCTGTATCAATTCCCCTCTTCTTGTCCCCTTCACACAGAAATCAGGCAAACAAGGGATAGAATGACAAGCACACAAGGTACTAAATTAGAGTGGCTACCTCAGTCTTAGCAGAAGCAGCTGAAGGATCCTGCTTGCCTGAGTCCCTGTCAGAGCTCAACACCATAGGCCTGATCCACCCCACTCACATCAAGGACACAGTATGGATTGAGTGCTCCAAGGGTCATTCAGCTGAACTAAGATTACTCAATGAGTTCAGCAGAATCAGTGCTCTTTACAGAAAAAGGGGCCAGATGAAAATGTATTATTGGTATAACCTATAGTAGCATTCTGACCTATTAGCAGGACATAAAATCAATTTTGTGGACTGCAATCAGCATTTTAAAATAAATATATAGAAATAAATATAATTTATGAGGATGCCTCATAGTAAGGGTAAGTACTATTCTGCAAAACTGTTGCTTCAGTTAATAATACGTGTGCACTGAATGAGTGGCTGAAAGGCAAGGATCAAAGATCTTTCCCAATGGGTATAATCTAATGGCTACACCAGGAATCCAGAGCAAGGGTTCCATCATAAGGAATAACACTGAACAAGCAGATAATTTGTCTTAGATTACTTTACTATAACTGTCAACATGTATCGCATGCCTGGGGACACCTTATAAAATGGCTTTGTAAGAAGACCGCACTGTTCGCCATCATAAAACATGGAGTGTGGACGTGGTCGTCTCTGAAATGGATGCCTTAATAGCACACAACAAAACCATCTTCACTCTCCACACAACACCAAGCTTGGAAGCTTTGCTCCAGCTCTCAGTTTTTGAACTGGAAATTTCTGGTATGTAAAAGTAACAGGAATTGCTTAATTTTAACATTATATAAATATCGTGTCCTTTCCCATGTTCTCAACACTGAAACCTTGTATCTTAAAAGCTGTGCCAGAGCAAATTAAAGCCAAACAAAAACGGGCTCAAACTGGTCAGGATTTCAGGCTCTTCTTTCAGTCAAGGGAAAAGGTGGGCTTCCAGAAAAGAAACCACACATTTATAACTTACAAGCAGAGAATGAGGGGAGTGAGGGAAAAAGGACTGCCTGGGCCCTTATCCTTCCTCTGACCCAAGGTCCCAGACTGCTCAGGTATAAAAATAAAGAGATGCTTGGTGGACTTAAATAGGGTCTTATGCTTGCTGGGCAGTTCAACAAGGAGTAAAGCAATGACTGACACCTGAAAGCTCCTTTACATCACGGATTTCCTCAAAATATCCACTACCCTGTAAATACTAAGCACACTGTAACTTCTACCCTTTCCATTCTACAGTCAGGAGGACCAGAAACAGATAAGCTGCTCTTGTGTCCTAGGCAGGTTATAGGTTAAAAGGTGGACTTCAGAACAAAATCAAGCTTCACTCAAGATAAATGACTATGAACTATGAAATCTATGTTGCCTTCTTCCAGAGGTTTCAAATTTCATATAAATGACCATTAGTTCAACCCTCAGTGAAGAATCTATTAGGATATGAGAATGCATCTTTGTCTCAGTTAAAAAGGACTTCTATCTGTCTGAGCAATACGGAAGCAGCCCACAGAAGAGGGAATGCTTTCTTCTTCTCTCCCCTGCCTTAGTATCTCAGGCTCAAAAAACAGCTCACTACTCCAAAGGGAAAAGTGAGTGACCATCCAGATGATTTAGGCCTCCAATGTCTCACTCTCACTCTATACTCAGACTACTCAGTGCTTGTCTTGCCTCAGCACAGTCTTGCTTATACTCAAAAGAGAAAAAGGGGGGCTTTCTCCAGGACCTAATCTTTCAGTCAGTACATGTGGAACATTACAAAAACATCAAGAGAGAGTATGAAGTTAAGATTTTCTAGCCACAGCCTCTTTTAGCTTAATGAGAGGCAAATTAATCAAATGTTCCATATTCTGTAGGAGAAAGTGATTCCTGCCTCAAACTATTTAACATACAGGCAGATGGGTGTGCACCACTAACACTGCACATGGAGAGCCAACTGCAAAGTTACCCTCTGAAAGATGCTACCAGGGCAGCCTCAATATTTTGTGCAGGTCCCTCTCCCTGGGTAATCTCTAAGACCCCATAGTAGACCCTAGCAATAGGTACAAGGTACACACCTGTGGTGATCAGCACCTTCACCAGCCACCTGTGGAAGAGAAAAAAAGGCTTGGTATTGGTAGTGTGCATCACCAAGTACCAGCCAAGGTTAGTAGTTGCCTGGAAGACTGCAGCATGTGTGGACATGTGAAATAGTAACTTAGGGTATCTGGAAAGAGAATGAACAGAGAGAACTTGACCTGTTTTGTGGGTGATCACCCAAATTATAGTTTCTAAAGAGTAAAATTTATCAGGATGTAATCATTTCCTAGATTTTGGTATCTAGAGGACAAAACTTTTCAGCTACAAGTTCCATCATGCAACATACCACAGATCACGAACTTATCTAACTTACCCCAAAAGCCTTTCCTGATTCTCAAATACATGCCTGTTCCCTCTTCTCTAACCCCTCCTGGCAACATGCTTGTGCCTTTCATCACATCAGAACACACAACAGTTTTCTGTTTTGGTTTTGATTGCGGTACGCGGGCCTCTCACTGTGGTGGCCTCTCCCGTTGCAGAGCACAGGCTCCGGACGTGCAGGCCCAGCGGCCATGGCTCACGGGCCCAGCCGCTCCACGGCGTGTGGGATCCTCCTGGACCGGGGCACGAACCTGTGTACCCTGCATCGGCAGGTGGACTCTCAACCACTGCGCCATCAGGGAAGCCCACAACAGTTTTTTATACTTATCTTCTTTTTTAGATGGCACATGCCCTGAGAGTAGAGTCCTATCTTAATTACAAGGTAGCAGGATGAGAATACTGAACTTATCCTAGAAAACCAGCATGACCCAAACTCACTATAGGGTTAGTCAAATGAACACTGGATTGAGATTCGGGAGACACTGCTTTCAGTCTCTATTACCTAGGTGCCCTATCTTGGGATAGTCAACGCCTGTGATTTTCGGCCTTCTTCATAAAAATGAGGGGTTAACTTTCCTGCATATCTAAATTGATTTTACAGTAAAGTTTAATAAGTGAAAACAAAAACAAACAAAAAAAGAGGAGCAAACTAGGTTTTATCTCAAAGGCTCTTTCTAATTCAAACAGTCTGGGAAATGTTTTCAAGAGCCTAAATATCAACCAGCCAATCTGCCACCAAGCTAAAGCTGAACATCAACAGTGACCAGTTTCTTTATGAAGACATTACACAAAATGGGGAAATCTTTCAAAACCAATCATCCAATAATTACCTTTTCAGCTAAAATGAACCTACTAATTTCCTATTCACTTTTTTTTCTTTCTACTCAACTCAGATTGGATTCCAATGCTTACATGAGACAAAATCCACTAAAATGTGTACTCTATTAATAGAAACGAGATTTCCCTCCTCCACATTTCCCAGCTCCCTTAAATTTGTTCCATACAACCAAAACATCTAAATAGCAGGAAGATTTCCAGCTGTTTTCTTTAAAAAGCTTTGTATATTGGCCAGTCCCACATTCCTGAGGGAACAAGAAGAAAATGAGGTCTAGGAATAGAAATGACCTACGATCCCAAAGAATCAAAGGGAAAATGAGAATTGAGTTTCATCTCTAAGGGAATGAAATTCAGTTGTCACAAGATTTTCCTGCTATTGCACTAAAATGAATTTTCGCATAACTTTGAATTTTTTAGGATGAGGTGACCATTTTTATTCTGGAGCTCAGACTTCCTCTTTCCTCCATCTCTTCTTTTCTACTCACTCTAAAATTCTGATTCCATTCAATCAACCTCCGCTTTCCTTAAACACAACTATTATACCTATTGAGCATTAACAAGCTTTACCAATCTCTTAATACCCAGAATAATACCTTTAATTTCACTGTGATTTCAGCACAATAAGAGAGAAAACATCGTTGAAGAAAAAAGAAGCAAAAACTTTCCCTTACACCATACTCCTCACACAAATGGAAAGAGTATCTTAAAGATGAATAGTCAAAGAACACAACATACGACAGCTCTATCTATGATACTCAAGTGTATATGTACTGAATATTAACAGCCACCCTATGCTCCCCTTACCCATGTGTACAAAAAGTAGTAAGTGAAGGCACCCTGATTGGGAGAGCCTCAAAAACATGGTGTTGAGTCAGAAGAAGTTTCTAGTATATGGTGCTAGATGATGTGATATAGAAGCATTATGAATGCAGTCTCTTAAGCCTTCTATTGTCAGTGGCACCCAGACCCTCATTTTGACTGTTGGGAAAGGGCTGCTTACCTTCAATGTGCCGACGCACTGTCCAGACAGCATTGGGGTTACCGGGTAGCTCTGAGACAGCCATTTCTGATACCTGACAGGGAGAGGAGACAAATCACAGATCCAGTGAGCATGAAACTCAGCCCCTTGCTTACAACTACACTAGATAATACAGTCCCAACATAGCAGGGCTCACACTGTATACTTGATTAAAACACTGGAACCATCTAGTCAAAAAGAATGTAAGAACCAAAACGCTAGAGGCACTGGCAATTCCCATAATAGACTTCAGCAAGAAGTGATGGAACATCTAGGACAGTTGTTGCAGCCAAGACCAAACACTTCCTTTGGGTATAACATGCCTGCATCCTCCTCAAAGTGAGCACGTGGGAATGAAACAGTCCATCTAAGTTAGCATCCCATTTCTTTCTTTTTTGAAAATGTATTTATTTAATTGATTTTATTGTATTCGTTTTATTTTTGGCTGCGTTGGGTCTTCGTTGCTGCACGCGGGCTTTTTCTAGTCGTGGCGAGCAGGGGCTACTCTTCGTTGTGGTGCTTGGGCTTCTCACTGCGGTGGCTTCTCTTGTTGCGGAGCACGGGCTCTAGGCACGCGGGCTTCAGTAGTTGTGGCATGCGGGCTCAGTAGTTGTGGCTCGCGGGCTCTGGTGCGCAGGCTCAGTAGTTGTGGCACACGGGCTTAGTTGTTCTGCAGCATGTGGGATCTTCCCAGACCAGGGATTGAACCCGTGTCCCCTGCATTGGCAGGCAGATTCTTAACCACTGCACCACCAGGGAAGCCCTCCATTTCTTTTCTTTGTTCCCTCAAGGCCAAATTCCATCTCCCTTCACAGAACAATTCAAATGCCACATTCTTTAGGAAAAATCTTCCCTTATTCTCTTGGCTGGCAGTCATGTCTTCCTCATAAGTTCTCACAGGAATCACAATCACCACCTCTTAGGACCTAAACCTCACCACCTAAAAAGTGATCTGAGGAATTGTTTTGTCCTTCCTACTAGGTTCTTATGCTCCTTAAGGTCAGAGTCAAGAATCCTGTGAATGGCCTATAGGCTCTCAAATGAGAGTAAATGCAATACATAAGATGAACTCAAAATGATCTAGAGGAGAAAACTAGGTGTGGGTTATACATTAACTGTCTGTAACATCCTTGCAATTTTTCTGTAAATCTAAAACCATTCAAAAATAAAAATTTTATTAAGTGTTTTTTAAATGACCTAGAAATAAAAAATTAGGCAGCCTATTATACTGTACAGTGGAACTACATCTTATAGGAAGAACGCTAGTATATATATGAAAGACATTACCCTTTTGTTGGTTTACTGATGTGATAATAGCAGGAATACCTGATCGTGGTACAGGAGAATCTTGGAAAACTTCACCATCAATAAAACGTAAATGTCAGGTATACCACACTCTATACACCAAATGTAATATCTGACAGTGACCGTGTTCAACTGAGACCATAATCTAGCTAGACAACAAGGTTCAACAAATAGATATACAGGAAAAAAGAAACATCCAACAATTTAAAAATAGTTTTATATAACATAATATTTTTTTAATATAATTGGAAAAAATTAGGAGGAAGCAGATGACTCACAAACAATGATTCTTAATTGGGTCCTTTAACTCTTACACGGTACACAAAATTTTCTGTTAATGCATATATGTATTTTTTGTGTTGAGCACTTGCTTTAATCAGATGCTTGACAGGATCCAATTAGCAGTAAGTAACTAATCAAGAACTACTGGTCTAGGGCTTCCCTGGTGGCACAGTGGTTGAGCATCCGCCTGCCGATGCAGGAGGCGCGGGTTTGTGTCCCGGTCCGGGAGGATCCTGCATGCCTCAGAGCGGCTGGGCCTGTGGGCCATGGCCGCTGGGTCTGCGCCTCCAGAGCCTGTACTCCACAACGGGAGAGGCCACAGCAGTGAGAGGCCCGCGTACCACAAAAAAAAAAAAAAAAAAAAAAAAAGAACTACTGGTCTAAATTGGGTTCAAGTCATCGAAAATTTGGTGACCTGATGAATATTTTGGCAGTCAAAATTTTTTGAATTCTCTGAAACTACAATATTAATAGCTAACATTTATTGAACAGTTACTATGTGCCAGAACTTAAGCTAAGCGCTTCACACACATTCTCATTTAATTCACACAACAATCCTTTAAGGCGGGTCCTATAAAGCTTAGTAATAACTATTAAGTAGTAGAGCCAGAATTCAAAACCAAGGTCATCTTCCCTGTCTTCCAATAAAAATTTCCAAAAACAGGCAGTGGGACTCTAAGAGCCTGGAGCCTGCTCAACCACAACCTCTAAGAGCAAAGTGTCAGAAACAGCTTTATTTTACTCCTAACAAAATCAAGTCCAGTGTACTTGCTAAAAGCCATCAACACTAGAACCATCATGAGAAGAGGGTGTGGGATTTGAGAAGGTAATTTTGAGTATTCATATCACCTAAAAAGTCCAACAATAAAGGATTCATTGCAGGAGGTGGGAGGGTGGAGGGATGAACTGGGAGATTGGGATTGACCTATATACACTAATATGTATAAAACAGATACACAATAAGAACCTGCCGTATAAAAAATAAATTATATTTAAAAAATAAAGGATTCATTAAATAAATTCTAATCTACCCACTGTGAAAATATATTGCAAAAACATTAAAAATGACATGACAGGGCTTCCCTGTCATGCCCCGCATGCCACGGAGCGGCTGGGCCCGTGAGCCATGGCCGCTGAGCCTGTGCGTCCAGAGCCTGTGCTCTGCAACGGGAGAGGTCACAACAGGGAGAGGCCCGCGTACAACAACAACAAAAAATAAATAAAACTAAAAATAATGACATGACATAAGAGCACACAGTAATCAGGAACGTAATAAGATACAAAAATATATACACAATATTAACATAGTTAAAAATATAAGTATCTAAAAGCTACGAAAAAAGACCAACACTAAAAGGAAACGGAGTAATATGTGCCATGCAGATTTCCTAACCTCCACGTAATGGCGACTGAACCTGGAACTAACAGACGTGTTTCTCCCCTTTGATTCCTATTTGCCAAATTTTTTAAATGTGCCTACTGTGCTAACATGTTAAAGGATTAAGAAATTTAAACTCTAAACTTTATGGAAATGGGGAGAAAGAAAACATTTTTCTTTCATAGAAACATTAAATACATCTTTGATCTCATCAGAATAAAGCCTTAGGCTGCTTTGTCAATGCTTTCCTCCAAACCCTGCATATGATCTAGAAATTCCAATCTTACCTCAAGTCCATGCCTTAAGACCCTCAGAGATGACCTCGGTCCCCTACCACAGGCCACATATAGCTGTGGAGTGTCTTCATTGGCCAGGTCAGCTATCTGCACAGAGAAAGGGGAAAAAAATGTCTACTTCTGCTACTTTTCCATACCCAACCCTGATTGTTCTCAGGGCGACAAACCACTTTTTAGTTTATTAGACTTAAATATTGCTACTGGCCATGGGGGCACAGAGTGGAAAAGACCCAATGTTCCAAAAAGCAAACAGTTTGAAGCAGCAAGTTTTACCAACCAAAAAAGCTTGTTCTTTTTTTTTTTTCTTGCCATGCTGCGTGGCATGTGGGATCTTAGTTCCTTGACCAGGGGTCAAACCTGTGCCCCTTGTAGTGGAAGCGTGGAGTCTTAACCACTGGACCACCAGAGAAGTCCCACGTGTATCAGTTCTTGAGTTAACAAAATATTTTTTACAATCAGTGAAATTGTTATATAACCTCAAACTGAAATCTCAGCATTTCCTTCCAACCAAAAATATAGACAATAAATTAATTATCTTTATGTGTGACTTTGTCACCAATATTAAAGTTTATAGACACCTCCAAATTGTCATTTCCCTTATCACTATTTCAAAATTACATTTACTAGATCCGCTGTTAGAACGCACATGACCACAGCTGCCCTATCTACTACAGACGTTCCTATGATGTACCTGACCAATTACAGGGTAACTCTGCACCCGGCTGTTTGCCACCAAATGGGGAAGCCATGTGTTCTTGTACTAGTCACCCCAGATATCGAGCTGCTTTCCAGTACAAATATTTGTTGATCAACACATGGAAAGAAGTTATTTGTATTGTAGTTTTGTCAAACTGTACAATTCAAATGAAAATTCTTGACTGTAAGGCAGTGCAGCCTACTGTAACATGGATGAGCATGTGGGTTGTGAGTGTATATAACCTTCACACTGACTTCTTTAAAAAATTAACTCACCTATTTTAAATGCACTATCTTGTTATTTTAAGCCCATTACAGAAGCACATATACTAATTTTTCACAATTTAAAAAATAATTTGCTCTCTTGGCTATCATATGTTTATTACTATATGCATTTAAAAATATCATTCACAGAGGGGATCCAGAAGCCTCACTAGGCTAGTAAAGAGATACATGGCAAAAAATGCTTATAGCCCTGCTACAGATACCTGAACTTCCTGTTAATTTTATTCTTGACCTACAAACTATTTACACAATTATCTCCTCAAATTCCAATGAAAGCAGAAAAAAAAAAAAATCAGTAAAAATCCAATTAGGAATTATTCATACTTATTTTCTATTGCCCTCAGGACTAACCGTTTCTCAAAAAGAAAGAACAAAAGCAGTTAACTTCAGAACTGCTACTTTTACCAGGAAGAGTACCTGAATACTGACTGTGTGTCCGTGGCACAGTGAGCAAAACTCTTCCACTAAAAGTGTAATCATCTAGACAGGGTAGGGTGGTGCCTAATGGTCACTGGAACCCCAGGAATCCAGGATGCAACAGCATGGTAAAATTTCTGCTACACTTGAATGCCAGTAGTGAGAGACACAAATCCCATCTTGGGCCACCTTGGGTTCCCAAAAGGGTTCTGTTACTGACTGATCCCAGTGTCTCTGGAGTACTTTACGGAGGAAGTGAGTGTTAAAATGAGATATAGATATTCACAGACTGTTAAGTGATAAAAGGTCTACTTCAGAATACTGTAAAGGATATGAGCATATTTACATTAAAAAGAAAAGTGTAACACACAAATGCTTGTAGATGCAGAGAAAATGTCTGGAAGCAATCACAGGAAGCTATTAATGGCACAGCCTCGGTGGAATAGAGGGTTGAAAAGACTGGGGATTGGACTTTTACTTTTTATCTTTTGTACAGTCTGAATTTTTATAAAACATGATTTTTATCATTAAAAAAAATTTTTTTTAAGCCCAAGGATTTATGTAATGGTTTTTAATTACCCAACTACCTTTAGGTGCTTCACCCTTATACTCTGGCAATACCACAGATATGCTGATGAACCTCTTAAACTAGACCTTAATTTAATTGGATTTAAAACTTTAAACTCATTCAGATTCAGAAACAGTTGGCTAGCACTGTTCATTATGGAGTGACTGGAAAGATCCTCACCTGGCAAAACAAAATGGGAGAGAGGCTGTCCAACTCATCAACCAGCACAAGGTTTTTGAGTGGTCTTGGCTGAAAAAAGAATGTATCTCCTTCTTCCAGAGGCATGGCAGATGAAAACTCAGGTTCTTCATCATCATCTCCAAGATGTGCAATTTGATATAAGTAACTAGGGAGAAGCAAAGACTTTAGTTAAAATATTTTCTGTCTGATGTACAACATGATAAATATAATTAACACTGCTATATGTTATACATGAAAGTTGTCGAGAGTAAATCCTAAGAGTACTCAACACAAGGGAAAAAATTTTTTTCCCTACTTCTTCAATGTTGTACCAAATGAGATGAACTGTGGTAATCATTTCATAATGTATGTAAGCCAAATCATTATGCTGCAACACCTTAAACTTATACAGTGCTATATGTCAATTATATCTCAATAAAAGTGGAAGGAAGAAAGCAAATAGCATTTAAAAAATATTTTCTGTCTGAAGATGTTTGCCATCAACATAATTCTCATAAATCACTTTAATATTGAGTCAGCATCTATAGTTTGAGATCTCTGCTTATCTGACTGGGGTTTTCTATTTCTTTAAAAAGAGGGATAAAGAAATTAAGACTACTGAATTCAAACTGGTGGCAGGACCTTAGCATCACAGTGGTTAGAGTACTGGACTTGGGCTTCCCTGGTGGCGCAGTGGTTGAGAGTCCGCCTGCCAATGCAGGGGACACGGGTTCATGCCCCGGTCCAGGAAGATCCCACATGCCGCGGAGTGGCTGGGCCCGTGAGCCATGGCTGCTGAGCCTGCGCGTCCGGAGCCTGTGCTCCTCAATGGGAGAGGCCACAACAGTGAGAGTCCCGCGTACAGCAAAAAAAAACCAACAAAAAGAGTACTGGACTTCCACTAGAGTGCCTGGGTCTGAATCCTAGCTCTGCCGCTTAACTAGCTGCATATTATTACTTAATCTCTCTTTGCCTCAGTTGCCTCATTTATAAAATTGAATAGTACCTTCCTAAAGAATTCAATGAGTACTTAGAACATTGCATCGCACCTAGTAAGCATAGTTTTTGTCAAATAAAATGAAGTATGGATAAATGAAACCCAAAGAAAATCTATAACCACTTCTTATTTTAACCAGTCACCAGGCCAAATCTAACAAAAAACAAGAATTGGTTATTTCACAGAGGTATGCAGATACTGTATTATTATTCCTGAAACAAAACATAAACATATCCAGAGATAATAAGCAACAAAATCATCTTGCCCTTCTCCTGTCTGTCCTCTGGGGCTCTGTAAACTGATTCAAAGAAAAACCACAAAAAAAAAAATAAAAAAGGGAAAGCAATTTGGGAGTAGATAACCTGTAACAATATACCATCATAAACTGAGTGTGCAATGAGCACACTTTTGGGAAGCAGCTCAATTAAAATAAAATCACACTGCTGGTCATATTTATTCTTTAAGTCATATACCAAACCTTCAATACAAAGCCCTTTGAACAATCCAGTGTAGTTTTTTAGGAGCAAGATAAAATGATTACATCGGGGTCTGAAATACATAAGACCCTCAATAAATGTTAGCCAAATAAATCTCAGCATATAACCCTTCCGGTAAACTCATCAGATTCTATGCTAAATTATGAAAAAGCAAACAGGGTTATTATCCTTGAATGATTTACAAACACACTGAAAAGAAAGAAAAAGTTAAATAATACAAACTTCTTATTCAGGCAAGATGTCCATATACAGATGATAAAGATCACCCGTCAAAGACACTTTCACAGATAACCAAGAGGATGCTGGGTTCACTACCTCCATCACAAGAAAGGTTGCTTCGGCTGAATCTCGATAAAACAGTTTCTGTGATTATAATGTGCTTCAGAGCAGGAACTTTGGAACCAGGTGGTCTGGCTTTGAGTTAGATTTAGTTGTGTGATCAAATTTCTTAAATTCTCTTGTGACCCCAGTGCCCTTACTATAAATGGGTTAACAGCACTGTCTTACAGGGAACGTTATGCATCAATATTTGTAAAGTACTTAGAACACAGTAAATGCTATATTAAGTATCTGATTGATAAATAAGTTTGCTTTATGAGTGAACACCCATAGCACGTTTCTGATGCGCCAAATCTCCACTCTTATGTCTTCCAGATTTCAGGTGCAACAGTAATGGATAATTTCTCACAAGTTCAAACCCGTCTCACTCTAACAAGCATCCCACCTGTGCACTGTAGTCTTTCTATTCTCTGCCCTCAGAACATCTATCCCGTTGGGAGCTGCCTGAGCAACAGGATGTACAGGGGACTTCATGCCCCCAGGGGTAACCTTCAACCCAAGAGGGAGAGGAACTGGTGCTGTTAACTCTCAGGTGGGCAATTTTCAAAGGCATTCTGCATGCTTCTCAGCAGGTCTTGACAGAAGCCAGTTTCCAATGACCACAGCAGGAACCTCAGTAATGGGCCCTTAATACTGGCTTTTCCTCTTTTCCCTATCTCTCCCCACTGATCCCTCACTCTTGCTTCCTGCAATTACCTCCCAATAATCTAGCCTTCTCTCGCGCTCTGCTTACAGGGGAGCCCAAACTGAAACAATATAAGAAAAACGTTTAGAATAGTGCCTGTTACATACAGACAAGTGCTCAACAAATGTACACTATGATTCTTTAGAGCAAAAGGAATCACTGTCTGTATTATTTCTAAAAAGACTTTCAGAAGACTTAACAATTAGAATGTGTAAATCCCAGCAAACACACTATCCGCACAAGGTAATGAGCAAGAACAGAATACCTTATATGTCTGCAGCTACTGACTCCACCCACAGCCTTATCAAGACAGGTTATTATCTAAGTTTTTAATGTCTGCCAATCAGCTAGGTGAAAAAACAAACAAAGTGGTTTTCTTTTTCTGTTTTTTGGCCACACCTTGAGGCACGTGGAACTTCCCAGACCAGGGATCAAACCCAAGTCCCCTGCAGTGGAAGGCAGAGTCTTAACCACTGGACCAGCAGGGAAGCCCAACACCTTGTTTTCATTGGCATTCCTTCAATTATGAATTAGCTTGAAAATCTTTTTACATATTACACTTATAGACCACTAGTATTTCTTTTACTATGAAAGGCATGCTCAAATCCTGCACCCATTTTTCTATTGACTGAACTGCTCATTTTTACTCAATGATTTTTAAGAGCTTATTAACTCTCCCTTTTGCATGTAATGAAAAGAAAAAAGATTTCACACACCATTTGTGGGAATGTAAACTGATGTCATCTTTTGAAGTACAATTTGGCATTCCCTATCAAAATTTTATCCTGCATATAGAAATTTAAACTATGGCTTTATTCAGTTAACATGCAAAGATATACCTACAATGTTCACTATAACACTGTTGGTTTTGTTTTTTTTTTGATAGGTAAGAAGTGGATTTATTTAGACAGAAACACACTCCACAGACAGAGTGTGGGCCATCTCAGAAGGTGAGAGAACCTATAGCACTGTTTATAATACCAGAAGTACAAACACCCTAAATATCCATCAAGAGGGGGTAGAGCCATAAAATATTATGTAGCCATTAAAAATGTCTTCTCTAGGGCTTCCCTGGTGGTGCCGTGGTTGAGAGTCCGCCTGCCGATGCAGGGCACGCAGGTTCGTGCGCCGGTCCGGGAGGATCCCACATGACGCAGAGTGGCTGGGCCCGTGAGCCACGGCCGCTGAGCCTGCGCATCCAGAGCCTGTGCTCCGCAACAGGAGAGGCCACAGCAGTGAGAGGCCCTCGTACAGCGAAAACAAAAACAAACAAACAAAAGTCTTCTCTACACCGAATGCAATGTATGAGTCTTACTGGGATCTGATCCGAACAAATCAACTTACGAAATATTGAGACAATATAGAAATTTGAATACTGACTGGCTATTTCATTATCTTAAGAAATCACTGAGCTTCCCTGGTGGCGCAGTGGTTAAAAATCTGCCTGCCAATGCAGGGAACACGGGTTCGAGCCCTGGTCCAGGAAGATCCCACATGCTGCGGACCAACTGAGCCCGTGCGCCACAACTACTGAGCCTGCACTCTGGAGCCCGTGAACCACAACTACTGAGGCCACGTGCCACAACCACTGAAGCCTGCACGCCTAGAACCTGTGCTCCGCAACAAGAGAAGCCACCGCGATGAGAAGCCTGCGCGCCACAACAAAAAGTAGCCCCTGCTCGCCGCAACTAGAGAAAGCCCGTACGCATCAACGAAGACCCAATGCAGCCAAAAATTAATTAATTAATTAATTTTTAAAAAATTTAATATTATTGGGGGGAGGTATAAATAAAACAAGACTGGCCATGGGTTGGCCTTTGTGGAAGCTGAGTGATGGGCACACGTAAGTTGACTAATTATACTATTCTCTCTTGTTATGTGCCCGTTAGAATATTTCCATAATAAAAAAATAATTTTAAGTGAAAAATACAGACTTATTGACATGGAAAGATTTTTAGGACATACTGCGTATTTGAAATAGTACACTAATAGTTTTTTATAGACTGATGCAGTTCTCTAAAATAAAACTACATATAAATACAAGAAAGTAAAAACACTGTAAGCAGATACAATGTTAAAAAGTAACTATTCTGGAATACTAGGATTATGGGTGATTTTCATTATTTATTTGCTCTTTTATTCATTTTCCAAAACTTTCTTCATTATCAGAGTAAAATAACAAAAATGGGAGTAGTCCACATTTACTAAATGCTTACAACAAAAAGTACTTATTAGTGTTTGGCATTTGTATGAAACACCCACAAAAACCCTCATACATTAGAAATGTAAAATGGTGCAGCAGCCATAAAAAAGTTTAGCAGTTCCACAAGAAGTTAAAAAGAATTACAGTATGACCCAGAAATTCCACTCTTGGGTACATACCCAAAATAATTTAAAACAAAGACTAAAACAGATATGTGCACACCAATGTCCAATGCTGCATTATTCACAATACCAAAAAGGTGGAAAGAACCCAAGTGTCCATTAACAGGTAAATAAACAAAATGTGGTACATACATACATACAATGCATTATTATTCAGAGATAAAAAGAATAAAGTGCTGATACATGCTACTACATATGAACTCTGAAAATATTATCCTAAGTAAAATGAGCCAGACAGAATAAGCACAAATGTTATATGATTCCACTTAGGTTACCAGACACTGGAGGAAAGGGGAATGGGGAGTTATTCCATAATGCGTACAGAGTTCCTGTCCGGAGTGATAAAAAAGTTTGGAAAAATGGCAGTAATGGTTATACAACACTGTAAATGTAATTAATGCCACCAAATTGAACATTTGAAAATGGTTAAAATGGGAAATTTTGTTATATATATTTTCCCACAAAAAAGTGGGGGAGAGAAAAGGTGCTAACAAAAAACAAATGTTAAAGAACTGTACGGGGCTTCCCTGGTGGCGCAGTGGTTGAGAGTCCACCTGCCAATGCAGGGGATGCGGGTTTGTGCCCCGGTCCGGGAGGATCCCACATGCTGCGGAGTGGCTGGGCCCGTGGGCCATGGCCGCTGAGCCTGCACGTCCGGAGCCTGTGCTCCGCGGTGGAAGAGGCCACAGCGGTGAGAGGCCCGTGTACCGCAAAAAAACAAAAACAAAAACAAAAAAAGATCTGTACGTATCGGTAAAGAAAAATATTTATTACTTACTACTGTATAAAAAAAGCAGGTTACAAAACAATTTATAGTGCATAGTTGCAATTCCGTAGAAACATTTAAATATATACACACACAGGAAGGCTACACAAAAAAAATGTTATCTTTGGGTGGAAGGATTACAGGAGACATACTTGCTTACACGAACTTTCCTAACTTTTCTACAATGAAAATTCCTTGTTAAAAAAACTAAAAAATTAGAAATGGATGAAAATGTCATAATAACAGGCTAAATGAAAAATGCATCAAAACAGGTTTATAAACTGGGAAAAGGAGTAATAAAATGACAGCTGGAATAAAGTCAATGAAGAAGAGTAAAAGGCAAGTTAAAGAAAGGGAGAACTGGAGACAAGGCAAAATTGGAATAGAATTGCAGAATTCTAGACAACACCTTCATTTTCATTACGAAGAAATAGCATTAGGTAAGTGATCTGCACACACTTTACCACATACTGGCAAAACCTGAACTTAGAAAGCAAGACCATGGCGGCTTATCTCATAAGCAATTTGGAGTCTTCAATACTGGTCTTAAATTCAAGGCTAGGGTTCAGACTTAAGCCATTTGTCAATGAAAAGCCATCAGAGACTGTAACACGGGATGGGGAAATTTCATCAGGGTTGTGTCTTGTATGCTTAATGAGATGACTCTATAAAGGCCGAGTTTTACAGGAAAGACAATGAACTGCAATAAGCAAACTAGGGAACTATTTCAGACTAACACCAAAAAAAAAGGGATACAGAAGTAAAAACAACTTGGCATTCAACTGAAAGTTGTAGAGGACAGCAAAATCGAGACTTTACACTCAAGCTGCTGGAACTGCCCCATCAGACATTAACAGAAATACTGAGAATGGCAATAGCCAAGACATGGAAACCAACTAAATGTCCATTGACAGAAAAATGGTTAAAGAAGATATGGTACATACATACAATGGAATATTACTCCGCCATTAAAAGGAATGAAACTGTGCCATTTGCAGGGATGTGGATAGACCCAGAAACTGTCATACAGAGTGAAGTCAGAAAGAGAAAAATATCGCATAATATCACTTATATGTGGAATCTAGAAAAATGAAACAGATGAACTTATTTGTACAGCAGAAATAGAGACACAAATGTAGAGAATGGACATATGGATACTGGGGGGGAAGGGAGGCAGGATGAACTGGGGGATTGGGATTGACATATATACACTACTATGTATAAAATAGATAATTAATGAGAACCTGTAGAGCACAGGGAACTCTACTCAGTGCTCTGTGGTGACCTAAATGGGAAGGAAATCCAAAAAAGAGGGGATATATGTATATGTATAGCTAATTAACTTTGCTGTACAGCAGAAACTAACACAACATTGTAAAGCAACTATACTCCAATAAAAACTTTAAAAAAAAAGAAATAATGCCATTTGCAGCAACATGGATGCAACTAGAGATTATCATACTAAGTGAAGTCAGTGAGAAGGAGAAAGACAAATACCATACGACATCACTTACATGTGGAATCTAAAATATTACACAAATGAACCTATCTATGAAACAGAAACAGAATCATAGACATAAGAGAACAGACTGGTGGTTGCCAAGGGGGAGGGGTTGGGGGAGGGATGGATTAGGAGGTTGGGGTTAGCAGATATAGGCTTTTATATATAGAATGGATAAACAAGGTCCTACTGCATAGCACACAGAACTATATTCAACACCCTATGATAAACCATAATGGAAAAGAATATTAAAAAAAAGAATGTAAAAAAAAAAGTGAGGTTGGAAGGGTTGGTGATGTGGCTGGGAAGCTATGGGTTCTGATGAGCTTCAACTTCAGATTTATACAAGTGAAGTGTCTGTGGAACATATATTTAATACTAAGTAGTTCAATAGATATTTATTCATTGAAATATCCAGCAAAAAGCTTAGAAGAGATCACTTTTAAAGCTGTTTTTTTGCAGCTACCCACAGGTATTGATTGAAGCCACTAAAGTAGAGGAAGTCACCAAGAGAAAGATATAAAAGGGGAAAGAGCAAAACTTTTTCTGAAGAAACTAAAACATTCTTGGGAAAAGTTCCACAGCCTTGAAACTACATCTCCCTTCTGCCAACTTTTATAGTAACCAGGGTGAAATCGAGTAATAAAAGGATTACTCACTGGTTTCCAAATTCTGATGCTACGAAAAGGAAGCCTGTTTTAAGCACACACATGGCAGCAGCAACAGGCACAGTATCAAAATACTTGAGCCGGATCTCAGTAACCTGGAGTGGAAAGAGAAAAAGATACTAGTGCATAGGCAAGTGAAGCCACGCCATGGAAAACAGCCCAGTATTATAAGATAGTGTAATAAGCAAAGTAGCAAATAAAATACTGTCCTTCATTTCCAAACCAGCGGTCAGCAAACTACAACCCTCAGGCTAGTCACACAGTTTACACAGTACTTACGGCTGCTTTTGTGCCACAATGGCAGAGCTAAGTATTTGAGACAGGGACCACATGGCCCACAAAAGCCAAAAATGTTCACTACCTGGCCTTTACAAAAAAAAACTTGGCACCTCCTGAGCTCTTGTAACAGGTATCTAAGAAATCGCCCAGTGTTCAGCACTCCTCCATGGGATGAAAAAAGTAACAGATCATGTATATTACCAGTTTTCAGTAGACATGGAGAGCTTTCTCTTGTTATTCACTAGAAACGGCATTACCCATTCTCACATTATATGGCATCAGACCAAAAATCTGTTAACCAGAGGGAGAAAACCTACATTCATGTACCAGTTCCAAACTTTAAAAGCTTTAACACCTTAGGCAACCACTTTTTAAGGCATTCTGTTTCCATTTTTTTAACTTGTAAATTATCCTTTCTATCTCAGAGAGTAGTTGTAATGAACAAATGGTTTATAAAACCACTCTGTAAACCTTAAATGCACATATCAGTTTTTAAAATAAGGTTACTTAATTAAAATCAGGATGAAACTTTAGAAAGTTTCATTAACTAGACTAACCACAACAAATAGGTTTTTTCATTTTTTTCCCTCACTCCATGGTCTACTTACCATATCTTCATCTGTCTCCAAAGTGATCTTAAAGATATCTCCCTGCTCAGTTTGGGCCAAAAAGAAGAACATTGACTTCGTCTTATGGGTGGCAGAGCAGACAAAAATCATTCCTCTTTCAGGGTCATCCAGGTCATTCTAGCAAAGTCAAATACACAACCAACATCTTGGAAATGAGTACTCCTTTTTTGGAATTCAACACTTTACCAACAAGGATCATACGGGCCATCCAAGGCCTAGAGGCATCTGGAGCCTCTCCATGCAAGCTTTGACCCAGAGCAGCCTGCCGGTCACAGGACTAAAACACAATAACCAAAAATTCTTGTCTACTATAAATACATAATAAAGCTTACGTTTAAAAAAAAAAAAAAGCCACAATTCCACTCTACAGCCTAATCAGATCAATAAGGCAAGAACTATCTCCAGAGAAAAATGTCAGAGAAGAGACATGAAATTTAAAGAATCATCATTTCAGGCTGTGAATAAAAGACTGTTACATGTTCATGACAATACCATCCAAAGCATCATCATCAGCCCTTATTTCCAAAGGGCATTCCCCCTTGGCTGGACTTTGGTTTTCTTTTTTAACGTTTCCAACATTTTGTATTTCTCTCAGAGTAAGTTCAAGGGCAAAACATGTTTTATACTTCTTTGCAGCCCCAAAGCCAAGTACAGCACCTGGCAGTCAGGTCAACTAAACGGATCAACTAAACTGATCAACTAAGCGGAATCACTTATCACTCCTTACCAAGAATTTAACTTGCTAATCTTACCAGATATTCTAAAATTGATGGAATCTTACTCAGATACCATGTACTAGATAAACTAAGTCCTAAAAGATTTAACCTCAGCACCTATAAATTAATATTAAGAAGATAATCTGCGGTGAGAGGAGAAATTGAGGAAGCAGACATCAAATAAGATTACCCATGTGCTGTTGATAACTGCTGAAGCTGGGTACACAGAACTTCACTATATACACAATCATCCCTTGATATCTGCAGGGGATTGGTTCAAGGAGCCGCCAGATACCAAAATCCACGGATGCTCAAATCCCTTATATAAAATGGGGCAGTACAAGGAATAGTCAGGCCTCCATATCCATGCATGAGAACCCTGCAGATATGGAGGCCCAACTGTATGCTTAATGGTTTCCACAGTAAACTTAAAATTAAAAGCAATAAAGCACCATTTTCAACCACCAGTGTAGTAACTGATTGAGAGGAAAACCACTGTGTGAAAAGATTTAGGGGAAAAGAGTATTTACACAGTCTCAAAGTTCACTAGTTTCCACACCAATTACAAAAAGGAAAAGGTACCTTTACAACAAAGAGAAGTAGTATGTGATCAATTTAGCATTACCAATAATGAATCAAATCAGCATTATGTGCCCATAATGTAATGTAATGAGAAATATGTAACAGCACCTAAGTAATAATTCTATCAAAAATATAACATGGATGTTATCATGAGGAAAAAGACTATGGGACAAACTACAAGAAAATTAACCCAAACTCTTAAAAAAAATGTCAGTATCATAAAAAAAAAAACAAAGGTGAGAGGAAATATTCTAAATTAAAGGAGACTAAAGGTAGATATAAGGGATCTTGGGAATACAATGAGAGAACTGTACGAAAGATAACTGTATTACTCAAAATGGTAAATTTCTTGGGCACAATACTGATAGTGTAGGAAAATTTCTTCCTTCTTAGGAGCTACATCTTAGGAAATTCTTGCAGTGTCATACAACCTATCTTCAAATGGTTTTGCCTAAAAAAATTTGTAGAAACATAAGAAAGAAAAGGCAAATGTAGCAAAGCAGTATTAATTGGGGAATCTAAGTGAAAGGTATACAGGAATTCACCATTCTCTCCTTTTAGATTTTTCTGTATGTTGGAATGGGGTGGGGTAGGAGAGAATGAAACACAATTTATCTCCAATGAATACACCTGGATTCTTCAAACTAGAAACTTTCAGGAATTTCAAATTGATAATCTCCATAGGTTCTTCGAGAATGAAAACTGTGTTGGTTTTTTTTAACTGAAGTACAATTGACTTACAGTATTATGCTAGTTTCAGGTGTACAACATAGAATTGTGTTGACTTTTAACTCCCTTTCTTAAAGATTTTGTTTTGCTTTTGTTAAGGTATTTTACTGGCTTTATTAAAAACATTTACAAAGAAACTAAAACTTGATTAATAGATAAATTAAGAGACCACACTGTAATTACAAAAATTAAGTTCATTTCACAAACACAAATATATTTTCTCTTATGGCAAACAAAGACCTTACCCGTCTCCTGGGAATTGGACAGCGGATATCTGGTTGGTCACCAAAGTTCTTATAGGTGATGTAGTTTTCAGAGCAAATCAGCACTCCACTTGGACCATCTGACCCCCCCGGAACTGTCAAGAGAAAATGAAACTCAGCAGTGATTTGACATAACCATGAATTACAATTTAGCCTTCAATTCCTTCCCTCCTTCAGCACAACTTGAAGGTACAGTGTGCCTGAAGGTGATAAACATTCAATGTTTCTTTTCCATGATAGTTATGCTAGACAAGGATAGGGCACCATTTGGGGAATCTCAGCCTGTCCAGATCTCTGATAATGCATCTTAATGTTTAGCTCCAAGCCCAGAACTCAGTTCTTACGTTCGGACCTATAATCCAACTGCCTACTGGACACTCTCACATGGATATTCCATAGCAGCTTAAAAATGAACGTATTCATGAACAAGTGCAGAGTTCCTTCCCAAACCACCTCCTGGGTTCTCCACCTTAAAGAACACTGTCATCGACCAACAGACCAAACCAAAAACAAGAATGTCATCCTTCAATTCTCCCCTCTCCCATAGCCCTATTGATTCTACCTCCTTAGCAGTCCTCATGCTGCGAATCTCTCTTGGTTTAGTGAAACAGCTTCCTGACAAATCTCCTGGCTTATTATCTTCTATTCCATTACCAAAATGAAAGCATGTGATCTTTTAAAAACGTTCACCTTTAAACATGTCATTATTTTCCTGCTTAAAAATCCCTCAGGGCTTCCCTGGTGGCGCAGTGGTTGAGAGTCCGCCTGCCGATGCAGGGGACACGGGTTCGTGCCCCGGTCCGGGAAGATCCCACATGACACGGAGCGGCTGGGCCCCTGAGCCATGGCCGCTGAGCCTGCGCGTCCGGAGCCTGTGCTCCGCAACAGGAGAGGCCACAACAGTGAGAGGCCTGCGTAATGCAAAAAAAAAAAAAAAAAAAAAAAAATCCCTCAGTAGCTACCTCCCACCTCTACCCCATCCCTTTACCTCCAATGATCCAATCACAATGAGCTTTCAGTTCTTTCAATGAACCATGTTTTTTCCTGCATTTCGTCTTTTGTGCATTCTGTTCCATTTGGCCATAACAGAAACTCCTCCTCAACCCCCGTTACACTTAGCTAACTCCTAACTAGTCCTCAGTTCTCAGCTGAGAGCACTTCTTCTGAAACCTTTCTCTGACGCATTGCCTTCCTTCCCTAGGTTAGGGACCCCTCCTCCATGCTGTCATACCATCTGGCACACTCTGGCAATTTTTTTGCTACTATCATATATTCACCACTACATTCAATCTTGCATAAAAGGAGACACTACATCTAACTTTTCATCACTGCAGTCCCAGAGCCCAGTAGACTGATTTTGCAGATACTGATTGTAGAGGCTCAGTAAAAATTTGTTTTAATGAATGAAACCCTCATAAATGAGAAGTACAATAATACATTACAGCAAGTAATTAAATACAATCTATTTTCTAAAATTCTTCTGCTTAATATATAAGAAGTCTCTTCCTAAGATTTAATGCTCAAAGACAAGCACTGTTTTGTATCTTTCTTCTCTAAAATCCTCCCCCAACAACTGACATATTTCACTTTAGACATTAATTCAAGTGCAAATGACTTGAAATAGAAAGGACTGGATCACTGTCTTACTCAAGCCTGATGAAATTTAGATTACCACAAATACAGTTGCCCTCTTTTAGTCTTTTAATATGAATTAAACTAACACTGATTCTTCATAGTGAACATCTTTGAGCTCCTACAAAAATCATACTTTGCTCCAGTGCATCTAAAACACTGTTGATTTGATTTGCTAAAATTTAAGGTTTTTGCACCCACAGTCACAAGTATAACCAGCCTGCAAATTTTTCTTATTACTATCCTTATCTATTTTTGGTACTGAAGTTATATTAGGCTCATAAAGTGGTACAACAGTTTTTATTCTTTTTTCTAACCTCTGGAGAAATTTAAGGTCCCTGAAAATTCTGGACCTTAAATCTTCTGAGAAAAAGAAACTTTGGATTATTGCTCCAATTTCTTTAACAAATGCTGGTCTATTCAGGTTCTTAATTTCTTCTTGGATCAATTTTGGTAACAGTTACATTTGTCTTTTCACAAAGCCAGGTTTTGATTTTTGTAATGAGTGAAAGATTGACTACAGTCAAGACACCAGAGCAACCAACAGTAATCAATATTCTAAGCTGACTGCTCTCTTTTCTTCCCTGCCCCCATTAGAGGATAAGAGTTAACCACCACATGAATTTCTAACCTTGCCAAAACACAGACAAGGCACTCAGGTTTACTACAAATGGATTATAGTTTCCAAATCATATTAAGCAAACAGTGCTAAGTTTGAACATAAAATGGACTAAGCAAAATGGTACAGAGCAGCTCTAAGAGAAAAGTACCTGTAATAAGGAAGTTTCCATGTTCCTCCAAAGGTTCACTGTATTTTCGGACCACATGATTTAAACCAAGGTCTAACTCATAGAAAGTAAGTGTCTGCTGGGTATTAGCCGCTGCTTCCCCAGTTGGATCATTGTCTGCTTCCTATAGAATAACAGTGGCACAAAGACTAATCAGTACCATAAAATCAAACTTTTAAAACTGGAAAGTAAAAAAGAGTGGATACATGCGTATGTATAACTGACTCACTTTGCTGTACACCTGAAACTAACACAACATTGTAAATCAATTATACTCCAATAAAAATTATTTAAACAAACAAATAAACATAGCTGGAAAGGGCATCAGGATTCCTCCATTTCACAAACGAGGAAGCAGAGGTCCACAGATGCCAAATGGTTTGCCAAAGTTCACACTAAGTAATGGCAGAGTGAAAGCAAGAGCCCAGGTCTTCTATTTCTGAGACCAGGGTTAGCTCTACTAGAAGATACTGCCTTCCTCTCAAGCAAAAGAATGGTATGCCCCATCTTTCACTATCTCCCAGTGAAAAAATATCCCAAATACACTTTCACCTCCTTTTTCAGGGAGCTTTTCCCAATAAATACCCTGTTTCCACAGGGAGACTATTCAAATCAGGTAAATTCTGAAACACTCCAAAGTATTTCAGAAAGGTATTTGGAATAGGAAAAAAAAAAATAGTGAGCAAGTAAGATATAAGAAATGCACAATGAAGAAAACAATCTCAGGGAAGCACCAAAGTGAGTGGAAGAAACCCAAAGGAGGGAGACGGGGAGAAGGGAGGGGAAGGAAAAGGTGGGTAGAGAGATTGAGACCCCCCCCCCACCATCACCTCATAATCCATTTCCAGACAAGCAAACATTGGATTTTCAAATCCCACATCTACTCCGACCACATGATACACTAAAGTGTTCGCTTTGTGGGCCTCCAGTGGAGATGAAATGGTAAGCCGGGCTGCAGCATCTCTGTTCAAGATATACACCAATTTCTGTTTCTCAATGGCGCCTGTTGAAGGAGACAAAACATAGAAAAACTCCAGATAATGAAACCAGAGGCTACAGAACAGCTAGATTCACATCACAATTATTTTCTGAAAGATCGTTAATAGCCAGTACTAACTCTACAAGCATATGCATGCTTTAGGATTTTGCTAAAATAGACAAGAGCATAATTTTACCCCCCTCCTTCCTAATAGGGATCTTAATATCCCACTAACTCTTCAAAAATTTTTATGACAAACTAAACAATAATTCATAGAATTGCCAGCTTTATTCTCTGAATTAGATCTAATGATTTTGTGACTGGTCAAAGAAGGTTGCCCTCTGGAAGCCTGATCAGATACACAGAATTTTCTTCAAGATATTTATCAGAGAAGAGACATGAATGTGAATCATCACTTCGGGCTGATGAAAGCAACCATATTCATTGTCTAATAATGTAAAATCTTACAGTGTAGCCTTTTTGCTACACTTAAAGAAATGGAAAAACACCCATTTCCAACTAGATAAGAAGTAGAAAAGGTGTGTTAAAACTTCTCCCATTGTTTTAAAAGGAAAAGCAACTTTAAACATCCAAAATGATCCAAACTTTACCCAGCTGAGTGATTTCTTGGCACACTATCAAGATCACAGCACTGTTATCCTGAACTGAGCTTCTTTAAGAGTCAAAAAGTCAAGAGTAAGTCACTCACTAATCATAACAGCTCGCCCTTTGGGATCCACAGCTAAGAACTGGCCAGGAACAATGCGGCGGCATCCACTCTTGCCAAAGGTTTCTTGGTGAATTTTCTCAAACATATTCTTAGACGGCTGGTATTCCAGAATAACAATCCGACCTGAGTCACTACCAACCACAATGTAGTCTTTTGTGCCACCTGTCAACCTAAAGGCCATGAGTGACCGGATGACACCAAATACTTCCACAGTTAGTAGAGTGTGTACTTTGCCGGTGTTCGGGTCAGGGCGAAGCAGCTCCAAGATCTTTCCCCGGGAAACAACAATTTCCTGTTGTTTGGTTCCTGAAAAACACGAAAAGTAAAGATCATGAACAATCAGAACTAGTAACCTGAATGGATCAAAATTCCACTAAAGGGACTTCCCTGGTGGTCCAGTGGTAAAGAATGTGCCTTACAACACAGGGGACACGAGTTCGATCCCCGGTCAGGGAACTAAGATCCCACACGCTGCAGGGCAACTAAGCCCGCACGCCACAACTACTGAGCTTGCGCGCCTCAACTAGAGAGCCTGCATGCCGCAAGCTACAGAGCCCACGTGCTCTGGAGCCTGTGCACCACAACTACAGAGCCTACGCGCCCTGAAGCCCCCACACCACAACCAGAGAGAAGCTCACGGGCCACAACGAAAGATCCTGCCTGCCGCAACTAAGACCTGCCACAGCCAAAAAAAATATATAAATTTAAAAAAAAAAAAGCCAAAAAAGATAAATGTAACCGAGCTGGGGGCTTAGTATTTTAAGTTAATTTGTTCTACTTTAAAAGGTACTTTTCCTGGGCTTCCCTGGTGACGCTGTGGTTAAGAATCTGCCTGCCAATGCAGTGCAGGGGACACAGGTTTGAGCCCTTGTCTGGGAAGATCCCACAGGCCACGGAGCAACTAGGCCCGTGCACCACAACTACTGACCCTGCACTCTAGAGCCCACAAGCCACAAGTACTGAGCCCGTGAGCCACAACTACTGAAGCCTACACGCCTAGAGCCCATGCTTCACAACAAGAAAAGCCACCACAATGAGAAGCCCGCGCACCGCTATGAAGAGTAGCCCCTGCTCACAGCAACTAGAGAAAGCCCGCACACAGCAACGAAGACCCAAATGCAGCCAAAAATAAATAAATAAAATAAATTTAAAGGCGAAAAAAAAAAGGTACTTTTCCCAGAATTTAAAACATCTAACAAAAGTGGTATCAAAGAAGAACTTTTCAAAAATGGTCACACAAGTTATTTTTAAACTTCCTTTTTATTTTTCTGAGATTTGCCATCAATCTGCGTAATTCAGAGTTGTCTACAAACGATATTAACATATGTTTTGGGGACTTTCCTGGTGGCGCAGTGGTCAAGCATCTGCCTGCCAATGCAAGGGACACAGGTTCAAGCCCTGGTCCCAGAAGATCCCACATGCCACGGAGCAACTAAGCCCGTGCGCCACAACTACTGAGCCTGCGCTCTAGAGCCTGAGCCTCAGCTACTGAGCCCACGCGCCTAGAGCTCATGCTCCGCAACAAGAGAAGCCACCGCAATGAGAAGCCCGCGCACCACAACGAAAAGTAGCCCCCGCTCGCCGCAACTAGAGAAAGCCCACGCGCAGCAACGAAGACCCAATGCAGCCAAATATAAATAATTTAAAAACAAAACAAAAAAAAATACATATAATGTTTTGCTTCGTAAAATTAAAAATTACCAAAGCCTCTTTCTAGCCCATCTTTAAGGCTATTCTTCTAAAAAATCATATTAACTTTTTGGGCTGTTAGCTGTAATATCTCAAAGACCTTTTAAAGCTACCACCTAATATATGCTGTTTATTTCTAAACTGACTCCTAAAAAGCTCACTTGCTTTTATAACTGCAATCAACACCTCCAAATATGTAACAGTCAACTTGTCCCCATTTCTCCCTGCTATGTAATTCCACCCAGATGAGTTGTCATCACCTTTAAACTAAATGTTTAAAATATCCAAGTTCCTCCTTCCCCAAACACACTCTCTGGTCTCAAGTAACCTGCTATCAACGTTACTGTCATTTTCTCTGCCACCCAGGTTGCAAACTCATATTTTCTCTTTCCTTCTATCCTCACTGCCCTAATACAGATCCTCACTATCTAATGCCTAAATGGCTTCCTATCCTATCTGATATGCCACTCCTACCCACCTCAATCCATTCTTATTTGCTCAATGCCATCACTTATCAGGCCACCTTATTTTCCAAAGGTCCTTTGGAAGATCAAGTACTCCAAAGTGCTTTAGAAACTGTAAAGCATCACATAAATTACAATTTCTCTAATGATTAAAAGATATTTTTCATAATTTGTTTTAGAAAAAAGGTTTGAGATTGAAAAAGCAATTTGAAGCATAAAACTAGTAATATTAAAAATGTTAGGAATTCCCTGGCAGTCAATTGGTTAGTACTCTGCACTTCCACTACAGGGGGCACAGGTTCAATCCCTGGTCAGGGAACTAAGACCCCACAAGCCGCGTCATGTGGACAAAAAAATTTTTTTTAAATGTTAAGCTCAGAAAAATAATAATAGAAAAACTTACCAGAGAAGTTGCCATGAATGGCAAAGCTGATGCCAGTGGCTCGCTGCAAGGTCAAGTTGTACAGGAACATGGTAGCAGTAACACTGAGCCACCCACAACTCCACAATCCAGGCCTTGGTTATACCAAGTCAAAGCAAGCTAAGAGTACATAAAAACAGAAAAATATCAGCTGTGCAACTGTTCTTTTAACAGACATTTCTGTATGGGAACTTCTGGCTGAAAATAGCAGAACCAGGAGAGTAAGGCCTATTGAGGAACAACATACTTATAATTAAGAGTGCCTTCTACATACCAGGCACTATGCTACTATACACTCTGTTTCAACCTCACAAGAAACCTATGAAATACTCAATATTACACTAATTTTACAGATAAGAAAATTGAGCTAAGAAATTAAATTGTCTGCCTGAGGTCACGTAACAAATAGTATTATCGCTAGGAGCTGGGATCTGTACCATTAAACCAACACTGTCTATTTGACTTTGTCACAGAAACTAAGTAGGTCTACATTTACTTGTATTTGAATAGGCTCTACTTTCACATGGTTCAGAATTCAAAAGCACAGCAAAAAGCTGACTCCATCCATTCCCTAGCCATCCAGTTTTCCTCCCTGGAGGAATCAATTTCACCAAGTTATATTGTGTCCTTCCAGATATTTTCTGTATGTACAAAGAAAAATATATATTAATACTGTCTATTATCCCTTTTCAACTAAAAGTTGGGTACTGTATATCATACACTCACATCATAGTGCAACTGATTTTTTATCACTTTACCTATCTTTTGAGATAGCAACAAACAAAAAGCTTTCTCATTATTTTACAACTACATAGTATTCCATTGAAAGAGTATATCACAACTCATTTAGCCAACACCCTACTGACGAACATTCAGTTTCTTCCCAATCTCTTGCTATTATGAACACTGCTGCAAAAAAAATCTTTCATATATAGGCCATTCATATGTGCATGACTGTATCTCTAAACTGAACTGTCACTTCAGGAGCAAGCCTCCCCAAAGGAGTATACAGTCACAGAAAAGGATTCTTCTCATCAGACAGAACTGAAGACTGCAAACTGATACACTTCTACCATAAAAGAATTACCAAAACTACACCTATACACAGTTAGTGCTGGAAAATAAACTGAGCTATTTTTCCTCAATTACAAAAAGAAGGGATCTTGAGAAATTCAAAGTGGTCACTGTGTAATTAATGTACGAGTTTGGTTTTGTTAAATGAGAAAAGAAAATTATGAGCCAATGTCCTTATAAATAATAATCATTTGGGGGCTGGGCAAGAGCAGGGTGCCTAAGAGAGGAAAAGATCCTGCAGTCTGGAAACAGGTCCTGAGAGATATACATTCTCCTACTTGAAACCAAGGAACATCAAGGAAACCAAGGAATGTTCTTCTAGGATCACAGGGAAAAAAAGAAAAAGTCTTGAGATGGAACAAGAAGGGAGTGAGAAATGACCTACAAGAAGAAAAATAGAAAAAACATACAGACACAGAGACATAGATACACACACACCCAGAAGGGCTTAGACATTGGGAAATTTCCAGGGAAAGTTGTGCTCAGCTTAAAGTCTGGGTAAAAAATAGGCAGAGAATGTGTTAAAGTTGCTCTCTGAAAAGCAGTGAATGTGATTCTCAGACATGATTTATTCTGTTGCATCTTGCTCTTATTATAAAATTTCAAACATAATTTCAAATCTCCAGTTATCAACAACAAAATTTACAATAAAACCCCTACCATGTTGTCAATGTGATCCGTGTTGCAGGACTGATTACGTTAAAAATAAAGAATTTTTTAGAAAACAACAGAGGAAACCACAGGCCACTTCTGAAACCTGGAAAAGCTTTACAACATACACTATCCATTACTATCTTTGGAATTCATTTTCCCCAAACCTAGTTGGATCCAGGTTCCCCAAGTATTGTTATCTTGGGTAATGGAGGAAGTTGCAATCTGGAAGCAGACCAGCCAAGAACAATATACCAGGAACCAGTAACGGCCAAAACTTGGTAAATTTTTATTTCCCCCACTTCTATCTCCTGCCGGTGAATACTAGGAAATGAGCCTGTGATTGCTCCCTCCACCCCTTCTCCATGTGCCAAAAGAACATCACCGCATGAGGATCAGAGAAGGAAACAAGTCGCCCAAATGCCAAAATACAAATACAAAAGTCTTGACTTCAAACGCTGTTTCCATTATTTACACTTTTAACACCCTCGATCTTTCCACCCTCCCGTGTGTCGTTTACTTTCTCCAGAAGAAGACGTCCCTCCTGCTTGCTCCTTCTCACACCTCCCCCAGCGCCTAAAAGGTACACAGTTTCTAGAAAGCTTATTTTGAGCCAGGCCTGGTTCCCACACTGTGAACGGAAACGGGAGACGATTCCCTAAAGCCGCCCCAAGCATTCCCTTTCCCGTACCTCTCGGGCCTAAGCTGCCTCAGAAACCTCTGCCACAGGCTCGGCCCACCCTCCTACAAGGCCGCTATCCGCCTCCCCGGTCTCGGGGAGGTCGGGGAGCTGTTTCTTTACCCTGCAGCCAGGAGGATGGCGTAGATATCCGACAGATCCTCAGTTTCCTTCAAGCCTTAAACAACCACCAACGCCAAGCCGCCGGCGTCCGCCATTAACTCCTCAGACAGGGACCTTCCGGTTGGCGCGCGACGGAAAAAGGTCCCCAACCAGCGCCTGAAGAATGTATATATAATTTTTTTTTTACTGCTTCTGTCTTGCTTCCACACAGCATTGAAAATTATTTAAATATACTTTATGACCGGCACTTTTTCCAGGAGAATAGGAAATGAATTGACCTTTTAAAGTAGACTTTAAAAAAAACCCCAAAAATCTACAAATTCATTGGGCACTGCTGTGGGCAGCCCCAAAGACGTGGAGCGCCAACGAGCCGTGGCGGGGGGGGTCCTCGCGGGGCCGGAAGCGAGGAATGGGGACCAAGATGGCAGACCACGATTCCGCTCAGAAGCTGTTAGGGTTGCTTCCGCCGCCTGACGGCGTGGGAGGAGGCAGCTGTTCGGGAATCTCCACTGAGCTCATTCGCTCCCTGACCGAGCTGCAGGAGCTGGAAGCTGTGTATCAACGGCTCTGCGGCGAGGAGGTGGGGGACTGAGGTTCTTTTTCCAAGAGGATGCAGGGGCAGTGGGCTTAGGAGCCGTCAGTCTTGGGAAATTCAGGCTGTGGGAAGGTCTCTTCTTGCCGAGGAAACAAAAAAGCACCTACTCGAGAAGCAAGCGTGTAGTTGAGTGTAGTTGGGGCGACCTGACTTCTCTGTTTACTCAGTCTCATGCCCCCAAGCATGTTTTACTCTCATCTAGGGGATCTGCCCCCACTCCCCCGTTGATTTCCCTGGCCCTTAATCTCTAGGTTTCTCCGCGAGAGTGAAGTTAGACTTGAGGGTATACGCCGACTCGCTTGCTTTTCAAAATAAGAGTAAAGGCTCTCTTGCAACGGCTTAGCAATTTTAAAAATTATGAAATCCTTTTACCCCATTATCTCATTTAAGCGAGAAATCATTGCAAATAACCTTGAAGCGTTTTAAGATTTCCTCCTGTGGGGAATGAATTTGGGGGTGTAATTTTAGTGTTTCAGTTAAATGCAGGGCTTTATAGAAGCTTGAGATTTTAAGACTCAGGCACAACTGTTCTAATCTTGGACAAGTCACTTCATCTCTTGTGCCCCTGCGTGGTGTCCAGTGAGGGGCGTGGGCTATATTCTGTCGAAGATTCATTCCTTGCAGGCTGCTTTACTTTTCCGTGCGACTTGATGATGTCAATACAATTTTGAATGCCATTTGGGCTCCTTGCCAGTCAGAAGAAAGATCTAAACTCTAATCTAAAAGTTTAGTAGCTGTTTCCTAAACCAAACTATTATTAAGGTTGAGCACAAAAGGCAATTTCATACTGGAGCAGAGGTGGTCATTGATATCTTGAGAATTTTCAAATATAATATTAACTTATACCAACTCTAGCAGCTTCTAATACGTTTTTCAGCAAGATGTGCTTTATAAAGTTCAGTACTAAGCTTGCATTCAATGAATGGGGGGAAAAAGTAAGTCAGTCTTACAAACAGAACAAACAATATTAGTTTTGTATTTGTATTTGATGACTGTCAAGGGCATGTTTTCCTCTGGATCCTACTGGACTATTTCAGTAGAAACATATAGCTGATACTTCTGTCTTTTGTTGAGCCATACGCGACATGCTATGTTAAGCACTTTATATGTGTTTTCTTGTTTGGCTCACACAACAGTCGTATGGGGTATATATTACTGTCCCTAGTTTACAGATGAAGAAACTCAAGCATAAGAAGGTTACATTAGTTAAGGTAGTGCAATAAATGCTTTGGCTGAGAGAGAATTATATTTATCGCTTCTGGCTACTGACTATACACTAGAAGAGACTTTTTATAACTGCCACTTTAGAAATTTCATTTGTTTATTTGAGCCTTTATATTTTAAATGCCTTCCTGTGTTAGGCACTATGCTAATGAAATTGAATAAAAGTTTATGTACTCCCTTTGTTGTGTTCATCTCCTAGATGTAATAAGATACGCATAAGGTAATTATTATGTAATATGGTAAGTGCAGAAATGAAGTATTGTTTGTTAAAGTCCTAGAGGAGCTTAGTGAGAAGAAAGAAGACATTTGAAATGGGATTTACCCTTCAGCCAAGTGGTTGGATTAGATAACTCTTAAGGTTCCTTCTGATCATGATAATGACACGTTGTTTCTCTGTGTTTCAGAAAGTGGTGGAGAGAGAGCTGGATGCTCTTTTAGAGCAGCAAAACACCATTGAAAGTAAAATGGTCACTCTCCACCGGATGGGGTGAGTCTTCATCTCAGCAAGACCTATTGTTAATTCCATTAGGGTCCACTGGATAAGTTATTATTTTTCCTAACATTCTGTTATACAATGCAAGTTGAGTTTGAATTGAAAAGGAGCATTACCTCCAGGTAAAGTGTTTACCTAAGGGTATAGTTAAGCTGTTCTCAAAGTGTCCTTGGACCAGCAAGTATCAACATTTGGAAACTTGTTAGAAAAGCAAATTTTGGGACCTCACCCCAAACCTATTATACCAGAAACTCTGGGGGTGGGGCCCTAGACTCTCCAGCTTAATGTGCATACCAGGTGGTTCTGACATATGGCTCAAGTTTGAGAACCCCTGTTTTTACATATTTTGTATATTTTCTAGTCATAAAAATTGCTCTTTGATTTCATCATCCTCTTAGATTGTTGATTAGTGCATTTTATGCTCACTTAACACTTGGGGGAATCTAAATAGTTTCTTTGGCAGTACTTATTTAGGGGTGTCTTTAGTAGTTATTAAAATTAATTTATTATTAAGTATAGGCCTGAGTTTTCACTAAAACACTCTTGAGAAAAAGCTGTGAATAGAATGAACAGAGCTAAGAGTTGTAGGGAGGTACAAAAAAAGTAGAAGACGTAGTCTCCATCTGCAAAAAAAATTTTTCCATTTCTTCTACTGTCTACTCCTATGGATATGTGTGCTGACAATGTGTGTCTCCAGTCCCAACCTGCAGTTGATTGAAGGAGATGCAAAGCAGCTAGCTGGAATGATCACCTTTACCTGCAACCTAGCTGAGAATGTGTCCAGCAAAGTCCGTCAGCTTGACCTGGCCAAGGTAATCCCGTTGAGCTTTTGATATTTGAGTTAGTAGAGGGCAGTAGAGAAGCTACCACGTTAGAAATTAGAGTAGCACGATCCAATAGAAACCTAATGCAGGATACCAAAACCAGACGAAGGTCTCACAAAAAAACTCCAGACCAATAGCTGTTATGAATATAGGCCTACAAATCCTCAAAAACACTAGCAAATCAAATCCAGCAACGTATATTAAAAAAAAAGACTATACTGTGACCAAGTGGGATTTATCCCAGGCATGCAAGGTTGGTTTAGCCTCTGAAAATCAATGAATGTAACATATCATATCAATAGAATAAAGGACAAAAACCATAAGATCGGGCTTCCCTGGTGGCACAGAGGTTAAGAATCCGCCTGCCAATGCAGGGGACACGGGTTCGAGCCCTAGTCCAGGAAGATCCCTTAGTTGCCGTGGAGCAACTAAGCCCATGTGCCACAACTACTGAGCCCGCGTGCCTAGAGCCCATGCCCCGTAACAAGAGAAGCCACTGCAATGAGAAGCCTGTGCACCACAAGGAAGAGTAACCCCTGCTCGCCTCAAGTAGAGAAAAGCCCGCGCGCAGCAACAGACACCCAGTGCAGCCAAAAAAAAAAATAGGTAAAATTAAAAAAAAAAAAAACCATATGATCATCTCATAGACTCAAAAAAAGTATTTGACAAAATCCAGCACCCCTTTTGATAAAAATACTCAACAGACTTGGAACAGAAGAGACTTCCTCAACCTGATAAGCGTCTGTGAAAATCCCAATGCTAATATAGACTAGGTGCTTCCCCCCAAGTTCAGGAACAAAACAAGGATGTTAGCTCTTGCTGCTACTCTTTAACATTGTACTGGAGGTGCAGTACAGGTTAATATTGTACAGCGCAGTTAGGTAAGAAAATGAAATAAAAGTCATTCAGATTGGAAAAGAAATCTAATATGAACCCCACATGTGATGAAAAATTTCCCAGTGACCGTTTTTAAAAAGCAAAACAGAAATGGGTGAATGTAATTTTAACAATTTAAAAATAACATTTGTTTAACCCATTATATCGGAAATTACTATGAAACGGTATCAGTGAGATATTTTACCTTATTTTGTGCCAAGTCTTTGAAATCCATTATGTATTTTACTCGTATACATCTTCACTTGGACTGGTCACATCTCTTGTCTTTTTTATTTTTTTAAGATACAGTTTATTGCCACATTTATACCTCTTTTTTTTTTAAGTTTTTATTTTTATTTTATTTTTTTTGGCTGTGCCACACAGCTTGTGGGATCTTAGTTCCCAACCGGGAATTAAACCTGGACCACAGCAGTGAAAGCGCCAAATCCTAACCACTAGACCACCAGGATATTCCCCACGGACTAGTCACATTTCAAGCACTCATTAGCCACAGGTGGTTCGTAGCTGCTGTATTGAACACAAGCACAGGATCTGGGTTCTTGAACAAGTCAGTCCCAGCCTCAGATTGCCCCTGTGAAATAGCATAACAATTCCCTATCTATTTGTTCAGATTCTGCCAAAATAATTTACCATGAAACGTTATAGCCACACAGCTACCAACTCACATATTAAAGTTTTCTTAAATGTCTTGCTTCTTTAAAACAAAAATACTGGACTTCCCTGGTGGCGCAGTGGTTAAGAATCCGCCTGCCAATGCAGGGGACGTGAGTTCGAGCCCTGGTCCTGGAAAATCCCACATGTCACAGAGCAAGTTAAGCCTGTGCGCCACAACTACTGAACCTGCGCTCTAGAGCCCACGAGCCACAACAACTGAAGTCCACGTGCCACAACTACTGAAGCCTGCGCGCCTAGAGCCTGTGCTCCGCAACAAGAGAAGCCACCGCAATGAGAAGCCTGCGCACTGCAACAAAAAGTAGCCCCTGCTCGCCACAACCAGAGAAAGCCCACACACAGCAACGAAGACCCAACGCAGCCAAAAATAAATAAAATAAAATAAATTTAAAAAAATGAATACACCTGCCAATACAGGGGACACGGGTTCGACCCCTGGTCTGGGAAGATCCCACATGCCGCAGAGCAACTAAGCCCGTGCGCCACAACTACTGAGCCTGCACTCTAGAGCCCGCGAGCCACAGCTACTGAGCCCATGTGCCGCAACTACTGAGCCCGTGCTCTAGACCCTGTGAACCCTAGAGCCCCCCACCCCCGCTCACTGCAACTAGAGAAAGCCTGCATGCAGCAACGAAGACCCAATGCAGCCAAAAAAAACACAAAAAACAAAAAACATTGTAAGGACATTGTAAATCAACTATACTGCAATAAAAATTTTACAAAAAGAATGAAATACTGATAAAGATAATATATAAAAAGTAAATAAAAATACTTTTCATGTATTTTGCATATTTTATTACCTGGTTTACAATATCATGTCCCCAAAATGTCAAATACATTTTGATTGTGTTATAAATTAAACAGTATAAGCCAAATATAAATATGGATTATTCCCGTTCCTACTTCCGTTAAAATAAGTGACCTGGTCAATCAAGTAAATAAAATTGTGTGATATCCATCAGTAGCATTGACCATCGTCAACAAGTTTTGTGAGTGGTAGTTGTGGTGCTTTTTAGTTTACCAGTGAAAGCTGAAAAGGACGTCTGGTTAATCACATTCAGCCCCTGAAACTCTCTACCTTCTGGAGAGAGATTTTTGAAAGAATAGGACATTGTTTCTAACCACCAGGTCTTTTTGCAGAATCGCCTCTATCAGGCCATTCAGAGAGCTGATGACATCTTGGACCTGAAGTTCTGCATGGATGGAGTTCAGACTGCTTTGAGAAATGAAGATTATGAGCAGGCTGCAGCCCACATTCATCGCTACTTGTGCTTGGACAAGTCAGTCATCGAGCTCAGCCGACAGGGCAAAGAAGGTTGGCATCCCAAACTGTTGATTTGTAGTTTAGTTACAAGCGTCTGTAATCTAGTTTAAACATCTGTAATTTCTAGTTTAGGTACAAGGATCTGTAATCTGAACTAGGCAGTCTCAACCAGCAAAAGGACATCTGTTAGGAAATTTCTTTGTCTGGTACTAGACCCTGTGTAGGTCCTAGACCATCACGAGGCAGAGGTTGTTATTCCTACTTTACGGAAAAGAAAACTGAATCCAGACCTACTACCCGTGGGTTCTTTACACTTGACCATGTTGCCTGCTTATAAAATTTAAATTAGGGACTTCACTGGTGGTCCAGTGGATAAGACTGCATGCTCCCAATACAGGGGGCCCGGGGTTGATCCCTGGTCAGGGAACTAGATCCCGCATGCCACAACTAAGACCCAGTGCAGCCAAATAAATAAATACATATATTTTTTAATTTAAAATTAAATTTTTAGCTTGGTATTCTGGGCCTTCTATGATCTCAACCCACTCTGTCTTTCTAGCCTTATTTCATGCCATTCAGTTATGCGTCCATCCATTGTGCACACATTTATTGAGCTCCTCTATATACCAGGATATGTACTATCTGCAGTACTCTGCATCTTTCTGTTTCTAATCCTTTGCTCATTTCATTCCCCTTGCCTGGAATGTATGTTCCCCCTGCTCAGGTATCAAAATCCTGCCCATCTTTGAGAGATGGAATATCATCTCTAGGAAGCCTTTTCTGATTACTTCAACCAGATATGTGACTGTGGCACCTTTCTTATGACACTTACCATACACTGAATTTTATTACAGTTATCTGCACACAAATCTTATTTTGTTTAGTTGATTGTAATTTCTCTGACAATAGGATCATGGCTGATTCATCTCTTTTTTTTTTTTTTTGCGGTACACGGGCCTCTCACTGTTGTGGCCTCTCCCATTGCGGACCACAGGCTCCAGACGCGCAGGCTCAGTGGCCATGGCTCACGGGCCCAGCCGCTCCGCGGCATATGGGATCCTCCCAGACCAGGACACGAACCCATGTCCCCTGCATCGGCAGGTGGACTCTCAACCACTGCGCCACCAGGGAAGCCCTTCTCTTTTTTTATTTTTTTATTTTTTTAATTTTTTTTATCTTTTGCGATACGCGGGCTTCTCACTGTTGTGGCCTCTCCCGTTGCGGAGCACAGGCTCCGGACGCGCAGGCTCAGCGGCCATGGCTCACGGGCCTAGCCACTCCGTGGCATGTGGGATCTTCCTGGACTGGGGCACGAACCCGTGTACCCTGCATCGGCAGGTGGACTCTCAACCACTGCGCCACCAGGGAAGCCCAGGAAGCCCTTCTCTTAATCATCCATATTGTTAGTACAGCATCTTACACACACTAAGTGCTCATTACATATTTTTGGAATGTGCAGACCAGGTGGCATATACCTGACATAGTACCATTCTTTACCTTAATTCTCATTTTCTCCCCATTGTGCAGGCAGCATGATTGATGCCAACCTGAAATTGCTGCAGGAAGCTGAGCAGCGTCTCAAAGCCATTGTCACAGAGAAGTTTGCCATTGCCACTAAGGAAGGGGATCTGCCCCAGGTGGAGCGCTTCTTCAAGATCTTCCCACTGCTGGGTTTACATGAGGAGGGACTAAGCAAGTTCTCAGAATACCTTTGCAAGCAGGTATGACTCCTGATTGCTTGGCAGGATAATGTACAGTTCTCTACCTGCAGATTGGGGCACTGGGTGGATACATTTTCTGTGGATACTTTTTTACCTCTGGATTTGACTCCCCTTTTCTGCTGTATCCTGGCAGGACTGGATGCATACATTCATTCAACACTTACCTATTTCCAGTCTACTGTGTATCAGGCATGGTCTGGACATCTGCTGCTATACATTTATTTCCAACAGACCAAATGAAAGTATAGAAAAATTAAAATGCAGACTCTCTGACAAGCTGAATCACCCTTTTCAGGCTGTCAACCAGGGACTGGCTTCTTTTAAGAGCATTCAGAGAAGTTGGTTAGTGGTTTTAAGACTTCATAACCAAGCTTGAGTCTCAAAATAAGACTTGGTGGTGAGGGGGGAACCCAGGCTTACGTCTCAAAAATTGAGATTAAAACTGAAAAAGAAACAGGCTTCAGTTAGTCTCAGCTCACCTCCGCCCAGCCCATCCTTAGATGGAGAGACGCAAACATCAGTAGGCATATGCGCACAGGGTTGTTGTTATTTAACTATATGTCACAGTGCATCCTGTCCTCACCCCCTCGATTCTATATAATGGAACATTATTTTGCCATTAAGAAAAATGAGACAGTTCCATATGTGCTGACACATTTTACTCTCTAACATGTGGTTGGTTAAGTTAAATAACTGTATGTTATCATTCATGTTTAAAATGAAAGGAGTGGCAGTAAAAATGTATGCTTATATAAACATAGGATATTTTTGGAATGGTTAAGTGGTCGCCTCTCAAGAGGAGACTTAGGAGACCAAGAGACATAGGTAAGATGAAGAACTACTTTTCACCAGACACTCCTTTGTTTCTTTTGAATGTTTAAGTATGTTTTACCCATTCTAAAAATTAATTAACTAAAAATAAAATATAACTGCTTTATGGGACTTTTTCTTTTTAAATTTATTTTTGGCTACGTTGGGTCTTCATTGCTGCACACGGGCTTTCCCTAGTTGTGGCGAGTGGGAGCTACTCTTCATTGCGGTGCGCAGGCTTCTCATTGTGGTGGCTTCTTTTGCTGCAGAGCATGGGCTCTAGGTGCGCAGGCTTCAGTAGTTGTGGCACGTGGGCTCAGTAGTTGTGGCTCATGGGCTCTAGAGCGCAAGCTCAGTAGTTGTGGCACAAGGGCCTAGTTGCTCCGCAGCACGTGGGATCTGCCTGAAACAGGGATCGAACCTGTGTCCCCTGCACTGGCAGGCGGATTCTTAACCACTGCACCGCCAGGGAAGTCCCTTTGGTACTCTTATATCAGTATTTTTTTTTTTTAATCAGTACTTTGCCATCTGAAACCTGGAAATGGTTTCTACTGTTAATCCCTTAAAAATCCCTTCCAAGTACCCAGATTCCTTCCCCTGCTCAACGAAGCACCATTAATAATAACTTTGAGTTATACTTTGAAACAATTATTGAAACTTGGGACTCTCTCCCCAGTTTAATGACTGTAGATGTTATCAAAGAAAAGGAAAGCTTTATTTATACCTCTGAATGGAAGAAGAGTTAACTGTGTTAAGTTCTTTGTCTTCCCTGAGGCCTGGACAACCCAGAGCCCCCAAGGGATGTTCCTGTGTGCTGCCTAGGCTTTCAAGCATCAAGGGAAAAAGAAAGCCAATGGGAGGTCTTTTTGGAAAACTGAAGCTAGCCTTTGGTCTAAGAAATATATGTGGAGACTTCCTGGGTGGCGCAGTGGTTAAGTACCCGCCTGCCAATGCAGGGAACACGGGTTCCATCCCTGGTCTGGGAAGATCCCACATGCCGCGGGGCAATTAAGCCCGTGCGCCACAACTACTGAGCCTGCACTCTAGAGCCCACGAGCCACAACTACTGAAGCCTGCATGCTCTAAAACCTGCGTGCCGCAACTACTGAAGCCCATGCACCTAGAGCCCATGCTCCTCAACAAGAGAAGCCACCACAATGAGAAGCCCGCACAATGCAACGAAGAGTAGCCCCCACTCGCCGCAACTAGAAAAAGCCTGCACATAGCAGCAAAGACCCAACACAGACAAAAATAAAATTTAAAAAAAAAAGTTGAAAAAATAACTTTAGCATTCTCTTGTGCGTATATGTGCATATATATGTTCAAAACAGAAATATGAGCAGTTAACCTTTAAAAAAAAAATGTGTGGATTTTCTACTTTTTCAGGTGGCCTGTAAAGCTGAGGAGAATCTACTGTTGGTTCTAGGGACAGACATGAGTGATCGAAGAGCTGCAGTCATCTTTGCAGATACACTCACTCTTCTGTTTGAAGGCAAGCCCTTTTTCCACTCTAGGGAGACTGGAGACACTTATAACACCTGCATCACTAGCTTTTCTTTTCTCCTCGCTAGCCTGATGCCTTTAATTTAATCCTATGGTTTGCTATGTGTTGACTTATTGGAGAATTAACTTCCCAATTCAGTACCTGATTAGCAAAGATTAGTTAGCGTCTCTCAGATGTTTTGATTCTCCCTAGTCCTCGAGACCCAAACTCTAAGAGTGAATTTAACCCCAAAATAAATGACTGGGAAAAGTGATGCTTATTTCCAAAGATGCTCCTGTAGAAACTATTAGTATATTTTATCAAATGCCTGCTGGTTTACTAAGCACTGTGCATATTTAATAGACAGATTTGCTTAGCAACTCCTGGCACTGACGAGTACAATTTGTGTTCATTTTGGGAAGTAAAACAGCCAAAAAGGGTTGAATTAGACCCCAGGTCAGTCCTGGATGGAAGAAAGGAGTTTATCTTGTGGGAAGAATATTTGGAATACAACCCTGTCACTTTTTCCCTTCTAGGGATTGCCCGAATTGTAGAGACCCATCAACCAATAGTGGAAACCTATTATGGCCCAGGGAGACTTTATACCCTGATAAAATATCTGCAGGTGGAATGTGACAGACAGGTGGAGAAGGTGGTAGACAAGTTCATCAAGCAGAGGGACTACCACCAGCAGGTGAGCAGGGGAGGCTTATAGGTGGTTTAGTAGCAGCATTAGCGAGCAACACTGAATAGAATAAATTAGGGAGGGGAGTGAAAAAAGGTGCAGCTAGGAGAAAAATGGCAAATGCAGACTGGCCTGCTTCTTGCCTCTCACCAGCTACTTTGGACTTGAGGTGTTGTCAAGTTAATGATGGCCTCAGTGCATGACTGAGAAGGAAATAGAAAGGGCTTCCTAAAAGGAACACAACAGAAACGTTAGACCACTTCTCTATCACAAAATGTACAAGAGTGCCTTCTAGTGATTTAATGGAATTTTACTTCTTAAGGTCCTATTCAGTGTTAAGTAATTTGTCTCAGATTTCTCCTTCATTCCTTAAGTGCTAAAGGTGTAACATTTGCTTTTTTAGAACTTTGTTTCTCCATTCCTTTGAGCAGATAAAGTAGGAGTAGGACTTAGAAATAGGAGTAGCCCCATACAATTTTGTTTCTAGAACTCTGGGAGACTCTAGACAGTAGTCCATTGGAACAGCACTAGCATCACTTTTAAGTGCAATAACAGAGGTGAATGTTAGCGTTATAAATCACAAGGAAGTCTTTGGCTCCTCATCCTGAGAGCCTACTTTTGGCTTGTCTGTTAAACAAACTAAACCTAAACATACTTATGCCAGAAGTTTGGAGTGACCAGCGAGGGGCAGAAAGAAGGAGGGAGGGGAAGAGCATTCTCATTTCTGTGTTATATTGCAGTTCCGGCATGTCCAGAGCAACTTGATGAGAAACTCTACATCAGAAAAAATAGAACCAAGGTAATGCGCTTTTCTTCAGCCCATAGGAGTTTGAATTGGTAATCAAGTATCATTCAGAGACTGCTCTCTTACAATGTAGTTTATGTTTTAAAAATACTTTATCTATGACTTTTTAAAATTTTTTTGCGGTATATGGGCCTCTCACTGCTGTGACCTCTCCCGTTGCGGAGCACAGGCTCCGGATGCACAGTCTCAGCGGCCATGGCTCACGGGCCCAGCCGCTCTGCGGCATGTGGGATCTTCCTGGACCGAGGCGCGAATCCGTGTCCCCTGCATCGGCAGGCGGACTCTCAACCACTGCGCCACCAGGGAAGCCCTATGACTCTTTTTTTAAATGGAATATAGCATACAAACAAAAGCATATGTATAACATATTTGTGTTTTGTAAAGAATGCTAGATCATTACCAATACTTTTGAACTCCCCAAAGTGACTCTCCTCCCCCAAAAGTAACTACTATCCTAAAATTTTTAACTTTTACTTTTTTCTAATAAAAGTAACATATGCTTATTAAAAGAAATGCCAAACATAAAAGTGTATTCATTCAATCAGTAAATTTTTACTCTATACTTATTACGTGCCAGGCACTGGTCCTTGGTACTGGGGATATGTCAGAAAGCAAAGTGAACAAAACAGACATAATTCTTTCTTTGTGGCATTTATGGTCTATAAAGTAGACAATAATAGCTAACATGTATATGGTGTGTACTGTTTGCCAGACGTTGTTCTAAACACTTAACCTATATTAAATCATTTAATCTAGGGTTTCTCAGCTTCCATACTATTGGCATTTTGGCTGGGTAATTTTTTTGTTGTGGAGAACTACCTGTGCATTGTAAAATGTTTAGCAGCATCCCTGGCCTCAACCCACTAGATGCTGGTAGCGTGATATCACCAGACATTGCTGAATGTACCCCAGGAGGTAAAGTCGCCCCCAGTTAAGATCACTGATTTAATCCATAAACACTTTTTACAGATGAGGAAACTGAAGCCTGGAGAGGTTAAGTGACTTGCCCAAGGTTGTTCAACTAGAAAGTGGCAGAGCCAGGAATAGAATCCAAGCAGTCTGAGTCTAGAGTTGGTGCTGTTAACCATTACAACATACTGAGCATAGAGTACAGGAAAGCATGTAATAAAGGGATGTAACCTAAGCTGATGAAGTTCAAGAAAAAAAATCGTGAGGAAATGACCTTAGATATGAGACTTTAAGAGTAAATAGGGGGACCCCCTGGTGGCGCAGTGGTTAAGACTCCATGCTCCCAATGCAGAGGGCAGGGGTTCCATCCCTGGTTGGGTTCCATCCCTAAGATCCTGCATGCCGCGCAGCACGGAAAGAGTAAATAGGATAAGAGGTGAAATGTGTGACACGTAGAGCAGGGAAAGCACGTGTAAAGACCCTGTGTATTTGAAAAACCCAAAGAAGGCCAGTATAGCTGAAGTGCAGCGAGTTGGCAAGAGCCTGCTATGGGATGAACCTGGTGAGGTTGTTAGAGTCAGGCCATTCAGTGTCTTGTATCCTAAGAGCTATGGAAATCATGTGATTACGGTATGACCAGATTTATGTTTTGAAAAGATTTCTTGGACTTCAGTGTGGAAAATGAGTTAATTTTTTCTATAATGTGAGGGAGGGGATCAACTTCATTCTTGGTAATGTGGATCTTTGTTATCCCAGCACAATTGTTGAGAAGACTACTCTTTCTTCATTGAATTGTCTTAGCATTCTGGTTGGAAATCTGTTGACCATAAACGTCAAGATTTCTGGACTGTTAGTTAATCTGTATGTCTATTCTTATGCCAGTAAAACCACACCGTCTTGTTTGCTGTAGCTTTGTAGTAAGTTTTAAAATTGCAAAGTGTGAGTCTTCCAAGTCCTTACTTTTCCAAGATTGTTTTGGCTATTCATCTGGATAGATGAATGGGTGTGAGACACAGTTTAAGGATGTACCCTAAAAAATCCCAGCACAGCCACATGAGGACTTAGGGAGGTGTGATTTCTTTCCCATGAAGCATCAATCATTTTTACTAATAGATCATTTTAAACCACTAACAAAAATATGTCTCCCAATCTCTTATTTAGCCCTGGCAGGATTTTAGGGGGTGAATAGTTCAGGTGAAACATGCAAATGGAATATGTGGTTGACAGCTGTCACTGATTATAATTGGACCAGCAGAGCCAGGAAGTCCATCGGGCAGAGCTGACCCTTCTGGGCCCAGGGGGAAGGGGAGTTTGGGACTATGTTTTCCCTGTAGCTCTTATATCTGAAGGAATCCAGTGTCCTGCTTATTCTTTCTGCTCCATGTGTCTCAGGGAACTGGATCCTATCCTGACTGAGGTCACCCTGATGAATGCCCGCAGTGAGCTGTACTTACGCTTCCTCAGGAAAAGAATCAGCTCAGATTTTGAGGTGGGGGACTCCATGGCCTCAGAAGAAGTAAAACAAGGTAAAAGCATTTCCCATGTTCTCTGGGATGGGTTGGGGTATAGTTGGCTCTGTTTTGTAATACTTAAGTCACAGATCTTTTAATAAGGAAATAATTGGGGCTTATTAGTTTGTGGGGGGGTCTGTGGACAAATTGACTCCCAGGAGGAAATCTAGACTTCCCAGATTTTAGAATTGGACTGGCTCTTTGAGGCCATCTAATCATTTTACAGATGAGGAAAGCTAAAGGCAAGAGTGGTTCAATGATTTTCCTCTGCTCTGTTCCCCACACTATGCTTCCTCACCAGCTCAGATTTAGGGATTGGTGTTTAAGTAGGTGATATGTGCACAAGATAGATAGGTAGGTAGATAGAACAAAAAAGTATGCATAATTTCATGAGGGAACTTAAAGGAGTGATAGAAATATTCTAAAACTGGATTGTGGCTATTGTTACAAAACTCTATAGAACTACTAAAAAAAATCATTGAATTGTACATGTACAGTGGGTGAATTTTATGGTATATAAATTATACCTCAATGGAGTACTGAGGTATAATATTGAGAAAAGAATATGTAGTATAAAGAGTATATAAAAAGAGTACATGGTATAAAGAAAGCCTTTCACTCCCTCCCTCAGTCTCCCAGTTCCTCCAGTCACAATTTTGGAAGGGATAAATATGTTGAATAAAAAGGTGTGCCATGGTCCTATTTCATGGACAAATTGACTCTCCACGTTTTTAAGAAGACCATTTAATTCCTACTGGTTGAGTATAGGCAGGATTCCCTGAACTGGAGACCTGAAACTGACCCAACATCTGTGGCATTCTGCATGGCTTGTATCAATAATACACGGCAAGGGAATTATTTATATGACCCAGGTGGGTTTTTTTTTTTTGCCACGCTGTGTGACTTGCGGGATCTTAGTTCCCCGACCAGGGATCGAACTCATGCCCCCTGAAGTGGAAGCACGGAGTCCTAACCACTGAATCACCAGGGAATTCCCTGAATTGGTGTTTAAAGGAGGATTCATGCTCATTTAGAGTTTGGTGCTTATTGCTGTTATAATAATAACCATGTGTGTTTAGAGTTGCACTGTTTAATACAGAAGCCACAAGCCATTTAATTAAAATTAAATAAAATGTAAAATTCAGTTCCTCTATCATATTAAGCACATTTCAAGTACTTAATAGTGGTACTATATTAGACAATAGATATAGAACATCTCCGTCATCACAGAAAATTCTGTTGGATAGCACTGGTTAGAGAATGAAATGGTCTGTACCCAATATATTTTAGTCTTTGGCTTTGGAAGCTTATGTCTTTTTTTTTTTTTTTTTTTTGGAAGCTTATGTCTTTTGAGTCTTACCAGTTAATTCTAAGGAAATAATGGAAAAGAAGTAAAAACTTCTTTGTACAATAACATTAACTAAAATCTCCAATGACTATGATTTTCAGTTATCTCTAATAATGGCAAAATGTTTGGAAATAACCCAGGTGTCTAAAAACAGACCATCTACATGATAAGATATCACAGCCATTAAAAATAAGTAAACTAAAAAGAAGAACTAAGCCATGTAGAAACATTGAAATATTTGTGATATAATTTCTAAGCAGAATACAAAATTTTCTTGGTACTGTGATTATAACCATGTAAATCATGTACAGATTTGGAACAGAGACTAGAAAGGGACCTGAAAAAAAATGATCCATTTCCCTTGGGGAAGAAGAGTGAGTATTCCTTTCTTGGCTGTCTCCTAGAGCACCAGAAGTCCCTGGACAAACTCCTCAATAACTGCCTACTGAGCTGCACCATGCAGGAGCTAATTGGTCTATATATTACCATGGAGGAATACTTCATGAGGGAGACTGTCAACAAGGTAGGAGAGAGGACACATCCCTGGGAATTGGGGCTTCCTGTCCAAGAAGCCAGGCTGAAGGGAAAGGCCGAGGCATGTCATAGTTCTTGTTCCTACTTTGAGAATACCCTTGCATGCAGACTGAGTGTACTGCTTTGAATAGTTAGAGGGCATCTTTGGAGTGATCAGGCTCTTTGTGGACCCAACTGGGACTTCTTTCCCAAGGATCACAAAAGAACACCTCAGCTCCTCAGGGAACCTACCTGTTCCCTGCCTCTCTGGAGGTATGTGAGTGAGGAGCCTTGGGAAAGAAGGGCCTTGCCTGGTGTCTTACAATCTACATAACAGATGTTCCCAAGGCAAACGCCCTAAATACTTAATTTCCTAACGTGGTGATTAGTAGGGAAGTGAGCTATTTTGGCAAGGAAGAACCACACCAAGCTGTGACCAGAATAAGCTATGTTGGGAAAAACACGGACAAGGTACAGAAAAGGGAGCAGAGCCAGGGCCTGTTCCAGAACCATCTAGAACCGTGACATACAGAACTGGGGCCCTCATTGGATGCTTTGCCTTTTGTGTAGGCTGTGGCTCTGGACACCTATGAGAAGGGCCAGTTGACATCCAGCATGGTGGATGATGTCTTCTACATTGTTAAGAAGTGCATTGGGCGGGCTCTGTCTAGCTCCAGCATCGACTGTCTCTGTGCCATGATCAACCTCGCCACCACAGAGCTGGAGTCTGACTTCAGGTACAGTTAACACCCTTTCTGCTTTCTAGGAGGCAAAAATGTCCTAGTTGTGGTTGCTTCCTGAGGCCCATTTTTTTTTTCCTCTTTTTCCTTATGATTGTAGTTCAGTTCTATACAGGGTATAAGCTCCCATCCGTAGCACAACATCCTTGACTCCAGGCAGTTGTACAGCAACCAGATATGTTATAGGCCAAAACTGTGTTCCCTGGACTGGATTGGAGGAGTTATTAGCCCTCAGACCTAGGAAAGAGACCAGGCAGCTCAGATGAGGGCAGTAGTTGTAATTTTAACAATGATAATTACCACTGCTACAGACCAGGCACTGTGCTAACTTCCTGCTCCTGTTTGGTCCTAATAGCGACCCTATGAGGTAGGAACCATTTAGCTCTCTTTTGTAAATGAGGAAACAGGCTCAGGGAGATCACACATCTCATAAATGGTAGAATATGCAGTAGAGTGTGACATTCAAAACCTATTCTCTCAACTCTTACACGGTACTGCCTTTCACTAAGCTGTACTGCCTTCTCGAGTATTTTGGAGCTCAGTGGCGTTAAGTGAAAGCCTCATAGGGAGTAAAGAGTTGGCCAGTCTCCTCTGTATTCTTTCATATCAGTGCCTTTGAGAGGGTGTTGGCCTCTCATACCCTGGCTGCTAAGCGTCTTGTGTGGTGATCTCAAGGATTGGTTATTCCCTGGAAAGAGCAACTTATGCTTCTGGGTCAGGGTAGTGAGCCCTTTGGTGATGCTGAACTGGAGGCCAGGTTGAGTGCTGTCAATCCTCATATGCCAATCTGCCCCCCAGGGACGTTCTGTGTAATAAGCTGCGGATGGGCTTCCCAGCCACCACTTTTCAGGACATCCAGCGTGGGGTGACAAGTGCCGTGAACATCATGCATAGCAGCCTCCAGCAGGGCAAATTTGACACTAAAGGCATCGAGAGTACTGACGAGGCCAAGCTGTCCTTCCTGGTAGGTAGCCCCACAGGTTGTGAGCTGCTCAATTTATCTCAAGGGGTTGAACTGTGACCTCTAAGCCACAGTATAACAAGCCTTCAACTGGAGGCTTTTCCTCCAGTATCTATATACAAGGAAAACTCCTCCTTTAAGGAAAGCTCCTCCTAGAAGGTTGTGAAACCATTTCTTACCCAGGGACCTATTTCAGAGCAGCCCGAGCCAGGACATGCACTGCACTGTTCCCTGCCTGGAAGGCTAGGCGCCTCAGCTCTCCCCAGCACTTGTTCCCAAGAGCACTACCCAGCTGCTGAGGGGCTCCACTGAGTATCAAGCTTGGATTACATCTGTGCCAGGCCCCCAGACTACTTCCCTGAGGACATCCCACAACATGGGTTGGGGCTGACCCGTTAGGCCTACCAAACTGCTTTTCTAGCGTACTTCTCAGGCTCTCAGCTTCCTCAGAAAGGTGACCTTCTTAAAGTCCTGCTACACAGAACGGCAGTCTTACCATTGTGTGACAGCTGGGGAAGGAGAATCGTGGAAGGACGAAGGGATTTATACAGGGTAACAACTAATTTGTGATGAGCCAGAAAGAATGCAGATGAGCCCTGGGCCTGTGATCAGGCGTTTCTGGCACATGGTGTCTTTTCATGTGTGGGTACAGCGCCGTCAGAGGTCATTCTTCTCCACCCCCACACTGGCAGGGCTCTGAGTCTGCTTGGCTCCTGGGGTTCAGAGACCTGACGGAAGCATCCAACAGCAGAGCTCTCAGTCAACAGTCCACACATGGGGTCTCTGAACACCTGGGGGTAGGATGCAAAAATGTATACACTTTTTTTTTCTAGAAGCAAGGTCCTTAGCTTTTATCATTCTTAAAGGGGCCTATAACACCAAAAGAGTTAAGATGTTGCTTTCAGAGACAGAAGCCTAAACATGCTAATATCTACTTTGCCCCTATGCAGGGGAGCCCACAGTAACTAGTCCTCAGATCCAATGAAGTCTATTTAGGAAACCTTACTTTCTCCTTGTCATTGAAAATATCTTCCCTGAGCATGGGTTCTATCTTTTTAGGATGTCATGGTTGATGCCAAAAAAGAGGATGAACTCCAAGAAACTATTACCTCTGAAATATAGTACCTTTGGAGAACTTTGCCAAAATTTCTGGCAACCAACTTCATATGATCATGAACTGACTTAAATTTTTCATTTTGTTTGCCTTCTGTTTCATTTTTTATAGAACTTATTTTTATTCTTTCATTTCTCTGCTCAGAAATGACTCCTTGCTACCTACCATATCAAAACTAGACATCTTTGCCTGACAGTTTGTTGAAGGCCTCCAGAATCTGATCCATCCTGTCACTCTAGTCCTATTTTCCATCCCTTGGCTTCACGAGTCCCCAGTAGGCTGGCTGCTGTGTGTTCACACATTCGCTGCTCCCATTCAGACAGCTTCATCATTTGAGGGCCCAGAAGATAAGGCCAACAAGAAAAGGTGATGCTAAATGCTTGGTGACAGTTTTCTGGTTTTCCTGATGCCAAGTACTTAAAATGTCATCACTCCCACTGTAGGACCTATTTCTTATGTCACCTTGATTCATTTGGCTGTCAAGATGAATTCCCCAACAGTGCTGATGTATCATTCACCATGAGCTAGCGATAAGCCCAGTGAATCCATGCTTACAAGTACTGTCAGTACAAGGAAACTTTGACATCAAAGTTTTTGGTATTTGAAATCAATACCATTTGAACTCAAATCCATTTTTCCCTCATGACGGATTTTACTTATGCCCTCAGGTGCCTTGGAAACATTTATGTTGTGGCCTTCATCCTTGAGCTGGTCATGACAGTGCAGTTATTTCTCTGGAAGCTTGCGATGTTAGCAGCCTTGTGCTGTGGCATGCTAATGAAAGACCTCAAGTCTCATCCATCCACCATGCAAGTGGTCTTAGCAGCATTGTCAGCAGCGTGATCTTGCAGTATTAGCTGCAGCACACTGACAAGGGCAGTATTTTTGTGGAAGACAGGAGGGACATCCTAATCTCAATCCCTGGGGTTATGGGATTCTTCTTTCACCCTGAAATCCTGAAGCTTCTGACTCATCTCTTGAAATACTAGCCCCTCCTCGAAGTACCTCACCTCGGCCTTCCTGGTCATGGCACCAGAACACCAGTTCAAAGGCAATGTGATCTTCTCAAACTCTAATCTCTCCTACACAAGGCCTCTAAATTAGTATTCCCAAACAAGAGCTGTGCTCATGTGGCATTCACCCACTTTATATAATCGTCAGTGCCACTCCGTTGTCCACAGGACAGCATAGCTCCCAATTCCCAGTCTGACTTCACCCATCTCTGCAGCTCCACCTCTTGCCATTTCCCTGTACATGTCTGTGCACTGACTCTCCTGGTCCCCAAATACCTTTGGATTTTATGCCACTCTGCATTTGCTTATGTTATCCTTTCTCCAGAAGATAGTCATTCACTCATTCAGTCATTCAACAAATATTTATTGAGAAACTTCTATATATCAGGCACTGTTCTAGGTTTTTGAGCTGCACTGCCCAGTATGGTGTGGCTATTTAAATTTAATTTTAAACTAAAAATCCAGCTCCTGAGTTGCACCAGCCACATTTCAAGTGCTCAGTAGCAACACATGGCTATTGCTACTGTACTGGACAGTTCAGATTTAGAATACTGCCATCATCAAGAAAGTTCTCTTGGACGGTGCTATGCTAGAGATACAGCTGTAGAGAAGACAGACTAGATCCCTGCCTTCTGGAGCTCTCATCCTAGTAGGAAAGGGAAACAAGAAACAAACATGACAATATCAGATAATCCTAAGTACCATTAAGATAATATCAAACAGGAGACTGGACTAGAGGAGGCCGATGGGGGTGGAGAAATGTACTCACCCTCCTCTCCTATCAGAATTATGTTCCAGCCTTTTAAGTTCCACTCAGTTACCTACTCTACCATGGAGTTTCCTAGAATGCCTCAGACCAAAACATTGTGTCTTTCCTCTAAATGACCATAGCAGTTTTTACCTTAATTGTCACTTTTGTCACATGCTGCTTTTTATGATTGGTGTTTCTGTACCAAACTCGTAAGGCCATTGAGTTATGTACCAAACTCGTAAGGCCATTGAGTTATGAAGGAAGGAGCCCTTGGCCTAGAGTGGGGAGACCTAAATTCTAATCCTGGCTCTAATCCTGTCACTCTTTGAAATGCTGTCCTCCTACCCTGCTTTATTTTTCCTCATGGCATTTATCACTACCTAACACTTATTTATTGACTTCCGTTCTGGAATGTAAACTCTGCGAGGGGATGGATTTTGTCTGTTAACTGCTTTCTTCCCAGTACCTAGAACAGTGCCTGGCACATAGTGGGCACTTTAAATATTTGCTGAATCAAAAGTTGACTGACCTTGGTGAATTATTTCACCTTCTTAGGAGTCATTTTTCCACCTGTGAGCTGGCTTGATAATACAGTTGACTCTTGAACAACACAGGTTTGAACTGCACAGGTCCACTTATACGTGGATTTTTTTCAATGGTAAAATACTACAGTACTACACAATTCACAGTTGGTTGAATCTACAGATGCAGATACGGAGGGCCAACTCTTAAGTTACGTGCTGATTTTCGACCGCATTCCTAACCCCTGCGTTGTTCAAGGGTCAACTATACTTGTTTTGAAGAAGGTATTCAACAGAGCCAAAGAACTAATGATGAGAAAATGCCTCATAGGTGGTAGGCTCTCAGGAAGCATTTCTTTAATCAATGTCAGCTGTTGCATCACCGACCTGGACTTGGAGGTTTGGAGCCCAAGGACTTCTCCGAGACTTGCATGCCTAAACATGGAACAAAAAGACCTGAAACCTTGGGTCACTACCTCTGAGGTCAGATGGCTTCGCTGCCTTTGTGTCAAGCCCAGGAGAAAGGGCGAGCCTGGTTCACCATTCTGCCCACTGAGACCTGAGCCCACTGCCTGATGACACTGGTGTGGGTGGTCCTTAGCGCCCCCCACCCCCACCCTGAGCCTCAGGAGTGCAGCTGTCAGCCAGTCTGGCCTTGGAGTGGGTACAAATAATAGTGATCAGGAAGTCACATTCTTCTGTCCTTGTCTCCCAGGTGACCCTGAACAATGTGGAAGTCTGCAGTGAAAACATCTCCACTTTGAAGAAGACACTGGAGGTACAGGGGAAATTGCCTATCAGCTTTCAGTGGCTGTAGCCTCCCCAGACCTCCTTTGAGAGTGAGCCCTGTGCACTCTTCCTAGTGGGAGCTATGGCATTCCCTGGCATTGAGCCAGCTCTTCTTCAGAGCATTTGAGGGGATTCATTAGTGAATGACATGGTAGCAGGACATCTCTGAACTATGGGGAGAGCTCTGACCCATGAGTTAGGAGATCAATTCAAATTAGCTCTTCCAGCACATACTTGGCATGTGACCTTGGACAAATCCCTTAACTCCCTGAGCTTCAGTTCTCTCATCTGTGAAACAAGATACAGATCTCCATGGTGCCCTGCTTTGGGTTTGTTGCTTGGCCCGATAAAAAAACAGGATTGAAAGCACTTTATAAAAGTGATAAAGCCGGGCTTCCCTGGTGGCGCAGTGGTTGAGAGTCTGCCTGCCGATGCAAGGAACACGGGTTCGTGCCCCGGTCCGGGAAGATCCCACATGCCGTGGAGCGGCTGGGCCCGTGAGCCATGGCCGCTGAGCCTGCGCGTCCGGAGCCTGTGCTCTGCAACAGGAGAGGCCACAGCAGTGAGAGGCCCGCATACCGCAAAAAAAAAAAAGTGATAAAGCCCTCTATAAATTTTGAGATGAAGATGATATGGGGGGAATTCCCTGGCTGTCCAATGGTTAGGGCTGTGCTTTCACTGCCAACGGCGCAGGTTCAATCCCTGGTCAAGGAACTAAGATCCCGCAAGCTGCGTGGCGTGACCGGAAAAAAAAAAAATGATGATATAGGGTTCACTTAACGCTATACAGAACCAGTTGCTGTTGTGTTTTTTTTTTTTTTTTTTTTTCAGTACGCGGGCCTCTCACTGTTGTGGCCTCTCCTGTTGCGGAGCACAGGCTCCAGACGCACAGGCTCAGCGGCCGTGGCTCACGGGCCCAGCCGCTCCGCGGCATGTGGGGTCCTCCCAGACCGGGGCACAAACCCGTGTCCCCTGCATTGGCAGGCGGACTCGCAACCACTGCACCACCAGGGAAGCCCTGTTGTCATTTTTTTAAGGAAGGCCATATAACAGTGGAAATTGCTTGGGCTTGGAAGTCACATACCCCTGAGTTCAAGTCCCCACTTGACCACTGACCAGTTGTGTGGCCTGAAGCAAGTTCTCTAACCTCCCTGAGCCTCAGTTTCCTCTTTTGTATACAGGGGTAATGCTCTCTGCCCCACAGGTTTGTTGTGAGAATTGAACAAGAATATAAAGCACCTGGTACATGAGTGGCATGCAGTGGTAGTTAATGATTGTATTAGTAGTTATACATAACATCATGGAGCAATCACTTTGTTAAGTATTAGAAAACGAAGAGCCCAGCTCTCCATCACTCCCCAATTCTGCCTCTGGGAGAAGAGGGAAGCCAGAGTCCTGCCTCCCCAGCGGACACTCATACCAGGGAAGATGCTTGGCTACAGAAGCATGGGGCTCAGTGCCGAGGCTGGTGCTGAGTGTTGGCTTTAGGGCTGGGCGGACTGAGGAGGCCGGGAGCCAGCACGTGAGAAGAGGGCCTAGTTGCTGACGGGGTCCCTGAGGGAGGCTCGGAGAGAGCAGTCAGGTGGGAGTTTACAGTGTAAACTGGACCAGATTAGGAATTCACCCCCAAAAAGGCCTTAAAATGGAATAAAATAAGAGCAGTATTCACTAACTACCAGCAGTGTAGTGTCTCTCACGTTATAAGTGTTCAACAAGGTAGTTGTTGTTTTCAAGTCATGGCACGTTAGACTGTATTCCAGATTTTTTCCTTAACGTTAATTAGTGTGTTGGATTTTGAATTAAATTTTTGGGAAATGTTAGGAATTCAGAACTGAGCCAGCAGAATTAGCCAAGTGAATGAAAAGAAGGGTAACAAAGAGCTGGAAAAACAATTCCCATAAATCGCCCCTTCCCCTCAGATTTGCATTTCACATGTATTCTTTCTCAACCCCATCAGCAGTCCTTTGAGATAGGCAGGTCAGGTGGTGTGACATCCGTTTAACAGATGAGGTTAAAAGGCTAGTTAAAGATAGTAAGTATTGGAGCTGCAACAGGGACCAAGGACCTCTCCCGGCTAGATCAGTCCCTTTGCAGCTCTTCCTCACAGCTGCTCCTACTGTAGCCAAAATGGCACCAACTGTTAGGAGGCTATAGGAAATGCAGGCAGCTTCTGCCAACCCAAAGCAGCTCCCCCTGTGGCATTCTCTGCAGCTAGACCTTAGTGTGGGATTAGGAACAGGTGCCCTGGAGCCATAATTCCCAGCTTGAATCCCAGCTTCACGACTTACTGCTGTGTGGCTTTAGGCAAGTTATTAATTTCCCGGTGCCTTAGTTTCCTCATCTATACAGTAGGGATAATAATAGTGCCTACTCCATAAGAAAGGTACTTTAATTAATAAAAGTAAAATGCTTAAAACTGGGGCCCTGGCACAGAGTAAACACTTAAATCTTACCTATGGTCATGACAATATCCCCTGGGCAGCCAGACCAAATTATTTACTAAGCAGATCCTATTACAATAGCTAGTGTCTCCTTAGTGCCTACTACGTTCCAAGCACTGGGCTAAGCACTTTGTGCATCATCTCATCCAACTCTCAAAACCACCATGGGAGCAGGAATGTGTTCCCACTTTATGGCCAAGGAAATTAAAGCTCAGAAGCTTTAAATCACTTGACCAAGGTCGCTCAACTAATACATGACTGAGCCAGGATTTGAAGCCAGGAATGCCTGACTCTAAAGGTGTGAAAAACTTCTGATATTTGTGTTTCTTACTCACACCCCCTGACACCAATACCCTCATATTACAAAGAGGGAAGTGGGAGCCAAATGACTAGCCACGGGATCAAATCCAGGTTTCCTGAGACCCAGCCAGGGTTCTTGCCTCGGATTGACCAGAGCTGCTCCCAGAGAAGGCTAGAATGTTGGCCTCTTCGCCCTCCTCACACGCCCATGGCCCAGGCATGCTACGAAGCCTGATGGCTGGGTGTTTTCCCCTAGAGTGACTGCACCAAGCTGTTCAACCAAGGCATTGGAGGGGAGCAGGCCCAGGCCAAGTTTGACAGCTGCCTTTCTGACTTGGTTGCCGTGTCCAACAAATTCCGAGACCTCTTGCAGGTAAGCCCCAGGTTCAACTGCTGCCTGAATCCTGGGCCTGTGTCTTGCTCTGAGAATATTGTCACTGGCTTATCATGGGCTTCATCCATATAAGAAAACGGGAGGCGGGGAAGAGGAGGCACGAGGGAGCAGAGTACAAGCCACTGAACTTGTGCGAGTCCCTTGAAGACTAAAGGTTTTTCAGCAGTGCAGCTGTCACGTTGACAAGATGGCATTCTGGTCCTCTAGAATCTCCACAGTGCCAGGAGCCCTCAGAAGGGTCCTCAGAGGAAATTGAACCATGTGGGTACTGAGATCTGCTTGGCCTTAGCCGAAGGTGCTGCCTAGTACCAGGCACTCAGAAATCTCTTCTTTCTAGAGTTTAACAGACCAACCCCATGGTCTCATCTCTGGCCTGGACCTGAATCAGAATATATCTGGAAAGGAACAAGTTGTTCCTGGAGTCTTTGATTAGCATTATTTCTGTTAGACTTCAGACAGGGCCTGCAGAAAAGCCTCATGACTGGAAGGATGCCCTGACAGTCAAAGGATGGGTAGAGCAGGAGAAAGGGAAGGGATGGAGGCATGTGCCTTCTGTGTCTGATGCGTCTTTGCCTTGTCCTACAGGAAGGGCTGATGGAGCTAAGCAGCACAGCCATCAAGCCGCAGGTGCAGCCTTGGATCAACACCTTTCTCTCTGTTTCCCACAACATCGAGGAGGTCAGCCTGACCACGGACGGCCACAAAGCCCAGGATTACCCCTCATTCCCTGGCCCACAGCTGGAGTGCAGTGGAGCTGTCTTAACAGACTAGACCTTACATATTTCTCAGGCCCACTTCCCCTGTGCTCGAAGGCTAGGTTCGTCCCAGAAACAGGTGGTTCCTCCCAGAAACAGGTTGTTCCTGCAGTCAGAGGGCTCCGAAAGACACCTAAAGGGAGTTTGCCTTGACCTGACGCATTCTCATTTATTGAGGCTCTTTTTGCCCCACATCTTATAGACTTGGGACCTCCCTCCCTCCCTCTTTCTCTCCCTCTCTCTCTCCCTCCCTCTCTCCCTCCCTCTCTCCCTCCCTCTCCGCATTGAGTCTTATTGCTGTGCGTGCGCTTTCTCTAGTTGCAGTGAGCAGGGGCTACTCTTTGTTGCGGTGCGTGGGCTCTAGGCGCACAGGCTTCAGTAGCTGTGGCACGCGGGTTCAGTAGTTGTGGCTCGCGGGCTCTAGAGCGCAGGTTCAGTAGTTTTGGCACACAGGCTTAGTTGCTCTGCAGCATGTGGGATCTTCCCAGACCAGGGCTCAAACCCGTGTCTCCTGCATTGGCAGGTGGATTCTTAACCACCACACCCCCAGGGAAGCCCCTCTAGCCTAATCTTTTCATTCCTGTATAACATGAGATACAAGAGGGGATAAACTGCCAGGAGCTTTGCCATATTGTGTGGGCCACTGCTGCAGCCCGGGGCTGTTTGCTGGTCAGAAGCGTGACGCAGAAACAGCAGCAGTTTCTGCCAGCCTGATTTTAAGCTGATTTTAGGCTGGATGAGTTATAAGCTACAAGGGTGGGGGTGAATGGTCCTTCTTGGAGACGCCCCTGGTGACCCACCTTGCTTCCTGATAATAGGAAGAATTCAATGACTATGAGGCCAATGACCCTTGGGTACAACAGTTCATCCTTAATCTGGAGCAGCAAATGGCAGAGTTCAAGGTGAGCAGGGGCTCTTGGGACCAGCCTATAGGATTACCCACCTCTGCCCCAGTCAGCAGCCTGAGGCTTCTCATCACACTCCTGCTGGGAACCCAGGAAGCTCTTCCGAGCCCCAGGCCATAGAAATACTCCCACAGGAGAAAGACTCCTGGGAGGCAGAGGGGTGAGTTGGGACTCCCGCTGATGCCTAACCTGTTTGCAGGCCAGCCTGTCTCCAGTCATCTACGACAGCCTGACCAGCCTCATGACCAGCCTTGTCGCAGTCGAGTTGGAGAAAGTGGTGCTAAAGTCCACCTTCAACCGGGTAATGTCAAGGAGGCACAGGCCCCCCCGCTCTGTTGCTTTCCCTCTAAGGAAGACAAGTCCGTCCCCTCTGTCTGCCCAGGCCCTGCATATCTAGGCTCAGTCCTGCCCTGAGGCAGTGGGGCCAGCTGAGGCACCATCTGAGGCCCAGCTGGCCTTGCAGCCCAGCACTGAGTGAAATTGGGGGCCAGTTCTGCTTGGCCAGAGGGCCAGACCTTAAACAGTGACTGGGCCCGTGTTCCCTTGCAGCTGGGCGGTCTGCAGTTTGACAAGGAACTGAGGTCACTCATTGCCTACCTCACCACGGTGACCACCTGGACCATCCGAGACAAGTTTGCCCGGCTCTCCCAGATGGCCACAATCCTCAATCTGGAGCGGGTATGTAGGGCTCCCTTGGCCTAGCCAGGGAAAGGTGACTGGGAGGAGAGGCAGAGATAAAATTTGAATCCTTGCCACTCCCTCAAAACCAAGTCTCCACCAGCAACCCAGCCCTGCAGGCCACCTTCTTCCTGGGCACCCCTGCTCTGCCTCTGGTGGAGCCCAAGGCCTTCTCTCAAGATAGCCCCTCCTTGCTGACTCGTCTCTGTTCTTCCCCGTAGGTGACCGAGATCCTAGATTACTGGGGCGCGAACTCTGGCCCATTGACGTGGCGCCTCACTCCTGCTGAAGTACGCCAGGTGCTGGCTCTGCGCATAGACTTCCGCAGCGAGGACATCAAGAGGCTGCGCCTGTAGCTGCCAGGGTGACCCCACCTGGCCCATCACGCTTTGGGGCCCATTCCCTAAGTGGCCACAGCCCAGACTGTTCCACTGCTGGCAGCAGGGAAACAAGGCCCCGACGCAGTCCACTCTCTGTTCTCAGACCTGTCAGGGTGCTTTGGGAGACAGTCTCTCCCCACCAAGTGAGGTAGGTCCCCCTTGGCTCCTAATTAGGTGGGGAAGACAGGGCAGGCCAGTCTCCTGCACGGGTAGTCATTCTCTCGTCCTTGGACACTGCAGCAAACGGGCTGCCAGTCTTAAAGGACTTACGTTTATCTAGGGACCTAAGGAATTAGGTTTATTCCGAGGAGAGGCTGTGATGCTTATGATCACCCTAAATAAAGATACTCCTTGAAGAGATGCCAGTGTGCTGTTGCCAGGAAGGGCTGGATGCTACAGAGCAAGACAGGTCCATCAGTTGCACTGAAATGTGAAGGCAAAAGCCTAAATCCTCAGCCTCCTCCCACACCCAGAGAGGCACATGGCCACCACCAGGACCCACATGATAACAGGTACCTCATCCAATCCCGGACCCTCATCCCATCTCTTGGGCCCTCAGCACCAGAAGTTGGATCATCCCAGGGGCAGTTTCCCACAGTGCCAGGGGAAGTGGGAATTGCTTCCAGCAGGAACAAAAAAGAACTTTATGAGGACAACCTTGAAGAGCAGAGTGAATTTATTCCAAGAAGATTGCAGTCCTGAGAACTCACGGCCCACAGGCACATGGCAGAGTTGCTGGTTAAGGCCACGATTAGCAGTGACTTGCTGCAGGACTGCACTGGCTCTCTGCCACAGACACGAGTGTGGACCCTCATCCCTGTTCCCACTCCCCCATTAAGTCAGCTTGGGAGTGAGTGTGGAACAGGAAGTCTCTACTCAGGCAAAAGCCTGACCTCTAAGGAAGGCCACAGGAAATGCCTCAAAGGGCCTCTTCAGGGTCGGCCTTACCAAGGGAACCCAGCCATCTGCCAAGGCTGGTTGTCATCCCCTTCTTCCAGGCCCTCATGGAGAGAGAGAAGGCCAAGGCCCAAGCTGGGCCATCAGATTTGTAAAGGTCACAGTGGACGCTGAACTTAGGACCTTCCTGTGTCCAGATGGAGCAGACCCCAAGCCTAGGCCCCTGTCAACCAGGAGGTCACAGTCCTGTTCCCAAGCACCGTCTGTGCCTCACCAACTTTTAGAAAGGGCTGGGCCTGAGCTCAGGTTGGCTTCCTTTGGAAGCAGATTCACAAAGAAGTGGGTGACGAGTAGAAGACTGAGCGCTCCCATGGGGGAAGGAAGGGAGGGCCTGCTATAGCTCCAGGCTTTCTCTTCTTGCAGAGGGACAAGCCTCATGAGAAGGGGCATCAGGCTGAGGTCTCAGTCCCCCAGCAGCTGCAGGCTCAGGCCCTGAGTGTCCACTTCTACCAGGTGGATGCTGTAGTTTCCGAGGCCCTAGGAGCAAAGGACAGGAGGTGCTAAGAGGGTCTGGGTGGGTTTTAGGCTTTCGGGAGGCTGGACTGTGGCTGCAGGGCCAAGGGGACTTACACCTGTAGCCGCTGGTTAGCTGGTGGGCCACAGGGAGGGCTCCTGTCCCGTGCCAGATACCATACCCCGACCACACCATACCTCAGTCTTGGCCAGCACAGCCTCCAGAGCCTCCTTTTGCCGCGGCTCCTTGGTCAATAGGTAGAGAAAGCCCCCGCCACCTGCCCCTGCCAGGCTCTGGCCATGCACGTGGGGGGCCAGGACATCCATCATACGCCGCACAGCCAAGGGCTCACAGCCTGGAGCCATGAGCTTCTTCTGCTCCCAGTATGATGTCAGGCACTGGCCCAGCAGAGGCAGGCTCCCTGGGGTGGGGGCAGAGAGGGGACTTGTGTGCCTGGGCCAGGATATTCACTCAGTGCCCCTCTGTAGACTGGATGGGGTGCCAAGAGGCACTTCTTAACCAGTGTCATAGTTAAGAACCTGGGTTCAGTACTCACTGGAAACAGGAGTGATAAAGCCCACCTCACGGGGTTGTTTGAGGACTAACGAGCACAGAGCAGTTGGCGTGGTACCCGGCACAGTGTTCACTGAACTGTGTAACCCGAATCAGCTCTGACTCCCTGGAACTCAGCTATGGAGCCAAGCCTCTTCCCCCATCTGCTTCCTGGTAGGTGGGGCTGGAGGCTTTCCCCAGGATGCAAGTATTGACCTGAGATGTGACTCCCACCTACGTGTGGGACCCTGCAGAGGACAGAGGCTTCACACCTAGGGCTGGTGCCAAGTCTGCAAAGGCCCCGGGCCTCAGACCCACAGGCAACAGGCACTCACTCCTGGTGCCTGAGCTCCGGGGAAGAAGCGCCTTACCTTGGCGGAAGGCTTCAGCACACTCCTCGGTGTGCCGCACCAGGTTGTGGGCATTCTGCACAACGGCAGGCAGCCGGGCATACCAGCTCCTCAGCACGTCCTACAGGTGGGGCAGGAGGGGTGCAGTGAGGCTCAGCTTAGCTGAGCCATCTCTCGTCCCTCCCTTCTGGGGCCAGGGCTCACCTGCAGCAGATTCCGGGCCAGACGGGTCTTGCCAGTGTACACCAGGAGCAGGTGGTCATTGAGCTTCTGGACAAAGCCCGCAGGCACAGTGATCTCTTCCACTTCCACCTTCAGCGGCAGCTGAGGCCGGGAGCGCCCCACCTTGATGCCAGGCATTAGGCCACCCACTTGGTCCTGCCAGCCACCTCCTGCGAGAGCCCGGGCCCCGTCACTGTTGGAGCCTATCTGGCCCAGCTTCCCTCTCCCAGTACAGGCTCCTGGCCTTGCATCCCTGGCAGGGACCAGTGTGGGAAGACAGCTTCCCCCCACAACTTCAGCTGGGCCAGGTGAGCTGTGCAGCTTCTGCCCCCGCCCTGGGAGCAAGTTGAACCCAGCAATGGAAGGGGCTTCATTCTGGAGCCAAGCTTAGAATGCACAAGGCCTGAGTTTTGTTGCAGACCTAATGTGTACTTGGAATTGGGGTAAACCACATCAAAGGATTAAGACCTTACACTAGCCTTTCCCCCTGAGGAGGGATGACATAGGACTTTCCCTACACCTAACAGTCCCTGCACCCTGGCTTGCCTGATAAAGGGTGTTGATGGTGGAAATAAGCTTCTCAGCATTTCTTATCAAACTTAAAATAGCTTGTTCACATTTTGCTTTACTAATGAAAGGTACGGATCTCTTTTCTTCTTGCAGCTATATAAAAATGTCAAAACTTGAGATGATTCTGGGATAGGCCTTTGATATTTGGAGAAGGGTCTGCAAGGATTTCGAGTATAAAATGCAAATGGCAGGAGGCATCTGGAACTTTACAGCCAAAATGTGGTTAGCGTCAGGCCTGGAATGTCAAGAACTCCTTAATTGCACCCCTCTCCTTCGGAGCACGTAGCGTAGCTTGTAATTATACATTTATTGGAGTGGTTATTGATCAGTGTTTGTCTCCAATAGACTGTATAAGACTTTTGATGGCAGGGATGCTGTTTTTGCTCGTTTTATCCCCAGGGCCCAATACAGAGAGGGTATTCGATAAATAGTTGTCATTTGACCAAATGAGAGATATGAACAGTGTACCTCAAAAGAAAACTAAAAAAGCTTCCCCATCTGCCCCTTTTGCTAATGACTACCTATTATGGGATGTGAGTCATTACAATGAAAGGAGGGAGCTAGGCTACAAAGTGGCCAGAGAAGATACCATAATCAGGCATCTATACATCTTTGTGGCATTTTCCCTCCCAGAGTCATGCTGAAGATGAGGCCTGGCATCCTGAGGTGACCAGAGCACCCTAGAGCCAGACAAACCTCTGGCTGCTCTCCATTGTGCATGGATGCTAAGGGGCCACAGTGATGAGTAGGAGAAGCTAGTGACATTCTGTATGATCACAGCCATGGTGCTAGTGGTGACATTCTGTATGATCACAGCCATGCACTTGGTACCCCATCATGTGGTGGGGGAAGCGAGGGACAAGTGGCCCTAGCCCAAGAGAGAGGCACGGTGCTGAAGAACAGACTGAAGGTCCTGTCCCCTAATCCAAACCCAGCCCTGCCCTGAGGGACAGCCCTGGGTAGGAACAGAGACATGAGGAATACCTAACACACATGAAAGGTGCAGCACAGACTCTTAACACTTAGTAGGTGCTCCTACATCAAGTCCTTTGAGGTAGAAATATTTCATTTTGAAAACCACCAAAGGGAGAGTGTCAGAGTGATAAGAGGGAAGTTCTAACCATTGTAAGGAGCAGCACAGCTCTGTCTGCAGGTCCAGGGAAGCCCCTGGAGGCCCCTGAAAAAGTTCCAGTGACCTCCCTCTGCCCTGGGGCAGGCCATACCTGTGGTAAGCACCTGCTCCAGATGCAGCACTGCGTGGATCAGGGCCTCCGTGCCCACCGCCCGGCCTGCGGCCCGCTGCAAGGCGGCCAGGGCAGCCCCCGCCAGGATGCTGCTGGTGCCTGCAGGGCACAGAGGAGAGTACCAGCCATGAAACAGCTCTGCCCAGCCCAATCCTGCCCCACCCCCTCCCTCTCCACTGGGCAGAGGCTGGGGAGAGGATTGGAGGCAAAGCTGAAAGGGGGAACGGAGTCAGTGAGCAGCAGGGAGACAGGGCCTACTCACCAAGGCCAGAGCCATGGGGCAGCTCGGACCAGGTATGCAGCTCAAAGCCGCCCCCAAAGGTACACAGCAGCTGCTCACTCAGCGAGAGCTTGGAGTGGACACTCACGATCCCCGCACAGATGAAGGCCGCCTTCAACAGCGCCCCTGTGGAGTGAGCGGCATCCGGCAAGGAATTTGGTCTCCAGGGGTGGAAACAGACACCCCACCCATCTCAGCCTGGCCTGGGGCTCATCTAGGGGATAAAAGCCCAGCAGCGGTGCAGACCCCATCCCCAAGCCACAAAAGGTCCTCTGGGCTCCATAACACCAGCAAATGTGCCAGCTCTACCTCCTGTGCCTGGGCAGCGTAACGTCAGGGCTCCTCCACCAGACTGGCTCGCCCTCAGGCCAGGCACCCATGGCCTGCAGGGTCTCTCGGGTTCTGCCCCCGTCCCCCAGCTGGCTAGGTGTGCCATCCCCACCTGCGCAATTCACAGGTGCCCTGACCTGGGGCATGGGGCTGGCAGTAATCCTGCAGGTCATCCAGGCTCCCGCATACTATCTTCGTGGCCATCTCGTCCTGCCGAGGTCCCAATGCCAGCCACAGCTCGGGCTCTGGGATGCAGCGAGCCCTGGCCCCAATGGGCCGGCGGCCATTCACTCGCACAGCCAGGCCCAGCACTGCCCCACCAAGCTCATAGGCAAGGGGTGGCGTGTCACTCCAGCCCCCTGTGGCAATTGAACAAGACCAAGCTGGTCACAGGGGCTGCCAGCTCAGTTCTGGGGTGGCTACCCTCACCCCTACCGCCCCCCCAAGGGGCTCACCAGAGAAGTCCACTCGAGCCGGGCACTCAGCCACCACCCACTGCCCAGGTGCTGGCAGCTCTACCGGCACCGAGGAGACAAAGTGCTGGGCTGACATCACAGCCTGGCGGATCAGGATCTGCCCAGCCCCCTCGTAGTGGCGGGCAGCTCGTACTAGTAAGGCTGGTCTGCCAGGAGGGAACAGAGAGATGGTGGCATGGAGCCCCAAGCTGGGGGCGGGCTGCTTGGGTTTGGGGACTGACTGCCCTAGGTGACCTGAGGACACTCCACCTCTCTCTGGGTTTCCACCTCCAAGGACGGCAGGGGGCTACTCCAAGAGTTTTGACATCATTAGCACCCACCTGCTCAGCCACTTGTCCCGCTCCTCGGCAAGCGCCGCCACGCCCCGCGCCAGGTCTCCACACTCCAGGTACGAGAAGGGCCGCACCCACTCAGGGTTGGCAGCTGGCCCACTCCGTAAGCCTCCTTGGCCCTCTGCCATGCAGCCCAGGACATCCGCCACACAGGCCAGTGCCCGGGCTGCCACGCCAGGATCTCCCACACCAGCTGCCACTGAGGGACCAGGAGTCAGTAGTAGCTGGGGACGAGGCCCGCCCTCAATGCCCCCTGCCCTCAAGCACCCCAGACCTCTTCACTTTTGCCCAAGATGTATCCTTGCCTGGGAATGCTCCCCACTCTTCTGCCTGGCAAAGTTCTCATCCCACCAGCCCCAGCCCAGACATGCCTCTGCACCCCCCACCCAGTATGCCCTTAATGAGTAAGAGCTCAGGCTTGGGGGGCAAACCACCTGGGTTCAGTCTCAGCCCCCCACCAACCAGCTGTGTGGCCATGAGTGAATAACTGAAATGGGGAATGAGGCAGTCCCTGTGAGGCTAAGGCTGAGTCCCCACAGAATGCCTGGGTCCCATGCAGGGCGGGCCACATCCCCCGGGCTGTGCTGGAGCTCTTCACCCACATCCAGCCCCCCCCCCACCCCCGCACAGAACGTGCAGCCTTTGCCGATGCTCACAGGACCCAGAGGCTCAGCCCCAGGCCTCCGCCTCTCACCAAACTCCCCACTAACAGGGATGGAGCTTCCCAGAAACCTAAAAGTTAAGTCCATTTGTGTCTTTCCCCTGCTTTAAAGTCTCATGACTCCCTAGTACCCTCAGGTCGATGACCTAGAGGGCAGACAGGGCAGGTGATGCTGGGTCTGGCTTCCCAGCATGGGTGCCCAGCACACTCACCCTGGTCCAGGGTGGCCATCAGGGGCCCAGGACAGCCCTCGCGCACAGCAGCCTGGATCAGCGGGCGCAGGCTGAGGTCCTGTCGGGCCTCCAGCACGTGCCGCGCCTTATGCAGGGCCTGGCGGAAGAACAGGTGCCGGCGGGAGGCCAGTGTGGCAGCCCGATCCAGGCACGGCTGCAGCTGCTCCCATGACAGACGCCAGGAGGCTCGCCAAGCCCGCAGGGCCTTGCTCCCAGCCTCCTGGGGGTCCAGCATCCACAGCATGTCCTGGGGCCCCAGGGCCCTCGAGGGGTGGAGCACGGGAAAGAGACGGGCATTGAGAAGGCAGCGCTCAATGGGGGGCATGTCTGGGTCCCACAGGTCCCAGTCCCTGATGTGGGGAGAAAGAAGACACATGAGCAGGAGGGAAGCAAGTGCTCCTGCCTGGTCACCAAAACCTGACCACCTGTCAGCTGGGGGTTGGCTCGTTCATGGGGACAGGACGAACTCCAGAGGCCGCACAAGCAGGCAATTCAGGGAGGGAGGCCCAGCTGCCCTGCCTCCTTCCCCAGGCCATTGAACAAAATCCCAAAGCCTGAGCACGGCCAGGAATTTGGAGTTGCCCAGGGAGAAGATGCTAGGGAAAATCAGGCTGCTCGAAACTACCCCAGGGGACTTCCCTGGTGGCACAGTGGTTAGGAATCCGCCTGCCAGCACAGGGGACACTGGTTCGAGCCCTGGTCCAGGAAGATCCCACATGCCGTGGAGCAACTAAGCCCACGAGCCACAACTACTGAGCCTGCGTGCCACAACTACTGAAGCCCGTGTGCCTGTAGCCCATGCTCCGCAACAAGAGAAGCCACTGCAGTGAGAAGCCCGCGCACCGCAACAAAGAGTAGCCCCTGCTCACCGCAACTAGAGAAAGCCCGCCCGCAGCAATGAAGACCCAACGCAGCCAAAAATAAATGAAATAAATTTAAAAAAAAAAAATGACCCCAGACTGCAGGGATGGTGGGAAGTGGGGCAGGATGAGCAGAATGAGCCTCCAAGCAGCTACCACCCTGGCTGCCGAGGCCCACAGAGGCCCGTGGGGCCACCAACCCTACCGAATGCCTGTCTTCTGGAAGAACTGACTCCAAGACATGTTGAGATACGTTCCTGTCCCCTGTCTCTGGGGAAAGAGAAGGAAGCAGTCAGGGCTGCAGGGGCCACAGGAAGGGGTTAAGGGCAATAAGGCCAGAGGACCAGAATCTGCTCAAGAGGGGACAGGAAAAGAGACAGGGGCACTTAGGCAAGCAAGTTCTGAAACAGCATCAAGTCCTGGAGCTTCCACATTCCAGCCCGGGTGCCTGGAACCTGGAGCAGAATCCTGGCGCCTGACCCTCCATAACTGGCTCTGCAGCCCAAGGCGGGTCACCTCCCTCTCTGAGCCTCAGTCTCCGGCCTGAAAAATGGGGATAAGAATCCCCACCCAGCCTGCGTCAGAGCAGCTGAGGAGGGAGGTAAAGGCCTGTTGAGACTCTACTGGCTACACTCTCCTCACTGCCTATCCCTCAGGTGAGCGCTCAGCGAGCCCTGCAATGAAGCCGTGCTAGGACCCCCGGTGCTCCCCAAAGCCTAAAGAATGGGGGCGAGGGGAGGCAGGTGAGCACCTACTTCCCAGCTGTCGAGACGGCCAACGAGGGTGAAGGCCCGGCTGCGGGCGCCGTGCAGCTGCACATGGTGTCCCTGCAGGACGAGGTCGTGCAACTCCAAGCCGTGCAGTGCCTCGGACTGGGCCACGTCCAGGCCACTCACGAAGCAGCCAGTGCCGATGTGAATGGGGCCCTGGCAGGAAAGCAGGCAGGCGTCCTGCGTGGGCAGGGGAACCCCAAGCACGCCCACAAAACACACAGGACTCTGGCTCCCGTACCCTTGCCCTCCCTCTGCCTGCCCTCTCAGGCCTCACCCGCAGGTGGCAGTGCTGCAGGACACTCCCAGGACCCAGCTGGACGGGGCCCTCCAGCAGGCAGCTGACCACAGAGCTCCCGGCCCCCAGTAGCTGCCGCTCCTGTGAAGCCAGGGAGAAAGCTGTGAGGGCCCGGGGCGGGGGCTGCCCCAATTCTCCTCCACAGCCAGGGCCAGAATTCCTGCTGCTCCCTGCGCCTGTCGGCCAGCCAGATCCCTCTCGATATCTCCCTGGCCACAGCCTCAGGCTGACTCCCATCCCATCTTTATTTCTGCTGCTCCCCCAGGAGCACACTCTCCCTGCCTTCTCCTCCAAAGCAAATCTGCACCCAGTAGCGGAGGTCCCACCAGATGACAGCTCCCCCAGAAAACCTCTCCCACCTGTCCAGCTACCCCTACCCCTGCCACCCTGAGGGGCACCTCTGAACTCTACCTGCCCCATCACCATGAATTTGCCTGAATCCCCAAGCAGACCCTTCAGAAAGGGTGGGGGAGGGAATCTTCTCTAGCTGCTCACTCAGACTTGGATGTAGAATCCTGACTTGGCCACTTACTGGCTCTGTGGTCTTAGGCAAGTAACTTAACCTCTCTGAGCCTCCAGTGACTCACGTGCAAAATGGGGATAATAACACCTACACGCATAGATAATCTGTCCCAAGAGTGAGCTATTCCCTCCCCTCCCTGCATCCCCCCCATTCCTATCTGTCTTCAGGTACCCCGTAGGCCCCTCTGCTGGCCTTACCTCCAGGCAGGTCTTACCTCCACCTGGGAGTGCACGACCTGGGCCCCAGGAGCCCCCGGGAATGTGAGACTGTGCAGGAACTCACTGGCTGAGTTGGTCATGTAGTTGTAGCTGCCGTCAGGGACATATGCTGTAAAGATACAAGTACTGACCCCAACACCCTGCATGTTGCAGCTCTGACACCAGGCTGGGCCTCCCACCAGAAGACACATCTTCATCAGGGCCTGGGAGGGCAAGCATGGAAATGAGCCCGCTGTGCCACTGGGGAAGCTGAGATCCAGAGAGGCTCAGCAACCTGCCCAAAGTCACACAGCTAGAAAGTAGAAAGACCAGGACTGGAGCCCAAGAATGAGACAAAGGAAGAAGAGGAGAGTTACCTCAGCAGGGGACTCGGAACTGGGAGAGGGTAATTGTCCAGTCCATGCACTCACTAGGCCTGCCTGGTCCAGGAGCCTGGGGCCAGGCAGGTGGGGTGGGAGCCTCATTCTGGGGGCCTTCACTCCCATGGCCTCCCCACCCCGGAGAGCAAGAGGCAGTACCCACCCACTGTGAGGGGCTGGTCGCGAAGCTCCCTCCACAGCTCAGCCCGGGCTCCATGCCGATAACCTGCGATGTCCGCGTCACCTTGCCCCATCTCTGGGGGCTGCCCCACCAGGAAGTCCTCCCTTCTCACGTTCCGGGCCATGCAGAGCAGGATGTCAAAAAATAGAGACAGCTGGGACAAGGGTGGGAAGCACTGCTATTAGTGGGTTCCTAGGCTGAGCTGGGGCGGTTCCGTCTCTAGAGACGCTGACATAGAGAGGGGAAAGGACTGGCCTGAGGTCACACAGCCAGGCTGCCAGTGTCAGTGCCTCGTGCCCAGGCCAGGACCTGCCAGTCCCCAATCCCAGTCACCTGGACAGGCCGGGCTCCGGAGTCCAAGCCCATGTAGGTGCAGGCGTCCAGAGGCGGGCTCACATGGGTGGCCAGGAGGTGCTCAGCAGTTTCCACAGAGAAGAAGACAAGCCCAGAAACCTGGAGGGGCCCCCACAAGGGTCAGGTGGGAGACCCTGGGGCCAGCCTTGTGCCTGAGTTGGGGAGGGCCATGTGCAGATGGGCCAAGCAAGGCTGACTGCCACACTGGAAAGGATCATTCATCTTCTGGGCCACTCCAGCACCCAGACTCCAGGCTTACTGGAGGCAGCTCCACCAAGGGCCCCTCAGCAGGCAACTTCTAGGACCCCCCTCAATTTTCAGGTCTCCTCCCAAACCCAGTTCTCCATCTTCCCTATAGTCTAGTCCCAGGCTCTTATCCACCACTCGTACCTTTGTCCTTCATTCTAGAAGGATCCCCTGAGTCTGGTTCCAGCCTTTCTCATTTGGGACAAGACCCTGAATTCCAAGGCTACCCCCTCCTCAGATTTTGGCTTCACCTGCTCCCCTGAATACCAGTTCCAGATCTTCCTCAGATTCTGGTTCTAGCCTTCCCCAGAAGGAGTGGGGCTCTGCCCTGGCAGCCATACCAGTGGCACCCGCCCATCAGGCCTGGCGCATCGTTGTATCTCTGCCTCGGTGCCTTGGTAATAAATGTCCAAAACAAAGCCCTACGTGGGAGCAGAAAACAGAGTTAGGGAAGGGAGCAACAGAGGATTACGAAAGAGGGCATGCAAGGGTGTTCTCCAGATGTAAACCCAGGATGCAAGTCTGACAGGCCCCAGCATACTCCTGGGGATACAAGTGCCTGAGACCTCCCCCACCCTCACAGCAGAGGGCAGGCTTCAAATGTCTCCACAGCCCCAAGCCTGGGCACAGAGCCTGGCACGGGATCAGGGGCAATTCATGTTTGGTAAAAGACTAAGTGAGCACAAGATCTACTGCCATGGGGCGAAACTCCTCCAGATCCAGACCATGCCAGAAAGTCCAGGACGAGGCTGCCCAGAGCACAGGACCAGGAGGCCATCCCAGGATGACTCAGCTGCCCACGCTGCTGCCCCAGGGGCACTACCTGGGAGTCCGTGAGGTAAACACCATGGTTCCGGGCATAGGCCGTGCTCCCCGGAAGGGCGATCACTCTGGCTCCCCGGAAGCCGTCCCAGCTGATCCCTGCAGGTGGGGGAGTCAGGAGGCTCTCCAGGGACCCCAACCCAAGGAATGGGGGAATCCCTTCCAGGAGGAGGGCAGGGGCATCCAGGCACCTCTAAAGAAAATATGGTTTCCAAAGCCAAATGGACATTCCTCTGGGAGAATGACAACACCTCACCCCCAAAGTTTGTCCACAGAGCCCTTTGGGGCAAAGGGGGCAGGGCTGGGTATCTCCACTCTACGGACAGGCAGACTGGCCCAGCAGGGGAAGCCCTGCCTCCTGGTCTAAGCTCCATCCTTCAAACCTTAGAGCTGCCCTTGTGAACAGGGCAGCAGGCCAGGCCCAGAGACGGGGTGGGTGAGGAGAGGCAGAGCCACGTTGGCTGTGGCTAGGGAAGGCAGTCCCAAGCCTTCTCAGGCTCACCTGGGTTTGGAGGAACAGACAGCAGCATGTCAGTGCTGCAAACCCACACGCCTGGCGGGGAGCCTGGGCCCAGCTGTGGGGAGAGAGAATGAAGCTGGTGGCCGGGCCCAGCCCTTCCTCTGCTCCCACACAGCACAGCCTCGGCCTGTTCCAGGGAGACTCGGGCTGCTGAGGTAACAGGGGCCTCCCTATATCCATGGCGCCGATGCCAGCCCTCCCGCCTACTTCCTGAGGCCGTACCTCCCCGCAGTGTGGCCAACGCTAACATCCTGAAGCTCTAACTAACTCCAGGCACCCGAAGCCATTGTTCCTGGCATCCCCTGTCTGAGTCAGCACAGACTATGGCTGGTGGCTCAGCAGGACAAGGCCCCATGGCAGCTGCCTGTCTCACCCGATGGCTCATGATGTCCAGCAAGCAGTCCAAGTTGCAGACCACGGCCTCCACAGGGGCCTGGGGGTTCTCCACAGGGAGGCAGGTGAAGGCCCGGCCACAGTCATCGAAGGGGAAGTCTCGGCCCTGGGGCGGGAGCAGGCACAGGCAGAAGAGCTTGAGGCAGAGAGCCTGGGCAGAAAGCCATCAAGCTAGAGGACTTTTACAGAGTGTGTTCTCATGTGATTTTTTAAATTACATGATTATGGTAAAAAATTAGCAAATGCAGATACACAGAAAGAAAAACAATCCCTCAGGGATAATAACCGTTGCCCTCATTTTGAGGTTATGCTCTTTCATATACCTCATATGCATACTTTTTTTTTTTTACAAAAATGAAAAAGACGGAGACAACAGAACTTCACACACACACACACACACACACACACACACACGAGTACAAGTCAAACTGGAGAAAGATTGGGAACCATATCAATGTCAATATCCTGGCTGTAATTATACTATAGTTTTGGAAAATATGACCATTGGCGAGATCTGGGCAAAGTTTACAGAGGCTTCCCTCTGGATTATTTCTTAAATGTGGATCTACAATGATCTCAATCAAACTTTCAATTAAAAAGGCTGAGATCATTCTAAACAAACTTGTGCGGCTGGCCTTTTTCACTGAACAATGAAAATATATTCACCGATGCTCACAGGGAGCCAGGCCAGGCCCCAATTTAAGCATTTGATGGGTCATCTCAGCACATCCACATGAAGTAGGAACTGCTGCCATCCTCATTTTACTGATGAGGAAACTGAGGCCTAGAAACAGTCAAGTGACTTGCCCCAGGTCACAGAGCTGGTCAATGCACAGGTCGGTGCAGAGAGTTAAATGGACCTTTCTATCATTGTCTAATATTCCACCAGGAGGATATGCTGTTTATATTTAACCGGTTCCCTATTTTGGACACCTGGATTAATTGTATTTCTGATTCTTCAGAATTTGCACAATGCACACTGGCACACAAAGGCAGAAGACCCCTAAAGTCCCATGCAACCCCGAGGACTGACCATCCTTCTGCATGGCCCCTGCCCAGCATTCTACTGACCATGTGCAGGATGAGGATCCAGGCCGAGTGCAGAACATCTGATGTGACCACCTATCAAAAGCGGAAGAGCACTGTTCACAGAGGTCTGGGCGGATGTCACCCTCTTGTGCAGGGAGAGACCCCAGCACAAGTCCACACAAGAACCAAAGGGGGGACTTCCCTGGTGGCGCAGTGGTTAAGAATCTGCCTGCCAATGAAGGGGGACACGGGTTCGATCCCTGGTCTGGGAAGATCCCACATGCCACGGAGCAACTAAGCCCGTGCACCACAACTACTGAGCCCGTGCGTCACAACAATTGAAGCCCACGCGCCTAGAGCCCGTGCTCTGCAACAAGAGAAGCCACTGCAATGAGAAGCACGCACACTGCAACAAAGAGTAGCCCCCGCTTGTTGCAACTAGAGAAAGCCCGTGCGCAGCAACGAAGACCCAACGCAGCCAAAAATAAATAAATAAAATTAATTAATTTTTAAAAAAAAAGAACCAAAGGAACAACCAGCAAGGTCAAGACCAATGGCCACAGGCAGGCACGAGGCAGCCCTGGCCACTCCTGGATAAGGAAGCACAGCAGCTTTCCAGTTGGCCCACTCCCCTGTCCCGTTTTTACGGAAGGCTGCAGGCGAGAACGTGGGGCTGGCTGGCGGGTGACTCGCAGTAAGTCAGCTTCATGGCAAGCACACAGTGGTCCCCTCCCCTGCGGGTGCCACCCCCACTGCCAGAGCGTGTCCATGCCTGTGACCACCCTCACTGCCTGTGCCAGGGTGCCATGCAGGCAAGGTGACCTCGTGAAGTGGCTGGGTGTGTGTGGGACGTGGGCCCACGCTCTACGCACCGGGGGCCACGGCACCTGAGTTCCAGCAAACCACTGCTATGTGGGAAGGAGCGTCCAGGGTAGCAAGAGGAGATTTCTCAAGGGAAGCCAGAAAGCCTAACTCCTAGATACTGGCTCTGACTTTCTAAAACCACTACAAAGGCCACCCCTGCCTTCTGCCCTCACCTGGACGAGTCTGCTCAATCTACAGACGCAAAAACTGATGCCAAACCAGAACTGGGCGGGAAAATGGAGCCCGAAGAGCTGGGGACCCCGGAAAGGCTCTGTTTGAAGCCCCCATCCCTGCTGCGCCCAAGGGGGCACTTGAGGAGCACTCACAGTGAAGCCCGCACGGGCACTCAGGTGCTCAGCAACCACCAGCAGGGCGTTGAGGGTGGCTCCTCCACTGCCCACATGAACCTCAGGGTCTTCCACGGCCAACAGCAGCGTCCTGGTGGGGATCTGCTCTCGCTTCTGCCGTATCTCCAGCTCTGCGGTCAGAACATGACTGGGACCTGTCCCCCAGCCTCTTCACCCCGGTCCCAAGCACCTCAAGCAAACCTCCTGACAGCCATTATTTAATCTTCTTTGACTTAGCAGCTTTTCATCTAGTAGCTCATCAGATCTTTGCCCAACTCAGTGAGGTAAGTACAATTACTCCCATTGCACAGATGAGAAAACCGAGTCTCAGTGAAGTGACCTATGTCGGAGGTCACGTGGCTAGGAAGAAGCAGAATCTGGGTTTGAACCCGGGTCTGCCCAGCTCCTGGGGCTGTAGGGGTATGTGACAAGGAAAGGGGAGAGGGTTCCACATTAGGGGCAGAGTGGAGAGGGAGATCAACTACCTCTCTGGAAGACCTCGACGCTGTCCTTGTACTGGCATGTCAGGATGATGACCGTCCAATCAACCCCCTTCGGCTGCTCCATTCTGGCCAAAGTTGAGGGGCTTCCAGGGCAGAGATACGGGTATATGTGAATTTTTTTTAAATTATCATACCCTAAAATTGATTTCTTTGGTTATAAGTAGTTTTATGAATTTTAATACATGTATAGATTCTTGTGGTTACTACCACCATCTGCATCTTAAAAAGCTCCCACATGCTAACCCTTTACAGTCACACCCTCCTCCATCCCTCACCCCTGACAACCAGCCATCTGTTCTCCAAAGCTATAGTTGGAATGTAATCTTTTGAGATTGGCTTCTTTCACTCAACATAATGCCTCTGAGATTCATCCAAGTTGGCTATGCATATCCATAGTTCTTTCTCTTTTTTTGCCAAGCAGTATTCCGTCTTATAGACATCGCACAGTCTGTTTCTCCACCCACCCACTAAAGGACACCTGGGCTGCTTCCAGGTTTTGGTAATCATGAATAGAGCTGCTATAAACATTCATGTGCAGATTTAGCGTGAACATAAGACTTCATCTCTCCAGGCGGACACCTAGGTGTGGGATTGCTGGGTCACGTGATGAGGGTATCTTTGACTTCATCAATCTGGGAGCATGACATTTCCTCAGGAGAGGAAGTAAGGGGAGCGGGGTGGGGTTGACAGGGGGTCCCACCTTAAAACAAGGGGCTGCCCTTTCTGTACCGCAGGCCCCTCATCATCCAATCATTGGCACTGAGCTGCAGGGAGGGAGGCTCTAACTTCTAGGCTCCCGAGGCTGAGGGCAATTCCCCGGAAAAGAGGGAAGCTCTGGGAGAGGTGTACCAGTTTGTTCAAGCGCAGCATGCTAACAGCACCCACTACAGGGACCTCAGAGGGGACCTCCCCTCCCAGAGGCTCCAAGCCAGAAGGGGGCTGCAACCCCACCTGTCAGCCATCTTCCTCCAGGGCACTCTGAGCAAGTGAGGGGAAGGTGAAGCCAAAGCTATGGCTTCACCCACTCCTCTCCCCCAACACTCCTTTCCTACCGGATAAGAAACCAATCTGACTGTAGAGGCCCTGGCCTCCCCAAGACCTCTGTGGACGAGTCCCTAGGAGTGCGCTGGCATCTACCTCTGGCAGGGTCCCAGTTGCTGTCCCATGCAGCAGCCCACCCCCACCTCTTCCCCCCAGCCCCCAAAGCTCAGTGTGGGGAGGGCCGGTGGAGTGAGCTGCATGCCACCCCAGAGGTGCCCTGAGCACACGTCCGTCTGCAGTCAACCCTCACCCCAGCCGGAGCCAACAGGAAACCTGAACCTCAGTAACGGTTCCTTCCTATGCCAGACTCTGCTGCCACCAAGCCTATGGTTAAGGCTGACAGACACGGCCACTTAGCAACGCTCATACTCCCACGAGCTTTCAGGGAAAGCTCCACCACTAACAAAAATTGCTCTGTTCCCTGTTCAGCTCAGGAGGGAAATCCAGAGGGGAAACCTGAGCTAGAGATCTTGGCCAGGCATCTGAGGTCAAAGGCATTCCCCAGGTTACCCATCTGGCCTTCTCAGTAAACGGGGTGGCTGGGGATTCCAGACTGGCCACCAACTCCCTGTGTGATCTTCGGCACCCCTAACCCTCTCTGGCCTCCTGTGGTAGGGAGTGTAACGGATAGATGCCCCCATCTTGTTCGCATGGAGGCCATGCTTCCCACCAACCAATGACATGAAAAAGACAGACCCACTGCTACAAGACGGGGATCCTCTGACAGGCACTCTTGGCTCCAGAACTCCCCATCAACCCAACAGAAACTGTCTTACAACTGCACTGCAGTCTGAGAGCTTTCTACCCATACCTCCTTTCTTCCTTCCGGTGCTGTCACAGGAAGCAGAACTGAAAACTGACAGCTCTCCCTGCTTCCTCCAGCTCCCTCCCCTTCTTCCCTCCCCCAATAAATCTCTTGCAAGTCTAATCCCATCTTGTTCTCTGCTTCTCTGAGGAGCTAAACCATCATGGGAGTATATCATCTTCCTCTTGGGACTGCCAAAGGAAAAATTACTGTAAGAACCTCTAAAGTCTGGGAAGTACTTTCTTTATCCTTAAAGATGAAGAAACTGAGGCACAGAGAGATTAAGTGACTTGACCAAGGTCACACAGCTAGCAAGTGGTAGAGCCAAATTTGAACCCAGACACCTTTTTTCCAGAGTCCATTCTCTTAACCCCTACACTGAATCTACTTTGTAGGATGGAAAAAAGAACAGACGTACTAAATATATGTAAAGTGCCCAATGCAATGTGACAATGAAATAGGGATGGCATCAATGATAACAGCCACTAGAAGTGAGCTCATCCACCCATTCTGACCCATAGTTAAGGCACTATGATTTTTCATCTTCACAACACCACTGCCAGGTAAGTATTCTGTCCACTTTACAAATGCTAGTTGATGCTGCATCCGTGACTGGGACCTGGGTGTCTCAGATTCTTATTTAGGTGATGGTGATAATGATGTTTGATCCCAAGCAAACGTGCTAAAAGAGAGCAAGGAAGAAATGCCCCAAGGAGAGTCCAAAGGTCTGAGCCCGGTCTTGGCATAGTGACTGAGAGTCACGAGCAGATGACAGGTCACAGGCAGAGGAGGGAGGACGGCATGATCTGGACTGTACTCTACTAGAAACTGGAGCAGAGGAATAGTCCTGGGCTGGGAATCAACCCCCAGAGGCTGCCCCCAACTCTCCCTCTTCCTGTGTGATCTTGAGCAGGTTACTTAACCTCTCTGAGCCTCAGTTCCCTAATTGAAAACTGGGGCCAAGATACCAACCTCCTAGGATGGTTGCATTAAATAAACATAAAAATATGTGGCACACAGCAGGAGCTCAATGAATGGTAGTTCTCTCCAGTGAGGAAAAGCAACAGGAGAGTTCGACTTGACCCTGAAGCAGGTTGGAGCGAAGGCACTGATATATTCTCTGGGTCAAAGATGCCCCTAGAGAAGAAAAAAATCAGGGAAGGCCTGGGAAAATCAACCAAGGCTAAGTAGCATGCCTTGCCCGATCAGACTAAAGGGTATTATGAGAACAGAACACAAAAGGTGGAACAGTACGGGTGGCATAGGGAGTGTCTTCTTCAGGCACCACGCCAGAGACACGTTGAAGTATCAGCTCATGTGACCCACTCAACAGCCCTATGAATTGAATTTTACCACACCTACGTTATATTTAAGGAAATTGTAGCATAAAGAGATGAAATAGCCTGCCCAAGGACATAAACAGCTTTTACAGGCAGGTCAGGTGTATCCAACTCCAAGATTCTTGTTCTTACCCACCCTGTAGAAACAAGACATCTCTCCTGGAGTCTTTAACCTCTGTCATACCTGACATTTGTACAGAAACCTTAGATAATACAGGCCTCTATCCAATATTCTGCACACTTCCAACAGAACTTTATCTACTGAGGCCAAGTTGAAATAGTTCTTAATGTCCTCAGCCACACGCTGCCTAAAATTAGGATAGGGAAGGGAAGCCAGGGACAGAATAAAATAGTAAGGCCTCTTCATATTCGCTTTTTGAAGAGAAGTGGGGCAGGGATTGTGCATTTTAAGGGGAAAAAGTAGCCCCACGGAGGAATCTGATTTGTCTTCTGGGAAGCGAAAAAAGGCAGAAGGAAGGTGACTGGGAGTAAAATTACATTGCAAATTACACAAACGTCATATAATTGAGATTTGTGTATAATGACGAGCCCCGATGGGGTAAACGGAGGCAGGAAAAGCGACCTCAAAGGAAAAATCACCAGCGCCAGCATCCAGAGGCCCACCTGCCTATGGTCCCTGTCCCGGGCGTCCCCAAGTCCCGGAGCTCCTGTAGAAAGACCCAGGCCAACGGGCTGAAGGACCCGCAGACGCCCCTTGGAGCAAGTGGGCGCCCGGGGGCTGCTGCAGAGTTCCCCGACGCTCTTCCCTATCAGGAACCAGGCAGCCAGTGGCCCGGCTCAGTCCTGCGGGTCCAAGAGTGTAGGAGGGAGGCGGAGAAACGGCGCAGAACACTGGTGGTACCGTACCGGTATACGCGCGGTCTGATATACGTGCCTCCGCCGGCTCTCGGCACAGCAGGATCTTGAACGCGGGGCTATGCGTGCCTTCGCGGCGCACCCTGGGAAATGTAGTTTCAGCCCTCCTCTCGCCCTGGCTTGTCCTCCCCAAAAGCCCAGCTCGGAGCTATCGCCTGAGCCAGCGGAGATAGTCAGGGCAGCGCTTTCCTAAAGGGCAGTGCTTTCCTAAAGAGCAGTGATTCTTCCCTTCGAGAAGTGAGGTGAGGGGAGAAGGCGGCTCCGCTGGGCAGCAAAACTACAACTCCCAGAGGGACCAGTGCGTTGTAAAGACAAAACTCGTTTTCTGAGACTCGTGGTTCCAGGTTTGTGTTTTGTTCGTTTGTTTAACCCCCTGGCGGGGGGCGTGGTGCCGCCGCGTTTCCACGAAGAGGAACAAATCAAACCCGGAGGAAAAACCCCCACAGGTGTTCGAGCGTAAGCGACTACCGTTGGATTGGCAATTGGCCATGCTTTCGCGGGTTCATTATGTGGATCCTTCCGGTAGAAACTTTTCAACTCTGTAGTGGGAAAAAGATCTGTGGCTTTTTTGGAAAAGTTATGAATGGCAGCATTGTTCGTAATAGCGGAAAACTGGAAACTCTCTCTCCGGGGTACTGGGAAAATAAACTAGGCACATCCATGCAATGGAATACTATGCAGCAGTTAGAAATAATGAGCTAGATCTACATGTTCAATAGGGAAAAGTGTTCAAGACACTTTGTTAAAGAACATTATGTATGAGAATCTACTCATGTCAAAAATAATGTATGCGGACATATAGTACGTGTGGATAGGAACCGGACTGGAAGGAGCACCCTCTGAGGTGGAGACTGCCGGGGATGGGGATAGGCAGGGAGAACTTGAGCTTTATTTGTATTGTTTGAATTTTTCTTATGAGAATATACTTGCCAAATCTTGTGTCCTTAATAGGGAGCCTGCGAGGCCCAAGCGGTCAGTCTCAGAGAAGATGAGGGATTCTGCTCTAACTCTGTGTAACCTTGGCCAGTCACTTGGCTATTCTGCCTCCTTGTCTTTATCTGTAAAATGGGGTAATAATAGTGTCAAATGCCTAAGATTCTTATGAGGATAAGATAAATAAATTCTTGACTCCATAGTAAATTCTCCAAAAATATTAACCATTATTATGATGATTGTTGTTATTCCCATTCGGACTCCTTAAAGCTGGATCAATGGTTTGTTCACTATTGTATCCTCAGTCACTAGAACGTGCCGAGGACATTGTAGGTGGTTAAAACAATTTGGATTTGTGTTGTTTGTTTTTTTGTTTTTCTGGGGGTTTTTTGCCACACCACATGGCTTGCGGGATCCTAGTTCCCCAGCTAGGGATCAACCCTGGACCTTGGGTCCTCGGCAGTGAAAGCGTGGAGTCCTAACCACTCTCCCACCAGGGAATTCCGAACAATTTGTTGAATGAAGGAATGAAAAAAGAGCAGTCCCCTACTCAGCTCCTACTACCCCGCCTCCTCCCCCAAATCTCTCTCCTTCTCTCAGTCTTCTCCCACTAGAGTCATCCCCCCTCTTCACTTGGCCCAGGTCTCATCCTCCTTCCCCCACTTCAGCACCTGCTCTCTTCTACTGTGAACCCAGCAGGCCTCCAGGGAAGAGATGAGCTGCCTCCCACTGCTGCTCTTCTCAGCAACGCAGATCCCCGCTCTGCAGTGGAGTGGAAGGCAGGGATGCCTGCAGCCGCAGCGTGGCGGGGGCTCAAGGAAAACAGCTCCGAGGAGCTCAGAGGCCAAGGGCCTCCTAGGGCGGGCATGCTGGCCACGTAGGGAGCGGCTCCAAGGCCACTAGCAAAGATACTCACAGAAGGCTTTTTTTTTTTTTTTTTTTTTGCGGTACGCGGGCCTCTCACTGTTGTGGCCTCTCCCGTTGCGGAGCACAGGCTCCGGATGCGCAGGCTCAGCGGCCATGGCTCACGGGCCCAGCCGCTCCGCGGCATGTAGGACCTTCCCGGACCAGGGCACGAACCCATGTCCCCTGCATCGGCAGACAGACTCTCAACCACTGCGCCACCAGGGAAGCCCCAGAAGGCTTTTTAATAAGATAAAGCCCTCAGCAGCAGACACAAAAGCATGTAGCTCTCCACCCCACGGTCTGGGGTAGACAGAGCCATGAAAAAACATTCTGATGCTATAATATAGAGTACATTCTAGTAGTTAAATACAGGGTTTGGAATCAGACAACTCCTCCCCAGTTCTCATCACTTTCTGACAGTGTGAGCAAGCCACTCAAATTCTTTGAGCTCAGCTTTCTTCCTCAGTAAGAACACAACAGTATTTGCCTCACCAGGTTGTTGGGAGGATTCATTGAGCCAATGCATATAAAGGGTCTGGCACGGAGTAGGCATCCAACTTCCTTATTAAACAATCATTCTGCCAAAATGTAAGGGTGCAAGTCTGGAAGGCTTCTTGGAGGAAGTACAATCTGCAGGACCCTGCATGAGATATGAGGCTGCTGGTAGCAGGAAATCCCTCTGGGAGCCAGGACTACCCACAGGGATATCTTAGGTTGAGTTCCCTAGATGCCTTAGGTTGAGTTCTCAGAGCCTGAGAAAGGGATTCTTGTGCAAATGATCTCTTAGGGCAGTGAGGGAGGCAGGATAGGGCAGGGGAAGAAGCCAAGCAAAGATGTCGGTTCAGCTAAGTCTAGCCTCAGTCTGATCCTCTGGGGAGCTCTGGAGCATAAAATACATCACAAGGTTTATCCCTCTTAGAAGCAAGGGAGCTGGACTTTTTACCCCACATCAGTCATTCGTGGGCTGTGGGCAGGCCAAGGGGAGGTAGGGAAAGGAGGGCATCTCCAGGCAAAGCAGCTCACAGGGACTGATACCAGTTCTTCAGAGAAGGGTGCATCTATGAGACATTAGCAGCCAGCACTCACAACAGCAGGGGAATGGGTGCAACCATCCCTGTAAAGGTATATAACCAAGAGTATTTACTGCCAGGGGACTGGCAAAGAGATGGGAACTGGATGAAGAAAATGGGGAGAAGATATTAAATTCTCCTACTGGGTCTTCCAAGGAGAAATTGAAGCAGCTGATATGTTTTTGTTTGTTTGCTTTTTTTTTTTTTTTTTTGCGGTACACGGGCCCCTCACTGTTGTGGCCCCTCCCGCTGCAGAGCACAGGCTCCGGACGCGCAGGTTCAGCGGCCATGGCTCATGGGCCCAGCCGCCCCGCAGCATGCGGGATCTTCCCGGACCGGGACACGAACCCGTGTCCCCTGCATCAGCAGGTGGACTCTCAACCACTGCGCCACCGGGGAAGCCCTGTTTGTTTGCTTTTATTTTTTGCCGTACCACACAGCTTGCAGGATATTAGGGATCCCACAGGGGTCGAACCTGTGCCCCCTGCAGTGGAAGTGCAGAGTCCTAACCACTGGACCGCCAGGGAAGTCCCTGGTACGGTTTTATAAATTTATTAATTTATTTATTTTGGCTGTGTTGGGTCATTGCTGTGCGCGGGCTTTCTCTGGTTGCGCCGAGCGGGGGCTACTCTTCGTCGTGGTGTGCGGGCTTCTCATTGCCGTGGCTTCTCTTGTTGCGGAGCACGGGCTCTAGGCGCACGGGCTTCAGTAGTTGCAGAGCGTGGGCTCACTAGTTGTGGTTTGCAGGCTCTAGAGCGCAGGCTCAGTAGTTGTGGGGCACGGGCTTAGTTGCTCCGCGGCATGTGGGATCTTCCCGGACCAGGGCACGAACCCGTGGCCCCTGCATTGTTAGGCAGATCCTTAACCACTGCACCACCAGGGAAGTCCCCTGGTATGGTTTTAAATAACTAAAACCCAGACCTGATAGGATTACCAAATAGTTAACCCTTTCTGGAGAGCTAATAAGTGTACTTTATAATTAAGTGGCCCATCTTCTCCAATGCCTGATTTGCCTTTGCCAAATATCTTATGCAGTATGTTTCAAAAGGTGCTGCTATAGGATGTTAACAAGTGTTGCTGTAAAGGAGGTACAGATCCATTAAACAAAGGTAGAAAGTTTTATTTTCTTCCCACAACTGTTAAACTAATATACTGGATAAACAAAAACAATGGAATATTATTCAGCCATAAAAAGAATGAAATACTAATACATACTGCAACATGGATGAGTTTTGAAAACATTATGTAAAATGAAAAAACTCAAGCACAAATAACTACATATTGTATGATTCCATTTATATGAAATGTCTGGAATAGTTAAATCCATAGAGACAGAAAACAGATTAATGGTTGCCAGGGACTGGTGGGAAGAATGGGGGGTGATCGCTTAATGGGTACAGAGTTTTCTCTTGGGATGATAAAAATGTTTTGGAACTAGATAGAGGTACTGGTTACAAAACATTGTGAATGTACTAAATACGCTGAATTGTATGCTTTAAAATGGTTAATTTTATGTTATGTGAATTTCACCTCAATTTAAAAAAACAATCAGGACAAGCTCAGTATGCTTGTTGCTAATGGGGTGTCACTGTTCTCAGGCCTTCTCAGTGGACACAGCTAAGGAAAAAAATAACTATATGCATGGGGAACCTCTAGGCTAACCTATAAAGCATTTCACAAACAGGTTAGGGAATCCTTTTTTGCGAGCATCTCACAGGACCTATAATGTAGAAGGCTGACCCAGCGCATGGAATGTTGGTGGAAATATTTTTGTTTGTTTGGGGTTTTTGTTTGTTTGTTTTGGGGGGATGACTTTTGGTTTTGGTCAAGCCGCTGGGCATGCAGGATCTTAGCTCCCCAACCAGGGAACGAACCCGATCCCCCTGCAGTGGAAGCATGGAATCTTAACCACTGGACCACCAGGGAAGTCCTATGACTCCTGTTTTAATCAGCACTCTTCTTCTGCCTTTTTGTATAACTTTGGAGAAACTGTTTCTCTGAGCTGGGACTTACTTTATACACCAGACCAATGGTCTCCATTGATATAATTGAAAGGACTGTAAAAAAAGTTTAACACTTTTAAAGTCTGTCAGAGTGCTTTACTAGGTTTCAAGCTCCAAGAAGATAGGGTCTAAGTCTTCTATATCAGTAATTTTCACAGTGCCAGCCAGTGGGCTTTCCACATAGGCACACACATAGGAATAGGTAGTACACACATAGGAATAGGTAGTACACATTCTATGGAAGACCGTGGACCAAGCACTTTACCTCCCTGAGCTATCTGCCAATTTAGTTCTGCCAGAGGCTAAGAAATAATTAATTTAATCAACATTTCTGGAAGGTCTGTTTGGACCTACAAAAGCCCGTCCTCTGCTCTCCAATAGTCTGTTATCTAGTGAAGTAATGATAACAAAAGACACCATCAGTTGAAGCTTCCCCAGTTCCATTCTTTTAATCTTTAATCTGGATCATCAACATTTAGATCGTTTTTAATCTTTGCTCTTACAATGCTATAACAGATATCCATCTCTATATGCAACTAAGAACATGTGCGGATAGGATATCTTCCTAGAACTTACTAGGTCAAATTGTGTGTGCATGTGCAATTCGAAGATATTACCAAGTCTCTTTTCGTAGAGGCTATATGGATTTCCAGCCACATTGGCAGTGGCTGGAGAATCCTTGTTCCCCACACACTTGCCAAGATAGTATCACGCTTTTTGATCTTTGCCAATCTGATAGGTGAAAAATGATATCTCAGTGTGGTTTTAGTTTGCATTTCTTTTATTAAGAGTGAAGGTCTGAGAAAATAAGTGTTGGTTAGAATGTGGAGAAATTGGAACACTTGTGTACTGTTGGTGGGAATGTAAAATGGTACAGCCGCTGTGGAAAACATTACGGTGGCTCCTCAAAAAAGTTAGAGACAGAATTATCATATGATCCAGGAATTTCACTTTTGGAATATATCCAAAAGAATTGAAAACAGGAACTCAAAGAGATATTTGTAAACCCATGTTCATAGCATCATTGTTCACAATAGCCAAAAGATGGAAGCAACCCAAGTGTCCATCAATGGATGAATGGATAAAATGTGATATATACATACAATAGAATATTATTCAGCCTAAAAAAAGAAGGAAATCCTGACACATGCCACAACATGGATGAACACTGAGAACATTATGCTAAGTGAAATAAGCCAGACACAAAAGGACAAATACTGTCTTCATACTTACATGCCTTGATAGTCAAATTCATAGAGACAGAAACTAGACTGCTGGTTGTCAGAGGCTGGGAGGAGAGGAAAATGTGGGGAGTTATCCTTTAATGGTACGTAGTTTCAGTTTGGGAAAACCAAAAAGTTCTGAAGATAAATGGTAGTGTTTGTTGTACAACAATGTGAATGTACTTAGTGTCACGGAACTGTACACTTAAAAATGGTTAAGATGGGGCTTCCCTGGGGCGCAGTGGTTGAGAGTCCGCCTGCAGATGCAGGGGACACGGGTTCGTGCCCCGGTCCGGGAAGATCCCACATGCCGCAGAGCGGCTGGGCCCGTGAGCCATGGCAGCTGAGCCTGCGCTTCCAGAGCCTGTGCTCCGCAACGGGAGAGGCCAGAGCGGTGAGAGGCCCGCGTACCGCAAAAAAAAAAAAAAAAAAAAAAAAAAAAATGGTTAAGATGGTAAGTTTTATGTGTATTTTAGCACAATTTTTTAAAAAAGAGTGAAGCGGACTTCCCTGGTGGTCCAGTGGTCAAGACTATGCACTTCCACTGTAGGGGGCACAGGTACCAGGGAAACTAAGATCTTGCATGCCACGAGCTGTGGCCAAAAACAACAAAACATAAAAAAGAGTGAAGCTTTGCATCTTTTCATGTCACAGCCATTTGTGTTTCCTTCTCTGTGAACTGTCCGTTTTTATTCTTTTCACATTTCCTGTTGTTCCTTGGTCATCTTCTTACTGATTTACAGAGCACTTTGTATTAGCCTTTTACCCTGATATAAATTGCAAAATTTTCATCCATTTTCCTATTGACTTGGTTTTTGTTGTTGTTGTTTTTTAAATAAACTTATTTATTTATTTATTTTTGGCTGTGTTGGGTCTTCGTTGCTGCATACAGGCTTTCTCGAGTTGGCGGTGAGCAGGGGCTACTCTTCGTTGCCGTGTGCAGGCTTCTCATTGCGAGGCTTCTCTTGTTGCGGAGCACGAGCTCTAGGCGCTCAGGCCTCAGTGGTTGTGGCTCGCAGGCTGTAGTTGTGGCACACGGGCTTAGTTGCTCCACGGGATGTGGCATCTTCGCGGACCAGGGCTTGAACCCGTGTCCCCTGAATTGGCAAGCAGATTCTTAACCACTGCACCACCAGGGAAGCCCTTGTTGTGGTTTTGGTTTTTAGCTAGGTATGAGGTAGAGATCTGACTAAACTTTTAAAAACCGTTTTATAAATTATAAATTAGGAGTTTGGGATCAACATATACACACTACTGTATATAAAATAGGTAAACAACAAGGACCTACTATGTAACACAGGGAACTATACTCAATATCTTGTAATAACCTATAATGGAAAAGAATCTGAAAAAGAATACATATATATCCATAACAGAATCACTTTGCTGTACAGTTGAAACTAACACAACACAGAACTGTGTACCTTGCTCTGGATCACACAGGCCATTAGGGTGGGAGCTGCCAAATGGGTCAAACAGACAGCCAGGGAGGGAGGGAGCCAGCTCCACTTTGCACCTTGCTACTTAGTAGCTGTCTGCCTTCAAAGCCCGGTGCTCACATCCACCATGTTCACTTCCTGTTCCACTGCTTTCCTTGCTCTGGATGCTCACCAGCAAAGGTAGGCTTTTAAGAGAATGAGGCAAATTCAAGTGCTACCGAGGGGTGATGTTCACCGGTGGCTGTGCGGCTGAGGCGTTGGGAAGAACCTTGTGGAAGAAGGAAAACTCAAGGTAGACTATGGAGAGTCAGGCAGAATTTGGATGGGTGGAGAGGATAGGAAAACACAACCGGCAAGGGAAAATGGGTAAAAACCGATGTGACATGTAACTGGGAGGTAGTCAGGGTGATGATGGGGCTTCCTGTTGGAGTTGAGGGATAAAGAGGGTCTGTCTGTCTTGCCCATGAAAGGACATCTTAATTCTGCCTGGGTAATCTGCTAACAGAGCTTTGGGAGATGGATGTAAATTCAAAAAGGCTAATTACCTTCTGCCTGTGAGGGAATGTTGCCATTGCATGTGACTCCGATACAGAGGCAAAGCCCTTACAGGAAGGGCCTGGCAGCTGGTTTTAGGGGCAGAGCATGGGGTTGCATGTGGATTACTTAGCCCCTCTACGGTCTGTGATGGGGACACACACACACACACACACACACACACCAAAAAAAAAAAAACAGAAAAGCATTCAAGGGTCAACATTAGTTAGGGCCCAATGCCTCTGGTGGCCTCTTGGCTACTTGCCCAAGGACCTAGCAATAACTTGCCCTTTGGCCCTTGGTGGATGGGAGGAAGGCTAGAGCCTGGGGCCCAAGAACTCATAGCGCATACCCACTTTGTCAAAGATAAACAAAGCCAGGCACTAGTTAAAGTAGTAAGGACAGATTTTAACCAGTATACTATCGCAATAGTATATTGCAACTTCAATTTGCACAGAGGTGACTGGGCCTTTTAAAGGGAGAATGAGGCAGTATGGAGGGAGGTGAGCAGGGGCTCCGTTGAGTCAGGGATGTGAAAAATTACAAAGGGTTGGTCAGTGTAAATGCTGATTAGGCCAGCTGTATTCGTTAGCTGGCAATAATTGAAGTTAGGACTCCACCCACCCACAGAGCCTGGGAGACAGAGGTCCTATCCATTCCAATGATTACATTTCAAGGGAATGGCTTTCAGGTCCTTGAGAAAGACACATAATACATATACATCTGATATACACCTCAAAGGGACAGGAAGAAGTCACAGTTGTAAGCCCTTTTTAGTATAGGCTCTAAGAAAGGGGTGGTGGTGGGGAGCTTATTACAGGTGTTGTCTAGAACAAACAGTAAATTCTGGAGCTTTCTCTGGCAGGCAGTTTAAAGGGGGTTAGGGTCAAACTAGGGATGTGGCCTTGAGGTGTTAGAAACTATATTATTGGGTTTAAGTCTTTTAATGTGGGCGGAGGAGAGTGGATAAAATTATTTGTGTTGAGAGTGTAGGTTTTGTTTGTGGGTTGTTTTGTGTTTTTTTTTTGGCCGCCCCTCGTGGCATGCAGGATCTTATTTCCCCAACAGGGATTTAACCCATGCCCCCTGCAGTAGAAGCTCGGAGACTTAACCACTGGACCACCAGGGAAGTCCCAAGAGTGTAGTTTTTATAGGCCAAGGTTGAGGCCTATTGGAGAAGAGGGCCCAGAGGAGCCTGGCTAGCGTTTGGTGGAGCAGAGAACATTTGTCATCTCACAGCTGAAAGAATCTGAGATCGTGCCTGAGGGTGAAGGTCACCAAGTTCCCCCTTCTGAGGTTTGTAGTTCCCAGAAAATCATGTGGTAAGTAGGGTCTACCTAGGTAGGTGTGAGAGTCACTCTCTGCTACCTGACAAGTCAGGAATCCACCTCCCCACCTCTCAATCCTCCCGCCTGTTATAGATCATCATACACCCAGAAGCAGAGGATACCACTGAGCTGACCCTATCCTATAGGTTTGAGATTTCAACCCCTGGCTTGCACCCAGAGCTTGGGGAGTAGCACCAGGTATACCCCACCTGTCCCTCTTTGAAACAGAAAACTTTCCCAGCTTTGGAGAGAATGCTAAGGGCTAAGGTCTGGAACACCTTTCAGGCCCATGTAGTATTTTCCTTTTACTGCATGAACTGATTTACTTATTTAAATTAAAAAGAGCATTTCTGTGGTAAACTAGCCTGAGACCCCGCTTTCTATAGCCTGGTTCTTCAGAGGCTAATATTATTCCACAGCCGGCCCATCCTTGAAGGACAATGCCAGAACTCTAGCCAACAAACGCCAATAGCAGCCGTTCTCAAAGTGGTTCCCCAAACCAGCATCGCCTGGGAACTTTTTAGAAACGCAAACTCTCAGGTCCACCCTGGAGTTAAAGAAAGAGCAACTGAGGGTATGGGTCAGCTGTGTTTGAACAAACTCTCCAGGAGAATCTGATAGACGCCAGTTAGAGAACCACTGGTTTATAGGCCTCCCCTCTGCCAGTGGGGATGAAACTTGGAGGGCAACCTGGCGCTTCATTAAGATTGAGGTAGGAGGGCTTCCCTGGTGGCGCAGTGGTTGAGAACCCGCCTGCCAATGCAGGGGACACGGGTTCGTGCCCTGGTCCGGGAAGATCCCACATGCCACAGAGTGGCTGGGCCCGTGAGCCATGGCCACTGAGCCTGTGCGTCCGGAGCCTGTGCTCCGCAACGGGAGAGGCCACAACAGTGAGAGGCCCGCGTACGGCAAAAAAACAAAAAAGAAAAAGAAAAAAGATTGAGGTAGGTTTGGAAATTGGGGGAAGCACGTGCTAAGAGAAGACATGGAAAAATATTTAAAATGTGTGCGCTTTGCCCTAAACAGTTGGGAGATAAGGGCACCAACCAGAGAGTGAGACTGGAATGAGAAGGTGCCCCAGGGGGTGAGCGCTCCAGGAAACCCACAGACTCGCGGCCCCTTTTTCCCAAGTCAGGAAAACCACACGCCCACGTGGCTCCTGGTGTTCTCTCTTCTCCCGCCTGTGCGCAGCGGCCCGACCGCAGCTCCAGCTTGCGGAGCCCGGGCACGAAGCCAAGCTAGCCTCAGGTCAAGGCTCTTTGCGAGCGCAAATGGAAACGGTACCCGGGGCGCGGTTCTCGGGCCGGAGGCTTCCCCTCTAGTCCCAATCGGCTGCAGCTGACCACAGCCGTGTCTGAGAGGCATCCTCGGCTACTTTGCATCTCCCTTGAGATCCAGGTATTCAACCCGGGTCCGGGGCATCACAGACCCCGCATCCTATTTTCACCATCGCGAGCCTGGCCTTCTGGGAGTGGAGATCTCCCATCCCCCTCTCCCCTCTTGCTCGGTAGAATCCCTGAGCCTTGGCGAAACTACAAAGCCCAGAAGCCCTAAGGCTCACGCGCTATCTTCTGGGAGTAGTAGTTCTGGATGCCGGACACTCCTAGCGGCCTGGCGCAGGCTGGACTCCATATCCCAGCATGCCCAGGGGCGTGAAGGAGGAGGTGGGAGGGGACAGACCAGGAGGATGTGAATGGGGAGGGGGCAGTTGCCCCCCTGCCCCCACCCTTCCCTTCCAGCCGGGCTGGGGTGGGGGGAGGGGCCGGGCTGAGGCGGCGGCGGCGGCGGCGGCTCGGCTGCTCGCTTGGGGAGGGCACGGCGGGCAAGGGCGGGACTGGCCCGCTGCGGGAGGACTGGGGAGCCGCGGAGATAACGGGTCCAGACGCTGGCGGCGGCGGCGGCTTTCTCTGCACTGGCGGAGGCGGCAGCAGGAGCGGCGAGTATGGCCCGCGCGGCGCTCGGCGCTGACTGAGGTGCGCGGGCGGGATGAGGGCGGGCGGGATGTGGGGCGCCCCGGGCCCCTCTCTGCCCCGAACCCCCTCTGCGCGGGCAGCTGGCTCTGCCAGCGGCCCACACCCTCCCGGTCCACCCCGGCAACTTCCCCTGGGTCGGGGCGCTGGTCTCCCCCGTGGGGGCGGGGGTCCGCTTACATTGGCCTCAATCCCCTTTCCCCGCCTTCTGCTTCTGCACCTCCAGCCGCTCCCACGCGTGGCTGTTCCACTCCTTGGTGGCAGCCTCCAGCCCCAGCCCCAGCCCTGGGGAGCGCTCTGTGCCCCAGTCCCGACTTCAGTCCACTGCCTAGTTCGCGCCGCCAACCCCCGCGCGCGCTCCTGGCCTGTGCACTACTGAGAGACCCCTGCCCCGCTTCTGTTGGCCGAAGGATGCCTCTGCACCATCAGCACCTCTCTTCTCTTTTCCCTACCTGGCACTGCCCCCAAGCCACCCACAATGGCCCAATTCTCTCTGATGAGACCTAACTGCTTGACCTCCTTCCCACTTTGGAGAAACTGAGGCTTGGCATAAACCAGGAACTTGGCCAAGTCCATGCCCCAGCCCTGTGGGGCTGGTCTGAGCCCATGTCTTGGCATGGAAGAGTCATTTCCTCCCTCCAGTCGTTCCTAGGTGACGGGACCAAACTTTCCAGCTCCCTGCTGCAGCTCTGGGCTGAGCTCACTTTAGTCTCCCCTTTGGCTTTCTCCCACTTATGTTTCCCCCTTCTCCTTCCTGTATTTCACTTCTCGCCTACTCTGCCTGTAGGGTCACCCACCTATTGCTCGTTTACTCAAGTTAGCCTTTTGATTTTTATTTCTTGCCAACTGCATCCATCTCCCATTTATAAAGCACTGCAGAACAGAGTCTAAGGTGGTGTTGGGGGGAAAGGGGAGAGAGAGGGGCTTGGTGGTGGAAAGGGAGTGGCAGCCTCTTTCAACCAAAGCTGCCGAGGGGGGTTCAGGGCACTCTGGGGTCCCTGGGTGAGTCAATCCTAGCCAGTAACGCACACTCCCATCTTGTCTTTGGGACAGTTGTCTGGAAGCTGGTTGGTCATCCCTTCCTCTTATTAGGCCTGATGGACTCCAGCGTCCCCCTGACATGAAGGGAACCTCCTACATTGGTGGAGATGGCCGTGTAAGAGGAGTCTGGGAGACCACACCCCTCAGCCTCATCTTGCTTCTGCTGCTAACTTTGGAGGGGCTTGCCGGTTCAGGGAAGGATGCCTGATAGGTGCCCTGAGCTCTTTGTGGAGGAAGATGCAGTGACTGTAGGTGGTGATCTCAAGTTTAGTCGTGGTGTTCAGGATTTGAAAGAAAGAGGGAGCCAGGGCTCAGAGAGGTGGCACAGACTTGCGTATATAATTCAGTTTTTTGTCTTCCTTCGGCAGATTTGCCTATGGGTCACCCCTTCCTAGCCCAGTCTTTCAGTTTCCCAGTGGGAAGTTGGGGGAGGGAGGGAAATCTATGAGCCATCAGGAAGGCAGGCTCTGGGAGTTCCGCTGAGATCCTGAATGAGCAATCTTGATCTGAACCAGATGGTTCTCTGCTTCAGCACCCCTCTCTCATCCCTCCCCCTTGGCTGTGAATAGGACGCCTTTAACCTTGTAACTTGAGAATGGAGGAAGGGAGGCCAGGGGGCCAACTGTCTGTGTGCGTGTTTATGTCTGCATCTGCACTCATGCGAGCTTGCCAGGGACCTGAGGGAGTGACCCTGCATGGGAATGCGGTGTTGTGATGTGCTGTGGCATGCTCACAGCTCTCTAGGAACTTTCTGAGCCCAAACCCTAGGTAGTGCCAATTTCCAAGTTGCTAAGAACCACTAGGTATGGCCTCGTGGGCTATTTCCCCATGAGCCAAACCTCTGGGCCTGAAACATGCCTCAGGGTGAGGATCACTCTTCTTCAAAAAACTAACTGCAATTATGAGGAGTCCGAAATAGAAGCAAGGGGGGGACCGGTTTCCCAGAACTGGAGTTATCTTTTTCCTCCGGTCATGGCAAGAGAAGATCTGAGGGGTGGAGTCTGGCGAGAGGGATGGGAAGCTGATTCCGTTGCTTTGTTCTATACCCCATCTTGCCTTGTGTATTTGTGCACTTGATTTTGACCACCATTAAACTATGGAAGTTCTTCAGACGTGTCCTCATTTATGAAATACCGCCACCGGCTTGGTCCTTGGCGCATAGTAGGTGTTCAGTAATTTGAGTTAAAGTGGAGAGTCTTGCAGTTAAAGGGCAGGATCTCTCATACTTGATCAGACATCAGAATCCCCCTGGAGAGCTGTTCAAAGCACAGCTGGCTGGGCCCCACTCCCAGAGTTTTCTGGTTCAGGCAGTCTGGGTGGGGGCTAGGATTTGATTTGATTTCTGCCCAGTTTCTTGGCCATAACACTTGAGAACCACTGGTTTGGGGCCATGACAGTTGCTTGGGTGATTAATCCAGGCAGATGTAAAGTCTTTTTTTTTTCCTTTTTTAAAATAAATTTATTTATTTATTTATTTGGCTGCATTGGGTCTTCGTTGCTGCACGCGGGCTTTCTCTAGTTGAGGCGAGCAGGGGCAACTCTTCGTTGCGGTGCGCGGGCTTCTCATTGCGGTGGCTTCTCTTGTTGCAGAGCACGGGGTCTAGGCGCGCCGGCTTCAGTAGTTGTGGCGCACGGGCTTCAGTAGTTGTGGCTCGCAGGCTCTAGAGCGCAGGCTCAGTAGTTGTGGCGCACGGGCTTATTTGCCCTGCGGCATGTGGGATCTTCCCGGACCAGGGCTTGCACCCGTGTCCCTTGAACTGGCAGGTGGGTTCTTAACCACTGCGCCACGAGGGAAGTCCCCAGATGTGAAGTCTTAAGAGAGATTTCCTCCTACCTTGCTTCCCCGCTCAGGCTTGTCCTGGCAGCTGCCCTGGATTCGCCTTTTCCTTCCATTCTCATGCTGCCCAGTGTTGGCTAGGTTGATGGTAGGGGTGACTTGTGGGGCCTGAGCTCCCAGTCCCCCTGTAACTACATAGCAGACACTGCCCTATGGCTATTTGAAAGAAGGCCCCACAAAAGCAGGACATTTAGGCCCCAGGGCTTTGGAAAAGAGGTGGCTGCGTGGACATGGAGAAGCAGACGCCAAACCCGGCACTCATCTGCCCTGTCCCTCAGAACGAGCAGGCTGGGGTGCTGGCCATGCTGCACACTGGACAGGATGCCTGGGAATCTCTGAAATTTAGAAAAACAGGAGGAACCCCTTGCATTGTGCTTTTACTTTGCCAAGCATTTTCCACCTGTTGTTCTTCAGGAGGTTGATAAGGCAGATGTAGACGCAGGCGGGGTTACTGAGAAACAGAGAGATGCACTGTGGGTCACACAGCAGGCCCAGGGCTCCTGATTCCAACCCTCTGATGGAGCATCTGCTAAACCAGTCGCTATGAATAGCTGGAATAACGGCTGCTGTTCCCTGAGTGCTTATTCCTCACCGGTCACCAGGTTAGATGCTCTCACATGTCAGCTTGTCAGATCCTCACAGCAGTGTTGTGGAGTTGGCATTATTGTCACTCTTTCATAGATGAAGCACTGAGCCTTGCAGAACTTATGAGACTTGCCCAAGCTCAGACAGCTGGTAAGTAGAGGATACGGAAGTCAGACTCAGGCCTTACTGACAGCACACCCTGTGCTTTGTGTCACTCACTGCCTGTCTTGCCCGGAAAACCTGTAATTGTCCTCCGGGTTGTCTGCCCCCAGAGCCTGGTGAATTTTACTGAGCCTGGATCTATGCCGGGTGTTGTGGAGGAGAGAATACCAAGTCACTGTCCGCTGGGAGAGGGATAAGACAAGTACACTAGTGTCCACAGTGGAAGGCAGAAGGGGCAGCCAGTGGTTTGTGGGTTTAAAGGAGGCAGAAGTCACCCACGTAGAGGGTTCAGAAGAGGCCTTTGGGTTGGGCCCTGAAGGGGCAGGTAGAGTTGCAGCAGTGCCTACAGGCTGGAGAGTATGCAGGCCAACAGGTGCAGAGAGAGGCCATCATGGCACTTTTAGGGAGTTTTCCCTTTTGGTTGGAGCATAGGAGAGGTACTTCAAAAACAGTGAGAAGATCCTGTTTGGTTACAAGCAACAGCTTGGCTGATTTTGGCAGGAAAGGACTTCATTGGAGGGCTATGGGAACTCCTAGAATTTGAGGGATGACTCAGGACCCAAGTCCCCTCCAGCGTCTTGGAGTGGGTAAGGCAGGAGCCAAAGTCCAGCCTCTTCAGGGTACCTCTGTCGCCAGGATAAATCTGTTCCAGCTGTGCTCTGTAATTTTGTCACCACAGCTTGGGAGTCATATCCCAGGGAGGATATGTCTCTTTGGCCCAGGCTGGGTCATGCTTCTTCCCTGGCCAGGGAAGGGCTGGTGGCATGGTAGGCAGTCCCCCCAGACTGCATCCAAAAGCTGAAGTCCCCAGAAGAAGTGGCAGTGGACTGCAAGAGATCAGTCCAGCAAGGTGCTCAATGAGCACTCGAATCGGCAGACAGCAAAGGGAGGGCTTGGTTCTGAAAGGTTTCTGAGCAGGCAGAGGGCAGGCTGGCAGCAGGGTATAGCTGGGTCATAAGGGGACAAGAAAAGAAGGGAGGGAGGAAACGGAAAACTAGATAGGGTCCAGGTGAGATGTAATGAAGGCTGGAACTTGGCAGTAGAAATGGAAAAGAAGGGACTGATTCTAGAATTGTGAAAGTAGATATTTTCTGGAACAGACACTTGATTGGCTAGGGTTTGACACTTCATTGCTTGGGTGATGAGGTTGGTTCCTTTAGCTGAAATGGGGCAGTCAGGAGGAGAAAGAGTTTGCAGAAGATGATGTGCCTTTGCTTTGGAGGAGCTGCACGCAGGATGCTCACAGCACCCACGGAACCCTGGTGAGCTCGTTACTCCTGACTCCATGCTGCCTGAGATTTGGGGCCTCAGCCCTGAGGAGGTGGGGCCCCAAAGCTTCCGGGGTCCAGTACATCCTGAAAGCAGCTGGGGCTTTGTTGTCCACGCTCAACATGCCTACATCTCTTCTGTCTCCGCACTTCCACCTGCGTGACCTTCTTTCTCCTCCTTCCCCTTCCCCACTCTCAGTTCCCATGCCCCAGATTCCCCCACCACGTGTTCCCAATACCTGAGCCCTTACCAACTAAAGGACCTGGCCCAGCTCTCTGGGGACTTAGGTTTTAGATTTTCCTCCCTCTGTGCTCAGGATGGTTGTTAACAAGTCCTCACTAACTATTAGGGCAAACATCTCCAAATGACATTTTGCAAGGAGAGGGTCTGAACTTTGCCTGCCTGGGGACAACAGGCTTTTCCTCCAGTTAGGCCGGGCTCACCAGGGACGCCTGTGTGTTTCCCTAAGCAGCCATTCTAGAGCACTTCTTGGTGCTTATTCATAAATCATTATACAGCATGTTGTCAATCACGCTTTCATGTTGCCATTGCAGATCTCTCCTAAGGCCCCAGGGCATAGGCTGGGCTTTGGGCCACCCCAACTTTCTAGCTGAGAACTGGGGAAGTTTCCTCCTACAGGAACGGGAGGGAGGGGACAGGGTCCTCTCTGGGGTGGGGCAGGAGGGGCAGTGCTGAAGAGTACTTATCTCCACAGATTCTCAGAGAGAAGGTCATCTTCCTGGGTGAAGAGGACTGTTCCCCTCAGTTAGAGCTGTTAGCATTCAAATATATGTGATATTTTGTCACCTATGAATGCAGTGCATTCCACCATGGACAGTAGGGTGAACCAGGGGCAAGAGAAATCTAGAGAAAAATGTCACTTTTCTTTATTTTGATGTCGGTGCTAAATTTGTATTTGTGAAATAATAACATTAAAATGAAACAAACAGTTCTGCTATCAGCTGTTGAAAAACATCCTCAAATGGCTTCTTCCTTCAAGGGGATGTGACTCTGCAAATGAGGAAGTCCAGAGAGGGAAAGAGGTTGACTGACATCACCCCACTGGCTGCTGATGTGGGAGGGGAGCCGGCAGCACAGGGATTTCCTCCCTGGAGGGGCATTGTTCTCTGTCCTGTAGGCCTCTGTTTCTCATCTCTTGCTAGTTTATCACCTTTGCCCATTAGCATCCTTTTTCCTTTTTTCTCCTTCTCTTCCTCTCTAGGATCAGGGAGGGAAACAAACCAGAGGGACACAGAAAGCAGCCCTGCTTCTGTGCAGTTGAGGCATGAGGCCCATCCTGTGCATGAGGCCCATCCTGTGCTCGAGGGAGGGCAGGAGACCCTGAGGTGTTAGGGCATGACCCAGGGACCCCAGAGAGCAGCCCTCACCCTTTCTCTCCACCCTTCCGCTGTAAAGTCCTAGCACAGCAGGCAGGCAACAGCCTCCCAGCTTGAGCAGGTCTGAAGCCTTCTGAGGAAGAAAATCGGCAACAAATGCGAATAGCTAATTGGTCTAGAGGGAACTGTTCTGGTGAGGAAGAATCAACAAGTTGTTAGTGTGGCTGAAGGGAATTCAGAGGGGCTGGAGTGGGTAGTGAGAGGGGAAGTTGAGAGGTGGATTGTAGGAAGAGGTACAAGTGAGGGAACTGAGGGCGGGAGTGGGGATTGCCCCTCCACACTCATGTCACCTCCCACAGCTCCACCCTGCTTCACTCCCACTCCTTCCTTCCTTTTTTTTTTTTTTTTTGCGGTACGCGGGCCTCTCACTGTTGTGGCCTCTCCCGTTGCGGATCACAGGCTCCGGAGGCGCAGGCTCAGCGGCCATGGCTCACGGGCCCAGCCGCTCCGCGGCATGTGGGATCTTCCCAGACCGGGGCACGAACCCGCGTCCCCTGCATCGGCAGGCGGACTCTCAACCACTGCGCCACCAGGGAAGCCCCCTTCCTTTTTTTTTTTATTGAAACGTAATTGACATATAACCTTATGTCAGTTTCCAGTATACAACATAAGATTCCATATTTGTGTACACTGTGAAATGTCTACAAATTAGTTAACATCTGTCACCATGCATAGTTACCACCTCCTTCCTTCCTGGTGGGGAGGGTCCCTCTGGGTTTGCAAGGGACTCTCCCCTGACCTGTCAGTGGAGTGCTCTGCAACCCTCATTCTCACCCAAGTTCAGTTGAAAACAAAATACCTCATTTGATACTGATGGTAAACTGGAACCAGAGTCAGGAGGAAACAAAAGTCTCTGGCCCGGTGCTGAGTCCTCTGGCCGAGCAAGTGGAACAGACAGCAGCCGGCGGGACTGAGGCTGTGCAGGAAGGCAGGGGAGGGGCGAGAGCTCCTGAGCTCCCAGTTCCTGTCTCTCTTGGGTTTTCTAGGGAACCATCTGAGTCCGAGGCGGCCACAAGGGAGTTTCCAGGGATTGGCCTTCTCTCTGTTCCATCCTATCCCAGAGGGCTTTGTATTTCCCTGAACCCACACCTCTGTAGCTTCTGGCTGATTCCTGGGGCCTCCGGCATGGCTCAGGAGGAGACCCCAGGTACCAGGGGTAGAGGGAGATGGGAAAGCCCAAAGGGGGTTTGGAGAGGCATGGGAACCCCGTTCAGGCTCTTCCAGTGTAGGGGAGCCAGTGTTGGCACTTCCTTAGAGAGGAAGATGCTATGAAATGGGAGCAGGGTAAGCAGCTTATGTCAGGGAGGTCCAGCCCAAGGCCACAGTGGCAGCTGATGAATGAAGGGATTTCCTCAGTGCCTGAAAAGCAATTCACGCTGGACCCTAAAGCAGCAGTGGATAAATGTGAGTTCAGATCTCTCAAGTGGCATTTCCTGTGATGAACACAGAAGATACCTCACCCCTCTTTACACCTGGTTGAGATATTTCACAAGGTGTCTTCTTCCACCCATGCTGCCCACCCACTATCCCAGCAGTTCCTGCCCATCCTGGGTCTGTGGGCCTACCCTGCCATTCATCCTGTGCAAAACAGGAAGAGGAGCCAGCAGACCCTCTGTTGTCTGCCACTGTGGCCAGGGTGGGGCCTGGCCTGAATGAGAGCCTCAGGGCAGGGCTATTTGGCTCTTCCAAAGAGGAAGCAGTTTGTTTGGTCAGGGTGCCCCCCGATGATTTTCATAGTCCAGGACCCAGTCAGGCTGGGTGTATACAGGATTCTCACTGTCTTACTTACCTGCAGGGGGTTTGGTGCTGTGTGACCCAGGGCAAGTCGCCGCCTCTCTCTGGGCCCCAGAGCCCTCATCTGTAAATAAAGAATTTAAAGACCTGTTCAGGGATTTGCTCTCAAGTCGTCTGGTAGACCTGACAGAGGAATGCCATATCCTGAGTGAGGAGATAGTGCTGGGGCCCAGGATGCTGCCATGCAGTCCAGACGTCCATGAGAATCGGTTTGACCTTTCTGCTAACCCGCTTGGATGTACTGAACAGCAGCCAGCCTGCTCCGGCATCTCTCTGGAGAACCTGGGCTCCTGCAGCCAAGGGAGCTGTCCCCGTGCCTCTCGTTGTCCTCATCCCCCCTCCCAACCCTCACTCTGCCTCTGTCCTGGGTTCAGGCAGAAAAACCCAACTGGTCTCTCATTGCATTCTTCCCTTCCTATACTGGCCTATACTGGTTAGGCTTTGGAGTGACTGTTTATAGGCTTCCTGTTTCTTTCTGCTCCCAGTTCCCTCACCTCCTTATACCCTAACTCTGCTCTAGCAAGATTTTTTCCCCAAAGCCAGCATGGGAGGTTGGATGACAGGCTGATCATGGGAGACGCCAGATCGGCAGCACAGACTCCTGGCGGGTCTGCAAGGAGTTGAGAACACACCTGGAAGGGGGCTGGGTAGAGTTTCTTAGTAGAGGAGAGAAGGAAGATGGTGAGGCAAAGGCCACACATAACATGATGCAAAGGCCTGAACTGAATGGGCAGGGACCACTGGCCCCGAGGAGACCAGTTTGAGCAGAGCATAACATTTCATTGCTCAAGAAGGAGAAGCAGGATGGAGAGGTCTGGCCAAGAGATGGGCCCCAAGAACCACCCTGGCAGGGGAGAAGGCCTGGGCTTTCCCAGGGCTGGGCTGGTTGCACACGATTGTGCTGGAAGTATGGGATGGGTGGTTAATGACTGTTTGTTCTCCACAGGCTGTGAGGCTGCCAAGGGTCAGTCTGATAAGAGGGAAGAGATAGGCTTCTTGAGTTTTATCCTGCCGACAGCTGCCTTCTCTCAGCCTGCGCCACAGATACTGACAGGCTATTGTGGCCCTGCTCTATCTTCTCTCCTTTCTGATATACACAGCCCCTGGCTTCAGCCCAGCTGGGCTTCCCCTGCCTGGCCTCCAGCTCCCGTTCCCATCTGTGGTTAGATGAAGTCTAACTGGGGGAGGGTCAGTCCTGGCAAGACTGAGCTGTTCTGAGGCTGACCTGGGAGTGGAATGTACTCCAGGGTGCGGCCAGGGCTCTGGGCTGAGCAATGACTCCCAGACCTGCCTGGTCCATTTTGGTCTCAGGGTTAACCTGCCACTCAGCCAGCCAGACCTGGGACCATGGGGTCTTAAGGGAGTCCCACCTTTGCCCCAGAGCTTTGGGAGGGCTGGGTGTTTTGCTGGGAGGAGTGGAAATGGGGATCTGATGGAACTTGCATTTGGAAAGATAACTTTGGCCTTTCTCTGGAGAATGAATTAGAGGCGTGTCTGGTGAGTAGATCTGGGGCTTTAGCAGTTAAGGGGCTACTATTGGTGGAGGGTGACAGTTCCTTGGATAGAGTGATGGTGGCAGACGTGGAGGAAGGTAGAAAGCTGAGAGATTTAGGTGGTAAACAGGTGGACTTTATAAGAGGTTGGCTGCAGGAGGTTGAAGGAAGGAAAGGACATAGATGACTCCCAGGTATCAGGGTTGGCTGGATGATGTCCCTTTCCAGACACTGGGAATACAGAAGGGAGTCCAGTTTGGGGGGCTTAGAGCGTGCGTGAGTTTGATTTGGAGCAGGGTGAGTCTGAGGTAATTTTGGGTGCCTCTAAGGTATGTCATCAAAGGGGCGGCTTCCAGAAATGAGTGGGATAGATGTGTCTGGAGTTCAGGGGAGTGTCTGACATCATTTGAAAAGCCAGACATGACTCTTAACAGGTTGAGAAACCGGTTTGGAAAGGGTTCCTCCCAAAATCCATTGCCAGATAAGGAATGGAACCTAGGGTCCTGACTTCCTGTTGCGTTCCATGTCCAGGGTCACCTTTTCTTTCCCTGACCACTTCAGCCGGTTCAGGGCCCAGCCAGGACCCTCCAGTCTTGCTTGTGGTGAGGGGACTCTGGCTATGGGCATTCCTGACCCCACCCAGGTCACCCAGAAAGGCCATGCATGTCAGTGGCTCTCTCACCATCTGTACATCTGGGCAGTGTCCGCGGCTGGAGAAGGGTGTGGGTCCTGGCCAGGAATGAGTCACTGATGGGAATCCCAGAACCACTTCTGTTCCTGTGGGCCCATGGGCCTCTGAGTTGGGTTGACCTATCAAGGACAGGGTTTTAGGGCCAGGTTCAGGGCAACCCTTCTGCACCAGATGGCAAGCGATACTGTAGTGGCTTTTTAAAATTCCTTTAAATGAAATGGAAAATGGTTGTACATGTGTGCAAGATTGTATCAGTTGGACTTCTTCAATTACAACAGCCAAGAATCCAACTCAAAGTGCTTTGATAAAAGGGAATCGGTTGACTCATACCTGAGGGAATGGCTGGCCACATACAGGGAAGATGAGGGACTCAAACAACTCCATCTCACCCCGCCCTTCTCCATGGTGACAGCATTCTCAGTTCCCATGTGGTAGAAGGTGCCTGTCAGCAGTGCAGGCTGACCGTACCTGTCAGCAGTCCTGGGTTCACTTGGAATCAGGGTCCTTGCCCAACCTTGGATCAAGTACGTGGCTGGCTGCATTTGGTGCTCTGATTGGCCAGGCACAGGGATGGAAATTTGGGGAGAGATGACTCCCCAAAGGAAAATGAGGTTGTCATGCATTCTAAAGACTTTGTGTATTGAGGCAGTAGGCAGAGCTAGGTGTGCATGTCAGAATCACCACTGTAGACAAACCTATAAGGATTTATTGCCATGTATTCATTTACCTTGTTAAAAACTGAATGCTAGCATGTAGAATGGGACTTAGAATCTTTGAGTCATTCCATTTACATATCAGGAAGTGGGGTTGAGAAATATGCCTGATCTCCTCAAACCAGTAGGTAGAAGAACTGAGTCCAGAACCCAGGTCATCTGACTTGCAGGCTGAGGCTCTTTCCAGTAGTAAGTGGTGTCTCTTAGGGAGGAGCCCCCTACCCCGGTTGCCCATCCACAAAGTCATTGATCCCCTGGACTGCAAGACAAAGAATAGACACAGGCAGGTTATGGCAAATAGCCCCTTCCTTGTGGTGGCCTGGGGCCATCTGTCTGAGATGAGGGAGACATTCACTCAGTGTGCGTTCAACCAGGTCCCAGTAAACAGAGGAGGCATTGGCCCAAGTCTGCCCGCTTCTGCCCTGGTGCTGCCTCCATCCCCTCCCCGTCTCCCCTGTCATCTCAACTTCCTAGATGCTCACCCTCCTCTGTGCAGTTTCCTGCTGGGGCCTAGATAAGGATGTAGCTCTAGGGCTGCTGTGCTTTCTGGATTACGTTGTATTTCCTGCTGGGGAGGGTTGTGCCCCTGTGTCTTCTCCCTTGGAAGAGAATGCCCAGGATGGTGGTGCCAGTTTCAGGTACAGAGAGATGAATAGCACAATTTTGGCCTCAGTTCGCGCATCACCTCCAATTTGTAAAGGGTACAGATGTTTGACCCAGCTTGGCAGAGCCAAGAATGGGGTGTTGTAGAAAGAGCTCTGAGGGAATTTCCTGGCGGTCCAGTGGTTAGGGCTCCGCGCTTTCACTGCCAAGGGCCTGGGTTCAGTCCCTGGTTGGGGAACTAAGATCCTGCAAGCTGGGCGGTGCAGCAAAAAAAAAAAAAAAAAGTGCTCGGGGCTTCGAGCCTCACCTTAGCAGGAGGAGACCTCAAGTTCAGTCTGACACAGGTGTCTTGCCCAGAGTGGGTCACTCCCCTGGGGCCCCTGGTCAGAAAGGGAAAGCTGTCCCCTGAGTGTGACATGTATGTTAATAAGATGCTGGAGGTCCTGGGAGGTTGGGGGTGCTTCTCCCCAGCCCCAAGGTGCTCAGTGAGCAAGGCGGGGCTCTTCTGAGTTTGGGACTGAATTCCTTTTTCATTCTGGCCATCTCCTCATGCATCTTTCCTCCCGCCCTTCATATGCGTGTTGACAACCAGCCTTCTCTCCTGAACTGTTTGCCAACCCAGACTGACCAGAGCGCTGTGTCTGCCCTGCATCCTTGGCTCCCGCAGGCTCCCTGGTCCACCTGCTTCTGTCTGGGTTCATGTTCTCAGAGGTTGGCCAGCTTGGGTCCGGCCTCCTGTTCCCTCAGGCTTAGCCACAGTGCCTACTCTTGTCCCCGACTCCCTCTTCTCGGTGAGGCTGAAATTCACTGGTACCTCGGGTACATAGTGCCTTGAAGCTTATAGTCATTGCTTATTTCATCTTGATGGGGACTGTGAGGTAAGCAGGGCAGCAGACATCATCATGCCCATTTTACAGATGGAGGACCTGAGGCCCAGAGCGGTAAGATTTGCCCAGACATGCAGCTGTCGAATAGCAAAGCCAGTCCTGGAATTGAGGTCATCTGGGTTTAGTCCAGAGTTCACTGTAAAATGTTAACTCATAGACACGTGTTGAGGTGGGGCTGCCCCAGTCTCACCAGGCAAGGGGCTTGAAAGGAGGCCCTGGGCCCCACCTCTTGGTGGCCCCCAGGTCACCCTATACAGCCCAAGCCCCAAATAAGCACCATCATGTTGGACATCCCCTTGTAACCCCAGGATACATAATAAAGTTAGCCAAAAGATACCGCTCCCTGGGGACCATGGTGATGGACCCCAGTTGGTGTATTCCTCCCCTCCATGTTCCCCCAAAGTTGACAACAGTAATAGATGTCATGACAAATATTATCTTAGCAGGGAACATATAATGTAGGCCAGGTCCAGGAGGATGAATTGCTCTTTGAGGATGGGACTGGGGAGGGCTCCTTGCTCCCCCACCCTGGCTCCCCTCACCCAGGGGCGAGGGGCAGAGGCAGGGCAAGGGGAAGGCTGCCTTTGCTCTACTCATAGCAGCTGATATTGCCACTTTCCTGAAGGGAAAGCAGATTACCTGCCTAGCAACCTTGGGGATGTTCTTTCCTCCCAGGGGTCCTGCCTGAGTCAGTCACAGCATATTATCAGCTCCTCAGTGATGAGGAAGATGGCTTAGCCAGAGCAAGGGGTGAATGAAAGCAGGTGTGCACTGGCCTCTACAGTTTACCAGCCACCAGCTCTCTGCCTCCTGGAGCTGAATATTAGTGACACAGGGATTAGCGGGGGCACAGGGCAGGGGTGCTTCTTGCGGGATTGGTGCTGGCAGTTGCCCTGTGGCACCAGGCTGGGCACTAGCTCAGGGCCTCTAACTGCACTTCCCAAGGTTTCTGTGGGAAAGATGACTGCAGAGGACACAGGCTGAGCAAAGGGCCCACCTCTGGGCTTCTGTCCACCTCCACTCCCGAGGGAGAGAGGGGACATTGCTCCCTTTAATCTCCTGGTCCAGGCATGGATGCAAACACCTCCTTTGTGTTTTCATTAGCATAGCTGCCACAGTCTGACCTTTCCCAACGACGAAAGACGTTACTAAGTATAAAAGGAGAACAAAGGAAAGCTAAAGATAGGGTGTATGAAGAGTAAAAACAGTCTGGCTCACAGAGGACAGGTTACTGGTTTGTTTCCAGGGTTTTCGCGGTACTCTCCCCACTGGAGATACCCACCCCTAGGGCCAGCGCACCTCTGTATGCCTTTCTGCCAGAGTCTCTGGTCTCCTAGTGCTGACCTGTCTCCCTAAGGACCCCTGGGACCCATCCTGTCATGAGTCCTCTTTAGGGCAGGTGGGCCACCTCCTCTCTACTCAGGGCTGATTGGCTGTGAGGGAATGTAGCTCCTTCCCGAGGTCGCCCAGGGAATTGGCACCTACATGACTGTACCTATAACAGTGTCACCTTATTTATTTTAAGTAAGCCTTGTAACAGGGCCCCATCTCTTTTTTTCTTTCTTTTTTTTTTTTTTTTGCGGTACGCAGGCCTCTCACTGTTGTGGTCTCTCCCGTTGTGGAGCACAGGCACCGGACGCGCAGGCTCAGCGGCCATGGCTCACGGGCCCAGCTGCTCCGTGGCATGTGAGATCTTCCCAGACTGGGGCACGAACCCATGTCCCCTGCATCGGCAGGTGGACTCTCAACCACTGCACCACCAGGGAAGCCCGCCCCATCTCTTGACACAGCACTCAGGCCCCAGCTTAGCCCACAAGCTACCGTAAAGGGTTGGTGGTTCTCCAGCATCTGATCTTGGCAGGAATTATACAAGTCTCACCACCAGCCTCCCTCTTCCCACTGGGCCACAAGAATAGAAACTGATAAGTTGGCCTGGTTGATGGAAGTTTTCGGGTGGGTTGGGGGGAAAGAGTGTTCTGGTTTAAAAAAAAAAAAAAGTAAAAAGAACACTTTGAAGTCATCTAATCTTGATGAAAGAAGGAGCTAAGCGCCTGACCTCAAAGTGGAGTTTCCAGCCTGCAGCCCCACTTCAGCATCCTGCCTGGCATGTAAGTGGTGCCCAGGACGGTGTCCACGCCCCAAACGGCTGCCTGCTGGCACGCAAGGTGCTCCCATTTCATAACCAGTGTTCAGATGAAGCAGCAAAAAAATCAGAAGAACCGCCGCCTGATAAGGAAATGTGGGGGCAGGGAGGATAGAGTAAGGGAGGTTGTCTGCCGACAGTTACAGCCCACTGTTGCTACCCTGCCGAGGTTGGAGCCCTTTAGAGAAATTCGCCCCAGACAAAGTAGGCCTCTGTGCCTGCAGCCTGGACTGTCACCTTCATGATATTGCCTGGTCCCAGAGGCTCTGGCAGACTTCCCACCTGGGTGGCTTGGCTGGGCCATGAGGATTGAAGAGTTCCAGCCATAGGTTATACCAGACCAGGGGAAGAGGTTTGCACAGTCCTGGCACTGAGGACACAGAGCCCTGTTCTCACTTGCACCTTCAAGTGTGACGCTGGCCCTAGTGGAGTGAGTGTGTGCCCCTGACTTCCGCCCCGGGTTGGGGGACGGAAGAACCCCAGAACGGGGGCTGCTGTGCTCCCAGAAGCACTGTTTCTGGACCTTCGCATCCCAGGAGCTCTGCCAGCCTTGTCAGGGGCCAGAGCTTGCCTTGTGTATCAGAGCTTTGGGCCAGGTCCATCCCAGTATGCCCCCCAGGAAGGGCTGGTGTCTGCCCCCTGGTTGCTGAGGGCCTGGAGTCCTACTGGGTCGTGCACATACAATGACTACACAGACACCGGTCCTGCAGCCCTCCTTTCCAGCGAAGCATCAGTCACCCTGCTTCCCGGGCCCCTTTCCTGCAGGGTCACAGTGCTGGCCACTTAGGTTATGACCTCTTCCCCGGCATTCTCTGCCCCATCCCCCCATCCCACAGAGGATATGAGGATAGATGCCAGAGTTTTAAGTTGAATCCTTCAACTCTGGGCCTGGGCCAAGGCCTGGCTGGAGTTGTGAGCCACAGAGACTATGGCCTGGAAGATTCTAGAGGCACAGCTTCTCCCTTCCCTAGGTGTGTCCTGGCAGGACTTGTATAGACCCTAGCTCAGCCCTTCCCCATCAGCTTTCTTCAGGTGGCCAACCTTCCAGTGCTTACAGTATAGGGAGGAGGACCCTATCCAGAGCCCCGTGCCACAGTGCAGTGCAGGCTTGGGAAGGGGCGAGCCAGGGCAGTGGTGGAAAACAGAAGCACCAGTCCTGCCGCTTCCCCAGTGGTGAGGGCGAGAGTGATCAGATTCAGGATTTCTTGGGGTTGCTGTCTAAGAGGGCTGGTTGGGAGTTAGACAGGGAATGCCCTGCCTCTCTCTGCCATGTGTATGAATCTGCTCTTTTAGGAGAACATTTGCCCTTTGCCCCCAGCCCCTGGAGCTTCCTCTCAGTCTGCATGCCCTTGCCTGGGAGTATTCCAGGAAGATGTCTGGGTGTATGGAAGAGGTTTTCACAGGCTTGTCCCCTGCCACGTGGGTGTATGGGTTGGGGAGAAGGGGGTTGAAGGTTACCCGGAGAAACCATTTACTCCTTTCTTTTCACCCATTTCTGGCGGGGACAATGGAATGCAATGAGACTCTCTTTTAAACCTTCTATCTATCAAACCTACACTAGTCCTCCCACCCCAGGGTAGAGGGTGTGTGCGTTTGAGGGAGCCAACATTGCGGAGGATTGGAGTAACCCGTGTTTCTGAGGAAGGAGGACTCCCATTGATGAGCGTGAGTTGGACAGGAAGCATGATCCTTCTCCCCAAGGGGTCTGTAAGTTGAGGATTGACTCACCTCGTCCTTCTTGAAGCCCTCGGCTCTGCCCTCCACTCGTGTTCTAGCTGGTGGGTATTGCTCTGGTTATGCCCCTCTGAAGGCCTCTGGGATATGCTGTCACCAGCTCCCTCCTCTTTAGAGGGAGAGGCTGACAGCTGGGACCTGGGTTGCTGGTCTCTGGAGTCAGCTACCCTTGGCATACCCTTGGAAGGGCAGCTCTCCTAGGGGAAGCCTGGCCGGCAAAACCAAGGAGCCCTGGGTGGCGGGCAGACTAGAGGGGCTGGTGGGGCATCCTCAAAACAGAGGAGTCCCATTGCTCTGCTCCTCGACAGAGCAGGAACTGCAAGGCGGGAGAGAGAAGAGCTTTGCTAAGGGGTCAGTGATGCGGCTATACAAGGAGGTAGGGGCCTGGGGCTCTTCCCATGGTGTCTGCCACTCCCTGGTGCGATAAATATTTGCTGAATGAACACATCCTTTGCTTTTCTCTTGAGATTCGAAGCATCCCCTAGGTATCCTGACAAGGTGCAGAAGGAAAAGGAGGGCCCGGTAGCTTTTCTGTGGCTCTTCATTACATCTCTGTTGTGACTGAGATCTGAATCTTAAACCATGAAGAATAGCCAAGCCTCCCACGCTTTGAAAACCTTATCTTTAGAGGAAATCAGAGCAGACTGTAAGCACCATGGTCTCCTGACCCTGAGTGTGGGTGGGCTAGTCAAGTTTAATTGCCTTGGAAGGGAGAGTTGGGCAATAAGGTCTAGACGTCAGCTTCTCCAGACTCCTCTCTGACTTGCCCTAGGCCACCATTTAATTCATCCTGCTCCCTGCTTCCTCCAGAAGTCCTCAAAGCAGCTTAGATTTCTTTCCCAGTCTCCTCCCTTCAGGATCTTTCGCCTGTCTCCTGCCTCTCTCTCTCTCTCTTTTTTTTGGGGGGCTCGAGCTGGGAATCTTAAGCCCTGGACTGCCAGGGAGGTCCATCTCCTGCTTCTATTAATGTCAGAGGCTTTCAGCCCTGTAGAGGAACCCCCTTATAAACTTTGTCTCTTCTAGAATCTTTTTTTTTTTCAGGACCAAGAACAGGTTTATTCAGATCCATGGTCGGTTACAAGTTTGGTCTGATTACTGGTCACAGGCCCCAAATGCCACTATTTTGAGTTTTCATCAAAATACAAAGCCCAATACTTACAGTTTGAAAACTTAAAAAATTTGACACCAAAGACTAAGGCTTTTAAAAATCTCGGTTGAAAAGTTCTCCCGGGTGCGTTATCTGTAGAATGAAACGCGTGTGAGAGGCTGTGTGTCTCTTCTAGAATCTTGCTGCCAACTTGTGTCTAGAGAGTCACGGAGGTGGCCAAGTGTGGGATGGACCTCAGTGAGCTGTTTAGAACCAGCTCAGGGCAGGCCTCTGTTCTGTGTAGTGTGACGAAGCCAGGGAACAGGTGAGTCAGGCTCCGTGACCCACAAGCTCTGCCACAGGATGGACACAGCATTGCCCGCTGTGCAGCCTGGGGGTGGGGGTCATTGGGGCAGAGCTGGCTCTGAGACTTCAGGTCTACGCTGCCCACTCCACCTCCCTGGAAGCTGCCATAATGGGGGGTCGATGGGGTGGGCAGGCAGTGCCTGTGGTTAGGCAGGGAAGGAAGCTCTGGAGCAAGACCCTGGCGGTGCTGGCCTGGGGAATCCGGGCCTGGAGTGGGGCTGAGGGTGCTGAGGAACCGGTGTTGCCTATTCGGGGTCACGGGCCTGCAGCCCAGAAAGCTGGCCAGGCTGGGTCTGGGACTAACCAAACCGTGTCCCTCCACCTGCCCACCCCAGGAGCACAGGCACTGAGGCTGGGAGCTTTCTGGCTCTTGTCCTTCCAGAAACCCTCCAAAGTAGATGGTACTCCCATTTTACAGATCGGGGCATGGATCAGAGGGGCTAAATGGTTGATAGCTGACAAGCGGCAAAGCCAAAATGTGAAGCCAAGTGTTTCTAGGTGCCTCCTTCATTTCGGGAGGCTTGACTGGAAAGGGACTTTGAGCTGCGGTGTATGGTTGTGAGATCTGACAAGTCCTAGCGAAGGAGGACTTAGCCAGCAGCCTGCGGTGCTTAGGGGAGCCACCAGAGAGAGTACTGTCCCTGGCAGCCCTGGTGTGTCTCTGCTGACAGAAGCTTAAGAGCAGTCCACTTCAACTGTTCCCACTGTCCCGGCAGCTTCTCTAGCTTTTGCACACTCACTCTTCTCATTGCCTCCGATTTGTGAAAGCTGGTTTGTACCTGAGGCCTCGTGTTTCTTGGTGGTCCACGAGAAGTTAGAGAAAGCTTTCACTTCTAGAATGTCAAAGCTGAAAGAGTGGGGGCTGATTATAATGACCACTTCCATCTGCATATTTATACAGTGATTTCTGAAAGTGGCTTCAAAACATTTTTTCATTACCATTTATTTCTTCTGCTTATTTTTTATTATTGTTTACTTTTTAAAATTTATATGTATTTTTTATTTTGGCCATGCCGTGCGGCTTGAGGGATCTCAGTTCCCCAACCAGGGATTGAGCCTGGGCCACGGCAGTGATAGCTCCGAATCCTAACCAGTGGACCACCAGGGAACTCCCCTCTTCTGCTTCTTATAACCCTGGGGTTATGTAGAGAGGTGATATTCAGTTGGACAAAATTTTTTAAAATTTTTATTTTATATTGGAGTGTAGTTGATTTACAGTGCTGTGTTAGTTTCAGGTATAGAGCAAAGTGATTCAGTTATACATATACATGTATCTATTCTTTTTCAGATTCTTTTCCCATATTATCACGTAGTATTGAGTAGAGTTCCCTGTGCTATACAGTAGGTCCTTGTTGATTATCTGTTTTATATATAGTAGTGTGTATATGTTAATCCCAACTTCCTAAATTATCCCTCCCCCCCATGGACAAATATTTTTTGATGCCTGCTATATGAAGGCCAATGCTAGATAGTGAATTAAATAACATGGTGTCTGTACACTTAGAGCTTAAGTGAAGGAGACAAACATGTCTGTGTCTTTTTTTTTTTTTTTTTTTTTTTTTTGCGGTACGTGGGCCTCTCACTGTTGTGGCCTCTCCCGCTGCGGAGCCCAGCCTCCGGACGCGCAGGCTCAGTGGCCATGGCTCACGAGCCCAGCCGCTTCGCGGCATGTGGGAGCTTCCTGGGCCAAGGCACGAACCCGTGTCCCCTGCATTGGCAGGCAGACTCTCAACCACTGTGCCACCAGGGAAGCCCTGTCTGTGTCTTTTTGGGTTTCGTGTAGGATATTAATAAATATGGGCCAGATTTGGCCTGTGGTCCAAATTAGCTCATAACCCCTGGAGGGTAGGACACGGTGAGAGATGAGGCTTCGGAGGGTGGCCTGGTTTGGGGATCTCTCGATGCTGTGTGAAGGAGCCTGACCTTGGCCCCATGACTGAGAGAGCTGCATCTCCATCTCATAAGCTTTTGAACGCAGGAAGGTGATGAGTTTGTTAAGTCCGAAATGCCACATGGCTAAAGAGGCAATGGAGAATATAATCTAGAATCTAGGGTAGAAGGGCAGGCTCTTGATTTGGAGGGGGATGGGGCACCGTAGAGAGGCAAAGGAGAAAAAGGACTGAGGGCCGAACCTTCAGAATCCATTAGCAGCTGAAAGAAACAAGCAAGGAAGGGTCTGAGCCAAGAAAGCTGATTGTGATGGCTTGGAAGTCAAAGTGGTGGTCAGCAGGAACAAGCAGGAGATAATCAGAGAGGAAGAGGCTGGAGGTGGGATAGCCTTCCTCTGATGGTCCAAGAACCTTGGCCTGGAAAGAAAGAGTGGCTAGCTGCCTGGTGATAGCCTGGACTCGAATGTGGCTCCTGAGTTCACTGCTGTTCTGATGTAATTGAAACTAAAGGCTGGGCCTGCTGCAGGTGGGCTGGGGACTTGAAGAGAGTCAGATGGACCTTTTATCAAGAGTGTCCATGTGGCCAGTATGCATGTTTCCCCAGCCAGGTGCAACACTGGGAAATGCTCAAGTGGTGTGGAAGAGGGGCTGAAGGCAGGGCTGGCCTTCCTCAGTGAAGGCCTGGTCAGACCACATCTGAAAGATCCTATTTGCGTGTCTGCCCGCCCCTGCCTCCATCCCATGGTGGACTGGAATGAAGATGGGGTGGGGATGGGAGAGCAGTTTTAATTGGAACTTTTGATCAGCTTACCCCAGGCTGTCTCAGTCGACTTCGCCCAGTGTATTGGCTGGAGTTCTGTGAATCTCGTTAGAGATGGTTTGATATACCTTCTCAGGAGACTGATATTGGCAGGGATTCCCAGTTCCTTGGTACAAATAGTTTAATCCAACTCATCCAGTCAAGATGGCACTGTAAATTTATACTCTAAACACATGGCAGTAATACATAAAAAGACAAAATGGGGCTTCCCTGGTGGCGCAGTGGTTGAGAATCTGCCTGCTAATGCAAGGGACACGGGTTCGAGCCCTGGTCCGGGAAGATCCCACATGCCTCGGAGCAACTAGGCCCATGAGCCACAACTACTGAGCCTGCGCGTCTGGAGCCTGTGCTCCGCAACGAGAGGCCGTGACAGTGAGAGGCCCGCGCACTGCGATGAAGAGTGGCCCCTGCTTGCCCCAACATCTAAATAAATAAATAAATAAATAAAAGAAAAAATGCTGAAAACATAGTCATGTATTCCCCCTCCCTCCCCACACAAAATAAACATCCCTGTGATGAGAAATAGAGCAAGAACACACAGGGGAGAGCAGGGCAGAAGCTGCAGGCCTCCTGGTCTCTGAGACTGGATGCAGGCAGAAGTGGCTAGAAATCTGGGGTAACAGAGCTATGGAGTGCTCAACACAAAGCATGGAATTAGAGCTGGTCCACTGCTCGAACCCAGGGGCTGGGAAAACAGTTGCTGTCACCCATTCCCTGGGGCTATGGCTTATCATGAAGATGCTTACCTACAGGGACAGAACATTAGAGCCTGGACCTAAGCTGAGCTGGTACTACAAGATATGATTCTAGACCAGGAGACCCAAAGGACCTGGGGAGGCAAAGGTGAAAACCCCCAGATAGGGGAGGGATGAGCTTATATATTCAGAAACATGTGAGGAAAACTAATATGAAGAAAGAACAAAAGCAAAGAAAAAGTTACCCCAGAAGAAATGAAAATAACAGAGTAATCAGAAAATATCTTTAATAGAAATAGGTTAAGGATCCTCAAAGAGATTAGGGAAACAGGAGATTCATTAAAGAAAAGAAAGGGAAATTGTAAAAGAAACAAGAATATGTGAATATGAAAATTTTAAATTAAAAATTCTAGCAGCAAAAAATCGTGTAATTAGAATTTGAAACAATGGATAGCTGTAGCCTGGACATATAGAACTCATGAATTGGAAGCTAATGCTGAGGAATTAATCTAGAATGCAGCATAGACATGGAGGACACGTGACAGGCTTTAGCACAAGTCTAGTAGGAATTCCAGATATGAGTCAAGGAAATGGCAAAAAAATATTTGAAGTGATAATGGCTGAGAATTCTAGAATTGAAGAAACAGCACGAATACCAAACAAAATAAATACCTAGATATAGTGAAACTGCAGATAAGAATAAAGGGAAAATATGGGAATTCCCTGGTGGTCCAGTGGTTAGGACTCTGTGCTTCCACTGCAGGGGGCACGGGTTTGATCCCTGGTCAGGGAGCTAAGATCCTATATGCCGCGTGACGCAGCCAAAAGAAAAGAAAAGAATAAAGGGAAAATATTTAAAACTACCAGAGAAATAACAGAATTCAGAGAAACAACGAGACCGACAGACAACATTTCATCAACATTAGATGCCAGATATGATAGAGGACTCTCTTAGGGAAACTAGAATTCTATATCCAGTTATCATTCAAGAATGAGGTGAAATAAAGATATTTTTGGATATGCTAAGACAGTTTTATCTATAGATCCTGGCTAAAAGAACTGCTAAAGGTACACTTCAGTAAGAAGAAATCTCGGGGGAAGGAGGAGGTTGCTAGCACCAGCATTGAGTGCAGAAATTGAAACAGTATGTTGGTAAATTTAACTATAGACAGTATATCTGGATGCTTAAGTCACTCAAAGTGACTTAAACTCTAGAAAGTATTTAATTAGCTTATAATGAGAAGTGTGGAGGTAGGGAGTGCCAGGGTTGGGGCAGTGGTCTAATACTGACATGAAGAACCCTGGATCATTCCATTGTGCTGCTGTGCCATCTTAAGGGTATAAGATCTTTCTTCTCATGGTTGTGAGGTGGCTGCTGCTGCTCTAGGTAACATATCATCACCCTATAGCTTCCCAAGCAGGAAGGCAGGGAGATGCTAAGAGAAAGGAAGCTTTCTAATGTGCCTCTTTTTTGGGAAGGAGAATCTGTCCAAGAAGCCCCCAGCAGACATCTCCTTATGTCTCATTGGCCCGAGCTGGTTCGTTCTTACACCAATTCCTGGTAAAAGGGAACAGGCTTACTGTGGTTGGCTTTGACCAGGCTTGCCTCATCTCCTGGGACTGGGTTCTTTGCTACCTGAGCAAAATCAGGATTCTGTTGGCAGGAAAGAAGGGGGAGTGGCTGCTGGTAGGCAACCAACAACAATGTCTGCCACAGATAGCAAAACACACAAACAGAAATCCAGTGTCTAGTTTGTTTTTTAATTTTACAAAAGGAAAACTAAAATTGTTCACCACATTATCAAGGAAGAATAAGGTAAAGTAAGGAAGGGAATTTCATTGTTAAATCACATCAAGTTTCTGCCTTGTTAAACAGAATAGTACTGCTGAAAACGGTAGACCTCATTAGGACAATGTATATATGCTAACAATTTAAGATAACCACTAAAAGAAGAGGAATATAATTTCCAAGCCAGGAGGAAAAAAAGTGGTGGGAGTAGGGGTAGTGTGTCAGTCCAACAAGTCAGGAAAAGAAAAAAGAACTAAAGGAAAACTAGTGAAGAGAAAACAAAGGTAGTAACATGAGTCCAAATATCTAAGGGTAAAGGGTTATACTCATGTGTTAAAGAGAAAAAAAACTACCAGATTGGATAAAATGCAAATAAGAAGTGGTCTGGAGCCTGGAGAGACTGGTCAGTGGACACAGGGGCTTAACAGGAACCGCCCTGGCCTTCATCATACAGGTGGTTCTGTTCTTTTTTTCTTTTTTTTTTCTTTTTTTGCGGTACGCGGGCCTCTCACAGCCGTGGCCTGTCCCGCTGCGGAGCACAGGCTCCGGACGCGCAGGCTCAGCGGCCATGGCTCACGGGCCCAGCCGCTCCGCGGCATGTGGGATCTTCCCGGACCGGGGCACGAACCCATGTCCCCCGCATCGGCAGGCGGACTCCCAACCACCGTGCCACCAAGGAAGCCCGGTTCTGTTCTTTAAATAACTTTCTATTTATTCCTCGCCCCATCTCCCTGCCTCTCCTCAACAGTTTCTGTCTGGCTTTGCCTTGCTACTGAGACGGTCGGTATTGTTTTTCTGGATCGCTCCCTGCCTACTGTAGATATGTATAACAAATTCCTGGACGCCTCCCCCGCACCCAACACCAACAAATCACACTGGGACTCCTGTAAGGGGCAGGTGTGGTGCAGAGCTGGGACCCCACATCCCAGCTGTCCCCCTGCCCCACCCTCTCCCCGTGCCTTAGAGCCCAGCATTCCTCCCCTTAGAGCCTGTTTCTTAGGGTGCAACATCGATCCGCTTGCGATGAAGACTGATGGCTTATTCCGCTGGGACTTATTTGAAAGTTAGCCAGAGTGATGATCATAGGCTGGAAGAAATGTTAGCTCTTGCTTTCTGGTTTCCTGGCTGCCAACTCAGGACAGCGTCAGAAGTTCTGGAGCTGAGATCTCAGACTCGACATCAAGGCAAAGTGAGGTGTCCTGCAGGAAGACACTGCCAGAGGGGTTGTAACTGGGGAGCGAGGAGGCCTGAGTCACTAGGATAACTGAGGGGTGTGTGCCAGAGGGTGGTGCCAGCATGTTGCAATGTGCTGACTTCAGTCAGCCAAGCATGCAGAGGTGAAGCAACCAGTTCTCAGACACATCAAGGATGTGCCTCTCTGGGCTTCAGTTGAGTGTGAGGGAGGGGCTGTCAGGTCTCTTCTTCCAGATAATGACTGACACCCCAGGGCATCTTCTGCTGGTGTCAGCTATTGCCACACCAGCAAGCAGGGAGTTTGCTGGGTTACTAGGTTGGCAAGGTTCTGGGACACAGGGAACCCTTTGATGGTTGTGTCCCAGTTAGTGGGAAAAGCCTCTCTGGAAGGCAGTGGGAGCTTTTGGAAGGAGCACTGGCCTTGGAGCCATCAGACCTGGAATGATATTAAAGCTCTGTCACTTATCGCCTGGCTGACCTGTTTCAGCTGTCTTGGGACTTTTGTGAATACCAAATGAGAGGCTATGCCTGCAAATGCTTAGAAACTCATAAAACACCATGCAATGTGGGTACAATCTGTGGTTTGATGCCTTTACATTGAGACTCTGGGACACATCCTTAGGCTTTGTGTCAGTGGGAGGAAAGAGGGTGCTTTATCAGCGTCTTGGGCTGGGATTTTTTTCTTTCTCTCCACCCCCTCCAGATTCAAGCAGTCTCCCTCCCCCCATCCTCTGCTCTTTATTTTGACGTTTCTTTTCTCTGCCTGCCAAGAAGATTGTGTTCAGCTGCGCTGGTCTGAGGCTGTGCTATATCCTGTGCTTCATTAGGTTAATTTGATGGGTTGTCTCCTGGGAACTGACCAGAGACTGGTTCTAAAACCATGCTAGCCTCCAAAACCCAGTTCCGTCCATTCTCCTTTGGGGCAAGCTTTGCTGCTCAATCCCATACGCCTGCTTTTCCTTTCTTCCACCTGCAGGCTGGCCAGGGCCTCCTTTGGTTTCCCTTGTTTCCTTGTATTAGCATAGTTGTTCAAGCATGCATCCCCTGATTGGTAGAAGGCTCTAGGGAAGACCATCCGTTCTCCAAGGCTACCCCTGACCTTCTGGATTCTGCTCTCCAGTTCCTCTGTTCAGCCTCAGCATTTTGAGCTCGGCCAGCCATTCAGGGGGTATTTATTGTTAAGTGGTCTCACCAAATTTGCTAAATTTGTAACCACAAACCTCTCAGAAGACACTAGTATTGCCTTGCCTCCCACTAAATTTACCTCGTTACTCTCCTTCTCTCTTAGAGGACTGTTTCACATCTGATCTCTGTAAATCTCCAACCCCAGCAATAAAGATGCATCCCTCCCTGTGCCTGTGCCCATTCTCTGCTTCACCTCCTGCTAGGCAGGTCAACCCTTTCCGTGCGGGCACTGGCTCCCCCCACCCTCTGCCCCGTTCTTGCTGCTCAGGAACTCTGCGCTGTTTCTTTTTTATTTATCTATTTATTTATTTTGGCTGCGTTGGGTCTTTGTTGCTGTGCTTTCTCTAGTTGTGGCTTTCTATAGTTGCGGCGAGCGGGGGCTGCTGTTCCTTGCGATGCACAGGCTTCTCATTGTGGTGGCTTCTCTTGTTGCAGAGCACGGGCTCTAGGCTCGTGGGCTTCAGTAGTTGCGGCACACGGGCTCAGTAGTTGTGGCTCGCAGGCTCTAGAGTGCAGGCTCAGTAGCCGTGGCACACGGGCTTAGCTGCTCCACGGCATGTGGGATCCTCCCGGACCAGGGCTCGAACCCGTGTCCCCTGCATTGGCAGGTGGATTCTTAACCACTGTGCCACCAGGGAAGTCCCAAAGACTGTGCTTCTTAATTATCCTTTTACCTGCAGCGTTAACTTCTCCCTCTACTGAACCATCCCCACCAGTATACAAACATTCTGTAATATCTCCCTTTCTATTTTATCTCATTCCCTTTATTTAGTAACACTTTTATTGAGATATAACTCACATACCATACGGTTCAGCCATTTCAAGTGTACAAGTGAGTTGGTTTTAGTCTAGTCACATGGTTATGCAATTTGACCACAAACAATTTTAGAACATTTCATCATCCCAGAAGGAAACGCCATACCCATTCTCAGTCGCTCCCCATCTCCTCCAACCCCCAGCCCTAGGCAATCACTAACCTACTTTATGGATTTGCCTATTCTGGATATTTCATATAAATGGAATCACATCATATGTAGTCTTTTGTGTCTGGCTTCTTTCACTTAGCACCATGTTTTCAAGGTTCATCCATGTAGCACGTATCAGTGCTTCCTTTTTATGGCTGAATAAGATTCCATTGTATGGATATTTGACATTTTGTTTATTCATCAGTTGATGGAACTTTGAGTTCTTTCCACTTTGGAGCTGATATGAATAATGCTCCTATAATCGTTTGTGTACATGTTTTTATGTGGATATATATTTTCCTTTCTCTTGGGTAGACCTAGGATTAGAATTGCTGAGTCATACGGTAACTCTTTGTTTAACCTTTTAACTGCCAGACTGTTTTCCAAAGTAGTTGCACCATGTCACATTCTCACCAGCAATGTATGAGAGTTACAGTTTCTCCATATCTTCACTAATAGTTGTTATTATCTGTCTTTTTGATTATAGCCATCCTAGTGAGCGGGATGTGGTGTCTGATTGTGGTTTTGATATGTATTTCCCTGATAACTCATGGTGCTGAGCACCTTTTCACCTGCCTGTTGGCCACTTCTCATCCAGTCAGGTGTTCACCCCCTCCAAACCTCTGGATCAGCCATTGTGAAGGTTACTGCTGACAGCCTTCTCTTATCTATGCCAGGCCTTCCGTCAATAATTTCTTCTGGTCCTGTAGTTTTAAGAATGAACTGTGCTCTGATGACTCTCGGATGTATCCCTCCAGCTCTGACCTCATCCATGAGCTTCAGACATCTGTGTCCTGCTGCCTATTGCCATTTCCACCTGGACATTTAAAGGGCATCTCAAATTTAACCTGTTGTAAACAGAACTCTTGTTTTTTTTTTTCTTACCCAAACCCATTTCTTTCCTGACTTTTCTGTATGAAAGAATGGCACGCCACACACACACACCAGGTTGCTCGGGCCACAAGGCCCTGTGCCCCGGGTTCAGTCTTCCTCTCCTACCCACCACCCTCCATCTCACCCATCAGTTAAACCCTTCAGAATACATGCAGGTGCTTCTCACCACCTCCACTGCCTGGGATATTGAAGTAGCTTCTCTGTGGTCCCCTGCTAGTGTTACACAGCAGCCAGAGTAGTCCCTTAGCAAAAAATGTTTTAACCTAAAAAAAAAAAAAATTAGAATTTATAATGAAATGCATCACACATTCAGAATAGTATATATCATATAAATTCCTTAAAGACTGGGCTTCCCTGGTGGCGCAGTGGTTGAGAGTCCACCTGCCGATGCAGGGGACACGGGTTCGTGCCCCGGTCTGGGAAGATCCTACATGCCCCGGAGTGGCTGGGCCCATGAGCCGTGGCCACTGAGCCTGCGCGTCCGGAGCCTGTGCTCCGCAATGGGAGAGGCCACAACAGTGACAGGCCCGCGTACCGCAAAAAAAAAAAAAAAAAAAAATCCTTAAAGAATAAAAATTTTAAATACTCTGTTTCTACTATCTGGATTAAGGAGTAATACATTCCCCAGTACTTCTGAAGCTCCTATAGACCCTTCTTCTTGTCTCATCTACCTTCTTCCCGTCCAGGGGAATTTCCTGGATTTTACAGTGTTTCCCTGATTTTATCTGTTGTTTTATCATCTATGTATATAGAGGCCTTAAAACAATTTCTTGCTTAGCTTTGCATACTTTTGAACTTTTCATGAACTCATACTGTAAGTATTCATCCCTGACTTATCCTTTTTGTTCAACATAATAGTTTTTTGGTCATATTCATTCCTGTTTATGTCTGAAACTGGAGTTCATTCATTTTTACTGTATTACATGAATGGACCACAATTTATCCATCCTATTCTGATGGACATTTGAGTTTGCAGTTTTCAGCTATTACGCAGTGCTGCCTTGAGCATTCTCATATGTCTCTTGGTACACGTGTTCACGTGTATCTGCTTGTAGAAATACTAGCGTTTACTACATACCCACCAGGATGCCTAAAATTAAAAAGATAGCAGATATCCAGGACATGGAACAAATGGCACTCTCCTATGTTACTGGTGGAAACATAAAATGCTACAGCCACTTTGGTCAACTATTTGATAATTTCTGGTAAAGTTAAACATACTGGTGTATGTACCCTATGGTCCTGTAATTCCACTCCCAGGTATTTACCCCAGAGAAATGAGAGTATGTGTCCACAAGGTGAGTTGTACAGAAAGGTCAGGGCAGTTTTACTCATAACAACCAAAAACTAAAAACAACTCAACTGTCCAAACGTGGAAAAGAATAAACTACTGATACACACAACATGGACGAATCTCCAAAACATTGTGCTGAGCAAAAGAAGCCAGCCAGGCAGGAGTGTTTATATGAAGTTCAAGAACAAGTAAACCTAATCTCTGGTGACCGGACTCAGCAAAGTAGTATAGCAGTGAACGATGACCGGGAAGGAGCACAAGGGAACTTCCGGGGTTGTGGGGTGGTGGTGGAAATGCTCTGTATTTTATACTGGGTGCTTACACACATGGGTAAACATGCATCACGCTCTACGTTGAAAGACTTCTGCATCCTATTATATGTGAATTAAACCTCAATGAGAAAAACAGATTGTCCCAAGTAGCAGCACGATTTTGGGGGAAGATGAAACAGTGTATTGAACTAGTTGTCAGGGTTCAACTTAAGCTTTAAATCTGCTTAATAGGACAAGCAGGCTGAACTCACCAGCTTTATAATTCATTGATTCTAAATATTCAACCTTTGGCTGAGAAACCATTCATTCCCACCCAAACTAGGAGGACTACATTTTCTGAGGATGTCTTCTCACATGGGACATCACAAAGTAAATTAGCTCAGGACAAATGGGGGAACTTTCTAATCTCTCATTGTGTCCCCAGTGTTCCATCTTCTTCTGTGAGAAAGATGTTTTTTAATTTTTCTTTAAAAAGAAATACTGCTGGGATATACTTATGTCCATATTTTTTAAGTAATGCCAAATTAGCCTCCCAAGCATTGTACCAATTTATTTTCTCACCAATGGTGAGTGAGTGTTCTTGATACTCTGCATCCTCTCTAAACTCTTAGTACTGTTAGTTTTAAAAAATTTGCTCCAAGGGTCCATTTTAAAATATAAATCAGGTCATGACACATCCCTCCCCAAAACCCTCCCATCAGATTAATAATAAATCCTAATCCCTTCAAAGGCCTCTGTGTCCGGGCCCCTCGTGCCTACCTCTCTGACACCCTCCCCAGTTTTGCTGGCCTTCCTGCCATGCTTTGTTTTGTTTTTTTTTTAATTAATTTATTTATTTTGGCTGCGTTGGGTCTTCGTTGCTGCGTGCGGGCTTTCTCTAGTTGCAGCGAGCGGGAGCTACTCTTCGTTGCGGCGCGCAGGCTTCTCATTGCAGTGGCTTCTCTTGTTGCGGAGCATGGGCTCTAAGCGCGCAGGCTTCAGTAGTTGTGGCTCGCGGACTCTAGAACACAGGCTCAGTAGTTGCAGCGCACGGGCTTAGTTGCTCCGCGGCATGTGTGATCTTCCTGGACCAGGGCTCGAACCCGTGTCCCCTGCATGGGCAGGCGGATTCTTAACCACTGCGCCACTAGGGAAGCTCCTCTTGCCATGTTTTTCACAGGTCAGGCTGTTTCTTCCTTGTGTACTCTGTTCCCTCTCACAGCACCCTGTAACTTCCCTGTCATGGCACTTTGTAATCCCCTGTGCCTTGCCTTTGTATTTGCCGCTAGACCAGAAGCTCCATTAGGACAGGACGCGTGTTTACTGTCCCACACTAGCGCCCCCAGCCCTGCGCTGGCCCATTAAGTATCTGTCGAATGAATAAATAAGCCAGCACCAGCCAGGTGGCCCTGGAAGACTGGCCTGCTTCCCTCTGTGGGCACCAGAGGTGGAAGCTGATGCCCAAATGTGTGCCCTTCCCCCAACTCTTTTACATCGGGGTTTGCATGGGCTTAAAGTGAAAGATCAGAGCAGCTGTGAAAGGGAGAAATGAGAATTAGGCATTGGCAACTGGAGGGCACGGGGAGTACCCCAGAGCAAATGACGTGCATAAAAGCTCTTAACCAGGTGACTTCTGGGATTCGGGGTGCATGTCTGGGGCCTCTGACCGTTCTTGCTGCGTTCTGCCCTATGCCCTCAGTTGCCCTCAGCACACGTTCCCAGAAGCAGCCCAGCCTTGGGATTTCCAGAGCAAAGGCTTTTGCCGGTGACCCTTGTTTGGGAAGACCCTCTCTGCTCTTCCCAAACACAGTGACGAAACTGGGGCTTTTCCTCCCCTGACAAGGCAGCCGGTTACGTCAGATGCCCCCTTTGTTGAGACTGCAAGGAGTTACAGTCTTCCCCAACGTGAGAGATGTTTCCTTCAGAGCCTCCTGTGCCGGTTTCTGCCCAAGTCCGCCTTCGGGGGCCACAGTGGGCCACACACCAGGAACCAGGTCTCCCCAGCCAGGCCCCTCGCAGCATCCCTTGCTGCGAAAGTCACCACCTGAAAGTCACCACCTCCTGGGCCGCTTGCCTCATGGCTGGCTCTTCTCAGGTCACAGGATGCTGGGAGCAAGACCCTGCAAAACGGAGTTCTTTTCCTTAGATGTTGGTCATGGATATGAGCAAAGGGAGGCCTAGAAGAGACAGTGACCTGGCTTCTATTTACAGACAGCGCCACCAAAGGCTGTGCATGGAGTCCGGCATGCCAAAGGGTGCAGTAGAACCTTTGGAAGGAGCACGCCGGACCAGTGCCACTGGGTCTGTGGGTTAGAGCTGGGAGCCCCGGTGAGGCCTGTGGACGAAGCTTCACTCTTGACCCTGGGAAGCCGGCTTCTGTGTCTCTTTGCCTCTTACCCTGGAGCCTCTGGGTAGTTGAAGGAACCCATGGGCTTCTTTCTACGCCCTGGCCAGTCACAGGCTTTGGAACTGGATAGACCTGGACTCAAATCTCAGCTACACTCAGGAGGTTGTGACTAGGCAAGTTCCTTCACGTCTGTGAGCATTGTTTCCCCACCCAGAATAATGTCTCCTTATTGGAACGTGTTAGTTCTGTTCCCTGATGGCTTTGTGGTTTGGCTTGGCCCCAGAAATTGGAGCTGCCATAAATGGAGGGGGCGGCAGAGGTTCTTGAACATAAAGCCTGAGATGCCTACTGTGCAGCTGGTGGCAGCAGCCAGAGTTGCTGGAGGAGCTGGCTGGAGCTGGAGCTTTCCGAGTGCAGCTGTGAGGCCCAGGGGCCGGGTCAGCGCCAGGGCTGGCTGGACTTGGAGAGGAGCTGGTGGGGACACGCAGGCCTCTAGGATTAAGTGCTCCCCATGACATGGAGCCAGGGCCCGGGGGCTCCACTCTGAGCTTTGTCCCTGACTCTCACCCCGGCTCCCTAGCACATGGCATGGATTCAGGCTCCTTTCCTTAGGGTGGATCTCCAAAGCACCCTGCTGCCTCTTCTCCCTGCTCTTGCCCACGGCAGCACAGGGTCTCAGGCTGTCAGTAGTCCATGGCATTTATTTGGTAACCTGCAGAGGAAGGCAACTGTCCAGAGGGCTGAGTGGTGGTGGTGCTGAGCGTCCTGACACGGTCAGGTTCTCTCCCTGACACCAGAGCTGGAAGGATTGTTAGCGAATCACCCAGCTAACCCAGGAATGCTTCATCTGTAGCCCACACTACAGAGGGGAGAGGGCAAATCCCAGGGCTCAGGTCAACCGCCCCCCTCACTTTGTGGGGGGCTTCTCTACCTCTTCTCAGGGGTAGAGAACGCCCGGGCAGGGGCTCATATCTGCAGTCCCCTACGATCTTTTCTCTGGGCCATTTTCTCTTAAGTTTGCTGAAATTAACCTCATGTCACTGGAATAGGAACTTCCTAAACCTGGCTTTTCCAGCGACTTGCCCTGTGGCTCTAGGGAAATCACTTTCTGTCCTTGTTTACCTTCTGACTAATGAGTGAGGGTGGCGGGCTAATCTGGTCTTTAGAGGCCCGAGTTAAGGAGAGCAGAGTGATGCTATCTGCAGTTAGAGGGAAGAGCCCTTTCTCTTGTCCACCCTTCAGTTAAGTGGGCATCTCCTCTACTGCCAGCTCTGTCCCCTCTGGGACTTGGGGGCAGGGCTGGGGGAGAGCACGTGTGCATGTGCGATCTGTCTGCACATTATTTTTCCTTTCTGCAATTTCAGAGTCATGCTGCGGCAGCCTGGTGCCTGACGAGTGAGGGGAACCTGCCAGGGGATTACTGCTAGCTCAAGGCAGGACAGAGGCCTCAAGGGAGCGGAGATGGGCAGAGCAGCCTCCAAGCCTGGGCCAGCAGCACCAAGACGGAGGCCTGGGCCCTGGCCTGGAGCTCGGCTCACACTCGCTCGGCTGACCCTGATGGCGTTCGAAGCAACACCCTGCTGAGAAGCGGCTGTTCCCAGGCCCCAGAGGACCTCAGAGCAGGAGCTGGAGTTTGACCACCCCTACACAACTGCAGTTGGGGCTGCGACCGTCGGGGGAAGGGGCTGGCGCCTCGGATGGGAAGTAGAAGGGCAGAACCTAACGCCAGGAGGATCTTGGTCTCTGAAGAGTTTTCTGGAACCCACGGAGCTTCCTGGGTTTCTTCTCTCTGGATTGGGGCTTGGTTCCCTCTCCTCCCCTGGCAGAGGGGTTGGGCCCTGAGGGCCAACTGAGAGAGGGAAGACTCTTAAATGAAATTCAGGCTGCCTGAAGCCCACGTGCTCTCTGCTATGATTGGGGTTCAAGGGCTTCCCTGCTGCAGGGGACGAGGGGCCGCCTCGGCATCTGCTCATGAGCCACAAGGACCCCGAATGCTCCAGACTGGATCGTTTCAAGCCGCCAAAGAGGGGGACCCCCACAGCTGGCAGCCAGCAACCCCAAGGGACTAGAGGGCTGGGATGGACTGACCTCCCCCTTGCCAGGGCTCTGGGAGAAGCAGAGCCTCTGTGGCCCAGCTAGTGACGGAGAGACCCAATGAAGCCATAAGCAGGGCCAGGCGGCTCAGGGACAGGGGAGCCACTGCTGCCGACGTGCTTTCTCCTGACGCTGAGGGAGGGCGTAGTGTGGGACCTCTGCCCCTGTCCCCTCCCTGGCACTTGCCCATATGCCCTTTGCGTGTGGTGCCAGAACAAGCAGGCTACGCTGTGGCTGGCCCATCAGCGGGCTGGGAAAGGAGTGGCCACGGTGACACCTGCCTGACTGCCGGGCTGAGGCCCCAGCTCCCCGGGGCGCCGAACCATGAAGTGCTCCCTGCGGGTGTGGTTCCTCTCCGTGGCCTTCCTGCTGGTGTTCATCATGTCACTGCTGTTCACCTACTCCCACCACAGCATGGCCACCCTGCCCTACCTGGACTCGGGCGCCCTGGACGGGACCCACCGGGTGAAGCTGGTGCCCGGCTACACCGGCCTTCAGCGCCTCAGCAAGGAGGGGCCCGCCGGCAAGAGCTGTGCCTGTCGCCGCTGCATGGGCGACGCCGGCGCCTCTGAGTGGTTTGATAGCCACTTCAACAGCAACATTTCCCCGGTCTGGACCCGGGAGAACATGGACCTGCCCCCAGAGGTCCAGAGGTGGTGGATGGTGAGAAAGCTGTGGCCCTTCCTGCCTCCCCTTTGCTGCCGCCTCTCCGGTGGTCTGTCCTGCCATTTGAGAGTCACCCTTAGAGTCCCCTCTTGGATTGGGGCTGTCTATCTTCTGGCCCCCAGAGCCTTGACAAAGTGTGAGGTTCACTGGACCAGAGCCAGCTCCTAGGATCACAGATTGTGAAGGGGGAGCGAGCTGTGGCCTGGAAGGAAAGAGAACTAATATTTTCTAGTGCCTGTAGAGGCCAAACATAGACCAGAGATGCCTTGCTGGGCCAGGGAGGTGAAATAGCCAGGAGAAACAGGTTCCCCAGGGAGAAGATGGCGAGAAGTGAGCATGGCAACAGGAAGAAGGCCTGCCCTTTATAAAGGAGGCAGCAGCTCAGCTCCAGTGATTGTTGCTATGCAGGCAGTATCCTAATTTGTAAATGTTTGCTCAAAATAATTTGAAACACCATGCCACTCACTTGGTTCCTTCCAATTGCTGGAAAAGCCTTTCTTCTGGGTTGGGATAGGAAAGCATTAGCAACTCCTCTGGGGGCTAAGGGAGGTGAAGGGGAGGGGATGGGGGGACAGGTGTACCCAAGCCTCCCCATTCTTCCGGATCCTGTCACCTTGCTGCCGCTTTAGCTCCCTTCACCTTGTCCCTGTCATCTCTGGAGCGTCACTCCCTAGGCTTTGCCAGGGCCATCTGGTTGCCACACATGTCAGAGGTGGAGCAGCATCAGTACTTGACCCGGGGGGGCCTGCAGACTGCAGGCATTTCCTGCTGGGGGACTTGGGAGGCAGCTCATGGTCCCTGGTTTCCCCAGCTGGCACATGGGGAGGGTGATGACTCTCCCTTTTTCTCACAGTTAGGACAGCTGTGAGGATGAGCTCCTGCAATCAGGCTTATGAGAGCAGCTCAGAGATCCTGCTTCCCAGCCCGGACTCTCAGAGTCCCTAAGGATGGGGAGTCTACAGAGCAGGAGTCACCAGGAGCCACACACGCCCTTCACATGTCAGACTGGAGCCCTTGAAGGGTCCTGCCCGTTGCTCATAGTCACACCCTTCATTTTACAGGGAAGATCGAGGTTCAGAGAGTGCCCTGAGCTTGCCTTGGTCATAGGTCTCAGTGGTGGCCACGAAGAGCCAGAACAGGCCTCTGGGCAGGGGTGGACCAAGAGGCAGGCCAGGCCCCCTGCTCACGGGGGTGGAACTCAGGGCTGTTTAAGCCCCAGAACCACCTCTCTGCTGCTCCCCACAGCCACCCTCTTTCTCTGTGAACTTAGAAATTCTTGTCTCAGGGCTAAGCTGCTTCTCCACACTGAGTTCATGTTCTTGTGCTCAGGGGCCCTTCCTGTGCTCAGAGAAGAGGCAGAGAAGCAGGCCCACCCATCCCCTCCATGCATTCTGTCCCCTGAGCAGCTCCTGCTTAGCCGCAAACCCACAGCATTGCCGCTAGGACCACAGAACATTTTAAAGCCCTTACAGATGGTGGCCCAGGGGCCGAATCCAGCTCACTCAGTGTTCTTAAACTATTTGCATGAGTTACCATCATTTAGGACCTCTGTTTTTTCAGCTTCTCTTGAGAAACCAGAAAATCTGGTCCTTCTGGGCTGACAATCCCCCAAGGCGACAGTTGGTTGGAGCCACCCCTTTTCGATGGGAGCTCCTGTTGGCTGTAGGCCCCACCTGCCTCTTCACTCCTGCACATTACCTGCCTGGCACTATAGGCGTTTAAGTGCTGCCCTGGCCTCATTTCATGGTCTCTTGCATCACTGGTGGTGGGAGGTGCAGGGGACCGGTTTCATTCCAGCTCTTCTGACTTTGAAAGAATATCTGTGCCTCTTTGCCTTTTCCCCAGGGCTCAGGGCTCCGGATATCCTGTGGATCTTGCCTGGAGTTTCAGGCTGAGTCCCAGAGGCGCCCCCTGCAGGCTGCTTGGGAATAAGCCCCTGAAGCTCCCCGGGGCTTTCCACATTAACTGCACCTCAAAATGACTATGAGACTAAGAGCTGCCCCGAGAGGACAGCAGAGCAGGGGCCTCTCTGCTTCGTGGCACAGGCCTGCAGACCCCTGGAGAAGGTGTTGAAAAGCACCTTGACCCCCCGAGCCCAACCAGTACCTTAGAGCTACTCCCGAAAGCAGGGCCCTCCCTGGTCTGGTCTCAGTAGGGAAACTTCGCTATTGTTGAACAAGGTCCTTACTGCTCAGGGAGGATTTCCGCCCCGTGACAGCCCGGGGAGGAGGCCTGCGCCGGTTGGACACTGGAGGGTGAGGGCAGGGAGGGAGCAGGCGGGAGTTCCCTCCCCATCACACCCCTCCTGCTTTCTTCTCCCCTCCGCTCCCCTCCCCTCCCCAGATGTTGCAGCCTCAGTTCAAGTCACACAACACCAACGAGGTGCTGGAGAAGCTGTTCCAGATAGTACCAGGCGAGAACCCCTACCGTTTCCGGGACCCCCGCCGGTGCCGGCGCTGTGCTGTGGTGGGGAACTCGGGCAACCTGCGGGGCTCTGGCTACGGGCCGGATGTGGACGGGCACAACTTCATCATGAGGTAAGTCCCAGGGCGCTCAAGGCTGGACCCAGGACCGGCCTCCAGGAGGGGGCCCTGGCCTCCTTGGCCTTGTGCAGCCGCGTAGGAGCGGCCAGCTGCCAGGGGTGCTGTGACGGAGGCTCAAGTCTCTCGCTTGTGTTTGTCGGGGTGGATGAGGAGGCAGAACTGTCATTCTGAACTTTGCTTGAGGCCCGCGCTCAGCTTCCAGCTCTGACTGCCTCTGCGAAGAGCTGAAACTAGGCTCCTGGCTGATGTCTTGTGAAAACTCCCCCCAGAGGCCCTTTCACCTGCCTGGTCCCTTTTAGCAGTTGGGCCAGGAGTGTGGGCCCCAAAATAGTGTCTTGCTTAATAGCCACAGGTGATGCCTCTGGCAGACTCGCAGAGGAGGGGCGTCCTGGGCAGAAAAAGGAGCTGTCGGTGCCTGCTTTGGGCTCCCATCCCTTAACCTTTACCTCATAGCATTTCGATTGTGCAGGGGCTCATTCATTCTACAGACGTCTGTGCCCAGCGTTGAGGAACAGAGAAGGGCTGGGAGGGCACTCATTCCAGACGAAGACAGGAGCAGGGAGCCCAAGCGTGAGCAGGGACTAGAGGTAGATTTGTGACCCGGACATGGGCTGCTCATTCTGCTTCTGAACTTCCGTGTTTTCAGACTTATCTCCCTAGACTTGCGGCAGGAAATGCCACAGTGGGGATCCTTCCATCCCACTCCTTGGTGGAGGAAGAGCTCTAAGAGTAAAAATACTGAAAATGCCCAGTTTTCACTAAGCATCTCTTAGGATGAGCACTGCAGAAAGACCAGGTTTCCCAGGAGGCAGGGGGAAGGGCTTTGTCTTAGAAACTGTTGCTGTCTCCATAGCAACACCAAGGCAGCAATATGTCTCTGAGGCTTTTAACATTCCTTGCAGAACCTTTCTCATGTTGAGAATGGTTGGGGGGTGGGGGGAGAGGGGGATGCTAGGCCAAATCCAGGCATCCACAGCCACCAGCTGAGAAACACCGTCCCCATTAAGGCTTCCTCTCCAACTGCTCTGTTCCTGCTCTGTTCCTCACAGACCCCAGGGCTGTCATGGCAGAGGCAGATCCATACTGTGGCTTTGGTGACAATAGGACCAATACTGTGTGTGGAGCTGTAGCAGTCCCAGCAAACTGTTATTAATGAATGGGAAAAATACTTCTCATCCCCTCTAGGAGACAGTATTTCTGAACCCTAAAGACCAAGACATCAGAGGGGTACCCAGATGGTAGGCAGACTGGCAGTTCTAAAGAAATGGATTTGGGAGAAGAGAGGCAGGATCTTAATCCCTATTCGGGGGCCAGAGCACAGTTGGTGCTGTAGGAAAGATTCTAGGCTTCTGCTTGAAGCAGACTGGAACTGAAATGGCTGAGAACACAGACTCACTCTCTAGTTCCAAATCAGGCCACTCCTGGTTTCCCAGCCCAAAGTACCCTCCAGTCCCTCAAGGGAAGGGAACCAGAGAGGCATGAGGTACAGCACAGCGACCAGTGTGGGGGGGGAGGGGGGAGGGGCAGGCATCCTGGACACACTGTCACCACATCATGCCATCAATGGGAGATGGGCAGGAGGGAGCCAGTAGGGGAACCCCTGTGACACAGGGCCCAGCTAGGGGGTGCTGGCCACTCTATGGACAGGGAACGTTCAAACGAGCGTAAAAAAGCTGGGAGAGCGTGTGGAGGAGACTTTGCTCCCTCTCTCCCAGATCCCTGTGTCCCCAGTGGAAGCCCAGGTTACAGTCACACGCCTAGATGGTATGTTTCTGAATTGTGATCCACACAAGATAGGAATGTTCTCACAATGCGTCACAACAGAAAAGGCCAACAGGTTTTTGTTTAAAGCTGGATCACTTGTTTTTAAGATGCTCACCAAAAAAAGGGAGCTTTGATCCTGTGTTTTGCACAACTTGAAAGGAGTTAGAAGTTGTGTGTCACAGCCTGGGGGATGGGCAGGGGGGAGATTGCTCTGGGGTTCCAGGTTCTTCTAAGACAGCAGAGGAGAGACAGCCCCACATTGCACGTCAGCCCGGGACAGCTGAAGGTGGGCTCTGTCAGAACGCGGGCATCCCTCTTGGCCTTGGAGTGGAAAGGGAGACAAGAACTTAAAGTGCAGGGACAGGGTGGCTGGGACGGGCAGAATTGAGCCATCTGCCCAGGGGCCGAAGGGGTGCTTCAGCTTCTTGTCTTGGTTCCATGTCTTCTAGGGAAGAGGACAGAACAGCCAGGTGAGCTGTAAGCTGTGAAAGGCTGTCTTTTCTTTTTAAAAAAAAAAAAATTATTAAAGTAATATGTGGGGCTTCCCTGGTGGCGCAGTGGTTGAGAGTCCACCTGCCGATGCAGGGGACACAGGTTCGTGCCCCGGTCCGGGAAGATCCCACATGCCGCAGAGTGGCTGGGCCCGTGAGCCATGGCCACTGAGCCTGCGTGTCCGGAGCCTGTGGCCTGCAACGGGAGAGGCCACAACAGTGAGAGACCTGCGTACCGCAAAAAAAAAGTAATATGTCCTTGTTATTGGGGAAAAAAACCCCAGAAATGTACGCACTAAAAAGTGAATTATCCAGGACTTCCCTGGTGGCACAGTGGTTAAGAATCCGCCTGCCCATGCAGGGGATACGGGTTCGAGCCCTAGTCTGGGAAGATCCCACATGCCACGGAGCAACTAAGCCCGTGAGCCACAACTTCTGAGCCTGTGCTCTAGAGCCCACGAGCCACAACTACTGAGCCCACGTGCCACAACTACTGAAGCCCGCGCACCTAGAGCCCGTGCTCCACAACAAGAGAAGCCACCGCAGTGAGAAGCCAGCACACCGCAGCAAAGAGTAGCCCCCGCTCACCGCAACTAGAGAAAGCCTGCACGCAGCAACAAAGACCCAATGCAGCTAAAAATAAAACACATTTTTTTAATAAAAGTGAATTATCTCATTCCCTAAGAGTAACCATTGTTAAAACTTTAATACTCTTCCAGATTTTTTTCTATTCTTATACAAAAGTTAGTTTTTATTCTTCCTCCCTTCCCTCCTTACTTCATTGCTTCCTTTCTTCCTTCCCTTCTCTCTCTCTCTGCCCCCTCCTTCTATCCTTTCTTTTTTTTTTCTTTCACAAAAAATAGAATCACACTATCTAATTTTCAGTTTTCCTTTTCTGTGTTGTAATTTCCTCTGACTGCACAGGTATTCAAAAGATATGTGTTAAAAGGAAAGAAGTGAGATTCCTCACGCCACTTGGTTTTTTTCACTCAATAGCTCTTGGACGTATTTCTTACCAGCACAGGTAAATCTACTTTGTTCATTCTGGTGACTACATGCTATCCTGTTACATGAATGTACCAAAATGTATTAACCAGTTCTCTATTGTTTGATTGGTTTTCCTTTTCACTATTGTAAATAATACTGCAGTGAATATCCTTTGCACACTTATGCAACCATTTTTATAGGATAAATTTTAAGAATGGAATTGCTGGATAAGTGCATACCTATTTACATGTTTGATGGCCAGCAACAAACTGTCCTCTAAAACTCTTGTACCAGTTTCCACAGTGGTGTCTTCTCACACCACCCTCTTGTCCCTGCAGGATGAATCAGGCGCCAACCGTGGGCTTTGAGCAGGATGTCGGCAGCCGAACCACCCACCATTTCATGTACCCCGAGAGTGCCAAGAACCTGCCCGCCAACGTCAGCTTCGTGCTGGTGCCCTTCAAAGCCCTGGACCTACTGTGGATCGCCAGCGCCCTGTCCACGGGGCAGATCCGATTGTGAGCTCCTCTGCTGGCTGGAAGTGGGATATGGGTGACAGGCCCACCTTGGGAGGAGTTGTCCAGGGAACGGATCTTAGAATTCCTTTAATTGAATATTTTGGCCAAGAGGGGCAGGTGAGGAGAGAAACAGTGGTAGGGAGGGCCCAAAACGGTGGTTAGCTGAGGCCACAGCTTGTTTTGGGTCACTCCCTGCATGGTGGCAGCCAGCACACTGGTGGTAGTAAGGTGGAGAAGGACACTTTTCCAGGTCTCCTTTCTAGGAGGTAGCTCCTACTGTGGGAGCTCTGCCTTCTGAGAACTTTCTTTGGAGGCAGTTGCCCAGTCACAGCTGGGAACCTCAGGAAATTCAATTCACCAAGTAGTTTTTTTTTTAACACCTTTATTGAGATATAATTCACATACCATACAATTCACACATTGAAAATGTACAGTTCAGGGGCTTTTAGTATGTCTACAGAGTTGTGTAACCATCACCACAATTAATTTTAGAATACATGCATGTTCTAAAGATGAAGATAACCTGAAGATACTCCTGTACCCCTTGGCCATCTCCCCCACTCCCTCCACCCCTCCTCCCTCCCAGCCCTAGGCAACCACTAATCTACTCTCTGTCTCACCAAGGTTTGTGTGTGTGTGTAAAAATGTATGCGTGTAACAAAATATACTATTTTAACCACACAGTTCATTAGCATTAAGTATATTCACATGGCTGCGCAAACCTTACCACAGCCCATCTCCAGAACTTTTTCATCATCTCAAATGAAAACTCTGTACCCACTAAACAGTAACTCCTCATTCCCCCCTCCCGCCAGCCTCTGATAACCACTATTCTTTCTGTTTCTGATTTGACTATTCTAGGTACTTCATACAAGTGGAATCATATAGTGTTTTTCCTTTTGCGTCTGGCTTATTTCAGTAGCATAATGTTTTCAGGGTTCATTCACGTTGTAGCCTGTCAGGATTTCATCCCTTTTAAAGGCTGCATAGTATTCTAGTGTATGGATATACCAGATTTGTTTATCCATTCATCTGTCAATGGACAACTGGATTGTTGCCACCTTTTGCCTGTTGTCACCACGTATTTTTTAAACACGGAAGTATAAGTTACAGTTTTCTGACTTTATCTTACATTTGGGAGTCACAAGGGCTAAAATAAGTGCTGTAGAGTTTAAGTCCCATGAATACTCAGAAATGGGAGTGTAGGTTACAGGCACCATGGCTGACTAATAGGGAAGGAGGGATTTGTGCCAAATATGAGGAGAGTAGCAAGAGGGCTATTGTGGGCAGAGGTAAGAGCACAAACATGGTGAGTGTGAGATGATCACAGCAGAGCCTTGTGGGAAGAAAAGTTGGGGCTGGGTTATGGAAGGCCCCAGTGCTTGTCTAAAACATCCTTATTTCATCTTGAAGGACATAGGGAGCCACTGAAGGTTTCTGAGCGAGGAACTGCAGTGATGTGCTATGGGACAGCAGTCTGGAAGCAGGGGAGCCTGTCGTGAGGCTGTCATCACTTGGGCCTCAGTGGGAGAAAAGGCATCCCTGGGTCCATGGAGCCACTTCAGTGTTATTTTTCTTTCTGCTTTCAGCACCTATGCCCCAGTGAAGTCCTTCCTTCGAGTGGACAAAGAAAAGGTAAGTTTCCTCCTCCCCCTTCTTCATCCCCACCCCAGAGGAAACAGTGCAGACCTGACTTGTGCTGTGCCTGGTCTTGTGGTTCAGATACCCCCCAAACCCTTCTAGAACCTTCAGAGTGCCCATCTGCTGGTATGCCTGACCCCACACAGAGGCTGCAGGAACCAGAGAACCCTGATGAACAGGTCCACTGGCAAGCATGGAGGAACTGGCAGAAGCTGCTCAGAGCCTGGCCTGAGCCTCCAGGCCCCCAGAAGCCCTCACGTGCTCATTACACCTTCTCCTCTCAGGTCCAGATCTACAACCCAGCCTTCTTCAAGTACATCCACGACAGGTGGACAGAGCATCACGGGCGGTACCCTTCCACGGGGATGCTGGTACTCTTCTTTGCTCTGCATGTGTGTGATGAGGTGGGTAGTTGATAAAATAGCGGGACCCATAGATGAGAGGGAGTCCGCCCTTGTTGGGGCTTAGCAGTGCCTCAAGAGGAATGTGTTTTTGCAGGAAGAAACAAAGTGGCTTTCAGTCCCCCAATTTCTAGGTTGTAAGGTATAGATCTGCATTTCCCAGACTTAACTACTTTCATGATTTTACCAAATCTGAAATCATTTCATTGAAACGTTAAATTTATTTAAAAAGGAAATTGAATACTACTACCATAATTGATATTACTTGCCATAAACAATAAGCATAAACGTAAATGGAATGGAAATGACGTAGTTAAGTAGTTAAGTTTCAGCAGGATGGTGTCTCCCACAGCTGTGGGCCCCAGGCCTACTCTGTGTTAAAAATGGAGGTTAGTCATTCAAGGAGCCCATCTCTCTAGCAGGGGGAGCTACTGTGCCATACACGGTAGTGCTCATGCCCAGCACACCCACTTTTGCCAGTAAACTCTTCAGTGTATGGTACTGGGTACTTGACCAGCTTTCAATAAAAGTACTCCATTAAAAAAAAAAAAAATTAGCAAGGGTTGGAGAGCTGTCACAGACTAGCCCCAAACTGAGGTGTTCTTGATGTAATCAGAGGGTGGTTGGAAGGAGAACCGGAAGGGAGCAGAAGTCTCCCTCTGGGACTGTGTCCTTAGCGTCAGGGCTGGGTGTCCCCGGTCTAACTGCGCGCTGTAAATTGATGAGCTGCCGGCCTCTAGCTGGGGTCGGCTCGTCGCGGCTCCCCTCTCCTCCCGCACCACGACCCGAGGCTCTTCCGCGCCCTCTGCTCCCTGGTCCCCGACTTGGGGTGACTCGCGCCGCCCTCCCCCGCAGGTGAACGTGTACGGGTTCGGGGCCGACAGCCGGGGCAACTGGCACCACTACTGGGAGAATAACCGGTACGCGGGCGAGTTCCGGAAGACAGGCGTGCATGACGCCGACTTCGAGGCCCACATCATCGACATGCTGGCCAAGGCCAGCAAGATCGAGGTCTACCGAGGGAACTGAGCCTGACCCAGCCGTGACTCTTCCGGCCCTACCGCGAAGCGCCGGCAAGCGCTCCAGCCGGGACTCAGAGTCAGCCTGGGGGTGGTGGCCTAAGCGCGGGCGCGGTGCTCTATTGGGCGTCAGCAGGCAATCGGGAGCGACGCCGCCGCAGTCTGGACCAATCATGCTTCAGTCTAGCGAGCGCCGGCTATCCTCCACCAATCACGAGACTCTGGGCGCTGGCCGGGCCTAGCATCAATCAGCGCTGGCGACGGCCGGAGCCTCTGTTTCTCACAGCCAATCATGCGACTCAAGGAGAACTTCCGGCGCTGGGGCCCGTCTCCTCCAATCAATGGCCTTCGGAGGCGGGCCGGCGGCCGATCAATCCCCACTCCCGTATGCTTTTGGGTAGGATTTTATCGATTTTTCACGCTTTCAAAGGAGCAGAAGTTTGTTCCGGCCCCGAGAAGTACTTTCCTCAGGCTCGGGCGGAGGCGGCTCAGTCGCTGGCCGGCCTGACCCCGCAGGGGGCGCGGAGGAGGAAACGGTGGGGAAGGTGAGGGACAGTAGCGGCCCGGCCTCCCCTTCCCGGTGGTCCCTCGTGGCGGAGGGGCGTTCGCGGAGGCTTTCGGGAGGTCGGCGGGTGGTCAGGTGGTTTCCAAGGAGCGCGTTTTTCCCCAGGGGAAAAGTTAGAGCCCTCCCAAACCGCTCTGGACTTCCGAGAGAACTAGACCTCACATTTCCTTTATCGGTCAGGCGCAGATGGGTGAGTGCAAACCCACCAAAGAAATGCGGTGAGAATCCAGAGGGTACGGGGGTCCCCTCCTCCTGCCTCCTCCCCTCCCGCCTTTGGCCACCCTATGGAATGGCCTTTCTGACCATGGCATTTAGTGTCTCACCAGAAAACTAGAATTGTTTTCACGTCTTGCTGGGGGCGGAATTCGCCTAGGGCTTAACTCTGGAACACAGGTGAAAGAATAGGGCAGGAAACAAGGAAGCCCCGTCACATCAGATGTAAGGTACACTTACGTGTACTCTCTGCCCCTGTTGTTCGCCCACAACCTTTTTTAAGTGTCTCTCCCTAGGTCCTGGGCCTCCTCCCCAGCCTACTTGTTGCTCTGGGGAAAAAAAAAAAAAATCAAAACTTGCCCTGTGATTGGGACACTGCTGCTCCCCGCCCTTACCCCTTTGGCTCTAGGGAAAGGGAGCAACACGTAGGAAAGAAGGCTGGAGATGCTTTGGGCTCATGATTTAGCTAACCTGAAGTTACTAGGGGTGGCTGACCAACAGATTCTTTGCAAATAGTAAGCTGGCCATGCAAATAGCTGGGGAGGAGTAGACTTGCCCCCTGCATGCCTCCTCCCCTGCCCACACATCCCTTCCCCCTTGCTCACCTGCTGCCTTTTCCCTCTAACCCACTATCCATTTCCAGCTCTAGAAGGGCTGCGAAGCTAACAACCAGAGGTTACAGCTGGACGCTACTTGCATGACTGAACCCAGCTTAAGTCCCTAGGGGAAGCTGCTGAGGGTGTTCTCACCTTTCAAGGTTGGGGAAGTGTAGGAGGCGTGAAAGGGCTTCTGTGAAGCTTCCAAACCACTAAAAGGATCCCCCTTCCCAACAGTGACGAACACAAAAACCACCCTTTTTTCTTGGTGAGTTGATACCACCTGGTAGCCTCCTGGCCATTGGTGTAGTTCCTGCAGCTGGCTGGGGGAACAGTAGCCAGCAGGGGAGTGTATTAGAGGGTTAGGGCAGGGCAGTGGGCACCCCTAAAAGTTAATATATTGAGAACTTAGATTGAGTCTGTCCTTTCCCAGTTCCAGAAGTAGGAGGAGTAAAGAATGTGGGTTAGGGGAGCCTTTAGTGGAACGCCTCTCTCACCACCTCCTGTTGTCATTTTAGAGAGTCAAGGTACCAGTTATTCTTGCCAGTCTCATCTCAGTGCTTCCTGAAGAGGCTCTTTTGAGTGTTTAAAAGATGAAAAAACAATGCAATATGCCAAACAGTATTGAGCAGAATAATTTATTTCTTTTCTGTTCCTTTTTCTTCTCTTGTTTGGATTTTGTTTTGTTTAAAACATTAATAAATCCCCATTCTGGAAGAGGTAGGTCCCAGCATCCGGCCCAGATCTTTTCTACAACAATTATTTAAACAAATGTTGTTTTATTTTCTTCCCTTTTTCTCTGAATTAAAAAGAGCAAAGAAACTATATAGTCGTTTGTTTGTTCTGAAATGTGTTTGCTGGTGAAAAGAAGGTGTATCTGTCAGTGGGAAGTTGTGACCACGTAATGGCTAAGACTGTTGTGGGTGGATGTGAAGAGTGGAGGGCACGACTCCCACCCTTTCCTTATATGTGAGGCTTCCCAACCCCCAACTGCCAGCTATGCCTTCTGGGAGGATGGCCTTCACCACTGTCCTTCAGGGCCCCTGAGTCGATCAGCAGGGCAGACACTGTCCGCTGCAAGGCGCCAGCACAACATGCAGATCCAGCAGGCACCAGGATGGGGCTTTTCTCCCCTCCTTTTCCAGGTTCTGTGGAACTTCCCATGATGCCATAGGTGTGGGTTGGCAGGGAATTGGCAGAATGGTAGGAGCTGGTGCCACAGGGGTCTGCGGTAACTGCCTGTGCTGTTAACTGGGCTGTCTGGACCCACTCAAGCCTACCTCCATCATGCAACGGAATGCCACTGAATGTACAATTTTATAGTCTGGTGGATCAGATAATGTGGGCCTCAACGATGGATCTCTCTTAGAGTCTGTAGTCACTTGGTGTCCTGCAATCCAGTTTCTGTCAATGCTCAAGAGCAAGCCCAGAGTTGCTTTTCAAATGGAGAATACTTTTTGGTGGAGGAGGGCATAGGTCTTTTTCTAAAACCCTAGGACTCTGGGCTGTAATTCTCTTATTTGGAGTTGCCATAGGCTCCATATGACATCTCTCTTTGCCACAGACACTCTCCAATAGCATTTGGTTGGCTGAGTGATAAGGTCCAGTGTCCGGATGACGTACACATAGCCTGGGCCTCCGAGAATTGTTTCTTATCTGGGCCCCAGTCTTACGGGTTGTGGGTCACCACACTTTGTGGGACCAGCACTCCAGATGTTGTACCTGTTACCTCCAGAATCAGGAGTCTCACCAAATCATGTGTCTTTTTTTTAATGTTGGCCAAGGACTGTGTTGTTTTGATTCAGCAAAGATATCACATCTAGAACCACAGGTTAGCATTGCCACTTGTTTACCTTTGCAATAAACTACTATCATTCTCCATGATTCAGATGGTGAGTGAATGAAACGAGGAAGAAGTGACCCACCCTTCCATAACTCAGTTTGGATGGCAGCACCAATCTCTGCAAATCCTGCTGGAATGTGGTATTGAGTTTGACTTACCATGTTGGAGATAGTTCCAGGGACTTCTATTAGGCCTATCCCATCATAATCACCTTCCCTCCACGGGTCTGGTTGCCAATATGGTGATTTTGCCAGGTAGTAAATATCTCTCTTTCCTTTTGGAACTAAGGAAATTACCTTAAAATGGGTCTGTGGTCTCATTGGACCCACCATTAAATGGACTTGGACCAGAGCTCCATCTATCATTAGCCATAGTAAGCTCCAACTCTCATAATAAGGTGGACTGCATTGGCATTTGGGTCTCAGAGCCAGTGTCTGATAACTCCTGATGGTCTGGGTATTTCCCTTTCCCCAGTGCACTGTCACTCCAGGAAATAGGTTCCTCGGGAAAAGCTTGGGGGAAGAGCCACACTACATACCTGCTACATCAGAGAATAGTTCCTCAAAGGACCCTGAGATCGCCTTGAAAAAGGCTCCAGGTGTGTGACCTGATTAGGTCTGGGAACTGCGTAAGAAGCCAAAAATTCCCATCATTGTGACTCAGGTTTCTTCTCGGCACTCCTAGAATGTTCCTTCCCATACACATCAAGCAGTACCTTAGAGGGCTGCCCAGCATCTGTTTTACTTCTGGGGACCTTAATGGTCGATTAACTGTTGTCCCAAATGCTTATAGGTCAGAACTCTAATTGACAAACTGGGTTGTTGTGGTAAATGTGCCTCCCTGTGTCACGTAGGGAGGCACGGCTTTCTCGTCTTTGTCAGGCTGAGATCCATTCTTTTCTGACCCTCACATAACAGCCACCAGAATTCTTTAAAGATGGTGCCCCAATCACTACTACATTAAAAAAAAAATTATTGAAGTATAGTTGATTTACAATATTGTGTTAATTTCTGCTATACAGCAAAGTGCTTCAGTTATACATATATATTCTTTTTTTTTAATTAATTTTTTTTTTTTTGGCTGCTTTTGGGTCTTTGTTGCTGTGCGTGGGCTTTCTGTAGTTGCAGTGAGCGAGGGCTACTCTTCATTGCAGTGCGCGGGCTTCTTGTTGCGGAGCGTGGGCTCTAGGCATGTGGGCTCAGTAGTTGTGGCACACGGGCTTAGTTGCTCTGCGGCATGTGGGATCTTCCCAGACCAGGGCTCGAACCTGTGTCCCCTGCATTGGCAGGTGGATTCTCAACCACTACGCCACCAGGGAAGCCCTACATATATATTCTTGTTCGTATTCTTTTCCATTACGATTTATCACAGGATATTGAATATAGTTCCCTGTACTATACAGTAGGACCTTGTTGTTTATCCATTCTATAATATAATAGTTTGTATCTGCTAATCCCAAACTCCCAATCCTTCCTTTCTCCCACCCACCTCCTCCTTGGCAACCACAAGTCTGTTCTCTACGTCTATGAGTCTGTTTCTGTTTCGTAGATATGTTCATTTGTGTCACATTGTAGATTCCACATATAAGTGATATCATACAGTATATGTCTTGTTCTTTCTGATTTACTTAACTTACTATGATAATCTCTAGTTGCATCCATGTTGCTGTAAATGGCGTTATTTCATTCTTTTGCATGGCTAAGTAATATTCCACTGTATATATGTACCACATCTTCTTTATCCATTCATCTGTCGATGGACATTTAGGTTGTTTCCAGGTCTTGGCTGTTGTAAATAGTGCTGCTCTGAAGCATAGGGGTACATGACTAATACATTTTTTTTTAAAAGACATTGTTTTGAAATTATGGGTTTTTTTAATTTTTGTTTTTTGGCTGCATTGGGTCTTCGTTGCTGCGCGCGGGCTTTCTCTAGTTGTGGCAACTGGGTGCTACTCTTTGTTGCAGTGCACAGCCTTCTCGTTGCAGTGGCTTCTTGTTGCAGAGCATGGGCTCTAGAGCGTGCGGGCTTCAGTAGTTGCTACATGTGGGCTCAGTAGTTGCAGCATGCGGGCTCTAGATTGCAGGCTCAGTAGTTGTGGCTCACGGGCTCTAGAGCACAGGCTTAGTAGTTGTGACGCACGGGCTTAGTTGGTCCACCACATGTGGGATCTTCCCGGACCAGGGATTAAACCCGTGTACCCTGCATTGGCAGGTGGATTCTTAACCACTGAGCCACCAGGGAAGTCCCGACTAATACATTTTTTTAATATAAATTTATTTATTTATCTTTGGCTGTGTTGGATCTTTGCTGCTGCACACGGTTTCTCTCCAGTTGCTGTGAGTGGAGGCAACTCTTCGTTGCAGTGCGTGGGCTTCTCATTGCGGTGGCTTCTCATTGTGGAGCATGGGCTCTTGGCGTGCGGGCTTCAGTAGTTGCAGCACGCGGGCTCAGTAGTTGTGGCTCACGGGCTCTAGAGCACAGGCTCAGTAGTTGTAGCGCACGGGCTTAGTTGCTCCGCAGCATGTGGGATCTTCCCGGACCAGGTATTGAACCCGTGTCCCCTGCACTGGCAGGTGGATTCTCAACCACTGCGCCACCAGGGAAGCCCCCCAACTAATACATTTTTTGTTTGTTTGTTTTGTTTTGTGGTACACGGGCCTCTCACTGTTGTGGCCTCTCCCGTTGCGGACCACAGGCTCCGGACGCGCAGGCCCAGCGGCCATGGCTCACGGGCCCAGCAACTCCGCGGCATGCGGGATCCTCCCGGACCGGGGCACGAACTCGTGTCCCATGCATCGGCAGGCGGACTCTCAACCACTGTGCCACCAGGGAAGCCCGACTAATACATTTTTAAATTAATTTTTAAAAACTATTTTTGGGGGCTTCCCTGGTGGCGCAGTGGTTGAGAGTCCGCCTGCCGATGCAGCGGACACGGGTTCGTGCCCCGGTCCAGGAAGATCCCATATGCTGCGGAGCGGCTGGGCCCGTGAGCCATGGCCGCTGGGCCTGCGCGTCCGGAGCCTGTGGTCCGCAACGGGAGAGGCCACAACAGTGAGAGGCCCGTGTACTGCAAAAAAAAAACAAAAACAAAACTATTTTTGTTGTGGGATATAATGCATAAACAGAAAAGAGCATAAGAATAAATGTACAAAAATATATAGCTTCATGAATTATTATTTTTTAAAAGCTCCATAATGGACATTTATTTCATAAAGCAAAGATGGAATACTATATAATACATATAGATTATAGATTATAAATAGATAGAATTATATAATTCCTGTGGTAAAGGAAAAGCAATTTCCACTGCCATTTGGATATCAAAATGGACTGAAGAAAAAAGGTAATTGAACATGTTATATGGAAGAACTGGAAAAGCTAGAATTTTATTTTTCCAGCTTTATTGAGGTACAATTGACATAGAAAGTTATATATGTATGTAAGGTATACTCATAGTGATTTTATGTGTGTGTATATTGCAAAATGATTACCACAATAAGATTAGTTAACACATCACATCATATAGTTAAAATATTTGTGTGTGTGATGAGAACTTTCAAAATCTACTTTCTTAGCAACTTTCAAACATACAGTAAAATATTGTTAACTATAATTACCATGCTGTACATTACATCCCCAGAGCTTATTTATCTTGTAACTAGAAGTTTATACCTTTGGACCACCTTAACCCGTTCCCCCACCCTGGCAAGCACCAATCGCTCTCTGTTTCTGTGAATTTAATTGTTTTAGGTTCCATGTAAAAGTGAGACCATACAGTATTTGTCTTTCTCCATCTGACTTATTTCAGTTAGCATAATGCCCTCAATGTCCATCCATGTTGTTGCAAAAGGCAGGATTTCCTTTTTTATGGCTGAATAATATTCCATTGTGTATATATGCATGACATTTTCTTTATTCGTTCATCTGTTGATGGACATTTAGATTATTTCCATGTCTTGGCTATTGTAAATAATGCTGCAGTGAACATGGGGGTGCAGATGTCTCTTCAAGACAGTGATTTTATTCTTTTGGATGTGTACCTAGAAGTGGAATTGTTGGATCATATGGTAGTTCTGTATGCACATGCAAAAGAATGAAACTGGACCCATATCTCACACCACTCAAAAAAATTAACTCCAAATGGATTAGACTTAAATGTAAAACCTGAAACCAAAATATATAAAGAACTCACATAACTCAATAGCAAAAAACCCAATCTGATTAAAAAATGGGCAGATATGAATAGACATTTCTCCAATGAAGACATACAGATGGTCAGCAGGTACATGAAAAGATATGCAACATCATTAATCATCAGGGAAATGCAAATCAAAGCCATAATGAGATATCACCACACTCCTGTTAGAGCAGCTGTTATCAGAAAGACAAGAGATAACAAGCGCTGGTGAAGATGTGGAACAAAGGGAACCCTTGTGCCCTGTTGGGGGAAATTGAAATTGATGCAGCCACTATGAAAAACAGTATGGCGGTTCCTTAATGAATTATTTTAAGATGAACATTCATGTAGCCACCACTCGGGTTGTGCAAGCACCCCAGAGGCCTCTCTGTTCCATCTTCCTTGCCAAGCACAGCCCCCTTCCTTCCCCTGAAGGTGACCACCGCCCTGACATTCCATATTCACTTGAGTATTTCTGGATACTCAATTCTCTTTCATTAGTCTGATTACCTAGACCCAAGTCCGCATGGAAATTTGGTTTATAATAGAGATGGCCTCTCAAATCACTTAGGAAAAGATGGATATTTAAATAAATTTTATTGGGATAACTAGATAACCATCTGGAAAAAGATAAAATTAGATCCATAGCCTAAACCATTCACCAAAATGCCAAGTGAATCAGAGCTAAATGTTAAAAATAAAACCCTAAAAGTAGTAGTTCTTTGATATATTCAAACAGAATATTATCAGCTTTGTAGCTGGTTTTTGGATTGGAATTTTTTTCATGCTCTATATAGTTCCCTGTATTACTAAAAATTGGAGCTTTTTCATTCATTTTTCTGTGTGTTCCAAACATTTTGTTAAATTCCCTCTTCCAATGTAACTGCTTCCATTTTATTTGTCCATGTGAGTTTATACCTTTTTCTTTCCTTCCCGATTAATTCAGTGAACTCTTGGAAAGGAAAATTAGGTAAGTGTGGTGTTTAATCACATACTAGCAGACACCTTTTTCTTCGTCTGTTTTCCTCTGTCTCCACAGAGCTGATTTCTTGTGGTTGTTTATTTAACCCCTCTCTGTCATGATGGAGGCTTTTTAAATAATTGGGAATTGGAAATTTTTCTCTCCTCTGTATTAAGTGGATCAAGAAGCTGCTTGGGAATTTTGTGTACCTAGATGGAGCATATCTATGATCTGGATTGACCTTAGGGTGACTGGACAGGGAACCAGCCGTTCCAAGGCAGGGAGGGTGGTCAGGATAAGCTAGGTTGTGCTACAGTAACAAACACCCTTCAAACTCGCAGGGGCTTAAAACAACAAAGTTTGTTTCTCACTCAAGCCACTTTTCCATCACGGGCTGTGCTCATCATGGTCACTCAGGGACCCAGACAGAAAGGAGTGCCGTCTGTGGTGGATCTGTTGTTTCAGGGCCAGGAAAAGAGTGTCTGGTGAGCCACAGCCTGGCTCTGAATGCTTCTGTCAAGAAGTTCACATTTCCTTGATGTCAAAGAAGTCCCATGTCCATGCCTCAGTCTAGCAGGGATGTGTGTTCCTCTGGGAGAGGCACCGTGTTTGAGTGAGCAGTAATACAGTCTGAACACAGACGGCTCTTTGGAGAGAAACATTACGATTTATGGCCTGACCAGGGGTGGTGGATACACACTTGGCTGGCACTCTGGCTGGATGCTAGAGGAAGGGCAGGAAGCGATTAAATATTTTACCCATCAGAGGAGTGAACGGCTGAGGGCTGCCATTCAGCAGGCGAGGAACTGCTGCCTGTTACATATCTGGCAAAATAGGAAAACATTCCTGGCTTGGTGAGGGGAAGGGTGAAATCCTGAAACCCTTTAAAAAATCAAATTATTCCTTTCTGAGTGAATTAGGAATCAATGCTCCTTCTCACTACCCTTCCAGAAAAATCACAGCTTCTGCGGTGAGTTTGTCTGTGTGACAACTAACGCACAAAAATGCAAGATGGCCCCTCCCCTTACACTTGCCGAACTGTGGGTATCAGGACCAGCCTGCTCCCCGAGAATATAGAAACAACACCTTTCATCTAACAACTGTTTCTGCTGAGAATAATACAGGCTCTTTCTGGCAACATGGCTTCTCTCCAGGGAGAAGGCTTGGTGAAGTAGAAAGAACATATGGTGTCTGCATTCAGAAGGATCTGAGTTCAATCCTTCTTTTGCTATGAGGTAACTTTGCCTTTTCTTTCTATACACTTAAAACTGTTCTAAAAAAATCAATTCTATTAAAAAAAAAAAAAAACCCACTCTTTTCAATGGAAAGAGTCAGGGGAAAGTGTCCAGAAGAGCCAACCAATCAGGAACATCCAGTTTAGAACTTATGGGAGCAAGAAATAGTTTTATTGTAAATGTAATCATTTCGCTTTCTCTTTCTCTACTGAAATTCGGTTGTGTTCTTATTTTTGTCCTTAAAATGAGAGTATAATTAGGATGTAAAATCTAGGATTCCCATTTACTGAGTTTATTTCAATGACTTTCTCATTTCTAAAATTTCTAATCTACCAGTGGTATGCTGGTAAACTGCCTCTGAAAACAAACTAAAACCCCTGATTTATATAGTGTTGCTGATTTCTGTGGTATAAATATTCCCAGCACAGCCAGTTTCAATCTGCCAGTGATTTACCAGCCAGCTTGTGTGAGTTTCAGCACACCACTGCTCTTGTCCAAATTTACTTCATAGTTTCTTGCTCTTTTCAGTGAAATGTAATCATTTCACTTTCTCTTTGAGCATCCAAACATACTGTAAGCCTCTTATGAGGCCATTCCATAAAATAAATTTTATCTGGGGTGAATTTGGTACCTTTTTTTTGAAGTATAGTTGATTTACAATATTAGTTTCAGGTGTACAACACAGTGATTCAATGTTTTTATAGATCATGCTCCATTTAAAGTTATTAAAAAATAATGGCTGTATTTCCCTGTGCTGTACAATATATCCTGGCTGCTTATTTATGTTATACTTAGTATTTGTATCTCTTAATCCCATACCCCTATCTTGCCCCTCCCCACCTTCCCTCTATTGTTTGCGTCTTTCTTTGCATTCAATTTCTTCTCTCCCCACAATCCACAGGTGGGTTTGCTTTTTTAAAAAATTTTATTTATTTATTTTTGGCTGCATTGGGTCTTCGTTGCTGCGTGCGGGCTTTCTCTAGTTGCAGCGAGGGGGATGCTACTCTTGGTTGCGGTGAGCAGGTTTCTCATTGCGGTGGCTTCTCTTGTTGCAGAACACAGGCTCTAGGCGCGCAGGCTCAGTAGTTGTGGCTCGCGGGCTCTAGACCACAGGCTCGGTCACGGGCTTAGTTGCTCCGCGGTATCTGGGATCCTCCCAGAACCAGGGCTCGAACCCGTGTACCCTGCATTGGCAGGCGGATTCTTAACCACCGCGCCACCAGGGAAGCCCCACAGGTGGATTTAGCAATTGGCTCCATCCAGCTCCCCGCCCCTCTCGCCCTTATTCTAGAGCCAGGTGCGCTGATTCAGTGAGATCAGAGGATATCAGACCAGGCAGGCAGTTGACAGGATGGTGTGGCTTACCGGTTGCAGCGGGGATCCGCATCCTCCTGTCTCCTTTCTGGGCCTGCGTCTTGATGAAAGTCTCTGTCCAACTGGTGTGCAGGCGAAGCTCCAATCTAGCGCCCTCCAAGCGGCGAGGCTGCCTTGAGTTCTGGTCTTGTGTGCAGCGCTTCGCTTCCCAGCCCCTCTGCTGAGCGGGACCTAACAGCCTGCAGCTGCTCGGTCCCCGGACGGGAGCCCAGCAAGCTTTGGCTTCAGCCCTGCTCGCAGCTTTGCATGTTTCCCCATTACTGGTCCACAGAAGTATTCATCTCGTTTTTCGGGTCAGGCGGTGTTTTGTTTTCTAGTTTTACCTTTTCTGTATCACTGTTGTGTTTTGGGGTCAAAGCGGGTGTCACTTATCTGGAATGCTGGCACTGCACACGACCTCCTCTCCCTCTTTGCCTGTCTCCCTTCCAAGCACCCTGAGCACTGCTTCCTCTCTACCCCACCTCGCCTTGTCCCCGGCCTTTCTGGAAACTTGTTCCAATTCTCGCTCCCACTTTTCTTCCCAGAACCCCTTCCCGCATCAGTGGCTTGCATGCGCCCCTGAGACACCTGCAGTCACCGTAGCTGCTGCATCCCCAGGACACTCAGTCTCACTTTCTCTCACACGTGATCCCAGCTGGACCTTGTCGCTCAGTCTCGGCTCCAGCCCAAACACCCACTCACCCGGAGGTAACCGCCCGTAATCGCTCACAGCAAATCAGGCAGGCAAAACGACACTTCAAAACCTACAAAAACATGAGTAAATAATTTATAATACTGGGCTTCCCTTGTGGCGCAGTGGTTGAGAGTCCGCCTGCCGATGCAGGGGACACGGGTTCGTGCCCCGGTCTAGGAAGATCCCACATGCCGCGGAGCGGCTGGGCCCATGAGTCATGGCCGCTGGGCCTGCGCGTTCGGAGCCTGTGCTCCGCGGCGGGAGAGGCCACAGCAGTGAGAGGCCCGTGTACCGCAAAAAAAATATATATATAAATAAATAAAAATAAAAAGTAATAATAATAATAATTTATAATACTGAGATGAGGAAAGGTTTTCTAGCCATGACATGAAATCCAGATTTCTTAATAATGAAGTCTGAGCAATATTAAATTTTTTGTTTTTGTTTAACATCTTTATTGGAGTATAATTGCTTTACAATGGTTAGTTTCTGCTGTATAACAAAGTGAATCAGCTATACATATGCATATATCCCCATATCTCCTCCCTCTTGCGTCTCCCTCCCACCCTCCCTATCCCACTCCTCTAGGTGGTCACATAGCACCTGAGCTGAGCTGATCTCCCTGAGCTATGCGGCTGCTTCCCACTAGCTGTTTTACATTTGGTAATGTATGTATGTCCATGCCACTCTCTCATTTCGTCCCAGCTTACCCTTCTCCCTCCCCGTGTCCTCAAGTCCATTCTCTACGTCTGCGTCTTTATTCCTGTCCTGCCCCTAGGTTCTTCAGAATCAATTTTTTTTTGGTTTAGATTCTATATATATGTGTTAGCATACGGTATTTGTTTTTCTTTTTCTGACTTCACTCAGTATGACAGACTCTAGGTCCATCCACCTCACTGCAAATAACTCAATTTCGTTTCTTTTTATGGCAGAGTAATATTCCATTGTATATATGTGCCACATCTTCTTTATCCATTCATCTGTCGATGGACACTTAGGTTGCTTTTGTGTCCTGCCTATTGTAAATAGTGCTGCAGTGAACATTGTGGTACATGACTCTTTGAATTATGGTTTTCTCCGGGCATATGCCCAATAATGCGATTGCTGGGTTGTATGGTAGTTCTTTTTTTTAGTTTTTTTAAGGAACCTCCATATTGTTCTCCATAGTGGCTGTATCAGTTTACATTCCCACCAACAGTGCAAGAAGGTTCCCTTTTCTCCACACCCTCTCCAGCATTTATTGTTTTTTGGTTTTTTTTTCGGTACGCGGGCCTCTCACTGTTGTGGCCTCTCCCGTTGCGGACCACAGGCTCCGGACGCACAGGCTCAGCAGCCATGGCTCACGGGCCCAGCCGCTCCACAGCATGTGGGATCTTCCCAGACAGGGGCACGAACCCGTGTCCCCTGCATCGGCAGGCGGACTCTCAACCACTGTGTCAGCAGGGAAGCCCTAACGTTTATTGTTTATAGACTTTTTAATGATGGCCATTCTGACTAATATTAAACTTTTGTGCAGTATTAAGAAAAAATGATTTTGTAAAGACAAACAAAAAGGAAAACATCCACCACTCAAGACAGTCTAATTTCCCTAAAATAGAAAGGTGGCTAAAATTCAATGAAGACTAACAAGCCAGTAGCAAAATGGTGAGATAGGAATGGGCAACACACCAAAACAGAAAAGTCAAATACCAATAAACTGAAAATTTGCCAAACATCACTAAATTAAAAAAAATGAAGCAGTTATATAATCTATTTTTACTACTCAGACTGGCAGTTTTAAAAATTGATAATAGAGGGAGTTGGTAAGCACATAATAGGTATCTTTGTTATCACTGCAATAACATAAATTGGTAAAAACTTTTCGGCAGGCTATATTAACAATGTGTTAAAATGTTAAGGGTCCCCACTCTGACCCAACAACTCTACTTCCAGGTATACATCCTGAGTGAGTCTCAGCTGGGCTCAGAGAGGAGCGGGACTGGTATTTTCACCGTGGGCAGCAACACAGTGGAAGCCCCCATGTGCCTATCACTAGGAGCCATGATGTAATGCTGGGGCAGCTACACGCTGGAATGATGCTTGTTGAGAGTGAGGCACATCCCTGGCACATGTCCAAGATACACGGGTAAGTGAAAAGGCAGGTCGCACAACAGCGTGAGTAGAATGTTCACATTTTTGTAAGAGAAAAGTGGGTTGATATATGCAAACAGAAGGCAATATACTGAATGTTCACCAAGCTGCTAGCAATGGAGATCCCAGAGAGGTGGGGATGAGCACTTATACTTTATATATATATATACACACACACACATTTTTTAATGAGCATATATTAGTCTAATAAGCAGAAAAATACAAGTAAAAACAAATCATGATTAGTAAAGCATTTCATAATTATTTTTAAATTGCTTAACATAATGAATGATGGGTATAGCTCTAATTTATCCATCCTTATTCATACAGACAATGTATGAATTAAAGTTCATCTATGTTACGGATGAACAGCATAATCAGAGTTTCCACTTGGTCATAACTTCCTTTCCAAACTCTGCTGCTCGACTCCAGGCACAGTGTGACATCCATGGGTGAGAATCAACTCACTTGGCCAGGCGTGTGTCAGAAAACCACCCGGTGTCCCCTGGCTGCTCTGACACCAGGTACCTGAGCAGACAGAACAACTGCGGGAGGAGAAGGCAGCCCTAGATCATCCACTCTTGCCAGAGCATTCCCTCTGAAGATTCACTGACTTCCGTGGTTCTCCCCAAATCTGAGGTTTACAAAGTAGCCAAGATGCTCACACAGGGAGAGAGAAGCATATACTCTGCACAGAGAACAGAGGTAAAAGGGATCAGCTGGGACATCTCTGGATTTGAGGAGAAGGAAGGTGGCCAAGGGCAAGAGACATTCGTGACAAGTCCCAGTCAGGGATGGGGGTGCTGCTCTCAGGCCTCTCTGCTGCCGCCCGCACGCTCCACCCACGCACAGGAGCTCACACGGCTGAGTTGCCCAGGACTTTCCTGTCCTCTGCCTATACCTCTATCATTTCTTCAGCGGCTAGAGGCTGGTCTCAACACCCCTAGCCAGAAAACAGGCAGGGGATCCTGGGGCCAGCGATTACCAATAGTGAGCACGTTATTATAAAGACGGAGGAAACCGTGGCTTTGAAAAGGGATGGGAGGAAAAGGACTAAATTTTCCAAAATGCAAATTTTTTCTTCTACCTTCCCCCATCATTTGCGCAATTTTTGTCAAGTCCAAACGTAATTTAAAATGAGGTAGGTAGTTTCTCTCTACTCATGCCTTCATCTTTGTGTTGACTGTTGAGGCCTGTGCCGTGAAAGCACTAGTGTCCCGTGCAGGGGGAGCACCAAGGGTGGCACCAGTGACTGCAGGAGCTTCTCAGTTGGCTATTTTCTCAATCTCGTCCAAGTCATCTGTGTCCAGTCTTTCTATTTTCTTATCTGGGGGAAAGAAAAGAGAATTCAAAGAGAGACCAACATGGGGTTACAGAGACACACACTCAGGGAAGGGACAGCACAGCAGGGAGGGAGGAAACACAGGTCTCTGCTGCCTAGGAACGTGCTGTGCCTCTGGCCACAGAGATCCTTCACTGAACCCCAAAGGCTTCCAGTGACTGAGCAAGGGACACGGACAGCAACAGCCAGAGCCCCAGGCCCCTCAGCCTGGCCGGGGGGGACTGTCATTCAAGTCCCTGAGCCCTGAGCTCTCCAGGTGTGCTCTTTGAGAACTTCCACATTGTAGGGAAGGAGGGGAATGGGACAGAGACAAAGCCCTCTCTCGGGGCCACAGGAAAACCTACCCTTCACCCTCCCCTCCCGCCCTGGACTTGCCCTGTAAGGTAAGGGCCCAGCAGGGGACACTCCCAGGGACTCACTGAAATGCTCCTGGATTCTGTTCAGGATGTTCATGCTGTGCTTGCTGTCCACCATGTTCACGGCCAGGCCCCTCTTGCCAAAGCGGCCGGTGCGCCCGATCCGGTGCAGGTAGGTCTCGTTGTCCGGGTTCCCATCCTTGTCCACGGGAAGGTCAAAGTTGATGACGACAGACACCTGTTCCACATCGATACCTGCATGAAGGAGAGTTGGACAGGAGTAAGGATGGGAGATAGAAATCACTGTCGTCCACAGTCAGGCCTATACACGCCAACCTCAGGTGGAAGGAACAGTCTGGGATGGGCCAGCTCTGGGATTCAGAAAAAGGGGCAGGTAGCAGAACCCAGAGGGAGAAAACAGAACTGTGGCAGGTGCTGACCAAATTATGAAATCAGCCATCAGGCTCCAGAGAGCCTCTGCTGGATACCAGTATCTGGAGAAGCAGCTAAAGCCTCACTGGGGGCCCCAAGAAGAGCAGGTGCCGTTCTAAGCCACCAAGTCAGCACTCCTGGCTTCTGTGAAAGTTCTCCTCTGCTGAGGGAATACAAACAGGCTCTTCTAGAAAACAGGATCTCCCGCAAACCACCGGAGTGTCCCGCAGACGAGGATCTCTCCCGCTACCCCGAGCCTGCAGACCAGGACACAATCTCTGCTCACCGCGGGCACACACGTTGGTGGTGACCAGAACCTTCTCTTTGCCCTCTCGGAAGCGCTCAATCACTGCAGCCCTCTGCTCCACCACCATTTCACCACTCAGCAGAGCCACCTGGTGGCCTTCTTTTGAGAGCTCTGCTGCCAGCCAACTAGCTGTTTTGCGGGTCTGGAAGGAAGAAAACATTTCAGAAATATAAGTACCTTAAAAGAATATTTTTGATCTGGAAGACTACTAAAACTTAGCAGTTAAGCATTATGTGTCTTAAAATTGTTAACGTGATGTGGTATAAAGAAGTAACCATGTCACCTGGGTGCTAATCTTAGAAAAATATTTAACCTTAATATAATCACAAGGAGGGGGGAAATCAGAGACATTCTAAAGACTACTTACTAGTCTGAACTCTTATTTTTTATTTTTTTATTTTTAAGATTTTTTGATGTGGACCATTTCCAAAGTCTCGATTGAACCCGTTACAACATTGCTTCTGTTCCATGCCCTGGCCCCTTGGACCCAAGGCATGTCGGATCCCAGCTCCCTGACCAGGGATCGAACTGGCACCCCCTACACTGGAAGGCGAAGTCTCAACCACTGGACTGCCAGGGAAGTCCCTAGCCTGGACTCTTCAAGATGTCCATGTCATGAAAGGTGGAGAAACTGTTATAGATTAAGGGAGTCTCAAGAGAGACTAAATGCAACAGACATTCTCTGATTGGCTCTTAGGTTTAACAGCAGCAGCCAAAAGCAATAAAGGCCATTTTGGTTCACATGGGGAAAGTGGCATATGATGGACTACAGAGAGGACACTCGCTGCATCACTGTGAAAGGTGTGACAATGGTCCTGTGCTCGTGCAGGAGCACGTCTCATCCTTAGGAAGCATTTAGGTGGAAAATGTCCTGATATCTACAACTGACTTTAAAATGATTCAGCAAGGGACTTCCCTGGTGGCGCAGTGGTTAAGAATCCACCTGCCAGAAACTAACACACCATTGTAAAGCAATTATACTCCAATAAAGATGTTGAAAAAATAATAATAATAAAATGAGCAAAAACCCTTACCCTAAAAAGGGACACAACAAATTTAAAATAATTACATTAGGCAAGATTTGTTTATATTGAATTTCTAATTCTTACTGTTTAAAACTGTCAGGTGCTTTATTAATTGATACTTTCACAAAATGAGAAATGCATAATTTCTTTGATGGAAAATCATTAGTGCTATATGGTGCAAATCACCTGATAATTTAATAATATAAGGTGGCATGGCTTCTATGAAGTTACATTTCAGTAGAGGAATAACATGCTTACAAAAGGGTTTTTTTTATAATAAGTATTTATATATACACATACTTTCTAAATACACTGAGTTACATTATGTCTGGAATAAAACAGTGAATCAAAAGGATCTATACTGCAGTTTTCTACCATATATGGCATTAGATATATATCCCAAAGCAAAATGACTGAAAGTATTTTATTAAATAAAAAAAAAGAATCTGCCTGCCAATGCAGGGGACATGGGTTCGAGCCCTGGTCCACGAAGATCCCACATGCTGCAGAGCAACTAAGCCCGTGTGCCACAACTACTGAGCCTGCGCTCTAGAGCCCATGTGCCACAACTACTGAGCCCACGTGCCACAACTACTGAGCCCATGCACCGAGAGCCTGTGCTCTGCAACAAGAGAAGCCACTGCAATAAGAAGCCCGCGCACCAAAATGAAGAGTACTCCCACTTGCCACAACTAGAGAAAGCCAGCGCGCAGCAACGAAGACCGAACGCAGCCCAAAAAAAAAAAAAAAAAAAAAAGATTTAGGAAAAAGTACAGATATCCCCCACACAAAAGCTTATGGATAAAGCAAATGTTGACAATAGGTGAAGGGCATGAAAGTGCTCATTTTGTATTTTTTTTCATCTTTTCTGTAGATTTGAAAGTTTCAATTTGAGTTTGGGAAAACAATGCCACTGTAAAAAAATTTTTTTTTAATCTACAAGTATTCCAGTAATAGAGTAAGAGTTCTTTTATTCTTACATCACTTAACAGAATTTTGATGTTTTCTTCAGCGATCTTAACTATTCCTGAAAAATTATTTTGGCTATTATAAATGGGGTCTGGGCTTCCCTGGTGGCGCAGTGGTTGAGAGTCCGCCTGCCGATGCAGGGGACACAGGTTCGTCCCCCGGTCCAGGAAGATCCCACATGCCGTGGAGCAGCTGGGCCCGTGAGCCATGGCCGCTGAGCCTGCGCGTCCGGAGCCTGTGCTCCGCAATGGGAGAAGCCACAACAGTGAGAGGCCCGTGTACCGCAAAAAAATATATATATAAATAAATAAAAAATAAATGGGGTCTATCCTTCCATTTTCTGGGGTCTATCCTTCCATTTTCTAAGTGTTTGTGTTTGACACTGGAAAACTACTTATTTTCTAGTAATTTTCTAACCAACCATCCTGTTTAGTTTCTTATTTTTCCTCCAAATATCAGTTGATTTACTTGGGTTTTCTAATGTATCACCTACAAATGATATAAAGTTCAGGAGACTCCATGCTTAGACTATATATATGCCTCAGGATACTAAGAAGAAATTGTTTCTTACATCTTCACAAACCACTTCCTTTCCAGCCACAGGGAAGGAACCTGGTCCCCCAGCACGAAGTGGAGCTGGCTGAGAGGGAGGGCGCAGGGCCACACCCTCCAGTGGAGCTCCTCCCCCCCAGGCCTCCTCCTGCTGCTGCTGCTACTCACATGGCAGAAGATCATGGCTTGAGCAATGGTGATGGCCCCGTAGATATTACACAAGGCCTGGAACTTCTCATCTCTGCTATTGCACAGGACGTAATACTGCTTGATGGTGTCCAGTGTCTCCTCCTCGCGCTTCAATTTGATGATGTTTGGGTCTGGAACCACTTTCTGGGCAAATTTCCAGACAGAGTCTTCGAAGGTGGCAGAGAAAAGCAGCATCTGGCAGTTCCTGGGAAGCATCCTGCAAGGGAAGGCCCAGGTGTTCGACATGACCCCGACCCAGTGTTTCACTGCAAGGAACAGAAGCACAGCCTCCCCAAGCTTGGATGACCTGCATCCCCAGGAAGGTGGCAAAGCAGGGAGGAGCACTGCAGGGAGGAGGGAGGAGCAGACGTGGGGCAGGCATGGGTGGTGGTAGAGTCCCTAAGTCTCCTTCCTCAACCCAGGCTGGGGGTATGGTCAGTGCGACATGGAAATGGCCCACCAAACAAATGCCTCTGAAAGCTGCAGAGTAAAGAACTGGCAGGGGCAAGAAGACGAGGAGGGTGAAGTAAAAGGAGATGATGCTGCAGATCAGGAGGCCGAGAAGCTCCTCCTGGCTCAGGAGTTCCTACCTCTGGATGCGGATGCTCTGATCTTGGTGGCCCTGAGTAGCTATCATCACGTCAGCCTCATCCAGAACAAACACCTTGATCTTCTTGGGGTCAATGAACTTGAGCTTGGAGCACCAGTCCAGAACGGTCCCAGGGGTGCCAATGACAATGTGCTCACTGATCTTCTGACCTCTTTCCACTGTGGAGACAAGATGTGTTCTGTGGGTACTTCCATGGCTAAACCCGCTTTCAAAATGAAAGCCTCCTTGCCCATCCTTCCAGAGCTAGAACAAGTTAATTCCAGATTTCAAACCACAGGGGTGTTACCCAAAAGTTTTGTGTTCTTCTACTATAAAATGGGCATAATGACACCCATCTCACTGCACTGTGGTCAGGATTAAATCCTACACAGTCAACCCTCCATGAGTGTTAGTTTCCCTTTTTCTACTTTCTCCTGTAATTCCCCATCACCCAATTCTTTCTCTTTAGCATAACACTTATTCTTTTTATACCATCCCTTCACTCATGGTTCATTGATTTCCTTATAAATTGGTAGTTTTTAGTCCTAGCATCCTGGCCCAGTGATTTTTTGCTTTGTTAGATATTCTAATTGTGTAGACAGTTTTCCTAAGTACAAATTCTCTTTGATTGAAAAAAACACATTACTCTCAAACTATAGCTGGTGGGAGTTGAAACTGATATAACCATCTATCAAAATTACTAATGCATGTAGCCTTTGACCAGTGCTTCCACTATTACGAATCAATCCTGTATGTACATGACTATGTGTGAAATAACATATATGCAAGGATATGCATTCATTAAAACATAACTAAGCAAAATATGACGCACCGAATGGATGACACCAACAAAAGTATAAAACTGTTTAGGAACTGATGTGGAACAGTCTCCAAAATACATTATTAAATGTGAAAAAGAGGTTGCAGAGCAATTTGTATACCAATAGGGGCAAAAAAGAATACATGTAATATACGTACATGCGTGTGTGAGTGTTCTATCTATCTATTTCGTCTATCTCTACTGCTGTGCCATGAGGGATGCAGGATCTTAGTTCCCCGACCAGGGATTGAACCCGTGCCCCCTGCAATGGAAGCGCTGAGTCTTAACCACTGGACTGTCAGGGAAGTCCCTACACGTTATCACATTATCACTTGCCTGTAGCCACACAGACTATCTCTGGTAGGACATGTGAGGAACGGGTTAGTACTGGGTGCCTTTAGGCAGGCAGAACCAGGTGGTTGAAGGGTATGGGAAAAGAAAAGTTTCTACCATATATCCTTTTCAATTTTGAAACATGTGAATGTCACCTATTTTCAAAACAAAATTTAAAGTTCGAGGAGAAAGGGACTTCGGTCAGGAATTCATTAACTTCACTGGAAAAGTTTTAAATGAACTCTTCAATACCTTGTGGTTCTCACTGTCCACTGCCCATCAGTCTAAACTGAACTTTAAAAAAATGATACCTTAAATAGTTAATATACTAATCCTTCACACAGTGAAGTCCCCTGTAAAACAATCTAGAGAAGATCCATGTTGTCTCAAGCTTCTGGTACACTACACTTAGCTGCACCTATCAGTGTAAGACATCAAACACACAAAAATACTAATAATTTCTGGTTAAAGTACTCTTTCTGCATGCTGAAACATGATGGTTTCCTCCAGGAAAAGCCCTTTTGTGATTATTTGTGTGCTAACTGTACTAGGCGTTTTTGTTTGTTGAACGACAGACAAACTACAGAAAATCAAACGGGGAATTCCCTGGCGGTCCACTGGTTAGGACTCCGCGCTCTCACTGCCGAGGGCCCAAATTCGACCCCTGGTCGGGGAACTAAAGTCCCACAAGCTGCACAGTGCGCCCCCCCAAAAAAAAAAGAAGAAAGAAAATCAAGTAGGGAATTTGACATACACTTTCTTGAAAATGAACAGAGACCCTATCATTTAAATGAAAACAACTGACTGTTATTTGTTGTCATGATAATGTTTCAGCTTAAGGGAAAATTAGAATTTTGGAACACTTCTATGTGCTGCTGTAGGTTTGAGAGTTTCTCCATGTATAAACTCCTCTGAGTTGGTTGGTGGTGATATTAATGCATTTTAAATGCTATTTAAAATTTTGTATTATGAAATATGTCAACATTTGGAAGATCAGCATAACTCAATAAGACAGTATTTTCCAAATGACCAAGATATGATGTTAGAAAACCACAGTTGGGCAAAAGATGCATTCAAAGTGCAAGGGAGACCAAGGAATTTTAATGTAACAGTACGAAGAATTCATTAATATGATTTCAGATATCACATGGCAACTAACTTTTAATTACCATTTGTTAATAAGTTTTGGCGTGGCATCCAAAAAAACAATATCTAAAATTATAAGAAAGGCTAGATTTTCTTCATATTCTTCCAAAGTAAGTACTTGGGGTCCTCAATAATGTTTAAGAGTGTAAGAGAGCAAAAAGTTTAAGAACCGCTGCTCTAGGCGATTATAAACTGCTGGGTTGAAGGGATATCTCTCTTCCATTTTTCTAGGTAATGCCAACTGCTTCTGGAAGTCGGTGTGCCAATGTATACTCCCCACTGGAGCACGTGAGCCTTCCAGTTCTTCTCCATCTTGGTCAACACTTGGTTTGCCAGACTTCCTAATTTCTACCATCTGAGAGGCATACAGTGGTTTCACTTGATGTTTCCCTGATGACTAATGAAGCTTATCATCTTTTCACGTTTACTAGCCATCTGAATTCCTTCTTTTGTGAAGCGTCTGTTCAACTGGGCCTCTCTTGTCCATTCTCCTATTGGAATGCTTACTTTTTTCTAATTGATTTGTAGTTTTTTATATTCTGATAACTTCTCCATTACCCATTTTCTACCTGCCCCTCCTCCCATCTTGACCCATATTTTCTACATACTACAGAACACATGAAAAAAGAATTGGTGGAAGGATTTCTGATTTGGTAAGAGCAAGTGAACTGTATGTGCTCTTAGATTACTCTTACTAAAGCTGTGCTTTACTTTTAAAGAAAGGGAACTGACCCAACCTACCATCTTCAGTGCTCATCCCTCCCTCGTAAGCAGCTTCCGGAACTCTGGGTGCTGAATTCAAACCCTGGCTCCTAAGTGAAATACTCCACACTGGAAGAACCCCATGACTCATGCAGGGATTTTTTTTTTAACAACTAAAAATCTTATTTTAGGAGTGGAGAGAATTTTTAACAAATCAGCAAGTATTTAAGTAGATTTGCTAAAGGCAACACTGGGCTCCAAGGTCAGACTGAACTAGAAAGTTGAATCTCATCACCTCATCTTCAAAATTCATATACCCAACCACCCGCCCCAACTCACGGCCTAGGTCTTGCCCCTTTATACTCACATTTATTGCCTCGAACAGCATAAGCAAGCTTTAGTTCTGGATGAAATCTGCCCATCTGCTCAATCACTTTTCCTGTCTGAAGCGCCAGCTCATATGTTGGGGAGAGGCACAGACACTAACGGGCAGATCATAGGTCAGTTTAGGAGAGCCTTGTAGTAACAGACAACAGGCTCTAAAGCAACAAGTACACCGATGTCATTACCACTTGAACAGTGCAGGAAACCACATCCTCGTCAGCCAGGCCCACATTTCAGCTGTAGACAGAAGCCTTCAATAGGGAGCCCTGGCTTGGCAGATGCCTTCAGAAGCCACTGTTTAAGGCTGCTGCTTCCAAAGCAATGCTACCCAGGTAAGGGCCTGGTGCACCACTGGGCTTTGCCTGAGCAACAGTCTGAGGCATCAGACGCATTCAGACTGTACCAGGGGCACCCTCGTTAGACAAACCCCCCCAGATGGCGCAGCCATTCCCAGGACGAGCAAGCCAGGGCCCCCAGGATTCCACCCCCTCACCTGGGGGTATCTCTCTGCTGGTTCCACTCGGCTGAGCATGGCCAGGACGAAGGCAGCTGTTTTACCAGTACCAGACTGAGACTGGGCAATCAGGTTCTGTGGGCTGGATGAAGGAAGAACAGAGATGAAAATAATATGGGTTAATAACAATCAAGTGTCGGGACTTCCCTGGTGGCGTAGTGGTTGAGAATCCGCCTGCCAATGCAGGGGACACAGGTTCGAGCCCTGGTCTGGGAAGATCCCACATGCCGCGGAGCAATTAAGCCAGTGTGCCACAACTACTGAGCCTGCGTTCTAGAGCCCATGCTCCACAACAAGAGAAGCCACGGCAATGAGAAGCCTGTGCACCACAACAAAGAGTAGCCCCCGCTCGCTGCAACTAGAGAAAGCCTGTGCACAGCAACGAAGACCCAATACAGCCAAAAATAAATAAACAAATTTATTAAAAACAAAACAAAAAACAATCAAGTGTCCAAACGTTCTTTCTGGGTGGTAGGAATAGGGATTTTCCCCCTTCATGCTTCTATTATCCAGGTTTTCTGCACTGAGTACAATGATAAACTTTTTATATGATGTTAAAAAAAACTGCTTAAATATTAAGTGAAATGATTATTTTAGATGGGCTCACACTAAGAAATCCTCATTCTAGGCTCTAGCACAGCTAGAGTGCCCTAGTTTTATACCCCAAGGGGCCTATGGAAATTAAGACTGCAGAGTAACATCTGTGCCCAGACAAATCCCTGAGCCATAATGTGTCTTCAGGACTCAGCTCCTACTATGTGCTCCCTTTTCTCATCTTTATGGAAAACTTAAGAGAACAAGTCAGATGCTTTAGAGGGAACTTTCACATTTCACTTCAGGTAACCCAATGTCATGGGAATAGGTGGCATTTTTTTTTAAAATTTATTTATTTTTGGTTGTGTTGGGTCTTTGTTGCTGCGTGTGGGCTTTCTCTAGTTGCGGTGAGCAGGGGCTACTCTTTGTTGTGGTGTGTGGGCTTCTCATTGCGGTGGCGTCTCTTGTTGCGCAGCACGGGATCTAGGCGTGTGGGCTTCAGTAGTCGTGGCACGCGGACTCAGTAGTTGTGGCTCATGGTTCTAGAGCGCAGGCTCAGTAGTTGTGGCGCACGGGCTTAGTTGCTCCACGGCATGTGGGATCTTCCCAGACCAGGGCTCGAACCCATGTCCCCTGCATTGGCAGGCGGATTCTTAACCACTAAGCCACCAGGGAAGTCCTAGGTGGCATTTTTATCATTAAAAAAGAGGGACTTCTCTGGTGGTCCAGTAGTTAAGACTCTGAGCTTCCACTGCAGGGGGCACAGGTTTGATCCCTGGTCGGGGAACTAAAACCCCACATGCTGTGTAGTGCAGCCAAAATATAAACAAACAAACAAACAATACAGTTGAATGAAAAAAGTTGCTACCTAAGTATGATACCATTTATGTAAGGTTTAAAAATATGCAAACTTGGAATTCCCTGGCAGTCCAGTGGTTAGGACTCGGCGCTTTCACTACCGAAGGCCGGGGCCCGGGTTCAATACCTGGTCAGGGAACTAAGATCCCACAAGCCACGCAGCGTGGCCAAAAAAAACCAAACAATGAAAGTAAACTACGTAGTAAAAGGATAAAAAAACATGAGAGAAGGCTTCCCTGGTGGCACAGTGGTTGAGAGTCCGCCCGCCTATGCAGGGGACGCGGGTTCATGCCCCGGTCCGGGAAGATCCCACATGCCACAGAGCAGTTAGGCCCGTGAGCCATTGCCGCTGAGCCTGCGCGTCCCGAGCCTGTACTCCGCAACGGGAGAGGCCACGACAGTGAGAGGCCCGTGTACCGCAAAAAAAAAAAAAGAAAGAAACGAGAGAATAATGACCCACATCAGCGATGTTCACTTGGGAGGGGGAGGGGGAGGGGGAGGGGAGGGGAGGGGGAGGGGAGGGGAGGGGGAGGGGAGGGGGAGGGGAGGGGAGGGGGAGGGGGGAGGGGAGGGGAGGGGAGGGGGAGGGGAGGGGAGGGGAGGGGAGGGGTGGGGGAGGGGAGGGGTGGGGGAGGGGAGGGGGAGGGGAGGGGGCTGTGAATGGAGGGAGTTACATGGGGGCTACAACTGCCGACTACATTAATGGCAGCTTTATTTCTTGGCAGGATGGGGTTACGGAGATGTTCCTGGTATTGCTCCTGATATTTTTTGCAGGTCTCAAAAATTTTTAAATTATTAAAAAACAATAGCAACGACAACAACAAAACAGTTTTTAAAACTGCATAGAATAACAGCACTAACTTTTTCTATCAGTTTTTATTAAGTGGAAAAGGCAGAAACTGTATTGAATTGCATCTGACTCTCTCTGCACCTGTCTAAGCTGTTCCCCTGAAGAAGCACGTTGCTCTCAACGGCCCATCTTGTGCTCAGGAACACTACAGCTCTTGGTGGAAGACGTTTAACCCAGTTCTGAAGAGGTGTGCCAGGGTCCATATACTTACGGCTCAGCAAGCATCATGGGTAACGCATTCTCTTGTATCTTGGATGGTCGATTGAACCCCATGGCATAGACTCCCTGCAGAAGCTGTGGTTTCCTAGGAGGCCAGGGAGAGAAAGATGGATTCCTAGTTGTTGAAACTGTTTTAAAAGCCTAGAATTTTATTTTTCCCTATATCTAGCAAAGAATGGTACCTCCTGTCAGACATATTTTCCTATGCCTTAAAGAATACTCACTAAAACAAAACAAAACCAAAATCTTTCCCTACTAAATCTTAATCTGAAACTACTATGCAATTTATAAAATCCAGGCTAGTTTCCTTTCTTGGAGAAATTCATCTTTTAGGAGACGCACAAATTTGGTTGGCCTTGGATGACAAACATTCCCAGGATACTGGAAGAATGGTACTTATTAATTCATAGTATAAAATAAATTATAAAAGACATATCTAAAAATAAACACTGCTTACTATGCTGCTAAGATACAGAAGTCCCTTTAGGGAATGACATTTCAGTTTTCATTTCTCAGTGCAGATGCTCCACTGAACCACAGTCATTTTGTGTTCCATGGGCCTTCCAAAGCCAGCTGTGCAAGAACTCGGGACAATTGAGAGGTAAGAAAATTGATTCAGCCAGTTTCTAGTAAATAGGTAAAGGGAGTTCAGTTATCATACTGAACTTTATGAGCGATTAGATTTACTTATTATGTCTAGTCAAAATCAAAACTAGAAAAGCACCAACTTCTTACATAAGTAGCCACACAACAAATATCAAATAAAGCTGCTTTTGTAGTACATTTATAATAAGCTCTCTGCTACCTCTAAATTGACAGGGTGTTTAACAAAAATCCCACCACACTGTTTTTAAAGTAAAGTCAAACCAAGTCAAGAGTGTTCTCTAAGCCTTCCTTAGAGTTTAACAGGCTCTCTAAAAGGCAATTCTTCTGGCATATGGTGGTTCTCAGACACAAAGAACTTTGAACAGTAACATCCATTTGGAAGAAAAGGTTGTGAAGCTTAGCAGATTCTGATTTGGTTGCCAAGGAAACAAAGTCACTACTGAAAGAGGACTCAAGTGATCCAAGAACTTTCAGTGGCTAATTATTTTTCTTTTATTTTGCAGATCTTTTCAGTAAAACATAGACCAAGTGTATTAGGTGACCTAGGTTTTATTCTTTGTTTCCTTTGGCTACTAACAATTAAATCAGAAAGAACTTGCCTTTTCAAAGAGGACAGTTCATCACTGGTTGACCTGAGAACTCCAGTCCTTTAAATGAAAGGAACTTAAAAAGACCACTGATACTTGGAAAAGCAAGCTGTCAGAGCACACATAGCTGCTCGGACAGAATTTATGAATGGAAGCAGAGATGACAGATTTGCTGAAAAAAGCCTTTGACAGAGAAAATACACATAGAAAAGTATTATGTCCTGAAAATATTCAAAAAAAAAGGCCACACTTTAAAAACCTTGCTCTTAGCTATTGCTGCATTAACAACTTGATTTGGTTCTAGTTAGCTCTCTTATTTTAAGTGTCTCTTACTCTCAAGTGGTGGCAATAGTTGGCAGAAATGTGGCCCCTATTTGCCTACAGTGGGCATATGATAGATTTTGCTGAACAAAGGCAAAGAATCCATTCATTCCACCACTTTCTTATTCACTAGCTATTTTCTGTCTATGATTTGAGTCCTGGCAGGCAGCAAGAAGGGTAGCTATGTCTTGTGTTACTCATAACACCCAGCACAGTGTCATGTACATAAACCAACAACCCTAAATACCTCTTTACTAACTTACTGAAGGAAACGAAAAACTTGGCATAACATTACATAATTCTCTGCCTTTAGAACAAGGACATGTTAGAAGTCATTCTCACCACAGTGCATAAATGTGCATACGTAAGGCTTAATTCTGGGTTTTGGATTTTTTAAAAAATTCTGCAACAATGAAGGCTGATTTCCACTGCAGTTACTGGGAATCCTGCACAGGCTTCTTGGACAGATTTTTAAAAAGCAGATAAACTGTTCTTAACACTGTAAACCCTATAGTCTAACAAAAGGGCTTACCTAATAAGAAATGTTCCTGACATCCAGAAATCACCTGTCAGCCAATATTTTATTGAAAGTTCTAAGAGCATAAAAGAAAAAAGACTTTCAGCTATGATGAATAAATTTGTGGCATTTAAAAATCCCTAAGGAGAAGAACTGGGTAGCCAAGAGACAAGGGTGGAGGGAGACCATCACTTTTTCATACTTTTAAACTTTTGAATCATGTGAATTATTAACTAGTCAAAGAAAGTAAATATATTAAGATTTTTAAAAAATAAAAGTAGAAAGTAAAATTCCCACAAGATCTCTGATATGCTAAGTCTTATAAAGGAGGGCTAGCAAGGAACAGTTGTTCAAAGGAACGGATACTCACAGCCGAAGCTCCTCGAAGGACTTCACTGAGTAGAGAGGGGAGTTTGGATCTCGCTGCAGGACTTCCACTTGGTTGGTGTTATCGACAAGGTTGCTTCTGATCAGCTTGTTGAGTAAGGACTGGGCGGCTCTGTCCTCTGTAGGAAACAACCAGTAGATCTTCCTCATACTCACTGGGCAAACCCCACCCTTGTGAAACCTCTCTCCCCATGTCTGCACCCACACCTGAATGGCCCAGCAAGGTGGGAGAAAAACATAATCACACCAAAAGGTCTCACTTTAAACTCCTGACTGCTAGACCCAAGTGGTCTGAGCTGCCCAGCAAGACTTTATGTTTCTATACGCCACTTATTCACTCTTCTTCTCTCTTCAACTTCTAACCTCTCCACATTCTCACTCATCTAATGACCCTGCTACTCACTTCCCTGAGAAGTGAACGTAATCAGAAGCACCTCCAAGTGCTGCCGTGACAACCCACACACCCACTTGCATTTGTGAGCGTCCTTTCCACCTTCCCTGCTGTAACTGTGGATGGACCGCCATCCTCCTGAGGCTAGCCCCTCTACTTATACAATGGGTCCCATTCCGTCTTTCAGACAAGGATATTTCTCCCAGCAGTGACCTTCTCTCTTGCATGATCAGTTTCTCCCTCTAATGGATCATTCCCACCAGCATGTACACACGTTGTAACACCTCTCATCATAAATGTGCTTCCTCCTTTATCCCACATCCCCATCCAGTTACGGTCCCAGTTCTCTGCTCCCTTTTATGGAACATTCCCTGACAGGGCTGTCTATACTCATGTCTTCACTTTCTCTTCACTGAAGAGGTTTTTTTAAACTAACCTCCCCATCTGACCTCAACAGCCCTTGTCAAGCTCACCAATGACTCTACACTCTAAATCAACTGAACAATTTTTAGTTCTCTTAACCAACTTATTACCTATATATGACTCCCTACTTTTGAAACACTTCCTTCTTTTGGTTTCCGGGATACCACTCTCTTTTGGTTCTCCTTCTATCTCACTGTTTTCAATTTCCTTGGCTGATTCCCCTCATCTCCTTGATCTTATAACTCAGAATGCCTCTGGCTCCAGAGAGGCACGTCCTAGGTGATACTATGTCTCTTGCTACAGGGTTTCAAAGATTAGTTACCTTTCTCTTCTTCATCTGTTTTCTCTGGAGTGGCATTAGTTTTGATAACACCTACACAAGAAAAGAGTTATCATAATCAGAAAGGCAAGTATCAGATCCACTCAAAAGGGGACCTCCCTGGTGGTGCAGTGGTTAAAAATTTGCCTGCCAATGCAGGGGACACGGGTTCAAGCCCTGGTCCAGGAAGATCGCACATGTGGTGAAGCAATTAAAGCGGTGCGCCACAACTACTGAGCCTGTGCTCTACAGCCTACAAGCCACAACTATTGAAGCCCGCGCGCCTAGAGCCTGTGCTGCACAACAAGATGAGCCACCACAATGAGAAGCACGCACAATGCAACAAAGAGTAGCCCCCACTCGCCGCAACTAGAGAAAGGCTGTGCACAGCAACCAAGACCCAACACAGCCAAAAAATATATAAATAAATAAATTTATTAAAAAAAAATCCACTCAAAAGGTGGGACAATATAAATATCAAACCTTATTTAAGTGATCAAAATTTAAATAGTTGGCGTTTCTATACGTTTAATGGATTTTTATTCCTAGGAAGTTTAGTGCATAAGAAATGTTCAAATTTCTAGAAATGCTGGCTGACTTCAGAGTGATCAGATATGTCACCTCTGACTTACTTATTTAAAATATAGCATTATAACTATATTTAAAATATAGCATTATGTTAGCAGACACAATTAGACATGAGAAAGAAAATAAAGGTATTAAAAATTAAAAGGAAGAGGTAAAACGATCATTTTTTTTAGAATACAAAAGATTGTAGGGGCTTCCCTGGTGGCGCAGTGGTTGAGAGTCTGCCTGCCTATGCAGGGGACACAGGTTCGTGCCCCAGTCTGGGAAGATCCCACATGCCGCGGAGCGGCTGGGCCCGTGAGCCGTGGCCGCTAAGCCTGCGCGTCCGGAGCCTGTGCTCCGCAACGGGAGAGGCCACAACAGTGAGAGGCCCGCGTACCGCCAAAAAGAAAAAAAAAAAAGATTGTAAACTTGCAGGACTAAGAATATCAACTTGGGCTTCCCTGGTGGCGCAGTGGTTAAGAGTCCGCCTGCCGATGCAGGAGACACGGGTTCGTGCCCCGGTCCGGGAAGATCCCACATGCCGCGGAGCGGCTGGGCCCGTGAGCCATGGCCGCTGAGCCTGCGCATCCGGAGCCTGTGCTCCGCAACGGGAGAGGCCACAACAGTGAGAGGCCCGTGTACCGCAAAAACAAACAAACAAACAAACAAACAAAAAAAAAGAGTATCAACTTAAAAATGACTACAAAATAAGATATCTCAGTAAAAGATAAAAGAGCTAGGTACAAAATAAATAAATAGAAATCAGTAGCTTTTATAAATAGAGATATTATTGAAAAAATCCTCTTTATAATAGCAACTAAAAAGATAAAATATTGCACCTAGAAATAAAATTAACAAAAAATATGTGAGACTTATATGAAGAAAACTTTAAAACACTCATAAACTAATGCAAAGAGATAAAGCTAAAAAGCTCATAAATAAATTAAAATGGAACTCTAAGATATTCAATTAACCCAAAAGAAAGCAGGAAAAGAGCCAGAGAAACAAAATATAAAGCGACAAACAGTAAAATTGCTAACCTAAACCCATCCACATCAATAATTACATTAAATGCAAACAGATAAAATACTCCAGTTAAAAGACAGAGATTATTAGAATGGCTAAAAAAGCAAGATCCAACTGTCAGCTGTCTACAAGAGGCACACTTTATTTTTATTTATTTATTTATTTTTTTGCGGTACGCGGGCCTCTCACTGTTGTGGCCTCTCCTGTTGCAAAGCACAGGCTCCGGACATGCAGGCTCAGCGGCCATGGCTCACGGGCCTAGCCACTCCACGGCATGTGGGATCTTCCCGGACCGGGGCACGAACCCGTGTTCCCTGCATCGGCAGGCAGACTCTCAACCACTGCGCCACCAGGGAAGCCCCACACTTTATTTTTTTAAAATTGAGGTATAGTTAATTTACCATATTGTATTAGTTTCAGGTGTACAACATAGTGATTCAAAAGTTTTATAGATTATACTCCTACAAGAGACACACTTTAAATATAAAGTCACAAATAAGTTGAAAGTCAGTGGATGGAAAGAGATACATCACGCAACCAGTAAGCATACGAAGGCTGGAGTGGCTCAGGTAATGCAGATTTTTAGACCAAAATCACCACCAGAGATAAAGGAGGATATTTCTAATAAGAGGTCCATTCATCAGGAAGACATAAATGTGAATGTACCTGGCAACAGATCTGCAAAACACAGGAGGCCAAAACTGACAAAATTAAAGGGAGAAATAAGACTATTCCACAACTGTCGTTGGAAATTTTAACACTCCTCTTTCAACAACTGGAAGAACTAGACCAAAAAGCAAACAACAAAAAACAGTTAAGACATAGAAGATCTGAGTTAACACTATCAACAACGGTGGCCTAATTGACATTTAGAGGACACTATACCCAATAACTGCAGAATCATATTTAATGGTTTCTGATCAAAATGGAGTTAAATTAGAAATTAATAAGATATCTAGAAACCCCCCCAAATATCTGGAAATCAAACAACACACTTCTAAATTATCCATGGGCCAATGAAGAAATCAAAAGGGAAACTGAAACTATTTGAAGTATATGATAAAAAAGAAGAGGAAAGTAAACCCAAAGTAAGTAGAAGGAAAAAAATACAGAGTAGAAATCGATGAAATAAAAGACAAATATTCAGGAAAATTAACATTGCCAAAGCCTAGCTCTTTGAAAAGATAAAAAAAACTAATAAGTCTCTAGGCAGACTCATCAAAAAAGAACAAACACATACTGCCAGTAATAGAAATGAAAGAGGGGACATCACATATGCTACAGTCATTAAAACATTCCTAAAGGACACAAAAAGGGATGTGAAAAAAATGGAAAGACTTAATCATAGGTTTTATAAAAAGACTCAATAGCATATAGATGTTAAGTTATAAATGTAACATGGTCCTAGGGGAAATACTAAAAGATTCTTTGTTTTCTTAGAACTAGTCAAGTTGACTATAACAGAATACGTATGGAAAATAAGAATAGCCAGGAACACTCTAAAAAAAGATCAATGGGGACTTCCCTGGCGGTCCAGTGGTTAAGACTCTGCGCTTCCACTGCAGGGGGCATGGGTTTGATCCCTGGTCGGTGACCTAAAATCCCACATGCTGTGTGGCACAACCAAAAAAAAAAAAAAAATCAGTGAGTGGGGACCAGCAGTCACAGACATTAAAGCATGTCATAAAGCTCCAGCAATCAGGAATATGATCCTGGTACATGAATATGCAAAATAAGCTTGACAGGATAGATGAGAAAATGCAGAATTTGGTATATAATACAGGTGGATCTCAAACTAGAGAGGAAGAATGGACTATTACAAAAGCGGCACTGAAACAAATCTGTAGCCATCTTGACATTAAAAAGGTGAAACACACTAGAGAAAACACTTTGGATCCATACCTCACAATCCACACCAGGAAAAATTCCAAAAGGATCAAAGACTGGGCTATGAAAACTGACTCAAATTCCAGAAATAATAATGTGAAAGACTGATACGTTTGACTATATAAAAATGTTTGCAGAGGGACTTCCCTGGTGGTCCAGTGGTTAAGATTCCATGCTCCCAATGCAGGGGGCCCAGGTTCCATCCCTGGTCAGGGAACTAGATCCCGAATGCAGCAACTAAAGATCCCACGTGCTGCAACGAAGATCCTGCGTGCCGAAACTAAGACCTGGCGCAGCCAAATAAATAATTAAAAAAAAAAAAGTTTGCAGAGCAAAAATACACAAGAAAAAAGTCAAGAGACAAAACTGGCTGAAGTATTAGCAACTTCTATCACAATCTTAAAATATGAAGTTCTTCATATTTCGAAAAAAGACAAAAAGCTCAGTAGAAAAGGAAACAAATTCCTTTATACTTATGAAAATATTCAGCCTTATTAATGAAATAGAAAAATGTATTACACTGATCCACCAGGTTTTACCTGTCAGATTAGCAAAATTTCAAGTTTTTGACTAAAAATTCTGTGGTGGGGCTATAGGGAAACACTTTCATGCTTTACTGATAGAAATATAAATCGGTATAATACTTATGGAGGGTATCTTGAAAAATACTGATAAAAAGTGCAAGTGCATATGCCTTTGACCATGGATATCCATTTTGGGGGAATTTATCCTACAAATGTATTTGCATACATGTAAAAAGAAGTAAGTTCATGGTTATTCCATGAAACATTTTATAACACCAAAAGAATGTGGCCAACCCAAGTATCTATCAAAAGATGACTGGTTAAATAAATTATGGTCTATCAACACAATGTAATACTATGCAGTTACAAAACTGAGTGAGGAAACTCCATTTACTGGTAAGGGAAGCTTGCCAAGGTATGTTGTTGAATGAAAAAAAGTAAGTACACTGTGTATACTCTGCCATCTTTTGGTGAGAGAGAGAGAGGGAGATAGGGAGAAAAATCTGTATTTGTTTTGCATAAAGAAACATTGGAAGTGCAACTGAGATTATCATACTAAGTGAAGTAAGTCAGAAAGAGAAAGACAAATACCATATGAGATCACTTATATGTGGAATCTAAAATATGACACAAATGAACCTATCTATGAAACAGAAACAGAGTCACAGACATAGAGAACAGACTGGTGGTTGCCAAGGGGGAGGGGGTTGGGGGAAGGATGGAGTGGGAGGTTGAGGTTAGCAGATGTAAGCTATTATACATAGAATGGATAAACAACAAGGTCCTACTGTATAGCACAGAGAACTATATTCAATATCATGTGATAAACCATAATGGAAAAGAATATATAAAAAAAGAATGTGTATGTATGTATAACTGAGTCACTTTGCTGTCCAGCAGAAATGAACACAACATTGTAAATCAACTATACTTCAATTAAAAAAAAAGAAACTTTGGAAGAATATTAAAAATCCAATAACAGTGGTTACTTATGGCATAGGGTGGTATATGGGTTGAACTGTGTCCCCCCCAAAATTCACATGATCAAGTCCTAACCCCCCAGTATCTCAGAATGTGATCTCCTTTTGAGATAGGTTCACTGCAGATGTAATTCGTTAAGATGAGGTTGTTAGGATGGGCCCTAATCCAGTATGACCAATGTTCTTATTAAAAAGGGAAATTCTGGATGTAGACATGCACAATACCATGAAGGCAGGGACTGGGGTGATGACGGCAGAAATGCCTATAAGCCAAGGAATGCCAAAGATAGCCAGCAAACCATCAGAAGCTAGGAAGAGACATGGAATAGATTCTTCCTCACAGCCTTTAGGAGGAACTAAACCAGCTGACACCTTGATCTCACATTTCTGGCCTCCAGATCTGAGACAATAAATTTCTGTTGTTAAACCACCTAGTTTGTGATACTTTGTTGTGGGAGCCCTAGCAAAGTAATATAGGTGGGGAGTGGGATCTGGGTAAATGGTGGTCCAGGATGGGAAGGAGGCCTTTCACTTACTTATACTTTCTGAATTTTAGACCCAGATTAACCTTCCAAAAAATTAAATTAAAAAAACTTAAGGAAACATTATCAAGTGAACAGTGACTCTACAATCCAATAGTGATTCTTGATTTTAAGGAGTCAGAAGCTAAAATGTGGAAAACTAATCTACCTCCATCATTAATGAAACCAAATTTACTGGTTCTCAAATCCAGTGCTGACATTTGCCAAACGTGCTAAATGAAAGCTCCTTTCCACATCGCACCTATGAGTGCAAAGCAGAAGTGCACATGTAGCTTGTAGTTACTAGTGACTCACCATTGGTATCTGGTTTGACTTTCTCTTCCTTGATCTGCAAATTACTCATCTGAATGGGAATAAAAGGAAACATTTAAGAGTAGAGACACCTGATAACCAAATACCATGAATTACACAATTGACCGTTAAACACAGGTTTGAACTTCAAGGGTTCACTTATTCAAGGATAAATGCTACAGTATTACTCAGCCCATGGTTGGTTGAATCCAGAGATGTGGAACCACATATACGGATGGACAATGTTAGTTATTTGGGGATTTTCAACTGCAGGGAGGGTTGGGGGCTCATAACCCCCAAGTTGTTCAATGGTTAACTACATTTATTAAGCTCATGTACACAAGTCTAAATGGTAAAACAAAAAAGGGGGGAGGGTCTTACCCAACTGTTAGAAAGCAATGTTTATTTACTTATTTTTAATTTTTATTTTATTTTTTTGGCCGCGCTGCACGGCATGTGGGATCTTAGTTCCCCAACCAGGGATCAAACCTGTGCCCCTTGCAGTTGAAGTGCGGAGACCCAACCACTGGACCGCCAGGGAATTCCCAGGAAGCAACATTTTAAAACATTTACTTATATCAGCCACCCAATAAGCAGAGTAGTTGAAACCAGATACCAAGTATCTTTAGGTCTATATTTGTGTTATTCATAAGAACACAGCTAGATTAGGGTTGTAGGTTAAAAAAGATTTGAAACCAATTCTCAGTAACTGTCTTTTAGGGAATATCTGATGCTAAATACTAGATTTAAATTCTAGAGTACAGAATCATATCCTTTATAATAGTTTTTGATTTATTTGTGGCTGTCAATTTTATACTTCTGACCTGATTCCTCCTGAACTCCAGTGCCGCATTTCCAAATGCTTGATGGGCACTGTATAGAAAAGAGTTAACACAGCAGGTCTAACTGCTATCCTTAGGAAAGCCAGCTTGCAAAGTTGGCCCCTGGCTGACACCTGGAAACTTGGATTTGGAGAGAGTTCCCACCATTCCCAGAACCGCTGAGGGGTTCACTAACTATCTTTCTAAAAACATGTGGTTTATGATAACACCTGGTTTCCTTCCAGGGGTCTGGAATTTTGGTACCTGCTAGGCAAAGAATGACGATGTGATAGACCCCTAATAAAAACCCTGAGCACTGAGTCTCCAACAAGCTTCTCTGACAACACTTCATATATGTTGTTACAATCTGTGGCTAGAGGAATTAAGCAGGAATTAAGTGGAGCTTGTGACTCCTCTGGGAGAAGGTTCTTAGAAGCTTGTGCCTGGTTTCCTCTGGACTTTGCAACACGGGCCTTTTCCTTTTGCTAATTTTGCTTTCCATTGTAATAACTCACAGCTGTGAGTACAATCATATGCTGAGTCCTGTGAGTTCTCCCAGGAAATCATTGAACCTGGACACCTCTTGGTGATTCCCAACACAGGTACTTACCAAGTTGTCCTCCTTACCTCAAATTCAGAACAGCCAAACATGAACTCATCACCCTACATATCAAATCTGCTGTTCTTCCCACTCCCCTAATCCTGTTATTAGCACTATATTAATATCACCTTGTGGGATCCAGGTTGAAAACAGTAATCTTTGCCTTTATCTCCCTTCTCTTTTTTGTAAATCTTCACACCTCCACAATTATCTCTTGAATCCATCCCCTCATCTTTACTTTCATCATTCAACATAGGCCCCCTATCTCTGGGCTATGAGAGTAACTTCCACATTGATCTCCTTTCCTTTAGACATCACTCCTAATATATTCTGTTCTCTGCAGTCCAATAAATCTTGCTAGCTCTCAGATCGAATCTTGTCAGTATCCTTCTTAAAAACCTCCAAACAAGCCAAATAAAGTCTTTCATTTTCAAGTTCTTTGTTAAGGGCCAAAGTACACTCCTACGATATTTTCAGTACTGCTCCTACTACAACCCGATAACCTTAAGCTGCAGCAAAAATGCGTTCTGATTCCTGTTCTCTAGGCAAGTCCAGCACTTCTGTGCATTCTATTCTAAAATGCCGTTCACCTTCATCTCTATCTTAAATGATTATTTTCTAATATCCAGCACAAATATAAACTTCTTCATGAGGAATTTCCCTGACTTTCCTACTCATAAACATCCTCTCTCCATTCAAAGTTCATTTCTCACATTATTCTTACCATTTTCACAGCACCTCCCACATTCTAGGCTTCCTAACTAGATTGTAAAGCTTCTTCCTAAACTTCCCTGGATTTAGCCCATTTCAACAATCTGCTGAGAAACTGACAATCCTCCCAAGGCAATAAAGGGTTACCGGAGAAGAAATGTAATTTAGGCATTAAAAGGTTACATAAGACGTCAGACTACATGGGACTTCCCTCGCGGTCCAGTGGTTAAGACTCCACGCTTCCACTGCAGGGGGCACAGGTTCGATCCCTGGTAGGGGAACTAAGATTCCTCATGTCGCACTGAAGGGGGGGTGGGGGGAAAGACTTCTGACTACAAAAAACCCCTATATTCTTAAAATCAATGGTCCATTACCACCAAACAAAGGTAACTTAGAGATAAGAACGGGGAGTCACAGTTTACACTATAGTTAACTTCCCACTGAATGGACCTTCATTAATCAAAGAACCAGTATATGAAATTAAATGTCTCTTTAAACACAGATGAAACAATTTGTAGTGCCGCCCCCCGTTTGCAGTAGATTGAAACACTAAATATAAACCTGAATCTGTTATTCTGCAAATTGCTACAAACCGCCAACCATGTTAAGCACGCATCTAAAAAATGGTAAAATAAGAGTAGCAGACAATCACTCAGAAACCAGATGAAAAAGAGAATCAGCATCGCGCCTTTTCTTACAATGCCCACTGAGGAGGTGCAGTGCAGTGCAGAAAAGACAGCATACATAGCAGGGACAGATTTGCCACAGGATAAAAGTCTTTAACTGGCCCAGATCAAAGGAAAAGGCTCCATACTGGTCTCTTCTGCCTTAGCCTCAAATCAAGGCTAAGAGATTCCTCCCAGCAAACCTTTAGGGGTGTGTGGGCCACGGCCTGCCCAACCCAGGGAGCTCCCTGGACTCCAAGCAGGGTCGGCTTGGGCCCTCCAGTACGCTCGCCCCGCCTGGAGCTGAAGCCACTGACCGACTTGACAGCCGCTTCCTGCTTGTCCACTGCCAGGGCCCACGAATCGGTGGCCATGGTCCCGGAGGAGGAAGGCCGACTGGCGAAAAACACAACCGCACGAACAGCAGCACCAGCCCTAAACTCTGCAGGCGCAGGAACCACACTCACTCGGACCGGAAGCGCCGATGCGCGAAGGTGACGTCAGTTTCCGTCCGGGGCGAGACGTCACCGTCCGCGCGGCGCCACGCAGGGCCTAACATCGGGCTTCGCTTCCACTCGTCGTGCCCCGCTTCCTCTCGTCGTGCCCAGCTTCCTCTCGTCGCGCCCATACCCGCTTCTTCTGCGGACTTCCCCGGGAGCCACCTCATCGTGCCTGGAAATCTGTAAGTTCTATGGGGTGAAACTCGTAGACCTCACTTCTTTGCCTTACGTCACTCTGAAGTAACCTAAATTTTATTTTTACGTCTGCCACGTCTCATAATAAATGCGTTAAGTCTCTGAGCTGTAAAGCCTTGCGCAAAGCAAAGTCCTGGGAGAAAACTATATGATGCCAGTTTCTGCTGTTAACGAACGAGATAACGTGTAAGACAGCAAAAAAGAAAGCGAAACCAAACGCCCTAAACCCCCATAATTCCACCACAAAAAACAAAAACAAAAAAGCCCCCAGCGTTTTCTTTACCTTCTGGGTCCTTCTAATTTCTGTACATATGCATCGTAGCACAGGTGTTTTACATAGTCCTAAACAAAGTACACATACAATTTTAAATTTAACTTTTTATACGGCTAAGTATTTTTTAAAGTCATTTGTCGATTTAATGTCATTGTAGTCCGTCAGTCTCATATCGCGTAAATTACCTAAGTCCCCTTTCTCCCCGCCCGTTAGGGATATAGGTTTTTTCCATGTTTTATTATTAATTGATAACACTTAAGTGAGCATTCCCACCGTGTCAAAAATCATCTTACTTGTTTGCTTCCAGTTTACTTTTTGTCTCTCCCCACTAAAATATTAACTCTTCAAACAAGAGCAAAGATCTTATCTGTCTTAATCACAGTTGATTGAAGAACCTAGAAAAGTGCATGACACATGGTAGACACTCAATAAATATTTTTTAATGCATAGCTGAATAGACTAATGAAGATTTTAGTTCAAAATGTGTTACTCTAGGACACATTTCTAATCATTGCAACATTTATGTCAAAATGTATGAATGAGGGACTTCCCTGCTGGTCCAGTGGTTAAGACTCCGAGCTCCTAATGCAGGGGGCCAGGGTTTGATCCCTGGTCGGGGAACTAGATCCCACACGCATGCCGCAACTAAAAAAAAAAAAAAAAAAAAAGATCCCACATGCCGCAACAAAGATCCCACGTGCCACAACTAAAACCTGGCGCAGCTAAAATAAATAAGTAAATAAATATTTTTTAAAAAAGGATAAATTGTCAGTAAGCACAAGAAAAAGAGCTCATTAAAAATCATTAGTTATTAAGGAAATGCAAATCAAGGTCACAGTGAGATACCACTGCACACTGGATAGAGTGGCTGAAATTAAAGATTGACCCACCACGTGTTGGTAAGGTTGTGGAATGTTAAAAAAAAAAATCAGAGGCACTTGTTAAAGATGATAATGCAAACTTTACTTAGGACCATCGCCATAAGTATAAGGATGACTGCAATGGGATTTTGCACCAGAGGAGAAAAATTTGGCTCAATTCTAAATACAGCATGTGCAAGTGGGAATTTATAGCCAAGGAACAGGGGAGTGGATGGAAAATTACTAAGAGGAAACATCAGGGGTAAGGAGAGTTTTTGTTAAACTGATGTAACAGGATTCTTGCTGAAGACAGGCCAGGATGATCAGATGACACCTGGGAGATGGTGGAGGATGAAGAACCGGACCAGATATTGAGGGCGATCAGATATCAAGGGTGGGCGGTTCTTGTTAAAAGTAGATTTTACAAGTGCACAGATGGTCCTAGGAGAAGTTTCAGGAGCCTTACTAAATGTTGGTCAAGCAAGGAAACTGTCAGGAGCAACTGGAACTCTCTTAAGCCTCTGGAGAGAAGGTAAAATGGTACAATGGTTTTGTATAACTGTACTGCAGTTTCTCAAGATGTTAAACGTATACTTACCCTGTGATCCAGCAGTTCTACTCCTAGTTACTATCCAAGAGAAATGGAACATAAAGACTTGTACACAAATGTTCACAGCAGATTTACTCATAATAGTCCTAAACTGGAAAGGATCCAAATGTTCATCAACAGGAGAATGGATAGGGGCTTCCCTGGTGGCGCAGTGGTTAAGAATCCACCTGCCAACGCAGGGGACACGGGTTCGAGCCCTGGTCTGTGAGATCCCACATGCTGCGGATCAGCTAAACCCGTGCACCACAACTACCGATCCTGCGCTCTAGAGCCCACGAGCCACAACTGCTGAAGCCCGTGCACCTAGAGCCCGTGCTCCGCAACAAGAGAAGCCACTGCAATGAGAAGCCCGTGCACCGCAATGAAGAGTAGCCCTCGCTCGCCGCAGCTAGAGAAAGCCTGTGCGCAGCAACAAAGACCCAACACAGCCAAAAATAAATAAATAACAGGAGAATGGATAAATAAATTTTGGTATATTTATTAAATGGAATACTTCTCAGCAATAAAAAGGAACAAACTACTGATACACATGATGAAATAGATGAATCTTACAGACATTATGTTGAAGGAAAGATGCCAGACACAAAAGATGCATACTGTATAATCCATTTGTATGAGAGTCAGTGTAAGCAGCTCTTTGCAGGAGACCGCCCTCAGCAGGAAGCCCCTTTTCTTGTCACTTTAGTAAAGCTGTATAGTAACTAACTTTTAAGCCCAGCACCCCCATGCTCTACTCATCAACGGCCCAAGCACACCTTTCAAATCTTTTAGTCACACAAAACCTTGCCTAACTTGTTGGTCCTTTCCACAGATCAAAGAAGTAGAAAAGAAGAATAAGTGATTAACAGATGACCAGATCTCTTCCCTAGCTTCCCCTTCAGAAATCTCCCAAATAAACTCTGTGACCAAACTGTGTGAACACGATCACATCTCGAGGAAGATCACAAGAAGCTGAGGAGCCTGCACACAGTGGGGGATGGCGACGACCCATCTCAATGATTAACTGAGATTACTTCCCTCCTTCCCTTTAAAAGTTTCATGAGCAGAATCTTTGGAGGTGGTTTTTGGGGTACGTTGAGTCCACCATCTCCTCAGATTGCTGGCATTCTGATTAAAGGCACTTTTCCTTTTTACCATTTGTTAGTATTGATTTTGTAAGCAGCAAGCAGCAGGACCCCCATTCGATAACAGTGAAAATGTTCTGTTTTTTTTGTATAATGTTGTGTATCTTAATTGGAGTGATGGTTACACATGTGTGTACAATTGTCAAAACTCAGATTTATACACCTAATATTTGTGCATTGTACATCTATGTATAATGTCAGTTAAAAATAAAACAAAGCAATGTAATGAGAAGAAGTGTAAAAAATAGAGGTAGTAATAAATTTATTTTTACTTAAAAAAGTGGGGGGAGGGTAAGAATGTTTTCTCAGTTCTTAACTACTGATCAAAACAGAGGGCATGCACACATTATGCTTACAGAAGTAAGAATGCCAAATGCCATATTGTCTTCCCAAGTGACTAGTCTAATTTCCAGCACATCACCAATGGAGTTACTGCTTAGAGACTACATTGTTTATTAGGAGACAGCACCACAGTCTAACTCCACGTAAGGCAGCAACACTGAGGGAGACTGCTAGTTGGTTATCTAAGGGGAAAATGCTCCTTCTGTCTTACTATTATAACAATCGCTTAAAAAAAAAATCTAGATCTTGAGGCAACTATCCCTCTTACTCTTTTTTATCTCAAACACAGCAAAACTTTTCATGACAGTCAAAAACAGCAATATCAAGACTCAATTTAAAGTTATTATGGAGGCAGAGGATCTTGCTTAGAACAAATATTGAAGTTTGGGTGCCCACTACCCTCTTTCCACTGCTGTTTCATTATGAAGTGCAGCTGCTCTAGCACTGAGAGGGTGATTCCTACATTGCTTCCACTGAAACAATTCCTAGAGATAAACGTGGTCTCTGGGGGAACTGAGGATAGGATTTTTCCTTGCATTTGATTTTAGGGTGCTTACTAAACAAATTTTTTAATTTATTTCACTGCCTGCACCTCTACTGGAAGGGTGATTGGCATTTGTTTAATCCAGGTGAGTGTTCTCAGGGAGGTGCAGGCTGAGGCTCCAGCCAGACTGAAACCAGCCAGCCTGTTTGGAGCAGCTCTGGGCAACAGGGAACCCTCTGCCAAGGCTGCCAATACCCTGGTCAGCTGAGGTTTTTATCCCTGAAGGACAGCATCCCGCTGGTAGCCACTGAGAATCCCATTCCTCTTCAGATCCGAGACCAACAAGAAGGGCACGTTCTCATGAAGCTGCGAACTAGACAGCCTACCCTGAGTCGTATTCAGTTAAACTGGGCAGATGACAACAAGAGCTAACATTTTAAAAATGCATCCTACATGATCTACTTGAATTCTCACAACAATCCTGTTTTCTCCATTTTACAAATAAGGAAATTGACGTTCAGAGAAGTTGACTTTCCAAGACCATATGGCTTAATAAGTGGCAAATCTGGGCAACCGAATTCCAGAAAACTCTCGGCGACAAAACCCAAAACCAAGGGCGGAGTGAGGGGCAGGCTTTCTTGGGACCGCTTTACTCAAGTTTCGAGCCGTGACGGTATCCGATTGGCCGAGGCCGGGCGCTCCAGCCAATCAGAGGTGGGCAATAGCCCTGCCCCAGGCACTCTCTAACTGGGCCTTTGGGCCCGAACCCCGGCTTAGATGCTGACTGGGTGAGCTCGCACTGCGCCTAGTTTGGAACTGCTGGGTCACGTGATGATTTCGTCTATATCAGTGAATTGTATGTCCCGTTGGCAGGGCCCTTACCTCTTGATCCCGAGCATTTCGCACATAGCAGAGACACAATAAACAACTGTTGAATTAGGGAGTGAACATATCAGTAAGTCAATTAAGGGTCGGCAAAGAACATCTCACGATCGTGCCTGATTCTGTGGCGCCATCATGTGTTCTCAGCCGAGGCGTGCGGGCACTCGCATTGCTTACGCTTGCGGTGGGGGTGGGCACGATAGGATGGCGGCTCTGCTCTGGAATGACTGCTCTTTCTCGCTCGTGATGCCTCTGTGTACCGGAAGTGACGGGAAGGGGAAGAGGAATGCCGTAAGATTTAGAAAATAATTTAGCAATAGTGGCAGGAGCCAGACCAAGTTTGTATTTGGCCCGCAAAATTCTAATGACTAATTTATAAAGATCAGTTTGTAAAAACTGTATGAAAAAGTGATTGGGGATAATTTTTAACAGAAAATTTGTAAAACATACTCCACTGTTAACACACATTAACAAAGCAGCAACACGCCTGCTGACAGCTAGGAATTCAGTGATGACTGATTACACACCTCCTACCCTTACTGGACTTCACCTCAGGGAAGACAGACGCTAAACAAGCAGTCCCAAACATACACATATTTGTATATGAGGCAAATACAGCCTAGCGGTTAAGAAGGTGGGTCCTGGAGCCAGACTGCCCAGGCGTGTAGTCTGCCTTGCTACTTCTGACCTGTATGTGGTGGGACACATGACTTATCCTCTCTGTGCCTCTGTCCTCATCTGTAGAATGGGAATCATAACACATTTGTTGTCAGGAGTAAATAAGCTATCTATGTAAACCCTTTGAAAGTCACCTGATGCAGTAATGTCAATAAGGGAAGTGGGGACTCCCCTTGTGGTCCAGTGGTTAAGACCCCCGTGCTTCCAGTGCAGGGGGCACGGGTTTGATCCCTGATCGGGGAACTAAGATCCCACGTGCTGTGCAGTGTGGCCAGAAAAATAAAAAAATAATAAGGGAAGTACAGGCACCTGTACAGGGCACCCTGGAGCTGATGACAGGGGACTGAGGCACACGTTCCTGAAGAAGTGGTTTTTACCATTGAAAAAGGAAGGACTAGGAGGAGTGAGACAGGAGGAAGAACTGGGAGAAGAGTTCCAAGTAGAGGTGTGACCGCAGCAGTTGATGCACCCGGTCACTGGTTGTTTGGGACCCACTTGGCAGAGGGGAGAGGTTCCCCCTCCAGGCTCCTCTCCCCACACGGAGTACCGAAATCTCTGGTGCTCTGCTGAGAGGGAGGACTTGAAAGAGACAAGGACTGTTGAACAGGAGGTTGGCCACAGGTGATGCCCTGGGGTGGCGTGAAGAAAGTATCCTCTGAACTTCTGCTCTGCTCCCTGACCACCTGCAGCCTCTGAGGACTCCCGTTTTGAGTTACCTTCTCTCTTTCCTCATGCCCATCTTAGCTAGAATCCTGGAGGTAAAACATTCTTAACCTCATCCATACGTCCTGGCAGTTTCTTTGAATTTTTGTTCCTGCTTCAAAGTGGGCTGGCTGGGGGAGGAAATAACGATCTCAAAATGAGAAACTGGAGAGGGAAATGCACAGGATCACCAACCTCTCCGTGGCGTGGCCTAGCACAAAAGCAAATTTTGGCGAGGGTGGAATTGGAGCAGAGTACAAGGGGGGAAGTAAAGCAAGTGAGGCTAGAGACTTGAGGTGCCTTATCTGGAATGCCTACTACATAGATGTGTCAGATGTATATACACATGTTACACGGTTTGCACTTAAGGAAAATGGAAAGTAATGGGGGGCTTAAGCAGGAGAGTGGGAAAATCAGACTCAAATGTTACAAAGATCACACTGGCTGCTGTGTGACAAATGAACTAGAGGAAAACCCAAGTAGAGGCAGGAGCACCTGTTAGGAAGCCAGTGTACTAGAACAGATGACAGTGGTGATCTAGACCAGGGTCTAAGCTAACTTAAGACTATTTGGCATTTCTCCAATTGCAGAATTCCAAGGATGCTGGAAGCCTATGGATGAGAATATAACAGTTGTAAAGACTCAAAAAATGTGTACTAGTACTTCCAGGAGAGTTCCATTTAAACAGCCCCCCTCCCCAACCCTGCTTCCTCTGGAAGTAGCTAGCTGTAGTCCTGCATAAAAGAAATATATGAAAAAAAAAAAAAAGGAAGATCTGCCACCCAAGCACCTCTGCCTATGAGGTATGGAGAAAGCAGAGACTATAAGTGTCTCACCTGAGCAGCTGACATCCCAGACAGCGACCACTCTCAGGCTTCATCTAATATTTTTTCTCCGCCTACTCCTATTCCCCATTTTACAATTAGGACTACTAAGGAGAAGCCCCTTGCTCTGCTGAATACTAATGCCAGAACAGTTTCTAAGCCAAAGCAGAAGCATCCAACAACAGGGGCTCGAGAAAGAGAGGACAGAAGGTAGGAGTGTGACAAATATCCTCCAAGCAGATCCCCACCTGCCCTCTTAACTTCCCACTAGGTGTTTGAAGCTCTTCCGGGAAAGCCCTGTTCCAGACTCAGGATTAGGAAAGCAGGGTACTGGAGCCTCCTAGCATCAGCCCTACAGGTTCCCTCACCTCCACTGTGTCATTTTTGGAAGATGCTGCAACCTGAGTCAGACAACAGAATAAAGAACATTTATTCTCAAGCAGAAAAGCAAAGTCAGATAAAACTGCAGGGGGTTCCTAAGAACCTGTTTTCTATGTTCAGGATCAAGAGAGACCTGAAGAGGGCCTCTGAAATTTACAATAGCTTAGGGGTGTTGGTGACGAAGGGCCAGTCCCTTCTTGCAAAGGTGACAGGCCTGACATCATTCATGAGTCATTCATTCATGACTCAACCCTGATGTCATTTGTTCTTTCCAAACCTTCCCTTTGGATTTCTCCCCAGAATTATTTGTGTATAGTGTGTCTAAATTTTAAGAGCCACAGATTCTTTTTGGAATAACAACAGTAAGCAGGTATAAAAGTCTACCATTCCTCCTCTGCAGCACCCTTCCAGTCCATTTCTTCTTATTTTTTTCTTTTTTTGGCCATGCCGCCTGGCATGTGGGATCTTAGTTCCCTGACCAGGGATTGAACCCACGCCCGCTGCAGCAGGAGCGTCAAGTCTTAACCACTGGACTGCCAGGGAATTCCCCATTTCTTCTTTTGTGTTCTCAATACGACCAGTGACATCCTGGCACTTACTGTGTGATGGGACCAATGTAATAATCTAACTGGTTTCTCAGATGCCAGCCTTTTCCAGCTCCAGTATATCCTGTATATCTCTGCTAGACCATTTTTCCCAAAACCCCATTTCATCACTTCCTGTGATCCAAGAATCTATGACAATTCACTACTAAATCCAAATACTGTTCAAATAATCAAATCTCATTTTCTACCTAACAAGAATTTTCTCTGCCCATGTGGCAAGGCTGCTCCCTTCACTACCCTTCCAGTGTACTGCATTAATCCTAGTGAAGTTGCTTTGGTCTTAACAGGGCCTCATCTGCCTAGGCCACTCTTCTTGTCACTTGGAATCCCACCACTTTTCTCTCATAAGCAAACTCAACCCCTTCATGAAATCTTCTCTAGCCTCAGAAATCCTTACCTTCTGAATACCAGACACTGTGAATGAAACAGCCTTCACGTTAAATAATAAACAAGATGGGAACAAAAAAGGGAGAAGACCTGTTTCCAAGCCCTATTTGTATTCCTTTCCTAGGACTAGAAAATCGAATGTAAGGCCTTTGTAATGCAGACATCTACCTTCTTTCTGATTAGTTAGCCAGCATACTCTGGTTTACCAGCAGGAAAAACAGGAAGGTAAGGAGCCCTCTGGCAACTGAGTAGGGCCCTTGGCCTATGGTGACATCCCAACTGCTTATGTTGAAGCAATGTCAACTCTGAAATAGAACAGTAGTATCAGGTGATGACGAGTCTATGGAATAATAATACATAAATCTTCACTAATACCAGCAACCAAAACGTGCTGTTTTCTTCTTATACTCAGAAATGATGTCTTAGTAACATGAACATGTCATAATTCAGTTAAACATCAATAAAGAATACATTAATGACTGATTAGTTCTTATGCATACAGCCAATGAACACTCCAAAAAAACAATAAAATCCATTGTTTATGGATAATGAACATATCCAGAATTTTCCACTGGGCCCAAATCTCCTTTTCTCAAGCAAGTTTCTTTTTGTAGGGCACAGTTTATCATTCCATACATAGGAACTTACTAAAATCAGCAGAAGAAACTCTGGGGACTGAAGCTCAAGGGCTCCATACATTTTTACATCACTGATGTCTCAAAATGGCACAAGGTCACAGAAGCAGCTATGGACCATTACGCCCTAGAGGCTAAGCACTGGCAGGAACGAACATGGGCTGCAGTGACACTGGGGGGACTTTCCAGAGCCATCCATACAGTGAGTCTTTCTTACCTTTTAAAAAGACACATACTCGTTTGGGAGTTTCTCCCCAGGAAAATACATTTAAACTCAAAACACTGCATAAACTTCATAAACTCCATAAAACCCATCCAGTGAGTTCTTAGGGGTCTAGCCCCAGATAAGGAACTGTTAATCTAGATTTCTACCAGATACCCATTTATTCCTACTATTGAAGAGTCTGAAGCACATCGCTTCCCATTTTCCTGCTCAGATTTAGGGCTACTCAGTAGATAGGTTATACATGTTGTGAGAAGGTGGGATGTACTCAGCCTGCAGCCTCAGGAGTCCACACTCCTTTAATTATTGCCTTTGTTTTAAGTTATTCCAGGGTTGGTCCACAGGACTTTGCGGGGGTTGGAGGGGGCATAAAATTTCTTCCCTTCTTACAAGACTCCCTAGGTGGGTCAGAGTTGGCCAAAAGTACAAACAAGACTCAACACAGTCAAGTGCCCCCAGGGGAATGTGGCAGGACTGACAGTCTGCGGTTCTCTCTGTAGCATCTGTAATGTCAGATTAGGGAAACCACCTGGGAGGCTGACTTGGCCCCTTCCCTTCCCAGGAGACAAATCTGGCCCTAAAACACAGAAATGCCTACAAGGAAGGTCTGGGATTGGAATAGTTCTCATCACAGAAAATCCCTCTTTCAGGCCTGGTCCTAGATAAAGTGGCCCTTCCGTATCGAAGTCAAAGAGCTGAAGAGGACTCTCAGCTGGGGTTTCATATTGCTCTTGTAACTCAGTTTCATCTCATCTTTGCTCTGTCACTCTGTGGGTACCAACAGCTTTGGCCAGGTATGAGGAAGTGTCCATTACTATTATTTGCTCTGACTGCTCTGCACAAAGATGCCAAGTAAGGGTGGAGCAAAGGCCTTGGCAGTTACTCTTGCCTTGGACAGATGAATGGCTGTAGTCCACCTTGTCCCTTAGTTGCACCTGTCTGTATTCCAAGCACTGTGAACGCAGATATTCAGAATCCCTTTATAATCAAGATGCCTAAATTCTGAAATCATTCCCCAGCTCCGATAAAAAACTTGCCTTCTGTGATCTGGAGGCAAAGCAAGGATTTCTGACTACTGCTGATCGCTTCTGGAGCCCTGAGACTGGCCATTAGCAACTTGAAACCACAATTTTCACTGAGGATCCAAACCTCAGAGCACCTTTTATTTGCTAACGGCTACTAAACGGTCAAGGTGATGTTAGGGATGTAAAAAAGATGCTGCAGGGCTTCCCTGGTGGCGCAGTGGTTGAGAGTCCGCCTGCCGATGCAGGGGACACGGGTTCGTGCCCCGGTCTGGGAAGATCCCACATGCCGCGGAGCGGCTGGGCCCGTGAGCCATAGCGGCTGAGCCTGGTGTCCAGAGCCTGTTCTCCGCAACGGGAGAAGCCACAACAGTGAGAGGCCCGCATACCGCAAAAAAAAAAAAAAAAAAAAAGATGCTGCAAGTGCCCACAAGGTCAGGTTTTGTGGCAAGCCAGGACCACCACTAATTCTCCACGATGACTTCTCCACAGGACTTGCTCAAGCACAAGCACAGTTATCAGATGTGCATTCTGCACAGATTGCACCCACTGAGAAGAACAAGTCATGGTCTGCAACACAGACTTGCATACACCAGAGATCCCAGGTTGGCATTGTGGTCCATGCTTAGCAGATCTTCCTGCTCTGGCCATCAGGACAGCGAGGACCGACAACACTCAGACGAGCTGTCCCAACCCAAATCCAAAGCAGCAGCTCGCAGGTCTCCTCTGCTGTTTCATGCCACACTCCAAACACGATGACTGGCTTACACACCTAAGCTACTCGGTCTCTCTCTCTCTGTGTTCCCTCTTCACCTCTACTCTATCACTTTCACAAGGGCTGGAGGCTGGCCTGAACAATTCTAAGCAGAGAACAGGCCGGGGCTGCCACAACGGCTCCTGAGCAAGCGATCAGCCACAACATCTAGGTTAGCGTAATGATGTGGGAAAACGCTGGCCAAAAGAAAGACAGAATTTCCAAAAGGTAAATTTCTATGTATTCATGCGTAATCTTCAAAAGTTGTGTAAACAATTTTTTTCTACCTTCCCCCATCACTTGTACAATTTTTGTCAAGTCCAAACGTAATTTAAAATGAGGTAGGTAGTTTCTCTCTACTCGTGCCTTCATCTTTGTGTTGACTGTTGAGGCCTGTGCCGTGAAAGCACTAGTGTCCCGTGCAGGGGGAGCACCAAGGGTGGCACCAGTGACTGCAGGAGCTTCTCAGTTGGCTATTTTCTCAATCTCGTCCAAGTCATCTGTGTCCAGTCTTTCTATTTTCTTATCTGGGGGAAAGAAAAGAGAATTCAAAGAGAGACCAACATGGGGTTACAGAGACACACACTCAGGGAAGGGACAGCACAGCAGGGAGGGAGGAAACACAGGTCTCTGCTGCCTAGGAACGTGCTGTGCCTCTGGCCACAGAGATCCTTCACTGAACCCCAAAGGCTTCCAGTGACTGAGCAAGGGACACGGACAGCAACAGCCAGAGCCCCAGGCCCCTCAGCCTGGCCGGGGGGGACTGTCATTCAAGTCCCTGAGCCCTGAGCTCTCCAGGTGTGCTCTTTGAGAACTTCCACATTGTAGGGAAGGAGGGGAATGGGACAGAGACAAAGGCCTCTCTCGGGGCCACAGGAAAACCTACCCTTCACCCTCCCCTCCCGCCCTGGACTTGCCCCTGTAAGGTAAGGGCCCAGCAGGGGACACTCCCAGGGACTCACTGAAATGCTCCTGGATTCTGTTCAGGATGTTCATGCTGTGCTTGCTGTCCACCATGTTCACGGCCAGGCCCCTCTTGCCAAAGCGGCCGGTGCGCCCGATCCGGTGCAGGTAGGTCTCGTTGTCCGGGTTCCCATCCTTGTCCACGGGAAGGTCAAAGTTGATGACGACAGACACCTGTTCCACATCGATACCTGCATGAAGGAGAGTTGGACAGGAGTAAGGATGGGAGATAGAAATCACTGTCGTCCACAGTCAGGCCTATACACGCCAACCTCAGGTGGAAGGAACAGTCTGGGATGGGCCAGCTCTGGGATTCAGACAAAGGGGCAGGTAGCAGAACCCAGAGGGAGAAAACAGAACTGTGGCAGGTGCTGACCAAATTATGAAATCAGCCATCAGGCTCCAGAGAGCCTCTGCTGGATACCAGCATCTGGAGAAGCAGCTAAAGCCTCACTGGGGGCCCCAAGAAGAGCAGGTGCCGTTCTAAGCCACCAAGTCAGCACTCCTGGCTTCTGTGAAAGTTCTCCTCTGCTGAGGGAATACAAACAGGCTCTTCTAGAAAACAGGATCTCCCGCAAACCACCGGAGTGTCCCGCAGACGAGGATCTCTCCCGCTACCCCGAGCCTGCAGACCAGGACACAATCTCTGCTCACCGCGGGCACACACGTTGGTGGTGACCAGAACCTTCTCTTTGCCCTCTCGGAAGCGCTCAATCACTGCAGCCCTCTGCTCCACCACCATTTCACCACTCAGCAGAGCCACCTGGTGGCCTTCTTTTGAGAGCTCTGCTGCCAGCCAACTAGCTGTTTTGCGGGTCTGGAGTAAAAAGAATTGTTTTAAGCGAAGATACCTGTAAAAAAAACAAATGAAGACACCTGCAGAAAAGTGGCTTGTTGCCATTAATATATATGAAGGCTCTACTGAGTTCAGTCAGCAGGTTAGGCTTAAAGTTTCTGAATATTTTTTACCATGTGATTTTTTTTTGGACAAATTCCTTCAATGATCTTAGTGTTTATCTATAAAGACTGGTTTGAGCCAAAGGTCTTCATTCCTAAATACCCTATATTATTAAAACTTTAAAATTATTTTCCTGGATGTTATTTGGAGGTTTTTTTCCCAAGTTATCTCTAAGAAGTGGGACCAAAGAAGGTTTAGATCTTCAGTCTTCCCCTTACAACTCATTACAACCTGTGAGAATATGTCCTGAGGCAGATGGAGGTGATTCATTTCCTTTCCAGCCACCGGGAAGGAACCTGGTCCCCCAGCACGGAGTGGAGCTGGCTGAGAGGGAGGGCGCAGGGCCACACCCTCCAGTGGAGCTCCTCCCCCGCAGGCGGCCTCCTGCTGCCGCTGCTACTCACATGACAGAAGATCATGGCTTGAGCAATGGTGATGGCCCCGTAGATATTACACAAGGCCTGGAACTTCTCATCTCTGCTATTGCACAGGACGTAATACTGCTTGATGGTGTCCAGTGTCTCCTCCTCGCGCTTCAGTTTGATGATGTTTGGGTCTGGAACCACTTTCTGGGCAAATTTCCAGACAGAGTCTTCGAAGGTGGCAGAGAAAAGCAGCATCTGGCAGTTCCTGGGAAGCATCCTGCAAGGGAAGGCCCAGGTGTTCGACATGACCCCGACCCAGTGTTTCACTACAAGGAACAGAAGCACAGCCTCCCCAGGCTTGGATGACCTGCGTCCCCAGGAAGGTGGCAAAGCAGGGAGGAGCACTGCAGGGAGGAGGGAGGAGCAGACGTGGGGCAGGCACGGGTGATGGTAGAGTCCCTAAGTCTCCTTCCTCAACCTAGGCTGGGGGTATGGTCAGTGCGACATGGAAATGGCCCACCAAACAAATGCCTCTGAAAGCTGCAGAGTAAAGAACTGGCAGGGCCAAGAAGAGGAGGGTGAAGTAAAAGGAGATGATGCTGTAGATCAGGAGGCCGAGAAGTTCCTCCTGGCTCATGAGTTCCTACCTCTGGATGCGGATGCTCTGATCTTGGTGGCCCTGAGTAGCTATCATCACGTCAGCCTCATCCAGAACAAACACCTTGATCTTCTTGGGGTCAATGAACTTGAGCTTGGAGCACCAGTCCAGAACGGTCCCAGGGGTGCCAATGACAATGTGCTCACTGATCTTCTGACCTCTTTCCACTGTGGAGACAAGATGTGTTCTGTGGGTACTTCCATGGCAAAGCCAGCTCTACTCTCTGAGCAGTTCTAAAGCTATGATGTATTTTAAAGCAATTGTTTTGATGTTTGCATTAATATTTTAAGGAAAGGTTAGGATAGCACTACAGTATTTAATGGACATACACACACAAAACAGTAATGCTGAAAAGATTTGGTAAGAGTATAAACAATGAGATGGAAATGGTATTCTTTTACATTCTCTATAATCATCAATCCTCTTTCAAGGATTTCTTATCTTTATTTCTTCTCTGTCAACATCATTCTCCCTTGCCTGGGTTTGCATTTCCTCACAAGTAGACTTTTTCAAAGTTCTCACTCCAGTATACTCTGCCTCTCGGTTCTCCCAGCATCTATGTCAAATGAGTCAGTTGCCTTTACGTGCCCCTTTCCCAGGTCAGTAAATAAGATTCATTATGAAAGGTTTTGTCTTTTCCAAGAAACAAACTGCCTCTCTTAGAGTGCTTCCCCAGACTAGGCCTGGCACAGCATGGCACATTCTTGGCCCTGTGCAGCCTGAGATTGAGAATTTGGCTCATTTTGGGTTAGATGGTACTTACTGATTCAATTTTTAGTCCTTTAATTACAGTATAACCTTAACCAAATACATACAAGCTCCCATAGAAGTCACAGCCAAGGGACTTCCCTGATGGTGCAGTGGTTAAGACTCCACGCACCCAATGCAGGGGACCCAGGTTCAATCCCTGGTCGGGAAACTATATCCCACATGCATGCCGCAACTAAGAGTTCACATGCCACAACTAAGGATCCCATGTGCCGCAACTAAGGAGGCTGTGAGCCGTAACTAAGATCCAGTGCAACCAAATAAATATTTAAAAAAAGTCACAGAGAAAATTTTGCCTTAACATGAATGTTGAGTCAATTTAAAGCTAACAAATGCTCCTTTTTACTTCAGTTAACAAACCGATTACTGCCCTCCACAAACAAATACTCAGAATCCTCTGTCATTCTAACTCAGATACAAACTGCAATATTTTAGATGTCTTAAGACATCTAATCTAGACTTAGATTTTCCACTAAGTTTTATTGTCATATTTAACTTTTCTCTTCAGAACTGACATAAGAGGACTTCCCTGGTGGCACAGTGGTTAAGAGTCTTCCTGCAAATGCAGGGGACATGGGTTTGAGCCCTGGTCTGGGAAGATCCCACATGCCGCGGAGCAACTAAGCCCGTGTGCCACAACTACTGAGCCTGCGCTCTAGAGCCCACGAGCCACAACTACTGAAGCCCCCGTGCCTATAGCCTGTGCTCCGCAACAACAGAAGCCACTGCAATGAGAAGCCCACACACTGCAACAAAGAGTAGCCGCCGCTCACTGCAACTAGAGAAAGCCTGTGCGCAGCAACGAAGACCCAATGCAGCCAAAAACAAATAAATAAATTAAAAAAAAAAAGAACTGACTTAAGTTGGCATTAGGACATGTACACCAAGTGGACTTCTGCGAGTCATCAAGTCACAGGTCTGTGTTAAAGATCCATAGGACTCAACCAAGATTCCAACGAATTTATAATTACTTAAATATTGTAGTTTTTTGTAAAACAAGCAAAAGTAGAAAGAATGGATAAAGAAAAAATAATAATAAAAGTATCTCCCAGGGTTAATTGCCATGAACATTCTAGAACACTTTTGCTCTTCCAATGACATTAAAAAAATATCAGGCTATTTTTTAAGTAATTGGTCTGCTCAAAAAGTCAAATGTAACGTAGTGGAGGGGATGTGAGGAGACTATTCTAGACTGAAAGAAAGAGATATAACAACCAAATGCAATGCATATACACTGACTCAGTCTTGGTTCAACAAAAAAGACATAAAGAAACAGTTCTGGGACAATTAGGGGGAAATGAAATGGACTAGATGTTAGTTATTTTCTTGGTTGTGATAAGGATATTGTGGATATGCTGCAGAATGTTCTTACTATGAAGTGCACACTAAAGTACTTAGGAATAAAGAGCCACACTGTCTACAATTTACTTTCAAATGATTCACCAAAAAAAAAAAAAATATGGGGCTTCCCTGGTGGCGCAGTGGTTGAGAGTCCGCCTGCCAATGCAGGGGACACGGGTTCGTGCCCCGGTCCAGGAGGATCCCACATGCCGCGGAGCGGCTGGGCCTGTGAGCCATGGCCGCTGGGCCTGCGCGTCTGGAGCCTGTGCTCCGCGACGGGAGAGGCCACAACAGTGAGAGGCCCACGTACCGCAAAAAAAAAAAAAAAAAAAAAAAAAAATATGGACACAAACACAGGTAAAGCAAATATGGCAAAATGTTTACTTTTCGAATCTAGGTGGAAGGCACATGTGTTCATTGTATTATTTCAACTGCATACATTTTGAAATTTTTCAAAATAAAAAGTAATTAGCTTAATTAACAAGGATCACATATTCATACTCACATTTATTGCCACGAACAGCATACGCTAGCTTCAGTTCAGGGTAAAATTTGCCCATCTGCTCAATCACTTTTCCCGTTTGAAGAGCGAGCTCGTAAGTTGGGGAGAGGCACAGACACTGGTAGGGAAAGAATACAGAGAGAGAATTCAAGACACTATTATGCAACAGGGTATTACCATTAGAACTTAATGATTCCTCCAGCTGAGGCTGAAGCAAAGAATATATAAAGGGCACACCATTTGACTCTTTAAGCTGCAGTCATAAGCTGTAATTCTCGGGGGTCAGAACTCTGGCTGGGTAAAGACAGTTGAGAACAGCTATTGGCCACTGGAGTACCAAAAGCCCCATGTGAGTAGGGATCTGAAATTCCATTTGGAGATAAGCTTCCTTTTCTCTTACTCAGAAGGTTCTCAGAAGATCCTAATGGATGATAGTTGTAGATTACGGAGGTTTTTCTTGCAACTAAGGAAACCAAGCTTATCAGCAGTATCCCAGGACTGGCAAATCATCGAAAGGGGAACAGGATTTTTGTTATTACTGGAAGATCAACCATGCTGTCTGTGCTCAACTTACGGGGTTCTAGTTTATGTGAAAAGTAATACAAAGCTCAGCTTTTAATCCATCAAATGGCATTTCCCTTCCAGCTATGAGTTAGAAAACCCCAATTCACCAAGCCCTTACCTGGGGGTATCTGTTTGCAGGTTCTACTTGGCTGAGCATGGCCAACACAAAGGCAGCTGTTTTACCAGTACCAGACTGAGACTGGGCTATTAAGTTCTGTGGGCTGCACAAGAAAACAAACTGTTTAGGAGTATAAATCTCATGCATTCTTTCAGTGAATAAAAATGAAGCATAAAGCTTAATTAAAGAATGAATATTCCAACTTAATTTACAGAAGGAGGCCTTGGATTCTGTAGTAAAGTTACATACGCTAGCTTCACAAATAGAAGATTTTATGCTTTTGATTTGAAGTACTCCTTCCTTATCTTTTATCTATTCTTGACATAGCAGTGAGTGATTCTTTTAAAATGTGAGTCAGCTCATGTCACTTTTCTACTCAAAAACCTTCCAATCACTCCAGATTTCATTCACAGCAAAAGTTAAAATTCTTCTAATGCCGTACAGGGTCGCACCTGATGTGGCTCCCCACTAGCTCTCTGTTCTCCACCTCACCACTGCCCTCCCCCTTCCTCACTCCACTCCACCACAACGGCCCCGGGGCTGCTCTGGAAACATGCCAGCCATGCTCTTGTCTGAGGGCTTCTGCACCGGCTATACAGTGCCTGGTACCACTGTCCCCAGATGATAACATGCCAACTCTCTCCTCTCCTTCAAGTCTTTGCTCAGATATCACCTATTTAATGAGATTCTACCCTAACTACTTGATTTAAAATTGCAACCTACTTTGAAAAGCCTTAAAAAAGATGTACTGGTAGATGGATACATGATAAAGCATAGTAAATAGTCACAGTAAAATGTCACTGAAAGAATCTAGGAGGTGGGTATATATAGGTATTCACTATAAAATCCTTTCAACTTTTCCATAATAAAACGTTGAGAGTAAAACTGCAGTCAGGTCCTTGGTATTCCCAATCCCCCCATCATGCTCTGTTTTTGTCCTTAGCACTTATCACCTTTTTAAAAAAGACCTTTATTGAGATATAATTCATATACCATACAATTCATCCATTTAAAGTATACAAGTCAATGATTTTGGTATATTATATTAATGATTATTTTAAATTGTGGTAAAATAGATAATATAAAATTTGCCATTTTTAAGTGTACAATTCAGGGGCATTAATTATATTTACAATCTATCACCTTTTAACAGACTATATATTTGATTTATTTTTAATAAAAATATATCATCTATACTCCAAACTAGAATGTAAGCTCCTTGTGAGCAAGGATTTTGGTCTGCTTTGTTCACTAATGTATCCAAGTGCCTAGAATAGTATCTGTTACAAACCAAGCCCTCAATAAATATGTTAATGAAGAAAAAGTACTACAAAATTCTCTCAGATCTCTTCTAACATTGACAATCTAACACTGAGCATCTATGAAAGCATCAAGATCCATAAATACAAGTGGCAAATGTGAAACAATCTAATAAACATTCAATTTATTCATTTTTAAGTATGCTGAAAAGACATTATCCATCTTGAAAAATACATTATGACACAGAACAAAAAAAAACTTTGAGAAAATACAGACCTAAAGTATCTATTTTCAGACAAATAGGGAAAGGGGGATTTAGGATTATATGCAGTACAAATTTAGATAATCGTATGTGATGTAGGGATCAGTTTTTATAAAAAGTTCCTCATGCTCTAGAACCTTGTTCCTCAAAATGTGGTCTGACACCAGCAGCACCAGCAACACCGGGAAGCTTATTAGAAATGGTGAACCTCAGTCCCCATCTCAGACTTACTGAAATCAGAGTCTGCATTTTAATAAATTCCTATGAGATTCAAACACCTGTGAAAGAGTAAGAAGCACTGCACCAGAAAATGACCTTAGCAGTTGTACTATTCTGGTCTCCTAGAACCCTGTTTGGTTTTTGTCTTCTACATTTGACACATATATTTTACTTATCCATATAATGAAATCATGGTGTATATAAATGATATAAATGTATTTACCAACATAGAAATATTATTATGTAATTATCGTATCAAAAAAAATTTAAACATTTTATATGGTTCCTTTAAGAAAAAAGTATACATATGCAAGTTTACATAGAAAAACATCTAGAAGTCTCTACTCCAAATATTAATAGTGTAGGGGAGAGGGAGATTACAAATTATTTCTTTTTTCTTATTTTTCACTGTTTTCTAACTTTTCTAAAATGAGCATGTAATTACTAGTATAGTTTTTTAAAATAATAAAAGTTAAAAAAAAAACATGGGAGGTTAAAAATGGGATAGAGTTGCATTAGGACACGTACGGCTCAGCAAGCATTAAAGGCAATGCATTCTCCTGTATCTTCGATGGACGGTTGAAGCCCATGGCGTAGACTCCCTGGAGAAGCTGTGGTTTCCTAGAAAAACAGTTAAAGATGAAAGTCACAGTCTCTTTGGTTAAGGAAAGAAGCCACATATCTAGCTAACAGTACTAGAATTGTGAACTGAACACAATGTATGAGTGCAGCTAAAGCTTTTACAAATTACCTAGAAATTTTACTTACTAGCCCAAAGCAGCTAAATTCTTTCATTAAACTTGTGTTAAGTAAAAATGTTCTGTAGTGATGAAAAAACACTTGTAACAGGCCTAGGATTTCTATCTAAACACAAAGGGGAGAGACAGAAAGTAGATACTCACAGCCGAAGCTCCTCGAAGGACTTCACTGAGTAGAGCGGGGAGTTTGGATCCCGCTGCAGGACTTCCACTTGGTTGGTGTTATCAACAAGGTTGCTTCTGATCAGCTTGTTGAGTAAGGACTGGGCGGCTCTGTCCTCTGTCAGGAAAAAAAGAGTGTGAAGATTTTAAAAAGTCCATGAAATCCAGCGTGATGATCTCATCTGAATTCAGCTGCCATTGGTATTTTAAGCAATAACATGCATTTGTACTGGGGCTCCTAATTCAAGGTATAGCTTAGTTTTGATTTATAAATGCATTTAAAATAGTTTTATTAAAGGGAAAAATTATGATACTCGTATCATCTGTTGGGGCCTCATATTCTTCTCCAGAACTCTATTCCTAACAACTATCCTTTCTTGAGGTTACTGATTTCTCCTATCCAAACCCAAATATTTACTCCCCAATTTACACTCAATATAAATTTAAAATTATGAGCTTAAGGGACTTCCCTGGTGGCGCAGTGGTTAAGCATCTGCCTGCCAATGCAGGGGACACAGGTTCGATCCCTGGTCAGGGAAGGTCCCACATGCTGTGGAGCAACTAAGCCCGTGCGCCACAACTACTGAGCCCACGTGCCACAACTACTGAAGCTTGCGTGCCTAGAGCCCATGCTCTGCGACAAGAAAAGCCACCACAATGAGAAGCCCGCGCACCACAGCGAAGAGTAGCCCCCACTCGCTGCAACTAGAGAAAGCCCACGCACAGCAACAAAGACCTGATGTAGCCAAAAATAAATAAATAAAATAATAAAATAATAAAATAAAATTATGAGCTTAAAAAACACATCACAACAATGGAAAAAAAACCAAATTAACAGAGTCTGTATCTTGATGTTGGATAAGCTGTTCATTAAATGTGTCAAAATACCAACAAATATATATAATTTTATTAGGAAATGGTGACGCAAGTTAAAATTTCTTTTATAAAGACCAATACAAGATAATCATTCAGGGAATATTTCCTGCTGCTGCTGAAGTTTATCAGTTGTTCAAAGTAAAATTTCTCTAAAATGTAAAGAATTAGAATCCCTTTACCAATGACTATATTGAACTTTTATTAGCACTGTGACTCCCATTAAAGTCCAGCCAAGTAAGGTGTAAAAATGAAACCTCATAACATTCCATTCTCTTAGACTGTAGAACTTCATGTATATGTAACTCTAGGCTAAGTTACCTTTCTCTTCTTCATCTGACTTCTCTGCATTAGCATTGGTCTTGACCACAGCACCTTTATCAGACACAAAGCGGCCGTCATTCAAAATCACATCCCATACCCAACAGCTGAGACAATTCAAATTCTATGAGACACTAGAAATGTAAAGGCCTGGGGAGCAAAAAAATAAATGAGGAAACCAAGCCACAGATAAAAACATTTTATTGTTCCTATATAAACAAAGGTATGAAAACTGTCGCTTATATTTCAGTTCTTTCCAAGTCCTCTCACTTTACCTCAAAAACTAATATTAATCCCTCACACCATCAATATTTCTCTCATGTTACAGAAAGATGGTTTTAGCAATGACCAAAACCACCTTGATGCTCAACAGAGGAATATCTATATCTATGCAAATCATATTTCGTCAATATACAAACACCATAGTGCCATTAAGACTCTTTGTATATAAATTGTTGATTAATAGAAACATATATTCAATGTTGTAGTACTGTAAAAACATACAGAAAAATAATTCAGAGTGAGGTGTTACAATTTCTCCCCTATAATGTTAAATACATCAACAAAAATTCAATGGACATCTTAGGTTTTTGGTAGCTACGATTTCAGAATAATTACAATAGGTTAACCCTCAGGTTGTTCATACTTTGTCTATCTCATCTCAAATTGAGGAATATTTTAAAAAACAAATAATCATTGGCAGTATATTTTCATGGTTAGTAATACACTTTATAATTTATAAGCCAATTAGGCATCCTCATGCTTATATGAAGCAGAACACCAAACAATCCCGTTTGTTGATTCCCAAGTCAAATGACTGCCAATATCTGCCGGCGCCCTGTCTGGTACACATATAATTTTTTTCCAGACAGTTGTTATGTTAAAACATTAATACTAAAGGAAATTATTTTTGTTTTCAAACTAGCATTTAGTTACTCACCATTGGCATCTGGTTTGATTTTCTCTTCCTTAAGATGCAAGTTGCTGAACTAAATGGAGAACATGGGGGGTAAAGTGTCAGGAAAATCACTTAAAAGATTTTGCATCAATAGTGCCTCCCCCAGTGAAGCTGGGAAGAAATGAACCACTCTCATGACCTATTCGTTAGGACATAGTCATTAGGTTGTTCTGCTGGGCTCCTTTTGTTTACTAAATGTTAGAGTGAGAATAAACAAAATATCCCACAAAACCAGAGGAAAAAAACTGGTTACACAACAGCTCAAAATCCATACTTCCTAACTACAATCCTTAGAAAGAATTATAATAATTTGTGAGTTTGCTTAATGCCCGGATTACACAGATTCTCTCAATCTCTCAACAGAATACCATTTAAGTTGTCACACTCATTTTTCAAACAAGAGGAAATTTAGAGACATACTGGAAAATGCAGTCATTCTTCAGAGAACACTGAGGCGGGAAGACTGCAATGAAAAGCATCTGTGGGTGGGAATCAGTCATGCTGCAGGCTATGTTGGAGTGACAGGGCCACAGCACGCCAGTATGCATCCTCACATTCGGGTTGCCTTGTGCTAGATGTCTGGTATTTTAAATTGGGAACAGCCTAGAGCATCATGGCACACTATGTAATCAAAATACCCAGCATGATGAAGTGGGAATAGAAAGGAAGGGATAAAGGAAAGACATTTCAAAGAAAGATTTATTAGGACTTTGATCAAACACTGTAAGTTAGGGATATCCTGGAAGGACTTATCTCCCCTATTAGTATGAAAATTTGTCAATTATACCTCAATAAAGCCAAAAAAAAAAAAAAAAGAAAGAAAGAAAAGAACAGAACTTAAAGACAGGGGATATTTTTATTTTTAGTTGACCTTTGGATCTAGCCAAAAAAAAAAAGAAAGAAAAGAACAGAACTTAAAGACAGGGGATATTTTTATTTTTAGTTGACCTTTGGATCTTAATCATAAAATATTAAGTGGGGCTTAAGATACCATGTAGAGAAGGGAAAAAGAATGAAAATCACCACCACAATCAAATGGCTATTGCTTAAAGCACCACTTGCACAGGTTTTCTATGTCTTGAGGTTCATTTCTGCTCTTCCTCTAAGTCCAATAAAGGGGAAAGTGGAGGGAGGAATGAAAAAACTGTTTTAATGGGTAGTTAGCTGGGAATGGAGGAACCTCACTTCTATTGATGGAAACTGAAAAGGGAGTTTCTGGTGTCTGTCTACTTCGCTGTTGGGGTGGATGGAGGAGGAAGCAGGGGGCGGGGGAACACACTGGAGAGACTGGCAAGACAGGGAATTGGCAAAAAAAAAAAAAGGAAATCACTATGAAGCAGTAAAAATCCTTCATTAATTCTGAACGACAGAGAGCACACTAACAGATAATGAATGAGGCAACCTGCACCATGTTATGATATATAGTAGGCGTTCAATATATTCTAGTCTTCATTAAAGCACTCCTCTTCCACATCCTGCCAATGAACATGGTTTAAGCCTAATATTCAAGGCTGTTAAAAACAGAGACAGACAGACTGACTTACTGGCAATATTTACAAGAACAGGGTTAATAGTACTCACTCCTAGGGTGATAACTGCTACCTAAAATAAATGATAGGGTTGAGGTATAAGTGAGTTAGAAATATCCTTTACTGTAATAATCAGTGATAAATGGACAACCTATTCTTTTGTTGGTATACTGTTAAAATTGAAGCTAACAGAGTAAATAAACAGTTAAAATAAATAAAATGCAACGTACAGAAAAAGTTGATAGCAACAATGTAAATGAAACCAAGAAATGTTGTTTTGATTACAATGTATCAGAATTCTGGAGAGGTTCCAGCAGATTCTGAAAACATACTCAGCCCTCACTTTGCTGTAAGGACCTCAAAGCCTAAACAGCAAAAGCACCAGGACAGTGAAGTTCACATCACCTACTGCAGTGTCAGTGAACTGAACGCTGAAACTTACGTTGAAAGTCCAGTTAGTTCCGATTCCTTCCTTTGCTCCATTTACTTGGACCAAAAAGGAGAAACCAATTTCTCTTGCAACTTCATTCAAAACTATTTTGCAATCCAAAAAATTAACCAAAAGGCAAAAAAGCCAAAACATCCGCCTTATAATATCTACATTTTTTCAAGGCCTTTAGTTAATATTTTCGCTTTTAAGATGTGTTAAAATAATTGGAATCTATACAGTTACACACTGCATTTTATTCAAAAGCTACTTGAGAAAGGATTCTTGAGACAGAAGAAGGAAGATTAAATGGTTATTCAGTTATACTGAATAAGGAATGCCTTAGGCACAATGGTGAAGTAGGAGACTTAAGAGTCTTACTCATTAGAGTTTCCTACTCCCTTTGCCCTTCTCTAAATTGAAATTTCCTAAGGAACAAGGGGAACAAAGAGGAACCACAGGGGAATGAGGAAATAAACATAAATAGGATTTAATATTTTCTTTTCTAAAATGAATAAGAAATGGAGCTTGATGAATATTTAAAACACAGTAACCTTGCACTGCACATGTCAGAGTCACCTACATCACACAATTCCTGTGGAGATCCTCAGTGGGAGTTCCACAAGGCAGAAGGAAAGAGCTGTCTTTACTCATTTGTTCAGTTTTAGAATATTGGGATCTATTATAATTTACCTGTGCAAGATTAAGTAAATTCACAAAACTTATCCAGGTTCAACTAATCTGTACAATATGGATAAGTAATTCAAGATTCCTGCAAAGAAAATGAATTATAGATAACAATAACTATAATAATAACAATCACTTATATAGCACTTATTTCAGGCATGTCCATAAATCAGTGAGGTAGGTACTATGATTATCCCCATTTAATAGATGTGGAAATTGAGGAACAGAGAAGTTAAGCAATTTGCCCAAGGTTATAAGTGTTGGGCCCAGAATACAAATCCAAGTCTGTCTGGCTACAAAGTCTTAGGTCTTAACTTCTACACAATAGTGCCTCTCATAGATGATACTAACCTCAAAAAAATAATAATAAACTTAAAGATGATACAATGATGCAGTCACTTTGGAAAACAGTATGGCAGTTCCTCAAAAGTTAAACACAGTTACTATATAATCCAGTGATACCACTTTTAGATAGATACCCAAGAGAACTGAAAATGTCCACACAAAAACTTGTACATGATCAAGTACATATGAATGATCACAGCAACATTATTCATAATAGTCAAAAAGTAGAAACAATTCAAATGCCCATCAATGGACATCAATGAATAGATAAATAAAATGTGGTATCTATACAATGGAATATCATTTGGCAATAAAAGTGAATGAAGTACTGATACGTGTCACCACATGGATGAACCATGAAAACATGCTAAGTGAAAGAAGCCAGCCACCAAAGAGCACATATTATATGATTCCATTTATAGGGAATGTCCTGAATAGGCATATCTAAGGGGACAGAAAAAAGATTAGTGGTTACAAGGGGCTGGGCTGGGAGGTTGAGGAGAAATAGGGGTGACTGCTGACAGGTACAGGTTTCTCTCTGAGGTGATGAAAATGTTTTAAAATTGACTGTGGTAATGTTGATCTAATCTTCCTATTACATAAAAAAATTAACTCAAAATGGATCACAGACATAAATGTGACATTTAAAGCCATAAATCTTCTAGATGAAAATACAGGTGAAAAGCTTTGAGGCCTTGGGTAAGGTATATTTCTTAGAGAGAACACAAAAAGAACTAATCATGAAAAAATTGACAAATTAGAATTAGCCAAAATTGAAAACGTCTCCTCTTCAAAAAAGTACTGTTAAGAAAATTAAAAGGCAAGCTCCAGTCAGGGAGAATATTTATGCAAATGACATATTTGATAAAGGACTTGTATCCAGAATACATAAAGAATTCTCCCAACTCAGTAATAAGAAAACAATCAAAATTTTTAAGTGGGCAAAAGATTTGAAAAGCCACTTCAAATAAGTTATACAGGTGGCAAATAAGCACATGAAAAGACTCTCAACATCATTAGTCATTAGGGAAATGTAAATTAAAACCTCAGTGACGGGCTTCCCTGGTGGCGCAGTGGTTGAGAGTCTGCCCGCCAATGCAGGGGACACGGGTTCGTGCCCCCGTCTGGAAAGATCCCACATGCCGCAGAGCGGCTGGGCCCCTGAGCCATGGCCGCTGGGCCTGTGCGTCCGGAGCCTGTGCTCCGCAACGGGAGAGGCCACAACAGTGAGAGGCCCGCGTACCACAAAAAAAAAAAACCAAAAAAACAAAAACAAAACCTCAGTGACATACTATACACCTATTAGAATGGAGGGAAAAAACTGGCCATGCTGTGCTGGTGAGGATGTGGAGCAACTAGAGCTCTTAGCCATTGCTGGTGGTATTACAAAATGGTACAGCCACTTTAGAAAACAGTTTGGTTTGTAAGTTATAAAGTTAAACATACACTTAACATATAACCCAGCAAATCTCACTATTAGGTATTTACCCAAGAAAAATGCAAACATAAGTCCATACAAAAACCTGTATCCTAATGTATATAATAGCTTTATTCATAAATGCCAAAAACTAGAAAATACACAAATGTTCATCAACAGAAGACTAAGTAAGCTGTGGTACACCCATGCATGGAATACTACCCAGCAATAAAAAAGAACAAACTACTGATCCATGCAACAACATGGCTGAATCACAAACGCATTATGTTAAGTGAAAGCCAGATTTTTCAAAAGGCTACATATTATATAATTCCATTTATACCACATTTTGGAAAAGGTGGAACTAAAATGACACAAAACAAATCAGCAGCTGTCAGAGATGGGTGGGGAGAAGGAAGTGAATGCAAAAAGTTTGAGGGAACTTCTTGGAGTTGTAGAAACGTTCTATATATTGATTGTGATGGTGGCTACACAACTGTATGTCTCTGTCAAAATTCACAGAACTGTAGCACTAACAAGGGTGAATTTTACTTTATATAAACTATATCACAACAAACTTGACTTAAAAAAATTAAAAGGCAGTCCAAGAGATCCAACATTCAACTGATAAGAGTCTGGAAAGAGGAAATGAAGAAAAACCAAGGGGAAGAAATCAACAATGAAATTTTTCAAGAAAATTTCCCATAACACAAGGACAAGAGTTTTCCAGATTGAAGTTCCCACCCAGTGCCTAGTAAAATGAATGAAAATAGACCCATATCAAGAAACATCGTCATGAATTTTCTGAATACTGGAGACAAACAGAAGATTCTTCAAGCTTAGAAAGGGAAAAAGAGGTCACATCGGGAATCAGAATGGTCTCAGACATCTCAACAACAAATACAGAAATCTAGAAGGCAATACAACAATGTCTTTAAAGTTTGGCAGGAAAATAATTTCCAACTAACAATTCTACACCCAGCAACACTATTGTTCAAATGATAGGGCAAAATAAGCTAATTTCGGAAAGGCAGTATCTTAAAAAATTTACTTCCTATACACCTTCAGAAAGCTGATAAATGGCTCCACCAAATCGTGAAAGATGAAGAGAGGGGATACAGAAAGGGAGGGATCCAATACAAGAGAAGAGGAGGAAGTCCCCAGATTGAGGGCAAAGGGAAATTTGGCTTGTTCCCCTCCAGCCCCCAAAATGAACTGGGGCAACTAGTACAGTTATTTTGTTTGTTTGTTTTTTGCGGTACGCGGGCCTCTCACTGTTGTGACCTCTCCGTTGCGGAGCACAGGCTCCGGACGCGCAGGCTCAGCGGCCATGGCTCACGGGCCCAGCCGCTCCGCGGCATATGGGATCTTCCCGGACCAGGGCACGAACCCATGTCCCCTGCATCGCAGGGGGACTCAGAAATGGAATTGACAGATCACTTGATGTGTGGGAACATCCTGAGATAAACTTAGACAATTAGCAAAGAGGCTGGGGTTGAATTGGTGATAAACACAAGGAAAAAAAACGGCAGTTACAAATTCCAAGGGAAAAGTTGTATAGGAAATAAAGGTATTCCTGAGTTACTAATAATATAAGCACAGAATACTGATCTAACTAAAATCACAATATAATGGAAAGATGGGGAATGGGAAGGTGTGCTTTAGTGGTGGGGAAAGGAGGATGGAGTAAAGTGTCAAAATCAATAAACACCTAAACCGGAAAATTCAACAAGTAGCAAAGCAAGCATGTTATTCAGGGAACAAGGAGGTCAGTATCGTAAATCAATGTCAAGAGAAATAACAGTTTTCTTTGGGGAGGAAGAAACTGGCGGGAACCACTTTCTGAAACTATTTGACCCTTTATCTATGTGCATATGAAACATTTTTATCAGTTATAAAAAATAAGACCAAGTCCTTGTTCTCGAGAAATTAACAGAAATAAGTACCAACAAAGCGGGTTCAAAGCACTATGAGAACTCGAGTGTTTAGGCGGGAAAAATGAATTCCATATAGTAACGTTTAACCCATATCTTGCTTACTGTGTGTCAGGCCCAGAACAAAGTTAAGCGGATCACGAGAGGATTTACTGCCAAGCCTACACAGTCAGTCATTCATCATCACTAAGCAAGCTGAGGAAGCACACAAATATGAATGAACAAGCCATGGTTCCTGAGCCCAAGCAGCTCAGAATCGGAAGGTGGAAAATGACACCTACATAGGTGATTATTACAATTCAGGGTCCTGACTCCAGGAAGACAGGCGGGCGCCTGGGCTCTTTAGCTATGGGAGCGCTCACCTGCGCTTACGTAATCTGTCGGGGGCTGGCGGGTGGGTAAACAAAGCCAGCTCAGGGTCCAGGCTCCATCCCTACGCGCACTCCATCCTGGCCCAGACCAACCTAGGGAGTGTCTTTTCCCAGGCATCTGATCCCGGCCAAAACGGCCCCCTGACCCTTTTACGGCTGAAGCCAACTCACCGACTCGGCTGCCGCTTCCTGCTCGTCCACCGCCAGGGCCCACGAGTCGGTGGCCATGGTCGCAGGCACGGCTGGGACGCAGGTGCCGGCAAACTAGCCGGCTGGCGCGGCACGATCCGCGATCTGGATAGACTCCCGCCCCAAAGAGGGGGGAATTCTTTCGCTCAGGCGCTGGGGATCGGAAGCGGCGCGCCGCAGTGACGTCAGAATCCGCGCCGGACCGGCCGCCCCTCACCCGCTTTGGACTGGCACTTTTGTCGCCTTCAGGCCCTCACCCCTTCATTGCTCTTGGTTTCTTATCGAACGTCCAGAACCACAGACTAAGGTAGTATCTTAAAGTGCCTAAGGTCAACCGGCTCTCCAACCAAAGAGCAAAACCACGTTTTGCTCTCTATTGCCACCGTGCTGGGAGAGATGCCACATTCTCTCTCAGGACGGTGGCATAGAAGATGCTCATATAGATTGAATATACCAATACACAAAACCGTTACGGATAGTGAGCAAGATGAATTTGAAAGAGATTTTTAACTTCGCTTTTCAGGTTGGTAATTTTAAATGTCCAGGTATTGGATAGGGTGTTGGGAATCAGCCCTCTCAAACACCGTTTGGTTAAAAATTTGTCCCACAGACTATGTGCCAACATCACTTACAGGAATTTGACCTTGAAAAATACTCAGAGTGGGTGCTAGGGAAATGTGTTCCAGGTAGAAAATCAGACAAAAAGCAAGCAGGTTTGTGGAACCAAACACAGTTTCTGGGATGATGACAAGAACCAGGGATGAAGTTGATAGGAGGTCCATGAAAAGGGCCGTGCAGAGCAGCTTATGAGCAAATGAGTTTACTCAAGGGATCGCCCCACTCTGGTGTAACATTTAGAGTTAGCCTTGCCTGGCTAGAATCCCAGCTCTCTTATGTAAGTGTTCTGTGACTGGGAGAATTAAAAATGTGTGTGTGTGTGTGTGTGTGTGTGTGTGTATACATGGCTTTTAGAAGAGGTAAAATAAGGATTAAGTGTGACACTTTCCCTTAACTGGGATCAAACAAGCTTCTCTCTCCTTGCTACTTCACTAGAAAGAAGCTGGGCACTTCCCAGCAACCTGAGTGAGAAATAAATCCCCACTTCTTTCACTTTGCCAGTAATCCACTACAGCAAATTAATTTCAAGTTAACAGTGGGGTCTATGGGGAATTTTACTTGTAGACTATAAGTAAAAATGTTTGGGAAAGGGTAAAGTAGTTCCTACAATCCTCTTCTTGCCATGATTTTTTTTCTCCCGCACTCTTTACAGGGTTAATTTGGGGGAGATTTTTTTGGACCCTACAGGTGACGATGTGCAAGAAGAAAAAGGTAAATATGCATTATGGCAGGCCATGACCTACATCTCCTCATGTGAGAAGCAACCCTGGGAATGTCTTGCCAAATTATGTTGATCACAGGGCTAAAAGAGGTTAAGGAACTTTTATGTTTAATGAGGTTAAAAATAAGCCATTAAAGGTGCAGAACTGTATACAATAGGATCCACTTGTGCAAACAAAACAAACTCATATATGCTTGTACATACTACAGAAAATGTATAAGATACCCACAAAACTGGTATCAGTGGCTGCTTCTAGTGAGGGGCTCTAGAAGTCTGGGGTGGGAGGAGACTTTCTTTTCATTGTATACAGCTAATCCTTTGAAAATTTTTCCATGTGCGTGTTTTCCTTTTAAAATTGTATTTCAGACAAACAGGAAAGGGAATACTAAACAGACACCTAGATTCCCACCTCACGGCTTAAGAAATAAAACAATTAAGATTCAAATGAAGCCCCTGCATTGCCATCCCAAGAGACAGAAGCTCTCCTGAATTTTAGTGCTTATCTTTCCCATAAATGCTTTTAGTATGTATAGCTTTTCCTATTTAAAAAGAAAAAAAAATACTTAAAAATAAGCCCCAGGATTCTAGACTTTTATGTGTCCACCCCCAACACCTGCACAATGTGAGACTCCTGGTAAGAAGGAAACTGGTTCCCAAAGTGGGGCTGTGGAGAGGAATCAAGGGAATAAGAGCCCCTGGATTTGAATTCAGCCTCCTGCATTTACTCCCACGTGACCTTAGGCAGCCCGTCTCCTCTGAAATCCTGGTAAGCACTCATCTCACGGTTCGAGGATTCAACGACATCACAAGGTTAAGGGCCATCGGCCCAGTGCCTGGCCCTTGGCGAAGGCTTGATTAAATATACGCTGTTATTATTATTCCTGTCCCTCCCTCCCGTCCCAGCCCGGGGTGGGGGCGGGGAAGAACCCTGAACGTGGAGAAAAAGGTCTTGTTTCTACCCTCAGAGATACTCACGTCGCCCACAGGCAGGGCGAGCGGAAAGGGCCCTACGGCGCGACCTCGGAACGGTCTAGCAGCCCCAGCCATCGCCCCTCAGCATTGCGGTTACCACCGCCAACGGCCGCTCACAGCCCGAGCCTCATTGGCTGAGGCTTAGAAGCCAGTCCCGCCAGCCAATCAGAGAAGGGGAACGGCAAGCCTGGCGCATGCGCACCAAAGTACCTGGGTGCAAAAAGGCTAGGTCTAAGTTTCAACAGGGGTAGCCTTTGGGTATTGAGCTTTTCTTCCCCCCCTCCCCCCGCCTTGAGTTTTTTAAACCGAGTTGTTTTTTGCTGAATGTCAGGCTCCCGCCTTAGGTTGGAAACTCCATAAGGACAGGGCAGTGCTCTCCTTAATCTTGATCTCTAGGGTCTAGCGCATAATAGACATTCACTTGGTGAATAAATAGATGAGGAATGCACATCCCCCCTCCCTGACCCCCGGATCAAACATTTTTATTTTTAATTTATTTTTTAATGAATATTTTATTTTATTTTTCGGCTGCACTGCACTGCAAGTGGGATCCCAGTTCGACCAGGGATCGACCCCTACCCCCCTGCATTGGAAGCGCGGAGTCTTAACCATTGGATCACCAGGCAAGTTTCTATTTTAAATTTATTTTTAATCTTTTTTTTTTTTGGCCAGGCTCTGCAACATATGGGATCTTAGTTCCCTGAACCCGTTCTCCCTGCAGTGGATGTGGAGCCTTAACCACTGTTCTGCCAAGGGAGTCCCTGTAGATAAAACTTTTTTTTTTTTTGTGGTACTTGGGCCTCTCACTGTTGTGGCCTCTCCCGTTGCGGAGCGCAGGCTCTGGACGCGCAGGCTCTGGACGCGCAGGCTAAGCGGCCATGGCTCATGGGCCCAGCCGCTCCGCAGCATGTGGGATCTTCCCGGGGCACGAACCCGTGTCCCCTGCATCGGCAGGCGGACTCTCAACCACTGCGCCACCAGGGAACCCCAGATCAAACTTTTTACTCTTTGCCTCTGAACAAATAGGTGAGGAAGCTCATTCTCTAGTTTAGTCCACTGCTACTCCAAGTGTGATCCCCCAGTAATAGCACAGATAACACGTGGGAGCTTATTAGAAATTCAGAATCTCAGGCTTGGCTCCAGACCTACTAAATTGGGATCTGCATTTTAAGATCCTAGTGAGGCAGGAGATAGATGGGCCCCAGGTTAGACATTTACAACTGGCCTCCCGTTTACGTTTCATGAGACAGAAAAAAGTGGGTCAGGCTGGATACTTACAACTAGCCTCCTGTTTGCATTTCCTGAGACAGGAGATAGGTGGGCTGCAGGTTAGGCATTTACAATCAGTCTCCTGCTTGCTCTGAAATAGAAGCAATGACAGGGACAGGGTAAATAGCCAAGCTTTGTCTCTTGTGGATGCCTTAAGATAACAGTCATGGCAAGAGCAAAGAGGGGCAAAACCTTGTTCGAGTAAAGGACCAAGGGATCTCCGCTTCCCCTCACCTTGGGGCAAGGGAGACACTACACATGGGCACAAAGGCTCCTTGGGGGTCAAAAGTCAGGGGACAACTCCAGGCCATGGTGACTCTTGCTTCTCCCAGACAGCTTCACGTCGGGATCCATCTTGACTGAGAGGTGCATGCGCACCTAAGGGGAGGGTCCTGAGACAAATTAGCCAGGGGAGAACAAAACAAGATGGTTGGCCAGAAGGAAGACAAAGCCTCGGAAAACTGCCCCTTTATAAAGAATTTAAGAATTTCCCAAAGGCGCAACTCTTTCTCTGAGTTCGCCCATGTGTCTTTCTGCATGTACTTTGCTTTTCCAGTAAACTTTTTCCTTTTCTCTTTACCTTCTGCCTCCTCGCCTGAATTCATTCTTGACAAGGCAGGCAAGAACTAGGGATCCAAGCCCTAGCCGCTGGCCCCTGTGGTCTCGTGGTTAGGACTCCCAGTCCGGGAACTAAGATCTTGCTTCCAGCTACCACTCGCTGTTAATTGCTGCAAGCTACTGCTTACTGCTGCATGCATCCGAAATCACTAGGTGACTCCTATGGTACTTCATGGTCTAAAAACTCTTCAGTCACCCCCATTTGACCTAATAGCAAATAAATGAACATTCAAAGTTCATTTTATAGATGATAAAAGTAGCTTAGGTGCCATGGAAGAATTAGACTACATCCTTCCAAAACTAAGTATTTTAGCTGTACAATCTTGAGCCCCTGCTATCTTCTTCATGCCCCCAGGTAAGGTTCAACCAGTATTCTACTGCAGAGCAAGCCATGTGTATAGCACTCACTGCTACCTACAGTCCTAAGCAATTAGCCCAGAATAAGTTAGTAGTTTCCTAAAATAGACAATTTGCATGTTGCATTAAGATAGTTTTCCTTCTATTATATAGTTGACACTATCTGTCAGGGAAAAATATTGTAACAGGGAAGAGCCAAATCTGACTACATGTTGGATCTGTTTCTTTTACTTTAACCTTTGCTTTCCGCTGCTTTGTTCACTAAAAGGATACCGTCTATACATAGTGGCCTGCCTCAGGGAACCCTGCCCCTGAATGTTAAACCAAAGCACCTTTGTTCGGGGAAATATCCCGACCCTGTCCACCTGTGGATGGCTGCAAGAAATAAGAAATTAACACAGCCCTGAGGTTGGCCATTGCAGGGGATATTTGCAAAATTTACAGTCTTTTTACTTTACTTCCTCATCTCCTCCCCCTCTCTACTATAAAAGAAACTGGCATCCACACCCCAATAAGTGGTTATTTTGAGACTTTAGTCTGCCATCTTCTCGGTCTTCTGGCTTCCTGGATAAACTTGTATTCCTTGCCTCAACACCTTGTCTCTGATTTACTGGCCTGTTGTGTGGCGAGCAGAGCGAGCTTGGACTCGGTAACAGTATCATAGAGAACTGGGTAATTATCTGAATAATTCATGTAGAAAATTCATTTTTAGAAGAATGTGACTTTTGGGCTTCAACAATTTCTCTTCATGTGTACTGAACCAATCACTGGGGAATAAAAAACATTTTTTAATCTATCTTCAATTCTTTTGTTAGTGAAAGTGCTATATTAACAGCAACAACTATGGCAACATAGCTAAGTTATTAAGGCTACAACCAATATTACTTTATTTTGAAAGTACAGTTTGTACAATTTTGGCTCTCCATTTTAAATGTGCGGGTACAAAAGTCTGACCCATTTCTCAGGTTGTTGTGACTAAATATGCTATTTGGGGCCATTTTGTTAAATATCTTTTTTCTTTTAATTAATTTATTTTTGGCTGCATTGGGTCTTTGTTGCTGCGCGGCTTTCTCTAGTTGCAGAGATCGAGGGCTACTCTTCATTGCGGTGCATAGGCTTCTCATTGCGGTGGCTTCTCTTATTGCGGAGCATGGGCGCTAGGCGCGTGGGCTTCAGTAGTTGTGGCACGTGGGGTCAGTAGTTGTGGCTCACGGGCTCTAGAGCACAGGCTCAGTAGTTGTGGCGCATGGGCTTAGTTGCTCCGCGGCATGTGGGATCTTCCCACACCAGGACCCGAACCCATGTCCCCTGCGTTGGCAAGCGGATTCTTAACCACTGCGCCACCAGGGAAGATCTATTTTGGGCCATTTTGGATCAGAACAGTTGTCTCTCTTGGTTTTGACCTTAGCTGTCTTAACCTCTGGGTGCCTAAGTTTCCTCAGCTGTTAATAGCAGGTAATAAAAGTAACTCGTAAGGTTGTTGTGAGGATCAGTGTCTGCTGCATACTAAGTGCTCAGCAAACATTAGGTGTGATGATGATTATTAATGCTTTGCTGTGAATTGGGAAATTAAGTGACTTCTTGCTAGCTTTTGAGCTTGACCTTCTATTTGTGTAGCATGCTCTTTTACATGAAAAGGGTAAAATTCTTCTGAAGTATTGAAACAAAGCAGGACCCTGTGGGGCCGTCCTGAGCACAAAAGCTTTTCTAGGAAATAGGTTTTATTCAGCATCCTTAACCTTCCCAGAGTTCCAAAGGGCAGATTCAGACAGTTGCTAATCAGGGAAGAGAGGGAATGCAGAAACAAGGGAAGAGCAGTCAAGAAACAATAGTGCAGCCTTGGGGTAGGGTCCTGGTTCCTCCTCAAGGAATATACATATAATATCTTTTAAGTTCTTCTGCAGGAACTAAGGCCCCCCACTCAGGTGGAGGATGGTAACTTCAGGCTGAGCGCAAGATTCCTGGAGCACCACCCAGTTACCTCACCACCAACCAATCAGAAGAAAGTCACACACCCTGCAGCTCTCACCCTAAATTTTACCATAACCCCCCCCACCCAAATCATCAGGGAGTTTGGGGTTTTTGAGTACCAGCCACCCGTTCTCCTTGCTTATCCCTGCAATAAACCTTTCTCTACTCCAAATTCCCACTTTTTGGGTTGTTTGGCCTCACTGTACATCGGGCATATGAACTTGTGTTCCGTAACAATATCTTTAACCCAGTTATGACCAGCAGCACAATTTTATACCCTTGTATTTAGATATACAAGATGATGTAGGTTAATAGTGAAGAGGTTTAGGTCATGGGCTTTGGCGTTGAACAGAAACGGGTTTGAATCTTGGTTCTTTAACTTACTTTTCAGTGTGTACTTAGGCAAGGCAGTTACCTCATCTGTAAAAGGTATGCCAGTTGGCCTGCCTCATACACAGTTTAAAAACTAAACGAAATAATGTAGGAAATGTTTAATAATGCCTCACATATAAACATTAACTATTACTTTTCAAAGGCAAATCGAGGACCAAATGCCAAATTGTCTCTCATAGAGTATGTTATTTTTTCCACACCAAATCCAACAAGGTCTAAAGGACAAGTGTATCCATGAGCACAACGTATCAGAATCTGAGGCCTGCATACCATTCTGCAACTAAAACGAACATAACTAGATACTAAGAGCTGTGACCTCTACCAAACACACGTCACCATTTCCCCCTTATTAATCATGTCAACGACTAGGATTTAGAGTATGGATACTAAAATGTCGGTCCCCAGAAGTCCACATCCTTACTTGTCACGTGACGTGCCCCAGTCCCTTCTTTCCCTGCCATTGCATCAGCCGATTTAGACCCGCCTTCCCAGAAACCAACTAATAAGCTGATTCGTGCTCCAGTTGACTGGCATGTCGGATGACCAATAATTTCTCGGAAAGGTAAGGCGCGGCGGGGCACGTTCCATCCGCGCGCTCTGGTTGGACGGGGCGGTGCGAGCTGCCAAGGGCAGTGGTTTGGCGCTGGTACCTCTGCGTGTCTGCGGGACTGGTAACCGTGGCTCCGGGCGCTGGGCTTTGAGGGAGGAGTTAGGAACTGCGACCCTCGGGAGAAGCAGATTGACCTCTGAGAGAGTTCTACGGCGCCGCGATAGCGGCTGTGCTTGGCGTTTGGCCCCTGGGCCAGGCCCTGTGAGTACTCCGGAACGGGGCGCGGGCTGGAGCCGGGGTTGAGGCAGCCGCTTGGCGACACGGCAGCTGGAGAGTGGCCTTTTGTCAGACCCTTGGAGCGCTGGGGGTGGAGTGGCCTCGGGTGGCCTTGCTGAGGACCGAGACCTTGGAAGGATCACTGTTGTCGCTGACCATCCGCCCAAAGCTGAGGTTTTATCTCCCCTGGTTTTAATCTCCTAGGGGCGGGCGGGGTTGCGGGCGGGTAGAGTGGTCAAGACGGGTGGAATCAGGCTGTGAGCCGTTTCCTAAATTCTTAAAATTAGCTAATAACTGATACTAGTCCGGGCCTACCTAGAAGCAATTTCCGTGCTCCATCACGTTTAGCTATTACTTTTTCAGGGTCTGCGTTTCCAGTGTGCTTTAAGTTCATTCGCAGTTCGCTACTAAAGGGTTATTAATTATACCATGAAATACTTAGCAACCACTGTGCTGGATGCTGAGGACATAACCGTAATGGTGAGCAAAAACCACCAGTCATGATTCTCACTGGGCTGGAACTTACAGCCTGTTGGGGAGATGGACCTCCAGCTGTCAAATGCATGTGCAAATTATGACGGGAGACACCTGGGGCTATGAGACTAAAATAGGAAGAATCTGATTAAGAAGGAGAAGCCTTCCTTAAATAAGTCTCTTTGAAATTGAGATGCCAACAATGAGAAATTAACTAGGAAAAGGCAAAAAGGGAGAATAGGGTAGTCAGCTTACCTGGCAAGTGAAGAGCATGTTGAAAGGTCCAGTGGCTGGAGCCTTAAACCCAAAGGCCAGTGAGATTTAAGGTACTTAAGACCTTTACAGTTCCTGCTGGGAAATGGAATCTGACCTCCTTTGTGCTACCTCTGTATCCAGTATAGCCTTCCTGTGTATTTATATTGAATAAATGAATGAGTGGTGATGGTGACACAGCCTTTAATAGTCCCAGCGTCCATAGGGCCTAACAGCAATATATTCGATCCTTTTACATCATACTGCAGTTATTTCTGTGACTATCTCCCTATTAAGGGCATGAACTCTCTTTCATCTTGGTTCCCAGCATACAGTATGTATTCAGTACGTTGAATGAATAAACAAAGATGGAAAATTCATGTGTCTTTTGGAATGGAACTGCTTATTTTCCTCAGGTAACACATTTAGAGGAGGAGCAATGAACATTCTGAAACAGCTGTGATGTCGCTGCTCAGTCAGGATTAGCACCGTACGTTCATTGTTGCCACCATGATTAATATTCATTGAGAGCCATGATGAGAAGGGTCGAGGAAGAATGTGGTGTGACAAACTTTCTAGAAACCGTAGCCTTGACTCCTTAGCGTGAACAGAAAATCCTCAGCTGTGGGGATTTTAGTCAGCTCCTTGGCTCTGTCTGCCAGTGTTTCACCATCTTTTTGCCCAAAGGGCTTTTTGTTTGCGTAATGAGTTGATTGAGTCGTGAATAAATCAATTGAAATTGTGATTAAACATAAATCTAAGAGTCACAGTCTCATCATGTTCGTTGTGTACATCTTTCTTTGTATCTTCCTCCTAGGAAGGAAGAAAACTTTGAGCTAAGTGATGTAAAGTAATAGTATCCAATTTGTTCCAGGTTACAAGTTGCTTCCAGATACAGGATGGCTTTTGGCCTTACACCCCAGGTGGCGTAGGCAGAGTAGATCTTACTTTTTTACAAAAAAGGAAACAAATTTAGGACAAAGTGCCTTTTTATTCAATTGTTTAAAAATTTTTTTGGCCATGCTGTGAGGCATGTGATATCTCGGTTCCCCCACCAGGGATCGAACCCACGACCCCCGCATTGGAAGCGCAGAGTCTTAACCACTGGACCACCAGGGAAGTCCCAAAGTGACTGTTTTTTTTAAAATAAATGTATTTATTTATTTGTTTGTTTTTATTTTTGGCTGCGTTGGGTCTTCATTGCCGCGTGCAAGCTCTCTCTAGTTGAGGCGAGCGGGCGCTACTCTCCGTTGCGGTGCGCGGACCTCTCATCGCAGTGGCCCCTCCCGCTGCGGAGCACGGGCTCTAGGCTCACAGGCTTCAGTAGTTGTGGCTCACGGGCTCTAGAGTGCAGGCTCAGCAGTTGTGGTGCATGGGCTTAGTTGCTTGGCAGCATGTGGCATCCTTCCGGACCAGGGCTCGAACCCGTGTCCCCTGCATTGGCAGGTGGATTCTTAACCACTGCGCCACCATGGAAGTCCTCAAAGTGACTTTTTAAAGGTTAGAGCTAGGTCTAGAATTCTAGAGACTTTTAGATAATGTTGTGAATGAGATGGTTCCTATTTTTCTAGACACCCAGTGCAACATGGCACTACAACTCCATGCCAGTGATTGGTACCCTCTACCAAGGCCTGTCACTTCTCTCTAACCTGCTTGTCATAGAAGCCGTGTAATATATGTGAAAGAGCTCTGAAACTGTAAAGCTGTTTTATTCCTAATTTCCCTCTCTTCTGATTCCCTCTCTCTTTCACTGGCTCTTGAGCTCTACTTCCTCAGTGTGGCTACAACGTCCTCACTCCCTAGCAGTCAAATAGCTGGGAAGGCAGCAGTTTAGCAGTTGGGTTCTGGAGGAGCTAAGTGGAGGCAGGTACATTCCTGCTACTTGCAGGGCAGTTCCTTGTACAGATGGGCCCATGCCCAGGTCCACTGTTGCCTCCCCTAGATGGTCACGCCAAACCTAGAGGCCCTGGCTTTGGGGATAGTGGAACTTTGCACTGTTCTAGGCATGTGGGTTAAGACAGAGCTGGAAGTGCCCTTAGAGTTCATCTATTATGGCCCCCTTTTGTTGAAGTAATTCCCTTAAGGACTTGGAGCTAGGACTGGAACCTGGGTCTCCTGAGCCTCCCTCATCTCCAGGGGGCTCCTCTGCTAGACTGAACTGTGAGGTTTTATTCCCATTTCTTTTGTGTTTTTTTTTAATTTATTTATTTATTTTTGGCTGTGTTGTGTCTTCGTTGCGGTGTGCTGGCTTCTTACTGCGGTGGCTTCTCTTGTTGCAGAGCTCGGGCTCTTGGCGCGCGGACTTCAGTAGTTGTAGCACAAGGGCTCAGCTGCTCCGCGGCATGTGGGATCCTCCCGGACCAGGGCTCGAACCCGTATTCCCTGCATTGGCAGGCGGACTCTCAACCACTGCGCCACCAGGGAAGCCCTATTCTCATTTCTTAATTCCTGACCTAGGGCTTGGAACAGCGGACGCTCCATACATTTTTGCAGTGAATGAATGCATGAAGAAACTACCTCCTCCGCTTAATGTGTTGGTGTATTGAACAGATTGAGGTTGGCTCGGGAAGGAAGAGCATGTAGGGTTGCTCTCTGCTACTGCAGCAAGTTTTGCTTCGATGATGATTTTAGCCTTGGACATTACAACATAGAGGTTTTAGGATCAAACAGCTTACCCGTGTCTTGCTTTGACATGGCCTGAGAAGCTAGGAGTCTTGTGTAATGTTTACTTATCTTAGTTTCAATTCCCCTAATTTTCTTTCATTTTTCCTCTGGTTAGTTCCGTAGAGTTATTTTCGAGATGGACTCAACCCTAACAGCAAGTGAAATCCGGCAGCGTTTTATAGATTTCTTCAAGAGAAATGAACACACCTATGTTCACTCATCTGCCACCATCCCTTTGGATGATCCCACTTTGCTCTTTGCCAATGCAGGCATGAACCAGGTAAGGGTATTTTCCCTTCCCCTTGGCTTTTTTGTCCACAGAGGCAGCACAGCAGCCCTGGAGTCAGTCAGAATCCCAGTTCTGTCCTTCCTGTGTGATCTTGCAGAATCTACTTTATGTCGTTGAACCTCTGTTTCTTTGTCTGTGAAATGAGGAATAATGATAGTGCCTGCCTTTAGATTGTAGTGAGGAGTAAATAGAATAATGCATTTAAAATGTTTAGTACAGTATTTGAAGTAGGTACTTGAATATTAACTATCATTATTTTTAATTATGATGAGAGACCCCGATACTCATGGATTAAACTTGTATGCCTCTCAAGAAAAATACAGCCTACATCTAGTCTGTAAAGTTTTGCCTTTTTTTTTTTTTCTCCTAAGGAAATAGCTGTGCTTTATTAAAATCAGAGGCTGGGTTAATCTTGCTGAGCCCTGAAGAGACTTGTTAGCTCAGCTGTTGTGGTTGTCCTTCATCTTTTCATTGTCCTTGTTTTTTTCTTTATAAAATGTCAGTTCTTCAGGATTCTTTTTTTTTTAAAGGAGCTTTTATTTTATTATTTTTTAATTAATTTATTTATTTATTTTTGGCTGTGTTGGGTCTTCGTTTCTGTGCGAGGGCTTTCTCTAGTTGTGGCAAGCGGGGACCACTCTTCATCGTGGTGCGCGGGCCTCTCAGTATCGCGGCCTCTCTTGTTGCGGAGCACAGGCTCCGGATGCGCAGGCTCAGTAGTTGTGGCTCACGGGCTTAGTTGCTCCGCGGCATGTGGGATCTTCCCAGACCAGGGCTCGAACCCGTGTCCCCTGCATTGGCAGGCGGATTCTTAACCACAGCGCCACCAGGGAAGCCCCTCTTCAGGATTCTTTTAAGACTTTGCTTTCATTCCCATTCTAGGCCATGCACAGTCTTATTTTTTTCTTTAATTAATTAATTAATGTATTTATTTATTTATTTTTGGCTGCGTTGGGTCTTCGTTGCTGCACACGGGCTTTCTCTAGTTGTGGCGAGCATGGGCTTCTCATTGCGGTGGCTTCTCGTTGCAGAGCACGGGCTCTAGGCATGCGACTTCAGTAGTTGTGACACGTGGGCTTCAATAGTTGTGGCTCACGGGCTCTAGAGCGCAGGCTCAGTAGTTGTGGCGCATGGGCTTAGTTGCTTCGCAGCATGTGGGATCTTCCCGCACCAGGGCTCGAACCTGTGTCCCGTGCATTGGTAGGCGGATTCTCAACCACTGTGCCACCAGGGAAGTCCCATGCACAGTCTTATTGATTTTTTTCTTTTTTTAAACTTCTTTCTTGAAGCTACTGCCACGAATGCCAATTCGGATCTACTGCTGACGAAAGTTTATTAGTAGGATTTGTGTTGGGGGCAATTGAACTATAAAAGATATTTAAAAGTTTTATTTTTGGAGACAAGCATTTTCTTGTGAAGTAATGAGAGCATCACAAGTTTATAAAGGTGTTTAAAAGGAGTTTTTCACTATACCTGTGACATTGAAAACTATTTAATTGGCTGGAAGTGGATTCAGGTTAGATGGGGCCCTCAGGACTTTCCTTTGGAGGTTCTTTGGGTGACTGCTTAGCCCGGTGGACCCACCAGCCCTTAGGATGCCCCTCACTGTGGGATAAGTTGACATTTTCTGTTCTCTCAGGTCTCTTCTCTGGCATGGAAAATTAGAGGCACTGGGAACATTTTCCACCTGTATTACATGAACCATGAAATTATAAAAGTGTTTTCAGTTGTGTGAGTCCCATGCATACACCTGGAATTGAGGGCACTAATTTTAGGTGGACTCTTTCCAGGTGGTGAGTTTTCTGGAATACTGAAACAGTTTTGTTCTACTCACCCATACCTAGGCTTTGTCTTCTCCCACATGAACTGAACGTACTTGGCAGAAGCCATGGAGTCCAAGGTTTATAAACATTCCCTGAATAACAGTAACTAGTAGCCTGCATGTAGCACCTCCTATACACCAGGCATTGCTCTGTGTCTTATGTATATTAACTCATTTAATCCTCACTCTGTGCCATCCTACTGAGGCACTGAAGGCTCAAGTAAACTGCCCAAGCTCACGAAGCTGGTAAATGCTGGAGCATGGATTTGAACCCAGGCAGTCATTTGCTTATGTGCTGTATGCCTCTTAATCAGAAATACCTTGTGTTTTTTGTTTTGTTTTGCTTTGTTTGTTTTTACATTTTGAATTAGTATTTATTGAGCATCTGTTCTTTTCAGGTACTTTTCTAGGTGCTAAGTAAGATAGTTTCTGCTTTTAAGGAGTTTACGGTCTAGCGCAGGACTGTACAATGTACTTTCTGCAATGATGGTAATTCTATATCTAATCACACACCAGCCATGTGTGATTATGGAGCTAGTGTGACTTAGTGTGACCAAGTGTGCTAATTTTACTCCCTGAACAGGTCTCAAATTTTTTTCTTCCTTATCACCTTTACTACCAAGCCAGCACATTGGTTTTAGAATATGTTCTTCCAGAAAGATGGTATAAGCCCTGACTGCAGAGACTTGAGAGGAAACACAGGTTTCACTGCATCAACCTTGACTGTTATCCCAGATCTGGCAGGGCTTTCCTTTGTGCAGTTGGTGTTACTGGCAGTGGTGGAGACCGTTGGAGAACTAGGACCAGGGAGGAGCTGCTCCAAGACAGGCTGCCTCTGCTGCAGCACACAGGGCCACCTGCCTCTGATAAGTTTCTGTATTGCAGGCTAATCAAATCCGGAAATGAATAGTCTATGTGTGTTCTATTCCTGCCAGCCTGTAAACACCTGATATATCTGCAGCTTTTTAAAAGTTGAAATGTTCCCTTTCTTTTTTAGTTCAAACCCATCTTTCTGAATACTGTTGACCCATCTCACCCTATGGCAAAGCTGAGCAGAGCTGCCAATACCCAGAAATGCATCCGGGCTGGGGGCAAACACAATGACCTGGACGATGTGGGCAAGGATGTCTATCATCACACCTTCTTTGAGATGTTGGGCTCCTGGTCTTTTGGAGATTACTTCAAGGTAAGTTCAAAGAGGAGGTCTCTGAGCAAAGATCAAAGGAAATTTGAGCAAAACAGTCATTTCTACTGAGGGAAATGGGTTCTAACTTTGATGGTTTCATGATACAAAATATCATCTAGGAGATTCAGAAGTGAAGGACATTTATCAATTCTAAGACTTCTTGGAAGCAGTACCTGTAATTTTATGATTTCAGTTTACATGTGGATTTCTTGTATAAATTTGACTGTTTATGGTGAAGATACTGTATTGGACCTCTCCTACTCATATTAAATAGATTCTGGTTTGGTCATATTCCACATCTTTTTGATCGTTTTGTAGGAATTGGCATGTAAGATGGCTCTAGAACTTCTCACCCAAGAGTTTGGCATTCCAGTTGAAAGACTCTACGTTACTTACTTTGGGGGGGATGAAGCAGCCAGCTTAGAACCAGACCTGGAGTGCAAACAGATCTGGCACAACTTGGGGTAAGAATGTAGCTCGCATGTGGAGAGTATGAGTACGGAGGAATAAAATGGTTCCTACACTCAGTGCCAGAGTGGGGTCTTAGGACTTGGGGTGCATTGCCATTTCCTATTTTGGGGTGTGTATGTGGAGGTGGAGGTGGAGGTGACTGGGAGTAATTATCCTTTGGTGCATCCTTTGCTTCTTAGTAGGTTTACTTGATCATTCTGTCGTTGAAAGCCAACATAAAGAGTCTCGTGTGGTTTTTTTTGTTTTGTTTGTTTGTTTGTTTTGCGGTATGCGAGCCTCTCACCGTTGTGGCCTCTCCCGTTGCGGAGCACAGGCTCCGGATGCGCAGGTTCAGCGGCCATGGCTCACGGGCCCAGCCGCTCTGCGGCATGTGGGATCTTCCTGGACCGGGGCACGAACATGTGTCCCCTGCATCGGCAGGCAGACTCTCAACCACTGTGCCACCAGGGAAGCCCTCTCATTTTTTTTTTGCTTTTTATATATTTTTAGAAATTGTACATAGAGTGCATATGTTGTGAAATTTCAAACTGTATGGAAATGTAAAAAATAGGAAATGGAAGATCCCTAACATTAGTCCTTGTTAATAGTTTGATACCCCATATACAGTCTTTCAGGCCTTTTTTCATATTTCTGTAGCCCTGTGTGTATGTGTGTGTCTTTTTCAACAGAGTGTATTGATATGAAACAGTTTATTTCTTATAGAAATGTAATGGCATCAAACAGGTCTAGGACAAAGGAAGTTGTGGGGGGTTTTTTTGTTTTCTTTTTTTTTTTGTGGTACGTGGACCTCCCACTGTTGTGGCCTCTCCAGTTGCGGAGCACAGGCTCCAGACGCGCAGGCTCAGCAGCCATGGCTCGGGCCCAGCCACTCCGCGGCATGTGGGATCTTCCCGGACCGGGGCATGAACCCGTGTCCCCTGCATCGGCAGGCGGACTGTCAACCACTGCACCACCAGGGAAGCCCCGTGGGTTGTTTTTTTTTAATGTAATATAATTCTAATATAAAATCACATAGCATAAAAGGTAACATGATAGATGAGCAATATGTGTTCTGGGCTTAGAACATAATAGAATTTATGAAGCTTTGTATCAAGAGGAATCTGATTGTGGAGTGATGTTCCCCTGTAGATAACAAGAATGCCCATGATGTCCTTGTCTCATTTTCTTGTTCTTTTTACTTAAACTCTCTTGTCATTTAGTGTGTAGCTTTTTATATACTTAAGCACTGCTACTTCTCCTTTATTTTTAATTTTTTTTTAAATTACTTTTACTCAGGGTATATTGTTTCAATCCAGCTTCCCCTTGTACTTGGTCTGAAATCCCTCTTTGGTTAGACTCTATAGTCTAAATGTACTTGGATGTTTTGAGTAGTAACACATGTGAAACTTAAAATACTAATCTTGACTTTTTGAATCCTGTTTTACTTGGCTTGTATATATCTGTACTTTGATTTCAAACAAGCATAATCTTTTTTGAGTGCTCTGTTATCTAGCAACTCTCAGCAGAGTCAATATTTTGGAAATGTTTTAACCTTAAATTCTTTTTGGTATCATTTTAAGGTAAAAGACAGATGACTAAATTGGGGCATAGAGAGGTGACTTTAAATGATCAGCTGCTTTTTTTCAACACTTATACTGTCATAATATAATTGTTTTCATTTATAAAAATGAAGGAACATTTGCAAAGAAACGTGCAAAGAAATTTGTTTAAATTCTGGTCGGGAATTCCCTGGCGGTCCAGTGGTTAGGACTACGCACTTCCATTGCAGGGGACACGGGTTCCATCCCTGATCAGGGAACTAAGATCCCACAAGCTGGGCAGCCGATAGATAGATAGACAGACAGACAGACAGACAGATAGGTAAATTCTGGTCATATTCAGCATAAACGTTTTCATTTTTATGTGTTCCTGTCTAGACTTTATCTATATCTTTGCATGTTTTTATTTATTTATGATCACAGCATATGTGCATTTTGTATTCTGTTGTAGTCACTCTTGAAAAGAATCATGTTCTGCTTCTTTATCAGGATTTGAATGCAGACTCAGCACTAGTAATTGCCAAAGAGTGAGCCTTCTTTCTAGAAATGCATAAGGATCTCCTTTTTTGGTGGATGCAAGTCTGTGCAGAATCCTGTCACTAGCTATAAATGGGCTTATCTTCCCGCTCTCTGCAGGCTGGATGACAGCAAAATCCTCCCAGGCAACATGAAGGATAACTTCTGGGAGATGGGTGACACGGGCCCTTGTGGTCCCTGCAGTGAGATCCACTATGACCGGATTGGTGGTCGGGATGCGGCGCACCTCGTCAACCAGGATGACCCCAATGTGCTAGAGATCTGGAACCTCGTGTTCATCCAGTATAACAGGTGGTCTTGGGGTCCTGATCTGTTCCTGCTAAGAGCAGCACCTTTCCTCAAGCTGCGTAGAGCGAGAGGAACTCGGCGCATGGCTGTCTTCTCATCCTCGTCTTTGGGGACAGTGGAGAAGTGCTAAAGGCATCATGGGATCTTGTGGACATTTGTTCAATTTTATTTCTCAGGTTTTCCCTCTGATCTCTGGGACAGGGCTGGGCCTATTCTTTTATAAACTAGTTTTATTCCACATACTGCCTGCTTAAGGACTATTCCTATAATGTCATTTTTGCTGTAATTTGAACTGCTGTTTTAAAGCTCATTTCCTTGAAGCTTGCCTCACTCTTTAATGAACCCCAGAGTATTTCTTCCCGTTCTCCCTTCACGCCCCACCTCCCACCAAAACAGGCAGAGGCAAATGGCAAATAGTCACAGCCTGCAAACTGCAAAGTGAGTTCTGCCCAGCAGGGAGAGGTGGCAGCCTGAGTCCGTGTTTCATCCTCCTCTTTCTCTCGATCTTGCAGGGAAACCGATGGCATTCTGAAACCTCTTCCCAAGAAAAGCATTGACACAGGGATGGGCCTGGAGCGACTAGTGTCTGTGCTGCAGAATAAAATGTCCAACTATGACACTGACCTTTTTGTCCCTTACTTTGAAGCCATTCAGAAGGTACTGGTCCTATTGCAGACTTCTGTGGAGGTTTCCAGGCTGGACCCTTAGTACTGTCAAAGATAAAACAATCATATGCTTTGCTGGGTGAGGGTACCTGTGACCATCTACCAGCTTCACTGTTAATAACACAGGGGTCTAAGCACAAGGCACTGTATTTTATTGTGTGCAGGGGCCTAGCTGGAGGCTCTTCACTCTTGCTCCTGTTACCTTTTTTGGGGTTATAGGATCTGGCAAGAGGTCATCCTTTCGATTTATGCCCCGTCAGTCCTCTCTGAACCTCCTGGGGTGAGGCAACACTAGAAGGGCTGCTTCCTGATGAGCTGCCTCCTGGTTTTTATCTGTAGGGCACAGGTGCGCGGCCATACACTGGGAAGGTTGGTGCTGATGATGCTGATGGGATCGACATGGCCTACCGGGTGCTGGCCGACCACGCTCGGACCATCACCGTGGCCCTGGCTGATGGTGGCCGACCTGACAACACAGGGCGGGGGTAAGTGTGTTACACGTGGGGCAGGGTGAGGACTGACGCTGTTGAGTTTTATGGCTCTCTGTGGAACTTAACACCGTACTTCATTATTGTTTGTCTTCTAGGTAGTTGGAGGGATCCTTTTATTTTTTTTAGGGATAAAGGGAGTTTCAGCTCACTTTGAAGAGTTCACTATATTAAATTTCTGCTGCCAAGTACAAGATGATAAGGGTTGTATTTAGGGTTGTCTGATAAGATATTGGCAGGGGCAGGGGAGATACTGATGAACCCCAGGCAACTTCATTACTGACAGCCGGGACCCGGAATTGGATTGTGGGCCTCACGTTGGCCGTCTGGTCTGTACTTCTTGCCTTCATCTCTGGTTCAGCAGAACAAGCTTGGAAAATAAACCAAGGTTACCCCAGGTTATCCTTGATGCATCTTTCTGGATATATTACTGAGTTTTATGCTGGAATTAATGTTAATGACTTTGGGGGAATGCAAAAAAAAAAAAAGAAAAAAGAAAAAGCAGGCTTAGGATAAAAGAAAGAATCTGAAAGAGAAAGACAAAAAATTGGTCATGTTGCTTGGGTAGAATTCCAAAGGACCCACTACCAAACGCTCGGCTGGGAATGTTGTCTAGCAGGAAACTGGGTTCTGCCTCTTATAGGTATGTGTTGAGACGGATTCTCCGCCGGGCTGTTCGATACTCCCATGAGAAACTCAACGCCAGCAGGGGTTTCTTTGCTACATTAGCAGATGTTGTTGTGCAGTCCCTGGTAGGTGTATTTCCTGTTCACCTCTTCTGTACTGAAGCACATACCTTAAAAGTCGTAGAGTGGGAGATATCACACTGTTAATGAGGATTTTTAGAGGAGTCATAGTATAGTCCCTGCCTTCATTGGGCTCATATCTGTGTCTCCCGTTTACCAGGGAGATGCATTTCCTGAGCTAAAGAAGGACCCAGATATGGTGAAGGACATCATTAATGAAGAAGAAGTGCAATTTCTCAAGACGCTCAGCAGAGGGCGTCGCATCCTGGACAGGAAAATTCAGAGCCTGGGAGACAGCAAAACCATTCCCGGTAAGGACCGGTTTGTTCCTTTCTTCAATAGCCTGGTTCATCTTTCTGGAAGAGGCAAGCCCTTTCTCACAAACTGACAGTGGACTCCTGTGTCTCCAAAGGCTGAGCATAGCTTGGTTAGACCGCTTTTGGTGTAAAATGGGGTTTATAGTAAGATTATAAAAGTAACATATTATTATGGCAAAGTATTCAAACAGTACAGAAGTAAAAAGTGAAAATCCTCTTTCCCAAACTCATTTCTCAGAAGTCACAACTCTTTGGAGTTTGTTGTATAACTATTCAGGACTTTTCTGTATTTGCATACAAACGTATATAGGGGTGTGTGCGCGTGTGCAAGCAAAAAATGGGAACGAGTAGTATGTAGTGTTTTACAACTTTAATTTTTTACCAGACAGGAAAATTAATTCCAGAAGTTTTTACTTTTTATGGAAGTATAATATAATGTGCAAGGTGAAAGCCTGATGAATTTCCACAAACTGAACACACTTGTGTTCAGATTAAGAAACAGAACTTTTCCAGGGACCTCTTGTGCTTCCCCCAGGTTGACTGCAAAAGATTTGATGGATTTTCTGACAAATACACAGAACCATTACTAACTTGCCTGGCTCTTTAATCCCTCCTGTCACTGCCAGTGTCCTCCTGGGAAGGGGTTGGGATGGAAAGGAAGGGGGGGCCATCCCTGTCATTCTTATGTGATTCCTTTGTGCTGTGTAGGGGACACTGCTTGGCTCCTCTATGACACCTATGGGTTTCCAGTGGATCTTACTGGACTGATTGCTGAAGAGAAGGGCCTGGTGGTAGATATGGATGGCTTTGAAGAGGAGAGGAAGCTGGCTCAGGTAAAGCATTTGGGGAGTGAGCAAGAAACTCAGCCCCAATCAAGGCAGGACTTGGCTGCAAGGCAAGAAAGAATTTCCTTCCATTAAAGTCTTTGAAATTCTGTTTTTCCCAAGACCAGTGAGTCTCAAGTGGGGGCAGTTTGCCCCCCTTTCCCCAAGGGATATTTGGCAGTAGCGTATAAAGGTAGTTTTTGGTTTTCACAACTGGGGATGGATGCTACTGGCCTGTGGTGGGTAGAGGCCAGGAATGCTGCTCAACCTCCTTCAGGGGACAGCCTCCCAGAACAAGAGTTACCTGGCCCCAAATGTCCGTAGTGCTGAGGTCAAAAAACTGTTCTAGAGCTTTACATTGGGCATAGTTTAGCAATTTCAAGTCCTTCAGAGTGCTTTTTCTTTGATATTAAGGTAACTTATGCTTATTTCTCTTACTGGCAGCTGAAATCACAGGGCAAGGGAGCTGGTGGGGAAGACCTCATTATGCTGGACATTTATGCTATTGAAGAGCTCCGAGAAAAGGGACTGGAGGCAACAGATGATTCCCCAAAGTATAATTACCATTCGGACTCCAGTGGGAGCTACGGTATGTTAGTGTGCTCGTCTGGGGTGGTTTTCAAGCAATGAGTCTCAAGATTAGGAACCCAGGATATCCATGGTAGCCTTGCCTGCAGTGCTGTGTAGCCGTGCTGTGTAATTTTATACTCAGAGAGACCCTTGGTGATTGACTTTCTATTTATTTTGGAATAATTATAGGTTCACAGGAAGTTCTAAAAGAAATTTACCAGGAGATTCCTTGTACCTTATACCCAGTTTTCCCTAATTGCAACATCTTGCAGGAAATAAGGAAAATGACATTGATTTATAAAATTCCCTGTGGCTGTTGAATTTTGCATCGGGATAGTAGCATTCTAAAGTTAAGACAACTCAAAAGAAATATACTGGTGCTACATGTTTTTGCTTTTTTTGCTCCAGTAGAGATACCTAAATCTATGTAAGGAAGCCCACAAAAGGAATACATTCCTTATGAATTGACTTTGGAGTAGGGAATTTATTACTACTCTTAAATACCTACTAATCAAATTCATCAGGTTTCTGTTCAGTAGCTCACAGTTAGGGTGACCATCTGTCCCATTTTCCCAGAATTGTCCCAGTGTTGACACTGAAATTGTCCCAGTGTTTTCCTCACACCTTGGGAAATCCCCTGGTCCCAAGCAAACCGGGACAGTTGGTCACCCCTACTGAGTATTATATTCTCCAGTAGAAAACCAGCATGTTAAGCCCTTTTGTGGAGTCTAATAGGCTTCTTCCAACATGAAATTAGACAATTAGGACCTAAGGAGAGTTTGAGAAATAGAATCCGATAAAAGCCAGCTAAGAATGTGTGAATGAAGTCATCAACCGTGTTTTCCCCTTGTATGCAGTGTTTGAGAGTGCAGTGGCTACAGTGATGGCTCTGCGCAGGGACAAGATGTTTGTGGAGGAAGTGTCCACGGGCCAGGAGTGTGGAGTGGTGCTGGACAAGACCTGTTTCTATGCCGAGCAAGGAGGGCAGATCTACGACGAAGGCTACCTGGTGAAGGTCGATGACAGCAGCGAAGACGTGAGCCAACAGTTCTTCTTCATCAGTGGGGAGCGGGGGCCCAGCAAAGGGCCGGGCCTGGGCGCCGGGCAGCTGCTCTGGCTTCTTGGTGCTCCCAGCCCTGAGGGGCAGACACCACCGATCTTTGGGTCGTGTTCTGTGGTCAGTGTTTCTGAAGCTGAGGGAGCTGCTTCTTGTACTGTGTTGCTTTCATCACCGTTAGGTCCCCTTGTAGCAGGATCCTTGCAGCCAGGCTGCTTAGGTTGATCCCTGGTTCCTCCAGGCTTTCCTTGTAAATAAGGAGAGATAGCTCCCTGGAGGGCAGACATCCTTGTAGAAGACGTGGCCTGTAGCTCAGCCACTGCTGTCTCTGTGGTCTTGGATGAGTTACCTTGTCTCGGGCTTGAGCTTCCTTACAATGGCTTTAATTCTCTAAGATGCTCCTTAATGGAGAGAGTGTGTGTGTGTCTGTGTCTATGTATATATATACATGTATTACATGTTTAAAGTGTTGTGTGTTTGTAATGATAAATATTTATATAGTGGTCCATATATATATATATGTGTGTATATATAATGGTATTAATGGTATGTGTGTATAGTACATAAAGGGAGAATTCATATTTATGTCCATTTATATATATTTATATATATACATATATACACACACATATGTATTTGGATTTATTTATGTATTGGTCTCCTCCTTGACTCCTCTTAGAAAACTGAGTTTACGGTGAAGAACGCTCAGGTCCGAGGAGGGTATGTCCTGCACATAGGAACAATCTATGGCAGCCTGAAAGTGGGGGATCAGGTCCGGCTGTTTATTGATGAGGTGAGTTTGAGTTGCTTTAGGCTGGTTAGTAATCATCTTTCCTTCCCCTTTTAAAAAAAATGTCAGCTTTATCGAGGCATACCTGGCATGTAGAATTACAAGAGTTGTTTTAAAGTGTACGTCATAGTGATTTGATGCAGGTTGTGAAAGGAATTCATCTCCTCCTCTGGCTTTCAATTGGTCCATCATTACTGTCCCTCCTAAGTGAAATTATAAGTAGATGATTGCGTGTAAGGTGCAGAAGTAAATTTTGAGGGATGTCACTGAGAGTTAAATCTGTTCCCAAGTTAGACCACAGTGATTTCAGTTGAGATCCTATAGCTTCATTTTCACGGATGGCCTTTCTCCAGCTTAACCTCAAATACTTCTTCAGGAGCCAAGGATCCTGTGTTAAGAAATAGGTTCTGCTGCACGTGCCAGAGCTCCAAAATAATAGTAGCATAAAACAAGACGGAAGTGTGTTTGTCACCTGAAAGTCTGAGCTGATGCAGAGGCCCTCCCCACAAAGTCACAGGGCCTTGCTCTTCCTTGCTTTTGTTCCACCATCATTCCTGGGGTGTTGCCCTTGCTTTCATGGTCCAAGAAGGTAGCTATGAGATCCATTTTCTAGGCCAGGCGTTGGTGGACTTTTTTTGTGAAGTGCCAGATAGTAAATATTTTTGGTTTTCTGAACCATACTGTCTCCATCACAGCTACTCGACTCTGCGGTTGTGGCACAAAAGCACAAAAGCACGTAGGCAATACGTAAACACACAGGTGTGGCTATGTTCCAATAAACCTAGATATAAAAATGGATTGCAGGACGGGTTCGGCCCACAGGCCATAACTTGCCAACTCCTGTTCTAGACAGTGGGAAAGAGGAAGGGGAGGGTGTGTTCCTTTAAGGGTACACATCACTTCTGCTCACAGCCCACTGACCAGAATTTAGTTACATGGCCACAGTTAGCGGCATGGGAAGCTGTAGGCTTTATTCTGGGCAGCCATGGGTCCAGCTAAAAACTCTAGTACTTGGGAAGAAGAGAGCAGGTGCTGGGGGCCGAGCAGCAGTCCGCTGCAGACCTCTCCACCAGCCTGCTCTGCCCTTTATAGCCCCGACGGAGGCCTGTCATGAGCAACCACACAGCCACCCACATCCTGAACTTCGCCCTGCGTTCCGTGCTTGGGGAGGCTGACCAGAGAGGCTCCCTGGTTGCTCCTGACCGCCTTCGGTTTGACTTCTCCGCCAAGGGAGCCATGTCCACCCAACAGATCAAGAAGGCCGAGGAGATTGCAAACGAGATGATTGAAGCAGCCAAGGTGGGTTGCGTTACATGTGAGCTCTTGGGTCATGAACTCCACTCCTTCCTGCACCATCGCTTTCTATGTATGGAGCCGCCCCCGCCCAGATGCTCTCACTCTGTCGAGCCATAGTCTGTCCGGTGAACACATGTGTTCAAAGCAGTGATTCTTAACTGTGCTGGGTAGGAGGCAGTGCTGGTGTTCAGTGGGGGACCTCAGGGAGGTCTTTGGTCCGCCCCTTCTTTAGGACAACCAGAGCTCTTTTAGTTAAATCTGTTTTACATACAGCACGTCCATTTAAGGTTTGGTTCACTGTTCAACAAAGTAGTTGGAAATTCCTATTTTGAGCCCCTTGACTTTACACATGGGGCTTTATTTTGGGAGGCTCAGGGCACGTGATGGGCAGAACCGAGATCAGAAACCCAGAGCCATGCCTGCAAGACTGCACTCTCCCTGCTGCTTCCTACTGCACCTTCAGAGAAGATCTTTTCCCAGCTTTTTTTCCTATCTTCTTTCCGTGGCAGCCCGTCTACACCCAGGATTGTCCTCTGGCAGCAGCTAAAGCCATCCAGGGCCTGCGGGCTGTGTTTGATGAGACCTATCCTGACCCTGTGCGAGTCGTCTCTATTGGGGTCCCGGTGTCTGAGCTGTTGGATGACCCCTCCGGTCCTGCTGGCTCGCTCACTTCTGTTGAGTTCTGTGGGGGAACGTGAGTACCTCAGGGGGAGCAGTGGGTGGACCTGCCTTTTGTTAATTTGCGTTACCCTCGGAAGGTGTGGGTAATAGGCTAGACCAGCTCTCACTTGTCTAAGGATGAAACAGAGTCCTCAGAAATGCAGGTGCCAAACAGCATTCCCAGGAATCAGCATCTGCGTGCTCCCATCAGACCCCTCCGTGTCTGACGCTGACATTTACTGGGTGTGTGATGAAACGTTCTTCCCAGGAGGGAAGGTGAAAAATGTCATCCTAACACTTACAGCTGCTTGCTCTCGTTCCCTGGACGGATGATGACAGAAGGCCTGGGAATTCATGATTCCGCAAGGCGCTGGAGCTTCTGATCTGGTCCTAGCCCCTTTTCGTTCCCAGGGCCTCACATAGTTCCCTTTGCAGGCTTGAGTAGCATCTGTGGAATTAACCTCATCGTCTCAGAGCCCCTGAGTCAAGCCCCACGGTAGACCTGGCTCAGTTTGGCTGTGGGCAGCCACGTGTTTCTGCCAACTTGGAGTCCTCCATAGCCCTTGGGGTCTTTCTGGGACTGTCTGGTGGCCTGGGAAGTTCCTGCCTGCCAAGAAATCAGGGGGAAAAAGACATTCTTAAGGCCATGATAGAGCCCATCCAGGGCCTCCTGTGAGCCTCAGGCAGGCAGAGAGCAGGTGGGTGCATGGAGGATGGGGTAGGGATCTGGGAGATCACATTCCAAGCCTCCCTCTGTCCAGTAGAATTGGGCCTTCAAATGAGTCCCACCTCTGCCTTGATACCTCTCTCCATGACACTCTAGAGCACTGGAAACAGCTTTCGGAGACTTTACATCATCCTTGCGGAGTGGCTGAGAGTAAATGAGCGTTTGAGGTTCTCTGAGCCCCTGGGGTTGTCTGAGGTTCTGTGGTAAGACTTGAGAGGGAATCCACAGATACTCTCAGGCTGTTGAGCAGGGACAGACGGCAGCAGTGTGGTGAGGGAGAACTACCCACATTTCATGCGTGAGAAAACTGAGGCTCAGGAACGTGGCGCCTCGCTCAGTGTCGGCCCCAGCCAGGCCTTCCCTGACTGCCTGCCCCTTCCAGGCCACAGCTGCGTTCTGAAATAAACACGAAGGGCCTTTGCTCATCATCCCTTTGAGGGAGCTTCCCTGGGCGCGACTACCACTTAGGGCTCCTGCCTGCCAGCCAAGGGCTCCTGGGTGCTGTGAGGACCATGAACTTTGCCTTCTGCCATTCAGGCATCTGCAGAATTCGAGTCACGCGGGGGCTTTTGTGATTGTGAGTGAAGAAGCTATTGCCAAGGGCATCCGGAGGATTGTTGCTGTCACAGGTGCCGAAGCCCAGAAGGTGAGCAGGTCAGGCTGGTTTGTGGCTTACTTGAACAAGGCAAGCGGGGCCCAATCTGTGGATCCACAGTGCCGATGGTCACGTGGCCACTGCGGTCAGAATCGGAGGTACAGCACTCCCTCCAGGGTGTCCTCCCGTTACCCCGCCTGGCGGAAGAAAGCCAGCACCGCACGAAACGTTCTAGCTATCTTACATTTAATCTTTTAAAATATAGGTAGATTCTGCCATAAGATGTCTGTGTCTAGGAGGGTAGGCCATAGTTTTGCTGTGGCTTCTGTGCCCCCAGCACTTAGCCACATCTCCCTTGGGGTATGTACCCAGTTTGAGACGCATGGAGTACGGGGACAGTTGCTCTGGGGGTGGGGACTGTAGCTCACGCCTGACGTGTGCCGAGGCTTGAGGAGTGATGATTTCATAGGTGGGAAGGGCTCCTGGCTCATGAGTTCTCTGTCACCCCCTGAACCTGAGTTCCGCTGGCCAGGTGTGTGAGGAGGGTGCTCCTTTCTGGGGCATGAGGCTGCAAACACTTGCCCCTGAAGGAAGAGAAAGTTCTGGTGTTCTGGGGGTGTGTTGTTCCATAGCCTGCCATTGGTGTCTGCCACCGTTCACAGAGTCGTGAAGCTGAAAGTTGCCTGACCCACAGTTTACAACTCTGATTGCCTCCTCCCAGGCGCTCAGGAAAGCAGAGAGCTTGAAGAAATCTCTCTCTGTCGCGGAGGCCAAAGTGAAGGCCCAGACTGCGCCAAATAAGGACGTGCAGAGGGAGATCGCGGACCTTGGTGAGGTAGGGGCGGCCTCCCTCCTCAGGTCCTGGTTCTCGGTGCAGTGGGCCTTTGGACTGACTTCGGATGTCCGGCAACCTTGCCAAGGGAGCTTCCCGGATCCTGGCCTCCGGACCCCTGGAACCAGCTGCTGCCCCCATTGCCGATGGCAGGGCAGCCCCTTCTGAGCACTAGTGGGCACCGGTGTTGAGGGGGGTGGGAGAGGCACTGTGGGAGCCCACTGTCTCCAGGTCTCCTGGTGTTTGTTAACATTCGGGGGCTTCCCATTAGCCCATCACGGGCTGTGTTCACTGCCGTGGGGGGACCAGGTCTAACAGGGTCCCAGCTCTCTTTATTCTGCCCCTTTCTCTCCAGCCCTGCTCCTTACAACTCATGCAGTTGCTCATAAAGTGACTCGTCTCAAGGCCAGTGGATTCCTTTTTGTTCTTGTGTTCTCTCTCCTTCTGGACACTGGTTGGGGGACTCTGGTGTCAGAAGCCAGAAGGGTGGGGTGGGCTCACATCCTCGCTCCTCGTGGCCCAGCTCCCAGTGGAGTTCCTGTTCTGGTTCCAGGCTCTGGCCACCGCAGTCATCCCTCAGTGGCAGAAGGATGAATTCCGGGAGAATCTCAAATCCCTGAAGAAAATCATGGATGACCTAGACCGGGCTAACAAAGCCGATGTCCAGAAGCGGGTGAGTCCTGGCAGTGCAGGAGCCGGGAGGATTTACCCAGCAAAGGCTGTGCAGACTGCTCTCTGGGTTTCGGAGTCTGAGCCTTTGACCTGAGGCCTCTCCTCTGGACTCCCTTCCTTGTAGGTGCTGGAGAAGACAAAGCAGCTCATTGACAGCAGCCCCAACCAGCCCCTTGTCATCCTGGAGATGGAGAGCGGCGCCTCGGCCAAGGCAAGCTGGGGTTGGGGCTCCATGGCACCACCCTGTGCCTGTCTGCTGCTTGTCTCCTCCTCTCGGGGTCTCAGCCTTCTGGTGGCTGAAGTGGGAGCCTTGTGGCTCTGAGCAGAGTAGTTGCCTGACGGCCCACTCTCTGGGACTGAGGTTGGGCTGAGCCATGGAGAGAGCTGGTGGCTGGAGAGCTGTGGCTCCTCGAGGTGGAAGGCGAAGCTCCGAGCCAGAGCGTGGGCAAGGCCCTGTGCTTAGTCCTCCATCCAGGCTCCCGGGACCAGCACCTGCTCTTAGAAGGGGGTAGGGGGTGGGAGCTCTCTGAGAACTGAGCTCTGCAGACCCGCTGCACTTGTGGAGAGCGTGGCCCCCTTCCCCAGGGCCATGGCCTGATGCCAGGTTCTCCCCACAGGCCCTGAACGAAGCCTTGAAGCTCTTCAAGACGCATTCCCCTGAGACGTCTGCTATGCTCTTCACAGTGGATAATGAGGCTGGCAAGATCACATGCTTGTGTCAAGTCCCCCAGGTCAGGGTGCCCTGCAGTCTTGCTCACAGCAGCTCTGTGCCAGTGGCCATAGCTTTTCTCAGGGAGCTTGGTTCTTACACCTGTTTGCCAAGACCCATGTGTGTTTGTGCAACCCCTGTTAGAAGTGGCCGTTTTCCTGCTCACCTGTTTGTCACCTCCCCAGCACACCTTCCCCTCAGGCTCTCCCCTCCCTGGTGGATATATTTAACCGTGCTGGCTTTGCTGCTTGGTATGCCTCGCCCGGGCTGTCATACCCACAGTAGGATCTCTCTTAGCTCTGGCAGCACCACCCAGGGCAGGATTGGGTGTCAGGTTCCCCCATCCTTTTTCCATCCCACCCCTCTCCTTGTCTCCCTCAATCCCATCCTCTGTCCTGACCCCCACTTCTCCTTCCTGTCTTCTAGAATGCAGCCAACCGGGGCCTGAAAGCCAGCGAGTGGGTGCAACAGGTGTCAGGTCTGATGGATGGCAAAGGTGGTGGCAAAGATGTGTCCGCTCAGGCCACAGGCAAGAACGTGGGCTGCCTGCAGGAGGCGCTGCAGCTGGCCGCCACCTTTGCCCAGCTCCACCTGGGAGATGTGAAGAACTGAGGGGGAAGGGCGGCTACCACGAGGAGGCATCTCCCCCGCACCCAGATGGATCCGTCCAGCCAGGAGCACTCCATCCCCCACAAGGACATTCTAATCTTGGGACCTTTAAACAGCCCCATCTGTCCTCCTAACCCAGTAGTAACTGGAACTTAGCCTGGGAGCCAGTCTGTGACTCAGTTCCCATGTTACGCTTCTGCCCCGAGCACATCAGCGCCATCTGTCTAGAACCACTACCCCAGGATTGTCTGTAGAGTTCTCTGCAGACCCAAGGCTCTGGGCCTGCAGGGAGGAATCGTTTTTGCTGCAGAGAATAAAAGGACCATGTGCAATACTCGATAATGCCGTGTGATTTCTTATCTTCTCCTCCCCTCTCTTCCCCACCCCCCACCCCACGGGTGCCCCCAGTGTGACAGCCCGTGGCTCCCTAGGTGTCTGTAGAATAAATGCTGTGGCTCCAGCTGGCTTCTGGTCGCAGTCCTTGCCGAGTCTCGCCCCAGACCCCTGAAGTTCGGGAATAATGGCCGCTGGATTTTCCTCGACATCTGTGGAGGTGGCCCACAGAATAGAGCCCCTTGTAGGAGAATACCTTCATTTCTTAGGCCCATATCCCTTTTCCTCACTTGATGTGCAGGTTGGGTGTGAGGTCAGAGGCATTCTTTGGTATAGGAGGTGTTCAGGGTACATCAGTTGCCTCCCCCCACTCCTTTGACTGCCATGTCATTCCTGGTTCCAGGACCTCACTTGGACAGTGAGGGTGGAGACTCTGACCTGGTTCTGTGTCCATTCACCCAAGTCTGAAGACAGTTGGGTTTGGTAGTAGTGTACGGTACTTGGTTGTGCCCGCTCTGGCTGATTTCATGTCCCCTGAGTACAGCAGGCTGGCTCTGGGGCCCTGGGTCATTCTCAGGCCTGCGGACTTTGAGGGAGGAGGAAAAGCAGGTCTATGCTGAGAGAAGAAGCAGAGGCCAGCAGTCACAAGGCCTGGGGGTGAGGAGTATGAAAAGCAGACGGAGGGTGCTGAGGCCCTTGGCTGCAATATGTGCATGCCAGGTGAGGAGTGTTAGGGATACAAAGAGCTCACACAATCCAGGGCAGGAGAGACATAGTTCCATTCATTCACTCGACAAGCGTTTATGCCAGCCAGGGCACTAACAGTACAGGAGTGACCAAGACAGAAGGTCACTGCCCTCTTGGGCAAGACAGTGGGGAACATGGATAAAACAGTCACACACACATAAGTGCAAAATTAAAATAATTATAGCTTCACAAGTGAAAGGAAGAAGCCCTACGCCCTGAGCGCAAAGGCTAGAGGTCAGCCGAGCCGGCCTAGGTGCCACTTCTGCAGGCCTGCCCGGTACATCCGTCCATCCATCCACCGAGCTCTGGGCGTCCTTGCGGCGGCCCCAGGACTCTGCAGCGCTCGCCGTTCTACCTCCGAGGCGGCAGGGAGCGGTGCGGGGCGGCCTGCCGCTATCCCGACAGTCCTCGCGCGAGCGCGCGGCTTTGAGCGGGCGGAAGAGCCGGCGCGAGGCCGGGCCGACGGGTGAAGGGGTCTCGTGCGCCAGATGCCGCCATGCCCGGGGACAACCGCCGCATCCGCGGGCCCGAGGAGTCGCAGCCGCCGCAGTTGTACGCGACCGACGAGGACGAGGTGCCGGCCGCTCGCGACCCGACGCGGCTCCGGCCTGTGTACGCGCGCGCCGGGCTGTTGAGCCAGGCCAAGGGCTCGGCCTACCTGGAGGCGGGAGGCACCAAGGTGCTGTGCGCAGTGTCCGGCCCACGCCAGGTAGAGGGCGGTGAGCGCGGTGGCGGCCCGGCCGGAGCGGGCGGCGAGACCCCGGCCGCGCTGCGGGGCCGCCTGCTCTGCGACTTCCGCCGCGCGCCCTTCTCGGGCCGCCGGCGCCGCGCTCCTCCGGGTGGCAGCGAGGAGCGTGAGCTGGCGCTGGCGCTGCAGGAGGCGCTCGAGCCGGCCGTGCGCCTGGGCCGCTACCCGCGCGCGCAGCTCGAGGTGTCGGCGCTGCTGCTCGAGGACGGCGGCTCGGCGCTGGCCGCCGCGCTCACGGCTGCCGCGATCGCCCTGGCCGACGCGGGCATCGAGATGTACGACCTGGTGGTGGGCTGCGGCTTAAGCCGCGCGCCGGGGCCCGAGCCCACCTGGCTGCTGGACCCCACGCTGCTAGAGGAGGAACGCGCCGCCGCCGGCCTCACCGTGGCGCTTATGCCGGTGCTCAACCAGGTGGCCGGGCTGCTGGGCAGCGGGGAGGGCGGCCCGACCGAGAGCTGGGCGGAGGCCGTGCGCCTGGGTCTCGAGGGCTGCCAGCGCCTCTACCCCGTTTTGCAGCAGTGCTTAGTACGGGCCGCCCGCCGGAGGGGCGCCGCCACGCCGCCCTGAAGCAGAACCCTGAGCAAGGACGGACGCCGAGGACAGCTGCCGCTGTCCCCGAAAGGACCTGCACCGTCGGCTTGCAGACTGCGTGCGCCAAGCTGATAACTCGGAGCACGGGAGAGGATCTAGGGAGGCGTGCTCAGAACTGATGCACTGGACAGCTGTGTTGGGATGATATTTTAAAAAACTTTTCCGTTAAAGGAACTTTTTGAATTGAGTTGGCTTCCAGCCACGACTCAGGTGAAGAAACCTGCGAATGCAGCTTGACCACCCCCCCCCAAGTTGGAAGGGACTTCAGCTGGACTTACCTGGAAAGTGGAACCTGGAGCTAGTGTCTCGTAAGGGATGGACCCTATGCAGGCCAGCCAGTGACCCCCTCCTATATTATTGGGCTGCTTTTGAGAGAATGGACAAGGGGCCTGTGCTTTCCCACTTAATATCTGAGCTAAAACAAAAACTCTTTTATATCTGGAAAATTCTGTTGTTCTTGATACAGGATTTAAGAGAGCAAGGCTCTTCCGAGCTGGGTAGTGTGTTCTCAGACTCCTGGTGTCAAGGGCTTGGGACAGCATTATATGTGTTCTGGGTGCCTCATCTAGTCTTGGCTCCTGGGAGAGGGCACTTGAATTGCCAGGAGTGAGAGTTTCTGGATGTTGGAGATGGAGTCTGGCCATTTTGTAGGGCAGAGCTGGCCTGTCTGACCACAAGGGTAAGATCTTCCCTTTGTGGCTCCTGAGTCCTGCAGGTTTGTGCTCAGGTCTGGTTTGGAGAAAAGCGGGGCAGCTTGGTGCCCTTTCTGCCCTGGCTTGGTGTGAGCTTCTGAGCTTGTGTGTCTCGGGCCTGCTCAGCTTCTCTAGGAAGGGTTGGCCTGGGACAGCCAAAGGGCCAGAATAAGGCTTGGAGACCACACCGAGAACCGCTGATCAAGAGGAAAAAAATATAAATTTTATTTCCCCCCAGTGACATAATATATATTTCCAAAGCAGATCTGAAATACATGGTATCACATCAGCAAGAAACAAGATAGAAATGACACAAAAAGGATACCCCTATTGACACCCAGACAGGACTGGGGGCTTTGAGAGGGAGAAGAGCCGCTGGAACAGTACCTGCAGTCAGAGAGGGCTGATGGTGCTGCCGGGTGGGCCCCGTCCAGCTGCCCCTTCGACGAGTGGGCCTCAGCTTTCTAAGAATGGTGAGCTGGTGCTGGGCAGTTGCAGCCTCTTCCCTTCCCTGCCAGTCCCCAGACTGTCATCTGGAAACATGACCAAAGCTAAAGCCAGCACTTGGGGGGAGGCTTCCTGGCTGGTCTGGCTGAGCCGTGCCTCCATTTCTGTTGCCCTTGCTCCAGAATGGGTTGCATGGGTGCCACTGAGAGGCCTTTGGAAAATCACTCAAGGCAAGGAAAGGAACCACTAGGGAAGGTGCCTGGAGCTGATGAGCCTGGAGGGGTTACAACCTTCTACTGGCTGTCTTCCTGGTCTGCTGCATGATTCTTCACCTGTAGGAGAAGCAGAAGCAGGACTCTAGCCCCAAGGGCTGAGAGGTGTGGAATGGCTGGGAAAGGGAGGGCCATCTGCTAACAACTCCCAGTCTCTCACCCCCACCTCCCTTTCTTGGCAGCTTTGACATCTCAGTGCTACTGTAGATTCTTCCTGAGACTTGGGAACGGACCCAGGACCACCAGACAGAAGAAGGCATTTTCTGCACCTACCCCAGTCTTTTCCTAGATGTGATACAGTCTTGGGCAGCAGTAAGTGTCCCCTGGAGCCCACAGGCCATAGCTAGGCAAGTGGAGGAGAGGAAGCTCCTCACTACTAACCCCCCAGCAGCCCCAGCCTTGCTGAGATGGCCCTAGCAACAGTAGGGGCTTGGCCCATCTCAGGGACCACCAATAGGAGAGGAGGAAATGGTAGGGCAGGGAACATTTGGGCCCTTTGAAGCTGCACAAAAGGCTGTTATCAGATCCAGGTTTGGATATTCTCAGTCCAGGAAGGTCAGTGTGCTCCAGCTTTCCTGGGGAGTATGGTACAATGCAAGACAGCCCAAAGACTCTGGGGTAGCAGGTGGGCAGGGGCAGGCTTACCAGATGGTTTTTGGGCAAGGGATCTGGGGCTATGGGGCACATCTGTGATATTCCCTGTGCAATGCTCAAAGCCCCCTCCCCACCCACCTTCCAGGAGGAGATGGTATTTCAGCCCAGAACTGGCTCAGCTGCCCAGCTGTAGCCCCTGGTCCATTTGAGCCGACCAAGCCCAAATCAGGAGGGGAGAAAAAACAGGGCAGGGCCCCATCTTCTCCTGGGCATTGGCTGTGATGGAAGTCAGACACCTCCCCGCAACCACCATTGTGGTCTCCCACGCAAACCCAAGTCCCTCCTTTGCTCACAGAGAGGCCACAAGGAGGGTGAGAATGGGGGGAGGCGCCAGGCCACTCACTGCCTCCTCCAGGTCTGTGTTCTGGAAGCTGTCCGCCTCTGGATGGGCCCTCTGGCCCCTGGGCTCCTGCTGGGGATCAGTGGTTCTGCATGAGGAGCCTTTACTTCCAGAGCCCCTGTTCTGTTCACAGTCCTCTGTCCCTGCACAGGGAGAGTCACTGGTCAGTGGCTAGATTTGAAGGCCCCAGCTAACCCCAAAGATGCCACTTGATGCCCAGCACTGATCTAGGGAATCTAGGGCTCGAGAGGACAAGATGGGGATGGGCTGGGACACTGCTCTGGCTCCAGACAGCTGCTGAGTGGGTGGGGGTCATAGAACAATCTAGAAGCCAAAAAGGTCCTCAAGCCACAGAGACACTCAGAGGGAGTAGGGGGAAGTGAACTCCAGGGAGGGTGAGGAGGAGCCCTGCACCCAGGGAAAGCTGGAGGCAGGACCCCCTGGTACCTTCAGGAGTGGGAAAACCTGGAGCCTGCTAAGGGTGTGGCCTGGGCCCACACCTGGGGGGACCTGACCTGAAAGCTGGTCCCTCTGCTGGTCCATGCGCTCCACACTGTCCAACAGGCGGTCCACCTGGGCTTTGATCTGGCTCAGCTCTCCCCTGATGGAGTGCAGCTCCTCAGTCTGGACTGCTGGGAGAGGGGCCAGCGTTGGTATCAATCAGGTTCAGGAGGCAGAGGGCAGTGCTGCGAGGACTCCTGAACCCACCCTCACTGCTAAGGGCCTCCCAGTTCTCCCCTAGCCCTGCAGCTGAGGGCTGTGCTCCCTCACTCACGCTTTATCTTGGGGGTCAGCTGACTGTTCCTGGGAGCCTTGTGGGGACTGAAGTTGCTCTTGACCCCCATGCCCATATGGGTCCTCCGGATCTTGATAGGCACACGGTTGATTGGTGGAGGGATCCTCTGGTATTCATACACCCTATGGACAGGATGGAGAGGGAGTCAGGCCAACTAGCCCCACCTGCTTGCCCAGAGGACTGAGGGGGCAGGACCCACCTACCTGTAGGGGAAATCTTCCCTGTATAGCTTGTAATCCAGGTCATAGTTGCTGTTGAAATAGAGATAAATGAGGAAAGGGTCATTGTCCAGGGCCAGAATCCTTGCCTCGACTCCAGTTTAATTTGGAGAAACTGATGTATGCAGCTTTTCCTTAGAATCCCAGGATTCTTCACCATAAGAGCCCCTAGGGACTTGACCAAGGTCACTTTGGGAGACCACAGCAAACCAGCTTCCCCATAGCTGGCCTCTGTTAGGGGCACGTTCCGGGTGCCTCCAGGTGGCAGGAGGGGGCGATTGCCCACAGGCTTCTGGCCAACCAGGTCTGGGCTGTCCACAGGCTCCTCTGCCTGACCCAGGCACTGCTGATCTTATTCTGGTTCTTAGTCTGGCAAAGGATGAAAGGGAAGAATTAAGTCAGGGCTCAAAGCCACGGAGAGAGCCTTTAATCCTTGCATGGGAATCGCCAGGATGCAGGGCTCAGCGCTGGCAGGGCCAGACAGTGGGGGTTAAGGGCCGTGCCCAGGCCACCTTCCCTTCGCTCCAGGCCCTGGGAGAGAGGCTGAGTCTGGAAGGTCCCAGGCTGTCACTGCCTGGCCTCACGCCTGCTCTCATGCACCACGCACCTCCAGGGAACTGGTGCCTAGGAGGGAAGGGAAGATGGGTGCAGAGGGACAGCTGGGTCTGGCTTGGGCAGGAATATCCTGTGGGGATACAGCTGCAGGCAGTTCGGGTGCAGCCTGAGGCTTCAGTTAAGGCAAGTGAGGAGCTGAGGGGGAGGAGAGGGGCTGCAAGCTGGGGGCAGTAAAGTTTCTGAAATAACTTCCTGGGACTGTGTGCCCACACCACCAGCTCAGGCCCAGCTGATGAGGGGCAAGGCCTATGGAAGCCACTGGAGCGGAATAGGGAACATTAGGGGGCCCCTTCCCCTTCATGCCGTGAGGTCCCCAAGCCTGTGGATGAGATTTCCGGCCACCCCCGTCCCCGCTTTCTGGCCTCAGGAAGTCCGGTGGGCGGCCCAGGAGCCACTGGGATGTTGATTCCGGTGGTGGGAGGCCCATCCTTGGAGAAAGGAAAGCGAGCCAGTGGAGCGCGGGAGGGCAGGTACCCATCCCTTCGGCGCTCTGGGGTTGGGGTCGGGGTCCGGGGCATGGTGCAGGAAACAGGCAGCCCCCTGAGGGTTGGCAACAACCAAGCTGGGACAGCTGGGGGCCAGGACAGAGCTCAAGGTTACGAGTCTCAGCTGAGTACGAGTCTCAGCTGAGCATGACCACTCCGGGAAAATTCTCGCTTGTCTGGCCCACCTTGGGTTGGCCATGGGGGCCCCCTCTCCCTGACTGGGTTGAAACCTCAGCAGAGATCAGACAGCTGGAGAGGAGGGGAGGGCGATGGGGAGGGACCAGTAGCCGACCACCTGAGCTACCTCGATGAACCCTATTCTACAACAGCATTGGTGATTCAGTGGTAGAATTCTTGCCTGCCACGTGGGAGGCCAGGGTTCAATTCCCAGCCAATGCAAGAAGCACACTTTTCTTTAAACACCTCTTCCTCACTTTTTTTCCTAAAATGACTTTTTAGAGTACCTAAAAATTAATGGTAAAGGAATGGTAATTCACTGACTGCTGAGCACAGACTCGGGAGCTACCGGAGTTGAGACAAAGGCAGGATGAGTTTGCGGGTTAGAGGTTAGGCGGTATTCGCTGCTCCAGCTTGCTGTAGGTAGAGGGTCCCTCCCGGTCTGGGGTCATCCCTGCTCTGCCCCTGCCCCCAGTCATCAGCCAGGGCTGAGGCCTGTGCCCTGGGTGTGTGACCTTGATTCTCTCTTCCTAAGGGGCAGTGGCCTGGTCACACAGGGTCTGCAGTCACATCTGTCCCCTGGTCTGGGCTAATGATTACAGTGCAAGCTGGGACTTCCCACAGTAAGAGAAATAAAATGCACCATCAGTATGACTCTGTGGGCAGAGGTCAAGCCACCTCCCTCAGTGTCGTCAGGGGCCAAGTGGGGGGAGGTGGGGGGGGAGGGGACCTGGGGCAATCCTTCCACCACAAACCTTTCCCTCTAGGTTGACAAATGCCATTTTGAGACCCAAGACACAAGGCCTGGACTTGACCAGTTCTCATAGAGGAGTCATCCAACAACTCAGGGGCCACCAGAACCCCATCCCGAACCACCCCTCTTTGGGTGACTATCCAAAGGGGCCAGAGCCACAGCAACAGCCTGCTGCTGCTCCAGACATGCTGCCCTAGTCCCCAGAGAAGGGTTTCATTCTCCCCACTGGAGTCCCCTAGGGACACATGGGTCTTAAGGAAGCCACCCCTGCCCCAGGCCTTGAATGCCAGGCACCCCTCCGAATGGAATCTGAGCTCCTGCAGGACAGCTGGCATCACTCCCCATTGCTTCCCTGTTCTCCCACCTGCACCTACAGGACTGGGTCCGAGCCTGCTAGGCAAGGGGGTGGGGCGACATGAAATCTGGAGAAGGCAACTGGAACTGAAGAACTGAGAAAGGGTTAACGCAGCCTCAAAGCGGCCATGTGAAAAAGCACAGCAGAGAACTATGGGAAGAAACCACTTACCTCCCATCAGATGGATATTTACCAAACCATATCAACTCCCAGATGAGAGTCTCGCGCACAAGACTCGAGGCAAACCAACACACCGCATATGCAATTCAGCATCACTGAGGAAACGCAAGCTTAAAAAACTACGAGTACACATCTACTCATCAGCCCAAAACAACACAGTGAAAAAGCAGTCCATGCCGGCAAAGATGATGTAGACCTGGCTGCCGCAGGCAGGGAGAGATTTGGCCTAATGACTCTTGAGGTCAGCCTGGAGGTGCAGAGGCTTCTCAGAGTAGCCCCTACCCATTCCTGCCATCGCACTTCTGAGGAGATGAGACCCAAAAGAAACCAGAACCGGACTTCCCTGGTGTTCCAGTGGTTAAGAATCCGCCTGCCAATGCAGTGGACACAGGTTCGAGCCCTGGTCCAGGAAGATCCCACATGCTGTGGAAGCAACTAAGCCCGTGAGCCACAACTACTGAGCTCATGTGCCACAACTACTGAAGCCTGCTCGCCTAGAGCCCATGGTCTGCAACAAGACAAGCCACTGCAGTGAGAAGCCCGCACACTGCAATGAGGAGCAGCCCCGGCTCGCCGCAACTAGAGAAAGCCTGCACGCAGCAACGAAGACGCAACAGAGCCAAAAATAAGTAAATAAATAAGAAAAGTAAATTAAGTATAAAAAAAATTATAAAAAACCCCCACAAACAAACAAAAACCCAAAAGAAATCAGAACCTTCGGCAGCAGGCTGTTTACACAGTGCTGTACCTAACAGCAACCACCTGACGCACTGCCTCCCTGCCTCCCCCACTGGCAAGACAGAAACCACTCATATGCCCACAGACAGGCCAGGAGCTGATCACAGACATCACAGGCTACCAGCTGAGGGGACTAAGGGGCCACCGGTTCACACACACTGGTTACGCCTGTGAAAATGGCACGTTGGCTGGCAGAAGTTGGTGAGCTCCTTTCTAAACATGTTTAAAGGTTTCTTTAAAATTCCTTGAAGCTTTCCAAGTTAGAGGGAAGATTTCATCCAGAAGGGTTCCCATTGTCTACTTCCCAAACATGTATACCCAGAAAAAGGCCCCGAGCACCCCACAGGTGAGGCTCCCTTTGGAGGACTCACCCCCGGGTCCAGGCGAGAGGAGAGGGCATCACCAGCAGGAGGGTGGCTGGGTTGTGTCAGCTAGAAGGGGCCTTGGAATGAGCTGGGTTGACCCCCCTCCACCCCCCCCCCCACCCCCCCCAGTTTACAGACAAAACCTGTGGCCAAGGGAGACCGGACCTCCTCTGGTACCACAGAGAGTAAGACGAGCAGCCTGGCCGGCTGGGCGGGCAGCACACTGAGCAAGCCTTCTGGGGTTCTCATTCTGTCTCAGGGGAGCCCAGAGCCCCAAACAAGCTGGTGATCAGACTCCCTCCCCGGTAGGCAACCCCAGGCAGACTCACCAGGAGATGGCTCTGCCCCATGGCCTCTTCTGGCCTGGCCGGGAAGGGCCGGGCTTGGGCTCCCGAGTCATGTCTCAATCTGAAAAGAGAGCCAAAGAGTGGGACAGAGCAGGAGAGAGAGAGGGAGGGGTGCAGGAAAATGGGGCCAAGTGCACATAGGCCCCGCTTGCCTCCTGGCTGGCCCTTCCCTGCTCCTCCGCTCTGAGGCGGTGGGCAGTGCCCCCTGAGAGGCAGTGCAGTGGAGCGCCCATCCCCAGTCAGTGGGCAGCCCGACCTGGCCTCCAGACCCTGGGCCCACGTATTCAGAGCTGGGCTCCAGCTCCAGAGGGCTCATCTCCATCCTCAGGGGACCATGGTTCTGAGACAAACAGTCCCTTTGGCTAACTTCAAAACGAAAAACCCCCGAGGCTGGGGAGGCTGCTCTACTGTTTCCCCCAAATTACCACGGGAATCAACCCCATCGCCCAGGCCTTGGAAGTTGGGGATGGTACCGTCAAAGGGCAGGAGAGGGGATGTCTGTGATCCTCTGAGGAGACACCCGTCCCTGGTTGGGTTAATTCTTGAGTGTTCTCCTGCTGCCTGTCTGCCCGCCCACAGGCCTGCCTGCTGCCAGGCCCACGCCCCACAGCTGCCTCTGGTCTAAGCTCCTGGGCTGGCTGCGTCTGAAACAGCCAGGGTGGCTCTGAGAAACAAAGCAAGCAGCCTGCCTGGTCTGGGGTGGGGACACCCCGCTGCCCTCTCTCTTGGTGGCAGGGGAGTCAAGAGTCAGCTGAACCCGATTTAGAGGAGGACTGAGAAGTCAAGCAAGGCAGCTGTCTGTGCACCAGTCACGGGCAGACTGTCTCCTTTCTGGGCTCCTTCAGTGTTCACCACTTGAGCACATAGCTCTATGCTCGTGGGAGACAGAGGAGAATCTGCTTCTTGCCGTATTCCCGCAGCTCACTTGGGGCCTGGCCACTTAGTAGGTGCTCAGTTGCTATCTGCTGAATAAATGAATGGAACTCCATTAAATAAATTCCAGCTTTTGCCTCTGGGTTTGGATCAGACCCCAGAGTTTCACCTGTGACCTCGAGGCCCCTCCCTGAGCCCCCCCCGCTTTCTTCCTGAATCTATGATCATCATCCGTGGCCCACTTTTAACTGCCAAGACAGCAACAAATGCGAGCCTTCTTTTCCTGTTCACAAGACTTCCTGCAACACAATCACCAAGAGCAGTTATCCAGCATCTGCTTGCTCATGGTGAGGAACAAGGAGACCAGCAACGATGTCCCTGAGGCATTGACAATCCAGATCAAGTGTTCATTTGGGAGGAAGCTGGCAATTCTGTACCCGCACCCTCAGCCCTTCTCTTCCATTCATGATCCTGCCTTATCCAATTATCCACTCAAGAACACATTAAACAGATATACATGCACCAAGAAAACAGCTGTACTTCCATGTTGTCTGGCTTTCTATGTCTGTTTCTTTGACTTTTGTATTTGCAATGTCCGGAGAGGACAGAAAAACAGACCCATGTCCACTGTGTAGGGCAACAGTGCATGAGCACTATGAAAATATATAAAGAAAATCTCATTTAAAACGGACTTGGGAAGCTCTGAAGAGGGAACTCGCACACACGTACCATTCATTGCAGTCTGTGTAACCAGCAGGAAGAGGGAAGATAAGAATTATTTTGACGGAGGAGGACATTAATCACATGGGGATTTTATCTTCTGCCTTTTTTTTTTTTTTTTAATATTTATTTAGGACTTCCCTGGTGGCGCAGTGGTTAAGAATCCACCTGCCAATGCAGGGGACACAGGCTTGAGCCCTGGTCCAGGAAGATCCCACATGCCGCAGAACAACTAAGCCCGTGCACCACAACTACTGAGCCTGCACTCTAGAGCCCGCGAGACACAACCACTGAGCCTGCATGCGACAACTACTCAAGCCCGTGTGCCTAGAACCCGTGCTCTGCAACAAGAGAAGCCACCACGATGAGAAGCCCACACACCAATGAAGAGTAGCCCCTGCTCGCCGCAACTAGAAAAAGCCTGTGTGCAGCAACAAAGACCCAAAGCAGCCAAAAATAAAATTAAAAATAAATAACTTTAAATATATATATTTATTTGGCTGCACCGGGTCTTAGTTGTGGCACACAGGATCTTCATTGCCTCATGTGGCATGCAGGATCTAGTTCCCTGACCAGGGATCGAACCCGGGCCCCCTGCATTGGGAGCATGGAGTCTTAACCACCAGGGAAGTCCAGCTTGTGGGATCTTAGGGATTAAACCCAGGCCCTCAGCAGTGAAAGCACGGAGTCCTAACCACTGCCAGCGAATTCCCTCTCCTGCTTTAAAAAAAAAAAGGAAATTTCCTCCCTGCCCCAGCAACAGCTCTCTTACCACCACTTGCAGCCAATGAGAAACTGCCACAGCCTTGAATGCTTGTTCTTTTCCAATGAGGTTTTGTTCAAAACAGCTCTCCCCAATTTCCCCCTAAAACTTAATAAAAGCAAGTGCCTCTCCTTTGTTCTCCAGGCTTGCCTATGATACATCATAACATACTTGTCCCAAATTGCAATTCTCTGTTATTTCTGAGTAAGCCTATTTTGCCAGTAAAATAACTGGATGTTTTATTTTAAAGGTTGACATTACATGGTGTCAGAAGTGGGATCCAGAGATGCCCTCTAATGACCTGGAGGCTGGTGAGCAAGCAGGTGTTGGTACCCATGAAGTTCATTGAGCTCACTGCTTTCTTGTCAACGCTGGAGTTTGAAGCTAAGTTTTTTCCTGAATCCAAGCTCTGCTCTCTTTGCATTTTGAACTCTCCAGCTTTACTGGAATCTGTTTTCATGAAGCTTTCTGGTAAGTCACCCTTCCTGTTCAAAGTGGGGAAAACATGGGATTCCTAGTATTTTTTTTTTTGTTTTTAAAAAAATCTATTTTATTTATTTATTGGCTGCATTGGGTCTTCGTTGCTGTGCATGGGCTTTCTCTAGTTGCAGCAAGCGGGTGCTACTCTTCATTGTGGTTCACGGGCTTCTCATTGAGATGGCTTCTCTTGTTGCAGAGCACGGGCTCTAGGTGCGCGGGCTTCAGTAGTTGCAGCATGCGGGCTCAGTAGTTGTGGCTCATGGGCTTAGTTGCTCTGCGGCATGTGGGATCTTCCTGGACCAGGGCTCGATCCAGTGTCCCCTGCATTGGCAGGTGGATTCTTAACCACTGCGCCACCAGGGAAGCCCCAGTGCTTATTGTAACTTCTTGTTTTTCAAATTGTGATCACAGACCATTGGTGAATTTGATTAACGTTTAATTAAATAGAACATATACATATTGTCTGTACCTACATAGATAAATTAATAATATATATCTTCAATTTTATCTATAATTTATAGATAAATTTATTATAGATTTGTTTATTATCTATATATAAATAGAAGAGAATAGTTTCATAAAATGCAAAATAGAGTGCATGCATGACATACACTGAAAATAGGAAATACAGTTTATTTAACTTTTATTTCAGTTACTTATATGTTTTTATATACGTAAGTATATGCTGGGCCATAATATTTCTTACTGTGGAATGATCCAACACATTTGAAAGCAACTGCTCTTATACCACAGTAAATGGAGCAACAAAAGGGTCTTACAGCCAGCTGAAAAGGCCAATACAAGAACAACCACCCTTTCTGCCCTGGACACACTCAGTGATAACTTCTCAGTGCCAGGCCATAATCACTTGTTGATAGGCTCATACTTTGTTGCCTTGTCTTTTCAAATTTACAGCCAAGTAGCAATCCTTATTTAAAAGAACATACCCCATTTCTCTTTTTCTATTCTATTTTTTAATTGAAGTATAGTTGATATACACATCCCGCATTTCTTTTTTTTTACTTCAAGTATAGTTGATTTACAATATTGTGTTAGTTTCAGGTGTACAGCAAAGTGGTTCTTTTTTTATATATATACGTATTCTTTTTTGTTTTTTTCCCCATTATATGTTATTACAAGATATTGAATATAGTTTCTTGTGCTATACAGTAAATCCTTGTTGTTTCTCTATTTCATATATGGTAGTGTGTATCTGCTAATTCCATGCTCCTAACTTATCCCTTCCCCCTTCCCCTTTGGTAAACGTAAGTTTGTTTTCTATGTTTGTGAGTCTGTTTCTCTTTCGTAAATAAGTTCATTTGTGTCATATTTTATTTTTTATTTTTATTTTTTTTTGCGGTACGCGGGCCTCTCACTGTTGTGGCCTCTCCCGTTGTGGAGCACAGGCTCCGGACGCGCAGGCTCAGCAGCCATGGCTCATGGGCCCAGCGGCTCCGCGGCACGCGGGATCCTCCCAGACCGGGGCACGAACTCGCGTCCCCTGCATCGGCAGGCGGACTCTCAACCACTGTACCACCAGGGAAGCCCCAGCAAAGTAATCTTAAAAAGGGCTTAAATGAGGGAATTCTGTGGCAGTCCAGTGGTTAGGACTCTGTGCTTTCACTGCCAATGGCCCGGGTTCAATCCCTGGTTGGGGAACTAAGATCCCAGAAGCTGCATGGCCAAAAAAAAAAAGCAGCACTATTCTTGCTGTATTTTTGTAAATAATCAAGCCAAATTTACTACAAACAAATTAGTTTTACTATGATTATCTTTGCTAAAAAGGGTAATAATTATTGAGAGAGAAATTGTGTTTGCAACTTTGTAGATATTAGATTCTTGTCCTGTTAATGATAAAGTTTCAAGGTTTTTTTATACAGCTGTAAGCTGAACTAAACTCTTCTAGTTTCCTCAAATATCTGACTATAAACCTCCAAACTGTTTCCAATTTTCTCCCACCCTTCTGATTTGAAATCAGTAAGAACAAAGACTGCCCTTAAATGTCCTTGGAAGGGACTATACCAGGTCCTCCTCATTACCCAGATGGCAGCCAAACTTGAGACTCAAGCCTTGTGTGTACATCTCACAGTTAAAGAAGGCTGTAACTGACATCCAGTCCGATATAATCAAGCACTGGAGACCTCTGGATCAAATTTCACCAGGAATTGAAGCAGACAGCAACTGAAGGAGACAGCTTTCCCAAGATGACCAGAACAGGACTGTATACTCTTTCCTGCTGTTACTTCTTCCCTTATCCTCTCCCTCTTCTTCTTGGAAAGACCAAATGCTCTTGTCCGCATCACTCAATCTATTACAAAAGGAGGAAACTTATCAGTCCACTGATTCAAATGTTAATCTCATCCAAAAACACCCTCACAGACTCACCCAGTATAATATTTGGCCAAGTGTCTGGGTACCCCATGGCCCAATTAAGTTGACACATAAAATTAACCATCATAGGGACCAAGAATCAGGAAATGGGGTGGAGGTCTTTGCTCCATCTTCACCTCTCACAAAGATTCCCAGACAGATTTCCTAAGGGACACCCTCCTGTATTCCCCCAGGTTGTGAGTGCTTGACACAGAACATGGGTAGGACAGTTAATGAATGGGAGTCATAATGAGTGACAGCAAATGACGCAAGGATGGGGAGGTTGGCAGTCCGGTGGGAAGACAGAAGAAGGCTGAAACAGAGAGGCCAAGCTGACGGAAGGACAAGAATAAGGAAAAAGGAGAGGAGCAGAAGGGGGTGGACATATTGAACAACTGGTCCCCAGAGTTCCTAGAGTTGACTCCCAGACACATCCACCCTGAATTCATGAGATGGATACAAAATAGTTCACTTATTTGCAAAGAGCTCCCAGAAAGAAAGAAAAGGGTAATTGTATCATCCCCAGTATTAAAATTGCAGTCGGCAGCTAACAGTGATTGAATTCCAGCTATTTGCCAGGCATTGTGCTACAAACTTACATCCATCGTGTCATTTAATCCTCACAACAACCTTGCAGGGTAGCTGCTCCCCATCTTATAGAAAGGCTACCGAATGTGCCCAGGGTCACATGGAGAGCCACTTGAGAGGAGTGATGAGATCTCAGTCGCCTGCCTGGCAATCACTACGTGTTCCAAGAAGTTAGAGGACTTACTGAAAGACACTTACTGGTAGGCTTGGCTACAAGCATAGCCTGATTCTGTCAGGACCTCCAGGCCACACTGCCTTTGTACGGGATGTTCCATTACCCACCTTACCCTGCACAGACTCCGAAGGCTGGCAAGGCCCCTGGTTAGAGCGTGGGACGACAGGGCCAGTGCTGCAGGCCAGGGGCCCAGGGGCCCAGGTGTACCAAGTGGCTTCTTGCAGTGGACCTGAGTCATTCACTTGGCCGTCCCACATCGGAGTCCCATTCCTGTGTTAGAGGTATCCCCCAGCTTGAAGACAGAGGCTGCCTCCCTGAAAGAAGCTGTAAATGCCCCTTTCTGCCTCCTTTTCCCAACCTCCCTTGAAGCAAGGTCCTGGGCACATGACGTGGCTCCTCCAATTAGAGCTACGTGCTCAACTTCAAGGTAAAGCTGCCAGTGGGAGAAGCTCATCTCAGCAATTGATGGCGGCAGTGGCAGCAGCTATATCCGGCTTTCAAAGGTGATGGCACCTCCATCCCTCGTTGGTGATGCCTGTTGTGGCATCTGTGCCCAGCAGAGGCAGTAGGGTCTCTTCCAGATCTGATCCTCCGACCTTCCAGAACTCCTGGGAGCTAACCAGTAACTTGGACAAGTTCCTTTACTGCTTAGAGTCACCAGACTCTGTTGCTTACAGTTAAGAACCTTGATGGATACAAAAACAGGACTAGAGGTGGATGGAACAAGAAGCCCTGTGGGAAATGGGGGTGATGGAAGCCTGGCAAGTGGCCAGAGGACAGTGAAAGTTCAGCTAGTATTAAGGGACAGGATACCAGTAGCCCACAGCATGCCATGGCGAGACAGTTAATCCTGTGGTCCTCAGAACAAAGCGCCCATCAAGGGCAAGTCTTTCGGGACCTGGTGGCTCTTGCCATAGAAGAATATAAAGATTACCCTGAAGTCAAGGGCTGTTAGGCAGGCTGTGTGCTAACAGCACCAACAGCATAAAGGAAAGACAAGATCAAAGTCCAAATTTGCGGCTCAAGACATGGTTAGAAAATCAGGGAATTTTTATATCTTGTGGCTGCAAGGCTGAGAGAGTTACAACCCAAACTTAAGGCTTCATCAGTGGTTATAAAATGACACCATGAGGTGGCTTCACACTCTCTCTGGGTCTCTAGTTGGGAAAGAGTGGAGAGTGGGGAGCAGAGAGAGTGGAGGGCTTTGCGGGAAGCTGTGGAAGACTCAGGACCCCCACTGCTACAGAGGTTCCCTTGCCAGCCAAAGGGACTCTTCTTAGTCATTCTGAAGGTACTGGTAGCAGAAATTCACTAGCTCTTTGCCAAACCCAGATCCCTTTCCTCCTGGGTGCACATCTAGGTGGAGTTGCCCACCCTCCCTCGCAGTTAGTGTGCTGCATGGCTGAGGTGTGGCCAGTGGCAATGGGAGGGCGGGATGTGCACCGCTTTCATGCCTGACCCATAGCATCCTCCAAGTGGCCATCAGCCCTCCTGCTTCCCAAGTTGGCCACCTGAATGCCAGTGCCCTGGGTGAGCCGGGAAGCCATGTGCTGTTGGTGGCAGGGCCTTGCTCAGCCTGGGTTCCCCCGCTCCATGGCACATGTGCAACCAGGCCAGCAGATAGCATTTCCTTAAAAAATATACTCTGTAATGACCTTGCCCTGAAGGAGACCCCTTGTGTGTCCTACCCCATCACCCCTCATTTTCTCCAGACTTAAATAACAAGTCATATTGCAGCAGACCCCAGGGGGCTGATGACTTCAAATCTGGGAGGAAGATATTGAAACACCAGAAGAACCATGAGATTTTGCTAATTTATATTGACAAAACCTGCAAAATGATCTGGGAATGGATTCTGAGGGTGGAGAGTGGGAAAGGAAGAAAATGTTAAATGGGGTTGAATTTTTTTTTTTTTTTTTAATTTGGCTGTGCCGGTTCTTAGTTGTGGCACGTGGGATCTTTAGCTTCGGCATGTGGGCTCTAGTTCCCTGACCAGGAATTGAACCCAGGCCCCCTGCACTGGGAGCACGGAGTCTAAACCACTGGATCACCAGGGAAGTCTGGTTGAACATACCGGTATTTAGGATTCTATGGGGCTACCTTGAGTGGCTGGGATGGTTCCAATTGTTTGCTCTGATGTTTGCTTAAACCCTGGACTCAATTGTGGACGAATAATATTAGCTAAAAGCTAATAGATAATAATAATAATACAAATAAGAACTGGGCTTCCCTGGTGGCGCAGTGGTTGAGAGTCCGCCTGCCTATGCAGGGGACACGGGTTCGTGCCCCGGTCTGGGAAGATCCCACATGCCGCGGAGTGGCTGGGCCCGTGAGCCATGGCCGCTGAGCCTGCGCGTCCGGAGCCCGTGCTCCGCAACGGGAAAGGCCACAACAGTGAGAGGCCCGCGTACCGCAAAAAAAAAAAAAAAAAAAAAAAAGAATAGCTAAAACTTACTGAGCATTTACTATCCTGCCAGGGACAGTTTTAAGCACTTCATTTATTTAACAAATTTACTGAGTTAACGAATGAAGTTTAGATAGTCTAATGTTGATGGAGGAATAGAGAAATGAGGGCGCTGGCTCAGCCCAGCTGATATTCATCAGTGTTTACTCTCCCCAGGCTTTGTTTCAAACACTTTAATATATTAACTCATTTTATTATCTTCATTTTACAGAAGAGGATCATGAGACAGAGAGATGTTTTAGGGTGACCAGCTGTCCTGGTGTGTCTAGGATGGAGAGGTTTCCCAGCATGTGGGACTTTGAGTGCTAAAACCAGGACAGTTCCAGGCAAACTGGAACAGTGGGTCCACCTAGGTGTTAATAACTTGACCAAAGTCACACAGTTAGTGAGTGGCAGAGCCTGTCCTCCAATTCAGGTAGCCTGACTTTAGACCCGAACTCTGCTTCTGCCAGTGGTTCACACACCTGAGCCTGCATCTGAAGTGGCTGGAGATCTTGTTAAAACTCAGATTAGGTTTGGGGCAGCTGAAAATCTGCTCGTCTAACAAGTTCCCAGGTGATGCCGATGCTGCTGGCCCGTGGACCAACATGGAGGACCGCGGCGTTCGGCTACCTCGCCTCCAGATGAGAATGTTGGAATGGACTTTTCAGGTAGGACCTGCTCACTGACACCCCAACCTAGAAACCCTGGGACGGCCCCAAGCGCGTCCTTTGCCGAGGCACTGAGAAATATATTGGTGAGGGAAGCACTGTAGCGCCAGGAGTGCTGATGGGAGAGGCTGCAGCTGAATGGGAATCTGGCGTCTGGGGTGTTAGAGGCTCAGAAGGGCATTGGATTGCCAACCTTAGTTGCCATAAAGGTGGCTCCTGTGTCGCTGCTGTCAGAGCAGGCTCTGCATTTCCTGTGCCTGGCAGCAGTGGCATGGGAGTCTACCCAGATGGGCTTTGCAGCAGAATTTGGAGCACTATTTCTGGGCTACAGAGGCCCCAGCATGTCTCTCTCACTCTCCCTAGGATCCTGTGACCAGCCATTATACTTAAAAAAAAAAAAAAAAGTGAAATTTACGTAATGCAAAATTAACCAATTCAGTGGCATTTAATACATTTACAGTGTTGTACAACCACCACCTCTATCTAAATTCCAAAACATTTTTATCATTTCAAAATAAAACCCATACCCTCATTTTCCTGTTTCCCTTGGCAACCACCCGTCTCTGCGTCTATGGATTTACCTTTTCTGAGTAGTTCAGATAAGTGGAATCATGCAATATGTGACCTTTTGTGACTAGCTTCTTTCACTTAAAATGTTTTCAAGGTTCGTCCACCTGGTAGCATGTATCAGTACTTCATCCCTTTTAATGGTTGATTTAATATTGCATTGCATGTATACACCACGATTTGTTAGCTACTCATCCATTGATGGACTTTTGGGTTGTTTCTACCTCTTGGCTATTGGCTATTGTGAATAATGCTGCTATGAACTTTGTGTTTTAAGGATTTATTTGAGCACTTGTTTTCGTTTCTCTTGGGTACATACCTAGGAGTGGAATTGTTGGGTCATATGGTAGTTGTGTTTAATTTTTTAAAATTAATTAAGTTATTTATTTTTGGCTGCGTTGGGTCCTCGTTGCTGCGTGCAGGCTCTCTCTAGTTGTGGTGAGCAGGGGTTACTCTTTGTTGCGGTGCGTGGGCTTCTCATTGCAGTGGCTTCTCTTGTTGTGGAGCACAGGCTCTAGGTGCGCGGGCTTCAGTAGTTGTGGAATGCGGGCCCTAGAGCGCAAACTCAGTAGTTGTGGTGCACAGGCTTAGTTGCTCCGCGGCATGTGAGATCTTCCCGGACAAGGGATCGAACCTGCATCCCCTGCATTGGCAGGTGGATTCTTAACCACTGTGCCACCAGGGAAGTCCTGTTTAACTTTTTGAACAATTGCCAAACTATTTTTCACCATGGCTGCACCGTTTTACATTCCCCAGCAATGTATGAGGGTTCCAATGGGTCCCCACCCTCATCAACACTTGTTATTGTGTTTCGTTGCTAACAGCCACCCTAATGGGTGTGAAGTGGTGTCTCACCGTGGTTTCTATTTGGATTTCCTAATGACTAGTGATGTTGAACATCTTTTCATGTGCTTATTGGCCATTTGTATATCTTCTTTGGAGAACTGTCTATTCAAGTCCTTTGCCCATTTAAAAATCATTGCCCTTTTGATAAATTCCTTTTCTGCCATGACTAGCCAGGGCTGTTTCTATGTTTCTATTGGCTGCAACCAAGAACCGTGACTGATCTGCTTCTCCCGGTTCCATGGGCCCAGGCCACACTTGTACTGATACTTCCAACCAGCAAAGCAACTCGATGTTCGCACATAACAGTGTGCATTCTGGACGCTAATGGTAGCACCTCCCATTCTTGCACCTGCCTGGACTCACCCTCTCACCACTATAGGGAGAGGGAGGAGATGGCGCCATAACAGACCCCAGTTCAGATTATCACAAAGAAAGAAGAGACAAGTAGAAGCAAGCATAATTAATAAAGGAGGAGGTGTGAACAGAAACACAAAGCTGACAGAGGCGGTGGTGAGAGGAGCTGGAAATTAGGGATGCAGACAAACAAGGCTTCTAAATCTGTGCATTATTCAGGACTAAGAGTCTGAAAACCTCCAGAGGGTGGCCTGGGTCATGTGGGCGAGCAGGGATGGGACTGAGGTGGCTGGGAGGAAACCAGTCTTCCTGGGATCATTCTGGGTTGTCTGAATTCCCCTTCACAATGAGCATTCACAAGTCCATCTGATCCATAACTTAGTTTAATCCTTTGTGGGGTGCATCCTGGGCAGCAAGGAACCTCTGTCTGCCCCAGAGGGTCCAGCCCAGATGGAGGAGAGTGGTCTCTTCTGACCACTGCCCCGGACTCCTGTTTCAGTGCCTAATTAAGACCAATCTTCCCACTCAAAAGCAGGCTAGGGGACCCCAGGCTCCCCTCCTCCTATACCGGGCTCTCCATCGGCCTCACTTGTACCCCCTGCCCCACTTCCTGAAAGGTCTGAGGCCTCTTTGGCTGTTGGGCCTGCAGTCCTAGCCCAACCCTTGTTCTAAACAGGTGGGCAGAAGGGCAGGTAGGGCTGTGCATCCAGGTGCTGGCAGGGGAGAGGCATGGGTGAGCCTCAGGGCCCTGGGTCCCACCGGGAAATGTGCTCCTGAGCTGGAAAGGAAGAGAACAGAACAAGGGTCAGTGACAGCCCAGGCGGTCCTGGGATGGGGACCCTGCTACACTAGGTCCAGAAATAGCCATGATCCCACTTGCAGCTCCAGATCCTTCTAGCAGGTGCTGCTGGGGGCTGATTCTGGGCTAGGTCTCACCTCTGTCCCCACCATAGTTCACTGTGCTCTAGGGAATCAGGGAACGCTGAAGAACCCGATGGGTCCCCATGTGGCAGCTTTAGTGACAGGAGGAAAGGGACCTTGGTGAAATCCCCAGCCAGGCTGTAGTTCTGGTCTTGCCCCTGCGTGGCTGAGCCCAGGCCAATCTCCCTCTCTGTGCTTCAGGGGCCTACAGGTCCAGCGAGGCCCTGAGCAGGATGGCCCTGTGTGCTCAGACACTCTAGACTGTTCATCTGGATATCCCCAGGGGACAGGGGAGCCGTGGGAAGGCCCTCACCAAACTGGCAGATGTAACGGTTTCGGGTTTTACAGCGCTGGTCGTTCCAATTGAAGGCGGCCGATGCCTGCAGTTCCACACAGTTGCCAAACCTGCCAAGATTGTCGAGTGCTCAGGGTGGAGGAATGAAATTATGAGTCCTTAATCCTCCCCCACAGTGGGCCACCTGCACCTAGGGAGGTGCCTCTTGGGTGCCCCCTCCCACATATGGGGCTTCTGGGAGCCAGCCCCAAGCCCATGCCTGCACTTCACAGCACTGCAGCTCCTCTCTTCTCGGGGTGCAGTGGGGACAGCTCCACCCACCGCTGCAGCCCTCAGCCATGCCGGCCACTGCAGGTGGGGGCAGTGGGGTTGGAACAGACAGGCCCACATCTTTCCTCCCAGCAGGAGAAGGTATGCCTGGGGGCCCACCAAGCCGGCTTCCTCTAGGGATGGGCCAGTGGCCTGGGCATGGCTGCCATCAAGGAGGTCAAAGGAGAACTGGGCGGGGTATCTGGAACCTTGGTGGCCACACAGCCTGACCACCTCCCCCCTGCCCTGGGCATTCCTGGGCTTTGAAGACCAGGGCTGGGCCTCAGTGCAGGTGGGCCAGTGGGCAGATGTGTGCAGGAGTGGACGCAGGTGGGTGGCCAGCTAAGGAGGGCAGAATCAGTGTATTGATACAGGCAGAGGAGGCACGGTGTGGGGGAGGGATGGATAGATAATAGAGAGATGGAGAGACAGCTGGAGGGATGATGGGGACTGTGGATGGATGAAGCCTTCTTGGGTTCCCTCTCTTTTATTTGAGCCCCTGGAGGTCAGGGATGTACCTCATCTCAGCACTGGGCCCACAGCCAGCTGTGCCCAGACTTCCTGGCACCTGGGCACCAGGTAAGGCCCAGACCCTCAGGGCGCTCAGCCAAGCAGCAGGCAGGGTGGAGGTGGTTCAGCGGTGTCTGAAGGCTCGGCCAGCAGGCAGGTGAGAAGTGGGCACAGGGGAGGGAGGGCACCCCAGACTCACCCCTGGTTGTCAGGCTGCCCAAAGGCAAAACTGGTGAAGGACTGGTGCTCCCCGGTGGTCCAGCGGAAGGAGTCCTTAGCGGTCTTGTAGGTGAGCCCTGAGTCACAGCAGCCAAGGCTGGCCTCACACCCGAGATCCCTGGGCCCCGCTGGCAGCCCAGGCTCCCTGCGATGAGGGCCTGAGCCCAGAGCCTGCTGCCCAATGCCTGTCGACCCCCAGCCCTTAAGCCCCCTTCCCAGCACTTCCAGCCCCTCTGGTGGCTCTCCCTCCCTTCGGCTCTCTCTGAAAGGAGTCACCAGCTTGACTACTGGCCCCATTCTGGGCCCCAAGCCCTCACCACACCCTTACTGCCCGCTGGTAGGTGCTCTGGGTTTCCACGGCCCAGATTCCTGGAGCAGTGTGAGGCATCCCAGCCCCACGCTCACTGCATCCCTTCCCGCTCCACCAGTCAGCCAGGCACTCACCGATCCAGAAGTTCCTGGTCTCAAAGTCATTGTTGGTCACCTCGTTGGTGGTCTCCAGGCGGCCCAGGTAGAAGGCGAGGATGTCCTGCACTTTCTGGCTCTCAATCTGGGCTAGCACCCCGCCCTTTCCCTGTAACCCCCGCTCCGGGTCATTCTGGCCCCAGAGCTCAGGCCAGCCCTTCCTTTCCATCCTGCCACCCATCGTGGCCATGGATGTCCAATCTGTGTGCTGGCCGGGCTGTCATCAGCCCCCCAAAGCCTCCTGCCTCTTAGAGCAGAGTCCGCCTTCTCTTCTCTGCCCACAGCTCCTCTGTCAGGGTCCCACACTTGGAAGGGTTTTGTTTCACCTGCTCAGTGTCTTTAATACATTTGGATTGGTTGCCAACATTAATAAATTGAGAGCTCAGTGAAAATCTGCATTTCTGGTTCTCTTGAGAAATTCCAGGTCCTGGCCTCCCTGAACTTGCATTCCTGCCCGGCAGCCAGCAGTTCGAGTTGAGTCAAGGTGGCCTCTTAGATGGGGGTTGAGTGGGGCCTTGTCCCTGGGTCCCTCAGCTCATTAAGTGACCTCCTGGCTTCCATGGGCCTCTGAGTTGTAACCCCTGCTTTATACTAAAGATGAGAGTCAGGAGAAGTCAAAGGAATTCATCTCTTAGCCCAGGGTCCCTCTGTTAAGAACCCGGGGGGACGGTCCCTGGGAAGGCAGGGGCCAACCATTACCTGGCATTTCATCTTGGCTCCGTAATAGGTGTCTGCCTCTGAAGACACCATGAAGCAGTCTCCATCGATCCTCAGGTCACAGGTGTGGAAGGGAAAGTGCACCTTGGCTGGGAGGAGGGAAGCCTGATTTTGTGTGTGGGTGCCTCAGAATCATTACCCTTCCGGTCCTGCCAGGATGTTAAGCTCAAGGTACCCCTTCCTCTGGCCACCAAGCAGGAGAGGGGGTTGGGGTCAGTGGTGTGCTGGTAAATGTGTAACAACCAGCTCTCCCTCAAAAAAAAAAAGTCTATGATTTTAGCATTGCCATTCCTGTGCTGGTGTAAAGACCCCCACCATGGCCAAGTTCAAGCTACCACTGTGACGTCACTGATCGGGGAATGGGGGAGAGGTGCGTACGATGGACTCCTGTGAGCTGGTCCGAGCCAGACCCAGCACCAGCTGAGGGGGTCCTGGGAGGGGCTCGTCTTGTCGGGGGGCTTTGCGGCAGGACTCACTGGCACACTGGGCTCCCCCATAGCCAACATCACAGACGCAGGAACACTCCTCTTCCCGGAACCGGCCATGCACGCACTGCACGCTGCACCGCACTGCCAGGATGGGGCAGGGGAGGGGACGGCACTCAGCTGGCAGCCACTGGGCCACAGGCTGCCCCTCACAGGCCACGGATGTGCGCAGAATGGCCAACCACAACAAGAACAACCCCTGCGCCCCAGAGATGGAAACCATCTGGGCTCCCAACCGCTGCCACATTTGGCATCTTTGGTTTGATCTTGTAGAGAGAAGCAAATCGGGGTTTGGGAGTGGACCTGCTCATGGTCACAGAGCTGGGGGGTGGGGGACAGTGGGAAAGGAATCCACTTCTGGATCCTAATACTGTCCTCCTCCCACCATCCCAGGGCCTGAGGGGCCGATCTGATTTCACTTTGAATTCCCTGCACAGCGCAGGGTCTGGCAGACCGTCGGTGCTCAGTGAATGCTTATTGGATGAGGATAGGCTGTGTGAGGATCCCTCCCTGGGTCCCCCGGGTGGTCACAGTCCAGAACTCCAGGCGCCCCTCACCTTGGCAGTATCTGCCTGTGTAACCCGGGGGACAGTGGCAGTGGCAGGTGCTGAGGTTGAGATGTCCGTGGTTCCGGCAGCTCATGCGACATGGGTTCCTGGGGACCTCTGGTCGGATGAGATGGAAACGCTGTGAGGGCACTTCTCCCCGGCAGGCCAGGCAGGTGCCTCCCCGAGTGCTGAGGGCCAGGGCTTCTGGGACAGTCCCTCAGGATGCTGCCTGCCTCCTCCAGGATCACCAGATCAAGCCGCCCCAGCCAGAGGCAGGCAGGGTGGGGCACTTACCACACAGCCCCCCTGCGTGGTCCCAGGCTTTGAAGCAGCCCGAGACGCTGGCTGTGCAGAGCGAACACCAGGCGCCCTTCTTGTAGGGGACGATGGTCTTCCCGTTGACCTCCCAGTTGCCTCTGTGAGAGCAAGCAGCAGAGGCTAGAAGGACCTGGCCTTGGGCCTTGCTGCCTGCCCCACCAGCCCCTTCAGCTCTTTCCGGCCCAGCCAGGAAGGCAGGGAGCTGGGAGAGACAGGGAGATTTCCTAGGAAAGAAAAGATGACCTCCAAACTAATACTGGGCAGATGCCCTGAACGCTGGGTGGTGCCTCCAGGAAGGGGCGTCTGAGAAGAAGCCACATTCTGCGTGGCCAGAATCTTGGGTGCTGCCCACTTCTGCACCCTCTCCCTTTCCTCCTTTTTCCCTCTCCCAGCAGGGGTGCAGACCAAGGGGTAAAGGCCTGTGGGTGGGTGGGTGAGTGTCTCACCCTGGGTGACAGCATCCCCTACCCCGCAGCCCAGCAGGGGATGGCAGGGCAGCTGCCATGGAGGAGGCTTACCCGGGAGAGTAGGCACAGACAAAGGCTTCCATCTCAGCCTGGGCCCCAGAGCAGGGATGCCGCCCACAACCCAGCTGGCTCGAGGTGGCCCACACGAGCTGCAGGAGACACAGTGGCTCAGAAACCCTCTCAGGGGCCCCCTGCACTCCTAGTCTGGGGACCAACAGCCTAGATGATGCTCCCCTGGGAAGGGTGGACACAGCTCTTGCCCCAGGCCAAGCAGATAAACAGTTTTGTCACCTCCCTGGGGACCCCAGGAGCAGTAGCTGTGCTGGGCAGGGATATAAGGATAGGTGGGAATAGTCTAGAAAGGCCTTCTGGGTCGGGAAGTGAGGGTCAGCAGATACCTGAAGGGAAGGGAGATTGTGGATAGTGGAGGAGAGTGGGAAAAGAGACTTGGACATCAAAGGCCTTGTGATGACTGAAAAAATGGCCACAACGCTTCACTTCTCCCTACAGCCCCCTCTTTATAAAATGTGGCTTTGCAGTTCTTTGCATCAACAGGAGGAATCTCTTTCCCACACCTTGAATCTGGCTGGCCCTGTGGCTTCTGTTGGCCAACAGGATGCAGGAGAAATGATATTGAACCATTTTAAACCTAGGCCTCAGGAGACCCTACAATTTCCGCTCATTCTCATAGAACTCTCATGCTCAGCCACCACGTGAACAAGGCTGCTGGAGGTTGAAGAACCTTATAGGGCAGAGATGAACCAGTTGAGGCCACTCTAGACAGCCAGCTCCCAGCCAACGCAGCAGCTGACTGCAGTTGCAGGAGTGGGCCCAGCGAAGACCAGAAGAAACTGTCAGCTGAGCCCAACCCAAACTGCCAAGCTGCAGAATCGTAAGATGCTATATTTGGGAGTAGTGCGTCATGCAGCAACAGCTAACAGATACAGGTCTTTAATAGTATTCAAAACTAAGATTTAGAGTTTTAGAATCAGTGACAACCTGGAAATAGCACAAATGGTCAATACACAGGAATAGCCAAGCAAACTCTGGTAGCCACTAAAAATGACCAGCATGAGGCAGGGAGAAATGCACATGTAGTCATACCTATGTATCCAACAATTAGAGAATATGCATTCTTTTTAGGAGTGCGTGGAACTTTTGCAGACACTGACCCCTCAGTAAGCCACAAAGCAAGATTCAATAAACACTCAATAACCAACATCCTACAGGACACATTCTATGAATTCAATGCAATAGAATGTAAAGGAAATAATTTACTATTATTATTATTAATTAAATTTAAAAAAAAATTTTTTTTGGCTGCGTGGCTTATGGGATCTTAGTTCCCTGACCACGGACTGAACCCAGGTCCTGGCAGTGAAGGCATGAAGTCCTAACCACTGGACCACCAGAGAATTCCCAAGGAAATAATTTAGAAGTAAGTAAAGGAGAAAACATAGTTTGGAAATTTAAATATACACTTCAAAATCAAAGACAGCATCATAATGGAAAATAGGAAACTCATAGACCTAAGTGACAATGAAATCACTAAATTCCAAAACTTATGGGATGTAGCTAACAGAGTTTAGAGGGAAATTGATAGCTTTAAAAGGCATATACCAGAAAAGAAAAAGGAGTTAAAATTAATGAGTTAAGAAAGTAGATGAAAGAAAATAATAAAAACAAGGGCAGAAGGACTTCCCTGGTGGCGCAGTGGTTAAAAATCCGCCTGTCAATGCAGGGGACATGGGTTTGATCCCTGCTACGGGAAGATCCCACATGCTGCGGAGCAGCTAAGCCCATGTGCCACAACTACTGAGCCTGTGCCCTAGAGCCTGTGAGCCACAACTACTGAGCCCACGTGCCACAACTACGGAAGCCCATGCGCCACAACTACGGAAGCCCGTGCGCCTAGAGCCTGTGCTCCGCAACAAGAGAAGCCACTGCAATGAGAAGCCCGCACACTGCAACGAAGAGTAGCCCCCACTCTCCTCAACTAGAGAAAGCCCGCGCACGGCAACGAGGACCCAACGCAGCCAAAAATAAATAAATAAATTTTTTTAAAAAAGAGCAGAAATTAATAAAAAGAATAAAGTTGTGGATGGGTGGAAAAAAGAGAGAAGGAAAACAAACAAAAAACTGATTCGTTAGAATAGACAAACCTATGGGAAGACTGGTAAAGAACAAAAGAGAGAAGGCACAAATAAATACAATCGAGAATTTTAAAAGGACATAGCTGCAGACACAGGAAACATTTAAAAAATCTGTTTAATTCTAGTTTAAAATCTCTGTTAAATGACCGTTAGCACCAACAAACTGGAAAATATAAAATGGATAGTTTCCTAGAAAACAGAACTTGGCAAAACTGTCTCAAGAAGAAATAGAAAATCTGAAATGATCTACGACCATTTCTAAAAGTTGAATCAGTAATTAAAAATCCATGGATACATACACATGCACACAAAACAAACAATCAAAAAATAGAACAAGGCCCAAATAGTTCTACAGAACAGTTACAGCAAATATCATAGAACCTATTCCAGGAAACAGAGAATGAGGCAAAACCTCCAACTCATTTTATGAGGTTAATATAAACCAGGTGAGGGCAGAACGAGAAAAGAAAATCAGAGGTCGATTGCACTATCAAATAGTATTTAGGAAACCAAATATAGCAATTAATTAAAAACAACAATAACACACACACACACACACACCCTACATCGCTTTATTTCGCATCACATCATATACACAATGGAATACTACTCAGCCATAAAAGAGAATGAAATTTTGCCATTTGCAGCAACAAGGATGGACTTAGAGGGTATTATGCTAAGTGAAATAAGTCAGACAGAGAAAGACAAATACTGTATGATCTCACTTATATATGAAATCTAAAAAATACAACAAACTAGTGAATATAACAAAAAAAAGAAGCAGGCTCACAGATATAGAGAACAAACTAGTGATTACCAGTGGGGAGAGGGAAGCAGGGAGGGCAGTATAAGGGTAGGGGAGTAAGAGCTACAAAATATTAGGTATAAAATAAACTACAAGGATACATTGTACAACATGGGGAATATGGCCGGTATTTTTTTTTTTTTTTTTTTTTGGCTGTTTGCGGGCCTCTCACTGTTGTGGCCTCTTCCGTTGTGGAGCACAGGCTCTGGACGCGTAGGCTCAGCGGCCATGGCTCACGGGCCCAGCCGCTCCATGGCATGTGGGATCTTCCTGGACCAGGGCACGAACCCGTGTGCCCTGCATCGGCAGGCGGACTCTCAACCACTGCGCCACCAGGGAAGCCCAAGGCCAGTATTTTATAATAACTATAAATGGAGTATAACCTTTAAAATTTGTGAATCACTCTATCGTGTACCTGTAGCTTATATAGTACTGTACAACAACTGTACTTCAATACAAATAAATAAATAAATATGAGTCATGAAACTGTGAGCTGATAATTGTTGAAGCTGGATGATAGGTAGATGGGGGTTCATTATATCACTTTGACTGCTTTGTATATATTTGAAATTTTCTATAATAAAATGTTTAAAATACGTGACCAGGAAGATGTAGTGTCATGTAACAGCTTTGTACACACACAAAAAAATTATTCATGTATTTCATCACTGTAAATAGTTAAGGAAAAACCTTATAATTATTTCAATAGATGCACAAAAGGCATTTGATAAAACACAAAACCTTTCCATGACTTTAAAAATCCTTAACAAACTTAGATTAGAAAGAAATGTCTGGGGCTTCCCTGGTGGCGCAGTGGTTGAGAGTCCGCCTGCCGATGCAGGGGACACGGGTTCGTGCTCTGGTCCAGGAAGATCCCACGTGCCGCGGAGCGGCTAGGCCTGTCTATAACCTGATAAAGGCTACTTATTAAATTCATATGAAAGAATCAGGAGAAAGAATCAAGAATAGCCAAGAAATTTTTGATAATAATAACATGGGGGATTTTCCTGTCAAAACTTTTTATAAAGCCATAATAATTAAAGCACATATATGCAGGAGTAAACAAAAAAAGCAACAAAATAGAAGAGAGAACTCAGCAACAGACCCATGTGGATATGTGAGCTTGGTATATGGCTGAGGTGGCATTAGAGTCTGTGGGGGAAAGATTCAGTTCTTAATACAAGAAGTAAAAAAAAAAAGATAAAATTGGGCTTCCCTGGTGGCGCAGTGGTTGAGAATCTGCCTGCCAATGCAGGGGACACGGTTTCAAGCCCTGGTCTGGGAGGATCCCACATGCCGCGGAGCAACTAGCCCCGTGAGCCACAGTTACTGAGCCTGCGCATCTGGAGCCTGTGCTCTGCAACAAGAGAGGCCGCGATAGTGAGAGGCCCGCGCACCGCGTTGAGGAGTGGCCCCCACTTGCCACAACTGGAGAGAGCCCTCGCACAGAAACGAAGAGCCAACACAGCCATAAATAGATAAATAAAATTTTTAAAAAGGCAAAATTCCTTTAAAATAAAAAGATAAAATTAACTCCAATATCACTAGATGGCTTAATGACTTCAATATGAAAAAAAGGAAAACATTTGAACTTTGGAAGAAAATACAGGAAGAATATCTAGCTGATGTCAGAGTTGAAAAGGATTTATTTCTTAAACATGATACAACAAATGGATGAACTATAATGAAAAACAAGAGAAAATTGATTACATTAATATTAAAATCTTCTGAAAGATTTATCTTATAAAAGATAACATAAAGAGAAAATACAAGCCATATATTAGAAAAAAAGTATCTGCAACCAATATGACCAACAAAAAGTACAAAGCATATAGCAAAGATGCTTACAAATTAATAAGGGAAAGATGAAATTAAAAGGCAATGAAAAGAACAGAAAAGAGGCTCAGTCCCACATGTAATCAGGGAAATGCAAATTAAAAACAGAATGAGGTAGCATTTCACAGCCTTGAGTTGGCAAAAATGAAGGAGCTGACAATACTCCTTAATGAATAGAGTAAGAATGGGGAGTGAGAACTGGTTTGTGGGCAGGAGTAGAGTTGGCGACATCACTTTGGCAATAGCTACTAAGGTTGTAGGTGCGTGCTCCGTCTGACCCAGCCATTCCCCTTCCAAGTATGTCCTAGAAAAAGTCTGGACACATATGTACAAGAGGACGGGAACTAGAATTTGTGCATTTCGGTATGACTTGGGATAGTAAAAAAAAAAAAACGTGGAAGTAACCCAGATGCCTGTAAATTGCAGTTTATTCATAGTGAATCACACATGCATGCTCAGATCAACGGAAACAAATCTTACAAATGTGGTCTGAAGTGATAAACACAAATTGCAAAAGGAGACGTACAGAGAGAGCACTTAGGTAGGATTTAATAACACACAACCCACTTGCACAAGTAGAAAAGGTATCAAAACCCTTCCACGTGTAGTAAAGGTATTAAAACATGCTTGGGGAAATTCCCTGAGGGACCAGTGGTTAGGACTTGGTGCTTTTACTGCTGGGGCCCTGGTTCCATGCATGGTCGGGGAACTACCCTCGGCCCCCCCCTTAAAAAAAGAAAAGAAAAACAAGGAATTCCCTGGTGGTGCAGTGGTTAAGAATCTGCCTACCAATGCAGGGGACGTGGGTTTGATCCCTAGTCCGGGAGGATCCCACATGCCGCGGAGCAAATAAGCCCATGCACCGCAACTACTGAAGCCCACGCTCCTAGAGCCCGTGCTCCGTAACAACAGAAGCCACCGAAATGAGAAGCCCACGCAACTCAACGAAGGGCAGCCCTCGCTCGCCGCAGCTAGAGAAAGCCGGCACGCAGCAATGAGGACTCAACGCAGCCAAAAATAAATAAATAAATTAATTAATATAAAAAATGTTAGTGTCATGCAAAACAACAACAATAACAACCCTCTACCCTGCAAGTTGACACATAAAAGTAACCATTAAAAAAAAGAGAAAAACATGCTTGGGATTTTGCCTGTGTTTTCCAGTGCTGGATCCTAGTACATAAACGATGCCAGTTACAGAGAAGACATTCAACAAATTTTGTTGAGGGGGAAGAAAAGGAAACATGGGGTGTTTCACCTGGACTTCAGCAAGGTTACCTCGGGAGGGACAGAGGAAAGGGCAGAAGGAGGGCTTACGCTTAGTTTTGTTTTTTTAAGAGATGAGAAACAAATATAGTTAACATTTTCTAATGCTAGGTAGTGGATAAGAAGGAGTCCATTATTTGATTTAGCTTTGAAATATTTCATATTTAAAGCTGAAAAAAGTAAAACTAAACAAATGGGAGGAAAAGCAACCACCAATTTTAGGACAAACTGCAGACCTCTGAACTAGCCCAGCAGGGCAGGGGCCTCAGAGCCGGTACCCGGGCCTCACCTGAGTGTAGTGGGTGCAGGTGGCATTGGGGGCACACTCGGCCGCTGCCTGGCTGTACTGCTGCCCCTCTGAGAACCACAGGCCCACCACGTGGATGAAGGACGCCGAGCTCACGGGCAGCAGCTGCACATTCCAGCCCACTTGCGGGGTAGCCCGGGGGACAGAGGCTGGGCTTGGGGCTGGGGCGCCACAGAGGGCTGCCCTGGTCTGGGCCTGTTGGGCCAGGCTCTCGCTCCAGTCCTGGGGGAAAGGAGCGCAAACAGCAACATCAGCAGGGGACCCTGGCCCAGGCCTTAGTGATCCAGCCCCCCCACCAGCACATCCAGAGGTGCTGGTCCTGCAGGGAAGAGACCCCAGCCCAAACAGGGGTCCTGCTTGGCGGCTTGAGTGCTCTGAGCTGCTTTCACCGCCTTCACTGGGGCCAGGGAAGGTCAGACAGGACCTGCAAGGGGCGCTCCAAGGTGGTGTTGGAAAAGCACCTGTCCTGTCTGGACCCCCCACCCAGAGCCCGGCTCCACCCAGGACTGACGGCTTCCATCCTTCTGATCCAGTGGCGTGTACCCTCAGGCCCCGCCCACTAAGGGGGATGGGTGTTCCTGGGCGCGAGGTGCCAGCCCACGTGATAGGATGGGCCTCTGCCGTAATTTTTCCCTTCTGGTAATGGGAGCCCTGGATAGTGCCCAAGCCTTTCAAACTGGTTCCGTGTTAGGTAAAACTGACCCTGGCCATTGTCAGAAAGGCTCCCTCTTGGCTTCCCTTCTGTGATGCAAAAAGTCGCAGCAGCCATACCGCTGTGTCTTATTCCCTAAATCTGGTTTTGGAGTACACAGGGGCACCAGCTGGGAGTCAGGACCGGAGAGGGTGTAAAGGTCTCCAGGGCCTCAGCGCTTTGGTCTCAGCAAGCAGAGTTCTCTGGAGTGGGCCTAATCTGCTCTTCCCACCACGTACCAGCTGCCCTTTTCCCTACCCCCATCCAACAGCTCCCCGTCCTCTGAAACGGGGGGCTTAGCAACCAGGATGACATGTGTCACCCGATCGTCATGCCCTGGTCCAGCCCAGCCACCTCATTCCAGCTCTGTGACCTCCAGCAGTCTGCTAATCTCCATGAGACTCAACATACGCTTCTGTAAAATGGAATAATAGCTTCTGTAAAATGAAATAATAAGGTGGGTGTTCCCTGGTGACCTAGTGGTTAGGATTCTGGGCTTTCATTGCCATGGCCCAGGTTCAGTCCCTGGCCGGGGAACTGAGATCCTGCAAGCCGTGCCGTGTGGCCAAAAAACAAAACAAAACAAACAGATAATAAGGTACCCATAGGGTAAGATTGTGTGAAGATTAAATGGATGCAGAGAGAAAAGTGCTGCACTTAGGGCCTGACCTGCAGCAGCCCGGGCAGATGGTGGTTGTGATTTTACTGCTGACGGGAACTGGAGCTGGGAGCAGCGGGGACTGCGTGGGGCGCCTCAGCAGCCCGGACCACCCCCAAGGGCCTCAGCCTCCACTGGGGTGCCCAGGGCCAAAGCTGTGGGTGTGACAGAGGCTGAGTGGTGGGGCTCCAGTTGCATTTTTTATGAAATGCTGTTTTCTAAGACTTTGGCAACAGGACCATGGGAAGTGTAGAAGCTGACCGGAGCAGCCTCACACCGGGCACTAGGGCTGGGAGTGTGGGGATGAGAGCCAGGACCTGGGCCTGAGGAGGGGCAGAGCCGCCGCGAGCAGGGAAAGGGGGAGAGGCGACCCCCCTCCTGCCCACCCCACCCCCACCTCCTGGGAACCTGACCCTGGAGCTCTCAAGGTCGCCACTGCTGCGCCAGCCTCAGAGGAGTTTATGGGAAGCAGTCATGGGGAACCCTGCCTGCCCCACACTGCCCCTCCCTCGCTCCCTCGACTGTTACCATGGGAGGGCGCAGCTGGGGTCCCATACTACGGGGCAGTGTTTCTGGGCCCCAGGATGACACCTTCAACCCTGAAGCCCCGAGGGAGTGGTGGGAAACCCTATACCCCGCTCCCTGGCCCCCAGTGAATGAGCTGGGAATTGGGGAGGGGGCCCCTCCTAGTCGCCTAGACAAACTGCTGAAGAAGCAGTGGGTCTGGTCACACACAAGCCTCACCCCTCCCACCCCCAGCAGGATGCTTCTCCCTCCCTGACTAGCCTCCAGTCCTGCTGGGACTCTTTTGTGATGCTCCTGTTTCTTGGAGGAGGGGACCCCAGCTCTTTCCATGTCTTCTGGTCTCCGGGGCAACGGGAAGGGATGCAAGGAAAAGCCCAAGGGCTGCCTTTCTGGGGGAGGGGGAAGCAACGGCCCCCCTCCCCCCCTGCGCCCCCCCCCCCCGACCCCGGCAACCAGGTGTGGTCCCAGAGCGGGAAGTTGGCTGGCCGCTGCCCCACTCTGCCAGGTGAAAGGGCACCTGGCACTGGCATGGCCTCCTCAGTCCTCTTCAGGGTTGCCCCTCCAGGTGCCCCCTTGGCCAGCCCGGGTTGGGGGTACTCACCATTCTCTGCATGTTGGCTGCAGGGGGATGGACCCGGCTGCGCAGGCGGTTGTGCAGGGAGAGGAGCAGGAAGCTCTCCTTCTTGCTCAGGGCTGGGGCGGGAGACACGGTCAGGCCACCTGAGCGGTGGGACCTGGGCCCGGCCCCTGGCGATGGGGCGGGCGTCACCACGGCAAGACGAGAATGCAACCCTGCACTTATGGAACGAGTGATGGGACAGGACGATGGTGGGTGTGTATGGGAGGACCCGGGGCAGAGGCATGGGGGCATAGGGAGTTGTGGAGAATGCAGTGGGGCTGAGACAGAGAGACAGGTGTAGGCGTAAAGGAGCCTTAGGCTGAGAGCTGGGGGTGGGGTGATAGAAGGGAATGGGGGCCTGGGGGCTAGGTGTGAAGAGGGGTCCAGTCCTGGGCTCGCAGCGGGCCCTCTGGCTGGGGCTCCTCTCAGCCACTGAGTCTCTTCTGGGGTCCCTGCTGCAGGCTCCCAGTGTTCTTCCTTCACCCCCAAGCCTGGGCCCACTCCCCTTCATCCTTCTGCCCCAGTCCCAGCCTCCTCCATCCATCTCCGGCCCCTGGACTGTTCGAGGGTGGCTCTTTAAATCACACCAGCCTGCCCAGGGCTCAGGCCTGGGAACTGGCTTCCAGAAGCCCCCTGGGACCCTCTGCAGAGCTCATAGCTCCTCCACTCTTTCCTCACCCCGCAGCCCCTTACCTCCAGGCACTGGAACCTGCTTCTCCTGTAGCTGGAGTGGGCGCACCTCTGCCCAGGTCATGCCAAGGAGAGCCAAGAGTACGGGCAGGAGGCCGGGCCGGTGGCCCCCCAGCCCAGGGGAGGGCTCCAGCCTCAACATGGGCCTGCTGGGTTCTCTGGGCTCTGCCCGGCTCAGCTGTCCAGCTCGCTTCCCAGACTGGATGGAGCTATTCACAATCTCTAAGAGTCAGGCTGGGCTGGCAGACAAAAGGGGGAGGCTGGTGAGTAATCGGTGAGTCCAAACAGCCTCCCTTCCTTGGCGCTGGCATGAAAGGAGACAGACAGCTCCAGTCCCGGGACTCCCTCCCTCCCTCCCTCCTCTGGCTGCTGGCCTGGTCAGCCCACCCGCCCGCCCGCCCGACAGCCAACCGACCAACCCACCGAGTGGTTCGCAGCGACCCCGTGGCCCCTGCTAATCATTGCAGGATTATCAGAGCCCTCGGGGAGCCCTCGGAGAGCCCTCGGAGACCCTGCTGATTGGCCCGCAGACATTCCAGGGCTGCAGATTAACGAATAATGGCTGTGCCCACGCTGGAACAGTGTCCTCCAGGCCCATTGGCAGCTTCTCCTCCCAGCCCCAGGCCCAGGCAGGCTGCGGCCATGTGCCCTGCGGGCGGGCAAGAACTGGGCAAGACCCCAGGGGAGTTCTTTCCTTTCTTGGGAAGCCCCGTCCCAACCCCCAGCCATGAATTAAACATAGGCGGATGGTAACCGCACACCAGTCAAGCGCCACTGGTGGGTGGGGGCACTGGGGCAGTGGGTTTGTAGGGGAGTGGGCAGGGGCTGCCCCAGGGGGAGGAAATGGGTACCTTAGGACAGTCTGTCTGGGTCGTGTGCGGGGCTGGGTCCCAGCCCTGCTGCCCCCCCAGGCCCACCCACGTGACTGCAGGCTAGGAGAGGGCAAAAGTGAGAAGAGAGCACGTGATGCCCTTGGCTGACTCGAGTCCTGCTGGGAACAAGTCGGCCTCCGGACAAACAGGCAGCAGGGCAGCCAGTTGCCATGATGCTCCGGGGCCTGGCTGCAGCCAGCACAGTCCCACTGGAATAAGCTGAAGAAGATCTGCACCATGGCCCACATTTCCTAGAAAATAAAATTTGTCCCACAGGCCACAGCCAAATGCCCACATTCCCCTCAGGGCAGATCAGAGGTTATTCAGCCATCCCAAAGGACAGCCCTGAAAGCCAGGTACTTCTTCCTTCTGGAGTTTGAGTGACCCCTGACCCCTGGGCCAGCACTCTCTCAGAACCAGGTGTCAGTTCCCTGGAAGCTCTGCTGAGAGGCAAGTGGGCTTGGCTTTTGAGGGGGAAACACGGATGGAATGTGGATACCTTTGTGGATGTTGGGGAGTGGAGACAGGGCCAGGCACAAGGACCCCTAAGCCAGTCTGGGGTTGGGGATCCCCCTGTAATACCCAGGGCCTGAGGAGTTTCTTCTCCTTCAAACGCATGACCAGACAACCTCAAATTCACCCTGTCTGGGTCCCAGCAGTGCTTAATAAAACGGAGTTTACAAAGCAGCTTCCAATATGTGAATTCAGTTAATTGTTGCAACAACCCGGGGCAATAGAAGATGAGGAGCCCATGTTTTAGATGCGGAAGCTGGGCTCAGCGTGCCTGAGGGACTTGCCCCAGGTCACCCGGCAGGCACATGGTGCATCCCAGCTAATCCGGGGGCTCTGTCTTCACATTCATTCCCAGACCCTGGTGCAGATCTGCTTTAGTTCACATCACGGCCCTTTGAATTCAATTCCCACAGCCCTGCTCTGCACCAGGTAACAAAAGACCCAATTCCTGCTCCTGGGCTTTGAAGATAAATGTGGCTAGTTTTCCTGTAGTACAATGCTGGGCACATGACACAGGTGGGAGGAAAATATATTTTGGGGCCTGGGGTGGAACAACTTTTGAGCGGCCCTGGCTCACTGTAAGAGGAGGCCGGGGCGAGCCCGGCTTTCAGGAGCCAGAAGAAGAGAAGCTGAGCAGAGAAAATACCAGACCAGACATCTGAGGGCCTAGCTTCTATCTGAGGTGCTGTCTGTGACCCTGGAATTGTCACTTCCACCCTGGGTCTCAGTGTCCAATTGTGTAAAGCAGGGGTGACAATCTCTCTGGACTCCCTAACTAGGGCATTGCACTTTGGTGTATGTAATATTTCCTCCTGGGTCCAAACTTTTTACAGGAACCTGCTGAGTAGTTGTAGTGGGGTTTGAGAATGGGCATCCAATTTCTTGCAAGACAAATTTCCCCGATAAGCAACTTCTATTCTGATTTCTATCACCATAGGTTAGTTTTATTTGTTCTGAATTTCATATAAACAGACTCATAGAATATACACGCTTTGAGGCCTGGTCTCCTTTGCTCCATGAAATGTCTGTGAGATTCATCCATGTTGTTGTTTAGTATTAGTAGGTTGTTTTTGCTTTTGTCATTGTTGTTGCTCTAATTGATGGTAGTGTTTCATTGTATTTTCATTCTCCTACAGATGGTTATTTGGCTTGTTTTAAGCTTTTGTTTATTATGAATAAAGTTGCTATAAACATGATTGAACAATTTTAAATTTTCGTTTAATAAACATGTATAAAAGAAAGAAAAGACAAAATTACCCAAATCCTGAAGGAAAGAGGGAACATCATCACAACTGATCCTACAGAAATCAGAAGGGTTGTAAGGGAATATTAAGAGCAACTTTATGTCAACAAAATAGACAACATAAGAACAATGGACAAATTCCTAGAAAGACAAATTATCAAAAGTGACTCAAGAAGAAATAGAAAATCTAAAAAAAAAAAAGAAGAAGAAATAGAAAATCTAAGTAGATCTATCACAACAAAAGAAACTGAATGAAAAAGACTTCCCACAAAGAAAAGCTTAAGTGCAAATGGCTTCACTGGTGAATTCTGTCAATATTTAAGGGAGCAGTAATACCAAACATACATAAACATTTTCAGAAAGCAGAAGAGGAGGAGGATTTTCCAACTCATCTTACAAGATCAGTATTATCCTGCTACCAAAGCCAGACAAATATATCTCAAGAAAAGAAAACTATAGATCAATATCACTCATGAATACAGACACAAAAATCCTGTGAGGGACTTCCCTGTGGTTCAGTGGTTAAGAATGGTTAAGTGGTTAAGAATCCACCTTCCAATGCAAGGGACGTGGGTTTGATCCCTTGTCGGGGAGCTAAGATCCCACGTGCCGCAGGGCAACTAAGCCTGCATGCCACAACTACTGAGCCCGCATGCCACAACTAGAGAGAAGCCTGTGCACCACTACAAAAGATCACGTGTGCTGCAACTAAGACCCAATGCAGCCAAAAATAAATATTTAAACAAATAAGCAAAAAATAAATTTAAAGAAATCCTCAATGAAATATTATAAAAATGAATCTAGCACCATAAAAAATGATTAACACCATGACCAGGTAGGATTTATTCTAGGAATGCAAGGTTGGTTTAACATGTAAAAGTCAATGTAATGCACTGTATTAATAGAACAAAGGACAAAACCCATATGATCCTCTCAAAGACACAGAAAGAGCATTTGATAAAATCCCAAACCTATTCCATATGATGATTCTCAACAAACAGAAACAAATAGAAAGGAAATTCCTCATCCTGTTAAAGGGTCCCTGTTATGGACTAATACAATCTGCATCCCCCCAAATTCGTATGTTGAAATACTAATCCCAGTACCTCAGAATGTAACTACATTTGGATATAGTTTCTTTGGTTTTTTTTTTTTTTTCTGGTTTTTTTTTTTGCTGCATTGGGTCTTTGTTGCTGAGCACGGGCTTTCTCTAGTTGGGGCGAGTGGGGGCTTCTCTTGTTGTAGAGCACGGGCTCTAGGTGTGTGAGCTTCAGTAGTTGTGGCACGTGGGCTTCAGTAGTTGTGGCACGCAGGCTTAGTTGCTCTGCGGCATGTGGGATCTTCCTGGACCAAGAATCGAACCCATGACCCCTGCGTTGGCAGGCGGATTCTTAACCACTGCTCCATCAGGGAAGTCCTGGACATAGACCCGTGCTCTTATAAGAAGAGGAGGTTAGGATACACATACACACAGAGGGAAGACCATGTAAAGACACAGAAGATGGCCATCTGTAAGTCTAGGAGAGACCCTCAAAATAAACCAACCCTCTTGACACCTTGATCTTGGCTTTCTAGCCTCCAGAATGTGAGTAAATAAATTTCTGTCGTTTAAGCCACTCAGTCTGTGGTACCTTGTTATGGCAACCTAGCAAACACATACAGCCCCTATGGAAACCCTACAGCTAACATTGTACTTAGTGGTGAAAGACTAAATGCTTTCCCCACTAAGATCGGAAACAAGGCAAGGATGTCTACTCTCACCACTTCCATTCAACACTGTACTGCTGAATGTGCAATTAGTGCAATAAGGCAAGAAAAACAAATTAAAGTCATCTAGATTGGAAAGGAAGAAGTAAAACAGTCTTTATTTGCAAATGATATGATCCTGTATTTAGAAAATCCTAAGCAATGTTTTAAAAAAAAAACCTACTAGAACAAAGGTCTCAGGATACAAAATAAATATATAAAAATCAAGTGTATTTGTGTAAACTAGCAATAAACAATCCAAAAATGAAATTGAGAAATATTTCCTTTCACAATGGCCTAAAAAAGCACAAGACCTAAGTGCATAAGGCTATAAAACATTGCTGAGAGAAATGGAAAAATATCTAAATAGATGGAGAGACATTTCATATTTATGGATTAGAAGACTCAATATTGTTAAGATGCCAGTTATTCCCAGATTCATCTACTGATTCAATGCAATTCCTATCAAAATCCCACAACCTTTTTTTTAAAAAAAATATTTATTTTTGGCTGCGTTGGGTCTTCATTGCTGCACGTGGGCTTTATCTAATTGTGGTGAGCTGGGGCTACTCTTTGTTGCAGTGCGTGGGCTTCTCATTGCGGTGGCTTCTCTTGTTGTGGAGCATGGGCTCTAGGCGCGCGGGCTTCAGTAGTTGTGGCTCGCAGGCTTAGTTGCTCCGCAGCATGTGGGATTTTCCCGGACCAGGGCTCAAACCCATCCTGCATTGGCAGGCGGATTCTTAACCACTGCACCACCAGGGAAGCCCGCCTTTTTTTTTTTTTTTTTTTAAAGAAAGTGAGAACTGGATCCTAAAATGTATGTGGAAAGGCAAAGGAATTGGAATAACCAAAACAAATCTGAAAAAGGATAAGATGGGAGAACTTATACTACCTGATTTCAAAACTTGCTATGAAACTATAATAAACACAACTATGTGGTATGGATAAAAGATAGATATATAGATAAAGGGAAGAGAATGGACACTCCAGAAATAGTTAAATTTATGGTTAATTGGTTTTTTAAAAATTTTGTTGGAGTATAGTTGATTTATAATATTGTGTTCAATTTCAGATGTACAGCAAAGTTATTTGGTTACACATATACATATATCCATTCTTTTTCATATTCCTTTCTCATATAGGTTATCACAGAATATTGAATAGAGTTCCCTGTGCTATACTATAGGTCCTTGTTGGTTATCTGTCTTATATATAGTAGTGTGTGCATGTTAATCCCAAGCTCCTGATTTATGCATCCCCCAACATTTCATCTTTGGTAACCATAAGTTTGTTTCGATATCGTAAGTCTGTTTCTGTTTTGTAAATAAGTTCATTTGTATCATTTTTTAAAAATTAGATCCCATATATGAGTGATATCATATGATATTTGTCTCTGTCTGACTTACTTCACTTAGTATGGTATCTCTAGGTCCATCCATGTTGCTGCAAATGGCATTATTTTGTTATCTTTTGTTCTTTATATATATACACACACACACACACACACACACACACACACACACACACACACACACACAATGGAATATATATACCATGAAATATATGCCAATGGATGCCAGTGGAATATATATACATCTTCTTTATCCATTCATCTGTCGATGGACACTTAGGTTGCTTCCATGTCTTGGCTACTGTAAATAGTGCTGCAATGACCATTGTGGTACATGGCTCTTTTTGAATTATGGTTTTCTCTGGATATGTGCCCAGGAGTAGGATTGCTGGATCATATGGTAGTTCTATCTTTAGTTTTTTAAGAAACCTCCAGACTGTTCTCCATAGCGGGTGTATCAATTTACTTTCCCACCAACAGTGTAGGAGGGTTCCCTTTTCTCCACACCTTCTCCAGCATTTATTGTTTGTAGATTTTTTGATGATGGCCATTCTGACCGGTGTGAGGTGATACCTCATTGTAGTTTTGATTTGCATTTCTCTGATAATTAGCGATGCTGAGCATCTCTTCATGTGCTTTTTGGCCATCTGTATGTCTTCTTTGGAGAAATATCTATTTAGATCTTCTGCCCATTTTTTGATTGGCTTGTTTGTTTTTTTGACATAGAGCTGCATGTTTGTATATTTTGTATATATGCATTTGTATATATTTGGAGATTAATTCCTTGTTGGTTGCTTCATTTGCAAATATACATTTTCTCCTATGGTTAATTGATTTTTGACAAAGATGCCAAGACAATTCAGTGGGGGAAAGGATGATCTTTTTAACAAGTGGTGCTGGGACAGTTGGATATGCTAAATCATGAGATTACACAGCTACTTCACATCATACACAAAATGAATTTCAAGTGGGTCATAGACCTGAGTATAAGAGCTAGAACTATAAAACATCTAGAGAAAAAATTGGAGAAAATCTTTGTGACCTTGGGTTAGGCAAAGAATTCTTAGTTATAATACCCAAAACACAATTCATAAAATGAAAAATTGATGAAATGGATTTCATAAAAATTTAAAACTTTTGGCTTTGAGAAGTCACCATTATGAAAATGAAAAGACAAGCCACATAGAATATTTACAAATCATATGTCTGATAAAGGATTTATATGCAGTACACAAAGAACTCTCACAGTTAAACAAAGAGAAGACAAACAACCAATTAAAAATTGGGCAAAGATTTTAATAGACATTTCACAAAAAAGATATATGAATGGAGACCAAGCACATGAAAAGATGCTAAACATCATTAGTCACTAAGGAAATGAAAATTAAAACCACAGTGAGGTACCACCACATATCCAGTAGATTGACTACAGTCCAAAAGACTGATGATACCAAGTTTTAATGAGATGTGGTCGAATTGGAACCTGCATGTATTGCTAGTGTAAATTTTACAGCCACTTTGGAAAACAGTTTGGCAGTTTCTTAAAAAGTTAAATATATACTTATCCCCAAACCCAGAAATTCCACTTCTAGTTATCTGCCCAAGAGAAATAGACACACATGTCCACACAAAGACTTATACACAAATGATCATAGCATCATTCGTAATAGCTCAAAGCTGGAAAAACCCAGATTTCCATCAAAAAGGTGAGCTGATAAACTGTGGTATATCTATATAATAGAATATCATTCATCAATAAAAGGGAACAAACTTTCCCCCCAGCTTTATTGACATATAATTATCATATAAAGGAACAAATTTTGACACATGTCACAACATGGAGGAACTTCAAATGCCTTTAGCTAAGTGAATGAAGTCAGACACAAAAGATGATATATTGTATGAGTCCATTTATAGGAAATTTCTAGAAAGGGACATCTCTAGAGGAGAAAGGTCAGTGATTGGGGATGAAGATGGGAGTAGGGACTGACTATAAATATTTATGAGAGAACTTTTGGGGATGATAAAAGTATTCTAAACCTGGATTGTGGTGAAGGTTGTACAGATGTATAAATTGACAAAAAGTCATTCAAATGTACATATACAGTGGGTGAATTTCACAGAAGATAAATTATATCCTAATAAAGCTGTTTAAAAAGCAAACAAATAGTAGGAAACACTTACCAAATCGTTTTATGAGTCCAGCCTTACACTGATACGAAAACCAGACAAAGATATTACAAGAAAAGTATGTAGGGTGAAGTGGACTGATGTCCACAATTTACTTTGAAATGCACCAAAACCAGGTTAAATTAGTGAATTGATATCGGGATGAATAGATGAATAAAGATCTGATAAAGGATGTTTAGAAAAATGGTAGAATCTAGCATTAAGTATTTTTATATTCATTGTAAAATGCTTTTAACTTTACAGTACATTTGAAATCTTTAAAAATAAAATGCAAAAAAGGAAATGAATTCATATGGCTCAGCTGAGAATAATTTTTATAAAGACAAAAAATGTAAATAATATGGATTTAATCCAAAAGGAAAATAAAAACAAAGCTTATAAAATTGGTGGCAAGTGGAAGGAACGAGTGTGTGTATACAGCGTGGGAGCTAAATCATCTTCCAAGTCAGCAGAGAATATCTGAAAACTGGAAAACCAATAAAATAGCAGGATAAGCATGAATTAAGAAAAAAAGAGTTAATCACCAGAAGAAAGACCTGTAAGAGTCAGACGATTACCCCTGGGGATTGAGAATCACTTGTAGTATTACTTGACTTAAAATTTGTGTTGGTATTACTTTGATGAAAGTCAAAATTAAACTTAAAAATCAGTCATAAAAAGCTGATACTTAAGTCATAAGGAAAGTAATAAGCAGGTCCTATATGAGTCAGCAGCCCAAGACCTTCGCCTGGTTGGGTTGCATGGTTGAGCTGGAGACCAGAGTCACCCAAGGCTGGTTCCCTGAGGTCAGGACTGCTCCTTCGTGGAGGGTTCCTGGCTGCTGAGGGTGCTGGACTGGCCCCGAGCCCTCTCGAGTCTCCAGAACCTGCCCCTGCCTCAGGTGGTGCAGTGGGGTTAGAGGTTGCAGGAGCCTGGAGGTGGCATCCCCACCTGCCTCTCTTGTTCTCTGTTCTTAGCTCCTGACTGGCTGGGCATCTGCAGGTGGAGATGCTGGAGGGCTGCCTGGAGGAGGAAAGCATGGCCTGGCTAGGCAAAGAGAATTTTACATGTGGGATGGGGTGTGTCACCAGGTCATATGGAGAGAGTCTGTGCCTAACCTTTAATGAGAAGGGTATGTGGACCAGACATTTAGAAAGCATTTGGAGGAGGAAAGGTGGAGCCCAGAACAAGCAAGCGTGTTGTAGGCCCAGAGCTCTGGCACTGAGCGCGAGTGGAGAAGAGAGTGGGATCCTGCTTTTAAGGCCCAAGTCCTCCGTGCTTGTTGCCACTGGTGTGTCTTCCTCCCGTGATTCTGCTGAGCTTCGGTTTAAAAAGCTGCCAGGATAAGGGGAATGAGTCACAAGTGGGGGCCCTCTGCTTGGGTGAGACTCTGGCCAGGCTCCCCTGAATCCACACTCTCCTCTGTGGCCAAGGGTCCTGGCTGCCTTTGCTCCTCAAGGAGCAAGGCCAGCAGGGGCTTGTGGCAAGGGGCTGAGAGACAAGACACAAGTTTCCTGGGAGGCTGCTGTGATGTTCCAACCTAGAGCCTGTGGGAACAGAGGTTGGGTGTCCAAACTGGTCACCCAGGGGAGGAGGTGTAGCCAGCAGAGGGGGGCCAGCTGGTCCAAGTGGGAATGAAGCACAAATGTCTAGCGCTACTCAGACCCCCGGAAAAGCTGGAAAGCACAGAGGCCAAGTCAGCCAAGATCACCGGAGGCCAGAGTAGAGCTGCTCACAGGTCATCCACACACATGCATCCCTGGGCCTGGAAAGAGCTCACTCAGCTCAGACAAGCCCACTGGATTCCCAGGCTGCCTCCTGAGCGAGTGAGTCTCCACCAAGCCCAAGTAGCTCGTAAATAAGTCATAATGAGCGCAAAGCATCAGCCCCAGGGGCACCTGGGGACTCCCGCCCAGCTCCCGCCACAAGCGTCAGGCTCACAGGCCTGGGCACAGGTCTCTGCTCTTCAGCTGCGTGTCACCAGCCTCCGTGGTCATTCAGTTTGGCTCATCACCCACACCTCCCACAGTCTGGAGTCTCAGGTGCCAGGCCGTGCAGCTCACTTTGCAAGAATAATAATAAAAGTAGCTGTTGTGTAAAATATTTCACAAATTTTGGGCCAAGTATTTTATACGCATTATTTGAGTCTGCAAAAACAAAAACCAAAACGTATAATTGCCCGTTTTACAAGCAAGTAATCGGAGGCTGTGATGATTAATTTTATGTATCAACCTGGCTAGGATATGGCGACCAGTTGTTTGGTCAAACACCAGTCTAGATATTGTTGTAAAGGTATTTTCTGGATGTGAATAACAGTAAAAATCAGTAGGCTTTCAGGAAAGCAGATTACCCTCCATAATGTGGCGGGGCCTCATCCGTTCAGTTGAAGGTCTTAAGAGAAAAGACAGAGATCCTGTGGAGGAAGAAGGAATTGGGCCTCCACACTGCCTACGAACTCGAGACCCCCAACATCAGCTGTTCCCTGGGTCTCCAGCCTGCCCGCCTGCCCTGTGCATTTCAGACCTGACAGCCCCACAATCCCATGAGTCACTTCGAGATAAATATCTCCTTCTACATATATACACATCCTACTGGTTCTCTCTGTCTCTCTTTTTGCCTATTAAAAAAATTTTTTTTTTAATTATTTATTTTATATTTGGCTGTGTTGGTCTTCGTTGCTGTGTGCAGGCTTCTCACTGTGGTGGCTTCTCTTGTTGCGGAGCATGGGCTCTAGGCACCCGGGCTTCAGTAATTGTGGCACGTGGGCTCAGTAGTTGTGGCTTGTGGGCTCTAGAGCGCAGGCTCAGTAGTTGTGGCGCACGGGCTTAGCTGCCCTGCGGCATGTGGAATCTTCCCAGACCAGGGCTCGAACCCGTGAACCCTGCATTGGCAGGAGGATTCTTAACCACTGTGCCACCAGGGAAGCCCTTTTTGACTATTTTTGAAATTTCAGGTAAATAAACATATATCAGCATGTATTCTTTGGGGTTTTGTTAGACATAACAATATTATGTCCACGAGACTTACCCATGTAGTTAGGTTTGGCAGTAGTTCTTTTCCATTGCCGTGAATATACCACAACTTATGCATCCATTCTACTTAAGTGAAAGACCTGTTAATTAACAAGACATGTCTTCTGCCCTGTTCTGCCTTTCCTCCTCTGCCATCCAGCAAACAGGACAGGATCACCACAGTCAACATTCCCATTGGGAAAAGGAGAAGATGGGACGCACACAGCACTCTTTGTTTCAGAGTAATTCTGAAATCTTGGGATGCAAATGTTACAAGAGCCCTCTATTCTCCAGGTGGAAAATATTCTATGGTTAGATTTTCATTCTGGCTTTGGGGAGCAGGCCCCTAGCACATTGTTTTCTGTAGCTCCTTACTCTGTCCTCTGGGCTCTTCATTCTACCCCCTTCCTTTTCCTCCTTGGCCACATCTGAATAGGCCACATCTCTGAGGGCTAAGCAGTTTTCTCATCCTGCTTTGATCCCAGAGAAGATTGGGGGCCCAAGTTGGTTTCAAGCTCAAACAGTCACTGCCAATGTTTGTCCAAGGTGATATTCCTTGGCAGTAAAACTTTTTCAAATACATAGCGTTTTTTTTTAGTAAGTTTATTTATTTTATGTTATTTTTTAATTTTTGGCTGCGTTGAGTCTTCATTGCTGCATGCAGGCTTTCTCTAGTTGCGGTGAGCGGGGGCTACTCTTTGTTGCGGTGCATGGGCTTCTCATTGCAGTGGCTTCTCGTCACAGAGCATGGGCTCTAGGCATGCAGGCTTCAGTAGTTGTGGCATGCGGGCTCAGTAGTTGTGGCTAGCGGGCTCTAGAGCGCAGGCTCAGTAGTTGTGGTGCACGGGCTTAGTTGCTCCGCGGCATGTGGGATCTTCCCGGACAAGGGCTCAAACCCATGTCCCCTGCATTGTCAGGCGGATTCTTAACCACTGCGCCACCAGGGAAGTCCCAGTTTTTTGTTTTTCTTTTCCATTATGGTTTATTACAGGATATTGAATATAGTTCCCTGTGTTATACAGTAGGACCTTGTTGTTTATCCATTCTACATATAATAGTTTGCATCTGCTAATACCAAACTTCCAATCCTTCCCTCCCCCACCCCACCTCCCCCTTGGCAACACAAGTCTGTTCTCTATGTTTGTGAGTCTGTTTCTGTTTCATAAATAAGTTCATTTGTGTCATATTTTAGATTCCACATGTAAGTGATATCATATGGTATTTGTCTTTCTCTTTCTGACTTACTTCACTTAGTATGATAATCTCTAGGTCCATCCATGTTGCTGCAAATGGCATTATTTCATTCTTTTTTATGGCTGAGTAGTATTCCATTGTATATACATACACCACATCTTTATCCATTCATCTGTCAATGGACATTTAGGTTACTTCCATGTCTTAGCTATTGTAAATAGTGCTGCTATGAATGTTGGGGTGCATTTATCTTTTAGAATTCGAGTTTTGTCTCGATATATGCCCAGGAATGGGATTGTGGGATCATATGGCGACTCTGTTTTTCTGAGGAACCACCATACTGTTTTCCATAGTGGCTGCACCAATTTACATTTCCACCAACAGTGTAGGAAGGTCCCTTTTCTCCACACCCTTTTCAACATTTATCATTTGTAGACTTTTTGATGATGGCCATTCTGACTGGTGTGAGATGATACCTCACTGTAGTTTTGATTTGCTTTTCTCTAATAATTAGCAATGTTGAGCATCTTTTCTTGTGCCTATTGGCTATCTGGATGTCTTCTTTGAAGAAATGTCTATTTAGGTCTTCTGCCCATTTTTTTGTTTGTCTTTTTGTTATTGAGTTGTATGAGCTGTTTGTATATTTTGGAAATTAAGCTCTGTGGGTTGCATTGTTTGCAAATGTTTTCTCACAGTCTGTAGGTTGTCTTTTCATTTTGTTTATGGTTTCCTTTGCTGTGCAAAAGTTTATAAGTTTGATTAGGTCCCATTTGTTTAGTTTTGCTTTTATTTCTGTTGCCTTGCGATACGGACCTAAAAAACATTGCTACGATTATATCAGAGAATATCTTGCCTATGTGGTCTTCTAGGAGTTTTACAGTGCCATGTCTTATGTTTAAGTCTTTAAACCATTTTGAGTTTATTTTTGTGTATGGTGTGAGGGAGTGTTCTAACTTCATTGATTTACATGTGGCTGTCCAGCTTTCCTAGCACCACTTGCTGAAGAGACTGTCTATTCTCCATTGTATATTCTTGCCTCCTTTGTCAAAGATTAATTGACTGTAGGTGTGTGGATTTATTTCTGGGCTCTCTATTCTGTTCCATTGATCCATATGTCTGTTTTTGTGCCAATACTATGCTGTTTTAATTGCTGTAGCTTTGTAGTATTGTCTGAAGTCTGGGAGGGTTATGCCTCCTCCTTTGTTCTTTTTCCTCAGAATTGCTTTGGCAATTCTGGGTCTTTTATGTTTCCATGTAAATTTTAGGATTATTTGTTCTAGTTCTGTGAAAAATGTCATGGGTAATTTAATAGGGATTGCATTAAATCTGTAGATTGCTTTGGGTAGTATGCCATTTTAATAATATTAATTCTTCCCATCCAAGAGCATGGGCTATCTTTCCATTTCTTTAAATCATCTTCAGTTTTATCAATTTTTTTTTTTTTTTTTTTTTGCGGTACGCGGGCCTCTCACTGTTGTGGCCTCTCCCGTTGTGGAGCACAGGCTCCGGACGCGCAGGCTCAGAGACCATGGCTCACGGGCCCAGCCACTCCGTGGCATGTGGGATCTTCCTGGACCGGGGCACAAACCCATATCCCCTGCATTGGCAGGCGGACTGTCAACCACTGTGCCACCAGGGAAGCCCCTATCAATATTTTTATAGTTTTCAGCACATAAGTCTTTCACTTCCTCGTTCAGGTTTATTCCTAAGTATTTTTATTTTTCTGATGCAATTTTATTTATTTTTAAATTTATTTTATTTTATCTTTATCTGTGCTGTATTGCTTGTGAGATCCTAGTTCCCCTACCAAGGATCGAACCTGGGCCCTCAGCAGTGAAAGTGCAGAGTCCTAACCACTGGATTGCCAGGGAATTCCCTTGATGCAATTTTAAAAGGGATTTTCCTTTCCTTTTCTCATATTTCATTATTAATGTAAAGAAATGCGACAGGTTTCTGTATTTTAATCTTGTATCCTTTTACCTTGCTGAGCTCGTTTATCAGTTCTAGTAGTTTTTGTTTGGAGTCTTTAGGGTTTTCTATGTATAGCATCATGTCATCTGCATATCATGACAGTTTTACCTCTTCCAACTTGGATACCTTTTATTTCTTTTACTTGTCTGATTGCTATGGCTAGGACTTCCACTACTATATTTAATAGAAGTAGTGAGAGTTTTTATCATGAATGGATATTGAATTTTATCAAATGCTTTTTCTGCATCCATTGAGATGATCATGTGGCTTTTGTCCTTTCTTTTGTTGATGTGGTGTATCACATTGATTGATTTGTGTATGTTGAACCATCCTTGTGAGACATTTTGCCCAAGTGAAAGTATTAACTGGTTACTGTCATAATCAATTTTTTAAAATTAATTTTATTTATTTATTTTTGGCTGCATTAAGTCTTCGCTGCTGTGCGTGGGCTTTCTCTAGTTGCGGCAAGCAGGGGCTACTCTTCATTGTGGCTCGTGGGCTTCTCATTGCGGTGGCTTCACTTGTTGCAGAGCACGGGCCCTAGGCACGTGGGCTAAGTAGTTGTGGCTCATGGGCTCTAGAGCACAGGCTCAGTAGTTGTGGCGCACGGGCTTAGTTGCTTCGCAGCATGTGGCATCTTCCTGGACCAGGGTTTGAACCCGTGTCCCCTGCATTGGCAGGTGGATTCCTACCACTGCACCATCAGGGAAGCCCTATCATAATCAATTTGAAAATTGATTTAAATCAATTTAAAAATTGCTCTTTCTCTTTAGATTTAGTCTTTGTTGGTGACTGCTACAGAGGTCCAGGAAAGGTAACCACCTCCCTGGGTGGCTACCTGGGTCATACACTAAGGAAGAGGCAGTGCTGGCCAGCTCTAAAGTTGTACTCTTAACCAACCACCACAACAACCCTTTCAGCCTGGACTCTGAGAGGCTCCAGTCAAATGATGCCGCAGATCCAAGTGTCTGAGGGTCCCTAACTCTACAGAGCCTCTCATGGGAAAGACAGCAGAGGGATGGGCACACCCCTCTTTGGGAGGCTACACCAAAGGAGCCTCATTCGCTCCTGTGTCACAGGGACCACGCTGGGTTATCAGTTATCATCTCTCCGGGGAGATATTAGTCTGACTTGGGTTTCTAACTAATCGCCACAGTGTTTCCTCCATATGAGGGGCTTTCTGAACCCAGGAAACCCCATTTCATAGGCCACAGCGCCACCTAATGCTGGTTTATATGAACAAAGAGAGTGACTGAATCATGCTGATCTGAGACCACTCCCAGCATTAGCCCCATTTTACAGTTTGGCAAACAGAGGTTCTTTAAGAACCAGCTCAAGTCCTGCCTCATCCACAAAGCTTTACACAACTACTGTTTCTCCTCCATACTCTTCAAGAGTTGGCACCCAGGGGATTCCAGATACAAGAGGAGTTCGGAAAGCTCTTTAGAAGGACGGACATGTCTCTCAGCCTTGCTGATTCCAGTTCCTGTGGAGGATATGGGTTTAGATTCCCCAGGTGATTCTAATGCACCACCACTGTCTCTACCACATGTCTTAGCACTGACTTGAAGAGTTCACTACTTCATAGAGACTTAGATGTGAGGCCTGGTTTTTATTATCTGCAACTTGAGAACGTGCTTCTCTAGGCCTCACTTTCCTCACAGGTCAAGCAGGGATACTCTGCTGTAATTCACACAGTTGTGGTGAAGTTTCAACAAGGCAAGGCAGTTAGGGCACAGGAGCCATTTATAAAATTACTCTGTCTTATAGGGACTCTGAAATAGCACCCTGCACCCTGCACAGCACTGAGTCCATAGCAGGTGTTTTACTGCAAAACTGCACCATGATTTTTGGGTGCAGGTTGGTGTGGTGAGCGCACTGGCTTCTTCTCTCAGACAATGAGCATTTTCCCCACAGGTGTGAAAAAGAGTGTAGGCACAGCCCTGGTTTCCACACAGACATGGGCTCACAGATACGTGGGGGATACGCCCTGTGCCAGGTTCTTACCATGGAGTCCGTGTAAGGCTGGATGTCAAGTCCAGTGACAGCGATAGTAACTTCAGGGGGAGGAATGGGGTTTCTCCCCCAGCCATGCCCCCACTGCATGGAGAGTAACACTTGTAAACGTTTGTGTCGTCGCTATGTCAGTTCTCAAATTCTCTTTTACACTTCGGTAACAGAACCATGGTTTTATGTGCAATGTTTATCCCATCACCCAGCAGGATGCCCCGCCACAAGAGGCCATCCATTGAACGAAATCGGCTTGTATGGTGAGATGGGCTTGAATCCAAAGAATGGGAACTAGCGAGTTGGCCCAACACGCAGGGGAGGCTGTACCATTAGATCGCTATCCATTCAAAGAATATGTACTTTGTGCCATTCTCTAAGTGCTGAGAACATGGCCCTGCACGAGATTTAGGTTCTGTCGTCACAGGGCAGAGCTTGCAACTAGTGGGAAAGGCAGTCAACAAACACTGATCTACTTCAGTGCCAAGTTCTATAAAGGAAAGAAAACAGGGCAATGTGATAGTAAGCAAGGTGATGGGGGAGCTTCTCTGAAGACGGAGTGAATGATTCCTCTTCCTCTGGTCCAGACACGCAGAGAAGGCGCAAAGGGTAAGGTCCGGCCCGGAGCTCAGGTCTTCTTATCCTGCCTCCGAGGTCTGGCCGGGCCAGCAGACAGGATTTCCCATCTGCTCTGCTAGCGATTCGCCTAAGAAGACCCGGGCGACTTCCAAAAAACAAAGCGGCTGTCAGTCCAAGAATCTTCTTTACGCCCTGACTAGTGTCTTTGGGCGGTGGACCTCGTGGGACCAGGCCTGGGGACTCGCATAGAAGGAAGAGAGAACCCCCGCCCTCCCCACACTGTAGTGGGGCTGCCGCCATCATGTCGATCCCGGCTGCACCTGGACAATTTAACAGGGCCCGAGGCTAGAGTCCTAAAGCGGCCCTGAAACACCACGCCTGCAGCTCACCGCCATCTTGGCAGAGGCGGTTCCCCGCTACACACACCCAGGGGCGGGGCCTCGCGAGACCCAAACAGGCCCCACGTGTCAGGGGCGGAGCCCTACCCTGACGTCACGGCGCGCGTCGGATGGAAGGAGGACTAGAGCCGGCAAACCCTAGCTGGCTTCTCGCGTCACGGGAACTTTTTCCTCCCTCCTGTCCCGACCCCTTCCCTGTCCTTGTCCCACCTTCCGGCCCCCGGGAACCCCGGCAACGGTTGTGGCTGCTGCTCCGCTTCAGGCGGGGTGTTGCTGAGCGCGGAGCCCGAGGGCGCCCGTGAGGTAAGGAGAAGCTGCGGAGCCGCTCTGGCGTCCCCGTCCACGCGGACCTTGGCGGCCCGGGACCCACAGCGCCCCCCTTTTCCTCTGTGGTCTCGGTCTGGGGGCTTCGGCGTCCCTCGTTTCCCGTCGGTTCTGCCTGGTCCTCGGAAGGCGCGTCCCGGCGCCGGGACTCCGCCCGCCGGGGCCGACAGCGCGTCGCCCGGTCTCCCTCAGCCTCTCTGCGGCGGGGCGTCTCGCGGACCCGTGCCCGGCTGCCCAGGGCCAGCGCACCGGCTCTGGCAGGCGCCCGCAGCCGAGCCCGGATGCCCAGGGCGGCCGGGGTAACCTCGCTCCTGAGGCCCGCCTCGGGCAGGCAGCCCCCACCCCCACGCCCCAGCGTGGGTCGGGCTTGCCCAGCTGGGTCGTCTCTGCAGGCGTAATTGTTTTCCCGCGTGGCAACGTGCGGTCCGCTTGTGCTTAACTAACTAGTAAAAGTGCTGCAGAGTCAGCGGTGAGGTTAGGTGGAAACGTCCATGCCGGGGCGGTGAGCTCTCTTCCCAACGTTTGACCCTTTGGGCCTGATGTGTATGACACCGAGATTTGATTCAGGCATCTTCACGTCCGTTTCGCCCGTGCTGCGGGGCGGCGAGGTAGCCGGGCTGAAGGGGACACGTTCCTAGGGCTAGAGATTTGTGTTAAGTTCTCAAACTTGGCTGATCACCTGGTGCACTTGTTGAAAAATATAGCACCCTGGACCGCAGGATCAGAATCTCCAGAGAGGGAGCCTGTGTGTGTGTGTGTGAGTGTGTTTTAAAATGTGTCCCAGGTGGCTCTCATTTGGAGGCAGGTGTGGGAAATGTTGTGTTAATCCGTCTCTTCTCACCCAGTCTCCCTTGTGACCAGCAGCCGATTTGTACAAGGTGTTGTGACCATGCAGAGGAACAGCTCAGAAGGAGTTGGAGCTGTCCTCTTGCTCTTGTTGGTGTAAGCAGATCTGAGCATAACCAGCGTCAGTATTGAGATTGTTTAGCAGGAATTCTTCTCCTTAGCAGAAATTAAACACGTAATTTACTTTCAACCAGGTGTGTGTTTTACTTTGTTGTCTTTGACATCTTCCGTTTCTTCTCTACTGGCTTTATCTCCTCTGATCTCACTCCTTTGCTATCGCTGCCAAACCTACTGGAATAGACTCTGATGCCATTGTTTCCTATACTGTTTTTTTTGTTTGTTTGTTTTTTGGTGTTTTTTTTTGGATGCGTCCTCGGCATGTGGGATCTTAGTTCCCTGACCAGGGATCGAACCTGCGCCCCCTGTAGTGGAAGCGTGGAGTCTTATCCACTGCGCCACCAGGAAGGTCTCTAGAATCTTCATTTCAGAGATGTGCTCAGGCCTCTGTGTGAAGGCTGTGGGGCGTGGGGAGAATGGTGTGCAGATTAGAGGCGGGAAGCCCAGTTGGGAACCTTCTGCAGTAAACAGATAGGATGGCGGGCTGTGCTCAGTTCAGGGCAGTGGAGATGGAGAGTAGATCCACTGGAGGGAGATTTACGATGTAGGGTTGTTGGTTAGGTCTTGATGATTGACTGGAGAGAGGAGATGAGAGAAAGGGGGGAATGTGGGATGACACCCAGGATTCTAGTGTATGGTGTTCCTGGGGGACACAGGAAGTGGAGCAGAGTTGGAGATCAGGGAAGATGGCTTTACCTTTTGGATGTGCTCAGTTTGACCTGTGGGAGTCCAAGTGGAGGTGGCCCTTCTTCCACTAGACGTGCGGGTCTAAGGCTCAGGAGTGCTATGGGTTAGGCCATCAGTCATGGCAGGAAAGGGAATCACCCTGAACAGTGGTGGATGGGGAAGCGAAGCTGGCCTCAAGGAGCCCTGGGGGACGTCAACACAGAGGGAAGGGCAGAGGAGAGAGGCCAGTGATCGGGGCAGAAGGTGCCACAGAAAACAAGGAAAGAGTGTGTGGATAGGAGGGAGTGAGATGGTGCCCAGAAAGTGCCCTTGGAAAGGAGCAACATTTGCGTTCCTGGTGAGAGGAGTGCAGTGGCCTGGTGGGGCAGAAGCCCGACCACTTTTGGTTCAGAAGAGAGTAGGACGGGAAATAAAAAAGACAGGTTGTGAAATACATGTTAGGAAATTTTTGCTTAAAAAGTCCACTGGCCGACTGTGCCATCACCAAGGTAATAAAAGAAGGACTTAAGGGCTTCCCTGGTGGCGCAGTGGTTGAGAGTCCGCCTTCCGATGCAGGGGACGTGGGTTTGTGCCCCGGTCCGGGAAGATCTCACATGCCGCGGAGCGGCTGGGCCCGTGAGCCATGGCCGCTGAGCCTGCGCGTCCAGAGCCTGTTCTCCGCAACGGGAGAGGCCACAACAGTGAGAGGCCCGCGTACCGCAAAAAAAAAAAAAAAAAAAAAAAACGAAGGACTTAAGAAAAAGGTGGTGGCAAACATCAGGGCAGCTCATTGCTGCAATAATAACATTCTGGGAAAATATAATTGATACTGGTATTGGTGACCTTTGAGTGGAGGGAAATCTTCCTTCTGTTTTTGATGTTTCGCAAAGACCATCATTTTATAATTTAGAATTTTAAAAATTAAAAATTGCTAATTGAGTGTTTTGGAGCTTTGTTTTATTTCTGAAATCGCCTGGGCGGGGGGAGGGGGTACTTGAGCACATCTAAATGCCGAGGAGAAGGAGGTAAATGTGAGGGTATGTGAAAGAGGGAGGACAGCTGATGGAGCTCGGTTCAGGGGAAGGGGGCAGGAAGGGGGATCCAGGCCGTTGTAAGGGATTAATTTCTGACCCTGTGAAGGAAGGCAGGGATGGTTTGCTGATGCAGGGAGGTATACAGGTGGTGTTTTGGGGAACAAGATGAGACAGGTTATCTCCTTTGATGAAGGAAGAGAGGAGGTGGTGTTAAAGGTTGGAGGAGAGCCATGTTATGGGTTCAGAACCTGGATGTAGAGAGAGCTGTGCCTGTGGCTTAATAGGAAGTAGCCCGGAGCCAAGTAGGGGTGCCTGCTACCTGAAGGCACAAAGGAACAGGGTCTTTCCCAAGTGTGACTGAGTGGTAATGGTTCAGAAGCAAGGAGGATGCCGACTGTGCCTCTTGATGGTGAGGTCAGTGGAACAGGGCTGGCTGTGTGACAGTGACAGTTCCCTCAGGAGAGCTGCATTTCCATTAAGACAGAGGGTGGAGAGAACATTAGTGAAGTGTTACCAACCAGGGATCTTGGCCTCCTTAATCAATAGAAATTGATAAGAGGCCAGACAGAAAATTCAGGCAGGGCTTTATTGGGCTCCTGCTGCAGCAGGCGGGAGTGAAAACAAGTAACAGTTTCCCTTGATTGCTCCGAGGAGGCCGGCAGCGAGCTGGTTCCTTATGTGGGGTGAGGGCAGGGGCGGGTCCAGGAGTCAGGCCAGAGGGGTGGCTTGGGTGGTCTGCCCCCGCCCCCCTGGTGGTGGTGAGTGCAGGGGGCATGCACAGGACCCTGCTTTTGCTCCTGACTCCTGCTTTTGCTCCCAGCTCTTCACAAGTGGCAGTTGGCTTTTTTTTTGGTCTTTTTGTATCTTGTCTATAATTTCCCCCAGCTGTGCATGCATGCATATAGTTATTTTTAGTCCCTTATAGTTTCTTTGTATTTTGTTTGTATTTCATTTGTTCAGGTGTAAGCACTGCAGCAAAGGGTCCCAGGTCCTAGTCTGTCTCATTATCCCCTGAGGGATTCTACACCTTTTATTCTTAAGGGGTAAAGGGCCAAGGGTCTCATCTTCTGGAACGTCTTCCTGCCAGACAGGGGCTGCAGACCCTAGCTTACCCTAGAGGTGTAGAAGTCCCTCTCTGACTGTTCCAAGGACCTGTAGGGACCTGGGCCACCCTCTGCTGGAATGGGTTGAATTCCTTGAGCCCTCATGAGTCTTACTTGAAACTCTTAGAAGCTAGAAGACACAAACTTGCCCAGAAGGCTAAACAAACAAGGGCCAAAAAGAAGAACACCAGTAGCCACTAAAGGGCCTAGAAAGGGAAGGAACCAGCGTAACTTTAGGAGGGCTTCCTTAACTGTTGACCAGGCAGTGGAGGCGATATTGCCGCTTCTAAAATTATGAAGCCAGTCTGCCTGGGCATATATTTCCTTAATGTTAACTTCCACCTGTCCTATCACACTAATTCAGGTGCAGTAGGAAGTATTATCGCACAGACTCCACCTTGTTCTTCCAGAAGGTTATCAAGAGCTAGACGACTGTCAAGAACTAAATTCGCCAAAGAAACGAGAGGTCTTAAGTCCCATTAAGGCTTGTCTTGTCTGTTCCATCATATAACCAAGCTGTCTGATCTCAGTGTTGCTTCATGATAGGTAAAGCCTCCCCATGGAGCTGCCAGTCCTGTGGCCAGCTCTGCCCTTGCTAAGATCATTCCTAGGGGACTTCCCTGGTGGTCCAGTGGTTAAGACTCTGTGCTTCCAATGCAGGGGGCCTGGGTTCGATCCCTGGTCAGGGAACTAGATCCCACACGCATGCCGCAACTAAAAGATCCTGCGTTTCTCAACTAAAGATCCTGTGTGCCACAACTAAGACTCCGCGTAGCCAAACAAACAAACATATATAGAGAAAAAAGATCATTCCTAGTGCTTTCTGGGTTTGGTGGTGAGCCTGACTGGTTCTGTTACAGATAAAAATCCCTCTTAACCCTGTAGTCCTTATAGCACACTGTCCTATGAAGTGAACATTGTCAGTGCATTTATACGCTATGGCTTGGTTGGAAAAGACAGGGTCTGTCGATAATTCCGTAACATATGATGGTTTGGGTGTCCGCAGAGGAAAACAAACCCTTCCGGGGGTGCAGACCTGAATGTCTGTCTCACAGCTGTTAAGACCGGATAGCCCTTGAAGCACATAACTGTTGTTAGTACTTAAACAGTTAGGGGACAGCAGACTATTATGTTGATGATTAAGCGTATAAAGCTCTACAGCATTTCTAACAAGATGTTCACGTATGATCCGCTGAGTACAATAGCAAGAACGGCAAACAGGAGTCCAACCCACTACATCATTTTACTTATCTGTCGATGGTGCCTGTCTTTTGAATAGGTATCTCAGACCTTCCACTGGCTTACAGGTGTATTGCTCTTCTGTTGTAACCTGCGGGGTTTCTGGAGGTAAAAGCTTTAGTCTGGAAAAATGTACCCAACTAGATATCCCTTGCACTTTGACAGCAGTGGGAGTGGTTCAGATTACTTTATAGGGGCCCTTCCATTTTGGCAATAGTTGGTCTTCGGGGGACCCCGTTCCAGGTTTTAAGAAGAACTTGGTCCCTGGGATTTGTGAAGGAACAGCTCCTTCCTCTGTATTTTTAGTGGGAGCTTGCAGTGCCTTGTGGGTATAGTTCAGGATTGTCTTTTGAACTTGTCCTAGATTAATAATGTATCTCAGGGCCTGGTTCACTTCTTCATCCAGTAGAATGTCAGTAGTAAGAAAAGGTCTCCCATAGGTCCTTTTATTGTTTTACTTGTTTATTTTTTAAGGAGTTTTTTTTTTTGGTTAATTTAGTTTTGGCTGCATTGGGTCTTCGTTGCTGCGCACGGGCTTTCTCTAAGTTGCGGCAAGCGGGGGCTAGCTACTCTGTTGTGGTGCGCGGGCTTCTCATTGCAGTGGCTTCTCTTGTTGCGGAGCACGGGCTCTTAGGTGCACAGGCTTCAGCAGTTGTGGCAGGCGGGCTCAGTAGTTGTGGTGCACGGGCTCAGTTGCTCTGCGGCATATGGATCTTCCCAGACCAGTGCTCAAACCCGTGTCCCCTGCATTGGTAGGCAGATTCTTAACCACTGCGCCACCAGGGAAGTCCTGAAGACATTTTTTAGAAAGCAGAATTGTGTTAATACAGTCTTTTATTCAATTTTAACATAATTTTATTTATTGAATAGTTAAGACAGTCACATTCCAAATTCAAAATATATGGAAGGGTCTATAATGAAGAGTTTTCCTCTTTCTACTTGGACTTAATTTCTGGGAAATTTCAATCTTTTAAACGTGGAGAGAATGTATAAAGAACCCATGTACCCACCAGCCAGCTTCAGTCTGGCTTCATCTATTGCCACTGTTCCACTGGATTATTCCCTGGTGTTGGCCTTATTTTAAAACAAGCTGAGACTCTGTCTTATGCAGTAAAAGGCAAGGATTTCCTAAGTTGAAATTGCTGCAAATCTCCTTGGGGGCCATTTAAGAGCTCTTTTACTACCACTGATCACTTTAAGATTTTATTTTGGGGCCACATACAGTACTTGCTTTTCCAGAGCTCCTTTCCTTTCTAAAGAGTATCTTTTTTCTCCATCTTTATGCCAAGAACTCTGTAGGAATGCCCCATACTTCCCCAAGGCTTCTGCTTCTGATAGATGGCCCAGTTGGCTCATCTTAGAAAACCTCCACAAGACGTTTTCCGAAAGGAGAGGGAATAGAAGAGTGTAAGGGGTAGGGAGTTTTGAATCCCCTAAAGCTGACGACTGTGTTTGGGTCTGTTTTTGTTGCTCAGAGCCCCTGTTGAGTTCCCTGCTGCGTAGGATGCCAGAACTGGAGACTGTGGAGATCATGAAGTTGGTGAATTGCCCCGAGACCTTCACCCCGGACATGAGGTGCATCATGGGCGAGTCCCCTTCAGTGCGGGGCTACTTCGTCCTGGCGGGAATGAACTCTGCTGGCCTTTCGTTTGGTGGAGGAGCTGGAAGGTAAGTCTTTCGCACTCAGGTTCGGCTTGCGAGGCTTCTTCCTTTCTGGAATTACTTCTGGTTCATAGGGTTTGTGACATACCTAATCCAGTATGTTCATAAGAAGAGGAAGACACATGTCATGAGAGAGTCGTCCCCTTGAAAGTACTTGCCATGGGAGGCCCTCCCCGTGTTCCAGACACGTCACTGTACAGAATGTTTTTGGAACTCCTCTTTTGGAGTTAGCCTTGGAGCCAGTGGGATGTTCTTCTGTACTACTTCAGTCATAACAAATGTTGGTCCTTTGAATATGTATTTGAGTTTGGAAATAGCCAAGTGTGGTGAGTGAAGTAGAAGATCATGCTGATGACACAGGTTTTTATTTTCAAATTTGGTACTTATAAAAATTAAGCGAGGGGGCTTCCCTGGTGGCACAGTGGTTGAGAGTCCGCCTGCAGATGCAGGGGACACGGGTTCGTGCCCCTGTCCGGGAAGATCCCACATGCCGCGGAGCGGCTGGGCCCGTGAGCCATGGCCGCTGAGCCTGCGCGTCCAGAGCCTGTGCTCCGGACTTAAGACAAAGGTGGTGGCAAACATCAGGGCAGCTCATTGCTGCAATAATAACATTCTGGGAAAATATAATAGATACTGGTATTGGTGACCTTTGAGTGGAGGGAAATCTTCCTTCTGTTTTTGATGTTTCGCAAAGACCATCATTTTATAATTTAGAATTTTAAAAATTAAAAATTGCTAATTGAGTGTTTTGGAGCTTTGTTTTATTTCTGAAATCGCCTGGGCGGGGGGAGGGGGTACTTGAGCACATCTAAATGCCGAGGAGAAGGAGGTAAATGTGAGGGTATGTGAAAGAGGGAGGACAGCTGATGGAGCTCGGTTCAGGGGAAGGGGGCAGGAAGGGGGATCCAGGCCGTTGTAAGGGATTAATTTCTGACCCTGTGAAGGAAGGCAGGGATGGTTTGCTGATGCAGGGAGGTATACAGGTGGTGTTTTGGGGAACAAGATGAGACAGGTTATCTCCTTTGATGAAGGAAGAGAGGAGGTGGTGTTAAAGGTTGGAGGAGAGCCATGTTATGGGTTCAGAACCTGGATGTAGAGAGAGCTGTGCCTGTGGCTTAATAGGAAGTAGCCCGGAGCCAAGTAGGGGTGCCTGCTACCTGAAGGCACAAAGGAACAGGGTCTTTCCCAAGTGTGACTGAGTGGTAATGGTTCAGAAGCAAGGAGGATGCCGACTGTGCCTCTTGATGGTGAGGTCAGTGGAACAGGGCTGGCTGTGTGACAGTGACAGTTCCCTCAGGAGAGCTGCATTTCCATTAAGACAGAGGGTGGAGAGAACATTAGTGAAGTGTTACCAACCAGGGATCTTGGCCTCCTTAATCAATAGAAATTGATAAGAGGCCAGACAGAAAATTCAGGCAGGGCTTTATTGGGCTCCTGCTGCAGCAGGCGGGAGTGAAAACAAGTAACAGTTTCCCTTGATTGCTCCGAGGAGGCCGGCAGCGAGCTGGTTCCTTATGTGGGGTGAGGGCAGGGGCGGGTCCAGGAGTCAGGCCAGAGGGGTGGCTTGGGTGGTCTGCCCCCGCCCCCCTGGTGGTGGTGAGTGCAGGGGGCATGCACAGGACCCTGCTTTTGCTCCTGACTCCTGCTTTTGCTCCCAGCTCTTCACAAGTGGCAGTTGGCTTTTTTTTTGGTCTTTTTGTATCTTGTCTATAATTTCCCCCAGCTGTGCATGCATGCATATAGTTATTTTTAGTCCCTTATAGTTTCTTTGTATTTTGTTTGTATTTCATTTGTTCAGGTGTAAGCACTGCAGCAAAGGGTCCCAGGTCCTAGTCTGTCTCATTATCCCCTGAGGGATTCTACACCTTTTATTCTTAAGGGGTAAAGGGCCAAGGGTCTCATCTTCTGGAACGTCTTCCTGCCAGACAGGGGCTGCAGACCCTAGCTTACCCTAGAGGTGTAGAAGTCCCTCTCTGACTGTTCCAAGGACCTGTAGGGACCTGGGCCACCCTCTGCTGGAATGGGTTGAATTCCTTGAGCCCTCATGAGTCTTACTTGAAACTCTTAGAAGCTAGAAGACACAAACTTGCCCAGAAGGCTAAACAAACAAGGGCCAAAAAGAAGAACACCAGTAGCCACTAAAGGGCCTAGAAAGGGAAGGAACCAGCGTAACTTTAGGAGGGCTTCCTTAACTGTTGACCAGGCAGTGGAGGCGATATTGCCGCTTCTAAAATTATGAAGCCAGTCTGCCTGGGCATATATTTCCTTAATGTTAACTTCCACCTGTCCTATCACACTAATTCAGGTGCAGTAGGAAGTATTATCGCACAGACTCCACCTTGTTCTTCCAGAAGGTTATCAAGAGCTAGACGACTGTCAAGAACTAAATTCGCCAAAGAAACGAGAGGTCTTAAGTCCCATTAAGGCTTGTCTTGTCTGTTCCATCATATAACCAAGCTGTCTGATCTCAGTGTTGCTTCATGATAGGTAAAGCCTCCCCATGGAGCTGCCAGTCCTGTGGCCAGCTCTGCCCTTGCTAAGATCATTCCTAGGGGACTTCCCTGGTGGTCCAGTGGTTAAGACTCTGTGCTTCCAATGCAGGGGGCCTGGGTTCGATCCCTGGTCAGGGAACTAGATCCCACACGCATGCCGCAACTAAAAGATCCTGCGTTTCTCAACTAAAGATCCTGTGTGCCACAACTAAGACTCCGCGTAGCCAAACAAACAAACATATATAGAGAAAAAAGATCATTCCTAGTGCTTTCTGGGTTTGGTGGTGAGCCTGACTGGTTCTGTTACAGATAAAAATCCCTCTTAACCCTGTAGTCCTTATAGCACATTGTCCTATGAAGTGAACATTGTCAGTGCATTTATACGCTATGGCTTGGTTGGAAAAGACAGGGTCTGTCGATAATTCCGTAACATATGATGGTTTGGGTGTCCGCAGAGGAAAACAAACCCTTCCGGGGGTGCAGACCTGAATGTCTGTCTCACAGCTGTTAAGACCGGATAGCCCTTGAAGCACATAACTGTTGTTAGTACTTAAACAGTTAGGGGACAGCAGACTATTATGTTGATGATTAAGCGTATAAAGCTCTACAGCATTTCTAACAAGATGTTCACGTATGATCCGCTGAGTACAATAGCAAGAACGGCAAACAGGAGTCCAACCCACTACATCATTTTACTTATCTGTCGATGGTGCCTGTCTTTTGAATAGGTATCTCAGACCTTCCACTGGCTTACAGGTGTATTGCTCTTCTGTTGTAACCTGCGGGGTTTCTGGAGGTAAAAGCTTTAGTCTGGAAAAATGTACCCAACTAGATATCCCTTGCACTTTGACAGCAGTGGGAGTGGTTCAGATTACTTTATAGGGGCCCTTCCATTTTGGCAATAGTTGGTCTTCGGGGGACCCCGTTCCAGGTTTTAAGAAGAACTTGGTCCCTGGGATTTGTGAAGGAACAGCTCCTTCCTCTGTATTTTTAGTGGGAGCTTGCAGTGCCTTGTGGGTATAGTTCAGGATTGTCTTTTGAACTTGTCCTAGATTAATAATGTATCTCAGGGCCTGGTTCACTTCTTCATCCAGTAGAATGTCAGTAGTAAGAAAAGGTCTCCCATAGGTCCTTTTATTGTTTTACTTGTTTATTTTTTAAGGAGTTTTTTTTTTTGGTTAATTTAGTTTTGGCTGCATTGGGTCTTCGTTGCTGCGCACGGGCTTTCTCTAAGTTGCGGCAAGCGGGGGCTAGCTACTCTGTTGTGGTGCGCGGGCTTCTCATTGCAGTGGCTTCTCTTGTTGCGGAGCACGGGCTCTTAGGTGCACAGGCTTCAGCAGTTGTGGCAGGCGGGCTCAGTAGTTGTGGTGCACGGGCTCAGTTGCTCTGCGGCATATGGATCTTCCCAGACCAGTGCTCAAACCCGTGTCCCCTGCATTGGTAGGCAGATTCTTAACCACTGCGCCACCAGGGAAGTCCTGAAGACATTTTTTAGAAAGCAGAATTGTGTTAATACAGTCTTTTATTCAATTTTAACATAATTTTATTTATTGAATAGTTAAGACAGTCACATTCCAAATTCAAAATATATGGAAGGGTCTATAATGAAGAGTTTTCCTCTTTCTACTTGGACTTAATTTCTGGGAAATTTCAATCTTTTAAACGTGGAGAGAATGTATAAAGAACCCATGTACCCACCAGCCAGCTTCAGTCTGGCTTCATCTATTGCCACTGTTCCACTGGATTATTCCCTGGTGTTGGCCTTATTTTAAAACAAGCTGAGACTCTGTCTTATGCAGTAAAAGGCAAGGATTTCCTAAGTTGAAATTGCTGCAAATCTCCTTGGGGGCCATTTAAGAGCTCTTTTACTACCACTGATCACTTTAAGATTTTATTTTGGGGCCACATACAGTATTTGCTTTTCCAGAGCTCCTTTCCTTTCTAAAGAGTATCTTTTTTCTCCATCTTTATGCCAAGAACTCTGTAGGAATGCCCCATACTTCCCCAAGGCTTCTGCTTCTGATAGATGGCCCAGTTGGCTCATCTTAGAAAACCTCCACAAGACGTTTTCCGAAAGGAGAGGGAATAGAAGAGTGTAAGGGGTAGGGAGTTTTGAATCCCCTAAAGCTGACGACTGTGTTTGGGTCTGTTTTTGTTGCTCAGAGCCCCTGTTGAGTTCCCTGCTGCGTAGGATGCCAGAACTGGAGACTGTGGAGATCATGAAGTTGGTGAATTGCCCCGAGACCTTCACCCCGGACATGAGGTGCATCATGGGCGAGTCCCCTTCAGTGCGGGGCTACTTCGTCCTGGCGGGAATGAACTCTGCTGGCCTTTCGTTTGGTGGAGGAGCTGGAAGGTAAGTCTTTCGCACTCAGGTTCGGCTTGCGAGGCTTCTTCCTTTCTGGAATTACTTCTGGTTCATAGGGTTTGTGACATACCTAATCCAGTATGTTCATAAGAAGAGGAAGACACATGTCATGAGAGAGTCGTCCCCTTGAAAGTACTTGCCATGGGAGGCCCTCCCCGTGTTCCAGACACGTCACTGTACAGAATGTTTTTGGAACTCCTCTTTTGGAGTTAGCCTTGGAGCCAGTGGGATGTTCTTCTGTACTACTTCAGTCATAACAAATGTTGGTCCTTTGAATATGTATTTGAGTTTGGAAATAGCCAAGTGTGGTGAGTGAAGTAGAAGATCATGCTGATGACACAGGTTTTTATTTTCAAATTTGGTACTTATAAAAATTAAGCGAGGGGGCTTCCCTGGTGGCACAGTGGTTGAGAGTCCGCCTGCAGATGCAGGGGACACGGGTTCGTGCCCCTGTCCGGGAAGATCCCACATGCCGCGGAGCGGCTGGGCCCGTGAGCCATGGCCGCTGAGCCTGCGCGTCCAGAGCCTGTGCTCCGGACTTAAGACAAAGGTGGTGGCAAACATCAGGGCAGCTCATTGCTGCAATAATAACATTCTGGGAAAATATAATAGATACTGGTATTGGTGACCTTTGAGTGGAGGGAAATCTTCCTTCTGTTTTTGATGTTTCGCAAAGACCATCATTTTATAATTTAGAATTTTAAAAATTAAAAATTGCTAATTGAGTGTTTTGGAGCTTTGTTTTATTTCTGAAATCGCCTGGGCGGGGGGAGGGGGTACTTGAGCACATCTAAATGCCGAGGAGAAGGAGGTAAATGTGAGGGTATGTGAAAGAGGGAGGACAGCTGATGGAGCTCGGTTCAGGGGAAGGGGGCAGGAAGGGGGATCCAGGCCGTTGTAAGGGATTAATTTCTGACCCTGTGAAGGAAGGCAGGGATGGTTTGCTGATGCAGGGAGGTATACAGGTGGTGTTTTGGGGAACAAGATGAGACAGGTTATCTCCTTTGATGAAGGAAGAGAGGAGGTGGTGTTAAAGGTTGGAGGAGAGCCATGTTATGGGTTCAGAACCTGGATGTAGAGAGAGCTGTGCCTGTGGCTTAATAGGAAGTAGCCCGGAGCCAAGTAGGGGTGCCTGCTACCTGAAGGCACAAAGGAACAGGGTCTTTCCCAAGTGTGACTGAGTGGTAATGGTTCAGAAGCAAGGAGGATGCCGACTGTGCCTCTTGATGGTGAGGTCAGTGGAACAGGGCTGGCTGTGTGACAGTGACAGTTCCCTCAGGAGAGCTGCATTTCCATTAAGACAGAGGGTGGAGAGAACATTAGTGAAGTGTTACCAACCAGGGATCTTGGCCTCCTTAATCAATAGAAATTGATAAGAGGCCAGACAGAAAATTCAGGCAGGGCTTTATTGGGCTCCTGCTGCAGCAGGCGGGAGTGAAAACAAGTAACAGTTTCCCTTGATTGCTCCGAGGAGGCCGGCAGCGAGCTGGTTCCTTATGTGGGGTGAGGGCAGGGGCGGGTCCAGGAGTCAGGCCAGAGGGGTGGCTTGGGTGGTCTGCCCCCGCCCCCCTGGTGGTGGTGAGTGCAGGGGGCATGCACAGGACCCTGCTTTTGCTCCTGACTCCTGCTTTTGCTCCCAGCTCTTCACAAGTGGCAGTTGGCTTTTTTTTTGGTCTTTTTGTATCTTGTCTATAATTTCCCCCAGCTGTGCATGCATGCATATAGTTATTTTTAGTCCCTTATAGTTTCTTTGTATTTTGTTTGTATTTCATTTGTTCAGGTGTAAGCACTGCAGCAAAGGGTCCCAGGTCCTAGTCTGTCTCATTATCCCCTGAGGGATTCTACACCTTTTATTCTTAAGGGGTAAAGGGCCAAGGGTCTCATCTTCTGGAACGTCTTCCTGCCAGACAGGGGCTGCAGACCCTAGCTTACCCTAGAGGTGTAGAAGTCCCTCTCTGACTGTTCCAAGGACCTGTAGGGACCTGGGCCACCCTCTGCTGGAATGGGTTGAATTCCTTGAGCCCTCATGAGTCTTACTTGAAACTCTTAGAAGCTAGAAGACACAAACTTGCCCAGAAGGCTAAACAAACAAGGGCCAAAAAGAAGAACACCAGTAGCCACTAAAGGGCCTAGAAAGGGAAGGAACCAGCGTAACTTTAGGAGGGCTTCCTTAACTGTTGACCAGGCAGTGGAGGCGATATTGCCGCTTCTAAAATTATGAAGCCAGTCTGCCTGGGCATATATTTCCTTAATGTTAACTTCCACCTGTCCTATCACACTAATTCAGGTGCAGTAGGAAGTATTATCGCACAGACTCCACCTTGTTCTTCCAGAAGGTTATCAAGAGCTAGACGACTGTCAAGAACTAAATTCGCCAAAGAAACGAGAGGTCTTAAGTCCCATTAAGGCTTGTCTTGTCTGTTCCATCATATAACCAAGCTGTCTGATCTCAGTGTTGCTTCATGATAGGTAAAGCCTCCCCATGGAGCTGCCAGTCCTGTGGCCAGCTCTGCCCTTGCTAAGATCATTCCTAGGGGACTTCCCTGGTGGTCCAGTGGTTAAGACTCTGTGCTTCCAATGCAGGGGGCCTGGGTTCGATCCCTGGTCAGGGAACTAGATCCCACACGCATGCCGCAACTAAAAGATCCTGCGTTTCTCAACTAAAGATCCTGTGTGCCACAACTAAGACTCCGCGTAGCCAAACAAACAAACATATATAGAGAAAAAAGATCATTCCTAGTGCTTTCTGGGTTTGGTGGTGAGCCTGACTGGTTCTGTTACAGATAAAAATCCCTCTTAACCCTGTAGTCCTTATAGCACACTGTCCTATGAAGTGAACATTGTCAGTGCATTTATACGCTATGGCTTGGTTGGAAAAGACAGGGTCTGTCGATAATTCCGTAACATATGATGGTTTGGGTGTCCGCAGAGGAAAACAAACCCTTCCGGGGGTGCAGACCTGAATGTCTGTCTCACAGCTGTTAAGACCGGATAGCCCTTGAAGCACATAACTGTTGTTAGTACTTAAACAGGGGACAGCAGACTATTATGTTGATGATTAAGCGTATAAAGCTCTACAGCATTTCTAACAAGATGTTCACGTATGATCCGCTGAGTACAATAGCAAGAATGGCAAACAGGAGTCCAACCCACTACATCATTTTACTTATCTGTCGATGGTGCCTGTCTTTTGAATAGGTATCTCAGACCTTCCACTGGCTTACAGGTGTATTGCTCTTCTGTTGTAACCTGCGGGGTTTCTGGAGGTAAAAGCTTTAGTCTGGAAAAATGTACCCAACTAGATATCCCTTGCACTTTGACAGCAGTGGGAGTGGTTCAGATTACTTTATAGGGGCCCTTCCATTTTGGCAATAGTTGGTCTTCGGGGGACCCCGTTCCAGGTTTTAAGAAGAACTTGGTCCCTGGGATTTGTGAAGGAACAGCTCCTTCCTCTGTATTTTTAGTGGGAGCTTGCAGTGCCTTGTGGGTATAGTTCAGGATTGTCTTTTGAACTTGTCCTAGATTAATAATGTATCTCAGGGCCTGGTTCACTTCTTCATCCAGTAGAATGTCAGTAGTAAGAAAAGGTCTCCCATAGGTCCTTTTATTGTTTTACTTGTTTATTTTTTAAGGAGTTTTTTTTTTTGGTTAATTTAGTTTTGGCTGCATTGGGTCTTCGTTGCTGCGCACGGGCTTTCTCTAAGTTGCGGCAAGCGGGGGCTAGCTACTCTGTTGTGGTGCGCGGGCTTCTCATTGCAGTGGCTTCTCTTGTTGCGGAGCACGGGCTCTTAGGTGCACAGGCTTCAGCAGTTGTGGCAGGCGGGCTCAGTAGTTGTGGTGCACGGGCTCAGTTGCTCTGCGGCATATGGATCTTCCCAGACCAGTGCTCAAACCCGTGTCCCCTGCATTGGTAGGCAGATTCTTAACCACTGCGCCACCAGGGAAGTCCTGAAGACATTTTTTAGAAAGCAGAATTGTGTTAATACAGTCTTTTATTCAATTTTAACATAATTTTATTTATTGAATAGTTAAGACAGTCACATTCCAAATTCAAAATATATGAAAGGGTCTATAATGAAGAGTTTTCCTCTTTCTACTTGGACTTAATTTCTGGGAAATTTCAATCTTTTAAACGTGGAGAGAATGTATAAAGAACCCATGTACCCACCAGCCAGCTTCAGTCTGGCTTCATCTATTGCCACTGTTCCACTGGATTATTCCCTGGTGTTGGCCTTATTTTAAAACAAGCTGAGACTCTGTCTTATGCAGTAAAAGGCAAGGATTTCCTAAGTTGAAATTGCTGCAAATCTCCTTGGGGGCCATTTAAGAGCTCTTTTACTACCACTGATCACTTTAAGATTTTATTTTGGGGCCACATACAGTACTTGCTTTTCCAGAGCTCCTTTCCTTTCTAAAGAGTATCTTTTTTCTCCATCTTTATGCCAAGAACTCTGTAGGAATGCCCCATACTTCCCCAAGGCTTCTGCTTCTGATAGATGGCCCAGTTGGCTCATCTTAGAAAACCTCCACAAGACGTTTTCCGAAAGGAGAGGGAATAGAAGAGTGTAAGGGGTAGGGAGTTTTGAATCCCCTAAAGCTGACGACTGTGTTTGGGTCTGTTTTTGTTGCTCAGAGCCCCTGTTGAGTTCCCTGCTGCGTAGGATGCCAGAACTGGAGACTGTGGAGATCATGAAGTTGGTGAATTGCCCCGAGACCTTCACCCCGGACATGAGGTGCATCATGGGCGAGTCCCCTTCAGTGCGGGGCTACTTCGTCCTGGCGGGAATGAACTCTGCTGGCCTTTCGTTTGGTGGAGGAGCTGGAAGGTAAGTCTTTCGCACTCAGGTTCGGCTTGCGAGGCTTCTTCCTTTCTGGAATTACTTCTGGTTCATAGGGTTTGTGACATACCTAATCCAGTATGTTCATAAGAAGAGGAAGACACATGTCATGAGAGAGTCGTCCCCTTGAAAGTACTTGCCATGGGAGGCCCTCCCCGTGTTCCAGACACGTCACTGTACAGAATGTTTTTGGAACTCCTCTTTTGGAGTTAGCCTTGGAGCCAGTGGGATGTTCTTCTGTACTACTTCAGTCATAACAAATGTTGGTCCTTTGAATATGTATTTGAGTTTGGAAATAGCCAAGTGTGGTGAGTGAAGTAGAAGATCATGCTGATGACACAGGTTTTTATTTTCAAATTTGGTACTTATAAAAATTAAGCGAGGGGGCTTCCCTGGTGGCACAGTGGTTGAGAGTCCGCCTGCAGATGCAGGGGACACGGGTTCGTGCCCCTGTCCGGGAAGATCCCACATGCCGCGGAGCGGCTGGGCCCGTGAGCCATGGCCGCTGAGCCTGCGCGTCCAGAGCCTGTGCTCCGGACTTAAGACAAAGGTGGTGGCAAACATCAGGGCAGCTCATTGCTGCAATAATAACATTCTGGGAAAATATAATAGATACTGGTATTGGTGACCTTTGAGTGGAGGGAAATCTTCCTTCTGTTTTTGATGTTTCGCAAAGACCATCATTTTATAATTTAGAATTTTAAAAATTAAAAATTGCTAATTGAGTGTTTTGGAGCTTTGTTTTATTTCTGAAATCGCCTGGGCGGGGGGAGGGGGTACTTGAGCACATCTAAATGCCGAGGAGAAGGAGGTAAATGTGAGGGTATGTGAAAGAGGGAGGACAGCTGATGGAGCTCGGTTCAGGGGAAGGGGGCAGGAAGGGGGATCCAGGCCGTTGTAAGGGATTAATTTCTGACCCTGTGAAGGAAGGCAGGGATGGTTTGCTGATGCAGGGAGGTATACAGGTGGTGTTTTGGGGAACAAGATGAGACAGGTTATCTCCTTTGATGAAGGAAGAGAGGAGGTGGTGTTAAAGGTTGGAGGAGAGCCATGTTATGGGTTCAGAACCTGGATGTAGAGAGAGCTGTGCCTGTGGCTTAATAGGAAGTAGCCCGGAGCCAAGTAGGGGTGCCTGCTACCTGAAGGCACAAAGGAACAGGGTCTTTCCCAAGTGTGACTGAGTGGTAATGGTTCAGAAGCAAGGAGGATGCCGACTGTGCCTCTTGATGGTGAGGTCAGTGGAACAGGGCTGGCTGTGTGACAGTGACAGTTCCCTCAGGAGAGCTGCATTTCCATTAAGACAGAGGGTGGAGAGAACATTAGTGAAGTGTTACCAACCAGGGATCTTGGCCTCCTTAATCAATAGAAATTGATAAGAGGCCAGACAGAAAATTCAGGCAGGGCTTTATTGGGCTCCTGCTGCAGCAGGCGGGAGTGAAAACAAGTAACAGTTTCCCTTGATTGCTCCGAGGAGGCCGGCAGCGAGCTGGTTCCTTATGTGGGGTGAGGGCAGGGGCGGGTCCAGGAGTCAGGCCAGAGGGGTGGCTTGGGTGGTCTGCCCCCGCCCCCCTGGTGGTGGTGAGTGCAGGGGGCATGCACAGGACCCTGCTTTTGCTCCTGACTCCTGCTTTTGCTCCCAGCTCTTCACAAGTGGCAGTTGGCTTTTTTTTTGGTCTTTTTGTATCTTGTCTATAATTTCCCCCAGCTGTGCATGCATGCATATAGTTATTTTTAGTCCCTTATAGTTTCTTTGTATTTTGTTTGTATTTCATTTGTTCAGGTGTAAGCACTGCAGCAAAGGGTCCCAGGTCCTAGTCTGTCTCATTATCCCCTGAGGGATTCTACACCTTTTATTCTTAAGGGGTAAAGGGCCAAGGGTCTCATCTTCTGGAACGTCTTCCTGCCAGACAGGGGCTGCAGACCCTAGCTTACCCTAGAGGTGTAGAAGTCCCTCTCTGACTGTTCCAAGGACCTGTAGGGACCTGGGCCACCCTCTGCTGGAATGGGTTGAATTCCTTGAGCCCTCATGAGTCTTACTTGAAACTCTTAGAAGCTAGAAGACACAAACTTGCCCAGAAGGCTAAACAAACAAGGGCCAAAAAGAAGAACACCAGTAGCCACTAAAGGGCCTAGAAAGGGAAGGAACCAGCGTAACTTTAGGAGGGCTTCCTTAACTGTTGACCAGGCAGTGGAGGCGATATTGCCGCTTCTAAAATTATGAAGCCAGTCTGCCTGGGCATATATTTCCTTAATGTTAACTTCCACCTGTCCTATCACACTAATTCAGGTGCAGTAGGAAGTATTATCGCACAGACTCCACCTTGTTCTTCCAGAAGGTTATCAAGAGCTAGACGACTGTCAAGAACTAAATTCGCCAAAGAAACGAGAGGTCTTAAGTCCCATTAAGGCTTGTCTTGTCTGTTCCATCATATAACCAAGCTGTCTGATCTCAGTGTTGCTTCATGATAGGTAAAGCCTCCCCATGGAGCTGCCAGTCCTGTGGCCAGCTCTGCCCTTGCTAAGATCATTCCTAGGGGACTTCCCTGGTGGTCCAGTGGTTAAGACTCTGTGCTTCCAATGCAGGGGGCCTGGGTTCGATCCCTGGTCAGGGAACTAGATCCCACACGCATGCCGCAACTAAAAGATCCTGCGTTTCTCAACTAAAGATCCTGTGTGCCACAACTAAGACTCCGCGTAGCCAAACAAACAAACATATATAGAGAAAAAAGATCATTCCTAGTGCTTTCTGGGTTTGGTGGTGAGCCTGACTGGTTCTGTTACAGATAAAAATCCCTCTTAACCCTGTAGTCCTTATAGCACACTGTCCTATGAAGTGAACATTGTCAGTGCATTTATACGCTATGGCTTGGTTGGAAAAGACAGGGTCTGTCGATAATTCCGTAACATATGATGGTTTGGGTGTCCGCAGAGGAAAACAAACCCTTCCGGGGGTGCAGACCTGAATGTCTGTCTCACAGCTGTTAAGACCGGATAGCCCTTGAAGCACATAACTGTTGTTAGTACTTAAACAGTTAGGGGACAGCAGACTATTATGTTGATGATTAAGCGTATAAAGCTCTACAGCATTTCTAACAAGATGTTCACGTATGATCCGCTGAGTACAATAGCAAGAACGGCAAACAGGAGTCCAACCCACTACATCATTTTACTTATCTGTCGATGGTGCCTGTCTTTTGAATAGGTATCTCAGACCTTCCACTGGCTTACAGGTGTATTGCTCTTCTGTTGTAACCTGCGGGGTTTCTGGAGGTAAAAGCTTTAGTCTGGAAAAATGTACCCAACTAGATATCCCTTGCACTTTGACAGCAGTGGGAGTGGTTCAGATTACTTTATAGGGGCCCTTCCATTTTGGCAATAGTTGGTCTTCGGGGGACCCCGTTCCAGGTTTTAAGAAGAACTTGGTCCCTGGGATTTGTGAAGGAACAGCTCCTTCCTCTGTATTTTTAGTGGGAGCTTGCAGTGCCTTGTGGGTATAGTTCAGGATTGTCTTTTGAACTTGTCCTAGATTAATAATGTATCTCAGGGCCTGGTTCACTTCTTCATCCAGTAGAATGTCAGTAGTAAGAAAAGGTCTCCCATAGGTCCTTTTATTGTTTTACTTGTTTATTTTTTAAGGAGTTTTTTTTTTTGGTTAATTTAGTTTTGGCTGCATTGGGTCTTCGTTGCTGCGCACGGGCTTTCTCTAAGTTGCGGCAAGCGGGGGCTAGCTACTCTGTTGTGGTGCGCGGGCTTCTCATTGCAGTGGCTTCTCTTGTTGCGGAGCACGGGCTCTTAGGTGCACAGGCTTCAGCAGTTGTGGCAGGCGGGCTCAGTAGTTGTGGTGCACGGGCTCAGTTGCTCTGCGGCATATGGATCTTCCCAGACCAGTGCTCAAACCCGTGTCCCCTGCATTGGTAGGCAGATTCTTAACCACTGCGCCACCAGGGAAGTCCTGAAGACATTTTTTAGAAAGCAGAATTGTGTTAATACAGTCTTTTATTCAATTTTAACATAATTTTATTTATTGAATAGTTAAGACAGTCACATTCCAAATTCAAAATATATGGAAGGGTCTATAATGAAGAGTTTTCCTCTTTCTACTTGGACTTAATTTCTGGGAAATTTCAATCTTTTAAACGTGGAGAGAATGTATAAAGAACCCATGTACCCACCAGCCAGCTTCAGTCTGGCTTCATCTATTGCCACTGTTCCACTGGATTATTCCCTGGTGTTGGCCTTATTTTAAAACAAGCTGAGACTCTGTCTTATGCAGTAAAAGGCAAGGATTTCCTAAGTTGAAATTGCTGCAAATCTCCTTGGGGGCCATTTAAGAGCTCTTTTACTACCACTGATCACTTTAAGATTTTATTTTGGGGCCACATACAGTACTTGCTTTTCCAGAGCTCCTTTCCTTTCTAAAGAGTATCTTTTTTCTCCATCTTTATGCCAAGAACTCTGTAGGAATGCCCCATACTTCCCCAAGGCTTCTGCTTCTGATAGATGGCCCAGTTGGCTCATCTTAGAAAACCTCCACAAGACGTTTTCCGAAAGGAGAGGGAATAGAAGAGTGTAAGGGGTAGGGAGTTTTGAATCCCCTAAAGCTGACGACTGTGTTTGGGTCTGTTTTTGTTGCTCAGAGCCCCTGTTGAGTTCCCTGCTGCGTAGGATGCCAGAACTGGAGACTGTGGAGATCATGAAGTTGGTGAATTGCCCCGAGACCTTCACCCCGGACATGAGGTGCATCATGGGCGAGTCCCCTTCAGTGCGGGGCTACTTCGTCCTGGCGGGAATGAACTCTGCTGGCCTTTCGTTTGGTGGAGGAGCTGGAAGGTAAGTCTTTCGCACTCAGGTTCGGCTTGCGAGGCTTCTTCCTTTCTGGAATTACTTCTGGTTCATAGGGTTTGTGACATACCTAATCCAGTATGTTCATAAGAAGAGGAAGACACATGTCATGAGAGAGTCGTCCCCTTGAAAGTACTTGCCATGGGAGGCCCTCCCCATGTTCCAGACACGTCACTGTACAGAATGTTTTTGGAACTCCTCTTTTGGAGTTAGCCTTGGAGCCAGTGGGATGTTCTTCTGTACTACTTCAGTCATAACAAATGTTGGTCCTTTGAATATGTATTTGAGTTTGGAAATAGCCAAGTGTGGTGAGTGAAGTAGAAGATCATGCTGATGACACAGGTTTTTATTTTCAAATTTGGTACTTATAAAAATTAAGCGAGGGGGCTTCCCTGGTGGCACAGTGGTTGAGAGTCCGCCTGCAGATGCAGGGGACACGGGTTCGTGCCCCTGTCCGGGAAGATCCCACATGCCGCGGAGCGGCTGGGCCCGTGAGCCATGGCCGCTGAGCCTGCGCGTCCAGAGCCTGTGCTCCGGACTTAAGACAAAGGTGGTGGCAAACATCAGGGCAGCTCATTGCTGCAATAATAACATTCTGGGAAAATATAATAGATACTGGTATTGGTGACCTTTGAGTGGAGGGAAATCTTCCTTCTGTTTTTGATGTTTCGCAAAGACCATCATTTTATAATTTAGAATTTTAAAAATTAAAAATTGCTAATTGAGTGTTTTGGAGCTTTGTTTTATTTCTGAAATCGCCTGGGCGGGGGGAGGGGGTACTTGAGCACATCTAAATGCCGAGGAGAAGGAGGTAAATGTGAGGGTATGTGAAAGAGGGAGGACAGCTGATGGAGCTCGGTTCAGGGGAAGGGGGCAGGAAGGGGGATCCAGGCCGTTGTAAGGGATTAATTTCTGACCCTGTGAAGGAAGGCAGGGATGGTTTGCTGATGCAGGGAGGTATACAGGTGGTGTTTTGGGGAACAAGATGAGACAGGTTATCTCCTTTGATGAAGGAAGAGAGGAGGTGGTGTTAAAGGTTGGAGGAGAGCCATGTTATGGGTTCAGAACCTGGATGTAGAGAGAGCTGTGCCTGTGGCTTAATAGGAAGTAGCCCGGAGCCAAGTAGGGGTGCCTGCTACCTGAAGGCACAAAGGAACAGGGTCTTTCCCAAGTGTGACTGAGTGGTAATGGTTCAGAAGCAAGGAGGATGCCGACTGTGCCTCTTGATGGTGAGGTCAGTGGAACAGGGCTGGCTGTGTGACAGTGACAGTTCCCTCAGGAGAGCTGCATTTCCATTAAGACAGAGGGTGGAGAGAACATTAGTGAAGTGTTACCAACCAGGGATCTTGGCCTCCTTAATCAATAGAAATTGATAAGAGGCCAGACAGAAAATTCAGGCAGGGCTTTATTGGGCTCCTGCTGCAGCAGGCGGGAGTGAAAACAAGTAACAGTTTCCCTTGATTGCTCCGAGGAGGCCGGCAGCGAGCTGGTTCCTTATGTGGGGTGAGGGCAGGGGCGGGTCCAGGAGTCAGGCCAGAGGGGTGGCTTGGGTGGTCTGCCCCCGCCCCCCTGGTGGTGGTGAGTGCAGGGGGCATGCACAGGACCCTGCTTTTGCTCCTGACTCCTGCTTTTGCTCCCAGCTCTTCACAAGTGGCAGTTGGCTTTTTTTTTGGTCTTTTTGTATCTTGTCTATAATTTCCCCCAGCTGTGCATGCATGCATATAGTTATTTTTAGTCCCTTATAGTTTCTTTGTATTTTGTTTGTATTTCATTTGTTCAGGTGTAAGCACTGCAGCAAAGGGTCCCAGGTCCTAGTCTGTCTCATTATCCCCTGAGGGATTCTACACCTTTTATTCTTAAGGGGTAAAGGGCCAAGGGTCTCATCTTCTGGAACGTCTTCCTGCCAGACAGGGGCTGCAGACCCTAGCTTACCCTAGAGGTGTAGAAGTCCCTCTCTGACTGTTCCAAGGACCTGTAGGGACCTGGGCCACCCTCTGCTGGAATGGGTTGAATTCCTTGAGCCCTCATGAGTCTTACTTGAAACTCTTAGAAGCTAGAAGACACAAACTTGCCCAGAAGGCTAAACAAACAAGGGCCAAAAAGAAGAACACCAGTAGCCACTAAAGGGCCTAGAAAGGGAAGGAACCAGCGTAACTTCAGGAGGGCTTCCTTAACTGTTGACCAGGCAGTGGAGGCGATATTGCCGCTTCTAAAATTATGAAGCCAGTCTGCCTGGGCATATATTTCCTTAATGTTAACTTCCACCTGTCCTATCACACTAATTCAGGTGCAGTAGGAAGTATTATCGCACAGACTCCACCTTGTTCTTCCAGAAGGTTATCAAGAGCTAGACGACTGTCAAGAACTAAATTCGCCAAAGAAACGAGAGGTCTTAAGTCCCATTAAGGCTTGTCTTGTCTGTTCCATCATATAACCAAGCTGTCTGATCTCAGTGTTGCTTCATGATAGGTAAAGCCTCCCCATGGAGCTGCCAGTCCTGTGGCCAGCTCTGCCCTTGCTAAGATCATTCCTAGGGGACTTCCCTGGTGGTCCAGTGGTTAAGACTCTGTGCTTCCAATGCAGGGGGCCTGGGTTCGATCCCTGGTCAGGGAACTAGATCCCACACGCATGCCGCAACTAAAAGATCCTGCGTTTCTCAACTAAAGATCCTGTGTGCCACAACTAAGACTCCGCGTAGCCAAACAAACAAACATATATAGAGAAAAAAGATCATTCCTAGTGCTTTCTGGGTTTGGTGGTGAGCCTGACTGGTTCTGTTACAGATAAAAATCCCTCTTAACCCTGTAGTCCTTATAGCACACTGTCCTATGAAGTGAACATTGTCAGTGCATTTATACGCTATGGCTTGGTTGGAAAAGACAGGGTCTGTCGATAATTCCGTAACATATGATGGTTTGGGTGTCCGCAGAGGAAAACAAACCCTTCCGGGGGTGCAGACCTGAATGTCTGTCTCACAGCTGTTAAGACCGGATAGCCCTTGAAGCACATAACTGTTGTTAGTACTTAAACAGTTAGGGGACAGCAGACTATTATGTTGATGATTAAGCGTATAAAGCTCTACAGCATTTCTAACAAGATGTTCACGTATGATCCGCTGAGTACAATAGCAAGAACGGCAAACAGGAGTCCAACCCACTACATCATTTTACTTATCTGTCGATGGTGCCTGTCTTTTGAATAGGTATCTCAGACCTTCCACTGGCTTACAGGTGTATTGCTCTTCTGTTGTAACCTGCGGGGTTTCTGGAGGTAAAAGCTTTAGTCTGGAAAAATGTACCCAACTAGATATCCCTTGCACTTTGACAGCAGTGGGAGTGGTTCAGATTACTTTATAGGGGCCCTTCCATTTTGGCAATAGTTGGTCTTCGGGGGACCCCGTTCCAGGTTTTAAGAAGAACTTGGTCCCTGGGATTTGTGAAGGAACAGCTCCTTCCTCTGTATTTTTAGTGGGAGCTTGCAGTGCCTTGTGGGTATAGTTCAGGATTGTCTTTTGAACTTGTCCTAGATTAATAATGTATCTCAGGGCCTGGTTCACTTCTTCATCCAGTAGAATGTCAGTAGTAAGAAAAGGTCTCCCATAGGTCCTTTTATTGTTTTACTTGTTTATTTTTTAAGGAGTTTTTTTTTTTGGTTAATTTAGTTTTGGCTGCATTGGGTCTTCGTTGCTGCGCACGGGCTTTCTCTAAGTTGCGGCAAGCGGGGGCTAGCTACTCTGTTGTGGTGCGCGGGCTTCTCATTGCAGTGGCTTCTCTTGTTGCGGAGCACGGGCTCTTAGGTGCACAGGCTTCAGCAGTTGTGGCAGGCGGGCTCAGTAGTTGTGGTGCACGGGCTCAGTTGCTCTGCGGCATATGGATCTTCCCAGACCAGTGCTCAAACCCGTGTCCCCTGCATTGGTAGGCAGATTCTTAACCACTGCGCCACCAGGGAAGTCCTGAAGACATTTTTTAGAAAGCAGAATTGTGTTAATACAGTCTTTTATTCAATTTTAACATAATTTTATTTATTGAATAGTTAAGACAGTCACATTCCAAATTCAAAATATATGGAAGGGTCTATAATGAAGAGTTTTCCTCTTTCTACTTGGACTTAATTTCTGGGAAATTTCAATCTTTTAAACGTGGAGAGAATGTATAAAGAACCCATGTACCCACCAGCCAGCTTCAGTCTGGCTTCATCTATTGCCACTGTTCCACTGGATTATTCCCTGGTGTTGGCCTTATTTTAAAACAAGCTGAGACTCTGTCTTATGCAGTAAAAGGCAAGGATTTCCTAAGTTGAAATTGCTGCAAATCTCCTTGGGGGCCATTTAAGAGCTCTTTTACTACCACTGATCACTTTAAGATTTTATTTTGGGGCCACATACAGTACTTGCTTTTCCAGAGCTCCTTTCCTTTCTAAAGAGTATCTTTTTTCTCCATCTTTATGCCAAGAACTCTGTAGGAATGCCCCATACTTCCCCAAGGCTTCTGCTTCTGATAGATGGCCCAGTTGGCTCATCTTAGAAAACCTCCACAAGACGTTTTCCGAAAGGAGAGGGAATAGAAGAGTGTAAGGGGTAGGGAGTTTTGAATCCCCTAAAGCTGACGACTGTGTTTGGGTCTGTTTTTGTTGCTCAGAGCCCCTGTTGAGTTCCCTGCTGCGTAGGATGCCAGAACTGGAGACTGTGGAGATCATGAAGTTGGTGAATTGCCCCGAGACCTTCACCCCGGACATGAGGTGCATCATGGGCGAGTCCCCTTCAGTGCGGGGCTACTTCGTCCTGGCGGGAATGAACTCTGCTGGCCTTTCGTTTGGTGGAGGAGCTGGAAGGTAAGTCTTTCGCACTCAGGTTCGGCTTGCGAGGCTTCTTCCTTTCTGGAATTACTTCTGGTTCATAGGGTTTGTGACATACCTAATCCAGTATGTTCATAAGAAGAGGAAGACACATGTCATGAGAGAGTCGTCCCCTTGAAAGTACTTGCCATGGGAGGCCCTCCCCGTGTTCCAGACACGTCACTGTACAGAATGTTTTTGGAACTCCTCTTTTGGAGTTAGCCTTGGAGCCAGTGGGATGTTCTTCTGTACTACTTCAGTCATAACAAATGTTGGTCCTTTGAATATGTATTTGAGTTTGGAAATAGCCAAGTGTGGTGAGTGAAGTAGAAGATCATGCTGATGACACAGGTTTTTATTTTCAAATTTGGTACTTATAAAAATTAAGCGAGGGGGCTTCCCTGGTGGCACAGTGGTTGAGAGTCCGCCTGCAGATGCAGGGGACACGGGTTCGTGCCCCTGTCCGGGAAGATCCCACATGCCGCGGAGCGGCTGGGCCCGTGAGCCATGGCCGCTGAGCCTGCGCGTCCAGAGCCTGTGCTCCGGACTTAAGACAAAGGTGGTGGCAAACATCAGGGCAGCTCATTGCTGCAATAATAACATTCTGGGAAAATATAATAGATACTGGTATTGGTGACCTTTGAGTGGAGGGAAATCTTCCTTCTGTTTTTGATGTTTCGCAAAGACCATCATTTTATAATTTAGAATTTTAAAAATTAAAAATTGCTAATTGAGTGTTTTGGAGCTTTGTTTTATTTCTGAAATCGCCTGGGCGGGGGGAGGGGGTACTTGAGCACATCTAAATGCCGAGGAGAAGGAGGTAAATGTGAGGGTATGTGAAAGAGGGAGGACAGCTGATGGAGCTCGGTTCAGGGGAAGGGGGCAGGAAGGGGGATCCAGGCCGTTGTAAGGGATTAATTTCTGACCCTGTGAAGGAAGGCAGGGATGGTTTGCTGATGCAGGGAGGTATACAGGTGGTGTTTTGGGGAACAAGATGAGACAGGTTATCTCCTTTGATGAAGGAAGAGAGGAGGTGGTGTTAAAGGTTGGAGGAGAGCCATGTTATGGGTTCAGAACCTGGATGTAGAGAGAGCTGTGCCTGTGGCTTAATAGGAAGTAGCCCGGAGCCAAGTAGGGGTGCCTGCTACCTGAAGGCACAAAGGAACAGGGTCTTTCCCAAGTGTGACTGAGTGGTAATGGTTCAGAAGCAAGGAGGATGCCGACTGTGCCTCTTGATGGTGAGGTCGGTGGAACAGGGCTGGCTGTGTGACAGTGACAGTTCCCTCAGGAGAGCTGCATTTCCATTAAGACAGAGGGTGGAGAGAACATTAGTGAAGTGTTACCAACCAGGGATCTTGGCCTCCTTAATCAATAGAAATTGATAAGAGGCCAGACAGAAAATTCAGGCAGGGCTTTATTGGGCTCCTGCTGCAGCAGGCGGGAGTGAAAACAAGTAACAGTTTCCCTTGATTGCTCCGAGGAGGCCGGCAGCGAGCTGGTTCCTTATGTGGGGTGAGGGCAGGGGCGGGTCCAGGAGTCAGGCCAGAGGGGTGGCTTGGGTGGTCTGCCCCCGCCCCCCTGGTGGTGGTGAGTGCAGGGGGCATGCACAGGACCCTGCTTTTGCTCCTGACTCCTGCTTTTGCTCCCAGCTCTTCACAAGTGGCAGTTGGCTTTTTTTTTGGTCTTTTTGTATCTTGTCTATAATTTCCCCCAGCTGTGCATGCATGCATATAGTTATTTTTAGTCCCTTATAGTTTCTTTGTATTTTGTTTGTATTTCATTTGTTCAGGTGTAAGCACTGCAGCAAAGGGTCCCAGGTCCTAGTCTGTCTCATTATCCCCTGAGGGATTCTACACCTTTTATTCTTAAGGGGTAAAGGGCCAAGGGTCTCATCTTCTGGAACGTCTTCCTGCCAGACAGGGGCTGCAGACCCTAGCTTACCCTAGAGGTGTAGAAGTCCCTCTCTGACTGTTCCAAGGACCTGTAGGGACCTGGGCCACCCTCTGCTGGAATGGGTTGAATTCCTTGAGCCCTCATGAGTCTTACTTGAAACTCTTAGAAGCTAGAAGACACAAACTTGCCCAGAAGGCTAAACAAACAAGGGCCAAAAAGAAGAACACCAGTAGCCACTAAAGGGCCTAGAAAGGGAAGGAACCAGCGTAACTTTAGGAGGGCTTCCTTAACTGTTGACCAGGCAGTGGAGGCGATATTGCCGCTTCTAAAATTATGAAGCCAGTCTGCCTGGGCATATATTTCCTTAATGTTAACTTCCACCTGTCCTATCACACTAATTCAGGTGCAGTAGGAAGTATTATCGCACAGACTCCACCTTGTTCTTCCAGAAGGTTATCAAGAGCTAGACGACTGTCAAGAACTAAATTCGCCAAAGAAACGAGAGGTCTTAAGTCCCATTAAGGCTTGTCTTGTCTGTTCCATCATATAACCAAGCTGTCTGATCTCAGTGTTGCTTCATGATAGGTAAAGCCTCCCCATGGAGCTGCCAGTCCTGTGGCCAGCTCTGCCCTTGCTAAGATCATTCCTAGGGGACTTCCCTGGTGGTCCAGTGGTTAAGACTCTGTGCTTCCAATGCAGGGGGCCTGGGTTCGATCCCTGGTCAGGGAACTAGATCCCACACGCATGCCGCAACTAAAAGATCCTGCGTTTCTCAACTAAAGATCCTGTGTGCCACAACTAAGACTCCGCGTAGCCAAACAAACAAACATATATAGAGAAAAAAGATCATTCCTAGTGCTTTCTGGGTTTGGTGGTGAGCCTGACTGGTTCTGTTACAGATAAAAATCCCTCTTAACCCTGTAGTCCTTATAGCACACTGTCCTATGAAGTGAACATTGTCAGTGCATTTATACGCTATGGCTTGGTTGGAAAAGACAGGGTCTGTCGATAATTCCGTAACATATGATGGTTTGGGTGTCCGCAGAGGAAAACAAACCCTTCCGGGGGTGCAGACCTGAATGTCTGTCTCACAGCTGTTAAGACCGGATAGCCCTTGAAGCACATAACTGTTGTTAGTACTTAAACAGGGGACAGCAGACTATTATGTTGATGATTAAGCGTATAAAGCTCTACAGCATTTCTAACAAGATGTTCACGTATGATCCGCTGAGTACAATAGCAAGAATGGCAAACAGGAGTCCAACCCACTACATCATTTTACTTATCTGTCGATGGTGCCTGTCTTTTGAATAGGTATCTCAGACCTTCCACTGGCTTACAGGTGTATTGCTCTTCTGTTGTAACCTGCGGGGTTTCTGGAGGTAAAAGCTTTAGTCTGGAAAAATGTACCCAACTAGATATCCCTTGCACTTTGACAGCAGTGGGAGTGGTTCAGATTACTTTATAGGGGCCCTTCCATTTTGGCAATAGTTGGTCTTCGGGGGACCCCGTTCCAGGTTTTAAGAAGAACTTGGTCCCTGGGATTTGTGAAGGAACAGCTCCTTCCTCTGTATTTTTAGTGGGAGCTTGCAGTGCCTTGTGGGTATAGTTCAGGATTGTCTTTTGAACTTGTCCTAGATTAATAATGTATCTCAGGGCCTGGTTCACTTCTTCATCCAGTAGAATGTCAGTAGTAAGAAAAGGTCTCCCATAGGTCCTTTTATTGTTTTACTTGTTTATTTTTTAAGGAGTTTTTTTTTTTGGTTAATTTAGTTTTGGCTGCATTGGGTCTTCGTTGCTGCGCACGGGCTTTCTCTAAGTTGCGGCAAGCGGGGGCTAGCTACTCTGTTGTGGTGCGCGGGCTTCTCATTGCAGTGGCTTCTCTTGTTGCGGAGCACGGGCTCTTAGGTGCACAGGCTTCAGCAGTTGTGGCAGGCGGGCTCAGTAGTTGTGGTGCACGGGCTCAGTTGCTCTGCGGCATATGGATCTTCCCAGACCAGTGCTCAAACCCGTGTCCCCTGCATTGGTAGGCAGATTCTTAACCACTGCGCCACCAGGGAAGTCCTGAAGACATTTTTTAGAAAGCAGAATTGTGTTAATACAGTCTTTTATTCAATTTTAACATAATTTTATTTATTGAATAGTTAAGACAGTCACATTCCAAATTCAAAATATATGGAAGGGTCTATAATGAAGAGTTTTCCTCTTTCTACTTGGACTTAATTTCTGGGAAATTTCAATCTTTTAAACGTGGAGAGAATGTATAAAGAACCCATGTACCCACCAGCCAGCTTCAGTCTGGCTTCATCTATTGCCACTGTTCCACTGGATTATTCCCTGGTGTTGGCCTTATTTTAAAACAAGCTGAGACTCTGTCTTATGCAGTAAAAGGCAAGGATTTCCTAAGTTGAAATTGCTGCAAATCTCCTTGGGGGCCATTTAAGAGCTCTTTTACTACCACTGATCACTTTAAGATTTTATTTTGGGGCCACATACAGTACTTGCTTTTCCAGAGCTCCTTTCCTTTCTAAAGAGTATCTTTTTTCTCCATCTTTATGCCAAGAACTCTGTAGGAATGCCCCATACTTCCCCAAGGCTTCTGCTTCTGATAGATGGCCCAGTTGGCTCATCTTAGAAAACCTCCACAAGACGTTTTCCGAAAGGAGAGGGAATAGAAGAGTGTAAGGGGTAGGGAGTTTTGAATCCCCTAAAGCTGACGACTGTGTTTGGGTCTGTTTTTGTTGCTCAGAGCCCCTGTTGAGTTCCCTGCTGCGTAGGATGCCAGAACTGGAGACTGTGGAGATCATGAAGTTGGTGAATTGCCCCGAGACCTTCACCCCGGACATGAGGTGCATCATGGGCGAGTCCCCTTCAGTGCGGGGCTACTTCGTCCTGGCGGGAATGAACTCTGCTGGCCTTTCGTTTGGTGGAGGAGCTGGAAGGTAAGTCTTTCGCACTCAGGTTCGGCTTGCGAGGCTTCTTCCTTTCTGGAATTACTTCTGGTTCATAGGGTTTGTGACATACCTAATCCAGTATGTTCATAAGAAGAGGAAGACACATGTCATGAGAGAGTCGTCCCCTTGAAAGTACTTGCCATGGGAGGCCCTCCCCGTGTTCCAGACACGTCACTGTACAGAATGTTTTTGGAACTCCTCTTTTGGAGTTAGCCTTGGAGCCAGTGGGATGTTCTTCTGTACTACTTCAGTCATAACAAATGTTGGTCCTTTGAATATGTATTTGAGTTTGGAAATAGCCAAGTGTGGTGAGTGAAGTAGAAGATCATGCTGATGACACAGGTTTTTATTTTCAAATTTGGTACTTATAAAAATTAAGCGAGGGGGCTTCCCTGGTGGCACAGTGGTTGAGAGTCCGCCTGCAGATGCAGGGGACACGGGTTCGTGCCCCTGTCCGGGAAGATCCCACATGCCGCGGAGCGGCTGGGCCCGTGAGCCATGGCCGCTGAGCCTGCGCGTCCAGAGCCTGTGCTCCGGACTTAAGACAAAGGTGGTGGCAAACATCAGGGCAGCTCATTGCTGCAATAATAACATTCTGGGAAAATATAATAGATACTGGTATTGGTGACCTTTGAGTGGAGGGAAATCTTCCTTCTGTTTTTGATGTTTCGCAAAGACCATCATTTTATAATTTAGAATTTTAAAAATTAAAAATTGCTAATTGAGTGTTTTGGAGCTTTGTTTTATTTCTGAAATCGCCTGGGCGGGGGGAGGGGGTACTTGAGCACATCTAAATGCCGAGGAGAAGGAGGTAAATGTGAGGGTATGTGAAAGAGGGAGGACAGCTGATGGAGCTCGGTTCAGGGGAAGGGGGCAGGAAGGGGGATCCAGGCCGTTGTAAGGGATTAATTTCTGACCCTGTGAAGGAAGGCAGGGATGGTTTGCTGATGCAGGGAGGTATACAGGTGGTGTTTTGGGGAACAAGATGAGACAGGTTATCTCCTTTGATGAAGGAAGAGAGGAGGTGGTGTTAAAGGTTGGAGGAGAGCCATGTTATGGGTTCAGAACCTGGATGTAGAGAGAGCTGTGCCTGTGGCTTAATAGGAAGTAGCCCGGAGCCAAGTAGGGGTGCCTGCTACCTGAAGGCACAAAGGAACAGGGTCTTTCCCAAGTGTGACTGAGTGGTAATGGTTCAGAAGCAAGGAGGATGCCGACTGTGCCTCTTGATGGTGAGGTCGGTGGAACAGGGCTGGCTGTGTGACAGTGACAGTTCCCTCAGGAGAGCTGCATTTCCATTAAGACAGAGGGTGGAGAGAACATTAGTGAAGTGTTACCAACCAGGGATCTTGGCCTCCTTAATCAATAGAAATTGATAAGAGGCCAGACAGAAAATTCAGGCAGGGCTTTATTGGGCTCCTGCTGCAGCAGGCGGGAGTGAAAACAAGTAACAGTTTCCCTTGATTGCTCCGAGGAGGCCGGCAGCGAGCTGGTTCCTTATGTGGGGTGAGGGCAGGGGCGGGTCCAGGAGTCAGGCCAGAGGGGTGGCTTGGGTGGTCTGCCCCCGCCCCCCTGGTGGTGGTGAGTGCAGGGGGCATGCACAGGACCCTGCTTTTGCTCCTGACTCCTGCTTTTGCTCCCAGCTCTTCACAAGTGGCAGTTGGCTTTTTTTTTGGTCTTTTTGTATCTTGTCTATAATTTCCCCCAGCTGTGCATGCATGCATATAGTTATTTTTAGTCCCTTATAGTTTCTTTGTATTTTGTTTGTATTTCATTTGTTCAGGTGTAAGCACTGCAGCAAAGGGTCCCAGGTCCTAGTCTGTCTCATTATCCCCTGAGGGATTCTACACCTTTTATTCTTAAGGGGTAAAGGGCCAAGGGTCTCATCTTCTGGAACGTCTTCCTGCCAGACAGGGGCTGCAGACCCTAGCTTACCCTAGAGGTGTAGAAGTCCCTCTCTGACTGTTCCAAGGACCTGTAGGGACCTGGGCCACCCTCTGCTGGAATGGGTTGAATTCCTTGAGCCCTCATGAGTCTTACTTGAAACTCTTAGAAGCTAGAAGACACAAACTTGCCCAGAAGGCTAAACAAACAAGGGCCAAAAAGAAGAACACCAGTAGCCACTAAAGGGCCTAGAAAGGGAAGGAACCAGCGTAACTTTAGGAGGGCTTCCTTAACTGTTGACCAGGCAGTGGAGGCGATATTGCCGCTTCTAAAATTATGAAGCCAGTCTGCCTGGGCATATATTTCCTTAATGTTAACTTCCACCTGTCCTATCACACTAATTCAGGTGCAGTAGGAAGTATTATCGCACAGACTCCACCTTGTTCTTCCAGAAGGTTATCAAGAGCTAGACGACTGTCAAGAACTAAATTCGCCAAAGAAACGAGAGGTCTTAAGTCCCATTAAGGCTTGTCTTGTCTGTTCCATCATATAACCAAGCTGTCTGATCTCAGTGTTGCTTCATGATAGGTAAAGCCTCCCCATGGAGCTGCCAGTCCTGTGGCCAGCTCTGCCCTTGCTAAGATCATTCCTAGGGGACTTCCCTGGTGGTCCAGTGGTTAAGACTCTGTGCTTCCAATGCAGGGGGCCTGGGTTCGATCCCTGGTCAGGGAACTAGATCCCACACGCATGCCGCAACTAAAAGATCCTGCGTTTCTCAACTAAAGATCCTGTGTGCCACAACTAAGACTCCGCGTAGCCAAACAAACAAACATATATAGAGAAAAAAGATCATTCCTAGTGCTTTCTGGGTTTGGTGGTGAGCCTGACTGGTTCTGTTACAGATAAAAATCCCTCTTAACCCTGTAGTCCTTATAGCACACTGTCCTATGAAGTGAACATTGTCAGTGCATTTATACGCTATGGCTTGGTTGGAAAAGACAGGGTCTGTCGATAATTCCGTAACATATGATGGTTTGGGTGTCCGCAGAGGAAAACAAACCCTTCCGGGGGTGCAGACCTGAATGTCTGTCTCACAGCTGTTAAGACCGGATAGCCCTTGAAGCACATAACTGTTGTTAGTACTTAAACAGGGGACAGCAGACTATTATGTTGATGATTAAGCGTATAAAGCTCTACAGCATTTCTAACAAGATGTTCACGTATGATCCGCTGAGTACAATAGCAAGAATGGCAAACAGGAGTCCAACCCACTACATCATTTTACTTATCTGTCGATGGTGCCTGTCTTTTGAATAGGTATCTCAGACCTTCCACTGGCTTATAGGTGTATTGCTCTTCTGTTGTAACCTGCGGGGTTTCTGGAGGTAAAAGCTTTAGTCTGGAAAAATGTACCCAACTAGATATCCCTTGCACTTTGACAGCAGTGGGAGTGGTTCAGATTACTTTATAGGGGCCCTTCCATTTTGGCAATAGTTGGTCTTCGGGGGACCCCGTTCCAGGTTTTAAGAAGAACTTGGTCCCTGGGATTTGTGAAGGAACAGCTCCTTCCTCTGTATTTTTAGTGGGAGCTTGCAGTGCCTTGTGGGTATAGTTCAGGATTGTCTTTTGAACTTGTCCTAGATTAATAATGTATCTCAGGGCCTGGTTCACTTCTTCATCCAGTAGAATGTCAGTAGTAAGAAAAGGTCTCCCATAGGTCCTTTTATTGTTTTACTTGTTTATTTTTTAAGGAGTTTTTTTTTTTGGTTAATTTAGTTTTGGCTGCATTGGGTCTTCGTTGCTGCGCACGGGCTTTCTCTAAGTTGCGGCAAGCGGGGGCTAGCTACTCTGTTGTGGTGCGCGGGCTTCTCATTGCAGTGGCTTCTCTTGTTGCGGAGCACGGGCTCTTAGGTGCACAGGCTTCAGCAGTTGTGGCAGGCGGGCTCAGTAGTTGTGGTGCACGGGCTCAGTTGCTCTGCGGCATATGGATCTTCCCAGACCAGTGCTCAAACCCGTGTCCCCTGCATTGGTAGGCAGATTCTTAACCACTGCGCCACCAGGGAAGTCCTGAAGACATTTTTTAGAAAGCAGAATTGTGTTAATACAGTCTTTTATTCAATTTTAACATAATTTTATTTATTGAATAGTTAAGACAGTCACATTCCAAATTCAAAATATATGGAAGGGTCTATAATGAAGAGTTTTCCTCTTTCTACTTGGACTTAATTTCTGGGAAATTTCAATCTTTTAAACGTGGAGAGAATGTATAAAGAACCCATGTACCCACCAGCCAGCTTCAGTCTGGCTTCATCTATTGCCACTGTTCCACTGGATTATTCCCTGGTGTTGGCCTTATTTTAAAACAAGCTGAGACTCTGTCTTATGCAGTAAAAGGCAAGGATTTCCTAAGTTGAAATTGCTGCAAATCTCCTTGGGGGCCATTTAAGAGCTCTTTTACTACCACTGATCACTTTAAGATTTTATTTTGGGGCCACATACAGTACTTGCTTTTCCAGAGCTCCTTTCCTTTCTAAAGAGTATCTTTTTTCTCCATCTTTATGCCAAGAACTCTGTAGGAATGCCCCATACTTCCCCAAGGCTTCTGCTTCTGATAGATGGCCCAGTTGGCTCATCTTAGAAAACCTCCACAAGACGTTTTCCGAAAGGAGAGGGAATAGAAGAGTGTAAGGGGTAGGGAGTTTTGAATCCCCTAAAGCTGACGACTGTGTTTGGGTCTGTTTTTGTTGCTCAGAGCCCCTGTTGAGTTCCCTGCTGCGTAGGATGCCAGAACTGGAGACTGTGGAGATCATGAAGTTGGTGAATTGCCCCGAGACCTTCACCCCGGACATGAGGTGCATCATGGGCGAGTCCCCTTCAGTGCGGGGCTACTTCGTCCTGGCGGGAATGAACTCTGCTGGCCTTTCGTTTGGTGGAGGAGCTGGAAGGTAAGTCTTTCGCACTCAGGTTCGGCTTGCGAGGCTTCTTCCTTTCTGGAATTACTTCTGGTTCATAGGGTTTGTGACATACCTAATCCAGTATGTTCATAAGAAGAGGAAGACACATGTCATGAGAGAGTCGTCCCCTTGAAAGTACTTGCCATGGGAGGCCCTCCCCGTGTTCCAGACACGTCACTGTACAGAATGTTTTTGGAACTCCTCTTTTGGAGTTAGCCTTGGAGCCAGTGGGATGTTCTTCTGTACTACTTCAGTCATAACAAATGTTGGTCCTTTGAATATGTATTTGAGTTTGGAAATAGCCAAGTGTGGTGAGTGAAGTAGAAGATCATGCTGATGACACAGGTTTTTATTTTCAAATTTGGTACTTATAAAAATTAAGCGAGGGGGCTTCCCTGGTGGCACAGTGGTTGAGAGTCCGCCTGCAGATGCAGGGGACACGGGTTCGTGCCCCTGTCCGGGAAGATCCCACATGCCGCGGAGCGGCTGGGCCCGTGAGCCATGGCCGCTGAGCCTGCGCGTCCAGAGCCTGTGCTCCGGACTTAAGACAAAGGTGGTGGCAAACATCAGGGCAGCTCATTGCTGCAATAATAACATTCTGGGAAAATATAATAGATACTGGTATTGGTGACCTTTGAGTGGAGGGAAATCTTCCTTCTGTTTTTGATGTTTCGCAAAGACCATCATTTTATAATTTAGAATTTTAAAAATTAAAAATTGCTAATTGAGTGTTTTGGAGCTTTGTTTTATTTCTGAAATCGCCTGGGCGGGGGGAGGGGGTACTTGAGCACATCTAAATGCCGAGGAGAAGGAGGTAAATGTGAGGGTATGTGAAAGAGGGAGGACAGCTGATGGAGCTCGGTTCAGGGGAAGGGGGCAGGAAGGGGGATCCAGGCCGTTGTAAGGGATTAATTTCTGACCCTGTGAAGGAAGGCAGGGATGGTTTGCTGATGCAGGGAGGTATACAGGTGGTGTTTTGGGGAACAAGATGAGACAGGTTATCTCCTTTGATGAAGGAAGAGAGGAGGTGGTGTTAAAGGTTGGAGGAGAGCCATGTTATGGGTTCAGAACCTGGATGTAGAGAGAGCTGTGCCTGTGGCTTAATAGGAAGTAGCCCGGAGCCAAGTAGGGGTGCCTGCTACCTGAAGGCACAAAGGAACAGGGTCTTTCCCAAGTGTGACTGAGTGGTAATGGTTCAGAAGCAAGGAGGATGCCGACTGTGCCTCTTGATGGTGAGGTCGGTGGAACAGGGCTGGCTGTGTGACAGTGACAGTTCCCTCAGGAGAGCTGCATTTCCATTAAGACAGAGGGTGGAGAGAACATTAGTGAAGTGTTACCAACCAGGGATCTTGGCCTCCTTAATCAATAGAAATTGATAAGAGGCCAGACAGAAAATTCAGGCAGGGCTTTATTGGGCTCCTGCTGCAGCAGGCGGGAGTGAAAACAAGTAACAGTTTCCCTTGATTGCTCCGAGGAGGCCGGCAGCGAGCTGGTTCCTTATGTGGGGTGAGGGCAGGGGCGGGTCCAGGAGTCAGGCCAGAGGGGTGGCTTGGGTGGTCTGCCCCCGCCCCCCTGGTGGTGGTGAGTGCAGGGGGCATGCACAGGACCCTGCTTTTGCTCCTGACTCCTGCTTTTGCTCCCAGCTCTTCACAAGTGGCAGTTGGCTTTTTTTTTGGTCTTTTTGTATCTTGTCTATAATTTCCCCCAGCTGTGCATGCATGCATATAGTTATTTTTAGTCCCTTATAGTTTCTTTGTATTTTGTTTGTATTTCATTTGTTCAGGTGTAAGCACTGCAGCAAAGGGTCCCAGGTCCTAGTCTGTCTCATTATCCCCTGAGGGATTCTACACCTTTTATTCTTAAGGGGTAAAGGGCCAAGGGTCTCATCTTCTGGAACGTCTTCCTGCCAGACAGGGGCTGCAGACCCTAGCTTACCCTAGAGGTGTAGAAGTCCCTCTCTGACTGTTCCAAGGACCTGTAGGGACCTGGGCCACCCTCTGCTGGAATGGGTTGAATTCCTTGAGCCCTCATGAGTCTTACTTGAAACTCTTAGAAGCTAGAAGACACAAACTTGCCCAGAAGGCTAAACAAACAAGGGCCAAAAAGAAGAACACCAGTAGCCACTAAAGGGCCTAGAAAGGGAAGGAACCAGCGTAACTTCAGGAGGGCTTCCTTAACTGTTGACCAGGCAGTGGAGGCGATATTGCCGCTTCTAAAATTATGAAGCCAGTCTGCCTGGGCATATATTTCCTTAATGTTAACTTCCACCTGTCCTATCACACTAATTCAGGTGCAGTAGGAAGTATTATCGCACAGACTCCACCTTGTTCTTCCAGAAGGTTATCAAGAGCTAGACGACTGTCAAGAACTAAATTCGCCAAAGAAACGAGAGGTCTTAAGTCCCATTAAGGCTTGTCTTGTCTGTTCCATCATATAACCAAGCTGTCTGATCTCAGTGTTGCTTCATGATAGGTAAAGCCTCCCCATGGAGCTGCCAGTCCTGTGGCCAGCTCTGCCCTTGCTAAGATCATTCCTAGAGGACTTCCCTGGTGGTCCAGTGGTTAAGACTCTGTGCTTCCAATGCAGGGGGCCTGGGTTCGATCCCTGGTCAGGGAACTAGATCCCACACGCATGCCGCAACTAAAAGATCCTGCGTTTCTCAACTAAAGATCCTGTGCGCCACAACTAAGACTCCGCGTAGCCAAACAAACAAACATATATAGAGAAAAAAGATCATTCCTAGTGCTTTCTGGGTTTGGTGGTGAGCCTGACTGGTTCTGTTACAGATAAAAATCCCTCTTAACCCTGTAGTCCTTATAGCACACTGTCCTATGAAGTGAACATTGTCAGTGCATTTATACGCTATGGCTTGGTTGGAAAAGACAGGGTCTGTCGATAATTCCGTAACATATGATGGTTTGGGTGTCCGCAGAGGAAAACAAACCCTTCCGGGGGTGCAGACCTGAATGTCTGTCTCACAGCTGTTAAGACCGGATAGCCCTTGAAGCACATAACTGTTGTTAGTACTTAAACAGTTAGGGGACAGCAGACTATTATGTTGATGATTAAGCGTATAAAGCTCTACAGCATTTCTAACAAGATGTTCACGTATGATCCGCTGAGTACAATAGCAAGAACGGCAAACAGGAGTCCAACCCACTACATCATTTTACTTATCTGTCGATGGTGCCTGTCTTTTGAATAGGTATCTCAGACCTTCCACTGGCTTACAGGTGTATTGCTCTTCTGTTGTAACCTGCGGGGTTTCTGGAGGTAAAAGCTTTAGTCTGGAAAAATGTACCCAACTAGATATCCCTTGCACTTTGACAGCAGTGGGAGTGGTTCAGATTACTTTATAGGGGCCCTTCCATTTTGGCAATAGTTGGTCTTCGGGGGACCCCGTTCCAGGTTTTAAGAAGAACTTGGTCCCTGGGATTTGTGAAGGAACAGCTCCTTCCTCTGTATTTTTAGTGGGAGCTTGCAGTGCCTTGTGGGTATAGTTCAGGATTGTCTTTTGAACTTGTCCTAGATTAATAATGTATCTCAGGGCCTGGTTCACTTCTTCATCCAGTAGAATGTCAGTAGTAAGAAAAGGTCTCCCATAGGTCCTTTTATTGTTTTACTTGTTTATTTTTTAAGGAGTTTTTTTTTTTGGTTAATTTAGTTTTGGCTGCATTGGGTCTTCGTTGCTGCGCACGGGCTTTCTCTAAGTTGCGGCAAGCGGGGGCTAGCTACTCTGTTGTGGTGCGCGGGCTTCTCATTGCAGTGGCTTCTCTTGTTGCGGAGCACGGGCTCTTAGGTGCACAGGCTTCAGCAGTTGTGGCAGGCGGGCTCAGTAGTTGTGGTGCACGGGCTCAGTTGCTCTGCGGCATATGGATCTTCCCAGACCAGTGCTCAAACCCGTGTCCCCTGCATTGGTAGGCAGATTCTTAACCACTGCGCCACCAGGGAAGTCCTGAAGACATTTTTTAGAAAGCAGAATTGTGTTAATACAGTCTTTTATTCAATTTTAACATAATTTTATTTATTGAATAGTTAAGACAGTCACATTCCAAATTCAAAATATATGGAAGGGTCTATAATGAAGAGTTTTCCTCTTTCTACTTGGACTTAATTTCTGGGAAATTTCAATCTTTTAAACGTGGAGAGAATGTATAAAGAACCCATGTACCCACCAGCCAGCTTCAGTCTGGCTTCATCTATTGCCACTGTTCCACTGGATTATTCCCTGGTGTTGGCCTTATTTTAAAACAAGCTGAGACTCTGTCTTATGCAGTAAAAGGCAAGGATTTCCTAAGTTGAAATTGCTGCAAATCTCCTTGGGGGCCATTTAAGAGCTCTTTTACTACCACTGATCACTTTAAGATTTTATTTTGGGGCCACATACAGTACTTGCTTTTCCAGAGCTCCTTTCCTTTCTAAAGAGTATCTTTTTTCTCCATCTTTATGCCAAGAACTCTGTAGGAATGCCCCATACTTCCCCAAGGCTTCTGCTTCTGATAGATGGCCCAGTTGGCTCATCTTAGAAAACCTCCACAAGACGTTTTCCGAAAGGAGAGGGAATAGAAGAGTGTAAGGGGTAGGGAGTTTTGAATCCCCTAAAGCTGACGACTGTGTTTGGGTCTGTTTTTGTTGCTCAGAGCCCCTGTTGAGTTCCCTGCTGCGTAGGATGCCAGAACTGGAGACTGTGGAGATCATGAAGTTGGTGAATTGCCCCGAGACCTTCACCCCGGACATGAGGTGCATCATGGGCGAGTCCCCTTCAGTGCGGGGCTACTTCGTCCTGGCGGGAATGAACTCTGCTGGCCTTTCGTTTGGTGGAGGAGCTGGAAGGTAAGTCTTTCGCACTCAGGTTCGGCTTGCGAGGCTTCTTCCTTTCTGGAATTACTTCTGGTTCATAGGGTTTGTGACATACCTAATCCAGTATGTTCATAAGAAGAGGAAGACACATGTCATGAGAGAGTCGTCCCCTTGAAAGTACTTGCCATGGGAGGCCCTCCCCGTGTTCCAGACACGTCACTGTACAGAATGTTTTTGGAACTCCTCTTTTGGAGTTAGCCTTGGAGCCAGTGGGATGTTCTTCTGTACTACTTCAGTCATAACAAATGTTGGTCCTTTGAATATGTATTTGAGTTTGGAAATAGCCAAGTGTGGTGAGTGAAGTAGAAGATCATGCTGATGACACAGGTTTTTATTTTCAAATTTGGTACTTATAAAAATTAAGCGAGGGGGCTTCCCTGGTGGCACAGTGGTTGAGAGTCCGCCTGCAGATGCAGGGGACACGGGTTCGTGCCCCTGTCCGGGAAGATCCCACATGCCGCGGAGCGGCTGGGCCCGTGAGCCATGGCCGCTGAGCCTGCGCGTCCAGAGCCTGTGCTCCGGACTTAAGACAAAGGTGGTGGCAAACATCAGGGCAGCTCATTGCTGCAATAATAACATTCTGGGAAAATATAATAGATACTGGTATTGGTGACCTTTGAGTGGAGGGAAATCTTCCTTCTGTTTTTGATGTTTCGCAAAGACCATCATTTTATAATTTAGAATTTTAAAAATTAAAAATTGCTAATTGAGTGTTTTGGAGCTTTGTTTTATTTCTGAAATCGCCTGGGCGGGGGGAGGGGGTACTTGAGCACATCTAAATGCCGAGGAGAAGGAGGTAAATGTGAGGGTATGTGAAAGAGGGAGGACAGCTGATGGAGCTCGGTTCAGGGGAAGGGGGCAGGAAGGGGGATCCAGGCCGTTGTAAGGGATTAATTTCTGACCCTGTGAAGGAAGGCAGGGATGGTTTGCTGATGCAGGGAGGTATACAGGTGGTGTTTTGGGGAACAAGATGAGACAGGTTATCTCCTTTGATGAAGGAAGAGAGGAGGTGGTGTTAAAGGTTGGAGGAGAGCCATGTTATGGGTTCAGAACCTGGATGTAGAGAGAGCTGTGCCTGTGGCTTAATAGGAAGTAGCCCGGAGCCAAGTAGGGGTGCCTGCTACCTGAAGGCACAAAGGAACAGGGTCTTTCCCAAGTGTGACTGAGTGGTAATGGTTCAGAAGCAAGGAGGATGCCGACTGTGCCTCTTGATGGTGAGGTCAGTGGAACAGGGCTGGCTGTGTGACAGTGACAGTTCCCTCAGGAGAGCTGCATTTCCATTAAGACAGAGGGTGGAGAGAACATTAGTGAAGTGTTACCAACCAGGGATCTTGGCCTCCTTAATCAATAGAAATTGATAAGAGGCCAGACAGAAAATTCAGGCAGGGCTTTATTGGGCTCCTGCTGCAGCAGGCGGGAGTGAAAACAAGTAACAGTTTCCCTTGATTGCTCCGAGGAGGCCGGCAGCGAGCTGGTTCCTTATGTGGGGTGAGGGCAGGGGCGGGTCCAGGAGTCAGGCCAGAGGGGTGGCTTGGGTGGTCTGCCCCCGCCCCCCTGGTGGTGGTGAGTGCAGGGGGCATGCACAGGACCCTGCTTTTGCTCCTGACTCCTGCTTTTGCTCCCAGCTCTTCACAAGTGGCAGTTGGCTTTTTTTTTGGTCTTTTTGTATCTTGTCTATAATTTCCCCCAGCTGTGCATGCATGCATATAGTTATTTTTAGTCCCTTATAGTTTCTTTGTATTTTGTTTGTATTTCATTTGTTCAGGTGTAAGCACTGCAGCAAAGGGTCCCAGGTCCTAGTCTGTCTCATTATCCCCTGAGGGATTCTACACCTTTTATTCTTAAGGGGTAAAGGGCCAAGGGTCTCATCTTCTGGAACGTCTTCCTGCCAGACAGGGGCTGCAGACCCTAGCTTACCCTAGAGGTGTAGAAGTCCCTCTCTGACTGTTCCAAGGACCTGTAGGGACCTGGGCCACCCTCTGCTGGAATGGGTTGAATTCCTTGAGCCCTCATGAGTCTTACTTGAAACTCTTAGAAGCTAGAAGACACAAACTTGCCCAGAAGGCTAAACAAACAAGGGCCAAAAAGAAGAACACCAGTAGCCACTAAAGGGCCTAGAAAGGGAAGGAACCAGCGTAACTTCAGGAGGGCTTCCTTAACTGTTGACCAGGCAGTGGAGGCGATATTGCCGCTTCTAAAATTATGAAGCCAGTCTGCCTGGGCATATATTTCCTTAATGTTAACTTCCACCTGTCCTATCACACTAATTCAGGTGCAGTAGGAAGTATTATCGCACAGACTCCACCTTGTTCTTCCAGAAGGTTATCAAGAGCTAGACGACTGTCAAGAACTAAATTCGCCAAAGAAACGAGAGGTCTTAAGTCCCATTAAGGCTTGTCTTGTCTGTTCCATCATATAACCAAGCTGTCTGATCTCAGTGTTGCTTCATGATAGGTAAAGCCTCCCCATGGAGCTGCCAGTCCTGTGGCCAGCTCTGCCCTTGCTAAGATCATTCCTAGGGGACTTCCCTGGTGGTCCAGTGGTTAAGACTCTGTGCTTCCAATGCAGGGGGCCTGGGTTCGATCCCTGGTCAGGGAACTAAATCCCACACGCATGCCGCAACTAAAAGATCCTGCGTTTCTCAACTAAAGATCCTGTGCGCCACAACTAAGACTCCGCGTAGCCAAACAAACAAACATATATAGAGAAAAAAGATCATTCCTAGTGCTTTCTGGGTTTGGTGGTGAGCCTGACTGGTTCTGTTACAGATAAAAATCCCTCTTAACCCTGTAGTCCTTATAGCACACTGTCCTATGAAGTGAACATTGTCAGTGCATTTATACGCTATGGCTTGGTTGGAAAAGACAGGGTCTGTCGATAATTCCGTAACATATGATGGTTTGGGTGTCCGCAGAGGAAAACAAACCCTTCCGGGGGTGCAGACCTGAATGTCTGTCTCACAGCTGTTAAGACCGGATAGCCCTTGAAGCACATAACTGTTGTTAGTACTTAAACAGTTAGGGGACAGCAGACTATTATGTTGATGATTAAGCGTATAAAGCTCTACAGCATTTCTAACAAGATGTTCACGTATGATCCGCTGAGTACAATAGCAAGAACGGCAAACAGGAGTCCAACCCACTACATCATTTTACTTATCTGTCGATGGTGCCTGTCTTTTGAATAGGTATCTCAGACCTTCCACTGGCTTACAGGTGTATTGCTCTTCTGTTGTAACCTGCGGGGTTTCTGGAGGTAAAAGCTTTAGTCTGGAAAAATGTACCCAACTAGATATCCCTTGCACTTTGACAGCAGTGGGAGTGGTTCAGATTACTTTATAGGGGCCCTTCCATTTTGGCAATAGTTGGTCTTCGGGGGACCCCGTTCCAGGTTTTAAGAAGAACTTGGTCCCTGGGATTTGTGAAGGAACAGCTCCTTCCTCTGTATTTTTAGTGGGAGCTTGCAGTGCCTTGTGGGTATAGTTCAGGATTGTCTTTTGAACTTGTCCTAGATTAATAATGTATCTCAGGGCCTGGTTCACTTCTTCATCCAGTAGAATGTCAGTAGTAAGAAAAGGTCTCCCATAGGTCCTTTTATTGTTTTACTTGTTTATTTTTTAAGGAGTTTTTTTTTTTGGTTAATTTAGTTTTGGCTGCATTGGGTCTTCGTTGCTGCGCACGGGCTTTCTCTAAGTTGCGGCAAGCGGGGGCTAGCTACTCTGTTGTGGTGCGCGGGCTTCTCATTGCAGTGGCTTCTCTTGTTGCGGAGCACGGGCTCTTAGGTGCACAGGCTTCAGCAGTTGTGGCAGGCGGGCTCAGTAGTTGTGGTGCACGGGCTCAGTTGCTCTGCGGCATATGGATCTTCCCAGACCAGTGCTCAAACCCGTGTCCCCTGCATTGGTAGGCAGATTCTTAACCACTGCGCCACCAGGGAAGTCCTGAAGACATTTTTTAGAAAGCAGAATTGTGTTAATACAGTCTTTTATTCAATTTTAACATAATTTTATTTATTGAATAGTTAAGACAGTCACATTCCAAATTCAAAATATATGGAAGGGTCTATAATGAAGAGTTTTCCTCTTTCTACTTGGACTTAATTTCTGGGAAATTTCAATCTTTTAAACGTGGAGAGAATGTATAAAGAACCCATGTACCCACCAGCCAGCTTCAGTCTGGCTTCATCTATTGCCACTGTTCCACTGGATTATTCCCTGGTGTTGGCCTTATTTTAAAACAAGCTGAGACTCTGTCTTATGCAGTAAAAGGCAAGGATTTCCTAAGTTGAAATTGCTGCAAATCTCCTTGGGGGCCATTTAAGAGCTCTTTTACTACCACTGATCACTTTAAGATTTTATTTTGGGGCCACATACAGTACTTGCTTTTCCAGAGCTCCTTTCCTTTCTAAAGAGTATCTTTTTTCTCCATCTTTATGCCAAGAACTCTGTAGGAATGCCCCATACTTCCCCAAGGCTTCTGCTTCTGATAGATGGCCCAGTTGGCTCATCTTAGAAAACCTCCACAAGACGTTTTCCGAAAGGAGAGGGAATAGAAGAGTGTAAGGGGTAGGGAGTTTTGAATCCCCTAAAGCTGACGACTGTGTTTGGGTCTGTTTTTGTTGCTCAGAGCCCCTGTTGAGTTCCCTGCTGCGTAGGATGCCAGAACTGGAGACTGTGGAGATCATGAAGTTGGTGAATTGCCCCGAGACCTTCACCCCGGACATGAGGTGCATCATGGGCGAGTCCCCTTCAGTGCGGGGCTACTTCGTCCTGGCGGGAATGAACTCTGCTGGCCTTTCGTTTGGTGGAGGAGCTGGAAGGTAAGTCTTTCGCACTCAGGTTCGGCTTGCGAGGCTTCTTCCTTTCTGGAATTACTTCTGGTTCATAGGGTTTGTGACATACCTAATCCAGTATGTTCATAAGAAGAGGAAGACACATGTCATGAGAGAGTCGTCCCCTTGAAAGTACTTGCCATGGGAGGCCCTCCCCGTGTTCCAGACACGTCACTGTACAGAATGTTTTTGGAACTCCTCTTTTGGAGTTAGCCTTGGAGCCAGTGGGATGTTCTTCTGTACTACTTCAGTCATAACAAATGTTGGTCCTTTGAATATGTATTTGAGTTTGGAAATAGCCAAGTGTGGTGAGTGAAGTAGAAGATCATGCTGATGACACAGGTTTTTATTTTCAAATTTGGTACTTATAAAAATTAAGCGAGGGGGCTTCCCTGGTGGCACAGTGGTTGAGAGTCCGCCTGCAGATGCAGGGGACACGGGTTCGTGCCCCTGTCCGGGAAGATCCCACATGCCGCGGAGCGGCTGGGCCCGTGAGCCATGGCCGCTGAGCCTGCGCGTCCAGAGCCTGTGCTCCGGACTTAAGACAAAGGTGGTGGCAAACATCAGGGCAGCTCATTGCTGCAATAATAACATTCTGGGAAAATATAATAGATACTGGTATTGGTGACCTTTGAGTGGAGGGAAATCTTCCTTCTGTTTTTGATGTTTCGCAAAGACCATCATTTTATAATTTAGAATTTTAAAAATTAAAAATTGCTAATTGAGTGTTTTGGAGCTTTGTTTTATTTCTGAAATCGCCTGGGCGGGGGGAGGGGGTACTTGAGCACATCTAAATGCCGAGGAGAAGGAGGTAAATGTGAGGGTATGTGAAAGAGGGAGGACAGCTGATGGAGCTCGGTTCAGGGGAAGGGGGCAGGAAGGGGGATCCAGGCCGTTGTAAGGGATTAATTTCTGACCCTGTGAAGGAAGGCAGGGATGGTTTGCTGATGCAGGGAGGTATACAGGTGGTGTTTTGGGGAACAAGATGAGACAGGTTATCTCCTTTGATGAAGGAAGAGAGGAGGTGGTGTTAAAGGTTGGAGGAGAGCCATGTTATGGGTTCAGAACCTGGATGTAGAGAGAGCTGTGCCTGTGGCTTAATAGGAAGTAGCCCGGAGCCAAGTAGGGGTGCCTGCTACCTGAAGGCACAAAGGAACAGGGTCTTTCCCAAGTGTGACTGAGTGGTAATGGTTCAGAAGCAAGGAGGATGCCGACTGTGCCTCTTGATGGTGAGGTCGGTGGAACAGGGCTGGCTGTGTGACAGTGACAGTTCCCTCAGGAGAGCTGCATTTCCATTAAGACAGAGGGTGGAGAGAACATTAGTGAAGTGTTACCAACCAGGGATCTTGGCCTCCTTAATCAATAGAAATTGATAAGAGGCCAGACAGAAAATTCAGGCAGGGCTTTATTGGGCTCCTGCTGCAGCAGGCGGGAGTGAAAACAAGTAACAGTTTCCCTTGATTGCTCCGAGGAGGCCGGCAGCGAGCTGGTTCCTTATGTGGGGTGAGGGCAGGGGCGGGTCCAGGAGTCAGGCCAGAGGGGTGGCTTGGGTGGTCTGCCCCCGCCCCCCTGGTGGTGGTGAGTGCAGGGGGCATGCACAGGACCCTGCTTTTGCTCCTGACTCCTGCTTTTGCTCCCAGCTCTTCACAAGTGGCAGTTGGCTTTTTTTTTGGTCTTTTTGTATCTTGTCTATAATTTCCCCCAGCTGTGCATGCATGCATATAGTTATTTTTAGTCCCTTATAGTTTCTTTGTATTTTGTTTGTATTTCATTTGTTCAGGTGTAAGCACTGCAGCAAAGGGTCCCAGGTCCTAGTCTGTCTCATTATCCCCTGAGGGATTCTACACCTTTTATTCTTAAGGGGTAAAGGGCCAAGGGTCTCATCTTCTGGAACGTCTTCCTGCCAGACAGGGGCTGCAGACCCTAGCTTACCCTAGAGGTGTAGAAGTCCCTCTCTGACTGTTCCAAGGACCTGTAGGGACCTGGGCCACCCTCTGCTGGAATGGGTTGAATTCCTTGAGCCCTCATGAGTCTTACTTGAAACTCTTAGAAGCTAGAAGACACAAACTTGCCCAGAAGGCTAAACAAACAAGGGCCAAAAAGAAGAACACCAGTAGCCACTAAAGGGCCTAGAAAGGGAAGGAACCAGCGTAACTTCAGGAGGGCTTCCTTAACTGTTGACCAGGCAGTGGAGGCGATATTGCCGCTTCTAAAATTATGAAGCCAGTCTGCCTGGGCATATATTTCCTTAATGTTAACTTCCACCTGTCCTATCACACTAATTCAGGTGCAGTAGGAAGTATTATCGCACAGACTCCACCTTGTTCTTCCAGAAGGTTATCAAGAGCTAGACGACTGTCAAGAACTAAATTCGCCAAAGAAACGAGAGGTCTTAAGTCCCATTAAGGCTTGTCTTGTCTGTTCCATCATATAACCAAGCTGTCTGATCTCAGTGTTGCTTCATGATAGGTAAAGCCTCCCCATGGAGCTGCCAGTCCTGTGGCCAGCTCTGCCCTTGCTAAGATCATTCCTAGGGGACTTCCCTGGTGGTCCAGTGGTTAAGACTCTGTGCTTCCAATGCAGGGGGCCTGGGTTCGATCCCTGGTCAGGGAACTAGATCCCACACGCATGCCGCAACTAAAAGATCCTGCGTTTCTCAACTAAAGATCCTGTGCGCCACAACTAAGACTCCGCGTAGCCAAACAAACAAACATATATAGAGAAAAAAGATCATTCCTAGTGCTTTCTGGGTTTGGTGGTGAGCCTGACTGGTTCTGTTACAGATAAAAATCCCTCTTAACCCTGTAGTCCTTATAGCACACTGTCCTATGAAGTGAACATTGTCAGTGCATTTATACGCTATGGCTTGGTTGGAAAAGACAGGGTCTGTCGATAATTCCGTAACATATGATGGTTTGGGTGTCCGCAGAGGAAAACAAACCCTTCCGGGGGTGCAGACCTGAATGTCTGTCTCACAGCTGTTAAGACCGGATAGCCCTTGAAGCACATAACTGTTGTTAGTACTTAAACAGTTAGGGGACAGCAGACTATTATGTTGATGATTAAGCGTATAAAGCTCTACAGCATTTCTAACAAGATGTTCACGTATGATCCGCTGAGTACAATAGCAAGAACGGCAAACAGGAGTCCAACCCACTACATCATTTTACTTATCTGTCGATGGTGCCTGTCTTTTGAATAGGTATCTCAGACCTTCCACTGGCTTACAGGTGTATTGCTCTTCTGTTGTAACCTGCGGGGTTTCTGGAGGTAAAAGCTTTAGTCTGGAAAAATGTACCCAACTAGATATCCCTTGCACTTTGACAGCAGTGGGAGTGGTTCAGATTACTTTATAGGGGCCCTTCCATTTTGGCAATAGTTGGTCTTCGGGGGACCCCGTTCCAGGTTTTAAGAAGAACTTGGTCCCTGGGATTTGTGAAGGAACAGCTCCTTCCTCTGTATTTTTAGTGGGAGCTTGCAGTGCCTTGTGGGTATAGTTCAGGATTGTCTTTTGAACTTGTCCTAGATTAATAATGTATCTCAGGGCCTGGTTCACTTCTTCATCCAGTAGAATGTCAGTAGTAAGAAAAGGTCTCCCATAGGTCCTTTTATTGTTTTACTTGTTTATTTTTTAAGGAGTTTTTTTTTTTGGTTAATTTAGTTTTGGCTGCATTGGGTCTTCGTTGCTGCGCACGGGCTTTCTCTAAGTTGCGGCAAGCGGGGGCTAGCTACTCTGTTGTGGTGCGCGGGCTTCTCATTGCAGTGGCTTCTCTTGTTGCGGAGCACGGGCTCTTAGGTGCACAGGCTTCAGCAGTTGTGGCAGGCGGGCTCAGTAGTTGTGGTGCACGGGCTCAGTTGCTCTGCGGCATATGGATCTTCCCAGACCAGTGCTCAAACCCGTGTCCCCTGCATTGGTAGGCAGATTCTTAACCACTGCGCCACCAGGGAAGTCCTGAAGACATTTTTTAGAAAGCAGAATTGTGTTAATACAGTCTTTTATTCAATTTTAACATAATTTTATTTATTGAATAGTTAAGACAGTCACATTCCAAATTCAAAATATATGGAAGGGTCTATAATGAAGAGTTTTCCTCTTTCTACTTGGACTTAATTTCTGGGAAATTTCAATCTTTTAAACGTGGAGAGAATGTATAAAGAACCCATGTACCCACCAGCCAGCTTCAGTCTGGCTTCATCTATTGCCACTGTTCCACTGGATTATTCCCTGGTGTTGGCCTTATTTTAAAACAAGCTGAGACTCTGTCTTATGCAGTAAAAGGCAAGGATTTCCTAAGTTGAAATTGCTGCAAATCTCCTTGGGGGCCATTTAAGAGCTCTTTTACTACCACTGATCACTTTAAGATTTTATTTTGGGGCCACATACAGTACTTGCTTTTCCAGAGCTCCTTTCCTTTCTAAAGAGTATCTTTTTTCTCCATCTTTATGCCAAGAACTCTGTAGGAATGCCCCATACTTCCCCAAGGCTTCTGCTTCTGATAGATGGCCCAGTTGGCTCATCTTAGAAAACCTCCACAAGACGTTTTCCGAAAGGAGAGGGAATAGAAGAGTGTAAGGGGTAGGGAGTTTTGAATCCCCTAAAGCTGACGACTGTGTTTGGGTCTGTTTTTGTTGCTCAGAGCCCCTGTTGAGTTCCCTGCTGCGTAGGATGCCAGAACTGGAGACTGTGGAGATCATGAAGTTGGTGAATTGCCCCGAGACCTTCACCCCGGACATGAGGTGCATCATGGGCGAGTCCCCTTCAGTGCGGGGCTACTTCGTCCTGGCGGGAATGAACTCTGCTGGCCTTTCGTTTGGTGGAGGAGCTGGAAGGTAAGTCTTTCGCACTCAGGTTCGGCTTGCGAGGCTTCTTCCTTTCTGGAATTACTTCTGGTTCATAGGGTTTGTGACATACCTAATCCAGTATGTTCATAAGAAGAGGAAGACACATGTCATGAGAGAGTCGTCCCCTTGAAAGTACTTGCCATGGGAGGCCCTCCCCGTGTTCCAGACACGTCACTGTACAGAATGTTTTTGGAACTCCTCTTTTGGAGTTAGCCTTGGAGCCAGTGGGATGTTCTTCTGTACTACTTCAGTCATAACAAATGTTGGTCCTTTGAATATGTATTTGAGTTTGGAAATAGCCAAGTGTGGTGAGTGAAGTAGAAGATCATGCTGATGACACAGGTTTTTATTTTCAAATTTGGTACTTATAAAAATTAAGCGAGGGGGCTTCCCTGGTGGCACAGTGGTTGAGAGTCCGCCTGCAGATGCAGGGGACACGGGTTCGTGCCCCTGTCCGGGAAGATCCCACATGCCGCGGAGCGGCTGGGCCCGTGAGCCATGGCCGCTGAGCCTGCGCGTCCAGAGCCTGTGCTCCGGACTTAAGACAAAGGTGGTGGCAAACATCAGGGCAGCTCATTGCTGCAATAATAACATTCTGGGAAAATATAATAGATACTGGTATTGGTGACCTTTGAGTGGAGGGAAATCTTCCTTCTGTTTTTGATGTTTCGCAAAGACCATCATTTTATAATTTAGAATTTTAAAAATTAAAAATTGCTAATTGAGTGTTTTGGAGCTTTGTTTTATTTCTGAAATCGCCTGGGCGGGGGGAGGGGGTACTTGAGCACATCTAAATGCCGAGGAGAAGGAGGTAAATGTGAGGGTATGTGAAAGAGGGAGGACAGCTGATGGAGCTCGGTTCAGGGGAAGGGGGCAGGAAGGGGGATCCAGGCCGTTGTAAGGGATTAATTTCTGACCCTGTGAAGGAAGGCAGGGATGGTTTGCTGATGCAGGGAGGTATACAGGTGGTGTTTTGGGGAACAAGATGAGACAGGTTATCTCCTTTGATGAAGGAAGAGAGGAGGTGGTGTTAAAGGTTGGAGGAGAGCCATGTTATGGGTTCAGAACCTGGATGTAGAGAGAGCTGTGCCTGTGGCTTAATAGGAAGTAGCCCGGAGCCAAGTAGGGGTGCCTGCTACCTGAAGGCACAAAGGAACAGGGTCTTTCCCAAGTGTGACTGAGTGGTAATGGTTCAGAAGCAAGGAGGATGCCGACTGTGCCTCTTGATGGTGAGGTCAGTGGAACAGGGCTGGCTGTGTGACAGTGACAGTTCCCTCAGGAGAGCTGCATTTCCATTAAGACAGAGGGTGGAGAGAACATTAGTGAAGTGTTACCAACCAGGGATCTTGGCCTCCTTAATCAATAGAAATTGATAAGAGGCCAGACAGAAAATTCAGGCAGGGCTTTATTGGGCTCCTGCTGCAGCAGGCGGGAGTGAAAACAAGTAACAGTTTCCCTTGATTGCTCCGAGGAGGCCGGCAGCGAGCTGGTTCCTTATGTGGGGTGAGGGCAGGGGCGGGTCCAGGAGTCAGGCCAGAGGGGTGGCTTGGGTGGTCTGCCCCCGCCCCCCTGGTGGTGGTGAGTGCAGGGGGCATGCACAGGACCCTGCTTTTGCTCCTGACTCCTGCTTTTGCTCCCAGCTCTTCACAAGTGGCAGTTGGCTTTTTTTTTGGTCTTTTTGTATCTTGTCTATAATTTCCCCCAGCTGTGCATGCATGCATATAGTTATTTTTAGTCCCTTATAGTTTCTTTGTATTTTGTTTGTATTTCATTTGTTCAGGTGTAAGCACTGCAGCAAAGGGTCCCAGGTCCTAGTCTGTCTCATTATCCCCTGAGGGATTCTACACCTTTTATTCTTAAGGGGTAAAGGGCCAAGGGTCTCATCTTCTGGAACGTCTTCCTGCCAGACAGGGGCTGCAGACCCTAGCTTACCCTAGAGGTGTAGAAGTCCCTCTCTGACTGTTCCAAGGACCTGTAGGGACCTGGGCCACCCTCTGCTGGAATGGGTTGAATTCCTTGAGCCCTCATGAGTCTTACTTGAAACTCTTAGAAGCTAGAAGACACAAACTTGCCCAGAAGGCTAAACAAACAAGGGCCAAAAAGAAGAACACCAGTAGCCACTAAAGGGCCTAGAAAGGGAAGGAACCAGCGTAACTTCAGGAGGGCTTCCTTAACTGTTGACCAGGCAGTGGAGGCGATATTGCCGCTTCTAAAATTATGAAGCCAGTCTGCCTGGGCATATATTTCCTTAATGTTAACTTCCACCTGTCCTATCACACTAATTCAGGTGCAGTAGGAAGTATTATCGCACAGACTCCACCTTGTTCTTCCAGAAGGTTATCAAGAGCTAGACGACTGTCAAGAACTAAATTCGCCAAAGAAACGAGAGGTCTTAAGTCCCATTAAGGCTTGTCTTGTCTGTTCCATCATATAACCAAGCTGTCTGATCTCAGTGTTGCTTCATGATAGGTAAAGCCTCCCCATGGAGCTGCCAGTCCTGTGGCCAGCTCTGCCCTTGCTAAGATCATTCCTAGGGGACTTCCCTGGTGGTCCAGTGGTTAAGACTCTGTGCTTCCAATGCAGGGGGCCTGGGTTCGATCCCTGGTCAGGGAACTAGATCCCACACGCATGCCGCAACTAAAAGATCCTGCGTTTCTCAACTAAAGATCCTGTGCGCCACAACTAAGACTCCGCGTAGCCAAACAAACAAACATATATAGAGAAAAAAGATCATTCCTAGTGCTTTCTGGGTTTGGTGGTGAGCCTGACTGGTTCTGTTACAGATAAAAATCCCTCTTAACCCTGTAGTCCTTATAGCACACTGTCCTATGAAGTGAACATTGTCAGTGCATTTATACGCTATGGCTTGGTTGGAAAAGACAGGGTCTGTCGATAATTCCGTAACATATGATGGTTTGGGTGTCCGCAGAGGAAAACAAACCCTTCCGGGGGTGCAGACCTGAATGTCTGTCTCACAGCTGTTAAGACCGGATAGCCCTTGAAGCACATAACTGTTGTTAGTACTTAAACAGTTAGGGGACAGCAGACTATTATGTTGATGATTAAGCGTATAAAGCTCTACAGCATTTCTAACAAGATGTTCACGTATGATCCGCTGAGTACAATAGCAAGAACGGCAAACAGGAGTCCAACCCACTACATCATTTTACTTATCTGTCGATGGTGCCTGTCTTTTGAATAGGTATCTCAGACCTTCCACTGGCTTACAGGTGTATTGCTCTTCTGTTGTAACCTGCGGGGTTTCTGGAGGTAAAAGCTTTAGTCTGGAAAAATGTACCCAACTAGATATCCCTTGCACTTTGACAGCAGTGGGAGTGGTTCAGATTACTTTATAGGGGCCCTTCCATTTTGGCAATAGTTGGTCTTCGGGGGACCCCGTTCCAGGTTTTAAGAAGAACTTGGTCCCTGGGATTTGTGAAGGAACAGCTCCTTCCTCTGTATTTTTAGTGGGAGCTTGCAGTGCCTTGTGGGTATAGTTCAGGATTGTCTTTTGAACTTGTCCTAGATTAATAATGTATCTCAGGGCCTGGTTCACTTCTTCATCCAGTAGAATGTCAGTAGTAAGAAAAGGTCTCCCATAGGTCCTTTTATTGTTTTACTTGTTTATTTTTTAAGGAGTTTTTTTTTTTGGTTAATTTAGTTTTGGCTGCATTGGGTCTTCGTTGCTGCGCACGGGCTTTCTCTAAGTTGCGGCAAGCGGGGGCTAGCTACTCTGTTGTGGTGCGCGGGCTTCTCATTGCAGTGGCTTCTCTTGTTGCGGAGCACGGGCTCTTAGGTGCACAGGCTTCAGCAGTTGTGGCAGGCGGGCTCAGTAGTTGTGGTGCACGGGCTCAGTTGCTCTGCGGCATATGGATCTTCCCAGACCAGTGCTCAAACCCGTGTCCCCTGCATTGGTAGGCAGATTCTTAACCACTGCGCCACCAGGGAAGTCCTGAAGACATTTTTTAGAAAGCAGAATTGTGTTAATACAGTCTTTTATTCAATTTTAACATAATTTTATTTATTGAATAGTTAAGACAGTCACATTCCAAATTCAAAATATATGGAAGGGTCTATAATGAAGAGTTTTCCTCTTTCTACTTGGACTTAATTTCTGGGAAATTTCAATCTTTTAAACGTGGAGAGAATGTATAAAGAACCCATGTACCCACCAGCCAGCTTCAGTCTGGCTTCATCTATTGCCACTGTTCCACTGGATTATTCCCTGGTGTTGGCCTTATTTTAAAACAAGCTGAGACTCTGTCTTATGCAGTAAAAGGCAAGGATTTCCTAAGTTGAAATTGCTGCAAATCTCCTTGGGGGCCATTTAAGAGCTCTTTTACTACCACTGATCACTTTAAGATTTTATTTTGGGGCCACATACAGTACTTGCTTTTCCAGAGCTCCTTTCCTTTCTAAAGAGTATCTTTTTTCTCCATCTTTATGCCAAGAACTCTGTAGGAATGCCCCATACTTCCCCAAGGCTTCTGCTTCTGATAGATGGCCCAGTTGGCTCATCTTAGAAAACCTCCACAAGACGTTTTCCGAAAGGAGAGGGAATAGAAGAGTGTAAGGGGTAGGGAGTTTTGAATCCCCTAAAGCTGACGACTGTGTTTGGGTCTGTTTTTGTTGCTCAGAGCCCCTGTTGAGTTCCCTGCTGCGTAGGATGCCAGAACTGGAGACTGTGGAGATCATGAAGTTGGTGAATTGCCCCGAGACCTTCACCCCGGACATGAGGTGCATCATGGGCGAGTCCCCTTCAGTGCGGGGCTACTTCGTCCTGGCGGGAATGAACTCTGCTGGCCTTTCGTTTGGTGGAGGAGCTGGAAGGTAAGTCTTTCGCACTCAGGTTCGGCTTGCGAGGCTTCTTCCTTTCTGGAATTACTTCTGGTTCATAGGGTTTGTGACATACCTAATCCAGTATGTTCATAAGAAGAGGAAGACACATGTCATGAGAGAGTCGTCCCCTTGAAAGTACTTGCCATGGGAGGCCCTCCCCGTGTTCCAGACACGTCACTGTACAGAATGTTTTTGGAACTCCTCTTTTGGAGTTAGCCTTGGAGCCAGTGGGATGTTCTTCTGTACTACTTCAGTCATAACAAATGTTGGTCCTTTGAATATGTATTTGAGTTTGGAAATAGCCAAGTGTGGTGAGTGAAGTAGAAGATCATGCTGATGACACAGGTTTTTATTTTCAAATTTGGTACTTATAAAAATTAAGCGAGGGGGCTTCCCTGGTGGCACAGTGGTTGAGAGTCCGCCTGCAGATGCAGGGGACACGGGTTCGTGCCCCTGTCCGGGAAGATCCCACATGCCGCGGAGCGGCTGGGCCCGTGAGCCATGGCCGCTGAGCCTGCGCGTCCAGAGCCTGTGCTCCGGACTTAAGACAAAGGTGGTGGCAAACATCAGGGCAGCTCATTGCTGCAATAATAACATTCTGGGAAAATATAATAGATACTGGTATTGGTGACCTTTGAGTGGAGGGAAATCTTCCTTCTGTTTTTGATGTTTCGCAAAGACCATCATTTTATAATTTAGAATTTTAAAAATTAAAAATTGCTAATTGAGTGTTTTGGAGCTTTGTTTTATTTCTGAAATCGCCTGGGCGGGGGGAGGGGGTACTTGAGCACATCTAAATGCCGAGGAGAAGGAGGTAAATGTGAGGGTATGTGAAAGAGGGAGGACAGCTGATGGAGCTCGGTTCAGGGGAAGGGGGCAGGAAGGGGGATCCAGGCCGTTGTAAGGGATTAATTTCTGACCCTGTGAAGGAAGGCAGGGATGGTTTGCTGATGCAGGGAGGTATACAGGTGGTGTTTTGGGGAACAAGATGAGACAGGTTATCTCCTTTGATGAAGGAAGAGAGGAGGTGGTGTTAAAGGTTGGAGGAGAGCCATGTTATGGGTTCAGAACCTGGATGTAGAGAGAGCTGTGCCTGTGGCTTAATAGGAAGTAGCCCGGAGCCAAGTAGGGGTGCCTGCTACCTGAAGGCACAAAGGAACAGGGTCTTTCCCAAGTGTGACTGAGTGGTAATGGTTCAGAAGCAAGGAGGATGCCGACTGTGCCTCTTGATGGTGAGGTCGGTGGAACAGGGCTGGCTGTGTGACAGTGACAGTTCCCTCAGGAGAGCTGCATTTCCATTAAGACAGAGGGTGGAGAGAACATTAGTGAAGTGTTACCAACCAGGGATCTTGGCCTCCTTAATCAATAGAAATTGATAAGAGGCCAGACAGAAAATTCAGGCAGGGCTTTATTGGGCTCCTGCTGCAGCAGGCGGGAGTGAAAACAAGTAACAGTTTCCCTTGATTGCTCCGAGGAGGCCGGCAGCGAGCTGGTTCCTTATGTGGGGTGAGGGCAGGGGCGGGTCCAGGAGTCAGGCCAGAGGGGTGGCTTGGGTGGTCTGCCCCCGCCCCCCTGGTGGTGGTGAGTGCAGGGGGCATGCACAGGACCCTGCTTTTGCTCCTGACTCCTGCTTTTGCTCCCAGCTCTTCACAAGTGGCAGTTGGCTTTTTTTTTGGTCTTTTTGTATCTTGTCTATAATTTCCCCCAGCTGTGCATGCATGCATATAGTTATTTTTAGTCCCTTATAGTTTCTTTGTATTTTGTTTGTATTTCATTTGTTCAGGTGTAAGCACTGCAGCAAAGGGTCCCAGGTCCTAGTCTGTCTCATTATCCCCTGAGGGATTCTACACCTTTTATTCTTAAGGGGTAAAGGGCCAAGGGTCTCATCTTCTGGAACGTCTTCCTGCCAGACAGGGGCTGCAGACCCTAGCTTACCCTAGAGGTGTAGAAGTCCCTCTCTGACTGTTCCAAGGACCTGTAGGGACCTGGGCCACCCTCTGCTGGAATGGGTTGAATTCCTTGAGCCCTCATGAGTCTTACTTGAAACTCTTAGAAGCTAGAAGACACAAACTTGCCCAGAAGGCTAAACAAACAAGGGCCAAAAAGAAGAACACCAGTAGCCACTAAAGGGCCTAGAAAGGGAAGGAACCAGCGTAACTTCAGGAGGGCTTCCTTAACTGTTGACCAGGCAGTGGAGGCGATATTGCCGCTTCTAAAATTATGAAGCCAGTCTGCCTGGGCATATATTTTCTTAATGTTAACTTCCACCTGTCCTATCACACTAATTCAGGTGCAGTAGGAAGTATTATCGCACAGACTCCACCTTGTTCTTCCAGAAGGTTATCAAGAGCTAGACGACTGTCAAGAACTAAATTCGCCAAAGAAACGAGAGGTCTTAAGTCCCATTAAGGCTTGTCTTGTCTGTTCCATCATATAACCAAGCTGTCTGATCTCAGTGTTGCTTCATGATAGGTAAAGCCTCCCCATGGAGCTGCCAGTCCTGTGGCCAGCTCTGCCCTTGCTAAGATCATTCCTAGGGGACTTCCCTGGTGGTCCAGTGGTTAAGACTCTGTGCTTCCAATGCAGGGGGCCTGGGTTCGATCCCTGGTCAGGGAACTAGATCCCACACGCATGCCGCAACTGAAAGATCCTGCGTTTCTCAACTAAAGATCCTGTGTGCCACAACTAAGACTCCGCGTAGCCAAACAAACAAACATATATAGAGAAAAAAGATCATTCCTAGTGCTTTCTGGGTTTGGTGGTGAGCCTGACTGGTTCTGTTACAGATAAAAATCCCTCTTAACCCTGTAGTCCTTATAGCACACTGTCCTATGAAGTGAACATTGTCAGTGCATTTATACGCTATGGCTTGGTTGGAAAAGACAGGGTCTGTCGATAATTCCGTAACATATGATGGTTTGGGTGTCCGCAGAGGAAAACAAACCCTTCCGGGGGTGCAGACCTGAATGTCTGTCTCACAGCTGTTAAGACCGGATAGCCCTTGAAGCACATAACTGTTGTTAGTACTTAAACAGTTAGGGGACAGCAGACTATTATGTTGATGATTAAGCGTATAAAGCTCTACAGCATTTCTAACAAGATGTTCACGTATGATCCGCTGAGTACAATAGCAAGAACGGCAAACAGGAGTCCAACCCACTACATCATTTTACTTATCTGTCGATGGTGCCTGTCTTTTGAATAGGTATCTCAGACCTTCCACTGGCTTACAGGTGTATTGCTCTTCTGTTGTAACCTGCGGGGTTTCTGGAGGTAAAAGCTTTAGTCTGGAAAAATGTACCCAACTAGATATCCCTTGCACTTTGACAGCAGTGGGAGTGGTTCAGATTACTTTATAGGGGCCCTTCCATTTTGGCAATAGTTGGTCTTCGGGGGACCCCGTTCCAGGTTTTAAGAAGAACTTGGTCCCTGGGATTTGTGAAGGAACAGCTCCTTCCTCTGTATTTTTAGTGGGAGCTTGCAGTGCCTTGTGGGTATAGTTCAGGATTGTCTTTTGAACTTGTCCTAGATTAATAATGTATCTCAGGGCCTGGTTCACTTCTTCATCCAGTAGAATGTCAGTAGTAAGAAAAGGTCTCCCATAGGTCCTTTTATTGTTTTACTTGTTTATTTTTTAAGGAGTTTTTTTTTTTGGTTAATTTAGTTTTGGCTGCATTGGGTCTTCGTTGCTGCGCACGGGCTTTCTCTAAGTTGCGGCAAGCGGGGGCTAGCTACTCTGTTGTGGTGCGCGGGCTTCTCATTGCAGTGGCTTCTCTTGTTGCGGAGCACGGGCTCTTAGGTGCACAGGCTTCAGCAGTTGTGGCAGGCGGGCTCAGTAGTTGTGGTGCACGGGCTCAGTTGCTCTGCGGCATATGGATCTTCCCAGACCAGTGCTCAAACCCGTGTCCCCTGCATTGGTAGGCAGATTCTTAACCACTGCGCCACCAGGGAAGTCCTGAAGACATTTTTTAGAAAGCAGAATTGTGTTAATACAGTCTTTTATTCAATTTTAACATAATTTTATTTATTGAATAGTTAAGACAGTCACATTCCAAATTCAAAATATATGGAAGGGTCTATAATGAAGAGTTTTCCTCTTTCTACTTGGACTTAATTTCTGGGAAATTTCAATCTTTTAAACGTGGAGAGAATGTATAAAGAACCCATGTACCCACCAGCCAGCTTCAGTCTGGCTTCATCTATTGCCACTGTTCCACTGGATTATTCCCTGGTGTTGGCCTTATTTTAAAACAAGCTGAGACTCTGTCTTATGCAGTAAAAGGCAAGGATTTCCTAAGTTGAAATTGCTGCAAATCTCCTTGGGGGCCATTTAAGAGCTCTTTTACTACCACTGATCACTTTAAGATTTTATTTTGGGGCCACATACAGTACTTGCTTTTCCAGAGCTCCTTTCCTTTCTAAAGAGTATCTTTTTTCTCCATCTTTATGCCAAGAACTCTGTAGGAATGCCCCATACTTCCCCAAGGCTTCTGCTTCTGATAGATGGCCCAGTTGGCTCATCTTAGAAAACCTCCACAAGACGTTTTCCGAAAGGAGAGGGAATAGAAGAGTGTAAGGGGTAGGGAGTTTTGAATCCCCTAAAGCTGACGACTGTGTTTGGGTCTGTTTTTGTTGCTCAGAGCCCCTGTTGAGTTCCCTGCTGCGTAGGATGCCAGAACTGGAGACTGTGGAGATCATGAAGTTGGTGAATTGCCCCGAGACCTTCACCCCGGACATGAGGTGCATCATGGGCGAGTCCCCTTCAGTGCGGGGCTACTTCGTCCTGGCGGGAATGAACTCTGCTGGCCTTTCGTTTGGTGGAGGAGCTGGAAGGTAAGTCTTTCGCACTCAGGTTCGGCTTGCGAGGCTTCTTCCTTTCTGGAATTACTTCTGGTTCATAGGGTTTGTGACATACCTAATCCAGTATGTTCATAAGAAGAGGAAGACACATGTCATGAGAGAGTCGTCCCCTTCAAAGTACTTGCCATGGGAGGCACTCCCCGTGTTCCAGACACGTCACTGTACAGAATGTTTTTGGAACTCCTCTTTTGGAGTTAGCCTTGGAGCCAGTGGGATGTTTTTTTGGAACTACTTCAGTCATAACAAATGTTGCTCATTCATGAAACTGGAAATAGAAAGAGCAGGTTTGGACGATAAGATGATGAAATTTTTGTTAGACATGTTAGCCTACCTATGGATTCCCAGATGTGGTGACTCACAGAACAGTTGGGTAAAGAGAATAGAAGTCCAGTGACTAAATTTCTGGATGGAAGCTAAGTATAGTAAAGGATCACTGGCTGCTTCTGTTTTTCTCTTCTACTGCTGTAAGCAAAAATACACACACAGCTCGTTTTCCACACAGACATGGGCTCATGTTACATAACATCTTACAGAAAGACCCAAATGAACTTTTTGGCCAACCCAATACTTGAGTGATGAGTCAAGTACCAGGTTCTTACTACTAAGTCAAGTGTAAGGCAGGATGTCAAGTCCAGTGACAGTGATAGGGACTTCAGGAGGAGGAATGGGGCTTTTCCCCCACAGCCATGCTGCCCATTGCATGGAGGGAAGGGATCTTATTTACCTGTTTTCAAATTCTCTTGTACACTTTGGGAACAGGTACAAATGGTTTTATGTACAACGTTTATTCTTAGTGATGGCAAAAACATATCTGGTTACCACAGATGCAGGACATTTCTCAGGCAGACACAGCAAGAGTAGTGAAAATGTCCATTTATTCATTTACAAACTTAGTAACATAAAATAAAATTGAAATCTGACTTGATAGAAATACAGTGCACAACGTTAATACCACATTCGCAGAGGGCAGAAATGCTCTGTCACCCTGTGTGCCTGTCATCACCAGGGCTCGTGAGAAACATCCCATTTACTCAAGTGCCTCGCACGTCTTCAGGACCACATGCTGATGCTACACATGGGATAGAAAAGGGCTGAGTTGAAGTGCACGTTTACAAATGCAAAGAACGAGTTGTAGCCTTTACAGTAATTACAATGGCATTTTCTTACATCCCAAGAGTTGACCAGAGAGTAAAATGTTAGCTGTGCTGCTGGAAGACCCTTCACTGAAACGAGCTGCAGAAGCTTTCGACCCTACACCCATCTGTTGAAGGTACTTTTTTTCGTCTCCACCCACCATGTGACACTCTGGAGTGTAAGGCACTATAGAACCTGGCTTGGAGGAAAGAGGTGCCCCAAGCTCCAGTTCTTGGTGTGCAAAGGAAATCCTGGCATAGATCCATAGAAACAGATGCTAAAAGTATCCTCTCCACTTCTTAAAATTTCTGTCCTTGAGAGACAGAAAAATGAGAAGGTAGAAAGTCTGCAAAGGATGAAAATAGGTGTATCTAAATATCATGAGAAAAATGGCCCATGAAGAAACGTGTAATTCCCCAAGGGTTCTGCTCAGAGAAGTCACGAATCATACACAAGGAACTCTGGTGTTTAATGGATAAAGAGAAGGCAAAGACATACAAAAATACTCAGTCCTCTTGAAAAATAGTGTATTTGTCATGGTAAGGGACTGCATATGCCAGCCCCGTGATGACAGTGAAGGAGCCTTACAACTAACGGAGCACCTTAATGTGGAGGGCGGTGGCGGTGGGTGTGGGGAGCGGCTCCGATACGTGGCTCCCTAGCTCCCTCACGACTCACTGCAGGACGCGGCTACTGCCTGTTACTTCATCTGCCGTCTCTTCCACTCAACTGTGCTGCTCCTGAGTCCATGTGCCTGCACATGACATGTGCCAGATGAAAATTCCTTACTCATGAGAAACTTTCCTCTACCTCCTGTTGATAAAATGCTGCTTATATCAAAGTTTGTGAGGGATGGGGGGTGTGTGTACAGAAAGAAAATGAACACAGTAGGTTATACTTCAGGATTGAGCACTGTTGACCAAATCTCTATCTTAGATACTAAAGATACTTAGATCCTTGCTGCCTACACTGGCCAAGAGGCAACAAAGATATAAAAAGGAACTTGTAATGCCTGAAAGCCAGCCAATGCAGTTGTTTTACAGAGGCAGAAATCAAGGCGGAGGGGTCATCCCTCCAGTGAAGCAAAATCACTTTAGGAAGCTCCTATCATTCCTGCCACATACATGGTGGCAGTGGGGAGGGGTTAATGTCGCAAATGCATGCAAAGGCAGGATAAAGGAGAAAGCTGAAGAGTTAGTTTCATGTTGAGTTACTTTCTTGGAAACAACAGCCTAGGAAAGAAGAGATACAGCTAAAACTCTGTACAAGGACGTAGAATCCAGGGACAGCACACCTCCTGATGAGAATCAAACAAGTGACTTGGTGCAGAAATGGGAACTTTGGGGCCAAAGTTGAGACTGGGGTTAATCACTGGGCTAAATGGCATCTCTTGCATTTGGGGGTACAGGGACTTCTCAGAAAAGCACTAGAATGTAGTGGGAACTGTTCAGTTTTCTCTCCTGGAGCTTGTCCTGCCCATGCAGTGCTACGTGACCAAAACACAAGTTAAAGGACATCACATTGTGCTATCCAAGCAGGTAGGTCTTGTCTGTCCCCTTTTGCTCTAAAAACTTTCTGAATTAGAGCTTTTATCACAGACAAGAAATCTTCAATGTCAGTCACATGACCATGGGATTTACATGTGGCACAAGTAGCTAGGGGCTTATCTCAAGAGAGGAGAAGGCTCACAGGAGACTTGCAACCTTGATTCTCCATCTGTTTGAAGCCAACACACTTTGTGTTTCTAGGTGCAAAATGATTGTTCAATTGCATATGCTGAGAAGATTGTGGAGCCCCTCTCCCAAGACAGCACAAGTGGTGATAACATCATTTCAGAGAGAAGAAAAAAGTACCAACCACCTAAAACGAGTCCAGCTACTCCTTGAACAATCCCTGCAACCTCCAGGGAGAGGTGAGTTGTCACAGAAAGCAAACACATGCGGTCCCGGTGCCCATCGGGGATGACACAGAAATGAAGATGTTTTGATTGTCAACTATGCTTGAGGCAGGAAAGAGTCACCCCCTTCCCTTTAGGACCAAATAGAGAAACCTACCAGATTCATATTGCCTATATTTGAATGAACCAAAGGAGACTTGAAAGATGAATTGTAAAGTGCTGGAAGATAAATATGTAAGTTTCAGGGTACTCAATAAACAAGTGATTTCCCCCCAGAATCTTAACATCTTGTCAGTCTTAGAAGTGTGACCCCTATTTATGGACAAGATGTGATTTATGCATAAATCTAGATTTTCTTTTGGATTCAATCCCAAATAACTTTCCATTTATAAAGACGACTTTGCAGTGGTATGCATGGGATACCTTTAGTTCTACATCTGTTTCCATCTTCTTGGGTCAGTCGGCTCCCTGCTGGTAACACCTGCATTGTCTGGTGCCAGTTTCCTGCTCTCCCAAGTTTCACAGCTGCTGTTCACTGCTCTCCAGCTGGGCAGCACCTCTCCTCTTTGCCTAGAAGCAGTATCTCTCAGCTAGTTAAATTCACATTTGCACCAAAATACCAAGGCCCCCCGACAGAATTCTAATCACATACTCCCTCGTTAAATCAATGAAGACCTCGTAAGAACGTGGACAGTAAAGTCAGTGATCAAGTGGGTAAACAGAAATCCCAGAGAAATGCCAGAGCAGGCAGACACCTGAGAATTGTAAGCTGCTCTAATAAAATGAAAGGATTGTCTCTAATATACTTACAGACCTATCAGACCTAATGCATGCAAGATACCAAGATAACAAAGGCTATGGTTAATTAAAATCTCTAGCAGCCATTTGTTTGCAAGGGGAAATTAAGTGTGGGGATGGATACCACAGTCTGTGCGATCCAAGTTCCACCCTTAGAAAATAGAGACACTGCTTAAAAGTGCGCAGGGCGCTCTTACCCAAAGTTACCTTCTATTCCAGAAAATGTGGAGAGATGTCTGGAAAAAGAAGACGGAAAGCAGACCTTGGGCTCAGGTAACATACGCTCTCCACACTGGGAACTCTCAAGGGACCCAAGTGGGTCATCTCTGTGTGGATCTGTCTTTTGTGCGGGGGAAGCAACCCTGGGGTCCCAGTAGCTCTCTTCAACTCAGTGTGGCCACAAGGTTTAGTTACTCAGCCAGGATGCTTGTCCTGCCTCCCCCGCCCTAAGGGAGAGAGCGTGCACTGAGCCAGTGGGCCTCCTGTGGAAGGGACACATGTGGCTGAACTGAAAGTCACATGTGCTCGGAGAAGAGGAACATCAAGGTGGGCTGACTGAACTGTGAGTAGCTGAAAGAAAAGCAGCACTGTTTCATAGAAAACTCAGCATCGCTGGAGCTTAGTTTGAGGTTAGACCCTTTCAGCTAGGAAAAGCAACACTAAAGGCAACATGGTCTTTCCCTTTCAAACACTGTGGCTTATTTGTTTAGTAGGTTAAATAAACCACAACCCCTCTCATAATAGAGATTAGCAAGAGATGAAGAAAATTATAGGCAGGTGGCCCTAGCCCAACAGTCTGATAACTGGGTCACAGTCTGATAACTGGGTCAGTAGGGAGGCCCAGGATGAACTAATCTGTGCTAACCCCAGGTAACGCCCACATGATGCCTCTCATCAGCGAGGTAGATGGTCATCCTCCTGCTAGAGGTATCAGGGTGCCGACCCACAGCACAAAGGGATGGGAGAAGGACCTGCCTGGCTAAAAGGCATAAGCTATTCCACACGGCTGTATCACACAGACAGCAGCTAGCCAGAATTCACAGGTTACTCGAGAAAATTTAGCCCCACAGAGAGGGACTCTTACCCTGAGGCCTGCACACCACAAGCCTCCCTTGCTTCAAGACCCAGCATTAAGTGAGGCTGTCACTGTAACCCACTTCCACAAGTGGAGTCTGCCTCTGTCCTGCCTTCCTGTCCCCACAGGAACCTGAGATGGGGGGAGGGATGACCAGCCCAGAGTGAGTATCAGGAGATGGGAAACTGCAGAAGGAGGGAGGAGAAGATGGAGGGACAAAGAGAGGGTGCAAAGGAAAAGTTTTAAACGCTTAAAATTATATCAAGGGAAAAAAAAATTATATCAAGGAGATAAGAGGTGGGAGGCAAAGGTTAAATCAAGAAGAGGGATGGGATCAGGAAGAGGAGCTCCTAAGATGACTAGAAGGTGGGAAGGTGGCGGGACTGCCTGGCATTACTTCCCGTGCAAGTCACTGAGCTCCACGTCATCCTTTCGGCGCTTATGGGTGAAGAGGGAGGTGACCGGGTAGAGCTTGGCCTTGGCCTGGAACCGGTGTCCTGCAATGTCAATCTCATATTCTCCCCGGTTGATGAAATCTGCTGTCACCACCTGCTCTTCTCCGGTGTCCTCGGAAAAATTGTGCACGAAGCCCAGGCACACGTGGCGCTCCAGGGTGTAACCATATGCGCTGCTGGTGGTCTTGCCCACGTACTGCCCGTTTCGGTAAATGGGCTCCCCCCACCAAGGCCAGAGGTCCAGGTCTGTGTCGTGGTCGTCCAGGATGAACATAGTGAAGCGTTTGTACACCCCGTTCTGCTTCTGCTGCAGCAGGGCATCTCGCCCAATGAAATCCATCCCCTAGGAAAGAGCACAGAGACAGCATCACTGCTTGGGACCCGGTGTCACTGCAGTGGGCTGCCCACTCCCCACCACACCCCTGCAAGCTCTGGAGAACGTGTGCTTCCCCCATGCGGAAAACTGCATTCACAGTATGAAAGACACCTGCAGAGAATTCTTGTAACAACACAGGTAAGCATCACTCTCTTTTCTATTTTATAAACACATTTCAATCACAAGACCACACAGAACAAAAATAGGAAGAAAAATCAACACTTGAAAATGCTTGCTAGAATTATTGTAAAAAAACAATGTTTTTATATAATCTCAACCAGCAGTCCCTGCATATATATCCGTATTCTATGCATAAATATTTACATATATGTATATGTCCAAAAAAGAGCAGGATAAAATAAACTCTTAATGCGTGTCGCTGAAAAAATATTCTTTATGTTTTTCCCTATTTTCCAAATCGAGTATTCTTTACTTTTATATCAGAGAAAAATACTTACCTAATTGCTCAAAAAGAACATCAGAGATCTACTATACTGATAGGGAATGACTGTTAAGATATTTTAAGTGAAAAAGGCAAGGTGCAATATACCAAGTATACAGTATCCAACCACCAAGGTTAAGAACGTGGTGAGGGGAAATTACTCATCTGTTTGCACTGCATGGAAGCTCTCTACAAGGAGAGGCAGGACACTGCTGCTTCTGGTCAAGCTGGCAGTGGGACTGGGTGGGCTCAGAGGTGGGAAAGAGCCTTTTCATCCTCTTGAATGGTGATTACGAATAAATTAGGCAGTTGAATGAAAAGTGACTCATTTGTACATGTGGCATATTAATGAATTACCACAATCAACTCAGAAAAACTGCCCAGAAAGCACTCAGTCTAAAAGAGAACAAAGTGCCCCAAACAAGTGTTGTCTATTTATGATGTTTCCATATTAAGTGTTTTATCCCATAGATACATTTGGAGGTCTCAACACCTATACACTTTTGCTCCCACCTCAGCTCTTCCTGTTCTCATGCAGGCTCCCTGCTCAGGAAGCTGAGGGCAGAGTGGAGTGTGCATAGGTACAATACCTTGTCTAACTTCACCCGAGACTCTCGTCCGCATTCCAGGGGTGTGGTGAGGGTGTTTAAATCCTGACCCCAGAAGGCAAAAAACTTTTCAATTCGGAGACTACGAAGAGCATAATACCCAGCATTCCGGATTCCATATTTCTGTCCAACACTCATCACTTCGTTGTATACGTGCAGGGCGTACTAGAGGGAGAGACAAAAGGTCAGTAACCAGCAGACCAGAATTAAACACGGAATCTGTCTGGCAGTGCCTGACGGCTGACACTGTTACCTGGACAAGGGAGAAGGTTGTCTACAATCCTCAGGAACCAAAGTGCTGCAGCCCAGGCTTAAGCTCCACGAAAGCAGCACCTTTATCTTTTTACTTCTCTAAAATGTCTAGGATCTCAGTATATAGCACTTATTAAATAATAACTCACAGAAGCTCTCTTACCACTCAGTAAACGACCAGTCTCGTAACTGCCTCTCCAACAGCCATGCATCCTCCACTGGCTTTGGCTTTGTTTTTTTGTGCCAGTTCCCTGAACTTGGTCCTTCCCTTATGCAATGGCCTATGCTGTGAAACTGGTGTTACACGTAACTCTAGACATGCACGCACAACTCTGATTTGTCACACTGATTATGGCGTATCTTAAGAGACCTAGAGTGAGTCACAGAGGACCCCAAAAATCAGAGTTCTCCTACCCGTGTCCCACAATATCCAGTCTCTCATGTTGTTTTTGTTCTTGGTTCCAGACACGTTTAAGTATCACATAACTTAAATGAACAAAAGTTTTCCAAATTGAAAGCAAATACTCAAATACTCTGTTAAGTCTAAAGCCCAACAACAAACTACACTGTTTACTTTAAAAACTGCAAAAGTAAAACAGAAAACAAGACAGAGGAATGAGGAAGACAGATACTGTATAACCTCACTTATATGTGGAATCTTAAAAACAACTATTAAACAACAATAAAACCAAAATAGCAACTAAACTCACAGACCAAGAGATCAATTTGTGGTTACAGTTGGGGATTGGAGGAAGGTGGTCAAAAGGTACAAACTTCCAGTTATAAGGTAAGTACTAGGGATATAATGCACAACATGATGACTAGGTGACACTGCTGTGTGATAACATGAAAATTAAGAGTAAATCCTGAGAGTTCTTCTCATCACAAGGAAAAAAATTTTTCTTTTTATTGTGTCTATATGAGATGATGGATGCTAGTAACTTAACACTGTGGTAATCATTTCACAGTCTATGTAAGTCAATCCATTATCCTGTCCACCTTAATCTTATACAATGATGTATGTAAATTATATCTCAATAAAACGGAAAAGTCAAAAACAAAAATCTGCTTCATTGGTATCGCAGTTCTTTATCCTGGCAATGTATGTTGCTCTATAAACTGCACTACTGCAGCCGAACAGGCACTGGCTAAGCAGACTGCTGTGATCAAGGCAACTTTAGATGTGGAAAAGGGAGTCTGAGCTATTGGGTACAACATAGCCTGTGGTATGTGTGTAAGTGAAACACTGCAAATAGCAAAGGTGGGTGGAGGAGACCATTGGAGACTGGCTGGGAAACGAGAGTAAGAATGAGCTGTATCTCGGGCGGGTTCAGTGTCTCAAGCTGAATGCTCCGTACTTGAATTAAGAAGACAAAGGTTTAAAGCAGGTGAGTAGTCTTGGGCTAGAGAAGAGCAAAGCGAAAAGTGGGTCCCCACTACTTACTCATTTTCTCACCAGATGCCAGGGATTGAGTGTGAACAAACCAATCTACTATCTGCCACCATGCTTTGGAAGGCAGCTCCTCAGAGACAAGTATAAGCTTCTTGACAAAAGCCAGCTTGAAAAGAACCCAAGCAGTGCACAGATTACCTCTTGGACTCACAGAAAACCATAAAAATGGGACCAGCCCAGGAAAATTGGGTAGAAAACAGGGCTTCTCCCTCCTGATGGGCTTGGCTGATTAATGACCCAGGAGCAGGTGGTAACACCTGAATGACCATATGGCACTTCAGTACAGGCAAAACGTATCAGCTACATGCATACTAACTCTTCTCAAACCATGAATAATCCCTTCACCTTAATATTGTTATAATACTCTTGAGTGTGGAAAAGCAGAAAAAATTTCATGGGCTGGTAAATCCGTGCTTCATTTAATAATTAAAAGGAAACCTAACACCATGAGTAGTATGACTATGTCAAGAACATGACGAGGTTGAAGATCACTGCTACTTGTCACAACTGGACAAGGGAAAGAAAATGCAGGAATAAAAATTGTTAAGAAACAAAAACTATTGTTTGTTTGTGTATGGAAACCCTGGAAATTCCAGAAATCAACTAAAAACCAGCTATAAACAGTAAGATAATTTAGGAGGGAAACAGGTTAAAGCATTAATATACAGGGAAAAAACCTTTCATAAATCAGAAGACACCAGAATAAAGACACCCTTCCCATTCACAACAGCAACACCACCAAAATATTCATATAAATTTAAGAAATGTATACCATCTACATGAAGAAAACTTCAAAATGCCTCTGAAGGTCACCAAAAAAAAAACCCCGCATAAAGAAAGGTATATTTTGATTGTAAGATTCAACACATATAAAAATGTCAATTCTTCCTAATTTACAAACGTAACAATCCAACAACTCAGGGTGTTTTTGTTTTAACTAGATGATTATAGAAGTTTATAAGGAGATCAGCTCGGTGCTTTGTGACCACCTAGACGGGTGGGACAGGGAGGGTGGGAGGGAGGAAGACGCAAGAGGGAGGAGATACGGGAACATATGTATATGTATAACTGATTCACTTTGTTATAAAGCAGAAACTAACACACCATTGTAAAGCAATTATACTCCAATAAAGATGTTAAAAAAAAAAAGTTTATAAGGGAAAATAAGGAAACAGGAATTCGTCTTTTCCAGAGTTTTCCAAGCTATGAGGGAGGATAAGCATTACCAAGTATTAAAATATACAATAAAGACTCAGTAATTAAAACAATGTGATACTGGATACACAAATAGAATAAAAGTCCAGAAATAAATCTAAATATATATAGAAACTTAGTATGTGCTAAAGGTAGAATCTCATATCAACTGGTCATCCATGTTAGAAAAAATAGTTTGATCCATAGCTCATAAAGTACCAAGAGACAGTGCAAAAGGTTGGAGCATTTAAATATGAAAAAACAAAACACACAAACCCATAAATAGCAACAACACAAACTATAAAAGCACCAGAAGTGGAAAAATTTTTTAACTCTGGAGTGGGGAAGCCCCTTCTATGTATTAAACTCTAGAAGCCACAAAAGATTCATCAATTCACCTACAAAAAAAATTTTTTGCAACATATGAAACATTTCCATAATAAAAAGTAAAATTTAGAAAACCCTTCTGGGACTTCCCTGGTGGCAGAGTGGTTAAGAATTCACCTGCCAGGGGACACGGGTTCCATCCCTGGTCCGGGAAGATCCCACATGCCACAGAGCAACTAAGACCGTGTGCCACAACTACTGAGCCTATGCTCTAGAGCCCGCGAGCCACAACTACTGAGCTCACATGCCACAATTACTGAAGCCTACATGCCTAGAGCCCGTGCTCCACAACAAGAGAAGCCACCACAATGAGAAGCCCACGCACTGCAATGAAGAGTAGCCCCCGCTCACCACTAATAGAGAAAGCCTGCGCCCAGCAACAAAGACCCAACACAGCCAAAAAATACATATATAACAACCCCCCCCCCCCGCCAAAAAAAAAAAACCCTTCTATGTAGCAAAAAAAGCAAATCAAGACAAATGATAAACTGGAAAAAATTTTACAACTTAATAGTAAGGACTGGCTGGCTGATTCAGAGAATGCCTAGAAATTGGGGGAAAAGGCCAATAATTCAATACAAAAATGGACAAAAGATACTGCCAGGACATTCATTCATGCAACATTTATTAAGTGTTTACTATGTGCCAAGTATTTCTCTAACTGCTGGGGATACAGAAGTTAAACAAATATCCCTGCCTTTAGCAAACCTACATTTAAACGGGTAATGTGATGAACGAGATAAAGAAAATATATATTCTACGAGACAGTGGTAAGCACTCTTGAGAAAAATAAAACAGGGAAGGAGGCTAGGGAGGAGGGGGCCAGAGACTGCAACTTTAAATGGTCTCTTCAAGAAGGTGAGGTGGGACTTCCCTGGTGGCGCAGTGGTTAAGAATCCGCCTGCCAATGCAGGGGACATGGGTTCGAGCCCTGGTCCAGGAAGATCCCACATGCTGTGGAGCAACTAAGCCCGTGCGCCACAACTACTAAGCCTGCACTCTAGAGCCTGTCACTCTAGAACCCGTGAGCCACAACTACTGAAGCCTGCACGCCTAGAGCCCGTGCTCTGCAACAAGAGAAGCCACCACAATGAGAAGCCCGCACACCACAATGAAGAGTAGCCCCCGCTCGCCGAAACCAGAGAAAGCCCGCGGGCAGCAACAAAGACCCAACACAACCAAAAATAATAAACTAAAAAAAAAAAAAAAAATGGGGAGGTGTGGGGACCTCCCTGGTGGTCCAGTGGTTAAGACTCCGTGCTTCCACTGCAGGGGACGTGGGTTCAATCCCTGGTTGGGGAACTAGGATCCCACAGGCCATGCAGCGTGGCCAAAAAGTTTTTTTTTTAATTAAAAAGGAAAAAAAGGTGAGGTGTGAATAAGACCTGAAGCATGTGTGGCTGTGAGCTTGGGAGGCTCTACAGGGGGGAGGGATATGCCAAAGAAAGGGGAAGGGCAAGTGGAAAGGCCCTGAGGTAGAAACATGTCCAGCAAGGAGAGGCAAGGAGACAGGGTGAGATGAGGAGCAGCAGTGTGGAGGAAGGTCGGCAGAGCTGTGTGCGCCCTGCAGATGGGCTTTTACTCGGAGTGAGATGGGTTTTGACAAGTAGCTTGATCTCTTGCATGGAACTGCACCCATCAGCCCAAAGTTTGACAACTCTGTGTGCTGGTACAAGCAATAAAGAAAAAGACACTCTTGTACACTGCAGAAGTTTTTATAACAGCAAAGGACTAGAAACCCTATAAATGTCTATTAGTACCAGACTGGTTAAATAAATTACGATTCAACTATATAATGGCATACTATATCGTTTTCATTAAAAAATAAAGAAAAAAGAAAAAGGAAGCTCTTTCTCTTTAGGTACTGGCAGGGAAAAATCTCTAAGTTGCTAAGTAAAAAAAATCTAGATGAAGAACAGCAGTAAGCCTCCATTTGTGTTTCTAAAAAAGAGGGTTATGTATACGTCTTTGAACTTGCTTCCATATGCACAAAAATCTCTGACATGATATAAACTAACAATTATATCACTGGTGGTGGCTGGTGGGAACTGGTCGGGTGGCACTGAATACTTTTTAGAGGTTTTTAGTTTTAGACCATGTAAATATTAATATTTACAAAAAAAGTACACAAAAAAAGTACATAACTTAGCTAAAAACGTTAAAATCTCTTTAACGCAGCCTACCTCAGTGACCAAGGCCCGGTCAGACATGGCGCTCTAACCCTGCCAGCACCCATCCTCTCGTGGTTCTCACCTCTATAGGAATGTAAAGCATGAATCCTGGCTCGCCCGTGTGAGTCATGCTCATCACCCGGATCCCATTTGCGTAGCCCACACTCATCTCCTGTGGAAACAAAGGGAGAAGGTCATCGTGGAAACTCGTTAGGGGAAGTGGGCCCCTCCATGTTTGTTAGAGGAATGAATGCCTGAGGCAACCCCTCTCATTAGCTCTGTACCCTGTGTTGGACCCTAATGGAGATACATGTGAATGAAAATTTCTTCCTCAAGACAGTCTGTTTCCAGGCATTGGGGTCATTAGGAACAGAGCACAGCCTTTCCAATGCTCTTCTCATGAACAGCCCCAGTTCAGGAGTGCCAGCCAAGCCAGTGGAGGGAAGTGGAGGCAAAGTCTTTGAAAAGCATGAAATACTTCTTTTTACAAAGTCGTGCTAAAGATTTGTTTTAGTCAGCGACGCCGGGAATGAAGACCAGGCAAATGTGTTCTCTGGCGGACCTGGCAGACAAGTCCTGGGTACCTGCCCCACAGAAGATGATGCCGGATGACCAAAGAACACCGTTCACCTGCTACCCTGGGGGAAGAGACTGGGCTTCTCATGTTCAAAACATGATTCCAGCAGCTCAGTTACCCAAAAGGGGCCCCTGACTCAATCACCGTTCCTGCAATGGGAAGTGGTAAGCCCCAGACGGCCCTAAAGCAGACTGCTTCCATGAGGAGCAGGCATTGCAGCACAGTACGCTGTAGGCACACGCATGTGGGTTACTTCTTCAAGGAGCAAAGAATGTACTGTGACAGGGTCTGCTGCCAGCTAACAGAGTTTCCTGTTGCTTTAACTGTGCCATGGAGAAAAAGGAGAGCTGTAAAATCACTTAAGAGGTGGATCCTGACTTCGGTTTGAACTTCAAAGAGCATCCCATCAGTAACGGTCCCGAAGCTGCTTGTTACAGGCTGCCAAAACATGTCTGTCTGGACCTCTCTAATCAACCACTTCCCAGAGAGTGTGTTCAGTTATCATTCCTTTTATTCGGTTACAATTTGTTTCACTCAGCTCTAGTTGCCAAGTATAAGAAAGAAAATTTATAAGAAAGAAAGAAAATTAAGTAAGTTGTTTAGGGATTCACCTAAACCATTTCTTACCTGAAGGTGCCACATACACAGAAGTTACTTTGTGTATGGAAAAGAGGAAGCACTGCATGGAGAGAAGGGACCTGACCTTGACTGGCATTTTTTGGCATCCGCATCATAATACTATAACTTAAAAATTTAATCCACCTCTACAGAAATCAATAAATATATAGAACTGATACTCAGAGAAATTAGGTCTTCAAAGATATCAATGTTTATTAAACAAGAAGAACATGAAGATTGAAAAATAAAGAAATGGATTTACTCAGTCATTCTGTTTGCTTAATAAAAGTCAGAACACACTTTGTGGGTATTAACACCATAGTAAGAACATGTAATTGCCATCTCTATAAAAGAAATATTCCTTGCTTATTTAAAAACTACAACTTTACTAGTACCCACCTTGCAAAACAGACTTGGGAAATGGTCTGGAGTCATAGGGGCATAGGACAACTCAGACAGCACATCCACAGCTCGAGGACCAATCAGATTGAGGGCTAAACGGAAAAGAACAAGAGATGTCTGGCCGCTCCAGGTGAATAGCTGAACCAATGGGAAAGGTCTGCTCTGACTTGCTCACCTATGGCCAGGTGTGGGTGGAAGACCATGAAAATGTCCATTTGCTTAGGCAATCCTAGGGGGGACCTTGATTCTGGCAAATACACTTCTCCTGACAGGGCTGCTTAATGCTGCTACTGACTCCTGGCATCTGACAGCCTGGCTAGTGTGTTGCCTCTTCCTGAACAAAGGAAGACAAAACTCCACAGCCTCCTTTGCAACTAGACTGGGATCATGAGGCCAGAGGATAGGAGCCCACTCCCAGGGCTGGCCAAACCACCCCCTGCACAATTCCTGTTCCCTGGGACTTCCCTGATAGTCCAGTGGCTAAGACTCCATGCTCCCAATGCAGGGGGCCCGGGTTCGATCCCTGGTCAGAGAACTAGATCCCAGATGCCGCAACCAAGAAGTCCACATGCCGCAACTAAAGATCCCATGTGCCGCAATGAAAATCCTGCATGCCTCAACTAAGACCCAGCACAGCCAAATAAATAAATAAATATTTTAAAACAAGACAAAACAAAAACAATTCCCATTCCCCTCCTCTTCCCAGTGTGGCTACATGATGGAAAAAGCCCCAAACCCAAATCAGTACCAGGAGAGCCCTGAGGAGAGCTGCCCACCCAGCCTGGATTCTGTCACATTTACGACAGCACCTAAGCTAATTACACATCAAATACCCTTAAATGGACTAGAAAATAGGCTTGCTTCAATAAGCTTCTATAGTTTTCTAATCTGGTAGCGAGAAAGTAATCATATTTGCTACCATGATGAACTGAGGATGAGGGCCTGGTGGAGGCGAGGGGCAGGGGTCCATTGCGGGTAGGGAGGGGTTAAAGCTGGAATCAGGTGGCAGAAGAGGAGGGGTTGCTCCCTGAGAAGACTGCTGAGGAAGAGATAATAAGGAAATTAAGTTATCTATCCTTAAAAAGTATTTACTCATTAAAGAAAAAATAAAAACTAAGGAGAAATTTTGAAGAAAATAATACTTAGGTAATAAATATAAAAATACTTTAATAATGAGTCACTCATTCATTCAACAAATATTTGCACTCTGATATGCTGGCTGTAGGGGACACAGCAGTAAACAAAACACAAAGAAACTGAAGCACTAACTCATTCACACTTCACTTATAAAAACATGGGGAAGCATTAGAGATCAATTTTCTATGACCAGGAGCCTCTTCCAAGATTCTAATTCTGACACTCATTTTTGAATATCAGATATAGAGAAGGCAAATGGAGAAGACAGATCTGGATCAACTTCGATCAGCTGGCTTTTCCTCGCTCAGCTGACTGCAGAGGGCCCCCTTACCAGTGTATTTCCAGGTGACATCCTCCAGAATCAGGTTGCTGTCTTCTGGCATGTATTTCTTAAGCCAGGCCCAACAGTGGACCTGTTGGTCGGTTGGAGAAATCATGAAGAAACTGAAAGTGAGACCCAAAAGTAATCAAAACCAGGCAGGAGAATGATCAGGAGGCAGTAAGTTCTCAGCTAGTTTCAAAGCAACGAACAGAACACTGGTGAATGATCTCTTAGCTTTTAGGGAAGGCCAACTGCACATACTTCTAGGATATACCACATAATGACAAAACAGAAGATTCTGGCTTTCTGCTAGTGCCAAGAAATTATACAGACCTACTAACATAAGATAAGGCATTTTTCCTAAATAGAGTAATTTTTCCACACCAAGTTTTACATAATCTGGTGGGTTTCTTTTTTTTTTTTCCTCCTGGTGCTTTTTGTGTGTGTGCTGGGCTGCTAATGAACTGGCCATGACTTTGAAATGTTTTATTGTCCTCAGTGTTATTACAGTTTCCTGGAGAGGTGAGCTGAGCGCTCGGCTCCGCCACAGCCGTTAGGCGGAGGGAGCAGAGTGGCAGCCGGCTCACCTGCGCTTGCTCAGCCGTGCTATGCTGCAGTCATTTTCGTACCCTCCGCCCTCGTTGAGCATGCCGGTATGCACGATGTGGCCCACGGGCACGTCAAGGTCATTGGAGAAGAGGTATTGGAGAATTTCTAATGCCTGATCCCCGGTGGACTGTAGGGTTAGGGAACGAAGCAGACAGAACAAACATGAGAACCTCTGGCCGGTAATGCGGCCTGACAAGCAAAGTCACTTGCGGAGAAAATTCAATTAGCTGGTACTCGTGCAACAGTATTTGCAGATTTGCTCCACTGCAACGAGCTCCAGAGAAAGCTAGCTATTGATTCTAGTGTCAAATGAGCCTCTGCAAGCAGATAAAGAACCAGAAACAAAGCGCTAAAAATTCCAGAAAATGTTATAATACAGGTGAAACACTGAAATATATCAGAGTTCTCAGTCTGCTTTGAAGTGACAGATGAAAAACAAGAGGCATTCAATAAATACGCAAGTTTCCAAATCTGTTCTTTTGGTTCCCAAATACTTACTGTTATTTCAAACTTTGTGAAAGAGGACATGTCAATGACACAAACGGCCTCCTTACAGCACTTGACTTCGGACTCCACAATCTCAAACCAGTCTGGCTTGTAAAAAGTCTTGCTCTGCTCCAAGGCCAACAGGTCTACAGGACAGAGAAAACCAAAGGAAGACAGAAAAGGAGGGGACTTGTACTGGTGAGTCTCCTTGATAGATCAGTAGAGTATAGTAGGTTTTTATTATTTATTCTCCTAGGAAGACAAACTAGCTATGCACATTTAAAAACAAGGTTTACTATTCTTAAGACAAAAAAACCCCAAAAAACAAAAATGAGAACGTGCCTTCTTACCCTTGTCTGGTGGCACAAAGTACTTTGGCCTCTCAAATCCATGTTTCTCCATCCACCTGGCTCCTTGTGCATCCAGCCGGTCATACAGAGGAGATGTGCGTAACTGCCTTCCTGTCTGGAAGTCCCAGCGGGGAACCTTCAGATCGTACAGCAGAGCTAGGAGAGAGAAGAGCAGTCTATGAAAGCCCAAGGCACAGAGCTGAGCACCAATATCCATGGGCCTCTGGAGCTGCTCCTATTCAAAAAAGCATGCTTTCAGGCTGCTGTAGCCTAATTTGCCCAACAGTACCCAGTGTGACACGAATGTTCCAGAAGAAAGGATCACATTGCAAGAGCTGGTAACACCCCTCCACAGACTTATATAGCTGTGAGTCACATAACAACTCTAGATCTTTGTTTATAATTACTGTTCCAAATTAGTAGGTAGAAACAATGGCAGAAAAGTCAGAGTTCTAAACCTTGTTAAGCTCCCAGCAGAGATGAAGGTTATGTCTACACGGGACACAGGTGGTTACAAAGTGTGAAAAACTGGCACCTGATTCTTTCCAGTGCCTGTGTTGTTGGAGTCTCAGACCTGTTACACACTTTTCCTAATATTTAGCCATTTCTGAAGCAAAAGGGCACACACATACCTTGATTTGGTGGTTCTGAAATCTGACAGGTTGCAAAGTATTGTCCCAGTGACATTATTTACATAACAAAGGGAGGGTCAGAATTCATTTCTCCTAATGTCCAATCTGCAACAGTGAATAAGTAAAATACCCAGAAAGAGTGTGGTCTCTAGTCTCTTGCAGAGAGAAGACCGGACTTCACACCAGGCCAAACAAGAGGTACGTCAGCGTGGGGGGAGACTGGGAGATCACAGAGAAGGAAACAAAGCTGGCGTCCCTATACTGTGACAGTCTCCTCTGGGCTTTACGTTCTACTTTCCCTTTCCCCGTTTTCTATCATGCCTGCGACTTCCAACTCATGAGAATCAGAGGCGGCCACCAAAAGTACTGCATCATCAAGAAGCTCCAGCTCATTTACAGTTTGCACAGCTTCCAAAGTAACGATGGATGTAGAAACCTAGACTCTTAACAGTTCAACACTGTAACCAAAATAGTCACTAAATAACCTTAGCAGTTACACATACTGCTTCCAGGTCCTTTAACTCCCATGGATGTGAATTCTCTGCCCCAGACCAAAAGTGAGCACAAAGGTGTGACAGGTCATCCAAAGGCCTCATTGCTAATGGAACCTCCAGCTACTAAACCAGCAGTCTGTCCTTAAACAAGAATGCTGGTCACAGCCAGTGCAGAATCTTAGTCCTGAGGATAACTATTCCCCAAACAGATATATTTGGTCAAGTCTGAAAACAGTTCCTCAGTATACAAAAATGAAATTACAATCTGATTTGGTTCAATTCCTGATTCAAAAGCTATCTCTAAAGGGCACACTGGAAAATAAAGCCAAGACAAAGTAGTAACAAGTTAAAAGCGTCCTTCAAAGTCAGAGAGAAGCAAAAACAAGGAGAAAGAGCAGGAATGTATGTTTGGTATTTACATGAGAAATGGTTTCCTATCTTGCTAGCATAGGATGGGTTAATGACGAGAGTCACTCAAAGGAGCCTGAAGCTTTGAGACTAACTTGGCAAATTCTCTGCCTTGGAAAGCAAACCATGATCTCAAAGACCAAGTGGGGAGTGAGAGCATTCATTCTGACACAGCAAAGTGGAAAGGAGGCAATGCTGGGAATGTTCAAGAAGCTGCTGCCAGGAGTCTGACAGGAATCACCACCTGTACGTCCTAGTCCACTTTCCTGGTCCCCGAGGTAACTAAGATACAATACACTAAAGAAAATGTTCCATAAATGTCATGTGGGCATAATGCCCCCAACACAGGCCTGAAACAGCCAAACTCAGACGCCCAACTTGAAGCAATTACTAAAGAACGAAGGAAGAATCTGCCCCTCTGGATGACAGAACCAGTCAGATGCCTGCAACGATGGGCAACGGGGATAAAGCTTCACTTACGCATGACTTCCATGACACGGTGGCGCAGGAAGGTTCGGCTGCTCTGGAGGGCTCCAAAACGCTTCAGGTCCAGTTCCCAGACACTTTCTGAGGGATAGCCATGCACCATCCACTCAGCGAGGTACCTGTGTAGATGGGGGAAGTTGCTGGGCCTCTCAGCACCGTGATACTCTCAGCGCTGTACTAGGAATCAAGCACCAACAGAATTGAAAGACTCTATCTTGTCAAGAGTGGTTGAGCAATTCTGGGCAATTTCCTTAACTTCTGGAAGAAAGAAATTATATCCATCTACTGCTCTCACAAGACCACTATGAGGATATGAGCTCTAATGATAAGATTCCCTAGAAAGTATAGAGATAAGCCACATTCCATACAAATGTACTCCATACATCCAATGGGTTTTTTGTTTGTTTGTTTCTTCCTGTAAAAAGTCACCTCAGGAGGTTATACAGTTATCTGGCCATATCGCCTTTGCTCCAAACATTTTTGGTAACTTCTACTCCGTAACTGTCTTCAGAGCCATTCTACAATTCACTCAAGAACACTGGTCAATTAAAAAATGTTTTTAAATTGTGGTAAAAAACACACAACGTAAAATTTACCATCTTAACCATTTACAAGTGTATACTTCAGTGGTATTAAGCACTTTCACATTATCTGTAACTATCACCACCATCCACCTCCAGAATTCTTTTCATCAAACAAACTCTATATCCACTAAGCAGCCCCTCCCTACTCCCTCCTTACCCTAGCCCCTGGCAAGCACCATTCTACATCTGTCTCTATGAATTAGACTACTGTAAGTATTCATATGGGTGGAATTATACAGTATTTGTCCTTTCAACACCGGCTTAATTTTTAATTTATTTATTTTTGGCTGTGTTGGGTCTTCCTTGCTGCGTGCAGGCTTTTCTCTAGTTGCAGTGAGTGGGGGCTACTCTTTGTTGTGGTGCACATGCTTCTCATTGCAGTGGCTTCTTGTTGTGGAGCACAGGCTCTAGGCATGCAGGCTTCAGTAGTTGTGGCACGTGGGCTCAGTAGTTGTGGCACGTGGGCTCTAGAGTGCAGGCTCAGTAGTTGTGGCGCATGGGCTTAGTTGCTCCGCGGCATGTGGCATCTTCCCGGACTAGACGCGCAGGCTCGGCGGCCATGCCTCACGGGCCTAGCCGCTCCGCGGCATGTGGGATATTCCCAGACAGGGGCACGAACCCGTGTCCCCTGCATCTGCAGGCGGACTCTCAACCACTGTGCCACCAGGGAAGCCCCCTCGCTTAATTTTTATAAGTACCAAATTTGAAAATAAAAACCTGTGTCATCAGCATGATCTTCTACTTCACTCACCACACTTGGCTATTTCCAAACTCAAATACATATTCAAAGGACCAACATTTGTTATGACTGAAGTAGTACAGAAGAACATCCCACTGGCTCCAAGGCTAACTCCAAAAGAGGAGTTCCAAAAACATTCTGTACAGTGACGTGTCTGGAACACGGGGAGTGCCTCCCATGGCAAGTACTTTCAAGGGGACGACTCTCTCATGACATGTGTCTTCCTCTTCTTATGAACATACTGGATTAGGTATGTCACAAACCCTATGAACCAGAAGTAATTCCAGAAAGGAAGAAGCCTCGCAAGCCGAACCTGAGTGCGAAAGACTTACCTTCCAGCTCCTCCACCAAACGAAAGGCCAGCAGAGTTCATTCCCGCCAGGACGAAGTAGCCCCGCACTGAAGGGGACTCGCCCATGATGCACCTCATGTCCGGGGTGAAGGTCTCGGGGCAATTCACCAACTTCATGATCTCCACAGTCTCCAGTTCTGGCATCCTACGCAGCAGGGAACTCAACAGGGGCTCTGAGCAACAAAAACAGACCCAAACACAGTCGTCAGCTTTAGGGGATTCAAAACTCCCTACCCCTTACACTCTTCTATTCCCTCTCCTTTCGGAAAATGTCTTGTGGAGGTTTTCTGAGATGAGCCAACTGGGCCATCTATCAGAAGCAGAAGCCTTGGGGAAGTATGGGGCATTCCTACAGAGTTCTTGGCATAAAGACGGAGAAATAAAGATACTCTTTAGAGGGAAAGGAGCTATGGAAGAGTAAATACTACATCTGGCTATAGAATCTCAAAGGGATCAGGACTCACGGAAAAGCTCTTAAATGACCCCCAAAGAGATGTGCAATAAAAGGCAATGTTTTCCTAAGTTGGAACAGCTGCAAAAGACAGATCCTCAACCTGTTTTAAGGTAAGTCCATCGTCAGGGAATGATCCAGGGGGACAGTGGTAAAGATGAAGCCAGACTGAAGCTGGCTGGTAGGTACATGGGATTTCTTTATATTATTCTCTTCATTTTTAAAAGTTTGAAATTTCCTAAATTTAAAGAAAAGAAATTTTAAGTCCAAGTGGAAGGAAGGACACTCTTCACTACAGACCCTTTCATATCTTTTGAATTTGGAACCATGTGACTGTATTACCTATTCGATAAATTAAAATTATTTAAAAATTGAGTAAAAGAACATATTAATGAAACTGTTTTGCTTCTTAAAATTCTCTTCAATTTTAAATGAAGTCCTATCAAAAGAAGGTTTCCTCCCAGCCTAAAATTTCAGCAATGATTTTAGGCGAATAAGTGATAAGCCAAAAGTCCCTTAAACCAAGATTTTAATTTTAGGTCCCTGAATCTGCTCACCAGTAACTGTATCCTTAGATCAGACAAATTCTGTGGACTACCCTCTGTAACCACCAAAAGGGGTTGTTACAAAGATCAAATAAGGAACTACGGGTATATCTCGGTTCAGTTCTAGACCACCGCAATAAAGTGAATATCGCAATATAGTGAGTCACGTGAACTTTTTGGTTTCTCAGTACATATAAAAATTTTGTTCACACTATACTATAGTGTACTGTATGTACAATAGCATTATGTCTAAAAAACAATGTACATAACCAAAAACAATGTAAATTAAAAACTACTTGGCTAGATATGCAAGCAACCTAAGTGTTCATCGACAGATGGCTAAAGAAGATGTGTGTGTGTGTGTATATATATACACACACAATGGAATACTACTCAGCTCTTAAAAAAACTTTTACCATTTGCAATAACATGGATGGACTTGAAGGGTATTATGCTTAGTGAAATGAGTCAGAGAAAGACAAACACTGTATGTTATTACTTATATGTGGACTCTAAAAAAGAAAAACTAGTGAATGTAAACAAAAAAGAAACAGACTCACAGATAGAGAACAAACTAGTGGTTATTGTTGGGGAGAAGGAAAAGGGGAGGGACAAGATAGGGGCAGGGAGTCAAGAAGTACAAACTACTATGTATAAAAAAAATAAGCTACAAGGATGTACTGTACAACACAGAACGTAGTCAATATTTTATAATAACTATTAGTGGAACATAACCTTTAAAAATTGTGAATCGCTATATTGTTTGTACGCATGAAACTTGTATACTGTACATCAATTGGACCTCAAAAAAAGATCATTTAAAAAAATTTTCTACTTAGACTTCAGTGTATTATTAAAAACTTCTAAAAAAAGTAAAAAACAAAAACAAACCAAAAAAAACCTTTACTGCTAAAATATGCTAATCATCATCAGCCTTCAGCAAATCATATCTTTTGCAACAGTAACAACAAAAAGCACTGATCACAGATCCCCATAACAACCATAACAATTAAAAAGCTTGAAATATTGTTAGAATTACCAAAATGTGCCAGAGACACAAAGTGAGAAAATGCTGTTGGAAAATAGTCCCAACAGACTTGTTCAACACAAACTTCAATCTATAAAAAACTCAGTATCATACAGCAGAATTTGACATGACACTAAATCAACTATACTTCAAAAAAAAAAAATTGAAAAACGAAACCAAGAAAAAACTCAGCATGTGCGAAGCACGATAAAATGAGGTATGCCTGTGTTCCTGAAAAGGCTTTAAAGTGTAACATCTTAGACAATATAAGGCAATCTTGTTAGAATCTAGTTCACACACCAAAGTGATCCCAGTCTTCCTGCAGATTCTGAATCTCCAGCTGGTTCTTGCCCTCAGTGAAAATTGGCTTTGGGTTCTTCTCAAAGCCCCCAGACAGGATGCCACCCTGCCAGTTCCGAATATAAATTCTTCCATCGGCATCCACAATAGCTGAGGAAGAGAAATGACAAGGGGGTGGGGGGTAGAGGAGAAGACAGGGTTGAGCAACAAGCCAGCTGTCTAAATGGACAGAAAAAGCAGCAAAACAAAAACACCCAAAATTGGACTTATTAACCAAACAGCATTCAGTGAACACAGGCGTTCATTAGCTTTAAAATACTGTTCCTGGTCATGGGGGAGGATCCTCCCTCTCAGATTTACAGTGGAGACTGTTTCTCAGATTATCCCTAACCAGATCACTTACCTAGAAGCTTTGACTAGTTCTCAGAATCAAACTGCTTAACTGCCACTGTGCCACGTGAAAGCCAGAGAGAAGGGGGGACTGTGGAGCCCACTCCAGGGATGAAGGCCTCCAAGTGGTATCAACCCCTCCCTACAGCGCTGGGAGTCTCTGAACAGCCCGAGTTTATAGCTCACCTGTGACATCTCCACAACGTGTAGCATTAAGTCAAGAACTCTAGGTTACATTCCAAACACTCTCAGTTTAGACCTGTTTGAGACTACCCGTTAGCTTGCAAACAAACAAAACTGCTTAAGTGCAATGCCCACTTTGGCCATCCTTTCATAAAGAGTTATTAAAGTCAAGTTACAATGGGGTCCACCTCCCTGTACCATGCTCCAGAAAAGAAACAAAAAGAAAAGACTCTTCCGGGCGCAGTCTGTCCTTAGCAGAAAGCCTTCCTTTGCAGAGGACAGAACAGGGGCAAGGAAACAAGATTAAAAACAAAGTGCAAGTCCTCACTTGGTGTGTTGCTCTGCAGAGGGGTCTCCCAGGGGCGAGTCAGAAGGTAGAAGTGTTCGCAGGCATGTAACGGGATACTAACCGGCTCCTCGTTGGACAGACCCAGCTCGTATGCCCACTACAAACGGACAGATTGATTTGTGGGTGGAAGAGGAACAGAAAGACAAATGAGCAAGTGCAGCCTCTTGAAAAGAGTTTAATTTCAAGTGGCTTCTGTGTGCTCTTGCCTCCACGTCAGCTGTGGGAAGCCAAGTTCCAGCCTGCTTTAGTTCAGTTATTGGACGGGGAGCAACACTACGCCCTTTAAACCACAAAGTCTGCTTTTCTAGCAGAGGAAGACAGATTTACCAGCTCGTGAAAGGAGCTCGTGGGGAGCAAGGGAGGCCCTTCTAACAAAACGCCTGGCCTCAACCACAAACCCCAAATACCAATCATAAAGAACTGCACATGGCAGCAAGTACTCCTAGGTCCCCTTAAGACTGTGGAGTGGGAGGCAAGGGACCAATCTGCCTTCAAAGCAGCAGCAGTTTAGTGTCCTGGAAACTGAATCCACACTCCTGACACAATAAAACAGCCTAATACTCATCTGCTGGGTGGTAGGATGAAACGAAACACCACAGACAGACCCGACGCCAAGGACTGATTGCTGTCAATGCCCAACTCTTCTGGCCTTCCTGACCAGGACAGCGCCAATTAGCCAGGCGGGAGGAAGGAAAAGGTCACCCAGGCTTCTATTTGAGGAATAAGAACAGGCTTCCGATTTGGAGTGAGAGATTCTGAGTTTTCCTGTCCAAACAAGAAACAGTGTGGTCCCTGACATCTGCTTAGTCCACCACAATATTAACTGTACATCTGTACCGCCCCGCCACCCCAAAAAAATCCTGGAGACAAAAGTTAAATAAGAAAAGCAGTGACCCAGTACTGTCGCTAACCTACCTGACCCGCACAGTTGACAAAATAGTGGCACTGGATCTGTCCTTTATCAGTCTCCACACCAGTGACTTGACCTTTCCTCACCATAACATGAAGAATACTTGTCCGGTCATAGATCTGAACACCTGTTCCAATGTAAACAAAGAGTTGGGGCATCATCATCTGATGTTTCAGAATTAGGCATGTGCAGCAGACTCACAACAAACACGGAAGAGGCCAGGTCGATGCTGGCCTTTAATTTTAAAAACCAAAAAACTCCTGGAACCGCATCCTGAGACTGTGTAAATGGACCTTTCCCAAGACTGAAAATACCAGGCCAACTGAAAAAACTGACTTTAGTATGTAATCAAATTCCAGGAATCATGGGAATTCCCTGGCGGTCCAGTGTTTAGGGCTCTGCGCTTCCACTGCAGGGGGCACAGGTTCGATCCCTGGTCAGGGACATAAGGTCCCACATGCCACGCAGCATGGCCAAAAAAATTCCAGGGATCATAAAAGGGGTAGGAGAGAAAAAGTGCCATTGGGCATCCTTAAATCCTAATCTACGTACATCATGAATCAGTTCATCCAAAGTATATAACACCATAGACGCTGATTAGTCTTCCCCCCATTCATTCCAAGATCAGGATATGATCCAAGCTGTGGATTAAATCCCCAAGGTGTGTTTCAACCTTAGAGCTTCTCAAGTCCTGTGGGGGAGAAAATGCCCTTACATCTGAAGTGCTTTAAGCAGGACTAAAAGCAGTTCCTTGGACCTTAATAAGAAAAATGTGGCCCTGAAGAAAAATATTAACAGATACTATATTAAGACAAAAATTCTAGGAGCCAGGAGCCAGTGTCCCAATATGGAAGTTGGTTGGTATTCCTGCCCTACTGAGAGATGCTTTCTTAGACGACCTCTTCCTTCCTAACCCCAAAACGTGCTTACCATTTTGGGAGGCAGCACTTGCCAGGGCAAGAGCCACATCAGCAGAGGACACCACTGCATCCTCGGGGACATGCATGGCCCCCACCAGGTCGTGCACATTGAGGAGAGGGTGAAGTTCGGCCACTTTCTTGGGGGAGATGATCTCGGAGGGGATGCCTATAACACTGCCACAGAACACAGGGGGACAATGACATTCACTGCCCTCCGGCAGAGGTCAGGTGACAGTAAAGTCAGGACAGGCTTCTAGCCTCATACGTACTTCAGCCTTGAATTGATGCGCTTCAGGGAGATCAGCCGGTCCTGAGTTTGGGCCAGAAAGATCGAGCCTGTCCTTATGTAACCTGGAAGAAAAAACAGTCCAAACTGAGACAGAGCAGGCCAAATGCAGGGGAGCGGAGGAGCAAGCCCACTAGACTGTAAAGTGGAAGACCTGTGATGAGTCCTGGGCTGCCACCTCCCAGTCATTCTCAGCTCACAGTTTTGTGAGGATCAAATGAGTCTAACGTACATAAAATCACTCTTACACTAGAAATGAAGGACACCAATGCTGAACAAATCTTTGGGTTTTTTTTGGGGGGGGGGCCGAGAAGTAACTGTGACCCATCAATTCTTCACTCCTTTATGCAATTATAATTAGACCCTTTCTCCTCCTATTGTTGGTGGGAGAGTAACCCTTGGTGAAGGCCACTCAGCACATCTTCCGCCTCAGTACAGTCAGCAGGCCTGTGACCTAAGCTCAGCCAATCTGATCCTCCTGGAATACTGAGTCTTGAGCAAGGAGGGGAATGGCTGGACGTCCCTCATCTCGGGAGCAGCAGCGTCCTGGCCACATGATTCCTGTTCCAGCTGAGGGACTGGCTGCTGTTGGGTCCCTACAACCTGGCCTCCACCCTGCCTCCAGCTGGCAGCCTCCTGTCAACTCTACAGGCCCCAGTGGCCTTCCAACAAACTCCTTTTGCCCAAGTTAGCCATGGTCAATTCCTGTTGTTTGCAATCAATGTACTGGATATGACCACTATTACACAATGACAATCCTCCCAGAATGCAATGAGTCTTAGCTTTTATGAAGAAACACTCGCATCAATCAAGTGTCTTTTTAAAAAGGAAATACAGTCACGATATTTAAATATTTTATTGTTCCTTCTGAAATCATCAGATAAATATGCCCTTCGCAGACATGACAAGATTGCCAAGTTCGGAAAACTGAAATTTCAGAGCCTGATTTTATAAGTGGTAAATTTATCCTCAATATATTTACTCCTTTGCTCAATCCTGGGGTACACAGAAAGCAGAACTGTCCATACCACTGTGAAAAATAAACTTGCTAATTATGGCTCAACGTTTGTTCACATTTCCTTTTGTCTTGACTGAAGGTGGAGTCTAAATACTGTGATCAGAAGTCCCTGGGTTTGTTCTTTTTTCCCCCTATAGTAAAGCTGTTATTCACATGAAATGCAACTAGATTATTTCGGATAGTGTTCCACTGAACGTTCCCCCCTTTTCCTGATGGTTTTATTCTATATTTGAATATGCAAAATGTTTACATTGTTCTAAAAGTCAAAACTATACAAAGTCAGGCCAGAAATACCATTACCCCCCAGGCCCCCACCCTGCACCCTGTTTCCCACCTACCCTGGGAGGTAACCAACCTCAGTACTTTCCGGTTTATCCTTCCTATGTTTCTTTCTTTGCAAAATTAAGTATACATTTGCATATTTTCTTATTTCTTCTTACACAAAAGTAGCACATTTTATATACTTTTTAACACCTTGTTTTTCTTCTCATTTAACAATTATCACAGAGATCACTCCATAGCAATTCACAGACATCTTCCTCCTTCTTTTTACATCTACCTAATAATCCTTTGTGGGGATGTTCCATTTTATTTTACCAATCTCATGCACGTATATTTTTGTACAAGATGTTCTTAAGTGGAAAAAACAAAGTACATAATATGCTTAATACAATCTCATTTGGGTTAAAAAAAGAAGTAGACCTGTATATACATACAAACTAACCACAGACTAGTAACCTTCTAGTGGGTATTCAGTGGGGAGGATCACTTTTTATTTTCAGATTTCTGTATTGTTCACATTTATTATAATGAGTATATAACTTATTATATATGTTTAAAACTTTTTAAAAGTTCCTTCTAACCCACAAAGTAATTTTTTAAAATTGATTTGGCACCGACTTAGTAAATTAATGGTTTAATCTATCTGCATCTAGGTTTTTCATCTGTAAAAGAATGATCTGAACTTCCCTGGTGGTGCAGTGGTTAAGAATCCGCCTGCCAATGCAGGGGACATGGGTTCAAGCCCTGGTCTGGGAAGATCCCACATGCCACGGAGCAACTAAGCCCGTGTGCCACAACTACCGAGCCTGTGCTCTAGAGCCTGCGAGCCACAACTACTGAGCCCCCATGCCACAACTACTGAAGCCCGCGCACCTAGAGCCCGTGCTCTGCAACAAGAGAAGCCACCATAATGAGAAGCCCGTGCACTGCGACGAAGAGTAGCCCGTGCTTGCTGCAATAGAGAAAGCCCACGCGCAGCAACGAAGACCCAATGAAGCCAAAAATAAATAAGTAAAATAAATTTAAAAAAAAAGAATGATCCTTCCTTATTATAAGATCAAATAATATGTGGAATACTTTCAAAGATTATTAAAACTTTTAGATTATCATGTTCAATCACTTGACAAAAATTACATCATGTGCAAAAGAAGCACTGCAGAAACTAGTAACTGCATAATGAGGACCCTTGGAGTGACCCAGTAATTCAGAGTAGAAAGCAGTTAACATACACCTCACATGAATGAACTATTTTCAGAGGATTAGCTTATTATATGTTATCATCAAATCTATGTTGTACACATGTCACCTATTTAATATCTCAAAGCAGTCCACTGAATGACAGCAGTCATTGGAATGCACACCTGTATATTCTGCTGGACAACAGAATTCTCCAGCAGGGAAGTCCCTACATCATCTTTCACTGCATCACTGGTGAACTACAATGGGGGTGACAGATTGAGAGGGATGCCCTTACTCTCTGTTGCCTGACTTCCTCACTGCCCCACAGACATCAAAGAGAGATCAGGCCCAATAAAGGATTCCAGCCAGTGACCTCAAACAAAAGCTAGACTAACTTACCTTACAGAAGCCTGCAGCCCTGATTCCTCTGGAATCTAACCAGCTGAGCCATGCAAGGCTCAACAAAGCACGAGTAACTGAACCAAAGGACCAGGACTCAGCAGTTCCCATTTCTGGGCTCATTATGTGGACCCTCTTCTGACTCAAATACTGGTTAGTATCTGATTCAAGTACCTTGTTGTCATTAAATTAAATCCAACCAAAAAGGACTGAAATACAGTTAGGTCCATGTCTGTCATATTCAAGTTATTAGAAAATCAGTCTTAAGTTACAATTTACAAGTAAGGTTTACACTTCGGTTGGCAAAAAAAAAAGCTACCATTTTTTGTCCGTATTAATCTTGAAGTATCTGTGATCTGAATTATGCAAGGTCTGCCTCATATAGGCATTGTCCTGAATTTCATCACTGGGCCTCACTACCCTCTCATGATTATACTGTGGTCACCAAACTGTTTAATCAGCCACGAGACTGGGTTTGACTCTGGGCTTCTAGCTAATCCATCACCTTATAACAAAGCGCTGCACCTTCTTTCTACCTTGTTACCACATGGGACCATAGCATGGCTTTGTCTCCCTCTTCTTGGGACAGTTCCTACTTACTCCAGTATTATTTAACTTACAATTCTGTGTCCTTACCCCCATGATTACACAGGTAAGGAGAAATACATGTTTATGCTTTCTAGGTAGAAATATCCTTAATATCAATTTCTGAAGTGCAGTGGGTCAAACTATTTAACTACCAAGCACCTAAAGTTGAGTTGTTTCTCCTCCTCTTCATTCAGGAGCCAAGTGTTGCCACTTACTAGACTTCAATGAGTGAAATATATAGGAAACGGCCCAGGAAAACTTCCACTCTATAAGAATTATAGAATCTGAAAAGGAGCTAGGATGCTGACTGAAGGCCCTCGATTTACAGATAAGGAAACTGAAGATAGTTCAACAAGCTAAGTGACTTGCCCAAGGTCATACCCTGACAAGTGGCAAAACCTGTATTAAAACTCAAGTCTGAATTACCAGATCACAAGCTGACTTGGTATAGGACCAAATACAGTACTGAGTAAAAGAGTCTAGATTACCTGCTTACCTGTATGGATCCCTGTTTCTTGCTCTAACTGATGGTAGAGTTTGTTTGAGTAGTCTGCCATCTTTTGCTCAATGGTCAAGTGCCTGGCGGTGCTTAGGATGCCAGCACAGAACCTCGTAGAGCCAGCAGCTAGCCTGCAGGATAGATGCAAATGCTATTAGGTAGACGCATATATCGGTGAATACAAGAAGTTCAAGGTTCCTCATTATACCACTGTTGTAACATCCAAAGATGGAAACAACCGCAATGTCCATCAACATGAGAATGATTTAACATTTTGGAGTTCACCTATACAACAGAATACTTTACGGCCATAAAAAATAAATGAACACTTTTATGCACCAATCCTAATGGAACAACCCTAATGAAAAAAGCCAGGTGAGGAACACTGTTTAAGGTATGCTACTACTCGTATGAAAAAGGGAAAAAAAATAAATGAATATGCATATACCCACATACATACCTACCAATATATATCTGATTATACATGGAGAAGAGTATCTGAAATGGTACCTAAGGAACTTAACTGGCTTCCAGTGAGGGAAACTTGTAGCTAGAGGTTAGCGAGCAGAAGGAGACTTTCCCCTGTACACTCTTTTACACATTTTCAAGTTTGAACTATGTAAATGTATCACCTATTCAGAAATAACCACACTTTAATTTTTTAAAATGTTGTCCAATTTGCGGTAGGCAACAGAACATAAACAGCATGGAACAGAAAAAGGACACTAGGTGAAAAGTGAATAAATTCGAATAAAGCAGCAATGTTAGTTTAAAATAATGTATCACGGGCTTCCCTGGTGGCGCAGTGGTTGAGAGTCTGCCTGCCGATGCAGGCGACACGGATTCGAGCCCTGGTCTGGGAAGATCCCACATGCCGCGGAGCGACTAGGCCCGTGAGCCACAACTACTGAGCCTGCGCGTCTGGAGCTTGTGCTCCGCAACAAGAGAGGCCGCGACAGTGAGAGGCCCGCGCACCGCGATGAAGAGTGGCCCCCGCTCGCCGCAACCAGAGAAAGCCCACGCACAGAAAAGACCCAGCACAGACAAAAATAAATAAATAAATGAATTTAAAATAAATAAATAAATAAATAAAATAAAATAAAATAATGTATCACAATTGCGTCATTAATTGAAACATTAATCCTAATATAAGATGTTAATAGTAGGTAAACCTGGATGCAAGGTATATGGTAACTCTGCACTATTGTTCCAATTGTTCTATAAATCTAAACTGTTCTAAAGTAAGTTAATCAACTGAAAAGGAACAGAAATAAGAAATAATGTAGCCAATTTCATTTTGGCTCAAAGAGGAAGCACCTGAGTCACAGGATTTATTGCTGTATTATTACAACAAAGAGAGCAAGATGATAAGATGTGCTTTGAACCGGAAATAAACACATCTTTTAGCTACTTGTTATGTCCCAATCTGCCATCTCTCTGAGAACCAGAAAACAGGAGTATTAGGCATCGCAAAACAAAGTACCAAAGATTTCACTTTTCTGTAATTCTACTTATGCTACTTAGTGACACTTACATTAGCTATTGCTGAGTCAGTATTACTGAAATGAGAGGGATGAGGGAAGCCCATATAATCAGTGCAGCACAGCCCCAAGCCATGTCCAGCTTGATCCCTACCTGCCCTGCTCCAAAAGGACGATATCCTTCCACCCCATCTTGGAGAGATGATAGGCCACAGATGTGCCCATGATTCCACCACCACAGATGACCACCTGTGCCTGGGCAGGCAGGGCCACAGAATGCGCTTTGGCAGCTGACGCACCGCTTCTGGCTGAGGACCACTTCTGCCATCCTCGGCTGCTTCTTGGTCTTCGGACCACCGATAGCAACTGGTAAAGCATCACGTCTGTCAGCAACTGGGAGACGTGCTCTCACTCAGCAAGAAGCGGATCCCAAGAATTCAAACTAGATAGAGAAAACCAAGAGCATAAGATTAACGAGAAAGTGTCAAAACACAGAACAATAATTGTACATTCAGCAAATGTCTGAGGACTTACTGAGTTCCAGACACATTGCTAGGTATAGATACAGCAATGAAGACAAATGAGGAGGTCCCTGCCTTTACACAACTTACATTTGAGACAGAGAGACAAGCTGCCAATATACAAATAAAACAAGTAACAAAGCTAGTATGATGGAGTCACTAGGGGCACACCAAAATATCATGGTCAGAGAGAAGGTGACATTTGAAAAGACCTGATGGATGAAAAAGAACCCGCTACGTGAAGAGTGTTCGGACAGAAGAACCAGCATGTGCAAAGGCCCTGAAGTGAGAGAGCTTGAGGAGTCCAAGCACAGAAAAGAGGCCAGTGTGTCCACAGCACGTGAGGGAGAGGAGGTGACCTGAGATCGAGCTGGAGGTGGCAGAGACCAATCGTACACAGCTCTTGGATGCCACCACGAGGAGTGGGATTTATTCTACATGCAAAGGAAAACACTAAAGCAGGGGAATGACATAATCTGGCCTGTTTTTCCAAGATCAGGCTGGCTCCATGGAAGGCTCCCAGAAGGACAGGGAAAGCAGGGGTGAGTCAGGAAGCTACAGCAGTTCTCCGGGGGGACACCATGGTGGCTCAGACGAGGATGGTGGCAGCAGAGTCAGAGAAATGACTGGATTGTTTGGGAAGTAGAAAACACAGAGCTTACTTGCCAACAAACTGGATGTTAAAACAGGAAAAACGGAGAAATAAGGATGATGGCTAAGTTTGTGGGGTAAGCAACTGGGGCCACGGACTATGTGAGATGGATCAGACATAGGGAGGGAGGCTGTGAGGGTGTGCATGCGTGTGAACAGTGAAAGGTCCCAGTCTTAGATGTCAACAGCCAGAGACCCAGCAGGCAGCACGTGAAAACAGGGAGCAGCAGCTGGGTTCCCAAGCCTGAAACCTGGGGGTGTGGTCCGGGAGTCATTAGCATATGTACAATATTTGAAGCCCTAGCATCTGGAGGAACAAGACCCCCAAGGTTCCCGGCATTTACACACAAGGAAGAGAAGGAAAGGACTACAAACAGGACTGAACGCTGTAGATGCACAGAGCGTCCTGAAAAAGAAAAGTGGCTGAAGAGATAGAGACGGAGTGGCCAGTGAGGAAGAAAGAAAACCAGGCAGAGGGCACAGAAGCCAACAGAGGAACGTGTGTGAAGAAGTGGTAACTACAGAGGGTGCTGAGGGGGGAGCAAGACGGCCACGTGTCCACCAGATGTGACAGCACAGAGCCCCAGGTGTCCTCAAAAAGAACATTCTCAGGGGAATGGCAGTGATAGAACAGAGACTAGAGCAAACTAAAGAGTAAGCGAGATGAGGGAGCGAGGCAACCACTACCCCGTGCTCTGAGGGGAGCAGAGGAACTCGGAGCCGAGCAAGGCGGTCTGTGTTTAGGGCCGGGAGCTATTAAGCATGTTTCACTGCTCGGGGGATGAGCCAGTAAAAAGGAAAGAGATGGCAGAGAAAGGAGAGGCAAGAACAAAGGATGAGGCCCAGGAGAAGGAGAGAGAGAGACGGGATTCAAAGCTGCAGGGAAGGACAGCTGGCCTCATGCTTCCACGGCGATGGGGGGAGTTGAAGGTACCAGGTGTGCGCTCCTGAGAGCAGAGGACGATGAGTCCCGTCAGGCTGATCACTTACACACCAGTCACAGGCTGTAACCAAGACATTTCTACAAGACAATAAATATCCTACGTTAGACAAGGAAAAGCGTGGAGGCCAGGTCCACGGGGATGAGGATCGTGTACAGAGTAAGACCTAAGCTGAGCCTGGGAGGGGCGAAATCGGGACAGAGACGGGAAGCACACACCATCAAGCTGCAGAACAAGCCTGGCCCTAACTGCCTGTGAGACAGGCTGGGACCTGGGACCCTTTGTTGCAGTGCCTGCACCAAGACAAACATCTCCTGGAGCAACAAAACACAAAGAAACAGTAAGGGACTAAAAATAACTGCATGCAGGGCAATGGGGGCAAAGAGAACAAAGATACAAAGAGGCCAAAACCCACCTGCCATTTCTGAGGTGCCAGAAGCAAAAGCAGGCTCCTGGCATGACCCCCGCGCACAGCACCACCACGGGGGTGGGCAGACCACCCCAGCCACCCCCGGCCCCACCCACCGATCTGCCCCCACCCCGGGGGAGTGAGCAAGGGAACCTGCCGCTTGCTTTTGCTCCCTCGAGTCCCGATAAAGCCTTGCCTCAATTTCTACTGATTAGAGTCCAAGAACCCACTGATGGATGACAGCGAAGGACGTGGCTCAGAGGCCGTAGCTTCTATGAACGCTGGGTAACAGCAGAAACTGAAGTACGGTGAAGCCAGACCATGGAAGCCTGATACTTGGTCCAGTACCACAGGCTGAATATGACAAAGGCAGGCTTTTAACAAAATTAATCTAACAGCAAAACAGGGGACTGTTCAAGTTTCAAGAAACTGAAGAAAGACCTGTTCGCAGACTATGCCGTCACAGACGTACAGGAAGACGAGGTCTGAAGACCAGAGTGGGGGTGACAAGCAGACATGAGGGTGGCTAGCAAGTCACCAACAGCACGTCCACCAGCAGCCTCAGGACCCAGCACGCTCCACCATCAGCCTGAATCACCTAAGGCCACGTATCAACACCCACCTGTCAGAGGACTCTCAGATCTGTGACGAGGGCAGGCACAGACTGCATCCCAAGAGAAATCCCAACCAACTAGGGACTAACTTTTCTGGCCACCTTGAGGTCCCACCACGCCTCATGTCCCTGTCAAACTCTGTCTCAAGATGGAAGCTTCTCCACACAGCTAGTCTTGCTGTAAGCTCATCTCCACATGACCAATTTCTCTCCCCAGTTCCAAACCATCTGTTTTCCTCCCTAAAACCTCTATGGGCGCTCTAGAACACCCTTACCAAAGTGACGCACCCACCCCTTCACGAATGTTCTCTCCACCCTCTGTCTTAATGGAAATGCAGCTCTCCTGAGGGAACTGTCACTGTCACACAGCCAGCCCTGTTCCACTGACCTCACCATCAAGAGGCACAGTCGGCATCCTCCTTGCTTCTGAACCATTACCACTCAGTCACACTTGGGAAAGACCCTGTTCCTTTGTGCCTTCAGGTAGCAGGCACCCCTACTTGGCTCCGGGCTACTTCCTATTAAGCCACAGGCACAGCTCTCTCTACATCCGGGTTCTGAACCCATAACATGGCTCTTCTCCCAACCTTTAACACCACCTCCTCTCTTCCTTCATCAAAGGAGATAACCTGTCTCATCTTGTTCCCCAAAACACCACCTGTATACCTCCCTGCATCAGCAAACCATCCCTGCCTTCCTTCACAGGGTCAGAAATTAATCCCTTACAACGGCCTGGATCCCCCTTCCTGCCCCCTTCCCCTGAACCGAGCTCCATCAGCTGTCCTCCCTCTTTCACATACCCTCACATTTACCTCCTTCTCCTCGGCATTTAGATGTGCTCAAGTACCCCCTCCCCCTGCCCAGGCGATTTCAGAAATAAAACAAAGCTCCAAAACACTCAATTAGCAATTTTTAATTTTTAAAATTCTAAATTATAAAATGATGGTCTGCAAAAAATCAAAAACAGAGGTAAAGGGCTTCTCTGGTGGTGCAGTGGTTAAGAATCTGCCTGCCAATGCAGGGGACACGGGTTCGAGCCCTGGTCCGGGAAGATCCCACATGCAGCAGAGCAACTAAGTCCATGCACCACAACTACTGAACCTGCGCTCTAGAGGCCACAAGTCACAACTACTGAGCCCACGTGCTGCAACTACTAAAGCCCATGTGCCTAGAGCCCATGCTCCACAACGAGAAGGCACTGCAATGAGAAGCCCGCGCACTGCAACAAAGAGGAGCTCCTACTTGCCTCAACTAGAGAAAGCCCGCGCACAGCAACAAAGACCCAATGTAGCCAAAAATAAAAATAAATAAAATTTATCTAAAAAAAAAGAAAAACAGGAGGAAGTTAAGATTTCCCTCCACTCAAAGATCACCAGTACCAGTGTCAATTATATTTTCCCAGAATGTTATTTTTGCAGCAATGAGCTGCCCTGACGTCCACTTGTTTGCCACCACCTTTGCCTTAAGTCCTTCTTTTATTACCTTGGTGATGGCACAGTCGGCCAGTGGACATTTTAAGCAAAAATTTCCTAACATGTATTTCACAACCTGTCTTTTTTATTTCCCGTCCTACTCTCTTCTGAACCAAAAGTGGTCGGGCTTCTGCCCCACCAGGCCACTGCACTCCTCTCACCAGGAACGCAAATATTGCTCCTTTCCAAGGGCACTTTCTGGGCACTCCCTCCTATCCACACTTTTTCCTTGTTTTCTGTGGCACCTTCTGCCCCGATCACTGGCCTCTCTCCTCTGCCCTTCCCTCTGTGTTGACGTCCCCCAGGGTTCCCTGAGGCCAGCTTCGCTTCCCCATCCACCACTGTTCAGGGTGATTCCCTTTCCTGCCATGACTGATGGCCTAACCCATAGCACTCCTGAGCCTTAGACCCGCACGTCTAGTGGAAGAAGGGCCACCTCCACTTGGACTCCCACAGGTCAAACTGAGCACATCCAAAAGGTAAAGCCATCTTCCCTGATCTCCAACTCTGCTCCACTTCCTGTGTCCCCCAGGAACACCATACACTAGAATCCTGGGTGTCATCCCACATTCCTCCCTTGCTCTCATCTCCTCTCTCCAGTCAATCATCAAGGCCTAACCAACAACCCTACATCGTAAATCTCCCTCCAGTGGGTCTACTCTCCATCTCCACTGCCCTGAACTGAGCACAGCCCGCCATCCTCTCTGTTTACTGCAGAAGGTTCCCAACTGGGCTTCCCGCCTCTAATCTGCACACCATTCTCCCCACGCCCCACAGCCTTCACACAGAGGCCTGAGCACATCTCTGAAATGAAGATCCTATTTCGTGCCCCTGCTCAAACCCTTCAATGACTATCTGGCGCCCTCAGAAAAAGTCAAATTCCTTAATAGGAAGTGCAAGACCCTGCTCACTTCTTATCTCTGATCTAATTTCTCTTCTCTCTCTCTCCTCTCACACTCGCATCAAACCTAAACTACTTTAATTCCTCACACGTGTCAGGCATGAACTTTCTCTTCCACCTCTGGGATTTGTGCAGACTGTTCCTTCTCAGTGGCATAGTTCCTGCCACCCCTCCCCCCAAATAAAGATAATCCCTGCAGCTCTCAGCCTGTCTGACATCTTATTTGTTCCCACTCTCCCCCCAACACTCAGGTAACTGTTCTGTATTTCCCCAAACACCCTGCACAAGCCCCAGCTCAGAGCCAACCACACTCTGTAACGGTCTGTCTGCCAATCAGGGAAGCAAAACAGCAAGCTGCGTGAGGAGGAAGCAGACTTCAGAAGCAGACAGATCTGGGTCTGATAATCTCCCCCACCACTCATTAGCTGTATGACTTTGAGCAGGTTGTTCAATCTCTGTGGTTCAGGCTGCTCGTCTGTTACATGGGCTAGGAATACCTACCTCACGTGGCTGCTGCAAGACTAAAGCAGAAATGCAGGAAGAACATGGCAAGTGGCACCTCAGAAGCACTTGGAAAGTGGTAGCCTTTAGCCCCCTGGGATAATGGAGCTCTCCGAGAGCAGGGACCACTTATAACTTGATCAGGGTTGTCACAGTAGGCACCCTGGAAATACAACCTGACAATTAAATGAGAACAGTGAACAAAGGAGATGGGGAAAAAATTCAGTGATGACTCAGATCTCAAGGCTAGGCCCCCAGATGTGAGGAGATCTCTAAATAACCTGATATAATTTTTTAAAAAAGGTTATATTCTTATAGGTAGTTATGATGTGCCAGGCACTGCTTTATGTATACAACTAATTTAACCCTCACAAATCTAGAAGATGTTACAATTTTTATTCTACACTTGAGGTAAAGGAGGCACAGAGACGTGAAGTGACTGATCCAAGATCCTACAATACTGGTGAGTGGCAGAGCCTCAATTCAAAGCCCGCCAGTTCAGCATTAGAGTCTGCCATTGAATCATTACTTCTTGCTACCTGTAAGTTAGGATTAGATGATTAAAACAGGGTAGCTGAGAGGCCAGAACCACAAGGCACTTCCCCAAATAGAAAAAAGGAATTGCAAAGGTAGCATTAAAAAACGTAACAACAGGGACTTCCCTGGTGGCGCAGTGGTTAAGAATCCGCCTGCCAATGCTGGGGACACAGGTTCGAGCCCCGGTCCGGGAAGATCCCACATGCCGCAGAGCAGCTAAGCCCGTATGCCACAACTACTGAGCCTGTGCTCTAGGGCCTGTGAGCCAGAACTACGGAAGTCTACGCACCGCAACGAAGACTAGCCCCCGCTCACCACAACTAGAGAAAGCCCACGTGCAGCAATGAAGACCCAACACAGCCAAAAATAAATAATAAAAAACCCCCAAAAACATAACAACAGATGAGTTTCAAGATGGAAGAAATAATACTAAAAGGCCAGGGTGATAAGAACCAAGAAAAGGATTTTTGACCTTGTGCTCACCATGACCTTCAAGAGTCAGTGAAGTGGTGAAGACAAAAAAAGAAGGACTTACAGTGGATGCAAACAGTGAAGGTACAGAAGGCATCACAGTCTATTCCAGTAGGTTTGGCAGCTAAAGCAAAATAAAACTTGAGAGCAAAGGAGATAAAGCCAGTAGAGAAGAAACGGAAGATGTCAAAGACAACAAAGTAAAACACACACCTGGTTGAAAGTAAATTACGTGTTTAATTTCTGCTAAGGAGAAGAATTCCTGCTAAACAATCTCAATACTGACGCTGGTTATGCTCAGATCTGCTTACACCAACAAGAGCAAGAGGACAGCTCCAACTCCTTCTGAGCTGTTCCTCTGCATGGTCACAACACCTTGTACAAATTGGCTGCTGGTCACAAGGGAGACTGGGTGAGAAGAGACGGATTAACACAACATTTCCCACACCTGCCTCCAAATGAGAGCCACCTGGGACACATTTTAAAACACACACACACACACACACACACACACACACACACACACACACACACACACACACACACACACACACACACACACACACACACACACACACACACACACACACACACACACACACGCGCTCCCTCTCTGGAGATTCTGATCCTGCGGTCCAGGGTGCTATATTTTTCAACAAGTGCACCAGGTGATCAGCCAAGTTTGAGAACTTAACACAAATCTCTAGCCCTAGGAACGTGTCCCCTTCAGCCCGGCTACCTCGCCGCCCCCCAGCACGGGCGAAACGGACGTGAAGATGCCTGAATCAAATCTCGGTGTCATACACATCAGGCCCAAAGGGTCAAACGTTGGGAAGAGAGCTCACCGCCCCGGCATGGACGTTTCCACCTAACCTCACCGCTGACTCTGCAGCACTTTTACTAGTTAGTTAAGCACAAGCGGACCGCACGTTGCCACGCGGGAAAACAATTACGCCTGCAGAGACGACCCAGCTGGGCAAGCCCGACCCACGCTGGGGCGTGGGGGTGGGGGCTGCCTGCCCGAGGCGGGCCTCAGGAGCGAGGTTACCCCGGCCGCCCTGGGCATCCGGGCTCGGCTGCGGGCGCCTGCCAGAGCCGGTGCGCTGGCCCCGGGCAGCCGGGCACGGGTCCGCGAGACGCCACCGCCGCAGAGAGGCTGAGGGAGACCGGGCGACGCGCTGTCGGCCCCGGCGGGCGGAGTCCCGGCGCCGGGAAGCGCCTTCCGAGGACCAGGCAGAACCGACGGGAAACGAGGGACGCCGGAAGCCCCCTGACCGAGACCACAGAGGAAAGGGGGGGGCGGCGCTGGGGGTCCCGGGCCGCCACGGTCCGCGCGGACGGGGACGCCAGAGCGGCTCCGCAGCTTCTCCTTACCTCACGGGCGCCCTCGGGCTCCGCGCTCAGCAACACTCCGGCTGAAGCGGGGCAGCAGCCACAACCCTTGCCGGGGTTCCCGGGAGCCGGAAGGTGGTACACGGCTTGAGAAGGGGGCGGGACAGGAGGGAGGAAAAAGTTCCGGCGAAGCTTGATACGGCGACCTTCCGCGCTTTACGGTGCCTAGCAAGGGTACGCCGGAACGTGACCTCACTCGCGCACGCGCACCGTGACGTTAGGTGGTAGGGCTCCGCCCCTGACACGTGGGGCTTGTTTGGGTCTCTGGAGGCCCGTCCCCTAAATGGGGGCCGCCTCCGCCAAGATGGCGGTGACCTGTGTGACTGCCCTTTGAGGCTCGCTTTAGGACTCTAGCCTCGGAGCCTGCTATTTATGCAGGTGCAGTCCTGCCGGCCGAGGTGGTGGCAACCCCGCTGCAGTGTGGGGAGAGAGCGGGGGTTCTTTCTTCCCTTGAGGCGCGTTCCCCAGGTCTTGTCCCACGTCGTCCGCTGCCCAAAGACACTCTAGTCCAGGGCGTAAAGAAGATTCTTGGACAGCCGCTTCGTTTTTTGTAAGTCGCCCGGGTCTTCTTGGGCGAATAGCTATCAGAGCAGATGGGAAATCCTGTCTGCTGGCCCGGCCAGACCTCGGAGGCAGGATAAGAAGACCTGAGCTCTGGGCCGGATCTTACTCTTTGCGCCTTCTCTGCTTGTCTGGACCAGAGGAAGAGGAATCATTTCATTCACTACATCCTCTGAGAAGCTCCCCATCACCTTGCTTACTATCACATCGCCCTGTTTTCTTTCCTTTATAGAACTTGTCATTGAAGTAGATCAGTGTTTGTTGATTGCCTTTCCCACTAGTTGCAAGCTCTGCCCTCTGACGACAGAACCTAAATCTCGTGCAGGGCTATGTTCTCAGTACTTAGAACAGTGCTTGGCACAAAGTCCAGTACATATTCTTTGAATGGACAGTGATCTAATGGTATAGCCTCCCCAGCGTGTTGGGCCACCTCTCTAGTTCCCATTCTTTGGATTCAAGCCCGTCTCACCACACAAGCCAATTTTGTTTAATGGATGGCCTCTTGTGGCTGGGCGTCCTGCTGGGTGATGGGTTTCAGCAGTGCACAAGAAAGAAAGGGCTTCTGCTATTAAGGAGTGGCAGTAAAGCTCCAGGGACCTCTGAGTTACCACGCTAGCCCACAGCCTTATATGTTCTCACTTGCCAGTTAACTCACACAAGACAGCCCACATGAGGTCTGGTTTCCTGAGAACAGATACTGCCTTTTGCTACTCTGTTACATGAAAGTTCAAGGCATTCTGGGACTCCATGCTAGCTACATACGTTAATATTTTAGCTCTGGGCTTAAAGCTTAGGGTCACCAGCTGCCCCCCAAAAGAAGAGGGAATAGACTAACAGATATGAGGTATATTCTTGGGGAAGTCTTTCTGATACCTGGATGTGGCAATTTCGAGGGAAAATAGTCACAATTTTTTAAAAAATATTTTTTAAAATTTATTTATTTAGGCTGCATTGGGTCTTCGTTGCTGCACGTGGGCTTTTCTCTAGTTGCGACCAGCGGGGGCTACTCTTCGTTGCAGTGCACGGGCTTCTCATCGCAGTGGCTTCTCTTGTTGCGGAGCACAGGCTCTAGGTGCACGGGTTTCAGTAGTTGTGGCACGCGGGCTCTAGACCTCAGGCTCAGTAGTTGTGGCACATGGGCTTAGTTGCTCCACAGCATGTGGGATCTTCCCAGACCAGGGCTCGAACCCGTGTCCCCTGTATTGGCAGGCGGGTTCTCAACCACTGTGCCACCAGGGGTCCCGTCACAAATATTTTTGATGAGCCATCTCCCAGGCATGTGAATTTGGGAGAAATCTAGTTGTGTATAGGAAATGGTGGATGGAATAGTGATATTTAACCTGTTAATTACATTGTTTTCATGCAGTAAGTACTGAACAAGCTGTTTAGATTTCTCCCTGCTTCCCTCCCCCATTGCCATTTCTGGCCTCCACTTTATTTTATTTATTATTATTTTAAAATAAATTTATTTATTTATTTTGGCTGCTTTGGTCTTCGTTGCTGTGCTCCGGCTTTTCTCTAGTTGCAGCGAGTGGGGGCTACTCTTCGTTGCGGTGCGCGGGCTTCTCATTGCGGTGGCTTCTCTTGTCGTGGAGCATGGACTCTAGGTGCGTGGGCTTCAGTAATTGTGGCACGTGGGTTCAGTAGTTGTGGCGCACGGGCTTAGTTGCTCCGCGGCATGTGGGATCTTCCCAGACCAGGGCTTGAACCCGTGTCCCCTGCATTGGCAGGCGGATTCTTAACCACTGCACCACCAGGGAATCCCCTGGCCTCCACTTTAAAATGCTAAGTCCTAAGGCTCCTTTCATTGTCAATTTTGTCTTGTGCTTTGTAGGCTCTCATAACCACTGATGCACTATTTTTCAAGAGGATTGAGTGTTTTTATGATCTTGACTTCTCTTTTTCTATTAAAGACCAGAGTTATTTCTTGTGTGATTCTTGAATCCTCTGAGAAGAGTGTATGCAGCCCTTGCAGAATTACACATTTCTTCATGGGCCATATTTCTCCTGATATTTAGGTGCATCTTTTTTTTTTTTTTTTTTTTGCGATACGCGGGCCTCTCACTGTTGTGACCTCTCCCGTTGTGGAGCACAGGCTCCGGACGCGCAGACTCAGCGGCCATGACTCACGGGCCCAGCCGCTCCGCGGCATGTGGGATCTTCCCGGACCGGAGCACGAACCCGTGTCCCCTGCATCGGCAGGCGGCCTCTCAACCACTGCGCCACCAGGGAAGCCCCTAGGTGCATCTGTTTTATCCTTTGCAAACCTTCTGCCTTCTCATTTTTCATTCTCTCAAGGACAGGAATTACAAGAGGTGGGGAGGATACTTTTAGCGCCTGTTTCAAAAGATCAATGCCAGGATTTACTTTGCACACCAAGAACTGAAGCTTGGGGGACCTCTTTCTTCCAAGCTATATTCTAATGCCTCATACTGTAGAGTGTCACATGGTGGGTGGAGACGTGAAGGAGGAAGAAAAAGTACCTTAATTTCTGTCTGAGGGTAACCATTCACTCTACACAGCTTCTCTTTTCCCAGAACAAGAGGGTGTGGGGTCAAAACCGCAGCTCATTTCAGTGAAGGGTTTTCTAACAGCACAGCTAACGCTCTACTCTCTGGTCAACTCCTGGGATGTATGATAAACGCCACTATAATTATTGTAAAGGCTACAACTTATTCTTTGCGTCTGTAAATGTCCAGCTCAGCTCAGCCTTTTCTGTCCCTGTGTTGCATCAGCATGTGGTCCTGAGGGTGTTTGAGGCACTTTATTATTATTATAATTTTTTTTTTTGGCCGTGCCTCGTGTTTTGCAGGACCTTAGTTCCCCACCAGGGATTGAACCCAGGCCCTCGGCAGTGGAAGCCAGAGTCCTAACCTCTGGACCGCCAGGGAATTCCCTGAGGCACTTCAGTAAATGGGATGTTTCTCATGAGCCCTGGTGATGACAGGCATACAGGGTGACCGAGCATTTCTGCCCTCTGCAAATGTGGTATTAACATTGTGCACAGTTTCTATCAAGCCGGATTTCAATGAAGATTTTCTTTTCATGTCACTAGGTTTGTAAATGAATGAACAGACGTTTCACTACTCTTGCCATGTCTGCTTGAGAAATGTTCTATATCTGTAGCTACCGGGCATATGTATTTACCATCACTAAGGATAAACATTGCACATAAAATGGTTGTCCTGTTACGTTACCAAAGTGCAGATCTGAAATCCAGTCTTCTGGCCTGGCCCAACCTCAGAGGCAGGATAAGAAGACCTGAGCTCTGGGCTGGATCTTACTCTTTGCACCTTCCCTGCTAGTCTGAACCAGAGGAAGAGGAATCATTCACTCCATCCTCTCAGAAGCTCCCCATCCACTCCATCACCCCGCTTACTATCACATCACCCTGTTTTCTTTCCTTTATAGAACTTGTCACTAAATTAGATCAGTGTTGACTGCCTTTCCCACTAGTTGCAAGCTTTGCCCTCTGACAACAGAACCTAAATCTCATGCATGACTATGTTCTCAGCACTTGGAACTGTGTTTGGCACATTGTCCAGTAAATATGTCTTTGAATGGATAATAATCAAATGGGCACAGGTTATGCTCCATTTGGGGCCACACTCACCAGTTCCCATTCTTTGGATTCAAGCCCATCTCACCACACAAGCCAATTTTGTTTAATGGATGGCCTCTTGTGGCCGGGCATTGTGTTAGACGATGGAATAAACATTGCAGAAAAACCCATTGTCCTGGGCTTCCCTGGAGGCGCAGTGGTTGAGAATCTGCCTGCTAATGCAGGGGACACGGTTGGAGCCCTGGTCTGGGAGGATCCCACATGCTGCGGAGCAACTGGGCCCGTGAGCCACAACTGCTGAGCCTGCGCGTCTGGAGCCTGTGCTCCGCAACAAGAGAGGCCGCGATAGTGAGAGGCCCGTGCACCGCGACAAAGAGTGGCCCCCGCTTGCCACCACTGAAGGCCCTCGCACAGAAACAAAGACCCAATACAGCAAAAATAAATAAATAAATGAATAAACTTCTATCCCCAACATATTAAAAAAAACCAAAAACCAAAAAAACCATTGTCCTGTTACCGAAGTGTAAAAGAGAATTTGAGAACTGACATAAGACACAAACATTTACAAATGTTACTCTCCATGCAGTAGGGGCATGGCTGGGGGAGAAACCCCATTCCTCCCCCTGAAGTTACTATCGCTGTCACTGGACTTGACATCCAGCCTTACACGGACTCCATGGTAAGCACCTGGCACAGGGCGTATCCTCCATGTACCTGTGAGCCCATGTCTGTGTGGAAACCAGGGCTGTGCCCATTCCTGTTCACACCTGTGGGAAGACAAGCTCATTGTCTAAGAGAAGCAGCCAGTGCGCTCACCACACCAACCTGCACCCACAAATCATGGAGCAGTTTTGCAGTAAAACACCTGGTATGGACTCAGTGCTGTGCAGGGTGCAGGACGCTATTTCACAGAGTCCCTGTAAGACAGAGTAATTTTATAAGTGGCTCCTGTGCCCTAACTGCCTTGCCTTGTTGAAACTTCACCACAACTGTGTGAATTAGAGCAGAGTATCCTGTGAGGAAAGTGAGGAACTGTGAGGAAAGTGAGGCCTAGAGAAGCACGTTCTCAAGTTGCAGATAATAAAAACCAGGCCTCACATCTAAGTCCCTATGAAGTAGTGAACTATTCAAGTCAGTGCTAAGACATGTGGTAGAGACGGTGGTGGTGCATTAGAATCACCTGGGGAATCTAAACCCATATCCTCCACAGGAACTGGAATCAGCAAGGCTGAGAGACACATCTGTTCTTCTAAATAGCTTTCCAGGAACTCCTCTTGTATCTGGAATCCCCTGGGTGCCAACTCTTGAAAAGTCTGGAGGAGAAATGGTAGTTGTGTAAAGCTTTGTGGATGAGGCAAGACTTGAGCTGGTTCTTAAAGAACCTCTGTTTGCCAAACTGTAAAATGGGGCTGATGCTGGAGTGGTCTCAGATCAGCGTGGTTCAGTCACTCTCTCTGTTCATATAAACCAGCAGTAGGTGGTGCTGCGGCCTATGAAATGCTGTGTTCTTGGTTCACACAGCCCCTCATCTGGAGGGCACCACGTGGAGATTAGTAAGAAACCCAAGTCAGACTAATAAAATCTCCCCCGAGGGGTGATAACCCAGCGTGGTCCCTGTGACACAGGAGCCACTGAGGAGCAGCTCCTTTGGTGCAGCCTCCCAAAGAGAGGGGTGTGCCCATCCCTCTGTTGTCCTTCCCATGAGATGTTCTGTAGAGTTAGGGACCCTCAGACACTTGGATCTGGGGCATCAGCTGACTGGAGCCTCTCAGAGTCCAGGCTGAAAGGGTTGTTGTGCGTTTGGTTAAGAGCACAACTTTGGAGCTGGCCAGCACTGCCTCTTCCTTAGTGTATGACCCTGGGAGGTGGTTACCTTTCCTGGGCCTCTGTAGTAATCACCAATAGAGACTATATATAAAGAGAAAGAACCAATAGGATGTATATATAGAGAGAGGGAGAGATTTATCTCGAAGTGACTCATGGGATTGTGGGGCTGGCAGGTCTGAAATGCACAGGGCAGGCGGGCAGGCTGGAGACCCAGGGAACAGCTGATGTTGGGGGTCTCGAGTTTGTAGGCAGTGTGGACGCCCAATTCCTTCTTCCTCCACAGGATCTCTGTCTTTTCTCTTAAGACCTTCAACTGAACGGATGAGGCCCCCCCCCATTATGGAGGGGAATCTGCTTTCCTGAAAGCCTACTGATTTTACTGTTATTCACATCCAGAAAATACCTTTACAACAATATCTAGACTGGTGCTTGACCAAACAACTGGTCGCCATATCCTAGCCAGGTTGATACATAAAATTAATCATCACAGCCTCCGATTACTTGCTTGTAAAACGGGCAACGATACGTTTTGGTTTTTGTTTTTGCAGACTCAAATAATGCATATAAAATACTTGGCCCAAAATTTGTGAAATATTTTACACAACAGCTACTTTTATTATTATTCTTGCAAAGTGAGCTGCACGGCCTGGCACCTGAGACTCCAGACTGTGGGAGGTGTGGGTAATGAGCCAAACTGAATGACCACGGAGGCTGGTGACACGCAGCTGAAGAGCAGAGACCTGTGCCCAGGCCTGTGAGCCTGACGCTTGTGGCGGGAGCTGGGCGGGAGTCCCCAGGTGCCCCTGGGGCTGATGCTTTGCACTCATTATGACTTGTTTACGAGCTACTTGGGCTTGGTGGAGACTCACTCGCTCAGGAGGCAGCCTGGGAATCCAGTGGGCTTGTCTGAGCTGAGTGAGCTCTTTCCAGGCCCAGGGATGCATGGGTGTGGATGACCTGTGAGCAGCTCTACTCTGGCCTCCGGTGATCTTGGCTGACTTGGCCTCTGTGCTTTCCAGCTTTTTCGGGGGCCTGTGTGGTGCTTGTTGTTCACACCTAATGTTGGTCACTTCTCAGAATCTTTTCCCTTCAAAAGTGTAACTGAACCATTTCAGGGCTGCTCCTGTGAACCCGCTGGGACACTTGCAGAGTTATGTTAATGGTGTTTAACTGAGCAAAACTTGTTTTGCCTCCACTTTGAAGACACCTGCCTTCACCAGATAACTGGGTGCCCCACCCTGAGAAGCTCCTACGTCAAAATTAGAGGAGGATTCTTTCCTTAGCTGTTTCCGGCGTCTCTTACCAGAAATGGCTGAATGACAATACCCAACCTTTTGAGGAAGAATCAAACACCCCCAGAACTCTCTCCCTCCCTCACTCCACCTGCTCACCAATGCCCAGCAGATTCTCGAGTTGCCTCTTCATCCTATGAACCCCAGGACATGTGCCCGCTGGCCGATTTCTGCTCAGTGATTTGTTCTTCTGTCAGGAGACTTGACATGTGTTTTCTTTCCTCAAGTTGCAACTAGAGTTGAGTGAAACACACTGAATTAAAAAAAGGATAGCTGAATACTCTCTAGGAAGCAGCTAATAAGAGAGGCCCAACCATTTTGACACCTTGACTGTGCAACTAGGAGACAATTATTGATGGAGACTCTTTGAAGTTCAAACCAACATTGGGATCCACCTACAAACTATCTTTAGTTTTCCTTTTTCTCCATGGCAGAGTGAGAGCTATAGAAAATTCGCCACTGTTAGCCCTCAGCTGCCCCCTTCCCAGCACTCTCTTCGCTGCTTAGAGGAGCACCTAGAGGGGCCCCTCACGTCAGGCTGCTTCTGGATGGGATTTACCACTTTCCCTTAAAGGAACGTGTTAAAAGCTACTGAGGCAGTGGTTCCTATTAGATTACTGAGCTGCTGTAAATATGTTTTGAAAATTCAGTGCCAAAAACTTGCACATGAATGTTCATAGCGGCATTATTCAGAATAGCCAAAAAGTGGAAACAACCTAGATGCCCATCCACAGATGAGTGGATAAATAAAATAGAGTATATTCGTACAATGGAATATTATCCAACAATAAAAAGGAATGAAGTGTGGATACAGCTGCAACATGGATGAACTTTGAAAACATTAAGCTAAGTGACAGAAGCCAGACAGAAAGGCCACATATTATATGATTCCATTTATAGACAATGGCCAGAATAGGCAAATCTATAAAGACAGAAAGTAGATTTCTGGCTGCAACAGGCTGGGATGCGAAGCTGGGGAGAAATAGGGGTGACTGCTGACAGGTATGGGGTTTCTTTTTGGGGTGATGTAAATGTTCTAAAATTTATTGTGGCGATAGTTACACAACACTGTGAATGTACTAAATACCATTGACTTCTACACCTAAAATGGGTTAATTGAATGGTATGTGAGTTAAATCTCAATAAAGCTGTTTTAAAAGCACATTGGATGCCAGTCTCTGCCCCCAGGGGAGCCGGTGAATTGTGTTCTGTGGATATCAGGTGTGGTCTTTTGCGGGGCAGGTGCCTAGGATACGTCTGCAGAACCTGTGACCATGGGACCCTGTGAGAGCTGCAGGACTTTGTTACCGGATGGCCTTTGGTTCCCTGATTGTTTTGACATGAATCCAGGGCTCCGTCCCTCAATCTGTCTTCTCCTGTCCAGCAGGGACATTCATAAGTGCTCAAAGGCAATGGTTTTGTTTTGTTTGTTGTTTGTCCTCTAACTCCCTGCAAAGGGCCGGTGTTCAGGAAGATCTTTAGGGAGAAGGGCATCGGTGGGCACTCAGAAGGCCTGGAGAGCCCGTGCCACGGCTGACTCGACATGTGTCAGTGCCCCACTCCCCGCCCACGTTCCTCAAGTGCAAAATGATGGGGCCAGGCCCCGTGACACCGGCCCTCCCCTGCCCCACAGCTGTGTACTTTTCTAGACTTTCGTTGCTCCCTGTAACATTTGGGCTGAATTTCTATTGGGCCAGAAGGAGGGGGACTGTGGCACAGCCACAGTCAGGAAGCAGTCTGAGAGCAGCCACTGGTCACGTATGGAATGTCTGCATGATAATTAATGAGGGGCATCGAGAAGTGGGGATTTAAGGACTTGCCTTGAAACCGTTTCATTATTTTGGCAGAGGAGTTGATGGGAATTATGGAGGTGCCAAAGCCCTCCCAAACTGCCCCCCACCCCATGGGAATGGGACCGCTCCCCACGAGAGACCATGAGTTAGCGGAACTGGGAGTGAGGGGTCTGCGCCTCTGAAGGAACCTGCTCAATCCTAGACACAGCTGCCATCCGAGATGTGGGGACCTGCCCGCTGGAGCAAATGTAGGAGGGTCAGGAGGCCCCGACACCCAGCCGGAAGATTTCCGGAGGAGACACCCTGTCTTCAGGAGTCTAAGGAGGCATGGGGATGGACCAGCTTCTCACTGGGAAGCTGATTTCAGGAAGCTACTCCCATCCATTAGGCCGCCTGACCACCCCATGGTGCTTACCCAGAAACCAGAGACCAAGCGCAGGGAAAGGCCCCGGGCCCTGGAGTCAGGCAGACCTGGGTTCTAATCCCGGCTCCGGCTCTGGCTGGCTGCTTGATCCTGGGCAAGTTATTCCACTCTGAGACTCAGTTTCTCCATCTATAAAATAGGGCAAAAATAGTTATCTGGAACATAGTATATTTTAAATTTTATTTGTTCATAATCTGAATTTATCAATTTTATTCATTTCTTAAAATTTATATTTAATTTTAAAACAACATAGATAATATAAATATTTTAAAGCTCCAAACAATATACATTGAAAAATCTTCCCCCATCCTTGTTCTCTTTCCTCAGTAACTATTACCTGCTGCATCACAGAGTGAATGTTATTTGTGTTAAAAGCTACCATTCATTAGGGGCTCACTTTGTGTCAGGACAGTGCATTGTAACGTCCCTGCATTCACCCCTGTTTGGCAGACAGCATTACCCCTGTTCTGGGTGCAGGAAGTAGGCTCAGAAGGAGGGAATATTTTGCCTGGAAATATAAGACCTGTAAGAGAGAAGCCAGGATTTAAAAATGCAAGTGAAGGACTTCCCTCATGGTTCAGTGGTTAAGAATCCACCTGCCAATGCAGGGGACATGGGCTCAAGCCCTGGTCCAGGAAGATCCCACATGCTGAGAAGCAACTAAGTCCGCGCACCACAACTACTGAGCCTGTGCTCTAGAGCCCGTGAGCCACAACTACTGAGCCTGCGTGCCACAACTACTGAAGCCCGCACACTGCAACAGAGTAGCCCCCGCTCGCCGCAACTAAAGAAAGCCTGCACGCAGCAACGAAGACCCAATACAGCCAAAAATAAATAAATAAATTTATAAAAAAGAAAAAAGAATGCAAGTGATTTCATGTTTGTAAATCTCCTAGGACAACAGATGTTAGCTCTTCCCACCCAGACACCTGACACCTTTCCATCAGGAGCTGGGCAGACGAGCTCCCTGAGAATGAGAGGGTGTTTTTATATCCATACAGGCATCAGACAACACCATAGTGAAAATAACAGTAGTGGCGCCAGCCCAAGTCTAAGTTCTTTACATGCATCATCTCACTGAAGCCTCATCACCACCCTCTGCGGTAGGTGCTACTGTTTTCATTTTATAGAAGGTAAAATTGAGGCTCGGAGAGGTTAAAGAATTTGGTCAATTTCTTACAGCTTAGAAAAGAAGGAGCAGAGACAGGATTCAAATCCAGGCAGTCCAACAGGAGAGCCTAAGCTCTTCAACACTCTACTCTGTCCCCTGGGGAGGTGGCTAAGAGAAGGCAAAGGGTCAGAGGGAGCTGATGTAACAGACGAGAGAATGTGGTAGGACTGGAGGAGGGAGTCGCAGGGAGAAGGGGGCAGGACAGTCAGGAGCAAGGTTCTGGGGCTGGCATTCCAGAAATGAAAGAAACGATGTCTGTCTGCTAGGAACTGAGGGTTTATTGAGAAGACAAATATAAACCACATGTGGAGGAAAAGAACTAGGTCAGTAGTAATAACACATCACAGCTATCAGACTCACTGTTTCAGTTAGCCACCGCTGCATACGCCACCCCAAACAGAGAGGCTTATGACACCCGTCATCTACTTTGCCCACGAATCTGCAGCTGGGGCAGGGCTTAGTGGGGTCAGCTTGTTTCCGCCCCATGTGGCACCAGCAGGGGTGGCTGGAAGGCTGGAAGCTGGGATCATCTGAGGGTTTGCTCACTTGCAAGCTGAGGCTGGTCGTCAGCAGCACACCTACATGTGGGCTTCTTCCTGCTAATGCTCAGCTTCTTCCCAGCTTGGTGACCCCAGGTAACATCATTAGTCACTGGGGAATGCAAATTAAAACCACAATGAGATACCACTACACACCTAGTAGAATGTTTGAATAAAAATGACCTGCCACGCCCAGGGCTGTCAAGGATGCTCTCATACAACTGCTTTGGAAAATCCTTGGCAGTTTCTTGGGAAGTTAAACATACACTTACCATATGACCCAGCCACGCAATTCCAAGCTATTTACCTGAGAGCAATGAAAGCAGATGTCCGTACAAAGATTTACACATGAATGTTCATAGCAGCTTTATGTGAAGTAAACAAAAATGAGAAACAACCCAAATGTCCATCAATAGGCGAATGGATAACTAAATTATGGTATAGCTATACAGAGAAATACAATTCAGCAATAAAAATGAATTCACTATCGGACTTCCCTGGTGGTGTGGTGGTTAAGAATCCACCTGCCAGTGCAGGGGACACGGGTTCGATCCCTGGTCCAGGAAGATCCCACATGCCACAGAGCAACTAAGCCCGTGTGCCACAACTACTGAAGCCCGTGTGCCTAGAGTCGCAACAAGAAAAGCCACCACGGTGAGAAGCCCGCTCACTGCAAGGAAGGGTAGCCCCCACTCGCTACAACCACAGAAAGCCCGAGCACAGCAATGAAGACTCAATGCAGCCAAAAAATAAAAAAAAAATTTTTAATTAAAAAAATTTTTTGAATTAAAAAAAATGAATTCACTGTTGATCCATGCAACAACATGGATGGCTCTCAAAATTATTATGCTGAGTGGAAGAAGCCAGACAAAAAAAGTGTATGCATAGTATTATTCAATTTATATAAAAGTCTAGAAAATGCAATTAACCTGTAGTGACAAGAAAGCACACCAGTGGTTGCATGAAGATGCTAGGGGTGGGGTAGAGGGAGGGATGACAAAGGGGCATGAGAAAACTTAGGGTTGATGGATATGCTCAGTACCCTGATAGTGGTGACGGCTTCACAGGTGTATATATGTTAAACTGTACCAAATTGTACACTTTAGATATGTGCAGTTTACCGTGGGCCAATTTTAAAAATAAAAAATACTAGGTTGGAAAAAGAAAGAAGGGCATGTGCAGCTCATGCAGCATAATATCAAAAAACAAACAACCCAATCAGAAAATGGGTGGAAGATCTAAATACACATTTCTCCAAAGAAGACACACAGATGGCCGAAAAGCACATGAAGAGATGCTCAGCATCACTAATTACTAGAGAAATGCAAATCAAAACTACGATGAGGTATCACCTCACATTGGTCAGAATGGCCATCGTCAAAAAATCTACAAACAATAAATGCTGGAGAGGGTGTGGAGAAAAGGGAACCCTCCTATACTGCTGGTGGGAACGTAAATTGGTACAGTCACTATGGAGAACAGTATGGAGGTTCCTAAAAAAACTAAGAATAGAGCTACGATATGACCCAGCAATTCCACTCCTAGGCATATACCCAGAGAAAACTATAATTTGAAAAGATAAATGCCCTCAATGTTCGTTGCAGCACTATTTACAATAGCCAAGACATGGAAACAACCTAAATGTCCAACAACAGAGGAATGGATAAAGAAGCTGTGGTACGTATATACAATGGCATATTACTCAGCCACAAAAAAAAAAGAACAAAATAATGCCATTTGCTGCAACATGGATAGACCTAGAGATTTTCATACTGAGTGAAGTAAGTCAGACACAGAAAGACAAATATCATGTGATATTGCTTATGTGTGGAATCTAAAAAAAAGGGTGCAAATGAACTTATTTTCAAAACAGAAATAGAGTCACAGATGTAGAAAACAAACTTATGGCTACCAGGGGTTAAGGGGGGAGGGATAAATTGGGAGATTGGGATTGACATACACATACTACTATATATAAAATAGAGAACTAATAAGGACCTACTGTATAGCACAGGGAACTCTATTCAATAATCTGTAATGGCCTATATGGGAAAAGAATCTAAAAAAAGAGTGGATGTATGTATAACTGATTCACTTTGCTGTACACCTGAAACTAATACAACATTGTAAATCAAGCATACTCCAATAAAAATTAAAAGAAAAGAAAAAAAAAAAGAAAGAAGGCACATGGGAGGTGATAGGCTGTGGTGGCCATCTTGGAAAACACAAACCTACCTCGTTCACCAAGTATTTCCAACAGGCAAGGCACTGTCCTTGAGTCCTCCCAACAACCCAACCCAAGGGGGAGATGAGGTGGCCAGTTATCTTCTGTGATGATGATGATGATGATCTTGTCATCACAGAACCATGAGGTCTTGGCCCCTGGGAGGAAAGGGTGTCTCAGGTCTCTGATGACCGAACCTTGGGGCTTTTACCACTGAGCTGTAAGAGAAACTGCTGCCCACTTCTTCGGACCCATCAGGAAGCAGAGGCGCCCTTTAGAGAGCGACACGGAGAGGCAGTGAGGAGGTGGCTCTGTGGGCAGAGGCTGGGGCACGGCTGCTGAACTGAGAGGCACCTGTGTCTGTCCCCTACCCTCCCTACCTAGGGAGGAAGAAGATACCAAGCCCCCGACAAGGAGGGCTCAGTTCGAGAAGCGCTGCGCCTTCTGTCCCAGGGCAGATATGGAGATGGTAACCCAAGGAAAGCTTCTGAGAGGAGCCACAGTCTCCCAGCTTGGCTGGACCCTGGGGCTTCGGCTGCTCTTCTCTGCCTCAGGCGAGGTCCTTGTTTCCCAGCCCCCCATCCCCAGATCCTTAGCCTCTTTCTCCTTTTTAATGGGGGGTGGGTGGGTGGGGGGTTGCCCAAGAGACAAATCCTGGTTTAGGAGCCAATAAAGAAGGGGCCTCCTAGGTTGGGGAGGGTATCAGAGGCCATGGGCTGGAGGGCAGAATCCTGGTGCACAACCCCGTGGGCCCCTCACTGCCACCCCCCATGAAGAACACAGGACTGAGGGATGGGAGCGCAGCGGGCAGGGGAGAGGTCACCAGGGCTGGACCTGGATGGACGGGCTGGGGGAGGCCTGGAAGGGCAGTTGAAGGGTGGAGGAACAGCAGCAGGCACAGAGAGGCAGTACTCCGGGGGGGCAGTGGGGGCCACCTTGTTGCAATGCTGTCCACTGAAGCTTAACAGAAATGGCAGAAGTGGGCCACACTGATTAGACAGCCACCTCGCACTAGACGTTCTCTCCTTTAACCTTTCTGACAAGTCTGTGATGTAGGTTCTACACCCCTCACTGCATAGGTGAGACGGGGTTATCCACAGTCACACAGCTAGCAGGTTGGGGAGCCGACCTGGGGAGGGGCGGCGGCCAGCAGGCACAGGAGCCACTGCAGGTCTGGGCGGGTGGGCCTGGCGCACGTGGTGGAGTTCTGGTGGAGGATGGGCTGGAGCTGGAGTGGGGGCAGCGGGAGCAGCAGGGAGGCTGGGCGCCACCCAGGCGGCAGGCAAAGCAGACCTGGGCTCCGCAGGCTTCGGTGGAGGGAGGCTGGATGGGAGAGGAACCTGCAGGACCGGAGACAGAGGGCGCGTGCCGGTGGAGCCCGGCTACGAAGGGGCAGGGGGCGGGGTCTGTTCCTCGTTCTCCTTCGGGAACTGAGACCGGGGGAAACTGAGCCGCCCTCAGCAAAGACGGACCCTGACCCTGATGGGAGAGAGGGTGAGAGAGAGGCCAAGAACTAAGACAGAGGGCCCTGGAGGGGTGACGGAGGGGGTAGGGAGAGGAGGGTGGGGAGGACTGGTGAGGTTCTGAGCCGGCGGCATCAGGGATGAGCGTGGCTGGAAGGCCGGGAGAGATGAAGGTGAGACGTCCTTTGGTCCCGGGCCTTGGTGTTTGTGTGTGGTGCGGAAGGGGCTTGTTCTTTTCAAAATGTGAAACTTGAACATTTTTGTCTGATTAAAGCATGAAAAATACAATTAAAACAGGAGGAGAAATATTAAAAGTTAAAAGACCTCCCATAATCATAAACCCACACTCTGCTACTATTAATGGTTTCAAATATTTCCTTCTGATTTTGGAATATGAACAAAAACAGATAAAATACATTTGTACGAGGATTCCAGTGGTTTCACATCTTTGCCAAAACGAAACATTCTGTCTTTTCATTTTAACCATTCAGGTGTGTGTGCAGCTAATCTCACTGTAGTCTGCATTTCAGTTTCCATGATATATATGATTCTTTTCCATTATAGGTTATTTCAAGATATTGAGTATACTTCCATGTGCTATACAATAGGTTCTTGCTGGGTATCTATTCTATATAGTGTGTATATTTTAACCCCAAACTCCTAATTTACACCCCCACCACACCAAAGCATTTGACTTAATAGTCTAATACATTACTTTGATCACTTGTCCAGTAAGGCTAGAACTTTAGAGCACTTCAACTTCACTTGCCTCCTACCAACGTTTGTGGGCTTTTTTTTTTTTTTTTGCGGTACACAGGCCTCTCACTGTTGTGGCCTCTCCGCTTGTGGAGCACAGGCTCCGGACGCACAGGCTCAGCGGCCATGGCTCACGGGCCCAGCTGCTCTGCGGCATGTGGGATCTTCCCGGACCGGGGCACGAACCCGTGTCCCCTGCATCAGCAGGCGGACTCTCAACCACTGCACCACCAGGGAACCCCTGTGTGTTTTTTTAAAGACATTTTAAGTCAACATATATGTTAAAGACATTTCTATTGCTTTGTACAATATTTATATATTTTTTAATTTAAAAAATTTAGGCCTTTCTCACCTTCTGAGATGGCCTACACTCTGTCTGTGGAGTGTGTTTCCCTCTAAATAAATCCACTTCTTACATATCAAAAAAAAAAATTTATTTTTAATCTTAAATTTATTTCACTAAAATTCATATATATTTTAATTTCACTTTTTGCTAATATTTAAGCACATATTTACCTTTTCTAGTGCTCCTCCTTCATGCATTTCCGTGTTTCCATCTAGGATCATTCTCTTCTACTTGAAGATTTTCCTTTCGGATTCCTTTTGTGCAAGTCTCACAGTGACAAATTCTCTAAGCTTTTATCTGAGAACATCTTTATTTTAAGGGTTATGTTCATTAGGTAAAAAAAATTCTACATTGGCATTTTTTTATCACCCCAGGACTTTAAATATGTCTTTTCACTGTCTTCTGACTTCCATCATTTCTGATTCGAAGTCAGCCATCAGTCTTAGTGTAAGACAATACAATGGTCAAAAAAAGTGTTTTTTTTCACGTTCAAGGCTTCTTTATTGGTTGCATCAAATTATTACAAAGTAAGAACTGCTGTTGGCCCCCTGGTCTCCGTAGTGGAGAGGCAGCCTTAAAAACCTAGTGACCCAATTCTCCAAAAAGGTTACCTCAGATGTGTGTTAGGTAACAAAACATTTTTTTTCTGGTCCAGATCACACACTGAATTTAGTTATTATGTCCTTCTTCAGCCACCTTTAATCTGGAACAATTCCTTAGTCGTTATCTTTCATGATTGATAAGTGTTGAGTGCAGGGCAGTTATTTTGTACAATGTTGCTCAGTTTGGGTTTGTCCCATGTTTCATTATGATTGGATTCAGGCTCTGCTCTTTTGACAGGGAGACGAAAGGATGTTGTGTCCTCAGTACATTATATCAGGAGGCATGTGATGTCTGTTCATTCTGCTCCTCTTGATGTTAACGTGGATCACGTGGTTTAGCTGTGTTTTCTCCACTGTGAATTACTATTTTCTCTCTGTAGATAACAAGTAATTTGAGAAGACACTGCTGTGCTGAGGCTTATTGTTTTGAGCAGGGGAGGTGGGAACCCAGGACCAAGGTCAAGAGCTCCCCAGGGAGGCCTGTCCAGGGTCTGCAGGCTCTGGGGTCAGGTCAGCAGCCTCTGCCCAGAGCTGGATGCGGGCTGGAGTTTCAGTTTGGTCACACAGGTCCCGAAGCCAATCTGGTTAGGCAAGGGCAAACACTCTCGTTTTGCAGCTAATCAGCTGTATGTGAACACAAGTCCCTTCCCGCCTCTGCACCTCACTTTTTCTTTTTTTTTTTGCGGTACGCGGGCCTCTCACTGTTGTGGCCTCTCCCATTGCGGAGCACAGGCTCCGGACACACAGGCTCAGCGGCCATGGCTCACGGGTCCAGCCGCTCCGTGGCATGTGGGATCTTCCCGGACGGGGGCACAAACCCGTGTCCCCTGCATCGGCAGGCAGACTCTCAACCACTGCGCCACCAGGGAAGCTCTCTTTTTTTTTTTTAAATTTATTTTTGGCTGCGTTGGGTCTTCATTGCTGCACGCAGGTTTTCTCTAGTTGCGGTGAGCTGGGGCTACTCTTCGTTGCGGTGCACGGGCTTCTCTCATTGCGGTGGCTTCTCTTGTTGTGGAGCATGGGCTCTAGGACCATGGGCTTCAGTAGTTGCAGCACATGAGCTCAGTAGTTGTGGCTCATGGGCTCTAGGGCACAGGCCCAGTAGTTGTGGTGCACGGGCTTAGTTGCTCCGCAGCATGTGGGATCTTCCTGGACCAGGGCTCGAACCCGTAGTTCCCTGCATTGGCAGGCAGATTCTTAACCACTGCACCATCAGGGAAGTTCCTGCACCTCACTTTTTCATCTAAGTGAGAGACTTGGACAGTCTAACCTTCTCCCCTTTTCGGCTAAAACTCTTTTGTTCTTAGTCCCTTTGGAAAACAGAGGCCAAACGCCTCTGAGGATTGAAGTTGGCCAAGGATCTTTTACCAGAAAAATCACACACAGAATTTGGGAGTGGGGCAATTCATTCAGAGACTGCTAAGGTGTCAGCCAGGCGACACGTAAGCCATTCACTGCTGCGGTGTCCCCTCGGGGGGCTGAGGCCAGCTTGGCCGGCGAGCCACTTCTCCCTTGTAGAGATACAGGTGACGAGGAGCCTGAACCCACAGCTCAAGTCCTACACTTACACCAAAGCCAGGTAGCCTCTCCAGGGCATGCATTCAGGGCTGACGGCTGCCCTGAGCCTCCTAGATAAAGGAATATTCACACTGGGACTCAAAATGCCCCTCAACCGCTCCCTCCTTTCTTCTTCTACTCTTCACCTTCTCCCATGTCCACTGTACACATAGGCCTACTATCTCCTAAGTGACAGCTGCTGAAAATGGATTTGAGGAGTTCTGAGGAGAAACCCTGGGTTCCAGGTTACCCCTCCTTTCTCACTGAACATCCCATTTCATTACTTGAATATTAGTACAGCCATTACTACTTAAAGAAATCCTTGCTACCATGCAATTCCTTAAGCTGTTACTTTTTAACAGCCGGATGCACATTGGCTTTGCTGAGAGTAGAGGAGGTAGAAGACAAGGTTTGGGAAGGGTGTCATGAGGTCACTGACCTCAGGGGTGGGCTGTTGGAAGGGGGAGGCAAGCACTGACTAAACGCGGACATAGCAGGGCCCAGAAAATAAATGTGGCCTAGTTCTGGGCCTGAATGGGAAGGCGGCCATCAGAGACCAGGTGCCATCCATGTGTCACATCTGTAAGGAGAAGTTCCAGGTATGTGTTCCCCCCAGGAAGGAGCCTCATCACATGGCTTAAACACATCAGTAGAATGAACAAGTCTGGACACATGAGCTTGAGAGTCAGAAAACCCCAGATCTGGCTTCCAGCTCTCCTGTAAAGGCCTATGGTCCTACTCTGTTTGACCTAATTAGCCAAGAACACGGACATTCTAACGGTAAGTTTCTGAGCGTCAGTGGCAAGTTTACAGTCAGTACTCACAGCTCCGGAGACTTCTTCCAGCAGAGCATGTGGGTGGAGGAGAGTCCTCCCAGTCACCACAGAGAAAATTTAACAAGTAAAAACCTGCAAACTCTTTATTAAATTCTCCCATTTCATCTGTACAGAAAAAAATGCACATTATGTTCAGAATCTCAGTAACATCTCAAAATTACACAGCATGAACATGTAAAAACAAGAAACTTCCAGGATTTTATACATAGAAAGGAAAACCATTTACAAAAGAGGCTTGTTAGTTTTACTTTTCTTTTTTTCCTTCTTAAAAAAAAAAAGTTAAAGGCCTAAGATCTCACACAGCATTTGCTGTACAGTCTGTTTTCCTGCTTCGATTGACCTGGGAACATGGTGTTGGGAGAAGCCGCTCAGGAAGCCTCGGGCTGCCAGCCCCTCCCGTCGGTCACTCACTCTAGTGCCCCTCAGTCTGACAGGGACCTGTTCAAACCATCTAGCGTGTGTGGTACAGGGCCTGCTGGGCTCTGGGGTCCAGTTGTCAATTCTATGTTGGGGGGAAGGCGAAACAGAATATAGAGGCACTATCTGAATTTTCTCCTTGCCCAAGGAGATTCCTCCACTGCATGTATCCCAACACCCCTACCTGTGCGTTGTGGCAGCTCTTGGGAAGGGAGAAGGAGAGGAAGTCACCATCAGGATCCTGTCACTACCAGCCCCCGCAGACAGTCCCACCTTTGTGCTCCAGATGACAAACAGTCCCTGGGTCTCCACAGTGATCTCACTAGATGGCCTGGATGAACCTGTCACTCTGAAGAGTCAGTCTTGGTTTGCTAATGACTGATCTTTTGTCTGGGGTCTGGGCAGGAAGGGGGATTCGGCTTCAAACTTGATTGCCCTGACATGTGACCCTGGTCCTAGGGGAGAGGAGGACCAAGAGGAGTGTAGTGGGAGAGATGACCAACCAAGACACGTGAGAGAGAGACGGAGACCAGAACATCAGCTCTGGCCCCAGGCCCTTTGGGAATTGAAGACCAGTGCGGAAGAGGGGACTTAGGAGTGGAGTATCCCTAAAGGCCTGGGGGAAACTCAGGGCACTGGAATGCTGCATTTTATAAAATTACTTAGGTGCTGTCCAAATGGTGAGAATAAATAAAAGCAGTCTTTGAGGTTTTTCAAATTTCCTAAGAATCAGAAATATAAGTAAACATACCAAAATGCACATGATTCAAAAGCCATATTCTTCTTTTTGCTCTACGGCCCAAATTTAGTTTGAATGTGTCAGGCTGTGCTGGCTGGCTTCTAAGGGTCCCTGCTCCAGGTTCCTTCTCCGTATCTGCTTGCTTAGAGTAAGTTATATGCAGAAAACGTTTACTTTTTGGTGGGGGAGGGGAAGAAATGGGACGGGGAGGCCTTTTCTCAGAGGAACTTGAGACCAGGTAAGGAGGTCCCACAAAGCAACCTACCCCTCCCTGGGTGACTCACACTAGTGGGGTTCTTTAGGATAGAAGTGGTACCACAAGCCTGGAGGTGGCACAGAAGTCAGGCTGATATAGGAGAGTGAATCTTCCTTTGGGAAGGTGTTGGGAGGTCAGCACTCTGTCTGATAAAACGTAAACGATCCTACGACTCTTTACGACTGGCTTCTCTTGTTACTTGACCTCAGGAAACAGGAAGAAATGAAATCTGATGGTAATTTCCTGGCACACCTAGGAAAGCAGAACCTCCCTCCTTCCCAGCGTCCCCAAGAAGAATACGTGCAGGATGTGAGACAGTCAAAGGCCTGCAATGAATACAAGTCAACACCTGCTCACTCAGTATTAGAATTCCCCTCGCTTCTAAGGGTGCACTGGCTCAGAACAAGCTGATGGGATCCACAGCACTGGGCCTGGTAGTGGTACCAGAATTTTACGGAACGCTAAGAAGGACGGCTTTCCTGCTGGAGTGAACCCAAGCCCGAGCGATGGCTCCCACCTCAGAGCATCTTGCTAGCAGACTTCTCTTGGGACAGCAGCAATAGCAGGGGAAGGCCAGGGATGCACCAGGGTCAAGGTCTCACTCCCACAGCCGCCCTTCTGTGTGAGAAACTCCGATGCAGGGAGAAGACAGCCTTGCTCTTGACGTTCTGTTCAGATTCCTGACCTCCTGCACTGCAGGGCCTCCAGCCCAGAGACTGACCTCCTGGCACCTCTGGGGTGTTGTAGAGACACCAAGTCTGAGTCTCTGAGACACTGGTGTGAGCTGACAAGGCCTGATGAGTTCTCTGGCTACTGGAATCTTCAGCAAGTGCTTGGAGCCTTGGCCAAAAACCCTACCTGCTCCTTATGTTATTGTTCACGGGCTAGACATCAGAAGGGAAAAAGGACACAGGTCTGTCATCAGCTCCACTAGGGCCATGGTTTCTTCCTGACTAATTCTTGACTAGCTGATTTACCCAAGAGTGACCTATGAGCCCAGTAACCAGAGGTGTCCCAGAACCTGTTTTGTTACACCAATGAGGTACAGAAATGGATATAGTTGGGCCGTAGTTTCAGATGGTGCTGGGCCCCTTGGATGCAGGAAACTGCTCAGTCATATGAAACTATTCTAAAAACCAGTCACTGAAACTATTCCAAGTTGGATGGTGAAATGTTTTCTGACAACGAGCAATCAAAGATACCGGCCGAGTTATCCCTTCTATCTATCCGGATCATTTCTAAAGATGACAAATGTTTCAAGAATCAAATTCCTTTTCAAACTTCCAGATCTGCTGCAGACAATTGAGATCATCTCTCAGTTCAGAAAGAACAAAAGTGTCTAGACACATTAAACTATGGAGATGTTTTACATACACTGGGAGGGAGACTGCAGAGATGGAGAATGGTACTCCCACTCTCATCAAACAGGGAACAGTCATTCTATCCTGTAAACCACATCAGACATGTCAGTGGGGGCCCGTGTACAGATATATCCCCAGTCCTCGATCCCAGACCCCACCACCCAGGGGGGAGCCCCTGGAGGTGGACTGACTAGATCAGCTCAGTTCAGTCCAAAAGTGGTGGTAGGAGGGGGCGCTGCTCGGACTCCAAGAGTTTCAAGTTTTATGAGGCTGAAGAACCCCAGGACAGTTGCTAAGAATCAGGAAGACCCTAAGAGCAGGACTTGGGGGACCAAGCAGCTTGGAAGCTCCCCTTCATGACTTGGAGTACCCTAGGCAGGGGGGATATGCAGCTTCTAGAACCCACTGTCTCCAGGAAGGGTAGTAAAAAGGGAAAAGAAAGAAAAAGAAGAAAACCACAGTATTCAAATATATGTCAGTCAGGTTAGACAAGGAGTCATTTGGATCAACCGAGCCACAAACTGACCCACTTTGTACTGAACACATTCCAGGGAAGACAGATGTGGGGAGGTCCCTCAGCACGTGTGCACAGCGGCAAAGAGGCGCAGGGCAAGGGATGGAGCATGGTCTACGTGGACAGTTTTAGGCACGTGATTTATAATACTTTGTGGAGTCTAACAGGTTAATAAAATATATATTATATAAATATATCTTCTACTGTACACGCCGCCCTCTTGTGCAGCCACTGGATTCCATGCCCCAAACTCAAGTCCAGGTGCACCAGGTTGAACTGTGATGCCTGCACTCCTCCCTTTTTATACTCCAAGCCTGTCATCTCTACACTGGAGGGACGAGGGATGGTCAGGAATATTGCTTCCATAAAGCTCAGATTCAGGAAAGACTGATGAATCATCAAAGTACATTTAGCCAATGCCTACTGTAGTGGGTGTATGCAGCAAACGGACAGAAAAAAAAAATGGAGAAACGCCTCCATCTTTTAATGTAGTAATTTTCCACACCCTCTCCATGTAGAGGCCTAAAGGAGCTTGTCTGGGAAGGTGGCCTTGAACCTGCAGAAAGGTCAGGTTGGACTGCCAGTCACACCCTGAGACCAGGCTAAGTCTTTATAAGCCATTGTCTCACCTGGGAAGTAAAGCAAAGTCAATCAATGCCCCGCTCCTCCTTCCTGCCCTGAGCTCCAGCCCCCAGAGTCACGGCCTCCCGGTGAAGCGGAGGGCTTCTGGAGGAACTGCCACCCCAGCAGGACCAATCCGAACGCGGCTTGAGTCCTGCACTGCCCTGGGAGAGGAAGGTCACTGGGGCACTCTGCCTTGGGCCTCAGGGTCCAGCCTCTCCATGCGGATCAGTGGACAGATCAGCTGCACACACTTCTGATCCCCTCTCCAACCCACCTGCCCTCGGCCTAGGGAAGCTCATGCTCTACTCCACTGAGGTGAGGAGATCACACAACTACCCACGGCTGTGGGGTCCTGACCAGCAGTGGCTCTACTAGGGTAGGAACTGGAAGGCATCACTGTTTCAGCAGAAGAAAACAAGACCCAAAGCGGGCTGGTTAGTCGTTTCCCACTACTCGGTGAAGTCCATGGCCCTGACATGGGCCAAAGGTGCTGTTGAGAAGTAAGCAGGACATCCCAGTTACAGCATATTGGGTGGTGTGTTTCCCCTCTAAAGTCCTGCCTTCATTTCACACTGTCACACAGAAGAAATAGCCCCATTGCTCAAATCAAGCCTGGAGGAGATGTGTTACTATATACATTTTTTTCTTTAAAAATTTTTTTTTTTTTTTTTTTTGGTGTTTTTAAAAAAAAAAATCATTTGAGTTGCAGGTCAGGTGAGTTGGTTCTGGAAGTACTGGTAGTTCCATCGGTATGAGAGACTTGTCTATGGGCAGGTAAACCCGAGTTTGCCAACAAAGGCAATACCCAAAGCGGCCAGCTGCTGCACAAATGGTCGAGGAGGAGGATACCATGGACACGGGTGAAGTCTGAGACGGGACAGTGCGGTGGATACCTGCTACTGCTCTAACATGGGTGTTGGTGTCACCTCGCAGAAGGACGAGGTGGGTGGGTACGCTATACAGGAGGGCTGTACAAACTGGGCACTGGACAGGTAGTTCCTCTGGTGCTCAAGGTGGCTCTACCTGTCCTTGAGCTCTCGTGTCACTCGTTTGGTGATACGTCCACACATCAGGCCAATCAGGAACAGTATGCAGATGCTCCCACTGATCACAGAGAGAATGTAGTTCTTTGAAGGGGATGTCATCACTTGCATGGCGAGGTCAGAGAAGCCATCCGCTGGGGCCACCTGGAAAACACACAGGGGCATCATCCTCGGAGAGAAGTGGGTTGGGACAATGCTTGCTCTAACTTGCCCCCCTGGACTGCTACTGTAACTTAGGTCATTTTTTGGGGGGAGAGAGGAGGGCAACGGGCAAGAAAATCAAACACCGAGCTACAACTGTTTTTCCCGATCATACAATTCATCACAGTGATCACTGCCGCCCACGTGGTAACAGCTCTCACAGAGGACCTGATGGTGTGCTGGCAAAGGGCTCAGCATGTTTCAATCGTTTAGTCCTCACATTAGTCCTGGGACATACATTTTACTACTCCCACACTACAGATGAAGACCCGGAGGCCCAAGGGGTGGGAAGAGGTCAAGTGACTTGCACAAGGTCACAGGTTCTTACATATTTTGATTTATTTTCTTCATGTTGCTGTCTTTTTAAAAACAAAGAGAAAAGCTGAGATTCTGTCGGGTGCTAATTCTCTGTCGTGACTTGTTTTCACTCACCATCATATCATCAGCATCCCCCCCCCCCCACCAAAAACAACTTGCAAGCATGACTTATGCTGACTGAATATACTTAATCACTCCCCCATCGTGGACACTCAGGGTCTAGCCAGTTTTCATCCTCAGTTTTCCTCAGTGCTTTCTCCAGTGGACCTCTGTGGTAGGCTACTATAGCAGAATCAGGACCAAAAGGCTCCCCAGGTGCACACGGACCTGTTCTGTTGAGTCTCAACTTAGCCTGGGTGCTGAGAAGGGTCCAGCCCGGAGAGGTCTGGGCTGCTTCTATGCTCATCCATGTACTCAGAACAGAGCAAGGCGGCTCCAGATTAATCTGATTTAAGCACCAACATCTGCCAACAGAAAACTAGCAGTGGGTCACTGTGAAGCAACGCTTGGCGGCTCAAAGGCGGAAACCAATGACGAAAGAAGGGACTAATTAATGTCTCTGCTGTGCTACCTGGAGATGATGGCTCCAGGCTCACAGAGCCCAGGCGTCTTATGGTGCACTGAGAGATTTTTTCAAATAAACCTACTGCCAGTCTCACAACAAGGACAAGGAGGCCAGTGAAGTATCTCAAAGAGACCTGGGAAACTGACAGAGGAGACGCCACATCAGGTGATTCTCGTGGTCATTACCTTTGCTGCGTAACTCCACATTTCAATCCGGTCATTGAGGCGTTTTTTGCACTCAGGTTGTAACCTCACCCGCTTATCCTCCAGGGCCTCCATAAGGCAGGACATTTCTGTGCAACGGAAAGGGATAAGAACCGTCTGAAGCTGTACAGAACAGAAATTTCGGTAAGGATGGGGAGAAGGGTACCTAACCACCAGAGAATTCAGATCTCGAGGCTATACAAAGTTAAATCCCTTCAAGGACACTTAACCCAAGATCTACCATGGAGAAGAATATTTAAGGTTGGCTGTCCAGAGTCTCTCTTAAAACCTCTCTCATTTTATTCATCGGACACACATGGCTCAGAAACAACCATACACCTGCCCAGGTTCCACCTCACACAGAACCTGTCTGCTGAGCCCACTGCGGCCACCGGGGAAGCTGATGAAGCTGTTCAAGGTTGGACAAGGCAGGGAAGAGGGCCATGATGATAGCTTAACTTTTGCCTCCCTCATAAATAACTCAACTTCCTCTTGTCATCAAATCTTTACCTCGGGTCATGGCTCTATCAGTTCAAACCTGCAGCAGGATTACTCCTAAACTCACTTTGCCACAAAGGCATCAACCAGGCCCCCAGTGGATGCTGTCTACGGTTGAGCTGCAGCTACAGAACAGAGTAGCTAGAACTGATGTCTCAGAGGGAGTCTTTGCTCCTCCCAAGACAGTTCAGACAGGGTCAGAGTGAACACCGTGACTTACGACGCCCTCGGCCAGGGGTGATGGCTGCACAGTGGTGTTTGATGTCCAGGGCACAAGCTGTATGAAGAACTGGGTCCACAAAGATGTCTGCTTTGCTTTCCTTCAGCATGTTTAACACTTCCTAAGAAGGGAAGATCATAGAGAGAGCTTTTATAGAGGAAATACATCAGATCCGTTGTCTGTAAATACTTTACATACAAACAAAAAAGTCAAGGAGGGACGATTAAGCCAACAGAGGCTACTCTGAGATAGGTGGCAATGTGGTGATGATGCAAAGAACGCAGACGGTTAGCATCCAATTTAATTCAATAAATACAACTTGGGGACCTAGTGTATGCAGAGCTGTTTGCTAATAAGCAAAGCGAGGCAAGTTTAAGATCAGAATTGGGTTTTGGGCACTCCGGTATGCTATATTATTAAATACTAAGTGTTAGTGTTTATATTGATTTAATGCAGTTATATTGTTACTTTTTATGTCTGAAAATGTGAAAATTGAAAATCAGAGTAATAAGCTATACTAAAATTCCCAAACAGAAAGGTGCATTTGCAAAATGTTTCACTTTACTTCCATTATCCTCAAAAGGAAAGAAAGAACTGACAGAGCATAACTTCTACTGCAAGAATAATTCTTATTTGAGTTTAAAGATGTTCTGAACAACAGGAATATAAACATGATAGAACTGAAATCAACTCTGCATACTCTCCATTTATACATGATGAAATTATAGCAGGTAAAGACAGTCAAAAATTGCTTTCTTAAGTAAAAATTACTTCGTGCTTCACAGACTGTAAAACAACAATAAAACAAACAAACAAAAACAAAAAAAACCCTGAAATGTTGTTCAAAAAGTCCTCCTTGAAGTTAAATGGGATAATTTGATGAAAAAGTATTCAAAGGAAAATATCTGGATTTAGCCTTTAGCCAACTTCTGCCACTCCTCAGACCATGTGGAATTAGAAACATTTTTAGCAGATGAAAATATCTGCACACAATATTCACAGTGACTCAGTAATATCATTGAAACACTTTTCCAAAAAGAGATTAAGTTTTTTAAAAAAGATCAAATACATTATTTCACTTTCAATTTTGTAAGATAATGCATGCTTAGCTATCTTTTTTTTTTTAATTAATTTATTTTTGGCTGCGTTGGGTCTTCGTTGCTGCACGTGGGCTTTCTCTAGTTGTGGTGAGTGGGGGCTACTCTTTGTTGCGGTGTGTGGGCTTCTCATTGTGGTGGCTTCTCTCGTTGCAGAGCATGGGCTCTAGGCGTGTGGGCTTCAGTAGTTGTGGCACACAGGCTCAGCAGTTGTGGCCTGTGGGCTCTAGAGGGCAGGCTCAGTAGTTGTGGCTCACGGGCTCTAGAGCGCAGGCTCAGTAGTTGTGGCACACAGGCTTAGTTGCTCCACAGCATGTGGGATCTTCCTGGACCAGGGCTCGAACCTGTGTCCCCTGCACTGGCAGGAGGATTCTTAACCACTTCATCACCAGAGAAGTCCAGCTATCATATTTTGATAAATTTGTTTTTATGTGATGTTTCTGAAATGAACTGAATTTGTAGTTTCATTGACTTTTACAAATGCAGTACGCTTACTGATATATTGGAATTGACATTTTACTTTGGCATAGCACTTAAACAATGACCTTAAACAATGGTCTAGTCATGGGGATGAGACATATTCACAAGTAATTAGTACATGTGAAAGACTATTTAAGTTACAGACAATTAATGGTCAAAAGGCAAATTAGTTTGGTAAGAGGGAACAAGATAGAATTCTGGGAAGGAAGGTTTAGATTTGATCACTAAGATGTACAGACTATAGCTTTAAGAGGAAGAAGAGCAGAGAAAAGCAAGTGAGAGAAAATGGTGACTGATGGGAGTTACCTTTTTACACATTTCTGTTTTGATTTTGAGCAGGTTAACTTTGAGGCACTCCTCTACTTGACCTGTCTGCTCCTGGGCTGCTGCTTCTTCGGCACATAGACTGGCAATCTGTTCAGGACACACACAAAAAACAAGGGAACCCCTACTCTCACGAGACACCTTGGTCTCTGAAGCATGTCGATTGGATATCCTCCCACACATGTGCCCGGGGCTCTTCTCAAACGGATTCCTGGTGGATTTCACTCCCCTCCCTCCCATATGGGATGCCAGGCTCTGTTCTCCTTCACAAGGACTGGCACAGAATTGAAAAACAGTCAATACATGTATCTTCATGCTGTCAACCCCAAGACCTGAGTCAGACTGTCCCAGGGCTGGTCACAAAGAAGGCTACTCTCTGATTCCTCAAGAGGAAGGTCATACAGCCAAGTAAAATCCTAAAAGCAAATGCTTGACATTGACAGAGGTTCAGAGTCAACCCAGCTACACAACTTGGAAACACACACACACACAGACACACACACACACACACACACACACACAAAGGGGTCCTGACACATAGCCTGCAGCACAGTTAAAAATTTAACCTTCTTTGGACAGCTTTGTGAGTAAGCTTTTTTGAAATATCTTTAGCCATGTTCCCATAAAATGGACATATGTTGAACAAGGTTCACTACATGACCTTTTGTAGCTAGAAAGTCAAGTAATATCCAAGAACTGGCACTTCGGTAGAGGCATTACAGGAGCACTTTTATCCTTCTGGCAAGTGTTGGGAGTATTCTGCGTTGAACATCAGAATAAGGAGAGGGAAGGACAAACTAGACGTAGACAGATATAATAAACAAAAATGCTGTTCAATAGAGAAATAGGGAATCAAAACTGAATAGTGATAGGACTAAGGACAAACCAAATTCAGTGTTACACAGAACCAGGAACTCAGACAGTGGAGAGCCTAGAAGAGCCCTGGATTCAGGGCTGAAGGGAAACAGAGTAAAGAACTTTTCTCCAGTAAAAACTTCTCTGACCAGCTCTGTTCACAACCAGTTTTGTCCCCAGATCCTACCTCATCCGAGCAGTGTAGCTGGAGCTGAGGATCGAGTCGGTAATCTAGAGCAGACTCCTGGATAATAATCCGGATCTGGTCTTCACAGTCTGAAGAGAGGCGCTACATGTGACAAGGGAGAGTACGTCAGCCCATTAGAACATGTCAGCTTTTTATCTGGGCCCTGGCTTGGGGAAGGTGTGCAAAAAGGTCTTGGGGAAAGTAGCAGCAAGCTACGGACCTCCAAAGAAAAAACTGCCAGGACTAGTGGAGGTTCCATAAGTACACCTCTGTGGAAAGCCCAGGGCAGTTTACCTGGTCAGCATATCTCAACTTGAGGCAAGAGATGACTTGACCTTCTAACTCCGAATCGTCCTTGGCCTTAGTCAGGATACCATGACAGAATTTAGGAATGTCAGCTTTACAGGCTTTCCTTAGCACAGGGTTTAAGCGGTAATCTAGAGCAGAAAGGAATAAGCACAGGATAAAACACTCCACCTGGATTCACAAATGTTTTGAGATCCACTTACCCAAAGGGGGCATATTAGGTCAACGACCACTAATAAACCACTGATTTGTTTATTTGGTAAATGTTTACTGAGCTCTCACTACACTGTTTTATTTTATTTTATTTTTGGCCATGTCCTGCGGCTTGTGAGATTGAACCCGGGCCACGGCAGTGAAAGCCCAGAATCCTAACTAGGCCACCAGGGAACTCCCTCAACACGCTGTTTTAAATCAGCAATATACTGTGGTGGAAGAGCAGACGTGGAAACCCCCAGGAAACGTACTCCGCAGCAGCTCTGCAGGATCTATTGAGGCCAACATTCTAAGCAGTCCTCACAAAAATCTAGCAGACATCAGCAACCTTCCCCATGATACATATTTTTGAAAATTCTGAGAACAGAATATCCAACTCAACTTGACCACTAAGTTACAAGATCTTGCAACTCAGAGCGTAAATTTCTCTGTTCTAAAACAGATTACCCATATATTCTCCTGCCACATGCGTGAAGTTTTACTAAATTTCTAGACTTTTCAATGAACTTTAGCCCTAATTTGTTTTGTACACCCTTCAAAGGCAAGTTTCCTATGTTTTCAGCCTCCTCTTTCCCATGACTTTCATTCTGTTCTTCTAGATGCTCTTCAAGGAAGAAGTAAGTCACTTTGCTCATCACATCCAGACTCTTCCCTTAACATCCAGGAGCAACAAAGCACCTTTAGTTTAATTAGGCAAGTATATGCCCACTCAATTCCTTTCAAGCCATACCCAGCAGGACCAGGAAAGCCACGCCAAAATGTTACCAGTGTTCTGGGTGATCTGGCGCTTGGTTATCATCTGTTTGCATTTGGGATCCATCAATTCACTGTTCTTATTTTGCTTCAAGCATTGCAACATCGTTTTGGAATCCGCTTCTGGACAGAATCTCTGCAAAGAAACAAAGTTTTATAGAAGTAGTTACCCAAATATGGCAATTAACACCATATTTATCACTCTTACATCTTTTGGGGAGCTTATGACAGAACCTAAAGGCATCACTTGGGACGAGAAATGGTAAGCCTGAATCATCACCCAGCCTCAAGTTCCCCTTTACCTATTCTCTACTATATTTCTCACATTTCTTTCTACTACCTGTTTCCTATTTTGAATAGGATGCGTCCCTACTTACATGGCTATGCTACATTACACGGCCTCTCATAAGCTTACATACTGTTTTTGCATGAACGTAACATTGTACCAGGTGACCACCTAGCCCTCAAGCCACATCTACCCAATCCCAATGGGAAATTTAGGAATTACCCAGCAACCAGTGTGAACAGGGATGTGGGGGAAGGACCTATCTGGTTCACCCCTTTAACCAGAGGGGCTATAATCCTACCAAATCCTGCGGAGCCAGCCCCCGTACACTTGTTAGTGTCCTTGAAGTCAGAGATTCATTTTGGACTAGTGATAAACTCTATCTATATCTGCTAATCCACAGTCTATTAATTATAGTCCACTGTTATCTTAATATGGGGACATGGAGTGCTGACTGATTTTTTTTTTTTTTTTGCGGTATGCGGGCCTCTCACTGCTGTGGCCTCTCCCGTTGTGGAGCACAGGCTTCGGACGTGCAGGCTCAGCGGCCATGGCTCACGGGCCCAGCCGCTCCGCGGCATGTGGGATCCTCCCAGACCGGGGCACGAACCCGTGTCCTCTGCATCGGCAGGCGGACTCTCAACCACTGTGCCACCAGGGAAGCCCCTGCTGACTGATTTTTATAGAAGTCATCAAAATCTTACAAACATCCCTCAAATCAGAGCCTGACATTTCCACTTTTACAGAGGACTCAACTCTTCCAGACCCAGCTAAAGAGACTTCTAACTTTCACAGTTCTCTTTGGAGTTTATTGATAGGGTGAGGAGTATCATTTTATTTTAAAGGGAAGCTGAAATAAGGGGTTAGCACTTTAAGTTTAATCTCTTTGTACGTGTGGACAAATAAAGGAACTGACATCCAGATTCTCCAGTCAGCCCTGCTGCAGGGGGCATTTATTGAAGAAGTAAATGAAGCAAAACAACCTGTAGAACAAAAAAAGCCTTTGATGGTGACAGATGGATGATCAGGACGTTTGATGGTGGCCTCCTCAGTATACCTACCACCAACCGCGCTCAAAACCAATCACATATTTAATGGACATCTATTTACTTCTTCCTCAGGTCAAAGTGAGGTTAGCTATCTTAGCTTAGTGGTTCTGAAACTTGAGCTTCATTGGAACCCCCGGGGGCTTGTGAAAACAGAGGGCGCCACTCCCAGAGCTTGACTCAGAGATCGGGGTGGGGCCTGAGACTTTGTAAGTTCCCAGGTGGTGCTGACGCTGCAGGTCTAGGGACCAGACTTTGAGAACCACAGCCGTAGCTGTATAAAACAGGTTGACATTGAGAGATTATATGAATTTTCTCTGAAATTTAAAGAAGTTTGTGTTTTTGTTATGTTGACTTACCCTGTGCTCAACCCTTGGTTTTGGGTCCCTTACCTTTATCATCTGCTTGCAGACTCTCATGAGTGTATAGTCTAGTTCTGGGTCCATCATCTCTGTCTCCTGCAGCTTAAAGACTTTCTGGTGGCAACGGGTGCTCAGCTGCTTCTTGTTTTCTTTCAGACATTCAATAATCTAGGGCATAACAGTTACGGGCAAGTTAAGAGGTGGATCAGGTATTGATAATCCATGTTTTCTGACTGAAGCATTAAGTTCTTAGTACATTCCTCACTTTTCTATACAGGTACCTTTCATTTCTAATTCCTAGGTAATAGGAATCAGGATTTCCTCACAAAGGAGAATTATAATAGATCTACAACCCCAGGGCTAATAGCAAACCAAATGTATAAAAATTATGGATAAAGAGCAGGTTGTACTGGAGTCTAAGGGGAAGGAAACCCTCTCAAGATTCCTGGTTTCTTCTTCCTTCCAGGGCTATTCCTTGTCAAGATCTCTTCTGGAGCATACATCAGGCTCTCTGCCTTTCCCTGGAGCAATAACCCTGACTCGACAGTAAGCACAAGCCAGGAAGTTCAGTTCAACTCACCATTTACCACATGAGAACAGAGCATTAGATGCCAGCTACGAATGAGACTCAATCCTTACCTTTGAAGACTATACAGTCTCACAGGGAAAAGTTATATAAACAAACAACTACAATAAAAAAGATAAGTGACTTAACATAAAAGAATAAAATGCCATGGGATAGATTTTAAGAGAGTGAATTAGGTGTATCCTAAAACCTCCCCTTCCCTACAACAAACTTTTAGCTACTATAAAAAAAAGATAAAGAAAGAAAGCAGATGGGAAGCTGCAGTAGATAGGGCTGTAGCATGTAGTCATGAGACTTCTATGAAATCCTCAAGGCACAACCAAGAATCACCAAATACAGTTGACCCTTCAATGACAAGGGTTTGAACTACACAGGTCCACTTATATGAGAATTTTTTTCAATAGTGAACACTACAGTTCTACATGATCTGTGACTGGTTGAGTCTGTGGATGTGGAACTTAGATAGGGAGGGCCCAACATATATGGAGGGCTGACACTATACACAGGTTTTTAACTATGTGGACGTGCAGCACTCCTAACCCCATGCTGTGCAAGGGTCAACTGCAGTTAAGGAACACTAATACCGTAAGAAAGATAATAAACAAAATAAATCAAGGCCTCAAAACTGAGGGGGAAAGGCAACAGAGCAATCAAACGTATATTGAATATCTTCAGAACAACAGAGAAGAAAACAGTAAATAAGAATCAAGAACAGGTAGTTATGAGAAGAACCAATTAGAGATGTTACAAATGAAAAATAAGTGAAGGGGACAAGACGGTGGAGTAGTAGGACCTGAGCTCACCTCCACTCGCAAAAACACCAAAATCACAACTAACTGCTGAACAACCATCAAAAGACTGGAACCTACCAAAAAAGATATTCTACTTCCAAAGACAAGCCACAGTGAGATGGTAGGAGGGGCACATTAATGATACAATCAAATCCTATACCCACTGGGTGGGCAACCCACAAACTGGAAAGTAAGTATATCGCAGAGGTTCTCCCATAGGAGTAAGAGTTCTGAGCCCCACTTCAGGCTCCCCAGACTGGGGGTCTGGCATCAGGAGGAGGAGCACGCAGAGCATTAGGCTTTGAAGGCCAGCAGGGCTTGATCGCAGGAATGCCACGGGACTGGGGGAAACAGAAACTCCACTCTTGGAGGGCTCACACAAGGTCTTGTGTGTACTAGGGTCCAGGGGGAGAAGCAGTGACTTCATTGTTGGACTTGGAGGGTCTCCTAGAGAGGCAGGGGGTAGCTGTGGCTCACTGCAGGGACAAGGACATTGGTGGCAGAGGTACTGAGGAGTACTCATTGGTGTGAGCTGTCCCGGAGGCCACCATTTTGACACCAAGACATGGCCCCCACCCAACAGCCCTTAGGCTCCGGTGCTGGGACGCCTCAGGCCAAACAACCAATAGGGCAGGAACACAGCCCCACCCATCAACAGACAGGCTGCTTAAAGTCTTCCTGAGCCCACAGCCGCCTCTAAACACACCCCACTGACACGGCCCTGCTCACCAGGAAACGTGCACAAGCCTCTTAGGCCAGCCTCACCCACCAGGAGGCAGAAGCCAGAAGCAAGAGGAACTACAATCCTGAAGCCAGTGGGACCACAAACACAGAAAGTCTGACAAAATGAGATGGCAGAGGAGTATGTTCCAGACGAAGGAAAAAAGATAAGACCCCAGAAGAACAACTAAGTAACGTGGAGCTAGGCAATCTACCTGAAAAGAACATTCAGAGTAATGATAGTAAAGATGATCCAAGATCTTGGAAAAACAATGGAGTTACAGACTGAGAAGATACAAGAAATGTTTAACAAAGAGCTAGAAGATATAAAGAAGAAACAAGCAGAGACGAACAATATAATAACTGGAATGAAAATACACCAGAAGGAATCAATAGCAGAATAAATGAGGCAGAAGAATGGATAAGTGAGCTGGAAGACAGAATGGTGGAAATCACTGCTGCGGAACAGAATTAAAAAAATAAAAAAGAATGAAAAGTGAGGAGAGTTTAAGAGACCTCTGGGACAACGTGAAATGTAACAACATTTGCATTATAGGGGTCCCAGAAGGAGAAGAGAGAAAGGGCCTGAGAAAATATTTGAAGAGATGATAGCTGAAAACTTTGCTAACATGGGAAAGGAAACAGTCACCAAGTCCAAGAAATGCAGAGAATGCCAGGCAGGATAAACCCAAGGAGGAACACACTGAGACACATATTAATCAAACTGACAAAAATTAAAGACAAGCAGGAAATATTAAAAGCAAGAAGGGAAAAGCAACAAATAACATACAAGGGAACTCCCATAAGGTTATCAGCTGATTTTTCAGCAGAAACTCTGCAGGCCAGAAGAGACTGGCATGATATATTTAAAGTAATGAAAAGGAAAAACATACAACCAAGAATACTCTATCCAACAAGGCTCTCGTTCAGATTTGATGGAGAAATCAAAAGCTTTCTGGATAAGCAAAAGCTAAGAGAATTCACCACCAAACCAGTTTTACAACAAATGCTAAAGGAACTTCTCTAGACAGAAAAGAAAAGGTCACAACTAGAAACAAGGAAAATATGAATGGGAAAGCTCACCAGGAAAGGCAAACATACAGTAAAGGTAGGAAATCATCCACAAATATGGTATCAAAACCAGCAGTCGTGAGAAGAGAAGAGTACAAATGCAGGATATTGGAAATGCATTGGAAATTAAGACAACAGCAACTTAAAACAATCTTGTGTATATATATAGACTGCTATATCAAACCCTCATGGTAACCACAAACCAAAAATCTACAGTAGATATACACACAAAGAAGAAAAAGGAATCCAAACACAACACTAAAGACAGTCATCAAATCACGAGAACAAAAGAGGAAGGGAAGCAAAAAGACCTACAAAAACTAATCCAAAACAATTAACAAAATGGCAATAAGAACATACATATAGGTAATTACCTTAAATGTAAATGGATTAAATGCTCCAACCAAAAGACATAGACTGGCTGAATGGATACAAAAACAAGACCCATATATATGCTGTGTACAAGAGACCCACTTCAGATCTAGGGACACATACAGACTGAAAGTGAGGGTATGGAAAAAGGTACTCCATGCAAATGGAAATCAAAAGAAAGCTGGAGTACCAATTCTCATATCAGACAAAATAGACTTTAAAAAGACTATTACAAGAGACAAAGAAGGACACTACGTGATGATCAAGGGGTCACTACAATAAGATATGACAATTGTAAATATATATGCACCCAACATAGGAGTACCTCAATCTATAAGGCAAATGCTAACAGCCTTAAGAGAACAAATCATCAGTAACACAATAATAGTGGGGGACTTTAACACTGCACTTAACGTCAACGGACAGACAGAAAATCAATAAGGAAACATAGGCCTTAAGTGACACATTAGACCAGACGGACTTAACTTTTATTTATAGAGCATTCCATCCAAAAGGAGCAGAATGCACATTCTTTTCAAGTGCACATGGAACATTCTTCAGGATAGACCACATGCTGGGCAAGCCTCAGTAAATTTAAAAAAACTGAAATCATATCAAGCATCTTTTCCGACCACAACACTGTGAGATTAGAAATCAACTACAAGATAAAATAGCATCAGAAAATATAAAGTACATAGGGATAAATCTGACAAAAGATGTAGAAAAACTGTACATCAGAAACTAAAAATCATTGCAGATATAAACCAATAAGAAAACCTAAATAAATGATAATATGAGGGGGAAACCACCTCATCTATAGAGAAAGAGATTTTAGTAGCTTGAATTTTGGTTCCCCAAAAGATATGTATAAGTCCTGAACCCGCAGTTGTGAATGTGAATATTTGAGACAAAAATTCTTTGCAAAAGTAATTAAGCGAGGAATCTCAAAATGAGATCATCCTGAGTTATCTGGATGGGCCCTAAATCTAATGTAAATGTCTTTATAAGTTTATAAGAATAAGAAAATATACATAATACACAAAGGAGAGACATGGAGGAGAAGGTCATGAGAAGATGGAGGCAGAGACTGGAATCATGCATCCCCAAGTCAAGGACTGGAACCACCAGAAGATGGAAAAAGCAAGGAAGCATTCCGCCCTAGAGCCTTAGGAAAGAAAGCAGTCTTGCCAACACCTTGATTTCAGACTTCAGGCCTCCAGAACTGTGAAATAATAAATTTGTTTTAAGGCACCCAGTATGTGGTAATTTGGCGGCTCTATGAAACTCATATACAGATGCAAGAACTACAGTGGACCTCTCATCAGAAACTACGCAGAAAGCTGTGTGAAGTGAAATATTTAAAGTATTGAAAGAAAAAAAAAATCCAGCAACCCAGAATTCTATATCCAGCAACCTAGAATTCTATATCCAGCAAAACTGTTCAAAAATGAAGAGAAGAGGGGCTTCCCTGGTGGCGCAGTGGTTGAGAGTCCACCTGCCGATGCAGGGGACATGGGTTCGTGCCCCGGTCCAGGAAGATCCCACATGCCACAGAGAGGCTAGACCTGTGAGCCATGGCCGCTAAGCCTGCACGTCCGGAGCCTGTGCTCCGCAACAGGAGGGGCCACAACAGTGAGAGGCCCGCGTATGGCAAAAAAAAGAAAAAAAAAAAAAATGAAGAGAAGATAGACTTTCTCACACAAATAAAAACAGGGAATTCATTGCCCATACATGCACCTTGTAAAAAAAATGTTAAAAAGTTCTTTGGGCAGAAGGGAAAATATATAGGTCAAAACCTTGGATCTACATAAAGCAAGGAAGAGCGTTAGAGAAGGAAAAAAGTGAAAAAAATGATTTATTTTTCTTACTCTTAATTGATCTGATAACTGCCTAATAACAATGTACTGGGTGATCATAGCATATGCATAAAAAATGAACAATAGCAATGTCACAAGGGATGGGTGGAAGGAATTGCGAATGCTCTCTAATAAAATACATATACTATATGAGAAAAAAAAAAAAGAAATGAAAAATAAAACCCAACTGGTAGTCTCTCTAAAGAGCAGGATGGAAAGTGCTAAAGGATAAATTATGAAGCTGGGAAACAGAACTGAAAAATTACCTCAGTGTAGTACAGAGAGATGAAGAAATGAAAAGCATAAAAGAAAAATTGAGAGACATGGAGGACAGATTCAGATGCTCCAAGTGTCTAACAGGAGTTCCAGAAGGAAGGAAAAGGAAGGCAATATTTGGAAGGTTTGAGAGTTTCCTAGAACTGAAGTAAGACATGAATTCTGAGACTGAATGAGCCAACCAGGATAATGAAAACAAAAACCATATCTAACTATATCACAGTGAAATTACAGATCATTAAAGATAAAGAGAAAACTCAGAGGTAGATTAACTACACAGAAATAAGAATCAGATTGACATCAGACTTTGCATCACCAACAGCAGATACTAGAAGACAATGAAGCCACTATCTCAAAGGCTAAAGTATCTGACAATGCCCTGAACTAGAAGAGGTAGATGAGTCAATGGAAGAACATTAAAAACAAAAACAAAAAACCACTTGATTGCATTTCATTCCTGATGATTCTGGGTAGGGCCCTGTTCTGTGAATTAGGGTAAGAAAACCTCCCATGATGGTTCTTACGTGACCTCTAGTTAAGAACTTCTGTGCAATGGGATCATATGAGGGAATAATTAATTTTGGAGGTGCAGAGTGTTGGGAAAGCTATAGAGAGGAGGAGGCATTTGAAGGATAATTAGGAGTTTACTAGGCAGACAAGGTGGAGGAGGACAAGGTAACCTGAAAGAGGGAAGAGAATGAATAGGTGACAAAGAGGAATGAAGGTGAGCAAAAGTAGTCTGTTTGGGAAAAGCAGCCTGGCGTACCTTAAGAAGGGATGATCAGGCTGGATAGGATGTGATGGGGCCTATCTCACCAGCACAGAATTAATTATTAAAAAGGTACCTTCACGTTACCTTTACAATTAAAAAAGAAAAACAAAAAGTTACCTGAGCATTGCCATATTGCACAGTGGAACAGTGGTTCTTGATGTCACTCTTGCAGGCTTCATACAGATCTGGTTCCAGACGGATGTCCTCTGTCTGTATGAGGGGGAACCGGCATGGAAAAGTGAGCTTACTCTAAGCTGGAGAGATCAAATGTTCTACATATTTATTTGTTGATTGGATCTACACAGCTAAGTGGCAGCAGTGTGGTCACTGCAGTAAACGGAGAAGTAGGATTGAGTTTCAGTTCTGCCACTACCTAGCTACAAGGCCTTGGCCTTTGTTTGCAAAATGAAAGTGCTACCATCTACTCTGACCCCTTCACAGGACTGCTGTGCGATGAAATAAGATAGCATGATGTGGAAACCACTTTGAAAGCTAAAACCATTATACAGATGTAGGACTCTACTTTTATTATTATTATCATTTTACTGAAAGAGCCAGGTTCAAATCTGAGGACCCAAAGTTCCTATTATAGAAGTATGTTTAGGCCAGTTCCACTTAAACATAATTACCACAGAATCACTACCTCTGTATATGAAAATCTCGTACTGCAACTTTGGGGATATTAATAATACCTGGTGTCCATTACTAGTTTCTGGTGTACAAAACATATTAAAATATATTTTTAGCCGTCTTATGTGGCTTAGGCTTATCCTCAAAAGTAAAGTGAAAAGTAGTGTCCTCTCAGAGTGCACACTGTGGGTGGCTTCCCAACATCCACCTCCCCTTGATTATCAGTAAGCTCATCAGTGAGTGCATCCCCTGACGGGGGATGGGGCACAGATCTCAAACTGACACAATCAAATTGAGGAGAAGGACCTTTATTTCGGGCTGGGGGCAGTTTTCTCTTGTTTCTATTTTCCTGCTGGAGATGAATATTGCAACAGGTGGCCCAGGTGTTGCAGGCAGCCATTGTGCGGCCATGAGGGAAACCAGCCTTAACAATGAAGCTGGTGTCCAAGGCGGCAGACTGGAGAGGGAGAGACCCTCGATCCTCGAGGACATTACTAATGCAATGACTACATCACATGCTTACAGCCTGTCTTACAGCTGGACTTCCAGTTATGTGTGGTAAAAAATACTTTATCATTGAAAAAAAGGGAAACAAGAAGCTGTCCTATGGTAAAATTTTAGCACGCAGCTCCAAGTCTTAACCATCAGGCTTGTGGCTGAAATCTTTCAGTTTGCCCTCACCCTTCACCTAACTCTCTAAGCCCTGCCCTGTGGTTTCTGGACCAGAGGTTGTGCTCTGCAGCGTTACCATCTCCAGCTCCTCCACCCGCAGCTGCTTGCGGCACTTCAGGGACACCCTGTGTTCCTTGGCTTCCTGGAGAGTGTCGTTGCGCACAGTGGTGCTTAGGCAGATCACCACGTCCACCCTGCCAAGGAAAGAAGAGGCCTGAGACTGGCTGGAGCCACACAAAGGCAGATGGCCGAGAACTGGGCTGGGGCAGGGGCCACACCATCCCCCCAGAACCCAGGAACCCCTTTACCATGTTTTTGAATGCCTTTCCTGTAAGTCTCACTGTGTTTTCAGAGAGCTAAAAGCAGCAATTTGTCTGTATATGTCATAAAAGTTGGGCCACAGCTCAAATGCTGACAACATTCCTGGCTGGTGGGGAGGCCAGAGAGGGAACATGTGTGCAAGGACAGTTTAACACTTGTTTTGATGAAAACATGTGACCAGAGAGGAATGCTACTCTACTCTTAACTCTGGACAGTGTCTTTGATATACTGAGAAAATCATTCCTGAAAAGTACAGAAATCTAAGCAAACACGGGAACTTGGTTTCTATGAGGGGAACTGTGTTCTAGAAATGCACCTCTGCAAAGAGCAGCATGGAAGAATCTGGGCAGCCATGCTATAAAAGCTCATCACTCTCCTCATTAACACCTAATTCTTAAATGAATACAGCTTTTGTTTCTTTACTACATCTCTAACTCAGTGAAAGCCTCTGCTGCTTCCCTGAAGAGATGACACAATGGAATGACGTTCGGAGGAAATCAGTTAACGTCTTATTCACACTGCAACGTGCTCCTCTAAGTACACAATCTGTATGTGCTTCATCAGTTAGATAGCCTGAACCTGGAAAAATTAAAAATGCTCCTTTAGGACACAGGCTCTCCATATCAGAACTACCACCACCAGGTGTGGCTCCAGGCTGCTATAAAGAGGATATGTCTAGACAATCCAAGTGTTTGGTCATACTACCAAAGGAGGGTGTAGGAGGCCTGCAGGGCTAATCCTGTCAGAGAGCAGTAGGCCATCTGACATCCTGGATACTCATTCAGTAGCTAAGAGGGACTTTAGGGAAGCAGAACGAATCAATTAAAAGCTACATACTTCTTCTTTATGTTGGGACAAAGTTTCAACACGTCCTCCTTGCAGGCCATTTTAAACTTGTAAGAGAACCGAAAATCCTTCATCTGCACCTAAAAAAGATGATGAAAAAGAAAATCAGAAGCTCTGTGACGAGGTCTAATCAGCAGCGCTGGGTGTAAGTGTATTCATATACCATTTGCAGCGGCTAGCTTTTCAGGCCTGCACAACTCTGTCTCTTCAGACTTCATGACCTGCTAAGCCCCCCACGGCATCTTTTGCTCCACGCACACCAGCTTCCAGTCACACACAGGCTGTGACTCTTCCCCCAGATCTTCCCATGGTTTGCTCCCTCACTTTTCTTGACGCTTCTATTCAAACACCTCCTTCTCAAGTCCCTTTTTCTCCATCACCCTGCAGGCCTTACACTGCTTTATTTTTCCTCACAGGCTCACCTGAAACTATATATTTGTAAATGTACTTTTGCATCTTTCTTTCACAAGAATGTAAACAAGTCAACAACAGCAGGGTTTGTCTGTTCTCCCCTGTCTCCCAGTGCCCACAGTCCAGAGGCCCTCAGTACCATTTGGGGATGGCAGTCAGGGAGGCTAGGTGCCCCAAGAAGAGGTCAATTTTACATAGATGACTGGATTTCACCCTTCTAGGAAGGAAGTGCTTGCTTTATCAGAAATACTTCCTTTAGACTTGTGGTAGCTACGAAGACTATGGTTTAACCTTCTTATTCAAATGCCAGACCTGGGTAGTATGATTTAAAAGGAAAAAAAAGCTTAGATTCTAGTGTACTGATACACACTTGGGCTGCTGCACTGAACAGATATTTGGAAAAAATGATTTTTCACAGAAGAGGTGCCCTGATGTTCTGAAAGAGGAAGGGATTCAGTAATCATCCAAGCAGTCAAGACGAGAAGGATGTGCCAGGTGTTACTGACCAGCTGGAAGTGGGTGACTCCGATGGCGCACTTCTCATTCATATCCTTCTGGTGTTTGTTCTGTATGAGACACTCCATCAGGTCTCCAGAGTCTATCTGGTTATCTGCTACATCCTGGGGAAGGTAGTGCACATTTACCCTTCATTTGTAACTATTAATGAGCAAAGCCTGCACCCCAGCCCATATAAAAAATGCAAACGAGATTGATTCTAGAGCCTTTACAAATAAGACACATCACAAATTATGTCAAAGTAAGTCTGAGACATTACAAAAGGATCAACACTCAGGGGAATAAAATTTACGCAGCAAGTTGCCCTCCCTGTGTGAAGCTCCAACAAGAACATGTACTATGCAGGTCTCTTAACTCTTCTCCTTATATGATGCTGGCAGCTGGCTTTAGGGATAACATCTAACATTGTCTGCTGATTGTCAGATCCTTAGGGTTACTGGGTGTGTTTTCACTCCCACAATTTAGGTAGTTCAGTAAGTGACTAAAAGTAATAAAGTAACGGAATTCCCTCAACATCAGGTACAAGGAGAGAGGTGGAAGGGGAAGCCACAGTATTGTTAACAAATGCCAGCTGTACGTATCAGAAGCAATTCAGCCCTACAAATGAGGCTTCCCCCCACCTCTTTCCTTACAGACGGCATCTCAGCAAGTGCTGTTAACCAACGATCTGGTTACCTACGAGGGGTAAGCAAATAGTTTCCCAGGATGGTGGCCCCTCTTGATGTTTACATTTTCAACTTTAACTGGTGAAAGTTGGTTATCACTTAGGAGCAATGTGAGCTGAAGACAGAGATGAGTTCAATACACCTGGGGGCCAGAGCCCCAGTGAAACTGGTTCTGTTTCTAACCCTTGTTCCTCTAGACATCACTTACGTGGCAAAAGTTCTGAATTATGGGCTCGCAGGCTCTCATCAGCAAGGCTTCTATTTGAATATCCTGCAGAAGATTAAAATATCAGTAATTCTTTTTTTTTAACATCTTTATTGGAGTATAATTGCTTTACAATGGTGTGTTAGTTTCTGCTTTATAACAAAGTGAATCAGTTATACATATACATATGTTCCCACATCTCTTCCCTCTTGCGTGTCCCTCCCTCCCACCCTCCCTATCCCACCCCTCTAGGTGGTCACAAAGCACTGAGCTGATCTCCCTGTGCTATGCGGCAGCTTACCACTAGCTATCTATTTTACATTTGGTAGTGTATATATATCCATGCCACTCTCTCACTTTGTCACAGCTTACCCTTCCCCCTCCCCATATCCTCAAGTCCATTCTCTAGTAGGTCTGTGTCTTTATTCCCATCTTGCCCCTAGGTTCTTCATGACCCTTTTTTTTCCCCCCTTAGATTCTCTATATATGTGTTAGCATACGGTATTTGTTTTTATTTCTGACTTATTTCACTCTGTATGACAGACTCTAGGTCCATCCACCTCACTACAAGTAACTCAATTTCATTTCTTTTTCTGGCTGAGTAATATTCCATTGTATATATGTGCCACATCTTCTTTATCCATTCATCTGTCGATGGACACTTAGGTTGCTTCCATGTCCTGGCTATTGTAAATAGAGCCACAATGAACATTTTGGTACATGACTCTTTTTGAATTATGGTTTTCTCAGGGTATATGCCCAGTAGTGGGATTGCTGGGTCATATGGTAGTTCTATTTGTAGTTTTTTAAGGAACCTCCATAGTGGCTGTATCAATTTACATTCCCACCAACAGTGCAAAAGGGTTCCCTTTTCTCCACACCCTCTCTAGCTAAAATATCAGTAATTCTGCTTTAGAAAGAGCCAGGGGTGGGGGAGGAGCAGTTTCTTTCTCTGAATCAGTATCATCTGATGGGTAAATAGTCCAATATGTACATTTGGAAACTCTTCCAGTATTTCGGTTAGATAGCCCCAGCACAGACAGAACAGCAGTTCTACGCTACTCCTCTAACGCTCCTTCATTATACTTTGAAAGGCAAGTTTTCTAGAGGCAGATTCCCCTCGTGCTTGAGCAAGAGAGAAGACAGAAGTAAGAACTGTGGGTAGAAAAAAACATTCAAAAATAATATTAGAGTATAAACAACTCTACCCCAATAAAAAATAAAATAAAATAAAAAATAAAAATAATATTAGAGTATGTAAAGTCTTTGGAATTTTTCTCCAAAGCTAAGCAGTTCAAAATGAAAACAGGAGTAACTGACATCTATCATTCTGTCCTCGAACCAGATGACAAACTACTACCTCTCGGGAACACACGCTAACTGCCTTCAAGCAGAGTTAACTGCTGTGCAGCATTAGCTGCTGAAATAACATCTTCCTTTAAAGAGTTACACACCCCAGGGGCTTCCCTGGTGGCGCAGTGGTTGAGAGGCCGCCTGCCGATGCGGGGGACACGGGTTTGTGCCCAGGCCCAGGAAGATCCCACATGCCATGGAACGGCTGGGCCCGTGAGCCATGGCCACTAGGCCCGCGCGTCCGGAGCCTGTGCTCCGCGGCGGGAGAGGCCACGACAGTGAGAGGCCCGCGCACCACAAAAAAAAAAAAACAGTTACACACCCCAGAACATCCTCATCAGCCCACAAGGACAATGAGAATGAGACAGGAGATGACACAAGATAAAAGAAGACAATGCATTTTTGAAAAACAGAAAGAAAATAAAGACCCTAAGAAATGTAATTTTATGTATTGCCAATTTTGACAACTTAAATAGTTCTAAAAGGTTTACATAAAAAAAAAAAATAGCCATTCACTGTTTCCCTGATTTCTGGCCCTACAAGACAATTTTCACATTTTAACTGCCACCCCCCCAATACTCTCTATATTTCAAATAGTATGCCTATGTTTATGAGGTTTCTTTTTAATCTCATTTTTTGTACTTTAGTGAGTTTTAGGATGGAACAGGGATAAACATGGAATAATATTCAATCTTCCATGTTTTACTGCAAATCTCAGGCTTTTATTTTATTTCAGTGGACACACAAACATTACCAAATGGGGACTTCCCTGGTGGCACAGTGGTTAAGAATCCGCCTGCCAATGGGGGGGAACACGGGTTCGATCCATGGTCGGGGAAGATCCCACATGCCGCGGAGCAACTAATCCCGTGAGCCACAACTACTGAGCCCGCACGCCTAGAGCCCGTGCTCCACAACAAGAGAAGCCACCACAATGTGAAGCCTGCGCGACACAACCAAGAGTAGCCCCTGCTTGCCTCAACTAGAGAAAGCCCACATGCAGCAAAGAAGACCCAAAGCAGCCAAAAATAAATAAATAAGTTAAAAAAACGAAACAAAAAGACATTACCAAATGACCTAATTGAAAAAGCTAAGGATGACAGAATAGGAATGCTTGGACTATTCTTGAATGTGATTAAGGGATGTGAAGTATAGCTGTTATCTTTTCTTAAAGGGGGAAAAAAGATTGGTCTTGTCACTGTGATAATTCTAATTTATGAAGAAAACCGAAGGGCTAAATGCAGTGTTTAGCTACAGAAATGAGGAAGGGGTTCAAGAAGCATCATGATATTCATCTTTAAAAAGCAAACAGAGAATCTGACAAGGTTTCTTTTGTTCTACAGGGAATCTGAATTCTCAAGAGTCTTGAAACAAAAGAACTAAGAAGAAAAGAAAAGCTGCCGACAGGGCACTCTCCTTCCATGAGTTGCAAACTGCTTACCTCGGATTCTAACTCGGTGAGGTTGCCGACTATATCTCTGCACTCTACAGCCAAGTCATCAAGATGATCCTGGAGGCATTCAAGCTCCTGCAAATGAAAAGGCACTCTCTTAGCACCTGTCAGTTATATAAATAGTCAAGGGTAGATGAGACACCAGTGTCCACTTCCTTTTCAGTGGTCTTGCTTTTCTTTTCTTTTAAACAACTTCACTGAACAGAATGCTAGAGCTTTATTTGAGTCCCCAAACTGGGATTTTCGAAAAGATGATTATTTGATGTATCAGGGTGGTTAAGAGGGTCAAGGGGGTACAACCGCCATGCAAATCCTCCAGAAGGCCAAACTGATAAGTCCAACAAGAATCAATGTTCAGGTGTCCTCAGAGTCTAAAAATCTCATCAGGCCTTTACTCCATTCCGTCAACACCTTGCTAATCTGCATTTTGATAATTATCGTTGGACAAAATATTCACAGTGAAAGACACGGCACGTTCTACGACTCTTCGTGGGCAAGTAAGTTGGGACCCAGTTTCAGGGTCTGAAACGCAGTAGAGAGCTGATAGCTCCTGCAAATCAAATCTGGGATTCTAACCCTAACCCACATAAAAGGATCCTCTGAGGGTAACTGTAAAACAAGTGAGCACACTAGGGTTTGAGTATCTAAAAGCTATCTTACCTGGGCTTTGGAAACTGAGCTGGAGTTACCTTGTAACATCAGTCTATTGCTATTCCTTTTAGGGACTTAGAGGTTTTAAGTTTTACATTAGCTTACTTTCCCAAAGAACACGAACAGCTATTTCTCAGCAAAGGGCTCTGTTAAAGGATCAAGTTTAACTTACTGACTATTCTGCAAGAATCTCTGTTTCAGAATTAGAATGGGAAGCGAGGAGAAGGATTGTGGGAATTATACAAGAGCCAGAAAGGGAGTGGGGGGTGGGGACCCTAAAGGAAAATGCATACAACTTTTGGGAGGAGATAAATAGCTAAGGGAAAAATTCCACTCATGGACTCCTTTCCTAAGTTAGCTTCACAGGGATGGGCTGTAATGTAGTGCAGCTTTCTCACTGTTACTTTACAGGGCGTATGAAAGGAAACTGTTTCATGGGATTCCATATGACTATATCCCTTGTTTCATTAGACAGAGGCAACAGCAAGCTAAACTATATGGCATTTCCTAACAATAAACTCGACAGAACTGTAGCAGGCCCAGGAAACAGACTGCTGAAAATGATATTCCCAGGCCCAACAGATCTGAGCAGGCATCATGTTGCTTTTAAAAAATGTCCAATTCCTGCACATGTGACTTTCATTAGTTTAATCCCAGAGGGTGTTTTGGAGTGGTACAAATGGAACCGTTCATGCCTCCTTCTAGTATTAATGGGCCTTTAAATAAGTAGCTATTCCTCACTGCATGGTTCCTCTGCCTTGATCTAAAAGACAAGATACCTTCCCACCTAATTTGCTAGAATGCAACAACTTATCTTTTTTTTTTTTTTTTAACTAGGCACAAAATCCTAAGAAACCATTTATAGCATGCACAGTAATTCTTGGGGTTGCTCCTTTTCTACACTTCCCTGTACGGAGAGGTTATAATAAAATGGAACAAATGCCTGGCTAGGATTAGACCTGAGCTCAAGGTAAGTTAAGTCAATACCCTTCATTTCTCTGAGCCTCAAGTGTATCAATTACTAAATGGAAAAAATAATTCCATTTCTACATCTCTTCTAGGACTGTCGTAGGGCAAGCGTACTATTCATGCATATCAGTATTCACATATCGATGTATATATTTATACTCTGCCTTCCCTCAAAAGGACCTAATGTAGCTTACAAAAATGAGAAAAGAAAAAAAAAGAAGGGCAAGATAAAATCAATTAAAAATGAGTAAAAAAGAGAAAGGAAAAAGAAAATATGTTAAGGAAAGTGGAATGAAGCCAGTAGTAAGTTAGTACACAAAATGCCTACCACAAAATCTAATACACCTGCGAGAGGCACGCCATATCTTTGGCTCGAGGCTTTTTAAGAGGCAGCACAAAGAGGGAAAACAATCAATTACAAACCATAATAACCATAACATTCAAACAAACTAACTGCTTAGGAAAAGTACAGTTGTAGAGACCAAAGAGAACATTTTCCTCAGGATTTCTTATAGGAAGAACAGTGACTAATATAACAAATCACACACCTGTGAAGCTGATGGAGATGGATTTTACGGTGTTTGTAGTCGACATAAAATGTTAATCATGAACATTATTATTATTACTGCACCATAAATAGGTAGCTTTGTCACCTACCTGTCCAGTCTCTGTTTTTTCACTGCACCATTTCCCCAGATCAATCAGGCACTTATCCTGAAGGGCAGGATCCAGCTTAACGTCCATGGCACGCTGGTGTAGGATCCTCTGGACTTCAGCTCGGCATTCCCGTGAGAGCTACATGAGAAATAATAAGCAAAATACTTCAAAGGTACCAAAACCAAAAGACACCAGATAGAACAAATCCATTGTCAGGAAAATAACAAATAAGTTGACAGTTATTTGAACCAAACTTTAAGCCTCGAATCTCTTCCAGAATAAAAATTAAATGTTCTATAAGGTTTCTAAACACCTTTATCTCTAGGAATGTGATTATAAATACATTAGGCATTTTCTAATATATATACTGTATGAAACAATATTCTTTTCTTAGAGTATCCTGATAAAAGTGAATTAGGACTGAATCACTATGCTGTACACCTGAAACTAATATAATATTGTAAGTCAACTATACTTCAATTAAAAAATGAACTGGATTTGTTCAGATGAGGTAGAGAGGTTTTTGTTCAGGAAAATTAATTTGCCACTACTCTATGAATGTAGAGTGGAATACTGGGTCTGATTCAAGAGAGAATAAACACTTGGGTGAGGAGAACTGAGTTCAAATTTACTTAAACTCGGAACAAGGTGAGAGTTACTTCAGGTCAGAACCCGACTCTTCTAGATAAGTTAATGAGAATTAAGCAGAGGGTCAAACATATTAAAACTAATATTTTGGGGAGAGTTGTGAGAAAGCTGTCATTGACAGGTACAGTCAGCCTCTCCTCCTAAAAGAGCCAACACATCTGGAGGGAGGTACGGTGGGTATAGAGAGTTAACTGCTTAATCGGCACAGGAGTTTCCTTTCAGAGACATGGAAATATTTTGGAAGTAGACAGAGGTGGTGGTTGCACAACTTTGTGAATGTACTAAATGCCACTGAATTTTTCCTTCTAAAATGATTAACTTTATGTTATGTGACTTTAACCTCGATTTTTAAAAGAAGCCTATTTTTTAAAAGGACAGCATACCAGATTCCAACTCTTTCTTTATTTACAAAGACAAGGAACCTCCTACTATAGTGACTACCAAGACGCTAGGATTTAGGAGCTCCTGTGATTAATGACAGGCTCATTATACGAAGAAAAAAGTAACAACAAATTTCCATATTTTCTTACGTAGCAATATAAAAACTGGGTTAATACTGCAGTAACTAAAGTATGACATTTCTTTCTGAGTCTCCTCATTCCGAATCCTAAACAGTCAGACTTTTGCATTAAGCTCAGAAGGGGTATTTGCAAACATGCCTGTGAAATAATACCATCTATATTTTCTGTAACAAATGCAGGGCTGAAATGCAATAGAGTTATCTCAGAAGGCTTAAAAAGGCCACCCTGGAGAGCAAGTAGCATGTCAGTACGGGACCAGAAGGCAACAAATGTCACCTGAGAGCCAAGCAGACACGAACATCCCAACAAGAGGCAGTACTCAGGGCAGACAAACACCAAGGGAGTGGGGGGTGGAGGGTGTAGCTTCAACGCGTGTGCTGTCTGAGGGGCCTCACCAATACACGCACTATGGGCTCTGCTGCCAAGGGCAGAAGCCTAAAAACCATTTACACCTTGGCTAAGAGCTTCTAATGGATCTTTAACGCTAAATACAGTTAGGGTAGCGGCATTTGTCTACTTGTGATTTAGATTTTGGTAATTTTAAGAAAAACTGGAAATGTCCCCTCATTTTGTTAAAAACATAAAATCAGATGGAAGGAAGCTGGTAGAACAATTCTATGTACACTCACTGAAGAAGCTTCTAGTAGTGCAGCAACCCCTCCTCGCCAGATATACTAACAAAGTTTTCCTAGGATGATAGGAATCACAACAATTCACAGCAAATGAATTAAATGACGACAGGAAGAAATGAAGTCAATATTGAGTGCATACCCTCCTGCCCTGTTCCTCAGTACGGTAGGCATGTCGGTATAAGCATGAGAACACAGCTCCAGGAGGCATAAGTTCACTGGTTTCATTCCAACCGTGGGTGTGGCAAAGACGAGATGCATCTCCCTGGCATTTGCGGTATAAGACAGGGTCCAGCCTATAAGGTTAAGAGTTAAGAGATAACCACTCTTACTATACCTTTCCTCCCAAGACATGCTAAGGGTTTCTGCAAGGTGCTTGTTTGTGTACCCGTTGACAATCACTTCTAGGGGAATGGAGACGGCAGGTGAGCACAAGTACATTCCTGAATTTTGTTCTTCATGAACACACAGTGGTTAATCTGTAGAAGTTTGTTAATCCTTAATATAGAAGATTTAAGTTCTGCCTCAAAGATGGTATCTTCACGGGCTTCCCTGGTGGCGCAGTGGTTGAGAGTCCGCCTGCCGATGCAGGGGACATGGGTTCGTGCCCCGGTCCGGGAAGATCCCACATGCCGCGGAGCGGCTGGGCCCGTGAGCCATGGCCGCTGAGCCTGCGCGTCCGGAGCCTGTGCTCCGCAACGGGAGAGGCCACAACAGTGAGAGGCCCGCGTACCGCAAAAAAAAAAAAAAAAAAAGATGGTATCTTCCCAATGTAAGGCACACAACATTACAATAATAGACTCAGCATTAACATGCCCTAGCTGAAATGAGACAAGGGTTGTAGCAATCACCAGGCAATTCACAACTTTTACTCAGTACTTTTTCTGTGAGTAAAAGTCAATCTTACCTGATATACTAGGTTCATTAAGATCAGGAAAGGACAACATAAACCGTCTCCTCCTCAAGTTCTTTTCTAGTAAAACTGTTCCAGTTCTTTTTCCCATGCAAGGTAAGGCAGTTATATTTTTAGTTTACCTGAACATGCTTATCAATTAAAAAAACTTGACATTTAACTTTGACTCTGGAGACAGTGGATTAGGTGACGAGCCTGCTGCCTCTCCAAATCAGACCAATGGATACTTCACTCTGTCTATATTATACTATCAACCTTGGGGGAGGGCTACTTAATGGGAGGAAAAAGGCTAATATTTAAGTAGCTTTAAAGATTGGAAAGCATCCTTTGATCATGGATGAAGGAATTACAGGAGAGGAAAAAACATACTTTTTTAAGGTAATAAACTCAGTAAACAGTCTGTTATTTCGGTTTAGATAGCTAGAGTAAGCACAGGGAAATTCCCACCCAAGTTTCTGAAGTCTTCTCAAGAGTTAACTTGAGGAAACAGAAATAGACACACTGAGTCTTCAAGTAATCTTTTTCCAGTAAAGTATGGGGGTAAAACATATATTAATCACCAGAAAAATAATTAATGACCAAAGTACAGTGGCTTAAAACAATCAGGAAGCAGCTGAACTTGGGAGGCAGGAGGAACAGCCTGGTCTGGAGGTGGGAAGAGAAAATAAGACATGGAAAGAGGGAGGGATTGCAGCCAATAAACAGTTATTCTGACTATAAGAGATATACTTCTATTTCATCTACCTCCTCCCTTTTTTCTGGCTAACAGGATGAAAAGAGAATCAAGTTGTCATTTACCGAGAAGAGCTTCTTAAGACAGAATAAATTCAATAACTTTGAATAGTAAAAGAAATAAAGCAAACTCCCATACCCAGGACAAATCAATAAAAATAAAAATCACTATAAGAGACATATCTGAAGATGCTTCTGCTGCCCCACCGCTGCCCAAGTTCTTTTTGGATAGACGTTTGTGGTATCAGAAACACTGGACCCTGACTTTCAATGTAGTAGTTAATGGGGCCACTTGGGAATAGACCTGCAGGGGCTGTCTCTGCTTTTAGATACTGTTCTGAAAGCAAGAAAGAGATTTTTCTGGAGATTAGAGTGTCAGCTATCCCACAACTTAACAAAAACAAATTACTACTGATTATTATTATTATTTCTTTTTTGTGGTACGCGGGCCTCTCACTGTTGTGGCCTCTCCCATTGCGGAGCACAGGCTCCGGCCCGTGCAGGCTCAGCGGCCACGGCTCACGGGTCTAGCCGCTCCGCGGCATGTGGGATCTTCCCGGACTGGGGCACGAACCCGTGTCCCCTGCATCGGCAGGCAGACTCTCAACCACTGCGCCACCAGGGAAGCCCTACTGATTATTTTTTAAAAATACAAGGGATAGTGACTACACAGGAGAACAGGTTGAGGCTTACCTTACTATGGCTTTAAAATACTCACTTCCAGTGCTTAAGCCTCTGCGCTTCCAATGCAGGGGGCACAGGTTCGATTCCTGGTCAGGGAACTAGGATCTCACATGCCGCGTGGCCAGAAAAACCCCCCAACCAAACAAAACAAAATACTCACTTCCAATCACGGGAGATGAAATATTGCAGCTCTAAGAGACGGTGTTCACAATCTTCCACCATTTTTTCTGTGTATAAATGTTCCATCAGGCACGAGAGGATCCTGGGCATAAAACAGGGGTGAAATTGTAACGAGAGGAAGTTCTGACAATGGATTCAGAACTCTCACACCAGTATTGCTTGGTCTGCAGAAAAAGCCATTTAGCTATTTTCCTAGGGCAATCAGGGACTTACTTTCCTGAGAATCACTCAAATTAACTCAACCTAACAGTGCTTATGCCTTCTATCAACTTTAGAGCCACTTAGCACTTAGGACTCAGCTTACACAAGAGCTGTGTGCAGCTGCTGTATATTTAACTGTTTATTATGAGAAACTTCCAACCATACGAAAGTAGAGAATCATATAATATCCATCTTCCCTTCCCATAGCTTTAAGACAAAGTTTGTTTTAACCCTATACCCTCCTTGCTAATATTTTGAAATAAATCCCAGATACCCTATCATTTCATTTGTAAATATTATACTTCAGCGTGTTTCTCTATAATATGAAAACATAATACCATTATCCACCAAAGAAGTAAATCTAAAAATCCTTAATATCATGAAATATCCTGTCAGCTTTCAAATTTTTCCAATTATCTCATGCCTTTTCACGTTTGTTCAAAACAGGACCCAGAAAAGGTCCATAACCTGCATTTAACTGACAGTATCTCAAATCTATTTAATCTGTAGCAGTTCCCTCCTTCCTCCCTCTCCCCTGCTCCCTTAAGAGTTGACACAGTTATTTTCATATTGGTAAATAGTCTTAATCAGTCTTAAGAGTGTTTGTCTACCTCCACCAACCATACAAAGAGCTTCAAGGAAGAAGATCTTTTTTTTAACCTCCTACCACAGCATGAACATCTGGAGTATATGCACAGGAGAATGATGAGAAACATGGACTGCATTTGTTTCACACAGTTGGGTACGGCCAGCTGCAGGCTATAAAGATTTTTGCAGAATGGAAAACCTGTTCTTATTTGCAACCTGGTTTTAAGAGCTGTTTGCACATCATATGGAAAAAAACCAATACATGAGACTCAAATGCTTTATTACAGCATTTTACAGCTTTCCTAGATCTTGGATATAACTTCAGAGTTCATTTTGTCCATGATTACCCCCTCCAACCACCATATTTTGTGCTTTATTTCAATTATAATTAACTACTCTCTAATAATTATCAAGTTGCCAATGCATATGAGACAATATACACATAGGATGAAAAGTATAGAGCCAAAGCATGCTTCATTTTATCCTGTGAGTTTTTCTCTCTGATTTTTATTTGACCATTAAGTAGGATTATTCAGTGACCTAATGTCTAGGACTGTATATGCTCAGTCACTGTCAACACACATCATCACAATGCTGGGTCTAGGTTCTCTACATCATGGATGAGGCAGAGCCCAAGTCTCCATCCCAATACTAGTTTTAACAAAAGCTGGTATGTGTTCCTGCTTAACAAAATTTCAGTTAAGTTGCTAAACCGTCTGAAAGTCATTTGGGGATATATTCCCCATGCTGCACTGCCAAATACAATACAATACCACAAGTAAGATAACCTACATTGGGTCTCCGGATCTTATGTGTTTGCAGGCTGTCTGTATTACAGATTCACAAGCTTCATTCAAAGCTCTATCAATGCGGTAATCTGCACCAGGGTCAGTCTCCTGAATCAGTGTTTGAAGCTGGATTAAGAAAAATTAAGAAGGAAGAAAGAAAGTCACTTATACATCTAGGATGAGCAACGTCATGTCTTCAATCAGTTCTCAGTCTGGTATATCACAATGTACTCTTAACAAGGTACTACAATTGTCACTGGCCAAGCTCAACGGCTCTTGTCAAATACTTTCCAACTAGTTCCTCTACTTTGCAAGTTTTTCTGTTTAACTCATTGTAGGTATAGCTTGCCTACCTGTCTGAACCATCCCTGGATGTGTGCAAAACAAGAGGACCTTACAATATAAAAGCTGCCTCTTTCCTCACATCTGTTAATCAAATTACTAAATCTGACACTCAGTGCCAAGGCAGAGTTGAGTGGAGAAGAGTAAACAGAAGACATTTCCAGTTAGAGATCTAATTTGGTCTTAAAAATCTAGAATTTGAATTTTGCTGCAAAGACAATGGCATAAAACAAGTATACTCTGCTTTATTAAAAAGAGATGTGAGATTTCAGTTGCAAGAAATACCAATTACAAAAAACAAGAATATTATTTATAATTTCCTATTTTTCCTCAACTATTTTTTATATAACCAAGAGATGAACCAGAGCTTGTTCATTACAAGTAATACAGAAAAATACTTGTCACTATGCAGTTGAAAATGAGGATATATTCTTTAACATTTACTTTTGCTTGGTCCACACTCTGTCATAGAATAAAGTGAAAGCATGATAAGATGTGCCTCAGATTCTTTTTTCCTGTCTGAGGAGAAAGCAGTCGGGGCACAGATGAAAAAGCTCTAAATCAAGGATGAGACAACCTGAGTTCTATTAATAGTTCTGTCTCTGCCAGATACTAGCTTTGAGAACAAAGGCAAGTTGATTAACCTCTAAGTTCCAGTTTCTTTAACTGCAAAGAATTATAAGGAAGAATAATATATAGAAGGTTGTGTAAGCTGCAAAGCATTTTACAGATGTAAAAGATCATTATTACTACAGATGGGCAGCAGATGGTGTTTGGGGTGGGAATCTTAAATAACACAAAGCAAATCTGAAAACTACGGTGCTTCTGGTTGGGGTTCCTTTTGTTCCAAGTTAAAGAATTGGAGCCCTTTTTGTGTCATTGATTTAGCCTCTGTAGGAGCCTTGTCTGATCCTCATACGTTTGACCTACAATCCTATAGAGGCTCATGTGAAAGCACTGACCCCATCACACACTTGATCAGAGAACAAAGATCAAAAGAAAAACCCAATTTTGTCTCTCCTAAAAGAAGTCAACAATCAAGATGAGAGAAGTATGAAAGATATCTAATATTCTGGGATGGAACTTACTTATACCAATTCTCGGTGCAATTTGGAGAAGCTTCAAAATGCAGTGGTTAGTTAGTAGGAAGATTACTACTACTGTCAAATGACTACCAATTTTAATTTGCTGACAAAGACCAAAATATTTACTTCTTTTTCTGAGGGACATTATAAGCATCATGGGAGTCTGGAAGTTTCTCTAAGAACTTAGTTAAATATCCATGACTGACAGGCAAACTTTGAGAATTCTCCGTGCATGTACCAGACTGCAGGTTCTAAAAGAAGACAGTGAATGCCCTACAGACTCTAGGAGGTCAAAGGCTCAAGGGATCACTGCTACTCTGGAATCCAGTGACAGCGGTGTGGGAAATAAACACTACGTACGTGAAATATTACATGATGATACATCTATTCCTGCCCTGATTGCTTAGGAAAACGTGAGAAAATGCTTCCAAAAAATTAGTCTAGAGAATAGACAGCAGTCTCCTCAGCCTAGGTGAGACTGGGCCCAGATTTGTTCAGCCATAACTGAAAAGAATTTAAGTTCATGATCACAGTGTATCTGGAAGAGTATATACTCATTAAGATAATAATTATTCTTATGCTTCACTATTTATTCACTTTACTATTTATTGAGAGATCACTAAATCAAAGCACCACCAAGCAGAGAACAAGGGAAAATTAATGGTCAACCACAGACCAATATGGAAGTCTACTGTATCAAGGAAAGAAACTTTGAAAAGCAAATTATTACAAAACATTCCTCCATGTGACTGAGGATGGATAATGAAGTAGATGACTAAGGAAAACTTTCTCCCTTTGGATCACCTATCTTCAATTTTTGTGAGCAAAGGCTAAAGACCACAGGTCCATAAAAAACAAAATGAAGTGTTTCTTGCCCACTTAGCCAAACTTAATGTGGACAGAACCACGTATTTTACCTTTTGAGGCTAACCTCTAGCTTTGGAAGCACTTTTCTTTTGGGCACAAAGCATGAGGTGGGTGCTATTTATTTCTCTCTCAACAAGCTAAATTTCAAAAAGCCCTGGAGGTAAACGAGATGCTTCCAAATAAAATCAGACTAATTTCTTTTTTCTGTACACCTTAGTACAAAGTGTAGCCTCAGGAAAAATATAAGTTTAGTCCTGACCACCACCCTCCCCTTTGCATGCTGCATTAAGGATGAAATGTCTTGATTCGTTCTCGGTCTGGGGCCCAGGCACACACATTGTCACAGAAGTTTCCCAGGACAATCACCAGCAAAGACTGCTCCTGAGGAACTACATCCAGAAGGCTTCCTTCTAGCTAGGTTTGGTATTCTGGATAAGAGGCGACATTTGTCTATTTTCCCCACTATGGGATGTGTAAGTTACTGTCCACTCTGGGTCAGGGTGAGTAATAGAAGCTAAGATGAAATTTTACTCCATGTCAAAATTCTATGGAAATTTTGTGTTTCAGACTGTAAAATTATGATTTTATCTGATTAGCAGGAAAATCAAATTCAATTAATATTCTGTTTTTAATAAAAAATGCCAACAACAAAAATAAGAGACTAATGAATTGCAGTTTTCTGAAGTTTCACTTAGGAGAGAATCTCAACCTTCTAATTTAGAGTATAAGGCTAAACTCTATCTTCTGTGCTTCCTAAAGGAAGGTATAGGAAACCACAGAATTCATTGTACAGGATGCCACTGTTACATTTCGTATTGTAAATTGCTCAAAGACTCTTATTCGGTAAAAAGCAATAAACATGGATAATGGTAATGAAACAGATGCACTGTATCTATTATAATACTTTGTTAAATTATAATATGTACCTGATCTATAGTTACTCAACTGTTTATCAAGTTTATCAAGAACAACTTTATCTTCTCAAGCAAAGCACACTAATTTTTTCCAACTATGTTTACAGAACTGACTGTAGAGTTTGGCGGTAGAGACAGACCCTCCCATGCACAGCTGCCCTTGTTGAACAAGAAAAGATGGTGGGATTTTGAAAACGACATGCTTTCTTGATCCTTCAGGCCAGGAATTCATGCCATGCTGCATATCAGTAACACGAAGAGAATCTTAGAAAGTTTCAATTCATTTCAGCTCTCTTTCAGCCTCAACTCAATCAAAAGTGGTGGGAGAGGCACATTCTCTTTTGCTGGAAGACCTTTTCTGATTTACCAGAACCCGGTTTGCCTTAGTAAATACAATCTAGCCAGATATCTCTTCTTTAAACACTCCAGTAAACAATGCATTTAATCTATTTCTTTAAGTTTACTGTATAGCTCTTTTTATTTATTATGAGCTCAAACTTCTGCTCTGCAGCAAATTCCACGTTTTTACTCTGATATGCCTGAAGAAACAGTATTTTGTGTCTAGTTCTTAATACCTAAGGTTCACTGTGATGTCACAAATGATCCAGATAAATGAGCTGGGACAGCGTCAGGAAGAGGCTCCTCGGCTGATAAACTGTAACATTAACAACGGCAGCGGAAAATCTGTCCTTACCGCTTGCTGGCAGTTCATTCCAAGGTTCCCTTTCTCCCCCCGAACTACTTTCATCAGACAATGCAGGGTTCGCCCTTTTCGATGCAATCCAGAACAGTGGTGTTCAATCTCCCCCCGACAGCTCAGGATGATCTCAGGGCTCAAAGAAAAGTCTTCCATCAACATGCGGCGGTAATCTAACATCTCGCCCTGGCACTCACTGCTCACTTGCCGCCCTGTTAGGATTTAAGTCACAACATTATGGATGGTGAGCTACAGGATCGGATATTACCACATATTAAAAGTACAAGTTTTTCCCTAGAATATACCAGTCATACTATTATCTAGACTGAAAAGCAGAGAACTTAGCAAAAGCTTTATCAGCATAAAATGAGTTTAATACTCCAAAGACTAGGGTTTATCCTGTCAGTGTTCTGCCTTATACAGAATTTTATACTACTGAACTAGCAATGCGTATGTTTTGCCAACAGAAGTCTTATCAATAAGATAACTACTGGGGTAAAAATCAAAGCCAGGAAAATCCCTACTGGCTTACACCCTTTAAGCGTGTGGAAAAATCTTCACTTCAAATACTCACTACAGCTCCCCAACTCTTCTTTGAGCTGTCAATGCCATCTGGGAAAACTTATGAAATTTAACCAAAAAAAAAACAGCTTTGCTGAGGTATAACTGACATATAATAAACTATGCTTTTAAAACATACAATTGGATAAGTCTGACATATGTACGCATCAATGAAACCATCACCACAATCAAGATATCGAACATATAACCATCAACTCCAAAAGCTTCCACATGTTCGTTTAGAATCCCTCCTTTCCTTTCCTCTCTACCCACCTACCCCATGCCCAGTCAACCAAAGATCTGCTTTCTGTGACTACACATTATTTTACTAGTTTGCAGTTTTCAGAAGTTCATATAGATATGCTATGGACTCTTTTTTTTTTGTCTGACTTCTTTCAGATTTTTTGAGATTCAGCCACAAATCAACAGTGCATTGCTTTTTACTGCTAAGTAATATGATTCCATTATGTGGCTATACTACAATTCGTTTATCCCTTAAACTGCTGATGAACATTTGGGTTATTTCCAGTTTTGGGCTATTACAAATATGCTGTTATGAGCATTCATACACAAGAGTTTATATGGATATATGCTTTCATATATCTTGGGTAACCTAGGATTTACACAGCTGGGTCATAAGTTAGATGTATGCGGAACTTCTTAAGAAACTGGCCAACTATTTTCCGAAGTAGAAATTTAAAATTCCCATCAATAGTGTAGTTCCAGTTCTTTCACATCCTACTAACACTCACATGGTCAGACTTTTTAGTATTAAAAAATCTGTATAACTTCTATGAATTATCTGTTCATATCCTTTGACCATTTATTTGCTGAGTCTTTTTGTGTTTCCTGTTAATTTGCAGTTTAAGGAGATTAACTCTCTATTTTTTAAATACCAAAATTAGATGTTTTGCATTCTGCTTTATAATATGCTTTTAGTAGTCAACAATCTCCACCTTTACATTTCAAGAAAATTTCATCAAACACCCAGATCATAATCAAAATTCTCCAATTTCCTCCAAAACGTCCTTCGTTTGCATGAATACCAAACATGCACGGTCTCTGGTTGCTATTCCATTGCTTTTAAGCTTAGGAGTCTTTCACTACCCAGATATGAGAAAAAAATTCAACAAAAAGTTCTGAGTTTTATTTAACAACTGATCTTTTTCCACTTAACTTTTTAATCACTAGGCAATTGTCCTAGCATCATTCATTCGACAGCTAGAAATTTCATTTTTACATCCTATAGTCCATGTTAAGAAATGTTCTTTCTGAATGACCCTGACCTTTTATACATCCTTCTTAGTTCCTTTATCAGGGATTGACTTTTGGACTGAACAGACCCCGAGTCTGACCTTATAAGGTAATCCTTCCTTCTTTCACTGCTTAATTTCTTTATATCAACACTGTTAGAATAATAACAGTACTTACTTATCACTTACCGTATGTTACGTGCTATGCCAAAAAACCTCATTCGATCCTCACAAGAACTCCTCAACACAGGTAATATATTTTTGTTTTATAGATAAGAAAAATGAGGTTTGGAGAGATTAAGAAACATAAATAATGGTCCCCAGGCAGTTAGTATGGTGATAGAGCCATCATTTGAAGTCACATCTCTCTGACCCAAAGCTCATATGCTAAATCATTACGCTTCCCTGACTCTCCTAAAATTGCTGTGTGACATGCATTTTAAAAATTTTAAATTGGATTTGAGAAATATACCTTACTTTAAAAAGGCTGGGATGTAAAGAAAAACAAAATTTAGGGCTGTTGAGTTAAGAGGAAGGGGCTTCAATAAGACTTAGGGATACCAAGCCTTCAGCCTAGAGTTTTGCTTACAAAGAAAGGCTCCAGAGTCACAAGGTACAAGTGTACTCAAAAGAGCCCACATAGCAGGAGACGATCCAAAAAGGAGCGAAAAGGATAAAAAGAAATTAACTCTTACCTCTATGCACAGCTGACTCCAGACACATCAGAAGGTAGGAGAGCCTGGCTTCCCGGGACCGAGGAAGGTTTTCCACGTTGCACCGGTATTTCTTCAAGTCACTCTTACAGGATTTGGCCAATGAATAACTGACTTTATAATCCTGGGCAATCAGCTTTTGGCGGGTTGTTAGTGCTTCTCGACACTGAGAAAAGAGGGCACCAAGGGAGCTGTGAGACCGCTCAGGAGGCTGAGCCGTTCACATGTACCTCTAAGACAAGCAGAGGCTCATGGCCAAGTACAGTAAGCAACTGCAGTGGTTACCAAAATGTCTATGTTTAGGTTTGGTTAAAATTGAGCACAAGTGTGCTGAACTAGTGTAGCAAGAAGCAGGGGTATATGAGCAGGAAAGCCTGGAATTCTATGGTGAATTGCTGATTGTTGCAACAACAGCAACTGTCCAAAACACATAAATATTTGGTAGATTCTAATACATTAACTTGACAAAGTATTCTTTTCCTCTTCAACAATATCCCTAAAGTAAATTCCACCAGAATGAAAGTGGCAACTGACATAACACTCTGGAAGCTCCATTCTACTATACTTTTAAAATATAATTATTCAATACTAAATGATATAAGGAAGTGAAATGAAAAACATTTCTTCAGCCGCACAGGAAAGTAAGTGACAGGATAGCAAAGCCAAAAATAACGACTTTCAAAAGTCATGAAAGATTCTTGCATTCATCCAGGGACAAAGAACTAACAGTAATGAGAAAGCTTAATGACACAGTTGCTGAAAAATTAAATCGCTAATTATCTATGAAGCATATTGGTTTGGTTAGTCTAAACTTCTTGAGTATATAGGGATGGCTTCAGTGTAATTCTGACATAAAATTCTCTGATTTTACTCCCCAAATTGATTCCCCATTGGCGTCCCAAAGTCCAGATATCACGAGAAGCTTAATTTTTTTGGTTTAGGTGAAATATGCTTTGGTTTCCTACTAAAAGCCAAGTATCTTACCCCTGAAAAGGACAAGCTGTATCAGTATTTTATATTTTGGTATGAGTTTATAAGAATATTGTTTGAGAGGATTTGAGAAAGCTTTTAAGAAAATGAATAAAATGCTGGTTTGTTTCAAAGTAATACTTACTTTTTCACTCATAGATTCTTCAAATTTATGGTTAAAGAGGCACTTATATACTCTGCCTTCACCAGCTTGTGTCTGTAAGATGGAATATAACATCATCATCATCACTAGCTAAGTAGTTACGCTGGGCAATATCCACAATCTTATAAAGAACTTTCTGTTAAATTATTATAATGATGACTACCTTTGAACATATGGCTCAGCCATTTGTAAAATTTAGTAGCCTTTGAAAGAAAGTAACGATTGCAGTAAAGATGAAAAAAAATTTCCCATGGTATTTGAATACACTGTCATGTGTTCCCAGACATACTGTTAATTAGGAAACCAAGAGAAGCGTCAATGAGTCTCTCTTCTTACAACTTTATGCTAGAGTCAATAAAACTCTAGCATTGGCTCTGACCAGTGGTTCTGGTAGTTAAAGCTATTAATTCAAAACAGCAGGCAGAGTGGGAGTGTACACAAGTCACGCTCAGTCCTTTGCGGTAAAGATGGAGATTATTTCTGCCTAAAGGGTTGGTAAGGTCTTCTATAGGGTACGCAGGTAGTAACCAAGGATTTGGTTTTAAAAGTTAGCCACCTGTTGCTTCCTTCGTCTTAGCCAAAAGTAGTTAAATATAAATACGTAATATGGCCAATTTTTAGCCACGGAATATATGTGAATGGGATTCCCTGGTAAGATAGGATTCCTATATATAAAACAGACTTCCAAGAACTGAAATTGAGAAGTGAGATAGAGTAGAAAAAACAACGTATGGAGACTGTTCGAAGCCAAGTGTTAACTAGATGTTACCTCAAGGCTGAGCAGCCGTATCCAGTACCCAGATAACTTTCTGTTATCCTGGGACCAACTCCACCTTCCATTTCAGTGACTTTTCTACATGTGACAGCTTGTGTTGGTTTAATTTTGGAATCAAGTATAAAAAAAATATTTAGGAAGAAAAGGAAGCAAAGAAGAACAGTTTCTGAGCTGACTCACATTTTCACAAAAACGTTCCCGATCATCTCGGCAGGCAAAATATAAATGCCGGTCTAAGTGAAAGTCATCTGAGGACAGCTCAGCCACCCGGAGAATGGCTTTCTTGCAGAGTTCAGAGACTTGAATCTTAGGATCTCTTTCTTCTGCTTCCTTCACCAGGCCTTTCTCCAAGCATGATACCACCTCACCCTGTGAATGTGCATCCTAAAACAGCAAGGATACTAACATTTAAAAACTCACCACCATGAGCATCAAAGAAACATCATTTGGTTAAAAACAAAAAACCAAAAAAACCAACTCAACACACAATTGTTTATCAATGTTCTATTGAGAAATAGGGTGAGAACCAACCACATTGTGAAAGTTACAGAAAATGCCCTCGATAATCTTTGGTAAGAATGTAATAGTTGCAAGCTATAAATGAAAATACAGATCCTGGGAAATTTAAGTCAGTTTAGTTTGCACTAAAAACAAGAACCTGACTTTTCAGAGTTTAAAATGTCAGAAAATTTTAAAGAAATTACATCAGCCCAATGTAGTGATCACAGTTCATTGTCAATACTGATAGAACACTGCAGAAATATCTGTTCATTTACCTCTAAGGGCTAGGTATTTCTCAAATAATAGTGCTTTAGTCAAGTTTAAAAAATAACAACAAACCTCAAAATTCATTGAGAAAATATGTTATAGAGACCCTCTTTCTCTTTTTTCTATTTTATACTGTCCGCAAAGACCCCAATCTTTAGTGTAATGTTGTTCACTTTGATGTTCTGGATTTATCTTAATATGATTTAACAAGATTACCACCATTTATACAAACTGCTTTTGAGAGCTTTCCTAAAACCATCCAATTATCTTTAATTGTACATTGCATCTACCCCATAGCAACCACAAGCACTCAATCGTTCAAAATATGAAAAATTTCCCCTAAACACTTTCTATTCAAGAGTCCTAATTTCCTATACTCAGAAGATATGCTTCAAAACCTTGAGAGGTATATACATAAATATACCAAACCAAAGCAGCAGAAAATTCAGTGTTATCATTTTACTGACACACACACACACACACACACACACACACACGCACGTATATAAAATCTCATTATAGTAAAATACCATGTTTATGAAATCATCTGTATATAAGACTCCTAAAACTAGGTATATAAGACTCCTAAAACTAGGTATAAAATCTCATTATAGTAAAATACCATGTTTATGAAATCAACTGTATATAAGACTCCTAAAACTAGGTAGGGAAACATCTATTTTACTAAAATTTCAATTCAACAAAAAATGTATATAGTTTTTTTCCATTTTGTTGTAATAGGGTTTGTTCCACAGCACATTTATTTCCAAGTATTTTCATGAAAATTTTCATGTTCTCTCCTAATATACCTGTGAAAAGGGGCTACGAGCTGTGATACCTATTGTGCAGTTGAGTAAACAGAGGCCTAAAGGAGTTTATCAACTCGTCCAAGTTGCAGAACATAAGGCACCTAGCTAACAGTTCACCATTTATTTTTTAGATCTTGGAGTGCTATGAAACTCCTACAATTTGTATGTGGGTTTTGTATATTTTTCCTGAGGAAAGTTCATAGCTTTCATTAAATTTCAAAAGGTTTTCTGATCCAAAAAAGATCAGGAAGCACATTCTACTAGCAGATTCTCGTGCCTTCCTATTTTCTATCTGTACCTCAAACTTTCTCACTAGCTTTATGATTCCATCCAATGCTTAGAAACCTGAGATGAGCAAAAAGTTTTTTTAGAGAGTAATTCTGAAGGGAGAAAAAACTCTGAAGGACAAGTGACAAAAAGATAAGGACAGAGAGAAAAGTGGACACAACCCCAGAAATTCAGAGTAAGGCTTATTTTTTCTTCCTAATTTATGAGTGACACTAAAATGTGTCTGACTTTGGCCCACTTAGAAGAGCCCTACCCATTTCCACTTCCCAAAGGAAAAACAAACCTGTGATAACAAAGATTTGGAAACATATCAGTCACTTACTATTTACAGTTTACAAGAGATTATTATAAACATGATTTTGTGTTAATGAAATAATGTCCTATACCAAATTTTAGTAGCTCATAATAACTTACTGAGAGGTTGCTAGCAATTAGGTCACAATCACATAAAAGAGGTTGAAAATAATAGCATGATAGTCAACTCACGATTTAGACTTACCCTTCAGTTCTGACATCATAGGGTAAAGAAATGATTTCCCTGTAATGAGTCTAAGTGTTTCCCTGTATACTTAGGGTTTACAACTGTTTAAATGCACCAGCACCATGGTTTGGTTTGAAATCCTCTACGGAATGTGAGATGTAATTTTAATTATAGCAATTGTAGCACCACATATTAGTATCGTGCCATAACATCACCTCCATTAGATATTTTCATTCATCATAACTTTAGACAATTTTTTCTAATAAAGATATTTCAGGAATTCTTCTCAGTTTCCCAGAGTCTCTGAGCTTTTCAGTTCAGCCCATTTGAGTTATACAACTGAAATGTATGCAAATATTTGACAAAGAAGACTGTAGGGTTATTACTGAATATGAATGAAAGCAAGGAACTGCACAGCAGCACATTACCTACAAGAAAATGAAATTACTTAGGGTTAGGTTTTAAAAAGTTATTAATATGCAGGCTTGACATATGAATAACAAATGATATTGTAAATGGACGTAAAATGAATTTTTAAAATTCTTATTGTGGTGAGACAAATGTCTGTCTTACAACTATTACTGGGCTTCCCTGGTGGTGCAGTGGTTGAGAGTCCGCCTGCTGATGCAGGGGACACGGGTTCGTGCCCCGGTCCGGGAAGATCCCACATGCTGCAGAGCAGCTGGGCCCGTGAGCCATGGCTGCTGAGCCTGCGCATCCGGAGCCTGTGCTCCACAATGGGAGAGGCCACAACAGTGAGAGGCCCGCGTACCGCAAAAAACAAACAAACAAACAAACAAACAACAACAACAACAACAAAAAAAACAACAAACTATTACTAGGGTCCCGATCAGTTTTTAGCAGTTCAATAGGTAATATTTTTTCTTCTCCATACAACTTGCCTTATTAAAAAATTTTTTTGAAAGACCAGAGAAGGATAACACTAATCACAAAAAGGTGGGCAAGAACTCAGTTTTCATCTCTGCTATTAACCATTCTCCGTTTCAACATCTGTAATGTCTTCTGTGATCTACCTCCATAGGTAAAGAGAGAAAAAGAATGTCTGAACTATTCAAAGTAGTTGGTTAAAAGCAGAAAAGGATAAAATGATAAAACTAGTGTGTGAAAAGTATAAAAGTAGTAATAATATGGGGCACTTGTCTGCAATTAAGTTCCTGTACTGGATGCCACATTCTACTTTCTCTTCAAATGATATAAATTATTTACATTTACTTTTGGAGATCTGCCTTTTCATTTTAAAAATATTTATTTAGAAAATTCTAAATGTTTTATTAAATATATAGTCTTTGTTCTAAAAATTTACATATATTAACATTCTGAAAGAATCATTATAGTTTTGAAATTATGACATTTATATGTTCATACAGAGGCAGGGTATAAACAGATTAACCATGACCCCTCTCCTCTGGCCTTTGGAGGTGAGTTCAAAGCTAGTCACAGAGGCGTTTGCAAGCTTCAGGGCAACAAATTTAAAACTGATGAGTGTGTTCTCTTCTGTGGTCAGAAGCTGACTTTATAAATTTTCAGGATAATTTTCAAAACTAAATAACTTGGCTTCAGAGAAGTAAACTATAGTTAGAAAAAGGCAAAGAAGGGCTGAGGACAGACTGCTATCATTTTTAAACTTGGCTGTAGCAATAGGGTGGATTACATAGAAAGGAACATGCTTTTTCAGAAGTGCAGGCATGAGTCATTCTAGGGTGCTAGGGTGGGGGTCTGGAGTAAAAAGAAATTCATCTAACTGGCAGGTAGAGTCAAAGATGAAAATGACAAAAATGTGCATTTGGATGGTCCATGGAAACATTTTTTGTTATTTTAACTAAGCTGAAAAATCAATCCTCACTGCCACATCTTTGGGCTCTGGCACTGTTATATTCTACCATGGTTCAAGTCAGTGCAGACTTAGTAACTTGTACACGCAGCTGAAAGCAGGTTTTGCACTAACAGTTCAGATTGCTAGTGGGAAGCTAACCAGCGATTATCTTTGTGGGCAATAGGGAAGAACTACTACAAAGAGAGGTGAATTGTAATGGTCTGCTCTACAGCATGGATCACTAACCACAAAAATGAAAATGTGTCATCACTGAGTCCTGAAAAGTGTGTCTGTTACACTTATATGAAGATTTTTAAGAGCGAGGTTTGGAACTGGATATAACCCTCAACACCCTAAATAAAGTCAGAGGCGCTTCCTGAACTATCAGGGTGACTTAAATGCTTTTGTTCCATTTCTACAGTGTGCTGGGAAAGTGAAGAATCACCCTTCTTTATTAAAACTGGCCTTTCATTAGCTGCCTGAAAGCTAAATGCCAGTTCACGGCGCTCTCAAGACTGACTCAGAGGTTCCCTGTGAAAGGGCGAGCCCTGTGCTGGAATGAAGCAAAGGGTATTTGGTGACAGCCAGACAATAACCAGCGCTCAAACCTTCATTTGAACTGGTGTGTGCAGTTCCAGAATTCTAACACCACGCCCCCCAGTGAGGGATGGAAGCCTGCAAGTCACAGTGCTCTGAACAGAGGGCAAAGGCACAAATGGATTTTGCTTTCTCTCGTACTTCCTGAACAGCAGATTAATGAGCAGCAGCAATTAACAGCTGATGCCATACATAGGTCTCAGACTACCTCTCCCACCGGCATCTGCTACTTTTCAGGAGTTCTTTCATTTTTGCTAAGCAAACAAATTCAGCATTAACCTGGCTGAACCTCCATTGTGACCCTCTGGACAACAGACTAACAAGGACAAAAACAAGATCAGATATAATTAAGGAAGAAGAACCTAGGTAGTTATTTTCTTTCCTGTCTTTACTAAAACTAGTTCTCCTGAGATGAACATAACATATATAACATTTACAGAGTAGCTTTCTTCTGAGAAGCTAAAAGTACCTTCCATATTTTTAAATTTTCTAATTTTTAAATACATTATCTTCTTTTATACTGGTGTGCTTACTAAGTAATTTTTTTTATGGCAACAGTGAGGTATATGCAAAGAAAGGTTAGAGAACTTGAGTCCCTCCTAATCCAACTACTTTTCCCAAAGGACTACTGAATACTTTTCTAGAGGAACGTTATAGGTAATCAACAGCTGGTTTTGCATTTTGAAGCTAACACTAATCTTAGCAGATATTAATTCCTCTATTCCCCCATACAGTATCGAAACATTTTGTTACAAACAGATGAAGTGTACCCACAGGCCAACTAGCCTTAGATATTGGGGCTGTCTGGACCTCAACTTTAAGTCTACCTCTAGCCCTAAATTTTTCCATGCCAGTCATACAAAGCTTTTCATCCATCGAGTCTGTAAGACCCCTTTGGTGAAGGCAGTGTAGTAGATACCTTTTCTCCAAGCCGAATGCTCCCACATTTCAGAATGTTGATGTCATTTTTACAGTCATCCATGAAGCCACAGATCAGACGGTAATCACTGAAAATGATGGCTGTCATCTTGGTGATGTACTGGTGACACTGGTACTCAGTGATGTTGCCTCGGTGATCCACCAAGCAGGAAACCAAGTAACCTTTTCCAACTGGTTCATCAGCACACTCTTTGATCTGCTCAAAGGAAAGTGGCTGTTTTACACAATTATACTATTCTCTTACCAAACAACTTTTACAAAAGAGAGAATGATATTTTCTTGTTTCTTCTTCCGGGGAAGAAAAAGGAAAACACTTAGAAATGCTTGTGTTTTAAAGAAAATCGTGTGCCATGCCTACTCAGATCGTTGCACCTTCTAGGAAATACCTGATTAATATGCTTTGCAAGAAAATACATACATATACAAATGCTTAGGTAGAACTCATGTTTAAATGGAGTAAAAAGAGCTTTTTAAAAATTTTCAGCTTTGTTGACAAAGTTGATTAAAATGTATTTATTGAAAAGAGCTTTTGACAGCTCTTTTTATAATGATTCTACTGAGAAGTCCCTTTATCCATGCAAAGAACACAATGGACAGTGAGAAGATTAGTCTAAGGAATAGGTCTGAAAAACAGGTGCAGAACTAAAGTCTAGTTGCATATCCCAAGCCAAGCTACACAGCAAACTATTAATGTTAGGTAAACCTAATGACCAAGGGGAGGGAGGGAGGAAGGCGTACTATTACCTCTTGACATGACATTAATGTGTTCTGAATTAACTATGGATTTGGACATATGTTTTTGAACCTAGTAGAATCCCAGCTTCAACACTGTGGTCTAGAACAGAAATATGTTTAAATATGATGTTTAGGGACTTCCCTGGTGGCGCAGTGGTTAAGAATCTGCCTGCCAATGCAGGGAACACGCGTTCCAGCCCTGGTCCGGGAAGATCCCACATGCTGCGGAGCAACTAAGCCCGTTCGCCACAACTACTGAGCCTGCGCTCCAGAGCCCGCAAACCACAACTACTGAAGCCCACGCACCTAGGGCTCGTGCTCCGCAACAAGAGAAGCCACCGCAGTGAGAAGCCTGCGCACTGCAACAAAGAGTAGCTCCCACTCGCCACAACTAGAGAAACCTCGCACGTAGCAACAAAGACCCAATGCAGCCAAAAATAAATAATAAATAAATAAATTTATTTTAAAAAAATGATGTTCAGTGCAGTCTGGCAAGAAGTTTGGGAAGGGGAAGGCCATTGCAAGTCTAATTTGGGTGGTTTAGACATATGATCTAGTGGATCAAGCACAGCGTGACTCCACATGGGTAGTGTTCCTGCAAAGTACACAAAATCACAAGCGCTAATGAAGGAAAATAGCCCCAAAATGTTGAAATTCAGGCATAAAAAAGTGAAATCTACTTACACGGTTTTAAGCTTGAATTATAAAGCAGAGAAGGTTGTTTAGAAAAAGCCTGTTGCATTTGGAGCAATTAAAAAAAAAAGGCAGTTTTGACAAGAGGAAGGAGCCAAATGTAAATGTCTGTTTCCAATATAAATGAGAAGGAAAAAAAAAATGAGAAGGGAATATTTTACCGGTGTTTTTGAAACCAGTAGAGACCGTTCTCTACTATTACACCACCTATGGTAAACATGTACACTTGATAAGATAAATACAATCTCCTTTTCCAAAAGGTGCTAGGTGAAGGATATACCACGTACTAATTGTCCTATGGGCCGATGGGTCTCTTCATGTCTAACCCCAGGATTAAATCCAGAGCAAGTCAAAGACTCAGTTCAAGAGAGGAAATCGTGTTTACTTTTAAAGAAGCAAACCTGGAAATTTAAATAGCCTCACACTGGCTTCAAGAGGCAGCAGAGATCTTCAACAGTCAACAAGCTGAATGTAATGTTTTCAGCTTAACATTGAGCTCTTTTTTTGGGGTGATGCCTAAAGAGAGGGCCGTGAATGTATTTCCAAGAAAAGGGTTTTTTGTTTGTTTGTTTGTGATTTTTTAAAAGCAAAACAGAGGTAAGTTTCAAAAGTGAAAGGAGAAATAGCTGCTTGAAAGTCTCAGCATTTGTAATTCAACCACTGGAAAAACCCTGCATGAAAAACACAGGACTAGTGGCAGACATCTGGGTTTTAAAACAATGAAGTAGTATTCGTATAGGCTCTAATACTGGGCAATCAATGGTTTAAAACTCTGAAGAAAGACCAAGAAACATTTTGCATTGGAGCCTCAATAAGAAATTAAATGTATATTTAGCTTCCATCACCTGAGATTTTACTGAAACACCTATTTGTTCACCACCAATTACAACCAGATGTAGTGTCTGAATTAAAAGTGTATGCTTTTCTTCAACCACTCTATTGGAGAGAAGTCTAATAAAAGAAATTTCTAAGATTAACAGCAAAAAACAGCATTAAATCGTCAACATATTTATGAATGGGAGTAAACTCTGAAGTGGCTGGGGAGCAGATGCTTAAGGTGCCATTAAAAAATGCTACAGTCACTCTATTTTTGACATGAGGCAGGAGAAAAGCAGGCAACATTTGACTCAATCATGGAGAGTAAATAAAAAGTTTGGTTGGCAGTCTTCAGTATTCTTATGATGTTGTTTTCCTCCTTGGAAGGATTCCAGAATTAAGAAAGAAGATAAGAGGGAGATGTAGAATAAAATGTTTTGTTGGCAACTATGTTCTTCCTGATATTTAATTTTCTTGACTCCAGTATAATCTCCCTCTAGGGAGGGAGGAGTGTCCCTGTTACATTAATCTTTTATAAAACCACAACACCCCAAAAGGTTACAAGAGGGCCATAACATAACATGTACATTACAAGGAAGCCAGTTTCATTTTATAAATACAGATGGATAAAACCAGCAAAGGGGGAGATTATTCTGATGAACCTGCATAGTCTATGAGCTAAATTTCCACATGGCACTCAAACTGGTATGTACACGAGTCACATAGGGAGTTTGAGGTGCGTAATACTGAACCTAGAAGCTGAAGATCAATGCTTTAAAATAAGCTATTCTATTCTGAAGCCCCAACGCATATGAAGAAAGGTCACTGCTTTAAAAGAATAAATCATATCTGATTCAGTAGTAGAAAGTTTGAGGAAGAAAACAGGTTCCACAAGATCCCATAATAACGAAAGTTAGGAACACAAGCTGAGGACTTATCTGGTTGGAGTAGAGTCTTCCTTAAGACCTCAGGAGAAAATGGTCCTGAATTAAGTCATCAATAGGGTAGTTTGGGGACAAATCTATATGATGCAAGATCTGTGATTATTAACTTGGAGGTAAAAAAATGGCAACTATTTTCTTTGTGATTCTTTCAGTATGAAGAAATCCCCAGCTTCATGGAATTTCTATCACTAATTCTAAAAAATAAAATAAATTAAAATAAAAATTTCAATACCACAATTTTCACTAATATTATTTGATATTTACACTGAGCCAAGAGAAATGATTGAAAAATATCACCATATTAGCATCCATATAATGTTATACATTTTTAGTAATTATTTTTATTTTTATACTCAATATCCATTTATAACAATATATACAATCTTTTTACAAACCTTTTTAATGCTAACTCCTATTATTTGAAGCATATGCCCTGTGGTTCAACTGGTCCAAGTGCATAGCCAAAACACTTAGGAATGTTTATCAGCCTCCTGGGGAAACCATTCTGATACGCCTCAGTCACAAGCAGATTGTACAATGTGTGAGAGCACAATGTGTGACAGAAGTGATTGTATTCTCCATTTGGGGACAAAAAGAGCCTGATTTCCAACTTGTCTGAATCAACAGTATCCTACTGTAAGTGTAGGTAAATGTTAAGAAAAAGAAGTCTAATTACACCTCTTTAGCCTATCTCTGAGCCAAGACATATGTTAATTCCAAGAAAAGTAAAGTAACTGAATCAGTCATTCCTCCCTTAATGACTGGTCTGGTCAACAGATGTAATTTTCGCTTCTAAGTCATTAAATATGCACAAAATTCTTTCTTTCACAACCTACCTCTGATATGGTAGACTTGCAAACCTCTCTGGCCACAGATTCAAATTTGGGATCTGTAGTTAGGTTCAGCTTATAATTCCATAACAACTAGGTATAAGAGAAAAACAAAACAAAAAAGCCAAAAAAACTCCAGTTAGAATAGTATGAAATTTAACATCAATGGTTACTATAAATGATAAAATTCCATTATACAGAGTCAGATAAAACATATTCACACTTCAGTTAACAAACAAAAAGATAAAATGTCACTGTATTTACAGATAAAAGGAAAAAATGTGCAGACAAAATAAAACACTACCATTCGGACATACATTTTTCTCTTTTTACTTAAGGACAAATTTTTTTTTAAGTCAGGAAAATAATTAAAATGAAAATTCCTGATAAGGGTTTCAGAGAAAATATAAATAGGTTGTATACGCAAAATTCTTAAATCAAAAAGTCTAACCCAGGAGCTCAAGAATTGGTAGGTTTAGTTGCAGATTTCACAATCAACAGTGCTTTTCACACATCATTTTTATGAAGGAGTGTTGTCCAGAGTCTAGTTTCCTGACACATCTTTCTTTATTCCTCTAAAACCCTCAACTTGACATATACACGATAAGGTCTATTTTACACAACTGTTTTAACATGTCTTAAGCTATGAAATCTCTAAATCCATTACTATTCATGGGCGAGGGCTGAATATTACTTTATTTTTGCAGCTTCAGTTAAAAAATTTCAATACATGATTCAATTCCTGAAAAGTAGCAAAAATGAGCTCTTAAACTCTGCTCGGATGGAGAGACAGAGCAGGGGCTTTGTATGACGTAGAACATGAAGAGGTTTGGGGGGTGGAGGGGCAATTCATAAGCTTTTCTTTCAGATGGCTGCACTCCAAGACTAAAGAATACAATCACTCATTCACGGATTCATTCAAACATCTGCTTAGCACTTCTTATGATGTACCACACACAGTCTAATCTCAAGGGCTTCATAGGTTATTACAGGAAACAGAAGCAAATGTTTGAGCACGTACTGTGTTAGGAACTGGGGGTTAAAACAGGAGGAGAAAGACAAACACTGTCCAGTGGTGGCTATGGTAATAGCAGGTAATGTGTATTTGGTTAATGGCATCACAAGGTGCCACAGCAGTACAGGGGAGGAGTACCCCACACTGCAGTAGGGGGTTTGGTCAGGGAAGGTTTACCAGAGAAAGTGCTATCTACGATGAAATCTGAAAAATTAGTAGCAGTTAGCCATATTAAAAAGGGTAAGAAGACTGTTTTAAGTAAATAAAGCAGCATGCATGGAAGCTCATTGGAATGGGAAGCAGGGCATGTTAGACGAACTGAAAGTCCAATGGAGGATTGACTGTGGAGACACAGGCCAGGACCAGATCATAAAGCCCTTGTTAAGTCATGTCTGAACTTTAACCCAAGAGTAATGGGGAGTCACTAAAAGGGAAATAAGGGAGTGACATGACCGGATTTGCTTTTTAGAAGTAGAACAGAAGCTAATATAAAGTGCATTAGGAACAACACAAAAACAGGCAGTAAATTCCGCATAAGAGTGCTGAGGAAGATTTTGTGAAGAAATAAAATATAAAGGATGAGGAGGATTTCTTCTCCTTCCTCAAAACCAAAAATCAAAGAAAAGCAGTAAAAAACTCTAATCGCCCAACTATCATCAATAAGTGAGTTTTTAGAAAAAGGGTTAAGAATCTGGCTACTATCTATAATGAAAGTTTTAAGAGGATGGGACTTTTGCCTTGTTTACTACTATATGCCCGGTGCCTAGAAGAGTGCATGTAACACATAGGAATTGATAAATATCTGTTGAATGGATCAACAAAATAACAAATCTATACCATGATAAGTTCAACCAATAGGACATATAAGGCCAAACTGAGAATAGATATAGGAGAAGCTTAGTTCTAACTGAAGGCATCTTAGGCCTCCTGGCTCCTCAGAAGTAGATCCCATGATTCAAAAGATGTGGTTAGAACTGGACAAATATATTTTACTATTTATCTATCTATTACCATCTATCTAAGTCAGTACTACATGGTAATTAAATGTTATATTTTAAAATTAAGGCAACACATTCTGATTATATATGTACATCAAACCAAAGACAGATTAAAAATGTCCTCCTTATAGAGTGACTTGCAGGTGACCCAATGGCATTTCTTCCATGTAAAAAAAAAAAAAGAAAGAAAGAGAAAGAAAGAAAAAAAGGGAAAATGCAAGAAAGAAAAAAGTTGTTTGGTACTTAGAGTTGGAGTGAACAGCAACAAATGTCAAAAAAAATAAATACAAACCACAGAGTATTTCCTTACTTTATCTAATACAAACTCAGATGTCCTATGATTGGGCTAGAAACAGATTTTCTGACAAAAACCATTCAGATAATCGTTCAGATCTTTTGAATGTCTTTAACTTTTAATTTGGAACCTTATTTGTTCTGATAATAGGTGTAAATTTCCTTACGAACAGGACTCCTCCCAGATAACTATGATACTATTGTCTAATGCTAAATATTCTACCTCGTCCTTTTTTCACTTTTTCAGTTATAATTCACATACCATAAAATTCACGATTTTAAAGTGTACAATTCAGTGTTTTTTTAGTATATGGTTGACATTTGAACAACGGCCACATTAGGGGCACCAACCCTCTGTGAAGCTGAAAATCTGAGTATAATTTATAGGGGGCCCTCTGCATCCACAGTTCCCCATGCTCAGATTCCTGCAGTACTGCAGTATTTACTACTGAAAAAAAACCTATGTATAAGTGGACCCGTGCAGTTCAAACCTGTGTCGTTCGAGGGTCAACCGTATTCACAAGGGTGCATAACCATCACCACTTTCTAATTCAAGAACATTCTCATCACCCCAGCAGAAACCCCATGCCTGTTCTATCACTCGCCATCCTCCTTACTTCCATCCTTTACAACCATTAACCTACTTTCTGGTCTTTCACTTTTAATATGACTTATTAATGCTTTATTATTCTCTTTCAGGAATATAGGTTAAAAGGGAATTCAACATAGGTTGCCACAAGTACATTTTCCTCTAGAAAACAGATAAACACACATTACACTTGATTACTGAGAGGTGATTATTTACACCATATTTGATAAGTGTCCTTTCCTCTGAGTGGCTATAATCAACTAAGAAAAATAACTGCAATTTGACAATAAATACTACTGGTTAGCATGATGTATTTCAGCTTCAATTTCCTTAAATTTAAGAGTCTCATCTTTGAATCCATCTACGCACCCAACTCCCTCCCCCAAATATGTACTAACTACTATAATCTGAGTATTGTGTTAGGCGACAAAGTTGAGACAGGTGGAAGTAAGAAAAAATAAAAAAAGCCACTGTCTTAGTACTCAAGAAGTTCAACCACAGGAAACAAAAGATGGAAGAGTTCGATTAGGAAGAAAATAAGCAATAAAAACACAGTGTGATAAATGTGGTAACAGAAGCATGCAGAAGATATTATGGGAACACAAGGAAAGAACATATCACAGTGATTGTAGAGGAGGGATAGGTGAGGCTGGTAGTGGTCAAGTTATACTGGGCCAGGAGTAAGAAGGAATTTTGTCAGATGAACTGAGGAAGACTGGGGTTCTAGGACTGCAAGCGTAGAAAGGACAGAAAGAATAATGATAACTTCTGGGAATCCCATAGTTCAGAATGGCTGGAGTTGAGGGTATGAACGATCAGGGGAGAAGGGGTGTTAGATCACACTACTATAGCTGATATTAAAGAATCTGGATTTTACCTTAAAGGAAATGAGAGGCTAACGGATAATTTTAATCAGAGAACTCAAAAGATGAACTCTGGTTGTATAGAGAAGGGCTGCACTGAGGGGGTTAGTAGGCCAGTTAAAAGGCAAGAGTTTTTGGATGGGAGAAGATGGGATATATTTGAGATATTTATTTAGAATAATGACAAGATTTGGGTATGGAGAGTGAAGGAAAATTCTTTTTTTTAATTTTAATTTTTATTGGAGTATAGTTGACTTACAGTATTGTGTTAGTTTCAGGTGCAGAGCAAAGTGAATCTGTTATACATATACATATATCTACTCTTTTTTAGATTCTTTTCCCATATAGACCATTACAGAGAATTGAGTAGAGTTCCCAGTGCTATACAGTAGGTCCTTAATAGTTATCTATTTTATATATAGTAGTGTGTATATGTCAATCCCAATATTCCAATTTATCCCTCTCCCCTGCCGTGCCCCCTGGTAACCAGAAGTTTGTTTTCTACGTCTGTAACTCTATTTCTTTCTTGTAGGTAAGTTCACTTGTACTCTTTTTTTTTTTAAGATTCCACATATAAGCAATAGCATATGATATTTGTCTTTCTCTGTCTGACTTATGAAGGAAAATTCTTCCTTCACAGTCAAGCTCCTTTAAAGTATAGTCTAAGTTTATTTAATCTACTTACTCTTCCATTCATCCTTAAAATTTTTAAAATCAAAGCTGTCTGTTTAGTTAAATAGTCAAAGGTAGTCAATCTAAACAAACAAGCAGTCCCCCACAAAGTCCCTTTCTAAAGTCCTACCCATTACCCAGAGACAATTATTTTACCTTTTTCTTATGGTAATTACCTCCATACTTTTAAGCTATTAAATTGCTTAAAATTGCCTGACCTGTTAGTTTTAGATACTGTATAATAGCTTTATACTATAGAAGGTAAGGAATGAACTCTTACACCCTCTTCCTGATCCCAATACTCCCAATATAGTTAAATCATAATGTCATTAGATACTCAGTATTTACGTTCTTGATTATGTAAAAATACTATATATAATGAGCCATATAGAATATTATATTTCTTTCAATTTTTAGTTTGTCATATAGTTAACAGTCATTTATTTCATAAGCCTATTTTCGATATACCCATTACTAATTAATCCCCCATCTCTTCACTGGAAAAGCAAATCTCTCAAAATGTTCAAATGCTTCAAGTGATCTCTCAGGTGAGACATTCCTCCTGGAGTCTTCCGTCTTCCTGCTTCAGTCAGGACTGGTTGCCATCTAAGCCTCTGCACAGGTGTCATCCTTCACCATCATCCTTGGAATTCCTTTGCTTTTTCTTAGGCTGATGCATTAATTACTGGATTCTTTAGTTTTCTCTGTCTTGCTGTATTCCCTCATTTTGGTGAAGCACATCCTCTAGTAGCTTTATGAGAAAACATGCATGGGTAGTAAATGTCTTGAAAAATTTTATGTATGAAATGTCTATTTTGTATTATCTTGACTAAATATAATTTTTCCTCAGAATTTTAAAGGCACTGGTCTACTCTCTTCTAGTTTCCAGTAATGCTAATGAGAAGTATCATATTACTCAAACTCCCAGTACTTTAATTATTATTTTTTTCTCTGAAAGCTTTTGAGATCTTTTATTTACTCCCAGGGTTCTTTTCAGAACCCTAAAATTGGTTTGGGTTATCTTTCCATCCATGGTGTGAGGCACTCATGGGCACTTTTAATCTAGAAACTCATCCTTCAGTTCTTGGAAATTTTCTCATATTTTTCATTCAAGTTTTTTCTTTTTTTTTGGAGTGGCTAATATATACCAGGCACCACTCAAGACAGATGTGAGCAAAGAAGGGCAAAATCCCTGCCCTCAAGTAGTTTACACTGTATGAAGGAGAGAAAGATAATATGCAAATGATCAAATAAATAGATCAGGTATTGAATGCTATAAAGAAAATTAAGCTAGTATAAAAGAATTGAAGTGACGAGTGAGGGGTGCTTTAATAGAGGGGGACAAGGAAAATGAACATCCTGAAAAGGTGACTGTTCCATGATGAACAGCAAATGCAAAAGACCTAAGTCAGGCACATTCTGTGAATATCTGAGGGATAGCGAGGAGGCTGCTTGTGGCCTAAGTAGAGTTATCAAGGCGGACAGTGGTAGAAGAGGCCAAGGAGCAGGTCTCTACTCTCTGCATGTGTTGTAGGCCACTGTTAAGGACCTGGGAGTTTAATAAGTGAGAAAAAAGCTTCTGGGGTTTTGGGCAGAGACGTAATATGACCTGACTGTTAGAGGAATCATTCAGGCTGTAGCATGGAGTATAGACTGTAGAGGGACAAGGGCAGAAGAAGGGAGACTGCTTAGGAGGCTATTAAAGAAGCACAAAAGAGAACTGACGATGGCTTGAACCAGGGGGTACCAGTGAAAATGGTCAGATTCAGGACACATTTCAAAAGGAGCGCCAGACAGCAAGGCTGCTAACAGACTGAATGTGGGATATAAGAGGACAAGAGGACTCAAGGTTTTTGATTTGAGCAATGGGAAGAACTGAGATTGGGAAGACTGTAACAAGAGAGGTTTAGAGGTAGAAAATCAAGAGTTCAGTTCTAGAAATGACTGTGAGACAGCGTAGAAACGTGAAATCAGCACTTGGAGTCTGGAGTTTGTGGAAAGGTCTGTGCTGGATAAAAGACAGGAACCACAAACTGTCAGTCAGCAGGGCAGCATCAATTGTTCCTCTCCAATGGGAGTCATGGCAACAGTCTATGTAGCCATCTGGCGGTATCTTCTCTCCAAATGACAGCTCAGGTGTGAGAAGACAACACTCCCAACAGGCACTGGAAGAGGCAGTTTTGGCTTAGAAACCTCAAGCCCCATCCGAGCCATTATCTGTTGAAACAGCCCTCTGGGCATAGTTTCCAGGATCCCTGCAAGGAACACACACACCCAGGTACAAGAATCACCACATTCAGGGAAACCTATAGTATGGCACCCCCAATGAGTATTTATAATTCATTTATAGTTCTCCCCAATCCATATAGAATTTACCAATCAGGGTCATTTTTATCTTAAGTAATACTGCCTTGAACCTTAGTTGGTATTTCACCCTTACTAGGTCACCAGGGAACTGAGCTACATAGTTAACAGGATTGAAATTCTCCTGAAGGGGAAAGAAAGGTTTTGTTAACTGTTTACTCACAGGGCTATTATGAGCTGCTATAAATGTTCCTTACATGTATAGACAGATACATAAGCATTTCTGTGCGGTAAGTACCTGGAAGTGAAAAGGCTGTATTATATACTATGCCTAAGTTCCGCTTTACTAAGTAATACCCAACAGCTTTCAAAGTAGTTACACTAATTTACATTATCACTATCAATATCTGAAAACTCCGTTATTCTAGTATATGTGCTGCCGAAACGATCACAAAAGCTCCCTTATTTTATATTCACAGTAATGCTTGGTATTAACACTGTCGGTCTTTTGAATTTTAGCAGTTCTAATGGTGAATGTAGATACTAGTATCTCACTCAGGTTTTAATTTCCATTTCCCTGATTATTAACGAGGATGAGCACCTTTCCATTTATTTGTAGATCATTCAAGTATCATCTTTAAGATATGGATGTTCAAGTATCTTACCCATTTTTCTTTTCTTTCTTTCTTTCTTTTTGTTTTTAATTAAGGGCTTAACCTAAATTTGTCCATCCAGTAGTTATATTGTATCTTAAGGAACAATTTCTATTTTTTAAAAATTCAATTTATTTAAACTAAAACAACAACAACAAAAACCAGCTCACCCATTTCTCCCACCTCTGGCAGCCACCAATCTGTTCTCTGTATCTATGAGCGTGGTGTTTTTTTTGTTTTGTTTTTAAGATTCCACATAAAAGAAAGATCGTATAGTATATGTCTTTGTCTGACTTATTTCAATAGCATAATGCCGTCGAGGTCCATACATGTTGTTTCAAGTGGCAAGATTTCCTTCCTTTTACGGCTGAATAATATTCCATTGTGTGTGTGTGTATGTATGCATATGTATACACACATTTTCTTAACCATTTAACACTTATATTGTTTCCATATCTTGGCTATTGTAAATAATGCTGCAATGAACATGAGGGTGCACATATCTTTCTGAGTTAGTGTTTTCATTATCTTCAGATAAATACCCAGAAGTGGATCATATGGTAGTTCTATTTTTAACTTTTTGAGGAAACTCCACACTGCAGTGGCTGTATCAATTTGCATTCCCACCAATAGTACACAAAGGTTCCCTTTTCTCCACCTCCTCACCAATACTTGTTATTTCTAGTCCTTTTGATGACAGCCATTCTAACGGGTTTGTGGTGACATCTCGTGATTTGGTTTCTCTGATGATTATCTTTTCACGTACTTATTGGTCATCTGTATGTCTTTTTTCGAAAAGTGTTTATACAGATCTTCTATTCATTCTTTAATTGGGTTTTTTTGTTTGTTTGTATGAGTTCTTTATACATTTTGGATGTTAGCCCCTTATCTGATATTTGATTTGCAAATATTTTCTCCCATTCAGTAGGCTGCCTTTTAATTTTCTTGGTTGTTTCCTTTGCTGTGCAGAAGCTTTTTAGTCTGATATAGCCTCGCCTTATTTTTGCTTTTGGTGTCACATTCAAAAAACCATCACCAAGACCTATGAAAGAGCTTACCACCTTTTTTTCCCTAAGAGTTTTATGGTCTCAGGTCTTGAGTTAATTTCTGTGTCTGGTGTAAGGCAGTGGTCCACTTTTCTCAATACCAGTTACTGAAGAGACTGTTCTCTTCCCCACTACATATTCTTGGCTCCTTTGTTGTAAACTAACTGACATATACGCATGGGTTTTTTTCTGGGATCTATATTCTGTTCCACCGATCTATGTGTCTATTTTTATGCCAATACCATATTGTTTTAATTACTATAGCTTTGTAATATAGTTTGAAATCAGGGCGTGTGATGCCTTCAGCTTCCTTCTTCTTTCTCACGATTGCTTTGGCTATCTGGGGTCTTTTACGGTTCCAAACAAATTTTAGGATTGTTTGTTCTATTTCTGTGAAAAATGTCATTGGAATTTTGATAGGAATTGCACAGAATCTGTATATTGCTTTGAGTAGTATGAACATTTTAACAATACTAATTCCACCAACCCATGAGCATGGAATATCTTTTCATTTATTTATGTCTTCTTCAATTTCTTTCAGTACTGTCTTGTAGTTTTCAATATACACGTCGTCTTTCACCTCCTTGATTAAATTTATCTTCTCCATTTTTCTATTCTGTTGTCTTTTCTTTCTTTTTTTTTAAAATTTATTTTATCTATTTTATTTTTGGCTGCGTTGGGTCTTTGTTGTTGTGCACGGGCTTTCTCTAGTTGCGGTGAGCAGAGGCTACTCTTTGTTGCGGTGTGCGGTCTTCTCATGGCAGTGGCTTCTCTTGTTGCAGAGCACGGGCTCTAGGTGCATGGACTTCAGTAGTTGTGGCTCGCAGGCTCTAGAGCACAGGCTCAGTGGTTGTGGCGCATGGGCTTAGTTGCTCCACAGCATGTGGGATCTTCCCAGACCAGGGCTCAAACCCGTGTCCCCTGCATTGGCAGGGGGATTCTTTTCTTTTTTTAATAGTTAAGACTTTTTAATATTTATTTTATTTATTATCTTGTATTTTTGGCTGCGTTGGGTCTTCATTACTGCATGCAGGCCTTCTCCAGTTGTGGTGAGCAGGGGCCACTCCTCACTGGGGTGCGCAGGCCTCTCACCGCGGTGGCCCCTCCTGCCATGGAGCACGGGCTCCAGACCTGCAGGCTCAGTAGTTGTGGCTCACGGGCTCTAGAAAGCAGGCTCAGCAGTTGTGGCACACAGGCCCCGCTGCTCTGCAGCATGCGGGATCTTCCCAGACCAGGGCTCGAACCCATGTCCCCCTGCGCTGGCAGGCGGATTCTTAACCACTGCACCACCAGGGAAGCCCTATTGTCTTTTCTTTATTGCTTTGTATGAATTCTTCATATATTCTGCACGTACTGTCAGATAAGGATTAAAATATTTTTTCCTTCTCTATGGCTTGTCTTTTCACACTCTTAACACTATATTTAATGAAACAAACTTTAATATAATCTGATTTATCAATCTTTTGCTTTTGCTTACTGCTTTTTGTTTCCCATTTATTAAATCTTTGCTTATCCCACATAGTCTCTTATGTTATCTTCTAGAAGTTTTATTATTATACTTTTCACCTTTAGATCTATAATGCATCTAGAATAGATTTCTGTGAATGGTGTGCAGTAAGGATTAAGATTTTTTTATTCGAGTGTCTATCTATATATGAGTCTGTTTTTGGACTCATTCTGTTTCACTGGTCTACTTGTTGACCCCTGTGCCTCTGCCACACTGCCTTAATTACTGCTACTTTAAGTCTTCAATCAGGTGGTGAAATTCTCTCTGCTTGGTTCTTTTCAAGACTTTTGGCTATTATTGGTCAAAACTGTGTTCCCATGTAAATTTTAGAATCAGCTTACTATTTTTTGAAACAACAAAAATGGGATCGTACAGAATCTGTAATTTGGTAAGAGCTGACGTCTTTATAATATTGAGTCTTCCAACTCACTAGCATAGTATATATTAATATATCTCTTCATTTATTTAGGTGTTCAAATTTCTCTGAGTAATATTTTATAGTTATCTGTAGAGATGTCTTACATACTTTTGTTAGATTTATTCTTATGTATTTGATGCTTTATATGCTATTTTAAATAGTTTTACTTTTAAATTCACTTGGCTTCCCTGGTGGCAGAGTGGTTAAGAATCCGTCTGCCAATGCAGGGGACACGGGTTTGAGCCCTGGTCAGGGAAGATCCCACATGCCGCGGACCAACTAAGCCTGTGTGCCACAACTACTGAGCCTGCGCTCTAGAGCCCGCGTGCCACAACTACTGAAGCCCACACACGTAGAGCCCGTGCTCCGCAACGAGAGAAGCCACAGCAATGAGAAACCCGCGTGCCGCAACGAAGAGTAGCTCCTGCTTGCTGCAACTACAGAAAGCCCACGTGCAGCAATGAAGACCCAACACAGTCAAAAATAAATAAATAAATAAATTTATAAAAATAAAATAAAAACTTTAATGGGAAAAATTATAATGCATTCCATCCCAACCCAAGTGTATTAGTTTGGTAGGGCTGCTGTAACAAAATACCATAAACTGGGTGGCTTAAACAATAAAAATTTATTTGCTCACAAATCTGGAGGGTAGAAGTCTGAGATCAAGGTGTCAGTAGTACCAATTTCTTCTGCGGGCTCTCATCTTGACTTGTAGATGTCCATATTCTCCTGTGTCTGTGCCCTAATCTCTCTTTATTAGGACATCAATCTTTCCGTTTTCTGTATACTATTTGTCCCCATTTTCAGCAGTGTAATATCCTTTGGAGATCAGCTTCTTTCTCCACCCCTCTGGAGCTTCTTTCTGGGCTTCCTCTCTGTCAGATTCAGTCTATTAATAGATTTTTGAGGATTTTTCCTAATCTTTTGCTTAATAAATAATGCCATAATAATGCCATAACAAATATCATTTTAAGTTGACTGCTTTATAAAGAAGTTTTTCTTATTTATATTCCTATCCATAGGCTAGAGCAGAGTTTAGCAAACTTTTCCCACAAGGGCCAGAAAGTAAATTTTTTAGGCTTTCAGGAAACTATAGTCACTGTTGTGACTACTCAACCTTGCCATTATAACATGGTAAGCAGCTACAGTATGTAAGTGAATGAGTGTGGCTGTGTTCCAATAAAACTTTATGCATAAAAACAGGCAGTGGTCTGGATTTGGCCAATGGGTAGCCATTGACTGGTGGGCTAGAGAATGCTTAAATCTTCATATGCTTGTCAATACTGTATATTTATCAAATTTTTAATATTTGTTAATCAGATAGATAAAAACAGTGCACTCACTTTTCTTTTAATTTTCACACTTTATGAAAGAATTGAAATTTTTGTTGTTTACTGGACATCTTTTTCTTTCCCTGTGAATAGTCTATTTATGTCTGTTTTCTATGTTTATTAACAGCACTTTCTATTAAAGAATGTAGTCCTTTTCATCTGCACTGCAAATATTTTTTCATAATTTACATAATATTTTTGAGGAAAAAACCCTCAAATCTCTTTTTTGAGTTTTTTTTTTAAAGATTTTTTTTTCTTTGATGTGGACCATTTTTAAAGTTGTTATTGAATTTGTTACAATATTGCTCTGTTTTATGTTTTATGCTTTGGTTTTTTGGCCACAAGGCATGTGGGATCTTAGCTCCCAACCAGGGATTGAACCTTCACCCCCTGCATTGGAAGGTGAAGTCTTTACCACCAGGGAAGTCCCCTTTTCTGAGGTTTTAATGCAATCAGATTTATAAATCTTTTTTTTTCTTTAAATATTTTTTGAGGTTGTATCATGTTTTAAAAACCCTACCCTCTGTTCATGTTTTCTTCTACTACTCCTGTGGTTTTATTTTTACTTTAAATCTCTGACCTATCTAGACCTTCTGTAGAATAAGTAGTCAACTTAGGCAGCCAACCTGCTTCTCTATTCTTGCAGTCTCCCATTCAAACTATCAAATAATGTGGACACAGAGTGATTTCAGATATATAACTACTCCTCTTTTGAGACACAACTCAAGTATAATCTCCACTATTAAGTGTTTCCTGACATCAACCCACCTGGGCAAAATTCACTCTTGTGTCCCCATTGTACTCTCACAAGTTTCTGCCGAAGCACCTGGTACTTTTTGCACAGATTTGATTTCACGTCACTCTCCTTTTAATGTCAGACTGTATGTAATATGGGGAGATATATAGACACTGAATGTATTACAAATATATATACGACACATATATATGACATTGAATGTATTAATCGTAGTTATCTCTGGAGTTCTTATCTGCTAACTCTAATATATGTCTCTATCTTCAAGATGCTTATTTGTGTGTCTTTAATTTCTACCACAGTGTTTGGCACACAGTAGATGACTGTATGATGACTAAATGAAACCACTTTAAAATACAAAACTCTACAATTGTAAGCCTGACATGCAAAGAAACAATTTCATATGGTAGCTGTAACTGAAGAAAAATTTAAACTTAAGTATATTAATATTATTTGGCAGAGCCTACTGATTTCGACAATAGAGGAGTGAGTAGGTGTAGATTTACCATAAATGAGGTTAATCACCCTCTTGTTAAGATTAAGTGAATTTAAGAAAACATTATGCTTCCCAGAACAACAGGAAAAGCATCCCGATATCTATCATCATATATATAAAGCACGTAAGGTGAATTATGGAAAATCCATACTTACATGATTGCAGTCTGAAGAAATTTCATTTTCAGGCTAAAAGGAAAAAAAAGAAGAGATGATGTTAAAAAAAATATCCTCTCAAGTTTTCAAACACCACCAAAATAAACTCAAAACAAGAAATCTGAATATTCAACTGAATATAATACTTCAATATGAGGAGTAAAATGGGGCTTATACATCTTTTAGATTGCTGAGGAGAAATATACCAGAAAAGGATGAGACACAGTCCCTTCCCAGTCAATGGTACAATCTGGAAATCGGGAAAATGGAGAAGGATGTACTAAAGACATAAAGCAAGAGTGACAGAAGGATCCTTACATAATACTTCATAATTCTGAAAGCTGAAGAGGATCAGGCACAATACAGGTGCCCTCGCTTTAAAGAAAGTTAGATATCTGGAAAAAAGAAGGCTTATTAAAGAGGGCAAAAAAGGTCTGACAATGACTTAAAAATTAGTCTCACATGTCACCATTAGGGGAAGTGAGGTGGTGGGTACGTGGGACCTCTACGTCTATGTTTGTAACTTCTTATGAGTCTATAATCTTGCAGGTCTATGATTAAAAATACAAAGTTTCAAAAAACAGAAATTATTTATATATTCCCATGAATACATTTGCTCATAAAGCCAGGTACATATAACAGAGATAAAATGAACTTTCAATTCTGTGACAAAAAAGTAGACTAGGTTAGGCCTTATATTGAATACCTTTGCCATACACTTCTCCTTTAATTTCCTTGTTCATACCGTTAAAGGAGATACAATTGTCATAATGTACGCCATAATAAAGCACTATTTCCTTTGAGATTCCGTAGTACTCCAACCTGCTCAAACAAAGTAAATTGCGTCCCCTCTATGAAATATTCCTGACATAGGCTGTTAAAAGATGCCACTTTCAAAATAAAAAGATTCTCCCTATTCAAGGATAGAAATTCTCCCTATTCAAGGATAGAAATAAGGCAATACAGAAAACAGTAAATATTAACAAATTAAGCAGACACACCTAGCAACACTTTAGGAAGAAAAAGGACTCCAGGGAACTATTCATTCCACTACATTATTTAGCAGGCATTAATTCTAATGTACAAACTCATTTTTGTACTTTCTTATAAAATATTATATTAAAATTGACTTTAATTAGATTGCTAGGCCATCGTGAGATTATAACACACCACTTCTGAACTTTCTCCTTCCTTGTCTAAGTAAGAATAGATATTTTAATGTCTTTCTGAAGTGTCTTCCTAAATCTCAGAAGTCAGCCTCCATACTATGAGTTAATCTAGCTTAACTCTGTTCCCTTCACTGAAATTCCAAGTGCTTAACTTATAGCCCTTAACAGTTTATTTGCAAGAATACTTTATTTTGTACAAGCAGTTTTCTACCTTATCCCCTTTTAATCTATCCTTTCAATTTTTTCCAATCAGTAATTCTAGCTCTTTCTCAAAGCACAGACGGCAATTAATACCATTAGCATTTCTACTTGTGTTCATTTCTATTAAATGATAACTTTGGATTAAAGGGGCATTCTTGAAAGAAATTCAGAGCATTGGAGAATCTTCAAAGTAAAGTAGTCAAAGAAGATTTAAGTTACCCATGGAAAAAAAGCATTGCCATGTTTTCAGTCCATAGGACTTAAATCAGCAAATTAATGAGTGTTTTAACGTCTTACTTTCCTACAGTGATAGAATGGATTATTTCCCCCAGTTTTCTACTTTTCTTTAATACGATTTGATATCCAGATCCTTCGCCCTGTAACTCTGCATAGTCTCCTGCTGTGGAATGAGTATATACCCTGCTCCACTGATGTTAGGTTAGGCCACTGACTTGCTTTGGCCAATGGGATTTTAGCAGGCATAATATGAGAAGAGGCTTTAAATGTGCTTGGGTGGTTTGGCTTGTACTCTCGCACTCCTGACATTCCCGATGCGAACAACACGTACAGAGAACTGCTAGTACAAGGAAAAGGAGAGACGTAGAGCAGACCTAAACCTAACCCGCAGCCCAGCGCACAGCCACCCCAACTGACGTGCGCAGCCATGAGCAAGAAGAATAAATATTTGTCATTATAAGCCCTTGAAATTTTGAGGGTGTTTGTAATGAAAAAAATGACTAATAAGCCCATCAGGCAAATGAAATAAGAAAAATCTCAAAACCTTTAAGTTGTAATTGGTAACTGCAATGGTTTAATTTAGTGAATTATATTAGTAAGTACAGAATACTACACCTTCTATGAAGGAATGACACAGTCCACAGAGACATAAGTGAACTGCAAATGTGGAGGTCAGTGTTTGGTTTTCATCTCTCTCGCTGTATCAATTTGCAATTGACAATAAACTGGCTTATTTTTTTCCTTTCTAGATTTAGTTTTTCTACCCACAGAGAGAAGACAATATAGGAGTGCCATGAGAACAAGGTTATGATGTTAAGCCACTGAGACTCACTGAACTGAACAGCTATAAAGAATTTCTCAGTGTAATTATGAATAATTACTCTTATAAATTTAAAAGAGCCTTTAGAATCAAAGGACAAAGTAGTGGTTCAGAGGAACAGAAAAGAGGCTTGCAGAATATAAAATATAAAGTAGTATACCCAAACAGGGGGAACATGAATAATGCCAGCACAAACTAACTTCAGAGAAAGTATAAAGAGAAAATGCTATGGTTTGGCACTCAGCCATTTGATAAGAAACTAAAAGACAGAAATTTCAAGGAACAGAAACAAACATGGGTGCTGACACAGGTCTGGTTCTGAGCCTACACCATGGCCATGAGGTCCCAATCAAGTCACCTCATCAGACGTTATCTATTTCTGCAAATCTGTAAATGCAGATAGGCTTGATGATCTTTAATCTTAGAATAAGAATAGTATGAGGACTAACACCAGAATTACTAAGGTGAAAAAAGGCTGAGGATTTTTTCCTTTTATTAACAATCAGTGAAATAATACTCTGAAATGATCCCAAGAAATCAATCAACAAGTAAAAACTGAATAATTATGAACTACCCAAAACTGTGCTAGGCATTGTTGTGGGATACAGAAGAAAGGTAAGACACAAATTGTCCCTAACCTCAGGTAGTTTACAATCCAGTTATAGAAATAAAATGGTGAAATCAAGCAAGTAAGCAAGAGCAGGGACTTGAGCTAGGCCTGAAGGTTTAGACAGAAGAATGATTTCCAAAGGGGATGCAAGTTAGATGATCCCCTGGGACTCAGGAAGAAAATAATGGACCTCTCTTTTTTGAAAAGCTCATGCTTTAATTTATACTTTAATGTTTTTACAATATATGTTAGAATAATTAATATTTTATGAATATATATCTACTAGAGTATGCTTAGTAATTTTTTCAAATGATAAGAACATGATCAAGATAGAAAACTGAGAGTTGAAACCTTTCTTCTCACCAGTTTAGGAGTCCTACCCCCATCCCTACCCCTTCAAATCAGAGGCAAAGCAAAGGTTCCTAGCTGTGGAAGCAGTAAATTAGAAGCTAAGCTTTGCCACATTATTAGCTGCTCTCTATTACTCTGGAGATAGAAATCTGGACTTTGAAAAGACTCTTACATCAAGTGTTTCCTCTTTGGAATTAAAATAATTGTCTTCTTAACAACAGAAAACTGGGAGGAGAATATTTTATGAAAAGCCTCACAAATAACTTTGTTAAATTAATGATCAAATTTTGGAAAAGAGACTGCTGAAGTTACCTATATTAATATCAAAAAAGAAATGATTATGAATAGAGGAAAGAGAAAAAAGAAGAAAATGTGAAGCATCCCCCCAACCAAACACAGCAGTGACTAAAATAGAGAAGGAACTCAGTTAATGCTGAATGAATGATGCAGCAATAGCACTGTAGGAGAGACAAGCCCTAAGTACTTGGAGACACCTGCCTGACTCCAATAAAGAATCTGATGAGGGCTTCCCTGGTGGCCCAGTGGTTGAGAGTCCGCCTGCTGATGCAGGGGCCGTGGGTTCGTGCCCTGGTCTGGGAGGATCCCACGTGACGCGGAGTGGCTGGGCCCATGGGCCATGGCCGCTGGGCCTGCGCGTCCGGAGCCTGTGCTCCGCAACGGGGGAGGCCACAGCAGTGAGAGGCCTGTGTACCGCAAAAAAAAAAAAAACAGGGGCAAAATCAAGAATGGTGTACTAGGAGGACGCAGAATTCACGTCTCCTCACAACTAGGGCACCTACCAGGCACTGGTGGGGGACCACGGACACCTAAGGGGACAGGAGGAGCCCCTAGTGACTGGGTAGGACGTGGGGTGTGGGGGTAGTGAAGGGGGAGGAGAAGTGGAGGCGGGATGGGACTGGCGCCCCTGAGGGGTGGCTGTGGGAGGGGAAGGTATCCCACGCCCGAAAGGGGAAATTGGGGAACCATTGGGACGGCAGAGGATCAAAAGGGAGCATGGCCAGGTTTACCATGCCCACGTGGGCCCCTGGGAGACTGCTGAAGACCCAGGCCTGATCCTCTGCCCACAGAGGCCCCCTCCAGCTGTGCAGGTCCTGAGGGAGTAGGAGGAAGGCAAGGCGGAGTAAAAGTAAAGGCCAGACCTCCAGGACCGGCACCCCTGAGGGGCGGCTGGGGGAGGTGAGGAGCTCCTACACCAAGCGGTACCCACCCCCGTTAGGGGGCGAGAACCTGGGAGAGAAGGTGGGGGAGGGGCGCAGAGAAACAGAAGGGAACGTGGCCAGTGCGTCCCCTGTCCACTTAGGCACCGGGAAGACTGTTGGGCTCCCGGGCCTAGTCCTCTGTCCTCAGAGCCTCCCTCCTGTGCACAGAGCCCAATCCCCGCCCCTACACCCCCACCCCGGGCCCCACCTCTACACTGGGAGACCCCGTCCAATGAGCTGGACCTAAACCCCACCCACACACCCTCACTCAGGGCCCTACCTCCAAACTCTGGAACCCCACACTCCAGAGGCCCTCCTTTGGATGTGCTGCCTCTCCCCTTCTCCAGGTCCTAAGCAGAGGCCCCACCCCACGCTGCAACGTGCCCGCCTAGGCCCCACTTCATGCTCAAACATGCCCCCCCCCCGCCCCGACACCTGCCTAGGCCCCGCCCCACCCAAAACCCCACCCCTGCCTAAGTTCCACCTGCTCCTAAACTCCACCCCCATAGCCAAGGCTTTTTTCTTTATTTTTTTCCTTTTCTTTTTTCCTCTTTTAGATTGGGGTTCTGTTTTACCTTGTTGATTCATTGTTGTTGATTCTTTTATATTTTTATTTTTCCTAATAAATCTTTTATTTTTCTAATTTTATTTTATTTTTTATACTTTGTTAGTGATCTCTCCTTTTGGCTTGTTGCCCTCCCCCCTCTTTCTTTTCTTTTTCCTGCTGTGGTTTTATTTTACCTTACTGCAGTTGTTTCAATTATAGTTTTATTTTTCCTAATATATTTTTTATCCTTCTAATTTTATTTTGTTTCTTATTCTTTGATATTGTACAGCTCTTTTTTTTCTTTCTTTCTTCGTTTTTTTTTTTTCTTTCACCACGCCACGAAACTTGCAGGATCTTGGTTCCCAGGCCGGAGGTTGTGTATGAGCTCCTGTGGTGGGAGCTCCGAGTCCAAACTACTAGACTAATAGAGAACCTCAGACCCCAGGGAATATCAACTGGAGTGAGGCTTCCCGGAGGTCCTCATCTCAGCACCAAGATCCAGCTCTATCTAACTGCCTGCAAACTGGAGTGCTAGATGTCTCAGGCCAAACAACCAGTAAGACAGGACTATAGTACCACCCATCAAACAAACAAGAAAAAAGAAATGACAAAAAAAATATGTTACAGACGAAGGAGCAAGGTAAAAACCTACAAGACCAAATAAATGAAGACGAACAAGGTAATCTACCTGAAAAAGAATGCAGACTAATGATAGTAAAGATGATCCAAAATCTTGGAAACAGAATGGAGAAAATACAAGAAAAATTTAACAAGGATCTAGAAGAACTAAAGAGCAAACAAACAGTGATGAACAACACAGTTACTGAAATCAAAAATACTCTAGAAGGAATCAATAGCAGAATAACTGAGGCAGAAGGACAGATAAGTGAGCTGGAAGATAAAATGGTGGAAATAACTGCCAGGGAACAAAATAAAGAAAAAAGAATGAAAAGAGTTGAGGACAATCTCAGAGACCTCTGGGACAACATTAAACGCACCAACATTCGAATTATAGGGGTCCCAGGAGAAGACAAGAAAAAGAAGGGGTCTGAGAAAGTATTTGAAGAGATTATAGCTGAAAACATCCTGAACATGGGAAAGGAAATAGTGAATCAAGTCCAGGAAGCATAGGGACTACCATACAGGATAAACCCAAAGAGAAACACACAGAGATACATATTAATCAAACTGTCAAAAATTAAATACAACAGGCTTCCCTGGTGGCTCAGTGGTTAAGAATCTGCCTGCCAATGCAGGGGACACGGGTTCAAGCCCTGGTCTGGGAAGATCCCACATGACGCGAAGCAACTAAGCCCATACGCCACAACTACCGAGCCTGTGCTCTAGAGCCCACGGGCCACAACTACTGAAGCCCGCGTGCCTAGAGCCCGAGCTCGGCAGCAAGAGAGGCCACTACAATGAGAAGGCTGCACAGTGCAACGAAGAGTAGCCCCCGCTCACCGCAACTAGAGAAAGCCCGTGTGCAGCAACGAAGACCCAATGCAGCCAAAAATAAATAAATAAGATAAACTTATTTTAAAAATTAAATACAAAGAAAAAATATTAAAAGCAGCAAGGGAAAAGCAACAAATAACATACAAGGGAATCCCCATAAGGTTAACAGCTGATTTTTTTAGCAGAAACTCTGCAAGCCAGAAGGGAGTGGCAGGACATATTTAAAGTGATGAATGGGAAAAACCTACAACCATGATTACTCTACCCAGCAAGGATCTCATTCAGATTTGACAGAGAAATTAAAACCTTTACAGACAAGCAAAAGCTAAGAGAATTCAGCACCACCAAACCAGCTTTACAACAAATGCTAAAGGAACTTCTCTAGGCAGGAAACACAAGAGAATGAAAAGACCTACAACAACCAACCAAAAACAATTAAGAAAATGGTAATAGGAACATACATATTAATAATTACCTTAAATGTAAACGGATTAAATGCTCCAACCAAAAGACACAGACTGGCTGAATGGATACAAAAACAAGACCCATACATATGCTGTCTACAAGACACCACTTCAGACCCAGGGACACATACAGACTGAAAGTGAGGGGATGGAAAAAGTTTCCATGCAAATGGAAATCAAAAGAAAGCTGGAGTAGCAATACTCATATCTGACAAAATAGACTTTAAAATAAAGACTATTACAAGAGACAAAAAAGGACACTACATAATGATCAAGGGATCAATCCAACAAGAAGATATAACAACTGTAAATATTTATGCACCCAACATAGGAGCACCTCAATACATAAGGCAAATGCTAATAACAGCCATAAAAGGGGAAATGGACAGTAACAAAATAATAGTAGGGGACTTTAAGTGGGGACACCCCACTTTCACCAATGGACAGATCATCCAAAATGAAAATAAATAAGGAAACACAAGCTTTAAATGACACATTAAACAAGATGGACTTAATTGATATTTATAGTACATTCCATCCAAAAACAACAGAATACACTTTCTTCTCAAGTGCTCATGGAACATTCTCCAGGATAGACCATATCTTGGGTCACAAATCAAGCCTTGGTAAATTTAAGAAAACTGAAATCGTATCAAGTATCTCTTCTGACCACAAAACTATGAGACTAGATATGAATTACAGGAAAAAACTGTAAAAAATACAAACACATGGAGGCTAAAGAATACACTACTTAATAACCAAGAGATCACTGAAGAAACCAAAGAGGAAATCAAAAAATACCTAGAAACAAATGACAATGAAAACACGATGACCCAAAACCTATGGGATGCAGCAAAAGCAGTTCTAAGAGGCAAGTTTATAGCAATACAATCCTACCTCAAGAAACAAGAAGAATCTCAAATAAACAACCTAACCTTACACCTAAAGCAATTAGAGAAAGAACAACAACAACAATAAAAAAACCCCAAAGTTAGCAGAAGGAAAGAAATCATAAAGATCAGTTCAGAAATAAAAGGAAACAACAGCAAAGATCAATGAAACTAAAACCTGGTTCTTTGAGAAGATAAACAAAATTGATAAACCATTAGCCAGACTCTTCAAGAAAAAAGGAAGACTCAAATCAACAGAATTAGAAATGAAAAAGGAGAAGTAACAACTGACACTGCAGAAATACAAAGGATCCTGAGAGATTACTACAAGCAACTATATGCCAATAAAATGGACAACCTGGAAGAAATGGACAAATTCTTAGAAAAGCACAACCTTCCGACACTGAAACAGGAAGAAATAGAAAATATAAACAGACCAATCACAAGGACCGAAATTGAAACTGTGATTAAAAATCTTCCACCAAGCAAAAGCCCAGGGCCAGATGGCTTCACAGGCAAATTCTATCAAACATATAGAGAAGAGCTAACACCTATCCTTCTCAAACTCTTCCAAAATATAGCAGAGGGAGGAACACTCCCAAACTCATTCTTTGAGGCCACCATCACCCTGATACCAAAACCAAAGATGTCACAAAAAAAGAAAACTACAGGCCAGTATCTCTGATAAACATAGATGTAAAAATCCTCAACAAAATACTAGCAAACAGAATCCAACAGTACATTAAAAGGATCATACAGGGACTTCCCTGGTGGCTCAATGGTTAGGAATCTGCCTGCCAATGCAGGGGACACGGGTTCAATCCCTGGCTCGGGAGGATCCCACATGCCATGAAGCAACTGGCCCATGTGCCACAACTACTGGGCTTGTGCTCTGGAGCCCAGGAGCCACAAGTGCTGAGCCCATGTGCCACGGCTGCTGAGGCCCGCACACCTGGAGCCCATGCTCTGCAACAGAAAAAGCCACTGTAGTGAGAGGCACATGCACTGCAACAAAGAGTAGCCCCCGCTCACAGCAACTAGAGAGAGCCTGTGCACAGCAACAAAGACCCAACACAGACAAAAATAAATAAATATTAAAAAATAAATTAAAAAAAAACTTAAAAAAAAAAAGGATCATACACCATGATCAAGTGGGGTTTATCCCAGGAATGCAAGGATTCTTCAATATAAGCAAATCAATCAATGTGATACACCATATTAACAAATTGAAGAATAAAAACCATATGATCATCTTAATAGATGCAGAAAAAGCTTTTGACAAAATTCAACACCCATTTATGATAAAAACCCTCCAGAAAGTAGGCATAGAGGGAACTTACCTCAACATAATAAATGCCATATGACAAACCCACAGCCAACATCATTTTTAATGGTGAAAAACTGAAATCATTTCCACTAAGATCAGGAACAAGACACGGTTGCCCACTCTCACCACTATTATTCAACATAGTTTTGGAAGTTTTAGCCACAGCAATCAGAGAAGAAAAAGAAATAAAAGGAATCTAAATCAGAAAAGAAGAAGTAAAGCTGTCTCTGTTTGCAGATGACATGATACTATACATAGAGAATCCTAAAGACTCTATCAGAAAACTTCTAGAGCTAATTAATGAATTCAGTAAAGTAGCAGGATACAAAATTAATGCACAGAAATTGCTTGCATTCCTATACACTAATGATGAAAAATCTGAAAGAGAAATTAAGGAAACACTCCCATTTACCATTGCAACAAAAAGAATAAAATACCTAGGAATAAACCTACCTAAGGAGACAAAAGACCTGTATGAAGAAAACTATAAGACACTGATGAAAGAAATTAAAGATGATACACACAGATAGAGAGATATACCATGTTCTTGGACTGGAAGAATCAACATTTTGAAAATGACTATACTGCCCAAAGTAATCTACAGATTCAATGCAATCCCTATCAAACTACCAATGGCATTTTTCACAGACCTAGAACAAAAAATTGCACAATTTGTATGGAAACACAAAAGACCCCGAACAACCAAAGCAATCTTGAGAAAGAAAAATGGAGCTGGAGGAATCAGGCTCCCTGACTTCAGACTATACTACAAAGCTACAGTAATCAAGACAATATGGTACTGGCACAAAAAACAGAAATATAGATCAATGGAACAGGATAGAAAGCCCAGAGATAAACCCACACACATATAGTCACCTTATCTTTGATAAAGAAGGCAAGAGTATACAATGGAGAAAAGACAGCTTCTTCAATAAGTGGTTGTGGGAAAACTGGACAGCTACATGTAAAAGAATGAAATTAGAACACTTCTTAACACCATACACAAAAAGAAACTCAAAATAGATTAAAGACCTAAATGTAAGGCCAGACACTATAAAATTCTTAGAAGAAAACTTAGGCAGAACACTCTATGACATAAATCACAACAAGATCCTTTTTGACTCACCTCCTAGAGAAATGGAAATAAAAACAAAAATAAACAAATGGGACCTAATGAAACTTAAAAGCTTTTGCACAGCAAAGGAAACCATAAAGAAGACCAAAAGACAACCCTCAGAATGGGAGAAAATATTTGCAAATGAAGCAACTGACAAAGGATTAATCTCCAAAATATACAAGCAGCTCATGCGGCTCAATATCAAAAAAACAAACAACCCAATCCAAAAATGGGCAGAAGACCGAAATAGACATTTCTCCAAAGAAGACATACAGATAGATGGCCAACAAACACAGAAAAAGATGCTCAATATCACTAATTATTACAGAAATGCAAATCAAAAGTACAATGAGGTATCACCTCACACCAGTCAGAATGGCCATCATCAAAAAATCTACAAACAATAAATGCTGGAGAGGGTGTGGAGAAAAGGGAACCCTCTTGCACTGTTGGTGGGAATGTAAATTGATACAGCCACTATGGAAAACAGTATGGAGGTTCCTTAAAAAACTAAAACTAGAACTACCATATGACCCAGCAAACCCACTACTGGGCATATACCCTGAGAAAACGATAATTCAAAAAGAATCATGTACCTCAATGTTCACTGCAGCACTATTTACAATAGCCAGGACATGGAAGCAACCTAAGTGTCCACTGACATATGAATGGATAAAGAAGATGTGGCACATATATACAATGGAATATTACTCAGCCATAAAAAGAAACAAAATTGAGTTATTTGTAGTGAGGTGGATGAACCTAGAGTCTGTCATACAGAGTGAAGTAAGTCAGAAAGAGAAAAACAAATAGCGTTGCTAACACATATTTATGGAATCTCAAAAAAAAAAATTGGTTCTGACGAACCTAGGGACAGGACAGGAACAAAGACACAGACATAGAGAATGGACTTGAGGACACAGGGAGGGGGAAGGGTAAGCTGGGACGAGTAGCAATGACATATATACACTACCAAATGTAAAATAGAGAGCTAGTGGGAAGCAGCCGCATAGCACAGGAAGATCAGCTCAGTGCTTTGTGACCACCTAGAGGGGTGGGATAGGGAGGGTGGGAGGGAGATGCAAGATGGAGGGGATATGGGAATATATGCATACATATAGATGATTGTTACACAGCAGAAACTAACCCACACTGTAAAGCAATTATACTCCAATATACATGTTAAAAACAAACAAACAAACAAAGCAACCAACCCCCCCAAAACCAAAGAAAGGTAGACAGGATGAATAAACAGAACCAGTGCTCTAGACTGATTTGTTTAATGAATTCAGATGCCCGCAGCTTGGGTAAGAAACTGGTAATTAGATCAACTAGGGATCTGGTTCAGCTCTTTGAATAACCACAACAGATTATAAAAAAAAACTTTGCTTAGTTCATTTGGCTTTTCTAAATCAATGACTTAAATGTTTGGGGTATTATTGTACTTTAATCTCCTAACTGGGTAAATTAAGCTGAAACAGTTGATTTTAAGGCTTAATACCCCTAAGCCCTTCCTCTAGTTCTGTAAACTCAGTATGGGCTTTAAGGGATAGAACTGTGGAGAAAGAACAATAGACTAGCAGAAGTATTTAGCTATAGAAGCTCTGTGATTTTATTTATTTTTAATATTTATTTATTATTTTATTTATTTATTTTCTCCTTTATTTTTTTTGGCTGTGTCGGGTCTTAGTTGCGGCACATGGGCTTCTCCCTAGTCGTGGCTTGAGGGTTTTCTCTCTCTAGTTGTGGCACGCAGGCTCCAGGGTGCGTGGAATCTGTAGTTTGCGGCACGTGGGCTGTCTAGTTGAGGCACGCAGGCTCAGTAGTTGCGGTGCACAGGCTTAGTTGCCCCATGGTATGTGGGATTTTAGTTCCCTGACCAGGGATTGAACCCGCATCCCCTGCATTGGAAGGTGGATTCTTTACCACTGGACCACCAGAGAAGTCCCTAGAAGCTCTGTGATTTTAGATGGGTCACTTCTCTAGACCCCCAAGGACAGGCTTTGGACTATAACAGGGATTTCACCACCTAGGATCCATGACAGACTTAGGAGTGAGAGTGTCCTGAAACTGAATACAAACTTCTGTGTGCAAGTATATTTTCCTGAGAAGAGAATCCACAGCTGTCATCATAATCTCAAAAAGATCCATAAGTAAGTCAGAAAGACAGATATAGCATGATATTGCTTATATGCATAATCTAAAAAAAAAGACACAAAACAGAGATACAAAACAGATACAGACTCACAAACTTAGAGAACAAATTTATGGTTACCGGGGGGGATAGGGAGAGGGATAGTTAGGGAGTTTGGGATTGACATGTACACACTGCTATATTTAAAATGGGTAACCAGGGACTTCCCTGGTGGTGCAGTGGTTAACAATCCACCTGCTAATGCAGGGGACACAGGTTCGAGCCCTGGTCCAGGAAGATCCCACATGTCACAGAGCAACTAAGCCCGTGCGCCACAACTCCTGAGCGTGTGTTCTAGAACCCGCAAGCCACAACTACTGAAGCCCGTGTGCTACAACTACCGAAGCCTGGACACCTAGAGCCCGTGCTCCGCAACAAGAGAAACCACCGCAATGAGAAGCCCGCACACAAGGAAGAGTAGCCCCCGCTTACTGCAACTAGAGAAAGCCCGCATGCAGCAACAAAGACCCATCCCAGCCATAAATAAATACATAAATAAATAAGTAAAAATAAAACTAAAAAAATGGATAACTAACAAGGACCTCTTGTATAGCACAGGGAACTCTGCTCAATATTACGTAACAACATAAATGGGAAAAGACTTTGAAAAAGCACAGATACATGTATATGTATAACTGAATCACTTTGCTGTACACCTAAAATTAACATAACATTGTTAATCAACTATACTCCAATATAAAATAAAAAGTTAAAAACAAAAGAACACTGGACAGGGCTTACCCTGGTGGCGCAGTGGTTGAGAGTCCGCCTGCTGATGCAGGGGACACAGGTTCGTGCCCTGGTCTGGGAAGATCCCACACGCCGCGGAGCAGCTGGGCCCGTGAGCCATGACCGCTGAGCCTGTGCGTCCGGAGCCTGTGCTCCGCAACGGAAGAGGCCACAACAGTGAGAGGCCCGCATACGGCAAAAAAAAAAAAAGAACACTGGACAGTCTTCAAGACAATACTATGGCAGTCTTCAGAATAATAATCAAAGCCAACAATGCACTGAAGTACAGTTGACCCTTGAACAACATGAGTTTGAACTATATGAGTCCACTTATATTTGGATTTTTTAAAATAAATGCACACTATGGTTTAAAAAAAAAAAAAAGAAATACGGGTCTAAGATGGTCGAGATTCTTTCCAGCTTTCTGAGTCTATAAAAGCTGAGATGTGGAACACAAAAATAGAGTATTTGTTGAATTCCACACCTTGTAATGCAGGTAATTTTTGTATTATGATTATGGTTTCCTACTACTTCATCTTAATCATTCTATGCTGGTCAAAGTCACAACAAACAGGTTTCAGAATATACTGCTGAAAAGCTTGAGTCTCGATGTTCTCAATTAATTCAACCATCACATTCACTTAAGACGATGATTTTTACAAAGAGTAGAAGTCTGGAACTACGATTTCCCCAAAGGCGAACGGGCTGAGTTAATGAGTCTGGCAGGAGAAATTAAAGGATTCACAAAACTAACTTGGAAGTTGTCCCAGTTTCTGAAACAGAAATCTTGGGAATTAGACTGTGTCTAAAATATGAAACATTCTGTAGTCACATCCACTGAAGTTGAACTACCCACCAGATCACACCTGATACTAAATTAAGTGACAAGAGACTCTGTTTATTAATCACTAAGAGAAAACAAAAAAACAACAAAACAAGAAATCAGTAGCATTGGTGCTTCCACGGCCTTGCAAAAATCTGAAGGCTGAGCCACAGCGCGACGCCTCCTTCTGATTAGAAACATTCTGCTACAGTAGTAAGTAAATTCTTCTTCTGGGAGTTACATTAAAAACCCCGTAAACTTCCAATCATATAAGCAATTCATTTGTTAACTTGGCCGAAACCACTTCACTCTTGCCCACCAAAAAAGCACACTGAAAATAATATAGTTGGTAATGATTAGATAAACTCAGTCGTTTAGTCTGGGTAAACTTCCCCTGAGCAAGTGTAAACTGAATATTAACCCTCAGTCAGATTCATAACTAAGTTCCTTTAGTGCCTTATTCTGGCTGAGTCAGAATTAATTTTTTAATAAATTTATTTATTTATTTATTTTTGGCTGCATTGGGTCTTCATTGCTGCGTGCGGGCTTTCTCTAGTTGCGGCAAGCGGGGGCTACTCTTCATTCTGGTGCAGAGGCTTATTGCGGTGGCTTCTCTTGTTGCGGAGCATGGGCTCTAGGCGCGCAGGCTTCAGTAGCTGTGGCTCATGGGCTCTAGAGCATAGGCTCAGTAGTTGTGGTGCACGGGCTTAGTTGCTCCGCAGCATGTGGGATCTTCCCAGACCAGGCCTTGAATCCATGTCCCCTACATTGGCAGGCGGATTCTTAACCACTGCACCACCAGGGAAGTCCCCCAGAATTAATTTTTATTTGTACCCAGGATAGCTGCTAAGTATTGTTTTTCCAAAAGAACAGTGATAAACATAAGCTTCATGCCCTCCAACTGTGCTCTGATTCACTAAAGAGTTTTGCTTTTGTATGATTCTTTAACATTCATCCATCTTTTCAGAAAGGATTTACGTACAGGTTCAGTGCGAAATAAAAAGAAAAGGTATGAAACAGAGTTACAGATGCTGGCTCTCAAGTAAATTACTGTGGTAGAGGAGGTAAAACATGAGTCTGTACCTAACGATCACACAAAGTTGAATGTGGAGTTGAAGGAGCTGATATCTTAAAGAACGAAAGAAGTACCACCACCCCTCATGAGTTAGGATGATAGAATCAGAGAGAGTCTAATGGAGGAGGGAACAATTGAGTTCAGCCTTAAAAGGAGGTTGTGATTTGGTGATGTAATACTGTGTCTAGGTTAAGGCAGGTGAGAGGGGGGCTGTGAACACTAGGTGTGGAGGAGTTTGAAAGGTATATTCTGTACAGAGGGCAGAGACCTGAGCAAGAAAGTGAGGAACGCTGTGGTGACCATTCTTAGGCTTACGTATTTGGCATCTCCTAATACACAGTGAGATAACTACAAAATTTTAATAAAATCCCAACATTGGTCTAACAGTGGTTTGCCATCATCCATATTAATACGTTATGGTAAACTCAGTGCAGAGAGTGGTGCTTCAATTTACTGTTATTTACCTCTGTGCTCCCCCAATGGGTGGTGGGGTTAACAACAGGTAAATAATGTATAATTACTTTTTAATAATCTTTAAACATTTTATTAACTTTGAAGAAGGAATAAGAACAGCTACTTTAGAAACTGGAGACACTCGAGCACTGATCTATTCATAGAGTTTTTACACAGCTCAAGAAGTGTACATCATAGGGGCAAAAAATAGTACAGAAGACCTATATACAGAAAGATTCAGAAAAATCCATTTCTAGAAAGCAGATCATATGGACTCACAGACCTCACTGAATCTAGGAGAATCAAAGGGAAACAACATAAAGCCTTCTGCTGGGGCATAAAGGTAGGAACCAGTCCATGTAGTCTAAGAAAAGCTCTTTTTCCTCTTGATCTAAATGTTTGCTTCCAGCTGGGTTCAGAGAAAGGTCCTGATCATTTGAACTGATTGTTAGTCAAAGTCCCTTTCATGTTTGCTTTCTTGGCTTCTAGTTCAGCTAGCTCTTGCAACTGCCTGTTGCTCAGGACTTTGCGTTCCAACTGTTTTTCAATCACTTTGGCATTCTGTGCACACAAGTCAGCAACTTCCCTAGCCTCAATCTTCTCTTCCTCTTCATCAATAGCAGACACAGTGACAGAGCTGAACGTGCCCATGTCTTTAGTCCATTTGGTCATTATCACCTTCTTAGGAGGCTCTTGTTTCTGGGTATATGTATTTCATTTTCCCAAAACCCTGGCCAAACTTGACTACTGCTCCATCCACAATGGAGGTCATGGGAGCATTCTTCAGCTGGGACTGGCAGAAGAGTGGCAGTCTACACTTCGTACACTTCTTCCTGTGCTGTCCTTCCACACCTTCAGGCCTCCAAAGATACATAGTATCTTCAACTTGTGTCACAAAATTTGTGACTGTGTTTGGCAGCATCAATTACATAGACCAATCCTGGGGACTCATGGGTAATTTCTCTGACAGTCCAGTACCAGGACCATCTGGCAACACGAAGAGTAACAGACATCAAGGGGCTTCTCACCATCATCATATTCCTCCCCAGGTCAAAGGTGTTGGAGCAGACGACTGACCAGGGCACTACTTTAGGTGTAGTTCAGAGAAACAGCCCCAAAACTCAACACCAAGAATGTTACTCAATGTTACTTCTATAGGAACATGATACAATTTAAAGGGATAAAAGATAAATAGGCAAGACCCCACACACACAAATTAGGGCCCATTTAACCCTGGTTCTTGGACAGTCAGGGGACTATGATGAGGTCTAGACTTACTTGTCTTATACCTTTAAAATGAAAAATATCCTCAATGGCCTTTAATTCTAATTTTATATATATATATATATATATCCATATCTGTATCTATATCTATATTATAGTGGGAATTAGCAAACGGTTCTGCTCTGGTTCAGGTAACACACTTACTCATAGATAAAAAATACTGGCAAGACTTGCTGCTTTGTCAAGTACTAATTCATTCACCTTCAATGAGGCTTTAGCTCTATTTTAAAAATATTAAAGCACAACAACCTGGCTAATTACTGGACTTAACAGCTCACACACCAAGACCGAGCAACTCTTGACTCACTGACTGAATGCTCCATATCCATGAAGATGCTATGCCCCAAAATTCACTTTGAGAAGTCAAATTACATCTTATTTTTGCCTAAGAAAACTCTAAAACTTGTTCAAATGACCAAATGGAAACACTCAAAATTAATAAAATTTATCATCTTCTGTGCCCAGAGCAGGGGATGACAAATAAGGATATAGTAATCTAGTTACTGAACAAAAACTGCATCATTACATTATGGCCCGAAGGATACACATTGGATTATCATTTTACAAATCTTAAAGTTTATTAAGAAATGTAAATTACAGGGCTTCCCTGGTGGTGCAGTGGTTGAGAGTCCGCCTGCCGATGCAGGGGACACGGGTTCGTGCCCCGGTCCGGAAGGTCCCACATGCCGCAAAGCGGCTAGGCCCATGAGCCATGGCCGCTGAGCCTGCGTGTCCGGAGCCTGTGCTCTGCAACGGGAGAGGCCACAACAGTGAGAGGCCCGCGTACCGCAAAAAAAAAAAAAAAAAAAGTAAATTACAAAACCAAGTAATTTTCTGTACTATAAGAAATATTGTGAAGTTTTTCCCCATCCCCCCCATTTTTCTATTATGAATCAGAAATAAAGGTACCTATAAACTGTAGGAGACAGGTCATCCTCAAAAGAATGTTTAGAGATATTTCTTTCACATACAGAGCTCATTCAACCTTTTCATCAACCTTCCATTTGGGACTGCCTAATATTGAAGAAATACAGGGATGGTTTTGTAGTGACAAGTGCTTTAAAATCCAATTATGGCCTTGCAAGGACTCTGTCTCACTTCACCATCGTGAATGAATGAGTTTTTCTGGAACTAAATCATCCTCATGAGAGCCTACTATCAGCAAGGAGAAAAAAGTTACCTCCTACCAACTCTTTTTTTTCTCCCTAGGAGACAACTTAGAAATTCAGAATCCAATTTAGTCCTAATTTGGGGGGGCGGGGAAGAAAAAAGAGTCAGGCATTCTATCAAATGCTTGGCCAGATTCCCCTTTAACCTTCAAGGGAAAGAATCTTGGACAGGTCTGTCAACGTGGCTTCCAGCCATGACAGGCACACAGATGCAAAGAGATAAAAGACCTTGTTTTTCACTGCCCAGTTTCCTGGAAAAAGTCAGTTTTGGTGCCCATGTTACAAGAGTGGCACCTAGAGCATTATCATTCAGTCTAAAGTGCCTAACATTTATAAACTATTTTGCAGACAATTCATCAAAAAGGACATACTTCCTCTGAACTGTGAGGCTGCAGTGACTACTACTACTATGCCAACACTACAAAACTACAGCACCAAAATTCTTCTGAAATAGCTACTCACAGTATTTTTCATACCTCATAAAAACAGACACCATATAATAGATCCCCTCATTTCATCGTGTTTGAGAGGAAACATGGTAGAAAGAATTCTGGATTAGGAGCCAAAAAACTTAAGTTCTGATTGCAGTTCCATTGTATATTGATTGCATAACAAGCCTTGATCAAGTCACATAATTCTTCAGGCTTCAAATTTCATGTCTACAAAACAGATAAATCCTGCTTTACGTACTTCACAGGGCTGTTATGAGTAGAATTATTTAAAAGGCCTTTGAAAATTATACAGGGCCTTTCAAATATAATACTGGCCCTTCAGTCTCTGCACATAATCTAATCAAATAAACATCAAAAGCAACATTACTGCTTTCTAGTAGTCCATAATTCATGCAGGAGAATAAGAATTCAAAATAAATGACATACATATTTGATTGTATTTGTATATACTATCTCTGAAAGGACACATAAAAATATTGACTTTCACTATATACCCTTTTGCACTTTTTGAATTATGTACCACATGCAAAAAAGAAGAAAAAGAAGAAAAATCAAAGATAATTCCACTTTAAGACATAAACATAGACACCTTTGAAAAATATCTGGAATGCATATTCATGGTTGGGGCACCGAGGAAATTTAATGATATACCCTCCTCAGTCCGTATTTTTCTCTTATTTTCTCTTCCACTGTCTATTCCAAATAGGGTAGTGGTGGGGAGGAAATATGGAATATCAACATCTTCTGGGACATGGCAAGTGGAAATCTGGCCCTTTTAAGAGTCCTACAGGGGACTTCCCTGGTGGGGCAGTGGTTAAGAATCTGCCTGCCAATGCAGGGGACATGGGTTCGAGCCCTGGTTCAGGAAGATCCCACATGCCATGGAGCAACTAAGCCCATGCGACACAACTACTGAGCCTGCGCTCTAGAGCCAGCAAGCCACAACTACTGAAGCCCACGTGCCCTAGAGCCCACGGGCCGCAACTACTGAGACCGTGTGCTGCAACTACTGAAGCCTGCACACCTAGAGCCCACGCTCCACAACAAGAGAAGCCACCGCAATGAGAAGCCTGCGCACCACAATGAAGAGCAGCCCCTGCTCACCGCAACTAGAGAAAGGCTGCGCACAGCAACGAAGACCCAGCACAGACAAAAATAAAATGAATGAATGAATGAAGAAATGTGTATTAAAAAAAAAAAGAGTCCTACATTGGTAGTTCTACTCTAAGCAAAGCACATTAACCATTTTTGGCCTAGTTTTCCCAGTGTGGTCAACTGTTACATGGGAGTTTTAAAATGAGAGATGAAAACAAAATTCTCTGAAGAACATTATAGGAATTATGAGAAGAATGTCATCCTCATACACTGTTGGTGGAATTGTAAACTGATGCAACAGCTATGGAAACAGTACAGAGATTCTTCAAAAATTTACAAATAGAACTACCATACGATTCAGCAATTCTCCTCCTGGGTATTTACCTGAGGAAAACAAAAACACTAATTTGAAAAGATATAAGCACCCCTATGCTCACTGCAGCATTATTTACAATAACAAAGATATGGAAGCAGCCTAAGTGCCCATCAACAGATGAATGGACAAAGAAGATATGGTACACACACATACACACACACATAATGGAATATTACTCAGACATAAAAAAGAATGAAATCTTGTCATTTGCAACAACATGGATGAACCCAGAGGGTATTATGCTAAGTGAAATAAAACAGACAGAGAAAGACAAACACTGTATGATATCACTTATATGTGGAATCTAAAAACAAAAACACAAATGAACAAACATAACAAAACATAAACAGAGTTACAGATACAGAGAAGAAACAGATGTCTGCCAGGGAGAAGGAGGGTAGGGGGAAGTAAGAAATAGGAGAGGGGTATTAAGAGGTATAAACTTCCAATTGCAAAATAAATGTCATGGGTATGAAATGTACAGTGTGGGGGATAGAGTCACTAACCACGTAATATCTCTGTATGGTGACATATGCAACTGGACTTACCATGGTGATCATTTTGGAATGAGGAGAAACATTGAATCACTATGTTGTATAACAGCAGCTAACATAGTGCTGTAGGTCAATTATATTTCAAGAACAAACAAATAAACAAACAAACTCATAGAAAAAGACATCAGATTTTTTTTTTTTTTTTTTTTTTTGCGGTACGCGGGCCTCTCACTGTTGTGCCCTCTCCCGTTATGGAGCACAGGCTCCGGACGCGCAGGCTCAGCGGCCATGGCTCACAGACCTAGCCGCTCCGCGGCATGTGGGATCTTCCTGGACTGGGGCACGAACCCGTGTCCCCTGCATCGGCAGGCGGACTCTCAACCACTGTGCCACCAGGGAAGCCCAAGACATCAGATTTGTGGTTACCAGAGAAGAAGGGCAGGGGGTGGGGAGGGTAAGAGGAATTGGACAAAGGCAATCAAAAAGTACAAACTTTCAGTTATAAAATAAATAAGTACTAGGGATGTAATGTACAACATGATAAATATAATTAACACTGCTATATGTTATACACGAAAGTTGTTGAGAGTAAATCCTAAGATTATCATCACAAGAAAAAAAATTTTTTCTATTTATTTAATTTTGTACTTCTAAGAGATGATGGATATTCACTAAACTTTTGTGATAATCACTTCATGACGTATGTAAATCAAATCATTATGCTGTATACCTTAAACTTATACAATGCTGTATGTCAATTATATCTCAATAAAACTAGAAGGGAAAGAAAAGGAACAGAATGTCAATTTTAATACGGTACCTTTTATACTCTTTATTTGCCATCTCAGATGATTTGGAACAGCTGAATATAGGTACAAATGTGTCAAAACAGTGGCTACTACAGCCAAATGCAACGTGGGAAAGGAGACTAAAATAGAGACAAAATTTCCAGACATCTGACAATACTATTAATGTTTATACCCAGTAAATCTGGAATGATTCTATCAATGTAGCTCATTACCTCCAATCCAACTATGCTACTTCTATAATTGTGAAAAGATAAAACCAAAAAATGGATATAAGATTACAGGATGCAAAAAAAGTCCTGAAATTAAATATAATTTCTCATGCTCCATACCCAAGTATCTAAAAATACCACATTTCTTCCATACTGACTAGTGGTGAGTGCACTGTTTACTTTTACTGGCCTGATGAGAAGAAGCCAATAGGGCTGAATTGCCAGACTGTACAGAACCCTTTCTGTATAACCCACTTCAGATGATTGGTGCTGCTTAAGAGAACAGCTGTGATTCAGGGACTGGCCTTCTATCTGAATTAAGTCTGCAACTACATTGCATAATTCTGAAGGATGTGCAAGTTTTGAAGCAGGAATGCACAGGAGATAAAAATTCAGTTAAATGAGAGAGATGAAGAACTTTAAAAAAATATATTTTACTTACTTACTTATTTATTTATTTTGGCGGTACCGGGTCATAGTTGCGGCATGCAGGATCTTCATTGCAGCGTGAGGGATATTTAGTTGCAGCATGCGGACTTCTTAGTTGTGGTATGCGGACTCTTAGTTGCGGCACGATGTGGGATCTAGTTCCCCGACCAGGGATTGAACCCGAGCCCCCTGCATCGGGAGCACGAAGTCTTGACCGCCAGGGAAGTCCCAATGAAGAACATTTGAGTAGGTCTTCCCTGGTGGCGCAGTGGTTAAGAATCTGCCTGCCAATGCAAGGGACACGGGTTCAAGCCCTGGTCCAGGAAGATCCCACATGCCATGGAGCAACTAAGCGGGTGTGCCACAACAACTGAGCCTGAACTCTAGAGTCCGTGAGCCACAACTACTGAGGCTGCATGCCACAACTACTGAAGCCTGCGTGCCTAGAGCCCCTGCTCTGCAACGAGAGAAGCCACCGCAGTAAGAAGCCCGCGCACAGCAACGAAGAGTAGCCCCTGCTCGCCACAACTAGAGAAAGCCTGCGTGCAGCAACGAAGACCCAATGCAGCCAAAAAAAGAACAGTTGAGTATGGTAAGTTGGAATGGGGGAAGAAGAGTACCTGATACCTTAACACCAGTGGATGCTTAAATGGACTTGAAAAGTGGCAGAGGAACAGCAAAGAGTTCTCACATAAATAGTCTCCTCTCAAAAGAGAGTCACATGGAGAAACTGAAAGGGCAAAAGAAATCACTATTGAACAGGGACTTCCCTGGTAGTCCAGTGGTTAAGAATTCACCTTCCAGTGCAGGGGACCCATGGTTCAACCCCTGGTCGGGGAACTAAGATCCCACATGCTGCGGGGCAACTAAGCCCGCATGCCGCAAATACTGAGCCTGTGTGTTGCAACGAACTGAGATCCTACAAGCCGCTCAGCACGGCCAAAAAAAAAAAATCCCATTAAAGCCACTTGACCTCAGACCTCAAAGCCATTTAAATATCCCATTTTTTACTTCTTCCTGTCAAGGTGGTATTCTCCTTTACTGTAGTAAGTTCTAATAAATTCAGCTTTGCTTTATTAACAGATTGGTGAAATTTGGAGGAGTTCATCAGGTTCTATGCCAATAGATCCTTCAACATCCAGTTCAAAGGCATTTAGGGCTGAACAGGGAAAAAATTGATATATTTTAAAAACAATCTTCTGGGGTTAACAACATCAGTAATGTACATAAAATCTACAGAAATCTTCAAAAGTTTTCCATATTTCTTCTTGCTTAGATAATATCATTCTATAGTCGGTAGAACAAAGGTACATTAATTGTATGTTAATAATTACCATTATATCAAACTATAAAGGCTGAAATGATAGAATTAAACACTCTGGGAAATATTGAAAAATTAATATAAACATTAATAAAGATGCAATATTTAATAAGAATTATCCATAATCTCTAAATCACATCTTTGCCTTTTAAAGTGGTAATTTTCTATTATAAAATTGATTTGAAACGAAAGTGCAAAGAACAAAAAACCAGGAGGATCCTTTTGCTGGGAAGTTCAGTTGAGCCAATGATCACTATATGACCTGAATATATAATAATTCTCCACACTTCAGTTACAATAGGTAGGAAACTGAATAAAAAGCAAGACAGTTTGACTCCAATTGGCTAACTAATATGATTCTATAAAAACAGATAATTAGGGCTTCCCTGGTGGAGCAGTGGTTGAGAGTCCACCTGCCGATGCAGGGGACACAGGTTCGTGCCCCGGTCCGGGAAGATCTCACATGCCGCGGAGCGGCTGCGCCCGTGAGCCATGGCCGCTGAGCCTGCGCGTCCGGAGCCTGTGCTCCGCAACGGGAGAGGCCACAACAGTGAGAGGCCCGCGTACCGCCAAAAAGAAAAACAGATAATTACCTTTTTGAGGAAGGAGAAATACTGTTATAGAAATAACTGGGAGAGGTGAAAGGAGATAGGCAGAACAATCAGAGATCCTTTTAGAATTATTATTATTTTTTTGCCGTACGCGGGCCTCACTGTTGTGGCCCCTCCCGTTACGGAGCACAGGCTCCGAACGCGCAGGCTCAGCGGCCATGGCTCACGGGCCCAGCCGCTCCGCGGCATGTGGGATCTTCCCGGACCGGGGCACGAACCCGTGTCCCCTGCATCGGCAGGCAGACTCTCAACCACTGCGCCACCAGGGAAGCCCCCTTTTAGAATTATTGTTTTAAAACACTGTAAGTTTGTCAGTGGTTTAAATATGCATTACTTCTCCAGTAAAAAAAATATTTACTTCCAATAATGGAAACAAAGGACACTTCCAGGTATTGTGGAGCACTCATTACTGTATAGTCTGTAGAACTGGCTATGCAGCATAGACTTTGGAGAGACATACCTGGGATCAGATCAATTTGGGCTCTTCCAGGTACTAGCTGTGTAACCCTGGACAAATTATTTAACTTTTGTAAGCCTAAATTTCCTTACCTATAAATGAGGATAGTAAGAGTATTTATTACACATGTAGTGATAAGCAGAGCAAAACACATAAAGCACCTAGCACAGCGCTCATTGTAAATATACAATAAATATTATCTATAAAAATAACATTTATTATTATTATTATAGTATACTTCTAGAAGAGTTAATTTTGTACTGCCCCAACTCCAAAATAAACCAATTTCAAAAATAAGGAAAAAAAACAGAGGTTTTCTTTTTAAATCTAAGATACATAGATTCTTAGCCATAGGAAGGCAACTTCAGTTTACGTAGTTCAATTACATTAGGATAAACTAGAGTAAAGGAATACATTAATTTAGGAAATTAAGGTAGAAAAATCTTATCCTAATGGAAAGAAAAGTCTTTAAATCACTTCACCAAGTTTGCTCAGCACAAATGTGTGTGGAATTTGTCTTGCTCCTCACTCTAATCTCTCAATCTAATATCCATATACAAATCCAGGTTAGATATCTGTTTTGAACTTCATTTAGGTTTTTGTTTCTAAGTAAACATCAGAAGTTAAATAGTTTTGATTTTGTTCACTCAACTGTTTTAAGGCTCCAAACAACCTCTGTATTTGGTTGTATTTAAGTCCAACTGTTTAGATGCAAGTATCTTTAAATATGCAAACAAACCAAGGCTCTTCGTCATCTAAAATCGCTTTTCTAAATTTTACTTGGTAAATGTTTCTAGCCCACTGCTGGCAATCAATGCACTTCTCTCATCACATCAAACTCCAGTTGATTCATTTTGTGAAAGTAAATGCTGCTTGTCAGCAACTGTCAATTTTAATAAGCAAGACTGATGCCTTTGGCAATTCAGTCAATGCCATGCATCTGTCTGGGTTTGTTACTTTAAATCACCTGACAGCCACCTGTGAACAGATCGTACAAAGCAGTGTAAAAGTGGTCCAGGGTTACACTACCATAATTCTTTCAAATACACTCAGACCTTACAACAGTATCTTTAAAATTTTGATCATCACAGTTATTATTCTTCAGAAGAGTACTGGGAAATCTAATGTCTAAAATAGAAGCCTTTGATTTAGGGTCTCTGAATCTTTAGTCTACACCAGAAATATAGAAGATAAGGATCTATGACTGGAGGAAAGTTCACTATTTCAAAGATAATATTTTAAATTCTGACATGTGATACAAATGAAATGCCTCATGGACCACAGAAAGAGGACAGAACAAGTAACATAAGTGAGCCACAGAAAGCACACAAGCGTTTTCCCAACTGAAATCTTACTAAATAATCCACATCACAGAACTCGACTGGGGAAAGGCTCTCTGCATTAGGCAGGGCATAACTATACCTATTCAGAAGCAGGACTTAATATCTAATAACCCCAAACATATTTTTGTTTCAGTTTCAGAAGAAAGAAAAAAAAAAGACTGGGGAGAGGGAACAGTAGAAAGTCAATTTTGGATTGCTTTCTCTCTTGCTTTTGGTGCCAAGGAATATTTTTAACCTTTTACCTAGACTCTCTATGATCCTTATTTTCACCTCAGTATGCAAGAAGAAAAGATTCAAGCATTTACCTGAGACTTCTCTCTGTAATATGGACTAAATAAAATCCATAAAATGCAACATTCTAAGACTTATTTAAAATACACACTTCGGGGACTTCCCTGGCTGTCCCGTGGTTAAGACTTCGCCTTCCAATGCAGGGAGTGCGGGTTCGGTCCCTGGTTGGGGAGCTAAGATCCCACATGCCTTGTGGGCAAAAAACCCAAAACATAAAACAGAAGCAGTATTGTAACAAATTCAATAAAGACTTAAAAAAAATTTTTTTTTAAAATAAATACACACTTCAATTGTAAGCTGTACCGTACTCACCTTTATGTCTACTCTGAGTCACCTGTCTGGTTAAGAATCTTACAACATTATGAAGGTTGGTGGCTAGTTATGCCACTAACATAAAGAATTCAGAAGCATATATATAAGCCAAAATATGTGATTCATGACCGACTTTAAAAGAAAAATTTAGGACATAATTCATACGAGATATCTTATTATCATCTAATTTAAGTAACTTACTAAAAACCTTTAGCCAGAATTTTAATTTTTAAACTTCATCTCAAAATTACCAAATACACATTTCTTTTTTCAGGTATAGAAGAGTTTATTTTACATCATAGTACATTGTGAATACCAAATGCACATTTTAAAACATAAAATAATATGGGATAGTTTTGGTCTAACAGCCAGTTAATGAAGTTTGAAAAGAAAGATAAGTGAAGGTATTAATATTCCCTTTCCAAAAGGCTTGACACTGAATAAATGATCTCAACATCCATGACTTACCAAGTAATTTATTAGACTGGTTACTAAATTGTTCCTGCTTCCGAAACAAAGAAACAGTGCATAGGAATTGGAAACCGACTTCCCTGGTTTAAAAGAGTCTCTTATAAGTTCATTTTGGCGCCATTAAAAATTCCTAAGTTTTTCTGACAGCTCATGCAACTCAATACAAAAAAAACAACACAATCGAATAATGGGCAGAAGACCGAAACAGACATTTTTCCAAAGAAGACATAGAGATGGCCTATAGAGATGGCCAATAGGCACATGAAAAGATGCTCAACATCACTAATTATTAGTGAAATGCAAATCAAAACTACAGTGAGGTACCACCTCACACTGATCAAAATGGCCATTATTGGGCTTCCCTGGTGGCACAGTGGTTGAGGGTCCGCCTGCCGATGCAGGGGACACGGGTTCATGCCCTGGTCCGGGAAGATCCCACATGCCGCGGAGCGGCTGGGCCCGTGAGCCATGGCCGCTGAGCCTGTGCGTCCGGAGCCTGTGCGCGTCCGCAACGGGAGAGGCCACAACAGTGAGAGGTCCGTGTTCCGCAAAAAAAAAAAGGCCATTATTAAAAAGTCTACAAATAACAAACGCTGGAAAGGCTGTGGAGAAAAGAGAACCCTCCTACACTGTTGGTGGGAATGTAAGTTGGAGTAGCCACTATGGAAAACAGTATGGAAGGTCCTCAAAAAACTAAAAACAGAGTTGCCATATGATCCAGCAATCATACTCCTGGCCATATATCCGGACAAAAATATAATTTGAAAAGATACATGCACCCCTATGTTCATAGCAGCACTCTTCATAATAGCCAAAACATGGAAACAACCTAAATGTCCATCAACAGATGAACTGACAAAGGAGATGTGGTACATAATATAATGGACTACTACTCAGCCATAAAAAAGAATGAAATAATGCCATTTGCAGCAACATGGATGGACCTAGACATTATCATACTAAGTGAAGTAAGCAGAAAGAGAAAGACAAATACCATATGATATCATTTATATGTGGAATCTAAAATATGACACAAATGAACTTATCTACAAAATAGAAACAGACTCACAGACATAGAGAACGGACTTGTGGTTGCTAAGGGGGAGTGAGGTGGGGGAGGGATGGATTGGGAGTTTGGGGTTAGCAGATGCTAACTATTATATATAGAATGGATAAACAAAGTCCTACTGTATAGCACAAGGAACTATATTCAATATCCTGTGATAAACCATGATGGAAAAGAATATATAAAAGAATGTGTGTGTGTGTGTGTGTGTGTGTGTATGTATAACTCAATCACTTTGCTGTAGAGCAGAAATTAACACAAAATTGTAAATCAACTACACGTCAATAAAAAAAAATTCCTAAGTTTTTCTGGTTTTATTTTGCTCCCTAGGCCCCTTGGAGGTGGTAGTACCTCAATTAAAAACAGTAACAGGGCTTCCCTGGTGGTGCGGTGGTTGAGAGTCTGCCTGCCGATGCAGGGGACACGGGTTTGTGCCCCAGTCTGGGAAGATCCCACATGCCGCGGAGCGGCTAGGCCCGTGAGCCATGGCCGCTGGGCCTGCGCGTCCAGAGCCTGTGCTCCACAACGGGAGAGGCCACAACAGTGAGAGGCCCGTGTACCACAAAAAAAAACCCCAAAAAACAGTAACAAAGGGCTTCCCAGGTGGCGCAGTGGTTGAGAATCCACCTGCCAATGCAGGGGACACGGGTTCAAGCCCTGGTCCGGGAAGATCCCACATGCCGCAGAGCAACTAAGCCTGTGCGCCACAACTACTGAATATCTATCCTGAAAATATTCCTAAAAATATTAAAATCCTAATAAAATAAATTCTTGGTTGATCACAAACCCCCACAAGTCTCTGGCAAAAATTTTCTTCTTAAGATAACTTATATTTAAGGAAGTTCCTGGAAGGCAGTAATTACATCCTGTGCTACACAATACTAGGCACACACTGGCATTCTACAAATATTTGTTACTTGGTTGACAGAAATTCTATTTGATCTCTAAGCTTCCAAAGGCAGGCTGTCAATCACTGGGGTCACAATGAAATACACAGCTTCTCCTAAACTTCTTCCTTTTTGGTCTATTTTTCAGGCCTTTTATTTTAACATCAATTCCCTAAGATATCCCCAAATTAAGACCAAAACTATGCAATGAATTTAAGCTGGACAGGACATGAAATTATTAAATAAGGATGTCAAAGAGCACTATTCTCAGAAAACTAAATCCACTATTTTGGATTCCTGATGGAATAGTACTAGGATGGAGAAGGAAAGGATTATCAAGAATTACATTTCTGGAGTTCCTCTGCGCACCTGTAAAGGAATTCATCACCCTTATTCATTTAAATCCAATTCCCTCAGGAGAAACCGCTCATCCTTCAGGTAAAGCTTTTAGAAATGACTAAGGAAAAAATTTCATATGAATAAACACCAACAGATGAGATCTGGAGGAGAGACAGAGAGAGACAGAACTAAGAGCAAACACTGATTATCTCCCTAGGACAACAAACAAAAATAATTCAAAAGGGAAGAGGAAGTAATGGGAAAGCCATCTCCTATATGGAAAGAAAAACCCCTTTCCTTGGCTTCTTAACAGCTGCTTAGAAAAGACATTCTTGGTAGCTTCTACTGAAGTCTAACAATTCATTTCTAATTCTATCCCATGTTCCACTATGTTCTTCACAAAGTCCACTCAGTCTTTATGATGAGGACCCTGAAAATCTAAGTCAACAAATATTTTACATAAAATTTAAAATGCTCTTTATCCAACTAAAATTTGCTGCTAATAAAATAGAAAGGAACTTTACTCTTTTGTAAAGTTATAAAACATTACTCTTTTATTTACTTACTGAACAGGAAACTGCCTCTACCTAATTGTGTCAAACCACTGCAAATAGACATTCAATTTGTTATGCGAGTACCAATTTTGTTTTGTGAGAAAACTGTAAATTATTCTTCTGTTCTACAGAAAATGGAAAACTTTACTTAGAGTATCTGGGAGTGGGGAGGTAAAAGCCAAAAGAATCTCTGTTTTAGCCTTAATTAAAAAAAAATTATAAGGGGAAATACAGATTGCTACATGCCTTATGAAACATTGTAGGGACTTCCCTGGTGGTCCAGTGGCTAAGACTCCGCACCTCCAATGCAGTGGGCCTGGGTTTGATCCCTGGTCAGGGAACTAGATCCCGCATGCTGCAACTAAAGATCCTATGTGCCACAACTAAAGATCCCACATGCTGCAACTAAGGAGCCTGCATGCTGCAACTAAGGAGCCCACATGCTGCAACTAAGGAGCCCACATGTAGCAACGAAAAGCCCACAGGCGGCAAGGACGATCCCATGTGCCACAACTAAGACTGGGTGCAGCATAAATAAATAAATAATTTTTCCCCCCCTAAAAAGGGGGGGACTTCCCCGGTGGTGCAGGGGTTAAGAATCCGCCTGCCAATGCAGGGGACACGGGTTCGATCCCTGGTGGGGGAAGATCCCACATGCCGCAGAGCAACTAAGCCCTTGCAGCACTACTACTGAGCCTGCACTCTAGAGCCTGCGATCCACAACTACTGAAGCCCATGCTCCACAACAAGAGAAGCCAACCGCAATGAGAAGCCTGTGGACCGCAATGAAGAGTAGCCCCCATTCACAGCAACTAGAGAAAGCCCGCACATAGCAATAAAGACCCAACGCAGCCAAAATTAAATAAATAAATTTATTTAGGAAAAAAGAAACACTGTAGAATCCGTTGATTCTTTATGTGTAACTTTTATAAAAAAACTTAAAAAAGAAAAATAAAATTATAATAAAATTAAAGAATTCTGAAACTTCTTAAAGATACCTTGTTACTAAGTGTGCTGAGTTTATTCTTGTGAATCTCAAAACTTAAAATGGGTGAAAATTTACTACACTTCCTGTTAAGGCCTGATCTTGCTTAGAATCTCTACAGATTCTTGACCCAAACCACATGGCATACTTATACTACCTAAACTCAGGTTGACTGTATTCAGTGTATACGGTATTTAAAGGGTAATTTCAGAGTTGGTAACTTATTGGATGTGGGAGTGAGGGAAAGAAGAATGAAGGATGATGGCTGCCCTACTTTACAAGTTGGTGAACAAAGTGGAAGGTGGTACCTTCCCTGAAAAGTGAAATTCAGGCCCATTAGGCTTGTATTAGCGGGTACTGAGCTCAGTTTCAGAGATGTTGAGACTGAGGTGCCTGTGGACATACCCTGCAGGTGTAGTTGGCAATATGTGTCTGGAGCTCAGAAAAGAGATTTAGGTTAGTGATAGAGATATGGTAATCATCACATTTAGGTCAGGATGAAATCACCTAGGCTGAGTGAGAACAGAACCCTCGATAGAACATTCAAGCCCTTGACTGAGGAGGTGAGTGAAAAACAACAGTCTGATAGGGAAGCCACAGAGAAATGTTTTAAGAAGGGAATGGTCACATGTTGATGATTCCATTTATATAAAAGTAGATTAGTAGAGTCTAGGTGAAGGAATGAATGGGGATTAACTATAAATGGGCACGAGACATATTTCTGGGGTGATAAAAATGTTCTAAAACTGATTTATGGTGATGATTATACCATTCAGTAAAGTTGCTAAAAATCAATGTAAACTTGAAATTGGTGGATTCTGTGATATGTAAAATACACTTCAATAAAGCTGTTAAAAAAAAAGATCAGGTTGAGTATTGCATCTTCCACGGTGTGATGTGGCTGCTGTCCCTAGTGTGAGAAAATGTTTGCTGAGATTTACAGTAAACAAAATTATACGCTCCTGCACCAAGCCAGCTGGAAACCCCTCCCATACATATCTAAGCATGCATTCTAATTTTAAAAAGAGAGGTGTCTTATTTATTAAAGCTCAGGGCAAATCTCTTAAGTTCAGAAAGTAAAATTTTGTACACATGTACAGAAAGCGAAAGTATTATGTAATAAGGAGATGGTCAACTCCCAGCGAGGTACATTTGGAAATGTGAAGGGATATTTTTCTTTATCACACCAACGTGGGAGGGGGAGAAACACCAGCATTTAGAGGGCAATGTTTTAACTATCATTTACTGCTTTTAAAAACAGTAAATCAGAAATACATACTGGTCTTCATTTATACGTAATAAAAGCAGCCTCAATGTTACTGGGTCAAACAGTTGTAAGAAGGCATTCAACTTTTTATATGAATATAAAAAATATAAAAAGAGGCTGAGTATACTAAATGTCCTTCAATGTATAGGACAGTACTACACAAGGAGAAATGATTCCTCCAAGATGCCTAAAGTATTCCTGCTGAAAAACACTGATTTAAACCACGTTCCTATCTAGTAACACCTCAAAATGTAAAATATCTGTAGATTCTTATTCTAGAAATTTAAATATAAGGCATATACATTACTAACAAAACACTTCCCCATATTCAAATTAAAAATATAATTTCCCAAAATTTTAACTTTGAAAAATCGCACATGACTATTAGATGTTCAAATTTTAGAAATACTGTAACATAAATTATTTAAAGGTATTTAATTTTTCAGTTATTTGTCACTTAGCTTGAACCAGCCTTATAAATTTCTCTGAGCTTTAAGCACTTTTTTGACAGACCAGGCAATGACATTTATAAGCACTTCGCTGTAACACCAAAGTTTTATATTTTCCTTTGAGTCTTTAGAAACTTTAATTTCAGGAGCTGCCTCAAGATACAACCATAGTATACTGCATATCTTTTCAGTAAAGCATTATACTGTATTATAACCTGCTTATATGTTTCTGGAGGGTGGAATTTTGTCTATTCCATATACACATTGCCCAATACAATTAACACAGTAAATGCTCAATAATATATGTTTCAAGAATAACTAAATAAAGTTATTGAAAACTACAGACATAATCTATATGATGAACAAAACTTAGCTGTGTGCCTTTATTTTCAGAAGAATTAGATAATTTTATACTGGAAAGCCTTAATAGTAATTTTATAAGGTAGAGAAGTGTTTGGATGAAGGTTACAATGAACTAAATGGCTGCTCCAGCCATAACTAAATGGCTGCTCCAGCATAAAAGAGACAAAGAACAGGCAGCAGAGGGTGGTTATTTGGAAAACACTGCACACCTATCCAACAAAGGACAGAATACACAGAAGTGAGTAGAACAGCAATTATTCCCTCTTTCTTTCACATTCTAAACTCCTTCCATCACAGAGAACTACAACTTTCAGTCCATCTTCCTACACTTACACCAACACCTAAGATTAATATTTGCAAACCCTTTTCCTTCTGGGTGTTTGGTCAGGGGAAGGGGGTGAGCAAGAGAGGAGATAGCTGTGGAGGGGTACTAGCAGTTAAGGAGCACTGAAACACTTACTGACTGTATTCTAAAACGTACATATTTTCGTTTCTTGCAGTAGTCATTCAAAAGCTTCTTTCTGAGGCTGGGTAAGAGATTCCATAAAGTTTTGAGTATGTATTTTCATAATGTGGTCAAATGTTAAAGCTGGTAGGAAAGAGGGGGCTACAAGACTCAACTGATAGGATGTCCTGGAATCTTAATATATCTTGGTCAATATGTTGGCTTAAAAAGATAAGCATATGGGGAGCAGCGGCTCTGCTTCATGGCAGGCAACGTCTCCACAGGGTGTGGGTTTCCTCGTGGGACAGCAGTCACACCATATGGTGCTGCTTTTATTGGCATGGGCACGACAGAAGCTGCCAAAAACGGAATGTGCTATTTTGGTCCATAAGACGTGATAAGCCCAAAATTTAAAACATAAGAATCTTTTAATTAAAAAAGATTTTTTAATTTTACGATTTCAAAAATATTGGACTTTCATAATTCAAGGCTCAATTGGGTAACAGCTCTCAGCCTTTGAAATTAGACAAAGATTCAAACAAAAGTCAAAAGATGGGGAATAAGCTTGGCAATTCTTTGAAAAAAATTTTTTTAAAGATTTAAACAAAACTTCTCCATAGTTACACTATAAACATAAAGATGCTATGTATAGAAACAGCTTCTGGAATACTATGCTGTGATAACATCAAACACGGGCAGTAGATGTGAGAAGCTGAAAGACGGTTCACCAATGGGATGGATTCTATATTTCTCTCTAACTACTTCTCCAAGTTTCTGCATAGTAACACACCTCCAACTTCGCAAATAAGCTGATCTAACGTTTGGAGTTAGGACAACCTTGGAAATATTCATGTTGAATCCACAGACAAACTATTTAACCCTTACAAACTCAGCCCTAGATTTGAGTAACTAGGTCCAAGATTCTAAAAACAACAACTTCAAATGCTATATTGAGGCTGGTAACATTAATTTCAGAAAAGCAATTTTTGAGAGCTTCCACACTTGTTTCAATGCTGGCCATTCCCCCACACCTGTTCCTTTTCTGAGAATTAGGTTAATTATACGTAATAAAAATAGCTTCTAGTTTGGCCTGAGATGACAAGATAGGTTTTATGAACTGCTTTATATAAGGCAAGAAAAATTTTAAGATAAGGACTAGGTTAAATCTAAAATTATGAGAACTCCATTTTCCTGCCCATTCAATTCCTTGAACAACAATAAACACAAATTATCTAGATTAAGGTGAATCGTAAACTCAAATAACATTCACCTAAAGAGGGCTTTTGTCTGGGCAACCCAAATATGTAGGAATATTCATATAAGCTACTGTGTGATTCTCAAAGTGCATCAATATCAGCATCTGCAAATTCTTGGACCTACTGAATCTATGTTGTAACCAGGCTTCAAAGTGATCTGATGCATGCTCGAGTTTAAGAACCACTGAAGTAACAGTACTTGGACTCCTGATATGAGAAAGACAAGAGTATGCCAAATACAGATCACACTGCTGAAAAGCAATTTAGCAACTTTGGTTTATTCTGTCATACTGGCTGTTGTAACTTCCTGAGAATATTAATGCCTAGAAGTCATAAATTAATCAGAGGACTATGACAGGATTATCCGAGAAATGCTTTTAGGGTTTTACAGAATTGTATCTTCTCATCCCTTCAAATGCTATACCTTTTTTTTTTTTTTAATAAAAGAAAATCCAACTTTAAAGAGTTGGTTGATTTGTGTGCACGTGTGTGTGTTCGGGGGCAGAGGGGCTCACCTTTAGGTGTCATGGCAAAGGCTATAATGATGTTAAACAGCTAATTTCAAACGAATGAGGTAAATCATGTACCAGGAGAATTATTGGGGAGAGAAAGGAGGAGGAAGAAGGGGAAGGCATCTTTTTAAAACTACTTATTTTCACCTGCAGGCTCTTAAAAATTTTACCCATTCCTCCAAGTAGGCACAACAGAAGCTAGCCTAGAACAGGAAGTTAATTACAACTAAAAGAAAATGGCAAACACCTTTCCAGTTTTTCTTTTCTTACCAGTCCTATACCTATCCTCCTGAGGAGTTAAGTTTTAACCAAAGAAGTTGGAAGTGTGTATAGCTTAAGACACTGCTATGACCTAGTTTGGAGGAGTGGAAAATAGACTATATTTTCCACCAAAGATCACCGTTTTTTCTTTCAAATGTCTTGACTTGGAAGATACGAACTCCGTTAAGTTATAGGTCCTTTTGTTTAAGCCAGTTTTCAACCTCTGCTTTGGTTCTAAGTTCCTTTACCAGGTTTTTTTTTTCCTTAATATTTATTTATTTACTCATTCATTCATTCATTCATTTGGTTGTGCCAGGTCCTAGCTGTGGCAGGCAGGCTCCTTAGTTGCAGCTCGCCAGCTCCTTAGTTGCAGCAGGCGGGCTCCTTAGTTGTGGCATGAGAACTCCTAGTTGTGGCATGCATGTGGGACCTACTTCCCTGACCAGGGATCGAACCCAGGACCCGGGCATTGGGAGCACTGAGTCTTAACCACTGCACCACCAGGGAAGTCGCCCTTCACCAGTTTTGAAAACATTTTAGTGTAGTACAAACACTAACTTATACACTAAGGAATTAAACAAGGAGTGGAAGAAGGCTTTGAAGAATAGTTGTCATTTGAGCTGGGCCTTGAAAGATGAGGGGGGAGTTACAATAGATGAGAAGGAAGAGAGATTTCAGGCTTAGGGAACAATGTTCACTCCTTCACAAAGCCCAGGTGACTCTGAGGTAGGTGATGGAGACACAGTGCTGTACAAGACAGACAAGGGCACTACCTTGTGGAGCTTTCACGCGAGAGGATGAGATAAACAATGAAAAAATAGGCAGACAACTAAAATAATGGCTAATTTTGTCATGAAAGAAACTGGGGAATAAAGAATAACAGTGGAAATTTTTACTTTAGGTAAGGAGGGCAGGAAAAATTTCTCTGTGGAGATGTCATTTAAGCCTAGATCTAAACGGAGAGGATGTAGCTATGAACAAGTGGGTGGGGAAGGTGGGGGTGGATGGAGAGTATTCTAGGCAGAAGGAACATCATATTGTAAAGAGTCTGGCATGTTTTAGCAACTAAGGAGTGCAGGTATGGACAGAGCCTAGTGAAAAGTAAAGTGGCAGAAAATACATTCCAAAAGAAGTCAGGAAAGAATTTGGATTTTACTTGAAATGCAGTGAGAAAGTGTTAAAAGAGTTTAATCAGGGAATAGACGTGATCAAATTACTTTTGCAAAAGAGATGCTCTTTATTTATTCTTTTTCTTTATTATTTTGGCTGTGCCATGAGGCTTGCAGGATCTTAGTTCCCCGACCAGAGATTGAACCCAGGCTGACGGCAGTGAAAGTGCAGAGTCCTAACCACTGGACTGTCAGGGAATTCCCTATTTATTATTTTTCAATAAAATTCTTTTTAAAAATCAACTTTGAGGTATACTTTGGGTAAATATCTAAGGCTGGAATTTCTGGATCATACGTTAAGTGTATGTTGAAATATAAGAAAATTCGCTACTATGTATAAAATAAATAAGCTACAAGGATATATTGTACAGCTCAGGGGATACAGCCAATATTTTATAATAATTTTAAATGGAATATAATCTATATAAATTGTGAATCAGTATGTTTTACACCTGAAACTAATATAATATTGTAAATCAACTGTACCTCAATAAAAAAATTTTTTTTAATTCAATTTTCCAAAGTGGTTACACCAATTTACAACCCACCCACTAGCAATGCATGAGAGTTCTAGTTGCTCCACCTCTTTGCCAACAATTGCTCATGTTTTTTTTTTTCATATTTTTAATTTTAGCCATTCTAGTGGATAGTAAGTGGTATCTCATGGTTTTAATTTGCATTTCCTTGATGACTAATGATATACAGAGTTTTTCCAAGTGATAAGTGGCCACTAATATCATTTTTTTGTAAAGCACTGTTCAAATCTTTTTCTTGTTTTAAAAAATTGAGTTTACTATTATTGAATTTTAAGACTTCTTGATTTATTCTAGACACATCATATGATGGATATATGTTTTACAAATATTTTCTCCTAGTCTGTGGTTGCCATTTCGTTTTCTGATAGTGTTTTTTATTTTTTTTATTTTTATTTTTTTCAATTTTATTTATTTTTGGCTGTGTTGGGTCTTTGTTGCCGCGCGCAGGCTTTCTCTAGTTGCGGCGAGCAGGGGCTACTCTTCGTCACGATGTGTGGGCTTCTCATTGCAGTGGCTTCTCTTGTTGCAGAGTATGGGCTCTAGGCGCATGGGCTTCAGCAGTTGCAGCACACAGGCTCAGCAGCTGTGTCTCGCAGGCTCTAGAGCGCAGGCTCAGTAGTTGTGGCGCACGGGCTTAGTTGCTCCGCGGCATGTGGGATCGGCATGTGGGATCGTCCCGGACCAGGGCTCAAACCCGTGTCCCCTTCATTGGCAGGTGGATTCCTAACCACTGCACCACCAGGGGAGTCCCGATAGTGCTTTTTAAAGAGCAGAAATTTTAATTTTTATGTAATCAAATTTATCCATTTTTTCTTTTTATAGTTAGTGCTTTTATGTCTTAAGAAATCTTTGCCTACTCCGAGTTGATGAATATTCTGTATCTTTTCTAGAATTTTTATTTTTAGCTTGTTAAAAAAAAAGAGAGGACAGGCCCAAAATGGCCCCACATCAGCAAATCAAGACAATACCTAACCTAACTGCAGTTTCAGTCTTTACCAGGAATGTAACCTTTAACCAGTCAATCTGGTTAATTACTGGTCAGCACTAGTGAGGTAATCTGCCTGAGACCCCTTCTGTCCCCCAAAGGAAGGTGACCTTGCCTGAAACAACACACTCTTTGCTAGAAATTTCCTTTTTCTGTCCCCTTTCACCTATAGAAGCCACTCATTTTGTATAGCTCTTCCGAGCTCCTTTCTATTTGCTAGATGGGATGCTGTCCTATTCATGAATCACTGAATAAGGCCAGTAAGATCTTTACATTTTTACTCAGTCGAATTTTGTTTAAAAAGCTTTTAAATTTATATCTATGATCCATTTCAAGTTATTTTTGGTGAAGGTGTGATGTAAGGCTGAAGTTAATTTTCTTCCCATATAAACACAACAGATTCCTCAACAAATTGTGCTTGAACAACTATCCTTTCCTTTTTGATTGGCATCTTTGTTGAAAATCATTTGATCATGTAGGCAGATAGGTTATAGGATCCCCGGAGGAAAAGAAGCAGATACAGCCTTTTTTGACATAAAAGAAGCCATTTTAGGCCTAAGCCATTTTGTAATCTAAGCCAGGCCACAATGCTTGCCCTTAACAGGTCTCAGCAATTAATGATCCTAAGTGAACAAAGGAATGCAGGAACAGAGGAAAAGCAGTCAAGAAACAATAGTTCAGGGACTTCCCTGGTGGCGTAGTGGTTAAGACTGTGAACTCCCAATGCAGGGGGCCTGGGCTCCATCCCTCGACAGGGAACTAGATCCCACCTGCATACCGAAACTAAGAGTTTGCATGCCACAAATAAGGAGCCTGCGTGCAGCAACTAAGAAGCCCACGAGCCGCAACTAAGGAGCCTACCTGCCACAACTAAGACCCAGCACAACCAAATAAATAAATATTAAAAAAAGAAAGAAACAATAGTTCAGCGATAGAACAGAGTCCTAGTTCCTTCTCAAGGGATATAAATGACAATCTGATACATATCTTTGAGCTGTTCAACAGGAACTAAGGCCCCATCCAGGTGGAGAATGGCAACTACATGCTAAGAACCCCAGACTGGCCAGAATCTAAGGAATTATAATGGTGACCTTTTCTGACCCTCATGACTTTAATCAGCTAAAGCTTGGACTCAACCTCTGCCTCAGTTCTATGCTGAATTCTCCTCTGTTCAAGCCCCTTCATGAATATGCATGTACCCTTAGCTTAAAACTTCCCCAGTTTTGCTGTTCAGGGAGACACTGCTTTGGGAAAGATCTCCTGTGTTCTCCTCCTTACTTGCTGCAAGTAACAAATCCTTCCTTCTCCCAGTCTTTGGCTTGGTTGTATCTTTTGGCTCAACACCCACCAAGAGGTGAAATCAGTTTTCAGGTAACAATCAGGCATATGTGGACCTATTTGTCAACTTTCGATTCTGAACCACTGAATAGACAGTATTTTAGGCTTGGGGCCATATATAGTCTCTGTTATACTCAATTTGGTAACTGTAGATCAAAAGCAGCCCTAGGGAATACATAAACAAATAGGTTTAGCTTTGTTTCACTAAAATTTTACTTACAAAACACACAGCCATTTTGTCAACCCCAGGTTTATAAGTTTATCTTTCTGACAATACCATATTGTCTTTTTTTTTTTGGCTGTGTTGGGTCTTCGTTGCTGTATGCGGGCTTTCTCTAGTTGTGGTGAGCAGGGGCTACTCTTCATTGCGGTGCGCGGGCTTCTCATTGTGGTGGCTTCTCTTGTTGCAGAGCATGGGCTCTAGGTGCGTGGGCTCAGTAGTTGTGGCAAACGGGCTTAGTTGCTCCGTGGCATGTGGGATCTTCCTGGACCAGGGCTCGAACCCGTGTCCCCTGCATTGGCAGGCGGATTCTTAACCACTGCGCCACAAGGGAAGCCCTACCATACTGTCTTGATTACTTTATAGTAAATCTTTATAAGTGCTGAAATACAAGTAATGCAAGTCATCCAATTTTATTCTTTTTCAGCTGTTTTAGCTATTCAAGCTCACTTGCATTTCTATGTAAGACTCAGCTTGTCAGTTTCTATTACCTAGCCCCCCAAAAAAGCCTGCTGGGATTTTGACTGTGATTGCATTGAACTGATCTGCAGGTCTTCCAAATCTAGGAAGAATATTATCTCTTTCTGTTAAGTTGGATCTTTACTTTTGTGGACAAAGGATGTTGCCTGCCATTCCAGTAAACAAACAATGTTGCCCGTCATTCCAGTAAACAGCAAATGTGGCCACCACCAAGCCACCAGCCACTGCAGACCCCGCCCTGCCACAGTGCCACAATGTGCTATAAGGGGAATTCAGGATGGAGAAAAAACAGGATACTGGCCCTAAATAGTTAAGATGCGTATCTAAGAAATAATTTCAATGAGCCCAGACTCTAGCTTCTTCCCATACACAGAAAAGCAATAAAATCATTAACTTGAAATGTCTGGGGTTTTTTTTGAGATTGGCAGTAATCTTTTGATGTTCAACTACATGATTCTTTTTCAGCAAAAATTCCTATATATCCTAGCTCCTCCCTTACCTCTTTGGAACAGTTCCTCAGAGCTATCTGAGAGGCTGTCTCCTGGACTATAGTCCTCAGCAAAGTCCCGAAATAAAACATAACTTGCAATTTTTAGGTTGTGCATTTTTCTTCAGTTGACACTTTCTTTGAGCAAATTTATTCTTATGTATTTTTTAATGCAAATGTTAATATCTACTAAGCACATAAAAACAAAGCAGAGGGCTTCCCTGGTGCCACAGTGGCTGAGAATCCGCCTGCCAATGCAGGGGACACGGGTTTGAGCCCTGGTCTGGGAAGATCCCACATGCCGCAGAGCAACTAGGCCCGTGAGCCACAACTACTGAGCCTGTGCGTCTGGAGCCTGTGCTCCGCAACAAGAAAGGCCGCGATAGTGAGAGGCCCGCGCACCGCGATGAAGAGTGGCCCCCCGCTTGCCGCAATTAGAGAAAGCCCTCCCACAGAAAAGAAGACATAACACAGCCAAAAAAAAATTAATTAATTAATTTAAAAAACAAAACAAAACAAAAAAACAAAGCAGAATTTATGCTTTTTTTTGGCTACGCTGAGTCTTTGTCGCAGCACACGAACTTAGTTTCCCCGCGGCATGTGGGATCTTAGTTCCCCGACAAGGGATCGAAACTGTGTCCCCTGCATTGGAAGGTGGACCACCAGGGAAGTCCCAAGCAGAGCTTACTCTTTGTGATACCAGCTCTCAGATTCTCCTACGTTAACTGAGTGTCAATTTAGTTCTGACACTGTGAAATAAAATTCATATTCTACGGCAAAACAAGAAAAATTTAAACATAAAAAATTTTCTCTGCCCTCTGGCCTCCTCTCTCCCCACCTATTGTGTATCTGCTTTATGCATCAACCAAACCTCCCCCATCAGAAGAAATACCTGCTCAAGTGAAGCAAAGAGCAACATTCTCCTAAAATCAATAAGACAACTCCTTAAAAGATAACATTCCTTCTTGATCTTGTAAGGGCCATGCTTAGATCTGGATTGTGTAAACTGTCAATAATACGTCATTTAATGTACAGCCCTCTGTCTAAAAAAACTTATGTAACTGTGTTTTGACTTCCAATGGGAGGAACAGTTCTGGGAGCTTTCTGAGATGCTCTTCCCAAGTTATAATCCTCAAATCTGGCTCAAATAAAATTTTCCACTACTTTCATATACTGACTACTGATTAATTTTCATCGTCACACTAACTACCCAGAGTTAGGGCAGACCCCACAAATTGAGGGCTCGGTTTCACAAGACTGCCCTTACTTCAGATGCCAGTCGTGAATCTCAGGTCCCAAGGACACTTGTAATTCTTCTGACTTGGCTACAAGTTAGAGGGTCCCCATGACGCCCTCCTCAAGTTTAATAACTCTCTAGACCAAATCACAGAACTTAGGAAAACTTCTACTTACATTTACCAGTTTATTATATAAGATACAACTCAGGAACAGTCAAATGGAAGAGATGCCTAGGGCAAAGTGAGGGAAGGCACAACAGAGCTTCAGGCCCACACAGGGCACGTCACCTCCTGGCACCTTGATCTGTTCACCAACACAGAAGCTCCCCAGGTCTTCTAGTTTGAGTTTTTATAATGCTCAGTCTCCAGAGAGCCATCCCACCCCATCCTTGGAGGCTGGTGGGTGGGACTGAACGTTCCAACCTTGTAATCACTCCTGATAACCGGCCCATTCTCAGGCTATCCTGGGGCCCCGTCGTAAATCACTTCATTAGCATAAACTCAAGTGTAATGAAAGGGGCGTGTTATGAAGTAACAAATCCTATTACTCAGGAAATTCCAAGGGTTTTCGGAGCTCTGTGCCAGGAACTGGAGACAAAGATCAAATATATATTTTATTATACCACTCTTTTAAAAAATGAGGAGGTGAAAAAGAAATTAATTACATGGGACTGAGTGAAGTGATGAGGATGATTATAATTTTTGTGACTTTCTGCTTGAATAAAAAAAAAATCCCACAAGGACTCAAGGCAAAAAATATACAAATCAATTTTCACTACAAAGTAAAGGAGCTGTTACAGTGGAGGATTACTGGACTGCATGTCAATATCATGACATAGTATGAGTGTGTTTCGTGTTTGGTAACTGCAATCATTGTTGCTTTTGTTGTGGTCATCCAGTTACAATGCTTGGTGTCAGTTTATTTATCTCTTGTAAAAATAAAATACGGTATGTGTGTGTGGGAAAAAAAAAAAAAAACGAGGAGGGAAACCTGGTTTCTTGTAAACACACTGCTAATTCACCAGTGTGGAAGTGCAGCGGTGGTGTGCATGAGGTAGACCGCTCAGTCTCCTCTACAACTGCCTTTAAAAAAATATCAAAACTAGGCCGGGTCACTTCGAGCACAAGGGCCAGAAGAATGTGAGCAGTGTCCCGTGGGGTATGCCTTTACAGTGTCGCTTCAGCCACACCTCAGAAGAGTTGGGTGCGGGTAAAGATTCAGGGAGAGTTCTCCATTCTCCCTTTCTTAAGAGAAATCTTCCCTCTTAATTTGTACTTAAGTCCATGGTTGAGTCACAGGACCTTGTTTTATCTTTGCTCAAAATTTGATTGTTTTGACAGATTCTAGCTTAACAGTGTTAGTTAGACAAACGGCAATTTTCTGGAACATTCTTTTTTTTTTTTTTTTGGCCCGGTGTAGAAGCATGGAGTCCTAACCACTGGACTGCCAAGGAATCCCCTGGAACATTCTTTAAAATATGGACTCCATAGCAGTTTCCATTCTAGTTCCTATTACACTTTGCCATTATTTTGGTCTTCTTATAGCTGTTAAAAGCTGAGTTTTCACTGTATATCCAAATTCCATAATTTGGTATAATAAACAGCTCTTTTATAGAAGTAGCCATCTGATAATAGCAGGACTCACATATACAAAGATACAAATTATCCATCTAGATTTCTCATGGGATTATTAAAAATCCTTAACCATGGGAATTCCCTGATGGTTAGAACTCTGCACTTTCACAGCTGTGGGCCCAGGTTCGATCCCAGGGAACGAAGGTCCCGCAAGCCGCATGGCGCAGCAAAAACAAAAAACAAACCAAAAAAACCCTTCAACCCAAAGCATATGCATCCAACATTCTTAACCACGGCAACGTAGTTTACAATCATGCTAAACCTCAGTAACATAAGTCTTTAAGAACCAGGTACAACACAAAATGATCTTTAAAGAGATACTTGGGAATTACTATGCTCACAAAAACAGTCCTGGGGAATAAAAACCAATTTGTACAATTCCTCAGTACTACTTATTTAAACCCTATTTTGTTTGAAAATAGTTAAGACAGAATTTTTTCAATAAACGGGTTGAGATTCCTACACTCTTCTGAATATATTACTGCTAAATATCAGTTGGTCACTGAAAAGTCAGATGGGACATCATTAAACCAGGATGAAAATGACTAGTCAGGGAAAGAACTAAGTTATACCCAAGAACTTTGGCAAAGTGCATGAATAAAATTATTTTCTAATGGGATGGATCTTATTAATATTCATTTCCTCAACTTGCAAATTCAACGACATCATTGCTTTGTAACTTTAATTAGCTCTCTGCTTAACAGTGGACCTACTGACAGATACCCCAATAAAGATGAGATGCTAATATAAAAAGATGTAATTTCCTTCAGTTTATTTTACAGGATTTTGTGGTAAAATGGAAAAAAAATAATTTAAAAAGCAGTTATAGCTGTGCTTGGAGATATTAACTAAATGGACTATTCTCACATACTGATCAAATGATCACTGTGGTAGTTTAAAAGTTCACAAATTACAATTTTTCCTTCTTTGAAAACTGAATCAGGTCACCAAATTCCAAATCATAATCTTGTCTTGTTTAGTGGCTTTGTTTCAGACAACGAAACATAAAATAGGTCAGTTATTCATGTTGTGAAGGGACTTGCCATACAGAACAAAAACAAAAAACTTAGCACAAATTTCCTTTAAATCACTAACTCCATCAATACATTTAAAATGTGATTCTATTCTTCAAAGAATGATTTGCCACTATTTTTACATTTCTGTATAAAATAACCATGCATAACATCAAGATAACTGTTAATGTGTGTTAACCAGATTCTTAGTATTCTTAATTCACATACTGCAGAAGGTGGCAAAGAAGAAAGTCTCCTGCTAGCTCCTTTTTGTACAGCAAGAACTAGGATCATGCCTGGGCTTTCTATCACTTACTTATGCTAAGGAACTCGCTTTGGAACACATAAACTCATATTTGTATTTTGCTTTGGAATTTCATATGGTTTTACTTAGCAACAGATTAACTTTATTAATTATGTTTTTCTTGAGCTAATTATTAATAAAATGTGCTCCCATTCTGAAAACAGGTTGAGCAATGGCTCAGAAACAATTAGCCTAGGATAGAAACAATTTCTGTGGAAAAACAGTCACTAATTCATACAGGGACAATTATAAGCTGGTCAGTTAACTCTAAATTCCTAAATCACAAACACACACACAAATACCCTTTTGCTTTTACTACAAGAAAGTGAAACAGTCCTATAGGAGAAAAGCAAGATGATGGAAACGGTCAACAATATTGAATATTTTTATCACATTATAAACCTTGGTTTTAAATACCATAAGTTCTTTTACTAGAAAGTTTGAAGTTTTTTTACTAGGAGAAATAGACTTCTCTCCACAAAACGTATGTTTTTGTTTGAGGCTAACTCAAGCACGTTATTAACCAATTTTTTTTTTCTTTTTTCTTTTTTTTTTGCGGTACGCAGGCCTCTCAACTGTTGTGGCCTCTCCCGCTGCGGAGCACAGGCTCTGGACACGCAGGCTCAGCAGCCATGGCTCACGAGCCCAGCCACTCCGCGGCATGTGGGATCTTCCCGGACCGGGGCACGAACCTGTGTCCCCTGCAACGGCAGGCGGACTCTCAACCACTGCACCACCAGGGAAGCCCTTATTTAACCAACTTTTGTATGGAGCACCCTGTAAGGCAGGTTATATGGAAAATAACCTAAAGTCTGGAGCAAGGGGTAAAAACAGAGCTAAAACTAACAGTCTAACTGTATGTAGGTTGTTTACATTATGTAGGCAGATAGGAACAACTTATAAGAACAACCCTAATAATATGTCTTTAATTAACTTAATCACGTTCTCATAAAGAAAATCATTTTTCTCATAAAGAAAAATCCTACTTGGATCAGTAGGGTGAGTCTCTACTTTTCCTACTGACCAATTTCTCCCTCAATCCCCCATAAAATTGGCATAGTTAGCAAAACTAGAAGGAACCCAGGGTCTCTGATTTAATAGCTTTGTAAATTCTTATCTCAAACATCACGAACTTTTCTATAACTACATAATATGTGAGTTGTGAGTTTCATTTTATTCTTAGGGATCTTTATTCACTGTATAGTTATCCATTTTATTTTATAGTAAGTTAGATGAAGTAAAGCAGTAAGAATCTCAGTTGAGAGAAATTTTAATCATAGAGAATTTTAGGTACTAAAATAGGCAGGAAGCTCTATTAGGGTCTAAGAAGCAACGGAGTATAGGCTACTCTAAGAGCATGTGATTGAGTGATGGTGAACACAATTTGCGGACACTGCTAGATCAAAACCCAGGAGAACATTTTAAAATGTTAGACACACACTAAAGAAAGTAGTAAAACAATGAAACTCTGGGTAATTAAGAATTCAAAATATTTGCATTTTTATTTACAGATGGTCCTCAACTTTCATAATCTGATTTTCATACATTATATACTTACACACCTAGGAGAATTTTAAATGTTGATTTTAAATATTGTGTTTACCAGCTGGCAAATTTTTAAGCTACTGAGTGGAGGTACTACTTGCCCAGCAATATTTCACCTTTGGCAGTATCACCTCTTAAGGCGTATCATTGTGAAATTATTAGGATATTTTACTGGGCTTAGAGGGAAAAAACAGGAAGAAAAATGCAAGTGCTAAATACTAGCAGAAAGAAGCATTTCAAATTTAATTTACTGCTTTCTGGCCTAATGCCAGTCTTCCATGAATTCAATTATAAAGGATGAATAATAAAATGAAAGAGTGTGCATAAATGTTTGAACTATATTACTGAAGACTGTACCTAAAAGGTTAAGAGTAAGTTAGGATTTTATAATATTTGTTAACTCGCCAAGCACCTGCTTTATAACATGTAAGTTTAGCTTTAACCTATATGACTTTCATCCTTGTATCCATGGATACACATTCATAAATTTGAGTACTTGAGAACCTCAAGACATTTTTAGTGGATGTGAAGAATCTGCTTTCTTTCTTGGGCCAGGGGGGTGGGGGGGAACACTTATTTTTCCCCCCACAGTTAGTTACTTTGGCCCTACTTTGGGACTGGAGTAGTTAGAAGAAAAGGGATATCCCAAGAGAGAGGGGCAGATAAAATACAGTTGACTCTTGAACAACTAGGGGGAGTTAAGGGTGCAGACCCTCCTCACAGTCAATAATCCGAGGATAACTTTAGAGTTGGCCCTCTGTATCTGTGGCTCCACATCTGCGTATTCAACCAACTTCTGATCATGTAGTACTGTAGTATTTATTTACTGAAAACAAAATCTGCGTATGAGTGGACCTGTGCAGTTCAAATCCGTACGTTCAAAGGTCAACTGTAAAATGAAAATTTAACTTACTTCTATTATCCATTCTGTCACTGACTATGCATCTTCCTTTCACTTTTTAAATGAGGAGTCAGACCACATTTCCTGATTTCCTGCTTCCTGTGATTTTTATCATTAAGAGTCATCTTCTCTATCCCATTTTTTAGCTTTCTGCTGTTTTCGATGTTTAAAAAACAACTCTCTCCTCCTTAACCCTTTATCTTCTTTAACCCTCCATCCTCTCTTAGTTTTGGACAGTGACACAAGATTATGTGTCAACTTGACTGGGCCAACAGGTGCCCAGATATTTGGTCAAACATTTTTCCCATCCAGGATTTAGTCTGATCTCCTTAGCTTCAGTGTTTCTAATGACCTGACAGTTTTTGAGGAAGCCTGGTCAGGTATTTTGTAGAATGTCCTTCAACTTCAGTTAGTGTGATGTTTTTCTCATAGGATATAGGTTTGGGGGAAGAACTGCCATTCTCAACACATCATATCAAGGGCATACATGCTGATGATGCCAACTTTGATCACCCGGACAAGGGAGTGTGTGCCAGGTTTCTCCACTATAAAATGACTCCCTTCTAGCTTTCCACATTCTACTCCTTGGAAGCAATTCACTGAGTCCAGCCCATACTCAACAGGGGAATGGGGAGTTAAGCTCTACCTCTTGGAAGAAGAAGTATCTACATAAATTATTTTTAATTCTTTTTCTACCATGGCATCATCATTCCCCCAGTAAGTAATGCCCACATACCCAATGGAACTTTGGGTTTACTTTTGATTCCTTTTTTTCCTGCAAGTCCCCTATCTTAGTCCTTTAACAAGCTCTCCTTAGTCATCTTTTTTCAGTATTAGATTTAGTCAATCTCCTTTCTTTCTATCATTGCTTTAATCCAAATCCTCATTTTCTAGACTACAATCTCTGAGCAGGTCTCTTTTTTTTTTTTTTTTGTGGCCTCCATGCCTTGTTCTGTTCCAATCTGCCTTTCATCTATCATACAGTCATACTGTATGAGACAGAAATTTCCGGAAAGACAGAAAGAGTATCCCTGATTTGTACCTAGAATGTAGAAAGTACATAATAAATAACTGTTGGGGAAGTAGAAGATACAACAAAATTTTTCTTTACCGTAGTTTAGTCTCCATGCTAGGAAAATAAAAACAGCTTGCAGAAAATTAAAGAAACAATAGAAATATTTAAATGTTAATTATTTTAAACAACACATATTGCTGAGGTGTGGATGAAAAGTATTTATAATACAGGAAGAGTGTAAACGTCAGAGGAGAAAATGTTTAAGGTGCTGCAAAACTAACTACAACTAACTAAGAAGCTAAGAAAAGGAAAATGTCCTTGCCCAGGAAAATAATCTAAGGAAATCTTTCAGACTCCTCAATGGTCTCTTCAAATCTGGTGTTTTGAATTTTTTATAGGAGAACATCTTGACTAAAATGACATAACCTATTCCACAGGGATCCAATCTTGTCTCTTGACCTATGAGCTGGAGATAATGTGGTATAGCTTTTCCAACTATTTAACATATGAAATAAAAAATGGTAACAGTGGCAAAAAAGTGTGTGGGGGGGTTACAAAGGGGGCACATTTTTGTTGAGAAAATAAAGTGTAAGTTACCCAAATGTCATTTACTTTTTTTTGCTTTTATAGAATGCTCACATTTCTGACTAGAAAAGGTTTAAAATTATATTTAAAATAGGGAAATATGATTGCATAGAGGTTGAAAACTTTAAATCAGAAAAACACCAAAACTTTACTATGAAGTTCTCGAAGTTATTGCTGAGGACTAACAGCTGGGATCTACAATTTGGGTCATGGAACATGAGCACTGGCCTCTGGGACTTGCCTTTCTTTAAAAGAGACAGAGAGAGGGCGTCCCTGGTGGCTCAGTGGTTGAGAGTCCGCCTGCCGATGCAGGGGACACGGGTTCGTGCCCTGGTCTGGGAAGATCCCACATGCCGCGGAGCGGCTGGGCCCGTGAGCCATGGCCGCTGAGCCTGCGCGTCCGGAGCTTGTGCTCCATGACGGGCGAGGCCACAGCGGTGAGAGGCCTGCGTACCACAAAAAAAAAAAAAAAGCAGATTGTAAATAGAAGACCCTAACAATTTGTAAAAGAAAGTTGGAATACTACCTCATTTTAAGACTTACAGTAGAGCAACAGTAATTAAGAGTGTGCTATTGGCAAAAGCACCAGATAAAAGGAATAAATATTAAATCTTGTAGATTGCAGGGACGTCCCTGGTGGTACAGTGATTAGATTAAGACTCAGCGCTCCCAAAACAGGGAGCCCGGGTTCGATTCCTGGTCAGAGAACTAGATCCCACATGCATGCCACAACTAAGAGTTTGCATGCCACAACTAAGAAGCTCATGTGCCGCAACTAAGGAGCTGCAAGCTGCAACTAAGGGGCCCACTTTTCGCAACTAAGGAGGCCACCTGCCACAACTAAGGAGCTCACGTGCCACAACTAAGGAGCTCACATGCCACAACTAAGGAGCCCACCTGCCGCAACTAAGGAGCCTGCGAGCCGCAACTAAGGAGCCCGCCTGCCGCAACACAACCAAATAAATAAATAATAAAAGTACAATATAAATAGAAAAAAAACCCTGTAGATTGCAAACCAAAAAAAAAAAAGAAGCAAATTTTACTACATGTAAATTATACCTTAATTTTTTAAAAAGGAAAAAATGATGAACTATGGTAAATTTAATTTTTTTAAAAAGTAGAAGAGTTAAGCAGCTGGGTATAACTGTAGAGAAAATTAGTACACTGAAAGGTAAGTCAACAGAAATTATCCAGAATGTAGCATGAAGACAAAAAGTTAATAAATATGAAGACTCTGCCTCAGAAGCCATTAAGGAACAAAGCCACAGCTCTGTACTACCCCATGGCCATGGGCCTCAACAAGGGCCACAAAGGGACCAAGAACATGAGCAAGCTGAGGCACAGCCACTGCCATGGACGCCTCACCAAGCACACCAAGTCCCTAAGGGACATGATCTGAGAAGTATGAGGCTTTGCCTCATAAAGGCAGAGCATCTGGGACATGCTCAAGTTCTCCAAGGACACACAGGCCCTCAAGTTCATCAAGACAAGGGTGGGGACACACAGCCATGCCAAGAGGCAAGAGAACCTGAGTGATGTCCTGGTTGCCAAGAGGAAAGCCGCTGCCAAGGACTGAGCCCCCTCCCACTCTGTGCATAATAAAACCTTTATAGTAAAAAATAAACAAACATGAAAAAATAGCAAGAAATCTAACTTAACTGAAGTTCAAGAAGAAGAGAAAGAGTGGGGCAGAGGCAGATAATGGCTGAGAATTTTGCATAAAGAATGAAAGACACCAAATCAAAAGAAACTCAATAAAGCTCAAGTCGAGAAATAAAAGGAAAGTCACACCAAGACAAATCATAGTGGTCAAGAGAACACAGACAGAAAATCTGAAAAGAAGCCATAAGAACTAACTAACTGCTTAACAGTGACAGTGAAGGCCAAAAGACAGTGGAAAGAAAATGTGCTGGAAAAAAAATACTCCAACCTAAAATTCTACACTGTTATTGATTTTTTATTTTTCAGTACGCAGGCCTCTCACTGTTGTGGCCTCTCCCGTTGCGGAGCACAGGCTCCGGACGCGCAGGCTCAGCGGCCATGGCTCACGGGCCTAGCCGCTCCGCAGCATGTGGGATCTTCCCGGACCGGGGCACGAACCCGTGTCCCATGCATTGGCAGGCGGACTCTCAACCACTGCGCCACCAGGGAAGCCCCTGTTATTGATTTTTTAAGGCCACAAATCCCTCCCATTCCTTAATGCACATCCCTTTGAATGTGACATTGTCCCTCTACCCATAAAGAGATGGAATCTAATTTCTCCACCCTTTGGAATGTGGGCTTGGCCATCTGACTTGCTCTGGTCAATGAGACACTTTTCAAGAAGCTTGAAAAGTACTTGTTCATTGGATCTTGCCATTGCTTTTTTTTTTTTTAATAAATTTATTTATTTATTTTTGGCTGCACTGGGTCTTAGTTACTGCACGTGGGCTTTCTCTAGTTGCGGCGAGCAGGGGACGCTCTTTGTTGCGGTGCGTGGGCTTCTCATTGCGGTGGCTTCTCCTGTTGCAGAGCATGGGCTCTAGGCGCACGGGCTTCAGTAGTTTTGGCATTTGGGCTCAGTAGTTGTGGCTTGTGGGCTTAGAGTGCAGGCTCAGTAGTTGTGGCGCACGGGCTTAGCTGCTCCACAGCATGTGGGATCTTCCTGGCCCAGGGCTCGAACCCGTGTCCCCTGCGTTGGCAGGCAGATTCTTAACCACTGTGCCACCAGGGAAGTCCCTATACTGCTTTATGAACCCAGCTACCACATGAAGGCATTTAGCCTAGCCAGCTGAGAGATATGAGAGATATGTTGCCCAGTTCCTTTCTCACCTTACCAAACCACCAGACATATAAGTGAGGTCATCTGGACTGTCCAGCTCCCAGCTGACGTGACAAGTGACTACAAGCAGATGAATGAGATACCAGGTAGATCAGAGACAAGCCATCCCCTTGAGCCCTGATCAAACTGCTGACCCACAGATTCATGAGGATAAGTTTGGGATGGTTTGTTAGTCAGAAATAGATAACTGATACCTAGACCCAGCAAAAAATATCCTTTAAGAGTAAGGTAGAATAAAGACATTTCCAGACAGACAAAACCTGACAGCTGGCCAGCAGGAGACCCTCACTAAAAGATATTCTAAAAAATGTATTGTAGGCAGAAGGAAAGTGGTCCTAGATGGACGCTTAGAGAAGCAAGAAGGTATGAGGAGCAAAGAAAGTACTAACTAATGGGTAAATCTACAAAAATATTGCCTTTGTAACACAATAATAATAGTATCTTAATATTTTTTAAATTCAATGCCAGCAACCAATTCCAGGCATTATAATTTAATTTACCTGAGACCTCTGGGTACTGATATTTTAAAAATCGCCCGAGGTACAACTAGAGTTTAGAATCACTGACTGAAATACACCTGTATATTTAATGTTGGCATCAGTGCCCACCTTCCTCCCGCTTTTATTTGCCTTGCCTTTTTTGAAGTTACTGACTTGTGATTCTGCATTAAAATAAGCTTTAAAAAATGTATTGTCTCCGTAATACAAAGTGGCTTACTTTCAGAGATACTAAAGGCCTACAAAACAATTATTATATAATTTCTAATTATTTCCCATCAGCAGGATACTACTATAAAATCACAGGGCGTTTCAGTTGCAAACACCCAAGAAAATTGCAGGTAAGGCTAAAGCTCAACTGGTTCTGGTTAATGTTCTTCTACAGTATATTCAGCAAAATAGTAACTAACACAAAAGACCAGGCTGCAGGCCATCTGTTAACTAACAGTAACAGATCAGGATATTGTGCTACTCAAAACACTATGCTAACTGTGGATTTTCCTAAACTGCTCTGTTGACCAGATATGGATGATGATGCTTATTATCTAATTCAAATTACAAATCTCAGAATTAAAATAAATCCCCAAACAAATCCTTTAATGATTAAAGATTTCCAAAATAATGAATTTTGGCTGCAATATCCAAGTAAGTAAAAAGGGGTGGAATCAATATAAGGAAAAAGAGGGACTTCCCTGGTGGTCCAGTGGGTAAGACTCTATCCACACTCCCAATGCAGGGGGCCCGAGTTCCATCCCTGGTTAGGGAACTAGATCCTGCATGCATGCTGCAACTAAGAAGCCCGCACGCAGCAACTAAGAAGTCCGCACGTCGCAACGAAAGAAACCCATCCCACGTGCTGCAAGGAAGATCCCATGTGCCGCAACTAAGACCCAGCACGGCCTAAATAAATAAATAAATAATTTTTAAAAAACCTATTAAAAATTTATATAAGGAACAAGAAAACAATGCACGTAACAGTTAATATAACTGAGTAGAATATATGAACCATGCCTTACTGATTTTAAGATGAACCATTATTTTATGCACCACGGGGGGGGGGAACTGCCAATTGTAATTATGTCATAAAATTTAAGATACATCCTGATTTCCAAAATGTTAAGGTGGGGCTTCCCTGGTGGTGCAGTGGTTAAGAATCCTCCTGCCAATGCAGGGGACACGGGTTCGAGCCCTGGTCTGGGAAGATCCCACATGCCGCGGAGCAACTAAGCCTGTGCGCCACAACCACTAAGCCTGCATTCTAGAGCCCGCGAGCCACAACTACTGAGCCCATATGCCACAACTACCGAAGCCCGCGTGCCTAGAGCCCATGCTCCACAACAAGAGAAGCCACCACAAAGAGAATCCTGCACACCACAAAGAAGACCCAACACAGCCAAAAATAAATAAAATAAATAAATTTATTAAAAAAAAAAACTCTCAGCCAAATCAACCACACCACCCAATTTAACATCAAAATATAGCCTCGGGGCTTCCCTGGTGGCGCAGTGGTTGAGAGTCCGCCTGCCGAGGCAGGGGACGCGTGTTTGTGCCCCGGTCCAGGAGGATCCCACATGCCGCGGAGCGGCTGGGCCCATGAGCCATGGCCGCTGAGCCTGCACGTCTGGAGCCTGTGCTCTGCAACGGGAGAGGCCACAACAGTGAGAGGCCCGCGTACCACAAAATACAGCCTCAAAGAAATAACATACTCTATGCAGTAGGCAAATGTATCAATGAGAAAATGTTGCATCTATGAAGAAATGGCAATATTCAAATTCATTACCATTCCTAAAGCAGCATCACAAAAATGCACGCACCGAAGAGCAAGCACAAAAGTAAGCACAAGTACCTGCGGGGTGCTGTCCTTCTGTCTCAAACCCCAAGCTAGTTTAATTAAAGTCCACAGTGTCATGTATACAGATTCTGATTAATAGAAGTCCACACCAGATGCAACTAGAGACTATCACATTAAGTGAAGTCAGAAAGAGAAAGACAAATACCATATGATTTCACTTATATGTGGAATCTAAAATATGACACAAATGAACCTACCTGTGAAACAGAAGTAGAATCATGGACACAGAGAACAGATTGGTGGTTGCCAAGAGGGAGGGTGTTGTGGGAGGGATGGATTGGATGGTTGGGGTGAGCAGATGTAAGCTATTGTATACAGAATGGATAAACAACAAGGTCCTACTGTATAGCACAGAGAACTATATATCCTATGATAAACTATAATGGAACAGAATATTAAAAAAGAACGTTGGGAATTCCCTGGCGGTCCAGTGGTTAGGACTCTGGGCTCTCACTGCCAAGGGCGCAGGTTCAATCCCTGGTCGGGGAACTAAGATCCCACAAGCCGCATGGTGTGGTCAAAGAAAAAAAGAAAAAAAAAAGAATGTGTGTGTGTGTATATATATATATAACTGAATCACTTTACTGTACAGTAGTAATTAACACAGCATTGTAAATCAACTATACTTCAATCAAATAATAAAAAAAATTTCAAGTCCATATCAACTATAAAAACTAACAAATTTGGTGAATTCCTATAAAAATGAAGGATATGTAATGAGATACAGCAAGACATTTTTCTTACTGAAGGTGACGGTAATTCAGATGGATTATAAACCATTTAAAAAGAGTTGCATGGGCTTCCCTGGTGGCGCAGTGGTTGAGAGTCCGCCTGCCGATGCAGGGGACATGGGTTCGTGCCCCGGTCCGGGAAGATCCCACATGCCGTGGAGCGGCTAGGTCCGTAAGCCATGGCCGCTGAGCCTGCGCATCCGGAGCCTGTGCTCCGCAACGGGAGAGGCCACGGCAGTGACAGGACCGTGTACCGAAAAAAAAAAAAAGAAAAAAAAAGAAGAGTTGCACAAAATAAATAAATAAAAATAAAGAGTTGCACATACATTATATATTATAGCCTAAAACAAATTTGTTCTGTAAAGGGACATAGAGTAATTATTTTAGGCTTTGTGGGCTACAAACAATCTCTACAGTCTTGTGGTATCTTCTTTTAACCTTTTAAAAACTGTAAAAACAACTCTTACCTCCAGAGACATACAAAAAGCAGGTTGTGGTCTGGATTTGGCCCATGGACTGTAGTTTGCCAATTTCTAGTCTAAGATACAAATGGGCATAGAGGAGTGCTTGATAAAACAAGGTTGTGAAGAAATTAGAGAACTGATCTATTCTAGATTTCAATTTAATAGCTATTTAGTAATGCTTTAACAGGAACTGCTAAGCCAAAAAACAATGAAGCTTACTGAAGATAAAGTTTATTTTTTATTCTTTTCATTTTAAAATATAACTGACAACATTCTGTTTACTCATGATCCTGAATGAGTACCTGAAGAAATATTTTATTTTTATTTCTTGGAAGAAATCATGTACCAATTCTGATTTAGAAAAATAGATGTCAAGATGTTATTGAGGGCAAATTTCTAATGACTCCTATCATACTTTATACATGGGACCCCACCCTCCAAAAACCTGGGCTTCAAATATAAAGACACAAAAAATAACTTTTAAAGGATCATCCTAGTCACTTTTGCTAATAGCAAAGCCTACCCAGGCTCTGATAACCATCAAGAAGGAGAAGTAAGTCTCTAGGACTAGCAAAAAGCCAAGCCAAGGCAAGAGTTTTTTTATTTGTGCTGCCTAGTATGTACCTGTTTATAGAAGAGAAAATAAATTTACTGCTGAGTTTTATATAAATGGCGTTTTCAGTAGTTATTAAGAGAAACTTAAAAACTGAATGCCAATTCAGGAGGGTCTCAAATTAACCAGACATATACCCTTAGCTGTTCCCATGGAGAGTAAAACTTTTCCAAATTTCAAAACCAGATTCAGGGACTTCACTGGTGGCACAGTGGTTAAGAATCCGCCTGCCAGTGCAGGGGTCACGGGTTCGAGCCCTGGTCCGGGAAGATCCCACATGCCTCGGAGCAACTAAACCCGTGCGCCACAACTACTGAGCCCGAGTGCCACAACTATTGAAGCCCGCGTGGCTAGAGCCCGTGCTCTGCAACAAGAGAAGCCACCGCAATGAGAAGCCCGGGAACCGCAACGAAGAATAGCCCGCGTTCAGCAACAAAGACCCCAGGCAGCCAAAAATAAAAATAAATATTAAAAAATAAAATAAAATAAAAACCAGATTCACACAAGTTCTAAGTAAATCTATTTTGATATTGTTTGAATCACAAAGGAAATCATCACCAAAAAGTAGACTCTAGAAATGTTTTCTAACGAAAGAACTCTGCAGAGTTAATATGCATCATGACTGTGGATCCAGATATGCAAAAGAAACATAGCTAGAAGACTGTAATCTATAACAGAAATATAAAAATGAAAATCATAAAACACAAAGGGTGATCGATAGTTGCTTGAAGTATTCTAACTTCACATTGAGACATTCTTACAGCAATGACTTAGACTTGCTTCCCATTCTGTTAAAACTAAAAAAATGAGTCAGACACAACTTTGTGGATTTGTGTAGGTTTTTTCATTTGTTTGCTTTTATTTCTTTTAACTAATCAGACCTAAGTAGCAATGAATTTGATCTCTTTTTTAAGAAACTGTTTAGTATATGAGTATGCTGATTACTCATGACTGATAAATGAGACTGAGACAAGAATGAAATGGACCAAAATTGATCTCATTAGAGTAGGTCAAAGCTTTCTGTAGAACTTGGCCAATTAATGCCACATTCTAAAGCCAGTGACTTGTATGAATCCTGTCTGTGGTGCGGCACAGTCTATTTTATCCCTTAGCTTTGTAGAATTTCTTGCTCTACAAAGTTCAATTTCAGAGTAAATACTGTTATGTGTGTTTTATAAGGACAAAATGTAGATAGTTTGTAAGAAATCAATAGATAATGTCTAATAAAAAAAGAGAACAATGTAAGTATTCTACTTAAAAATTAGATAAATACAAAAATAAAGAACTGGGGCTTCCCTGGTGGCACAGTGGTTGAGAGTCCGCCTGCCGATGCAAGGGACACGGGTTCGTGCCCCGGTCTGGGAGGATCCCACATGCCGCGGAGCAACTAGGCCTGTGAGTCATGGCCACTGAGCCTGCGCATCCGGAGCCTGTGCTCCGCAACGGGAGAAGCCACAACAGTGAGAGGCCCGCGTATAGCAAAAATAAATAAATAAAGAGGGCTTCCCTGGTGGCACAGTGGTTGAGAGTCCGCCTGCCGATGCAGAGGACACGGGTTTGTGCCCCGGTCCAGGAGGATCCCACATGCCGCGGAGCGGCTGGGCCTGTGAGCCATGGCCACTGAGCCTGTGCGTCCGGAGCCTGTGCTCCACAACGGGAGAGGCCACAGCAGTGAGAGGCCCACGTACCGCAAAAAAAAAAATAAATAAAAAATTATAAGTATTGTTAATATATGTTTAGCTTTTTTTTCCTAACGAGTGACAGGCTTGTACTTCACATTATTTGCAGAGATGTACACGATATAATCTTTTCCCAAAAATTCCAACTAAGAATTACTAATTAAGAAAAATCATTATGAAATATATACAATGTTTTGTGACTTAGAAGTGAGCAGTTAACCAACCTGAGATAAGGAGATGCTTCCCGTTCCACTTTACCATGTTCACTTTTAGAGCAATTCAGTTAGGTGGGATTTTTCTGTCTGGTTACATCACCCAGTAGCAGTACCTGGGGAGTCCTTTATTAAGAGGTTTTTGAAAATATCAACTAATGCTTGTGAACAATAAAATGTAAAAAACTTCAAAAATTTTTTGTTTGCTTTTGAACTGATATGCTGTTGGTGCAATAACAAAAGCCAACAAAACTGCACTTCCAGGAATATTATCTACAACAATATGAAACTACATAAAAGCAAGGCTATTCACTGCAGCATTGCTCATAACCGCAAAATACAGGAAATAAACACTCATGCACAGGACAGTGGCTGAATAAACTAAGGAAGATCTCTATGAATTGATATAAAGTGATTTCCAAGACATAAGGTTAAATGAAAAAAAGCAAAGTACAAAAGAGTATCAAGTATGCTATCTTCTGGGTAAGAAATAAGGGGAAAGAAAAAAATATACATATAGTATCTGCTCGTTGTACCTAAAGAAAGAGAAAGTATAAACTAAAAACTGAGACTGGCTACCCTGCAAATGGGAAGAAAAGGGTGGAAGGATGGGAATGGGGTAAAAGGTGTAGCAGGGAGGCAATTCTGGAACCATGTTATTTTTAGTGACTCAAAATTTTATTTACTTTTTAAAAATATTTATTTATTCATTCATTCATTTATTTATTTATGGCTGTGCCGGGTATTAGTTGCAGCATGCAGGATCTCTTAGTTGCAACATGCAACTCTTAGTTGCGCATGCACGTGGGATCTAGTTCTCTGACCAGCGATCAAACCCGGGCCCCCTGCATTGGGAGCACGGAGTCTTACCCATCGGACCACCAGGGAAGTCCCCAAAATTTTAAAAATAAGAATGAGGGAAGGCAAAAATGCAATTCAAAGAAAAACAAACGAACCTAACTGTATTTCAACTGAATACCATAACCATAGGGGAGAGAGTGGAAGGAAGAGGGAGACTCACTCCAGTGGCTTATAAAGACAGTATTTTGACTTTATATCCTCAGTGCAATGACAAAAAGTGCTATAAACAAATACTGAACCCTAGTTAGTAGGTTTGCTTTCTCACAGTAACATAGTTTAGCATTCTGAAACCATTTTAAGTGTATTATATGATTCAGCAATCAAATAAATAATTTGTGGATAGTAAGAACCAAGTTTTTCACCGTCATGGAAGGGAATTATAAACATGGAAAGGGAGAAAGCTAGAATGAACCTTGTGGTATTGGAGGCATCAATATGAATAAAAATCAGCTTTTAACATGTTTGTCTATATATATACACACAGGTAAGAATAGATGTCTGTGTATACACACATATGTGCACGTGTGTGCATATGTCTGTATTAATGCATGTATGTAGATGCAAGGACACTATACATTTTCTAGCTCTGTCTGCTGAAGCAATGACACATGAGTAGCAATGAGCACACCTAGCACCCAGACCTTGGCTTCTAAAGACCACTCTCCACTAAAAGGAAACAGAGTTCCTTAGAGAAGTGGTTGATTCCAGGTCTGGGACTGGAAAAGTACAAGATGAGCCAGGAAAACTTCTAGTCTCTGGTCCGACATGTAAAGAGCTTGGAAATCATGACTCCCATCCTCACAATGAGAAAAAAGCTGAACAAACTGAAAATCAACAACTCTTCTGAAATCCATCAGACCTGAAGTCACTCGGCAAACTGTTGCCCCAAAATTGGAGACAGGTGAATACAGGGAATCACAGTTTACTGGAAGCTGAAGCCCAGAAGAAGCCCACTACTGGAGCCAGCAACACTTAAACTGTTACTGACAATTGCTCCAGTGTGGACAGAAATAAACTTTAGCATATATAGTCAAATGACTTTCAACAAGGGTACCAAGACCATTCAATGGGGAAAGGACAGTCTTTTCAACAAATGGTGTTGGAAAAATGTAACATCCTCATGCAAAAGACTGAAGTTGGATCCTTATCCTACAGCATGTACAGAATTAACTCAAAATGGATGAGACCTAAATGTAAGAGCTAAAACTGTAAAATTCTTAAAAGAAGGCATAAGGGGAAAACTTCATGACATGGAATTTGGCAATGATTTCTTGGATATGATGGCAAAAGAAATAGATAAACTGGACTACATCAAAATAAAAAACTTCTGTGCATCAAAGGACACAATCGACAGTGAAAAGGCAACCCATGGGATTGGAGAAAATATCTGCAAATGATTTACCTGATAAGAGTTTAATACTGAGAATACATAAAGAACTCCTACAACTCAACAGCAACAAGAAGTAACCCGACTAAAAACTAGGCAAAGGACTTGAATAGACTTTCCTCCAAAGAAGGCATACAAATGGCCAATAAGCATATGAAGATGCTCAAATCAGTAATAATCAGGGAAATGTAAATCAAAACCACAATGAGATATCACTTCACATCCATTAGAATATTATTTAAAAAATTAAAAAATAGGGAATTCCCTGGCAGTCCAGTGGTTAGGACTCAATGCTTTCACTGCCATGGCCCAGGTTCAATCCGTGGTTGGGGAACTAAGATCCTGCAAGCCGTGGGGCATGGCCAAAAATAAATTAATTTAATTAAATTTTTAAAAACTTAAAAATAACAAGTGTTGGAGAGGATGTGAAGAAACTGGAACTTTGTGCACTGCTGGTGGGAATGTAAAATGGTGCAACCACTGCAGAAAACAGTATGGTCATACATTCAAAAAATTAAAAACAATTATGATATTATCCAGCAATTCTATTGATACTTCTAAGTATATGTATATCCAAAAGAATTGAAAGCAGGGTCTCAGATATTTGTATACCCATGTTCATAGCAGCATTATTCACAACAGCTGAAAGGTGCAAGCAACCCAAGTTGCTTGATGGCTGAATGGATAAATAAAATGTAGTCTACACATACAACAGAATATTATTCAGCTTTAAAAAGGAAGGAGGGGCTTCCCTGGTGGCGCAGTGGTTGAGAATCTGCCTGCCAATGCAGGGGACACGGGTTCGAGCCCTGGTCCAGGAGGATCCCACATGCTGTGGAGCGGCTGGGCCCGTAAGCCACAACTACTGAGCCTGCGCATCTGGTACCTGTGCTCCGCAACAAGAGAGGCCGTGATAGTGAGTGGCCCCCGCTTGCCGCAACTAGAGAAAGCCCTCGCACAGAAACGAAGACCCAACACCGTCAAAAATAAATATAAAAAAAAATAAAACTTTAAAAAAAAAAAAAGGAAAGAGGTTCTGACACATGCTACAACATGGATGAAACTTGAAGACACTAAGTGAAATAAGCCAGACATAAAAGGACAAATATTGTACAATTCCACTATTATATGAGGTACTAGAGTAGTCAGATTCAGAGACAGAAAACAGAATGGTGGTTACCAGGGGCTAGGGAGAGGGAGGATGGGTAGTTATTGTTTAATGGTTATGGTTTCAGTTGGGATGATGAAAAGTTCTGGAGATGGATGGTGGTGATGGTTTCACAACAATGTGAATATACTTAATTCATTTTGAACTGTAGACCTAAAAAATGTTTAATAATGGTAAATTCTACGTTACGTATATTTTACCACAATAAAAAAAATGGATGACACAGTTTTGGGTTCTTTTTGAACTTGTATGTTGCTGGTACGATAATAAAACAAGCAGTTGGGTAGATGCCAAGTGTGAAAACAAATTATACATGGGACTTCCCTGGTGGTCCAGTGGGTAAGACTCTGTGCTTCCAATGCAGGGGGCCCGAGTTTGCTCTCTGGTCGGGGAACTAGCTCCCACATGCATGCCACAACTAAGAGTCTGCATGCCACAACTAAAAGATCCCACAACTAAGACCCGGCAGAGCCAAAATAAATAAATATTTTTTTTAAAAAAGAAAACAAACTATACAAAAGCCAGACACTCCTTGTTTGCATTAGTGGCAGAGAAACTTAAAATAATTTAAGTTTCTAATTACTCATAGCCAATAAAAAGTTACTTTCTTTTTTCATTCAGGATTTATTGAGTATATAAGATGCACTCGGCTAGGAAATGGGAATACAACAGTTGTGTTCCTGTGAGTATGCACATACACCCAGAGCCTAAGAGGCCAGGTGCTACTAGTCAGACACAAAATCAGGTGACACACTGATAAAGTTTAGGCATTTTACAATGTATTGAAAAACTTCTAGCTGGAGAGAGAAGGTTCACTCTTGCAGTCCTGACATTTTGCATTCCTAAAGCTGTAATTCTTCTTTACAGAAGCTACTATGGTGCTTTTCCCAACTGTTCTGCATCTATTCCAGAATGGCATTTAAACCATTGTTTTGTCTACTTTCCTATAGGCAACCAGGTTTACTAAATATTATTTGTGGGGCACAAAGCCCCAAGTGTTTGGCTCCACCCCCAAACTACCTTGCAATACTAAACAACATGGTGACAATTTAGTAAATGACTACACAATTACTTTGAACAATAGGGATAAACATCTCTATTTACTTTCACTGAAATTTAATTTAGGAATGAAACAGTTCTGAGGAAGGAAAAAAAGAAGAAAAGCAGAATAATCTTTACTCTGTGGGTTGTAAGTTAAACCTAAGATAGCAACTCTCTTGAGAACTGGTAAGGTCTGTGAAATTCAAAAGGGCTATAGTCTTTAAGTTCTCCCAAAAAATTACAAATCATGTTTTCTGACACCAAACTGATTTGAATCTCCTCCTCCTTTCTTTCTTTATGAGCATTTATATTTACCTTCTTACTCACCAGCATCTCCTATCTTTTACCTTCTACTTGTTCCTTTCTCTCTGCCTTTAAACTAAAATGAATTTCCTTAATCTTGAAATATCTTTATTTAACTGAGATGGCCTCCCTTCCAGATATTCTCACCTCTTGTCACTATCACACTTCTGAAATAGACTAATATAGTTTCAAATAGTCCAAATCTGGGTTCTGCAGAACCTGTTCTATCTCTGTTTTACAAAAACCCATGCCCTTTTCTCAGTCATTAATCTTAACTGTGCTATTTACCCTAGTGATTACTACTACCTCCTTTCAAATGTCCCTTTCCTTGGTTCCCACAACTAAAATTTTCCTCCTTGGCCTCCACAGTTAAAAACTCTTCTAAATCTTCTTTTAACTCTCAACCATTCCTTCTGTTCCCTGTAATTCCCTCAACAAGCTTCTTTCCAACCTTCAATTGTGAGCATTCCCCAGGGCTCAGTCCTTGGAATCATACTCTTCTATTTATACATTCTTTAAGAGGGCTCAACCATTTTCATACCTCCAACTACAGCCTTTTAAGCTGAATGACTAAAATTTAGATTCAGTTCAAGATCTAGTTCCAAATTTACACCCTCTTACTGGAAATTGCTTGACATGCCTGGCTGTCACTTCAAATTCAACACAAGCTAAGAATTATATATTTTTGGAGGGAGCCTAACAGTTAAACTTTAACCTCTCTTCACTTGGTTAAATTCTACTGTTCCTTCAGCTCAGCCAACGTCTTCTCAGGAAAATATTTCCTGACTCTCTGATTAGCCAAATGTCCACATAGATCTCTTTCAAAGCATTTATTGTAGCTATAATTTTCCATTTACTTTGTGATTCTTTAATGGCTATCTCCTCCACTAGATGGAAAGCCCCATGAGAACAAGGATCATGCCTTTTAGGAGTAGGAGATGAGTGGTATGATAATCTCCATACTCCCAATACCTACCATTAAGTTTCAGACATGTAGTAAATAACAGTTATCCAAAATGTGGCAAATGAATGAACAAAAGCACTCAATTTTTCCTAAGTAATGAGTCTCCCTTCAATCCCATTGCCATCTCCATTGCTACTAGTCCACTGTGGTCCACAGTTCAATTACAAAAGCAGCTTATTCAGTGAGTTCCTTCAGATCTTCCTTACTTCAATCCACACTGCTACAAAAATAATTTCCCCCCCAAAAAATAATAATAATTTCCCTAACTAATTTGCCATGCCATTCTCCTACCCAATAATATTCAGTGACTTCCCATTTCCCTCAAAAACGAATCTAAGCTAATGGAGACATTTCACTAAAGAGCTCAATTTGCCAAGAACTAATGTCAGCTGCTCAGGGCAGTTCTCCCATTGGCCATGGCATTGAAAAACAATGACTAATTCTTCTCTTTGACTCTCCTTTATTTTAAGTTCCTTGCAGACTTCCACCAGCATTATTACCTTGAAAATGTTACTATTAATTGCATCACAAAGGCCTAACATTAAGTAACCAAGTTTTGCTGGCAAAACATTTACAAACTATCTCTTAGGGTGTTTCTTACAAGTATGATTAATATTATTATTTACAACACTGTTATCAAGTAGAGTTTCAGACAGCTGCATTTTATAAATTTGTCCTTAAATTCCAATGCTCACAGATTCAAAATTCTAAATAAAATTATGGCAAATTAATTTAGCTATCTAAAATAACAGACGAACTCTGGTTCAACATTAGGAAAAAAATCTGGTAAAAAAATATAGCCCATTAAGAAACTTCAAGTTTCTTTTTCAAGGGACAGTTTCTGTACAAAATAAAATTTACAAAATATATACCTAAAAAATAAGAAAAAAATTCAACTATAATGTGTTATCATGCTATGATACTAAAATCTTTATGAAATAATAGTATGTAATACAATCAAGTGGCTTAGTTTTTCTTATTTAAGTCCAATCATTTAAACTGGGTTTTCTAAAGGTAAGTATAAGACAGATTATTCACATCATTTATAGTAAGAGCCACACAGAACAAAATATTAACAAGCTTTCAAAAGATTCTTTATTTTCAAAACACATATAACACTTCTAAGTGATTTAATCCCATGTCTGCAGAGTTTTATGCATGCTTCAATACAAAGAACTTCCTGAACTGAAAAACTGCATTATTAAAGTTAGAGTACCTCTGAATTAGAAAAAGCATAGACAGAACAAGATGGTGGACGACAGAGACAAGGAAGGCACAGAGAGATCAGAACAATTATCAGGTCACTAGGATGCTGCCCTAGTGAAGGAGAGCTACATGATCTCATTGCAGAGGTAGAGGAAGAAGAATCCACTGGATACAGTGAATTTGAAAAATTTCTTCCTGATGACTGAAGTACTACTGGAAAGAAGATACAGACCAATTCCGGAAGATCTCCTTCTTCAAGCTTTTGAGGTATTAGATCCAGCTAAACATGGGTTTCTTTCTAAGGAAGAACTGATTAACTATATGACTGAAGAAGGTCAGCCTTTTTCTCAGGAGGAAATGGAAGAAATGTCTGCTGCAATTGATCCAGAATCAAATTCAATTCATTACAAGGACTATGTAACAATGACGGTGATAGATGAAAATTAAACACTCTAAAGACTTCATTTCTTTCTTTCTTTCTTTTTAATATTTATCTATTTATTTTTGGCTGCACCGGGTCTTAGTTGCAGCATGCGGGATCTAGTTTCCCAACCAGGGGTTGAACCCAAGCCCCCTGCACTGGGAGCGCAGTCTTACCCACTGGACCACCAGGGAAGTCTCTCTAAAGACTTCATTTCTAACTGAAAGGATAATTTTGAGAATTGCTTGTCCTTATACATATTCCTGTAAGCACAGCTTTAGTCACATCCAAGTTTTGGTATGTAATATTTTTACTATCATTCAGTTCAAATTATTTTCTAACTCCAATTGTCATTTGTTTTTTGGGGGGTTACTTAGAAGTAGTGTATTTCATAACTTCTAGTTACTTTTTTGTTACTGATTTGTAGCTTAACTACAAGTCAAGAAACACACTTTGTATAATTTTAAAATTTTGAAATTTGTTAAAATTTGCCTTATAGCACAATATGGTCAGTTTAAAAAATGTTCCAAGTGTGCTTGAAAATAATTTATAATTTAAAGTTTTGGAGTATAATGACTATATATCTGTTTGTTGAATCAAATTTGCTGCTCATGTTATTTAAATTTTTTATATCCTTACTAATTTTTTGGGGTGGGTGTCTCCTGGTTCTGAAAGCAGTATCCTCTATCAGTGAATGACAGCAGTATGTTAAATCTCCTATTGTGATAGTGAATTTCTCTATTTTTTCCTTGTAGCTCTGTTGCTCTATATAAGTTGAAGTTAAGTACATACAAATTTAAAACTTCCTGGTAAACTGGACTTGTTGATATGAAGTGCCCTTGTTTATTTCTAGTAACGCTTTTGCTTTCAAGTCTACTATATCTGTTATTATATAATTTCCTTTTGGTTTATATTTGCACAGTATATCTTTTCCAATTCTTTTACTTTCAACCTTTTTGTACCATTATGTTTTATTTTTTTAATAAATTTTTTAAAATTAAAGAAAAACAATCTTTTAACCTTATATTTATACAGGAATATATTAACAGAAGTGTTCCAAAATTGTATGAAATTCCTGAAATTCTAAGATGCCCTGATACAATGTTATCAGTCCTACTTTAACAATTTATGTCACAGAAATAAGCAGATCTGTTTGCTAATCCCATTATAATGATCTCTCATTAGGTCTTTAATAATAAACATTTTCAGGAGGGAGGGACAAACTGGGAGATTGGGATTCACATATACACATTACTATACAGAAAACATAACTAATAAGAACCTGCGGTATAGCACAGGCAACTCTACTCAATACTCTGTAATGGCCCATATGGGAAAAGAATCTTAAAAAAAAAAAAAGGTGGATATATGTATATATGTAACTGATTCACTTTGCTGTACACCTGAAATGAACCCATTCTGTAAATCAAGTATACTCCAATAAAAATTTTAAAAAAAGTATTGCTTGTCCTTAATTTCACACTTTATCTTATAATTCCTACATATGCTAATTAATGCCTTGTGACAACAATTTCAAGATACTTTGTTTTTTAAAGGTGATCATAACAGTTTAAAACAAATTTATTTAGTATGTCTAGCCTTATGGAGTGACAAATTGCTAATTATTTTTAAACTATTCTTAAAATATTAAAAAAAAAAAAGAAAATAAAAAGCATGGGGCTTCCTTGGTGGCACAGTGGTTAAGAGTCTGCCTGCCAATACAGGGGACATGGGTTCGAGTCCTGGTCTGGGAGGATCCCACATGCCACGGAGCAACTGGGCCCGTGCGCCACAACTACTGAGCCTGCGCTCTAAGGTCTGCAAGCCACAACTATAGAAGCCCGTGCACCACAACAAGAGAAGCCACCACAATGAGAAGCCCATGCACTGCAACAAAGAGTGGCTCCCGCTCACCGCAACTAGAGAAAGCCCGCGCGCAACAGACCCAACACAGCCAAAAAAAAAAACTTAAATGCCCTCTTGGCAAAAAGCAGTCATTACAAATACCAACAACATTTTAACATATAGCCATTCATATTAAATTGACTCTTAGAAAGCTCCAGCTGACAGCCATCTTCTGAATCCAGGAAATACAGTCGCTGCACAGCAAGAATAAACCTATGTCCATACTTTAGCATGCCAATGGAAGTGATTTATCATCACAAAAGACTGAGCTCTAAATCATCCAATGGAGAACAAAAGTAATGGAATTTTTTAAAAAGCACACTAAACATACACATCAAAAGGTTGACAACATCCTATACAGGTTATTATTATAACTAAATTATTAAACAACTATTTTGGATGACGGAGGATACTAGCTCAGAGGAACAAATACTCTGCGCTTTTGCTACACTCTACTTGCTACATTCTAATTAATCTAAAAAATGAATCTATTATTATCTCAATATAATCTATAAATCACCATTGCATGGCATCGTTAAACTCAGCAAAAGTTCCAACATGTATCAGTTTGAAATGCCATGCCATGTTGCAGGGTCAGCCATTCAGAAGACGGCTCAATTTCCCAACTTGGTATATCTTGAATCATCTGGAATTCCTTTTAGGTTACATAAACTTATAATAATGGAAAGGCCAGATCTAGAAAAAGATGACCGTGAAAATAAACATCTTCAGAAACTGAGGAAAAAAGCAAAGTCTAAGGATTTTGGCTCATCATAGCAGAATGAGCAGACCTGCTTCAGAAAAAGACACTGGTTTTCCCAACCACCTTGAGGAGGAGAAAAAAAAGACTAACACAAAATAAATGCAGTTGTTTTTGACTAAGATACAATTTCTCTTTTCTTTCTTTTTTTTTTAAAGTTCTGGCAGTAGGAGAGTGTTTTGTTTTTATTAAGCACAAGAAAAGCTATGAACTAAAACTGACTTGGAATACAATTTTTTCATATAGCTTACAGTAAATGTTTAAAACCTATTTATGTGATAAAGCAAGTAGAGCAAAATGTTAATGGTAAAATTTTAGTGGTCGGGTATATGGGTGATCAATGTATGATTTTTTAAAACTGTTCTGTACCTTTGAAATTTTCCATAATAAAATGAGGGCTAAAACTAAATCTACCTCTTAGAGTAACAGTGGTGATTAAATAAGATTATGTATACAAGCACATAGCAGTTGCCCAATAAATGTCAATCTACTTCCTCATCTCTTTTGAACAAAGTCACTTATCCAAAGAATGAGCTGCCACAGAACTCAAGAACTTCAGGTTCTAGCAATATATATGTTCAGAACTTGAAAAGTCTTCAACAATAAACATGAAGTTCTTTCAAAGGCATAGATGAACTCAGGAGAAAGAGGAATCCCCTAGGTGCCAGGAAAAGGAGGGAGGGAGGATTAAAAACCATGGCACCAGAAGCAGAGGAAGGAAGAAGGGGGACTGTTCCATTAACCTAGGGCTTGGGGCTTAATGCCACGCATAGGACACAAGGTCTTGACACTTAGCAAGTATAAAACTGGCACTGAGATCACTACACAAGGCTGAAACTGCTTCCATACTTTAAATCAAAGAGATCATAACACTAAAAACTGATCACATGGAAGTATTTCCACACATTTAGAGCAAAGAAAAATCTGATTGCTTATAAACAACTGTCATCTTCCTAGAGAAAATGTGAAGGAACATAACTGCTTGATATGACAAATAAAAGGCTGGCACATGAACTTGATCTGACTTGCCCAGATAACTGTGATACAACTTGCTAGTTGTCTTGCTAGCATTTTGTGCTCCCCTTTTCACAGTGGGGAGCTGTCACCAGGAGCGCATTACCCAGTCCTGTGTATCTAGGTGCTGCATGTGAAGAGTTCTCGCCTGTGGAATGTGAACAAAAGAGTTGATCACCTCGAGGCCAAGGCTTTTAAGAACTTGTGCTTGGGGACTTCCCTGCTGGTGCAGTGGTTAAGAATCCGCCTGCCAATGCAGGGAACACGGGTTCGAGCCCTGGTCCAGGAAGATCCCACATGCCGCGAAGCAGC